>NC_069077.1:74164791-75447791 GCF_025698485.1 Gossypium arboreum | reverse complement strand
AGCCATTTCTACCAGTTATTTGAGCTAGGGTTGATGCTTAGGGTTTGACCCATGTATGACATGCATGTATTTTGATGTTTTTATGTAGGCTATTATAATATATATACATGAGTTAAGTTGAGTACATGTGATCAAATGTTGTTATTGCCTAAGTTAAATCAAGGTAAGTTTATAACCAATTGTGCTTGCAATGATATGTCATGTTGAATGATGAAATTGCCTATTTTGAATGCTTGGAATGGTTGGTATTGTATGTGTGTTTCAAGTGCAGGTCTTGGGTGAAATTTTGGGTGAGAAATGAAACTAGAAATTGCTTCATTTTGTCCACACAGACAGACACACGGGCGTGTGTCTAGACCATGTGTGATACACGACCTGGTAACACGGGCATGTGGTTAGGCCATGTGTCCCCTACACCCTAATTTTAAGAAACAAAATGCTCAGAATTGAGCACACAAGCAGAGACACGGGAGCGAGTCGCAGCTGTGTGTGCCACACGACCTAGAACAAGGGCGTGTGTCTTGGCCGTGTGAAACTTGCACCTATTTTCGAATTGAATTAGTTAACCAGACAGCCTAGCACACGGGCGTGTGGCATGGCCATGTGTGCAAGTCAGAGAGTTACACGAGGTCAAACATGACCTTTAACATAGGTGTGTCCCAGGGTCGAACCAGCGTGTCCCTTGGACCACCCAGTCGTGTGAGCCCTGCACCCTAGAAAAGTTTTGTAATTTCGCAAAAAATTCTTTGAGGTTCTAATTAAGTCTTGATTTGATTCTAATGCTCGTATTGGGCCTTGAGGGCCTGATCAAGGGACGTTATGGATGATATCGGTAAATGAATAATAATTTACATAGTATAATGGAAAATGTTCTAAATTTTCTCATAATGCTCTTAAACCCTGCTACGACGACGGGTATGGGTTAGGTGTAACATCCTGATTTTAGGCCTTTTCGGAACAGTGGTTTCAAGACCTTAAATCTGAAGTAGAAATAAATATTTTATTAATGTGTTGAGGTCTATGATATGTTTGCATGATTGTGTGAAAGTTTCGTTAAGAAACTTTGTTGTTAAAGTGTCCAATTTGATTTTTAAGACTAAATTGCAAAAGTTGCAAAATATGTTATTCTAGAAGCTTTAAGCATGAAATAGCTATGGATCATTAATTAGAGGTCCTTAAATAGAAATTTGACCAATTTCTATTTTTATGGACAAAAATGGGCATGAATAAGTAAAATTTGAAAGTTTAGTAAAAAAAGCATTTTGGTCATTTGGTTAGTAAAAGAATAAAAAGGGAAACTTAAGTCAATTTTTTCTTATATTCTCCATGCCATAGCTGAAATTCCTAAGGTTACCATAGCTAGGGTTTCTTCAGCTTTCAAGCTTGATTGTAAGTGCATTATAGCCTCGTTTTTAATGTTCTTTACATTTTTGAAGTTGTTATCAACCGATCTAGCCATTTCTTCCATTTATTTGAGCTAGGGTTGATTCTTAGGGTTTGACCCATCTGTGACATGCATGTATTTTGATATGTCATGGTAGATTATGAAAGTGTGATGTGTGATAAACATCTTTTACTAAGTGATTTTTGATGAAAACACCTAAAAAGTGCTTATTTATAAAAGTTATAAAAAATGGGTAGTAGAAATGTGAGTTGATAAAAAATGTGGGTTGGTATAAGCATGATATAGGCTTGGCTCGGCTAAGCATGGGTAACAAAGAAAATGAGTACATTTCATTTTACGAGCCTAAGGACTAATTTGTAAATATGTGAAAGTATAGGGGCAAAACTGTAACTTAGCCAAAGTATGGTTTTTGGACTGATTCGAACAATGTAATAATTAAATGAGCTAAATTTTATATTATATATCGAGAAAAATAGAGTCCGGACCTAAACCGGGGAAAGAACAAAGTTGTGGAATAAATCGAATTAGTTAGCTATATTTTGTACCGAGGTAAGTTCGTGTGTAAATAATGCCACTTATATTATGTATTTAATATTTTGTTATTGCATGACTTGTACAATTATCATTATGGATTCATTCAGTAAAGATTCGATACGGTGAAATTCTCGGTTGAACCTTAGGAATAGTTAGGATACAAATGTCATGACATTAGGGTTATGAGTTTACGTGTTAGACCATATCTAGGATATGGCATAGTTATGAGATTTCGTGTAAGAACATGTCTGGGACATGGCATCGATATGAGAATCGTGTAAGACCGTAGCTGGGCTATTGCCATCAATATGGGATCCCATGTAAGACCATATCTGAGATATGGCATTAGTATGATTTTATGTGTATTGATTCCTGAGTATCCTTTAGTATTCCAAGTGGTTCAACGAGTAATTTAAAGTTTATGTCAAAGATGTGAAATGTTATGAATATGTTATAAAGTGGTACAGGTACGTATGCAAATCTCATGAAAAATGATCTCAGTTTAAGATGCATTATTGGTAAGGATGCAAAAGAGTAAGATATGTCTATGATCACTTGATGATTTTGTGCTAATTTACATTATGTTATTGTATGGTTAAAGTTGACTATTATTTACATACTAACTTACTAAGCTTAAAGCTTACCCCCCTTTCCTTTTTATTTCTTATAGTGTCGCCAAGCTAACTCATAGATAGGAAGTAGTAGGAGCATCGATCACACTATCAATTTGATCATTTGGGTATAATTAGTTTAGATATTTTGAATATGGCATGTATAGGGGCTTGGTGTTTTTGTGATATGTATCATTATTAATTTGGCCAAATGTGTTGGCTTGTAATGGTACTTTATTCATTTTGTAAATGGCCATTTGGTGTTGGCTAATATTGGTTAAGTATTTATACATATAGAAATGCCTTTCATAAATAGAGTTATTGCATGGTTTGTGATGATAATTATGAAATGTTGTATGTGATAGAAAATAGCATGTCACTGATGTGTGGATGTCTTGGTTGTGGCTAAATTGGTTGTGAGTATATGCTTGGATTGGTGTTGTTTGATGTTGTGTAGGTTGGTGCAAGTAAGGGTGGCAAAAAAGCTTGGTAAATAGCCTTATTTTTGTCTACATGGGTAGACGCGGGCGTGTGTCTAGGCCCTGTGTGACACACGGGCGTGTGTCTAGGCCCTTGCCCATTAGGTGTGTGATCCGGCTATGTATCCCCTGCATTTTTAAATTTTAGCTTTGAATTGGCCACATAGGTAGAGACGCGGCTATGTGTCTCAACCGTGTAAAGGATACGGCCTAGGGACATGGGAGTGTGCTCAAGGCGTGTGAAGCCTGCACCTATTTTATGAAAAATTATGAAAATTAAATCACCCATACGACCTAGCATATGGGCGTGTGCCTTTGCCATGTGACCCTAATTTGTTGATGATGTCATAAACAGAGAGTTACACAGGTTAGGGACACAGGCGTGTGTGACCACACGGCCTACCCACACAGGTGTGTTCCAAACCACACGGACATGTGACCCCTGTTTTTATGAAAAATTTTCTAAGTGTTTGGGGAGTTGCCAAAGTTCTCGGTTTAGTCTCGAACCACTCCCAATGTATGTTTTGGGCTCGTAGGCTCATCTAAGGGACGATACAAATATTTTTGAAAAGTTTTAAATTTGGATAGAAATTAATGTCTTTGTTCTACATGATTGCTTGTGTATAAGTCCAGTAATGCCTCGTACCCTATTCCGGAATCGAATATGAGTAAGAGGTGTTAAATTAGGGGTGTTACAAGTTATCATATCCCTAGGGACTGTGAAAGAAAATATTTATGAAACGCAACTTTAAACAATTTAGTGAAGAGAAACATGTTGATTTGAAGAAGTGATTTAAAAACTAAAAATTAACTCAGTAATCTAAGAAAAATAAAAAGTAAAAATTCCAATGCACGATTACTAAAAATGAGTATAATCAATATGACATAAATGTGTTAGATCAATTACATTCTTTAACTTAGAATTACTAATCACATGTTCATCTTGTTACAAATATCTTCACAGCAACTTGGTATTTTGTGAACTAATGCACATACATACTTACTAATTTAACTAATCTCTTGAACATATTACTATGTCAATTCAAATAATTAATCAATTTTCATAAGCAATTATAAGGTTAAGTGAGATAACAACACATTTCTATATTGAAACAGTTTAATCACAATAATCTTGCAAGTTATGCAAGGCTAAAGTATCGTTTAATACCATCACTAATTTAACCCTCAGCTACCTGAGAAGATTAAACAGACACCAATTAAATATTGTGTCAATTAATTATAATTTAAATCTGATTAATAATTAATTCATTCGTTACCTTACAATTATAATGCAAGTATAATATAAGCATGGTTTTATTTAATTGAACAATTTATCAAGGCCAATAACAACACAAACATGATTTTAACAATTTAAGCAAACAAAATGCAATCAATCTAACACAAATTAAATTTAAGTCATTTTAATTAAATCAGGAACAAAATCACAAAAAATATTCATAATCATGATCACAACATAATTGAGAAAAAAATAAAGAGAAAGTAACTAGAAAACTAATCCCATTATTTCTCTAAAGCCAGCCTAGTGCACTCCTCTTCTTCTCTGCTTGTTCTGTTGATTCAAGATCTTCATGAACACTTGAATGTTGCTACTCCAAGGGGGATGCAAGCTCTTTTTCAAAAGGGGAAATCGGAAAGGGAATGAAACAAAGAAAATGGGAAGACAAAGAAGGAAATGGAAGAGAGAAAGGTGAGGAGTGTGTGGGATGTGAGTTGTGTGTTATGTCAAATGAGGAAGAGAATAAGGGTATTTTTATGTGGGAATGGTTGCTAAAAATAGAAAATGGTTATCAGCCACTCCTTCTCCCTTGGCCGACCATGCATTGAGTAAGTTTGAGTGATTCAAACTTGCTATTTTTAGCTTGGGGCAAAAAGTAAAAGGCATGAAAAGTGGAAAGGGTTGAATGGCATTTAGGAGAAGTTCGAGGGATGTTTTGCAAGTTTGAAAATAAGTTAAAATCAACTGATTGGGTCAGTTATATAGACAGTTGGGGCTGCCACCTTCTTGTTGGATTAGTCCTCTTTTACTTGGCACAATTGAGCCACTTTTTTATTTAGGCTTATAATTAAATCTTAATCTAATTAATTTTGGATATGTATAATAATCATTATTGGACCGTCCTCGTCTGGAAAAATAATTAGCCTTGCTCTTGATTCACTGATGCAGAAAATTGCCCCAATGGTTTATGTGACAGCCCTAATTTGACCCTAGTCGGGAAATGGTTTCGGGACCACAAAACCGAGTCATAAAAATAATTAATTGTTATATTCTATGCTTATTATATATGTACATGCATATGTGAAAGTTTCATGCTCTAATTTTGTCATTTGTATGTGAAATTATTAAATAGGACTTATGTGAAATAATTGTGGAAGGTGATAGGTAATTTTAAAAAGGGGTCTATTAATAATGCATGTCACAAAAAGTTTGGACTTGCATGTCAAATATCCAATTTTTGATTATGGTGGCCGGCCATAATGATTGTTGATGGGCAATATATATGTTTAATTAAATATTATAATAAGAATTTGCATTATTTTGAAATAAAATAATAATTAGTAAAATAAGGTAAAGAAAACAAAATTTAAAGAATGCTCATCTTTCTTCTTCATTGCCGAAATTAAGAAAGAAAAGATTGAAAAAGAAACCAAGGCATTCGGCCATGGCTATTTCAATTGAAAGATATGCATTGTGATTTTATTCTAATTGATATTGAGATTAAGTTGATAAGTGTATAGTCTAGTTAACCCATAGTTTAGATTCATGAATTCTTGAATAAATAAAACCATTCGGCAAGTAGATAAATTTGTGATAATTTGATGAGTTTTTTTTGGAAGATGTTTTTATATGTTAATGTAGCTTAATTGAATAAGTTGAATTCATTGTTGGGAGGTAAGAATGGAAGTTGGCGTATGTATGTGTATATATGCACTTTGGAAAGGAGATTTTTGTGTTATTTGAGTTCTTTTATATATATATATATGTATGGGTATTCTGTCATGTTGATCCATTCGAAGAATTAAATGTTTCACAATTAGTGAACTGAATTTGTTACCATAACCCTGATTTTCAAAAAAAATCATCGATTTATTTAAACCATGCTCATGAGCATGTTGAAAAATGTTTAATGCTTTATATGTTATATAATTGTACTTGTGAATGAACTTGAGAATATCTAAATTATTGTTTGGAGGTGCCGAATGTGGTTTTGGATGTGTTTTAAAGAATAAAAATTTAGGTGACTAGAGTTTAATGACATTCGGCCAAAGGTCTTGTGTGCTAGCAAATTCGGTATAAATGTTCAAGTATTATGCATTTTATATTTGATGTCTTGAACAAATGTTGTTTTGATGTGTTGAATTGAGTAAATTAGATGTTGGAACACTTAAGGATTCGACATTGTTCACGATTTTTTTGAATGTGATTTTGAATGATATGAGTAATGTTATGCATAGGTTTCGGCTTTGACAGTGTTTATATAAGTATAATTAGTTCATTTTGATAATATGGTATAAAGTGATAAGTTGAGTGAGAAATGATTTCTCAAATGTCTAAAATGATATTCGGCTTAGGCTTGTAAGCGTGACTAGTCGGTGTTGAATGTTTTAAAATGATGAAATAGAGATTATGCTTAAGTGAAATTATAGATATGTGATGATAGATTGGTGATATGCATGTTTAAATAACATGCATGCAAAGAATGTGTGAAAGAATGAATTGGTAATAAATGCTTGGGACAAGAACAAAGATAACGTGATTTTGGAAAATCACCATAAATTGTGGGAGTTGAGTTAGAAGCTGAATAAATTATGTAATTTAATCTTAATGAGTCTATTTTCTTATAAAAGAAACTTTGAAAGCAAAAGAATTTCCAATAATGAGATATTTGAAGTGATGTAGGACAAGGTCAAAATGACTTCTAGATCCCCTGCTCTGTTTTTATAAAATCATGATAAATTGTAAAAAAAATTTTATATGATGGAGTTTATATTCTTAGACTCCTTAATGAGTCTAGTTTCAAATGAAATAAATGAGGACATATTTTGAATTCTGTACAATGAGAAATTTGATTCGTAGTGAAGAGTGGTTAGATTAGTCAAACAGTGAAACAGGGGAAACTTTAAGAAAAATATGGTATTCATTGGCCAAGCTAAAAATTCTGAAAATTATATGGGTAAAAGATATATGAGCCTATTTTCAGGGAAATTTTACAGCAATTGATTTGGAGTTTTGTATCTCCAATTATAAATAATTTAGTGACTATTGCTCAGGAAGACAACTTATTGTGAATTTGTGATTATGTGGTAAATATTGATAAAAATTTGTTAACGAGTTGCTTAATGTTTTCTTATAAACTTACTATGATCTATATGTGTGAAAGTCGTATATATATATATATTATATTCTGAAAGTAATGCTTGAATAGTCGAACAATGACTAGTTTAAAATTGTTGAATTTAAGCTCAAGAGCATAGTGAACCAAGGTTGGACAAGGGAAAAGAGAAAGTAGTTGAATAGCCGATCCGAGACTGTTCGAAAATATTCAAGGTAAGTTTTGAGTAGTCACCTTTAGTATCTAATTGATGATGCCTTGATATGTGTATATTAGATGAATTGTGACCTTTTGGTTCTACTTGAATTAAGTTGTGTGATAAATAATTTATGTATATGACTTATAGTCGAATGGTCACTATGTGTTAAGCTTGAATGGTGAAATGGATATGTGATATTCATGTATGACTTTCGAATCGAAATATAAATGATGGTATTCATATGGAGCTTATATCCGAACATAGCAAATGACTACTAATGTGATATGTTGAACAAGTTGTGTTAATATATGATTAAATATGCATGATATTTGATGTGTATCCGGACTTAGGGTCCGCAGGCTATGTGCTGGAATTATATCCGGACTTAGGGTCCGTAGGCTATGTGCTGGAATTATATCCGGACTTAGGGTCCGCAGGCTATGTGCTGGAATTATATCCGGACTTAAGGTCCGCAGGCTACGTGCTGAAAATATGTCCGGGCTAAAGTCCCGCAGGCTTCGAGCTGGTATTATACCGGGTTTAAATTCTCACAGGCTTGTGCTGGTAATTGGTTTCAAGTCCTAAGACCTGACAGGCTTAATGCCAGTAAGTTAAGTAAGATGACGATATTGAATGTTCGCAGTAAACCGTCGTCGAGTAAATACTATACATTTAATATGTTCAGGTACGTATTACTTACTCATCGGTGAATTGATTTCGAAGTGAATCATTAGCATCAAAGAAGAATATATATATAAATATGATTGATGGTTATATTTGCGAATATGAGAATGATTTAATCGATCATGGTATATTTGTATATGAATTATATGTTAAAATTTCTTTATGTACTCATGTACATTCAGTCAATGATTTTGTGAATTATTAGTATCAAAGAATGATACTTAAGTGTGAATGATTGTTATATCTACGAGTAAAACAATGACCTATTCGGTCAAATGTTGTTATTATATGAGATTATTTGATTTAAATGCATCGCATGAACTTTTAGTAAAAGAAAAATATGTCTTTGAGAATCTATGTTTATGTTTATACGTATTCGCCATGAAGCAATTTGAATTGAGAATAAGTCATCTAAATGAATGTTTTGATTTTCGATAAGTTTTAATTATTTGTGATGCTTAAAACTTACTAAGCTTTGAAAGCTTACTTCGTTTGTTGCGTTCTCTGTTTTATAGATTGTTGATTCCAGTTACCTGCTCGGAAAGAGAATCGTCAGCTACTGGTCACACTATCTATCATTTTGGGGTACTACTATATTTTGGAGCTAGTATGGCATGTATGGAATAGACTTAAGCGAATGATATTTTGAGATGTACTTATATATAAGCCATGTGAATATGGCTACCTTTGAATGTCGATACAAGTTTGAATTTCGATCTTTAACTGTGTTTGGCGATGTATATTTTTATTTTATTTTTATTGTGTATGTTTTTAAAATATTAAATTTTGAATCAGTAACTTTTCATAACCCACCCCGGCGACGGACACGGGTTATAGGGGTGTTACAGTTTAAGCCTTTTGAGGTGACTACCGAGCCAATTTTCATCTTCTGTGCAAAACTGTCAAAAATAAACCAAATTTGTGAAATTTTTTTTTATAAAAATAATTAAAATTAAATATGTTAATAATTTAAGTTCAAATTTTATAATTAAAGTATGAATTTCGAAAAAATACTATGAAACTGCATTAGAGCTCAAAAGGTGCTGAAAAAGTCTATATTTTGTGTTTTCACACCCCCAAACTTAATTCATTACTTGTCTTGAGTAATGCACAGATTGTAAAAACAAATTTCTTGAAATCACCATTGAAAAATATCTTTAGATCACATTCCTCCCGTAACTATGAGTTTAGTCTAGTTATGCTCAAGAATAAGAATTTTGAAATTACGCAACTCAAGTATACATATTTTTCGAATTATTCTAAATCATTATCATGATAGCAAGAATAGACTAAATGCTTTCTCAATAAAGTTATGCTAATTCTTACCAATTAATTTTTACACCCTTATTTAAACTAAACTACAATCACTAAGTTTAATTTATGCCTTCATATGTTGAACTTATCAATTTCTCTCCACTACTGTAGGCAGCACAAAAATCTAAATTGAAAGGTCTTTTAAATAGGTTGTATCGTGGCTAGGCTAGGGGTAGATAAAAGATAGATAAATTTAAGTTAAAAAACCCTAGTCTCAACTTGCATTGGACCTTCATAACAAATACCTTCAAATACACCAACTCATTTTGCATGGGAGTTCTTGCATGCTCATCATATATCTATTTCTTTTAAATACATATGCTCTTTCTTTCTCTTTTTTTTTCGATCATATTACTATATGTACTACAAATTTTTTGAGAATCTAATACTTCTTTTCAACTCCCTCAAACTTATTTTTAAAGAATATCTTGGATAGACTGACTCTAATGTTTGAGACAATTTAGAGATAATTATGAGAGAAGTGGTGGCTTAATATTGCAAAGGTTCAAATAAAATCAGGCCATATGGTCTCAAAGTTAGGTTTTAAAGGATAAATATTCGTTAAGGTTGGCTTGAAAGTCTTAAACGGTCCAAACAAATGTTTGCCTAAGTCATTTTCAAAATTCCATGCTTCCTAGGATTTTGCCTTAAGAAATTACTAAGTAAATTCTAGAAACTTAAACTTTCATGCATGCCTACCTCTCCTAAGGATTTAAAAGTTTTAGGATACGATTTACAAACTATATCAAGAGTAACATTATGTCGTAGTTCAGCTAACATAGCAATTACTGAGATAATAGAACTTTATTTATACTAAAGTTTAGCATAATTAATAAAAATTTAAATTTTTAACAAAAATAACTTAATCATAATTACAAGAGTAATGTATTTTGAAAAAAAAAACAATTTCAATTTTTGGTCTCCCCTACTTAAGATGAACAATGTTCCCATTATTAAAAACAATAGAGAAATAAAAAATATAGAAGTAAATAGATATTGTACACTAGGTAGGACCCTAGGAAAAGGAGGTGAGTCAAGTTTGACTGCTTAAATACTAAGCTTTTCCAAAGTAAATCTAATCCTAGACATGTACATATCTATTGCCTCACTTCTTATTTTGCAATTTGTTCAATTTTATTGATGATTTCCACCTCTTATCTTATTATGCAAGAAACAAGAAATAAAGATATCCTAAAAGAAACTAATCCTAGAAATTTTAAATATCTTAAGAAATAAAATAAAGTAAAGATCCCTCTTTCTTATTTATTTGCAAACCCCTCAAAATCTGACTCGTATTTTGCTCCATTGTCCTTATTTTTGCTTGAATTGCCTTGTTCCCTTTTTGACATTGGAATCTATGGTTCAAATATAAAGTCTAGAAATTCAGGTACAAAAATAAATAGGTCATGAAATATTTTCATAAAAGCGCATCTCATTAAGTCATCCTGTATTTTTGAGTATCTTTAGTAAGCTTGTTGTAACACCTTTAACCCTTATCTGTTGCCGAATTTAGGGTTACGAAGCATTACCAAAAAAGACACATCTTTCATAAATTTACACATTCTCTTAAGTTACATTCGAGTGCTTGTATACATACGTGCAACATATGATTATTTAAAACTTAACATAAAATATAAGTCACTTTAATTACACGAGTCATATGTTGAAATTCGACTAAATCCATATTAAACATACGTCACACTTACAAGTCAATGCACATGTCTTGAGACTCAAGTCATAATTATTTAATAAATACATTAATCAAATCATGTACTCAAAACTTAAATAGCATTCGAACACTTACAAAAATAAAACAAAATACCAAATGTCGTAAATTGTTTATGCAAGTTTTAGGCCAGCAATTTAAAGTTACTAAGCTTTGTTACTATAATATAATTCGAACAAACAAGTTCACAAGTAATTGCATTTGTTTTTTTATTATTATTAAATAAGAGTCATTCAAGCATACATCATATATGCACAAGACATACGCCTATGTTATATTGGTTTACAAAGTGTCTTAAGGAACTACTCCAAATTATGCACTTTTAGTTTGACTAATAATGATCGTATCTAAGTACCTTTACTGAATCCATACATTGCTATAGCAATAGCTAAATATCAAGTTAAATTATTATAAGCATAACTGAATACATTTTAAAACATATTTTATATCCTATTTTATTTGCAATTGTCAAACCACAAAGTGACCTAAACTAATAAATCCAAATAACATATCCAACTTGTAACTATTTGGTCAAAACATTATATAGCTATCCTTACCAAAATTAAGCATTTAAAATTCATTCAAATACATGCGTATTTAACTTAATTGTTTCACTTCGGTACTGAGCCAAAATTAGTATACCATTTCTCAAGTACTAAACATAGCTTATAGCACATGTACTAACATCGACCTTAACCACCCCGAAGCATATTCGAGTATTTTATAAATTCCATTCATATAATAACACTAAGCAATTATAGGAACCCCGTTTTCTCACATATACATTTTTTTTTACCTATACATAATCTATAACCAAATCAACTATATGCACAACCCAATGATCAACTACTTCAACGTACAATATAAATATCACAAAAACTACCCATCCCAAATTCACAACATAATAATCAAAATGGACTTAAGCCACAACCAAACAAAGTCATATTCAAGTAAGGAAATTTAAGCCATTTTTGCATGGCTTATTTACATAACTTCCAACCTATCCAAAACATACGCTATCCTATACATGGCATAGTTCCAAAACGCAATTTATAAAATATCGAAGACAGTCGATAGCGTGATAAGCTCCTCTAACGATTCCCGGATTCGTAACTTGATTTCAAAATCTATAAAATCGAGTAAATATGGAAACACAGAGTAAGCTATCATAGCTTAGTAAGTCATAAGCAAATAAACAACTCAATCAAATTATCAGCTTAATTAAACTAAATCAAACTGTATTATCATAACTCATTTAGATCCCAACACTTATAAGCTCATATTTTAAATACATATTCATTTATTAACGTCACCTTGGCTGAATACTCATATAGCCAAATTAACCTATTATCATTTAACTTTCAAAGTCAAATAGTCCTTATAAATTTAGTTCACATACGTGCAATTACATAAACTCACATATCACAAAATAATTTCCTTTACATATATTAGATAAATGGCCGATTGTTCAATAATCACATATGTACATAATTGAAAATTATTCCATAACATTCACAAGGCCGAATACCCACATGAACAAATTAACCAATTTCATTCAACTTTCAAAGCTAATAATCCCATATATAACCATTTATACATATGTTCATATAAATAAGCTTGAGAATCATAATAAAACATGAAGTACATATACTTTTTATTCATCCGAATAGAATATGCATAATCATATTTACATATATCTAAATATCAAAGGCCGAATGTTCTTACCAAGTTCACATGAAATCCTTATTTGTATCACACATAGTTTTAAACAAGTTTCAAGTCACATACTTACCTTATTTTAAGTAGACAACCAACTAATTCAATTCGTTACAACAAAATCAAATCATGTTTTCAATTTTCATGTACATTTCCACAATCGTAAAATACATTTATCAAGCACATACTATACATCAAATCCACATTTAACAGAATACATATATTTTCGCTCATATATGTATAATCATGAATCAAAATATAATATCACATGCATACACATCACATATGGTCGAATATACTTCACCAATGCATGTATATTTACATTAGCAACTTATATCACATATCCAATGACCAATTTACCTTATTTTCAAATAGGAAATCAACTAGCTCGTACCTATTCATGAAGCTCGTCTTACAAGTTCGATCACAACTTATCTTTGCTTGATGAACCATTCGGAATTGGATAGGACACTTGGATAATCACATATATCGTACAATGCCAACGTCCCAGATGTGGTCTTACATGTAACCACAAATCGATGCCACTGTCCCAGACAGGGTCTTACTCGCACACATATATTGGAGTCACATATCGATGCCATGGCCTTACTCACACACATATATCGGAATCCTATGTCATGACATATATATCCTAACTATTCCTAAGGTTCATACGGGACTTTCGAAAATTGTAATTTGGTCGAGACGAATTCATAAACATAGCTGTCAAGCTTGTACACATTCCACTAATTTATACATATATATACTTATTCCACTTCAACATATATAATTCACATATAATTAAAATATACGTCTTTTTTTTTATAAACTTACCTCGGACAATGTAAAATGGAACAGAACAGCTAGTCGACAACTTTCGTTTCCCCCGATCTAAATCTGATTTCTTTGATTCATGATCTAAACATATTCAAATTAAGCTTATTCAAACATATTTTCATTAAATTTAGTCTAAAAACACATAAATGGGCAAATTACCATTTTACCCCTGACATTTACACTTTTTACAATTTAGTCCCTATTACACAAAACAAAAAATATACAAAATTTCAATATACCCATGTTGGGCCGAATTTTACCCATACCCATACAAGTCCATATATTTCATCAATTTCATATTTTAGTCCCTCAAATTTTTATTTTTGCAATTAAGTCCTAATTACTCAAAACCATAAAAAATTCCAATACAAAATATGTTAACCCAACACCTATCTTTCATATTTCACCATCAAACCATAAAAATCACAAGCTTCCATCAATGGCATAACTCAAAATATTCATCAAAATTCAAAATTTAAGCATGGGTTTTGAAGTGCTCGAAGCAACGATCTCCAAAACATAAAAATTATCAAAAACCGACAAAGAACGAACCTTGGATTTGAGCTTGGGAGTTGGCCGAACCTAAGCTTCCTTATTTCTTTTCTTTTCTTTTGTTTTGGCATAGGTGAAATAAAACATATCAAGACTCATATTTTACTTTATAATATATTTTATATTATAAAGCTTATAATTTTAGTTTTCACATATGCGAATTCTTGAAATAATAATAAAATCATATAATATATATATATATCCTTTACCATCCAAACAATAAGCTAATGCACATGATATGGGTTTCACGTCTATGCCTTATAATATATATTATACCTTAATATAAAATAATATTTAATTTACACACATATATATATATCTTTAATAAAATATTATAAAACCTTATGGTATATACTTACCACCGTCCCCTAGTAATCAAATGGCTAATTACAACTTAAATACTTCAATTTAAAAAGCCACTAACAATTCGGCCCTTATACTATAAACCATCAAATTTTCTTTTTACGTGATTAAGTCATTTTATTTAATCGGACACCCAAACGATAAAATTAAATCACGAAAATTTCACAGATATGAATTCACACATGATAAACACAAAAAATAATTTTAAAATATTTTTCTGACTCGGATTCGAGGTCCTAAAAACACCATTCCGATTAGGGTCTAAATCGAGCTTTACACTTGTTGCCACCATTGCATATGTTGCGTTATGTCCATCAACTTTGATAGCTCATTATGAAGATTTGGGCAAGGCGAATGAGTTCTATATGTTGAGGTAGCCATGTTAGGTTCGGTCATTGGTTCAGTTGGTTTTGCCTCATTAGGGATTTCAGCTAGTTGCATTGGTTCTATCTCTGTAGGATCTTCTTCTTTGTGTTCCTTGCTCGATTTAGCTTGTTGTTGTAGAACAAAACAAAATTTTCTACATCAAGTGAATAAAGAGCAAGGCTGATTATTTTTCAGCCAAGGACGGTCTAATAATGATTATTATACATATTTTATAATTAATTTTGATCTAAAATTAATTAAGTTAAAAATTAATTATAAGTCTGAAGAAGAAAGTGGCCAAATTGTGTTAAGTAAAAGAGGACTGATCCAACAAGAATGGGGTGTACCAGTCTGGTTTTGACCCTAGTCAGAATAGTGGTTTTGGGACCACAAATTCGAGTTATAAAAATATTTTACTATTATTTTTTCGTGCCTATTATAAGTGAATTGACATATGTAAAAGTCTCTGTGAAAATTTAACTGTTTTTGTGCTTAATTTGCAAAAAGGATCTAATCACGTAAAATGTAAAAGCTGTGTGCTAGATGTTAAAAGTGCCTATTTCACTTGGCTTTGTTTACGAGAGGTCCTTATGTGGTTATTATGCCTTTTAAAATGTTAATGGACATATATGGCCTTATTTCAAATTATTTATATATGTATTAATAAAGGGCAAAATGGGTATTTATTTAATAATTATAGCTAAATAAAACAAAGGCATGATCTTTGGCCAAAAATAAGAGAAAAAGAAAAGAGAAAAGCTTTGGCTAGGGTTTGCCACTTACAAGCTTTGATTTAGGTATGTTTTTGTTTCAGTTTTTGATAATTTCTACGTTTTTGTGATCGTTGTTAAGTGCTCTAGCTAGCCCATACTTAAATTCATGAAATTATTGATGATTTGATGAGATTACATTGATGAATTCATGAGTTTTGTGATGGTAAATGATGAATTATGAAAGCTTGATGTTGGGTTTAAATGTTTTGTCTTTGAATTTTTTATGAAATTGAGTATTATGGGCTAAATTATAAAATGTTATTTTTAGGGACTAAAAAGTAAAATAAATGAAATGTATGGACTTGTATGAGAGATAGGAGAATTCGGCTAAGCATGAGTATAAGCAAATTATGTGTATTTTGTGATTTTGTGATTTGGGGACTAAAATGTCAAAAAGTGAAAATTTGAGGGCTATTTTGTAAAATGCCCTAAATATGTGTATATAGATTGCTTTGAATGATTTGGTGAATAAAAGGGTTAATTTTGAATACGTATAAATTTTGAATACGTATAGATCAAGAAAAAAGGAATTCAGACTTAGACCGAGGGAAGTCGAAGATTATAGAGTAAACAATCTGAGTCGAAAAATTCTGAGTACGAGGTAAGTTCGTACTTAAAACATGATGTTAAGTATATTTTGATTTTTTTTATATATATATTGTATATATGTTGGTTTGGATAAATATAACGATAAATCAATAGTATTTGGCACTAAGTGTGCGATTTAAACTAGCTTCGGCTATATGAGGCAGTAAGTGTGCGATACCGATTTAGCTTCGGTTAATTGAGATGGCACTAAGTGTGCAAAATAATTCTACCTTTGATTAATATAGATGGAACTAAGTGTGTGGAATCGTTCTAGCTTCGGCTAACTGTTGCAGCACTAAGTGTGTGGATGTTCAAAACACGAATAATTTACGGAAAGTCTTAAAATATTTAATCGAAAGGTGAGAATGAAAGTGAATAAGTACAGGGAATATTCAGGTATGTACGATTCCTATGTGGTAGATGATTTTATGTATGTGAAGCTCATTGATTTGGTATGAACATATGGGTTATGTTGGTATATATATTTGATAGATGATTTAAGAATTTGTAAGCACTTATGTATTGATGATTTTTTTTTTGGTAAGAGCTTAGTAAGCTTTTGAAAGCTTACTTTGTGTGTGTTTCCATTGTTTTATAGATATCGAAGCTACTGCAAGCTCGGGGATCGTCAAGGATCGTCACCACACTATCGAACCTCATTTTGGTATTTTGAAATTGTATATTTTAAAGTATGGCATGTATAGGCTAGTGGTTGTGGAATTATGTTTTGTGATGTATATAGTTAGCCATGTGATTTGGCTAGTTTATGTTTGAATTCATAGTTGATAATGGCTTATAATATGTGATGCCAATGTTCAATTTGGTATGTTTTGGTTGGTTAAAAGAGATGGTAAAAATGGCAAGTTTGGTAAGTTCATAGCATATGATTGAATGAGGTATCGATAATTTGGTTAGTTATGATGTTAGTTTAAGTTTTGTATGAATTGAGTGATGAATTGAGAATGAAAATGATTAGTAATGTTTTAGCATAAATTATGTATGATTTAGTATAGATATTGGCTGAAATGGTTGAGTAAATATGCTTGTTTCTTTGTTTGTAGGTTGACCCATTTTGGGGTGGCAAATTGGTTAATCAAATGGCCGATTTTTGACCACATGAGCAGAGACATGGGCGTGTGTCTCAGTCGTGTACGACTCACGGCCATGTTACACCATCATGTGTCCCCTGGGGTACCCTACAATTGTAAGTTAAGCCCGAACATAGCCAAAGCACACGGGCATGTGGCTAGCCGTGTGGCCCAAGTCAGGTTTCACCATGGCCAAGGCACACGGGCATGTCTTGTAGCCATGTGAGCAAGTCAGTAGCTATGCCCTGTTTTGCCATGGTTTTTGTGTCTAAGACCATGTGAGGCACACGGCCTGTTCACACGGGCGTGTGACCTTTTAAAAGTTAAAAGTTTTTATAAGTTTTGAAACTTTCATATGTTATCAAATTGATCCTGAAAGCATGTTTTAAACTTCGTACAATCGTTTTAAGTTCACGTTGAATACGAATGATCTATGTTTATTGAAATGGAAGGATATTTTATTTTTAATGGTTTTGATCTGTGTTATGAATCCGGTAATGCCTCTTAACCTATTCTGGTGACGGTATGAGTTAGGGGTGTTACAGGGGGCAACCCAAATCGTCTATATAACTGACCTAATCAGCTAATTATAGCTAATTTTTACACTCGTAAAACAACCCTCGAACTTCTCCTAAATGCCAGTGAATCCCATCCATGTTTCATGCCTTTTACTTTTTGCCCCAAGCTAAAAATGACAAGTTTAAATCACTCAAACTTACTCAATGCATGGTCAGCCAAGGGAGAGGGAGTGGCTGATAATTCTTTGCTATTTTTAGGAGCCATTACCACCTATAAATACCCCTCTCCCCTTCCTCATTTGACATAACATACAACTCACATCCCACACATTATTCACCTTTCTCTCTTCCATTTCCTTCTTTATCTTCCCATTTTCTTTGTTTCCTTCCCTTGATGATTTTCCCTCTTAAAAGAGAGCTTGCATCCCCCTTGGAGTTGCAAAATTCAAGTTTTTTTGAAAGCCTTGAATTGATAAAATGAGTAAAGAAAAAGAATAGTGCACTAGTCTGGCTTTAAAGAAACATCGTGATTTGTTTCCTAGTTCCCTTCTCTTTACTTTTTCTCATTTATGGTGTGATCATGATTATGAATATTTGTTGTGTTGTTGTGTTGTTGTTCTTGATTTAATTAAAATGACTTAAATTTAATTAGTGTTAAATTGATTGCATTTTGTTTGCATAAATTATTAGAACCATGTTTGTGCTATTATAGGCCTTGGTAAATTGTTTAATTAACTTTTCTTGATTCACTTAATTCACTAGCATAGGGTGCTTCGGCAAACTCAGTATTAAAAACACTTCCACCAGCTTACAAGAACTCAAGCCTATGAGAGACCCTCCCACTATGACAAAGCACCCTATGTTGGTGACCATTTCTAGGTATACTATTAGGAGTTGGTTCTGGAACTGTTTCATTAGGGTTCTGTATAGTTCCTAAATTTTCTGTGAGTATCTCTTTACTCCAAGGTTTGAAGTCATTCATGTAACTTTCTTCAAGAAAAGTAGCATGAGTCGACAATATATCAGTTTGCTCTTTTAAGTTATAAAACAAATACCCTTTCTTATCTACGGATATCCTACAAACATATACAATTTTGTCTGTGAGTCCAACTTCCTCGCATCTTTGTCCAATACGTGGGCTGGGCATCCCAAAATCCTTAAATTTTTTAGACTTGGCTTCCTATCATGCCACAGTTTGTATAGAGTTTTCGATGCTTCCTTGTTGGCACATTATTCAGAATATAGAAAGTCGTTTGTACCTTATTTCTCTAAAAAGAGATTTACATCTTCGAATAACTTAACATCAAACGCATCATGGCTAACAATGTTTGAATTCTTCTTTCCGCCATGTTGTTCTATTGTGGAATGCCTGATATGGTTAACTAAGATAGAATCTCATTGTCTATGAGGTACCCTAAGAACTCATCAGATAAATATTCCCCACCTCGATCTGACTGAAGTGCTTTTATGGGTAAACCTAGTTGTTTCTCCACTTCTGCACTAAACTCTTTAAATTTATCAAAGGTTCCACTCTTGCGGTGAATTAGGTATACATACCTATATCTACAATAGTCAAGTTCTAGGAGTCTTTCGACCATCGTTCCTTTTGCATTAAAAGATCTCTTATTCATCTCACCTTCTAATGAATATTTACATTATGAAATATCAACTTTTTTAAGTGAACTTAAGATACCGTCTTTCACAAGTCTAGTGATTCTTTCTCGGTTAATATGATTAAGTCTCAAATGCCAAAGGTATGCATCATTAAAGCGACAAGTTTTAAGTATTTTATTTTATATTTCAGTCTCAAGAAGTGTGTACATCTTTGGTTTAATAAAATATAGATTATTTGACATCCATTCATTACATAGAAGATTGTGATTTCTAAATATTGCAATTTCATTAGTACAAGTCATGGTCAAGCCATCTTTATATAAACATGCAACATAAATTAAGTTTCTTTTGAAATTTGGTACATTGAAAAAATCTCTTAAAATAATCTTCCTAACATTATCAAAATAAAGATATATATCTCCCATTGCTTCAGCTACTGCAATTGTCTTGTTTTCAGTCTTCAATGATAAGCTCTAATCTCTATGATCTTTCATCTCTTATAGATAAACATAACTGTGATTAGTGGCTCCCGAATCAATGATTTAGTAGTCTATTGAATCTTCCACTAAACAAGCTTCTATCATCAAGAGTTCCATACCTTTGCCTTTGGCAGCCAAGTATTCCCCCCACTCTTTACAACTTGCCTTGAAGTGTCTTTCTTGCTGCAGAAGAAACATTTAGACTTAGATAGGTCTTTAGGCTTCCTGGTTCTCTTCATTTCTACATATGGTGGCTTAAAGACCTTAGTCTTGCCTTTTTTAGCACGTTTTCCCTTCCCTTTTGAGGAAGTAGTGACACCTATGTTTTCTTCTACTATTCGAACTTGTTGCCCGCCATTCAAAATCAACCTATAGGATTGTAATTCCTTCATGAGTTGTGTAAGCATCATGTTTTTGTTGCCAAGGTTCTATGCATCCCAAAAGCCAGCAAAATCCTTGGACAAGCTCTTGAACACCATTTCAATTTGAGTGTTTTGGTCCTAATTAGCTTCATGCCTCGACAAAGTATCCCATAAGAGTAATCATATGATCTTTAACCAGAGTGTCAAGCTTTTTGTAGCACCTCTAACCCATCTCCGTCACTGGATTAGGGTTACAATATATTACGATAGTTTACGAATCCCATAGTATCATAAAACAATTCATATAGTTATTTAAATTATAAAAAAAATTATAGCAAATCATTGTTTATGATAAAATTGGCTACCAAAGAGACTTGGCTATCAAACCTTAAAATTAGATTGGAAACAAATAAGGATTAATCTGAAACAAAATTAAAAAATGTAGATAAAACTAAAAACAAAGGTCACACGGCCGTGTGACAGAGCTCAAGTCGTGTGGCTAAGGGACATGACCGTGTGGCCTAACCATGTAACAAACGATGCCTGTCTAATCAAGGTCACATGGCTGTGTCGCCAGCCCATGTCACTCTCTGAGGCCATGTGGACCAACCTGCACTAAAAATCAAATAGGTCACTGATAACTTTTGAAAAGAGTTATATTTCGGGCCTCTAGATTGAATTAATTATTTTTGATTAAGTAAATATGTTTGCATTTTTAGGATATTTTTAGAACATTGCATAATAAAGCTTGGATTGTGCTATAAATGTCATTATTTGTTACTGGGTAAGAAATGTGTTGGTTATTATTGGCAGCAGGTGCAGGATGAAGAAGAAAAGAAAGAAATGAGAAGAAAATGAAAGAAGTGAAATATTTCCATGGTAAAATGTTGGTTACATTGCCAACAAGAATGCCATGGAAATTCTAGGAAGATGACACAACACTCAGTCCACATCACTCTCAGCCAGTTGTACTTGTACCAGATAAACCACCTTGAAAAAAAGGAAGCAAAAAGTGTGTCCTGAGAGTAAGGGACCTACCTTATAAAAGATGAAAGAGAAAAGATGCAAAGGATGAGGATTTTGGGGAGAAAAGAATTGGAGAGTAGTTTTTCTCTGCATCAAAGTCTTGTGGAAAATTTTAGACAAAAGGGAAGAGAGGGTAGCAGCTTACAAATTGAAAAATCACAGACGCAAAGAAGGGGAAGAGAAATCTGTACTGGGTTTTGTATCAATTCTCAATATTAAAGTGAAAGCTGGAGTAGCAAGAGCTTCCTACAATTCTGCCTCTATTTTCTTATTTGAACTTTGTGATTCATAAACTTGAATGATAATGTTGAATGGTTTTGTTTTGGATTTAAATGTCCAATCCGTGAGCTAAATCTTATTGGGTTGGAATTATTTAGGTGAATTTTTATTATCTTTAATGCTAATGTTTTGACTTTGAATAGATTACTATTTCATTTGATTCGTGATTATTTTAAATGCATACATGGAAACTCTAGACATAGATTTGATTTAATTCTGAAAAGGTTAAATAGATTGGATTATTATCAATTAATACAAGCGAGCATTTAAAAGAATATTCGTAGCACTCTAGACGTAGAAGTTGCAATCTATATAGGGAAAGGAAGAACAATATGGATATCATTCTTGAGTTCTGTAGACATACAAAAACTCAGAATTATAACCTAAAGTCTGGCTCTCGAAAGAAGTAGACAGCATTAGTGAATCCCTGAGCAATAGAATAGTCAAGATTTTACAATGACATTATTATGATATAAAAATAAAACCTGAGTAATTCCAACTTTTATCATTCAATAGTACAAATCCTCCTCATTTATTCTTTGAGAATTACCACAACATTTCGATTGCCCTAGCATTTTTTCATTCATAATTGATTGTATTAATCTATTTATTAATTCTTTTCATCAATTTATCATCTGTTTCTTTTGACAGTTTAATTAGTCAATTTCATAGTAATAGCATAACCATTTTTAAATCAATTTCGATCCCTGTGGAGACAATACTCACTCATCACTTTATTACTTGATTCGACGTGTATACTTTCACATTTGCATTATATATTAACATGCGACAAGTTTCTGGCACCATTTCCAGGGATTGGCAATATTGGTGAAAATTTGGCATGTTATTACCTCTTTAATTTTTTTAGTTTCACTTAATTAGTTGTTTTGATTTTTGTTCTTCAGGATTTTTGTTGGTGCATGAGTATTCTTTTGATCTGAAAATTGAGAGAACCTTGAGAAGGAGAAAAGAATTGCGGGAAATGGAAAGAATTAGAAATGATTTGGTTAGAGAAGAGCCATTACATTAGAATGGGAGGGATGCTGATATTCCTCGAATAATAGATGACAAAGACAAACTCATCAGAGAACATGTAGTGTCGATATTGGATGATTTTGTTAGGCCACATATTCAAGCTCAACATTTTGAGTTAAAGCTGATGATGTTTCAAACGTTACAAACTATAGGGCAATTTAGTGGATTGCCTACTGAAGATCCACGATTGCACTTAAGACTCTTTTTGAAAGTTTGCGATTCATTCAAGCAGTAGGGTGTTCTTGAAGATACCCTGAGACTGAAGTTATTCCCTTATTCATTGTAAGATCAGGCCAAAGCATGGTTAAATACATTACTGTCAGGAATGGTGGCATCTTGGAATAAATTTTGTTAGAGGTTTCTGCTAAGATATAATCCTCCACAAATGAATTCCAAATTGAAGAATGATATTATGTCCTTTCGGCAATCGAGGATGAAACATTATATGTAGCATGGGAGTGATTTAAGGAGTTAATTAGAAAATGCCAATGCATGGTTTCTAACATTGGATCCAAAAGGAAATGTTTTACAATGGATTGAATGTGCATACAAGGATGGTGGTTGACGCATCTGCTAATGGGCATATGAAATTCTAGAGAAGATAGCAAACAATGATTATCAATACCCCACTACAAGAGTATGGACAGGCAGAAGAGTTGCTGCAGTAATGGAACTTGATGCAATTACTTCCTTAATAGCTCAGGTATCATCTTTAACAAATATGACTAGAACACTGAAAATACTAGCTGCAGTGCAGGAAATGAAAGCAACTGAGTTAGCATGTATTTATTGTGGAGAAGATCATGTTTTTGATGAATGGCCATCGAACCCAACCTATTATATGGGAAATTTTAATCGTAACAACAACCCATATTCCAATACATATAATATGGGATGGAAGCAACATCCCAATTTCAGTTAGAGTAATCAAGGGGTGGGAGATTCTAGCAATGTTATTCGACAGAATGTTACAAGTGCACCACCTGGATACAATCAGCCTATGCCACGGCAAAATGCTCAGCAAAATTCAACTTTGAGTTCTTCATCTATGGATGCTCTATTAAAGGACTACATGGCGAAGAACAATGCTATCATTCAAAGTCAAGGTATATCTTTAAGAGCTTTAGAAAAATCAAGTGGGGCAAATTGCCAAAGCATTAAGACCAAGACCGCAAGGAGTACTACCGACTGATACAGAAAATTCACGATCTCAAGGGAAGGAATAGTGCAAAGCCAATACAATTAGAAGTGGTACCCAGTTATTGAAGAAGGTAGTTTGGATTTCACTAATAAGAAGAATTTAAAACCAGTAGTGGAGCAGGATACAAAAGAAAAGAACAACTAGAAAAATGCTGAAGTAGATTCATGTTGTATTGTTAATAAAAATGCCACAGTAAAACAAATTCAACAAATAGAAGGAAGGCCACCGCCACCTTTTCCTCAGTGTTTCCAAAAACCTAAGCAAGATTTTCAATTCAAGTAATTCTTGGATGTCCTGAAGTAATTACATATCAACATACCGTTGGTGGAAGCAGTGAAACAAATACACAATTATGTGAAATTCATGAAATATATCTTACCAAATAAGAGAAGGTTAGAGGAGTTTGAAACTGTTGCTCTCACTGAAGGGTGCACAACAGTGCTGAGAAACAAATTGCCACCAAAAATGAAAGATCTAGGAAGTTTTACTATACCTTGCTCTATTGGAAATATTATGTAGGCAAAGCATTATGCGACTTAGGTGCAAATATAAATCTAATGCCTATTTCTATTTTCAGGAAGCTGGGAATAGGGAAGGCAAGAGCTACAACTATTACATTGCAATTAGTTAGTCATTCATATGAACATCCAGAAGGTAAAATCGAAGACGTGTTGGCAAGAGTTGACAAATTTATTTTTCCAGTAGATTTCATTATTCTGGAATGTGGGGCTAATAAAGAGGTACCAATCATACTTGGGAGACCTTTTCTAGCAACTGATAGAACATTAATTCATGTACAAAAAAGTGAATTAACAATGAGAGTTAATGATCAACAGATCACCTTTAATGTTTCAATAGTATGAAGTATGCAGATACAGATGAAGAATGTTGCGTTGTTAAGATTGTTGACACAATAGTTCAGAAAGAATTTGTAGAATTTTATCACAATAATTCTAATGATTATATAGACTCATTTGAGGTAATTGAAGTAGAAATGATTGAAGAGCTTGGTGAACTGATGAAAGTTAAGCAAATTTAGAATGGATCAAGGAGAAGTTTTGAACCATTAAATTTATCATATCACTCTTTTAAACCTCCTCAACTATCCATAGAAGATCCTCCTACATTGGAATTGAAGCCTTTGCCAGTGCATCTAAAGTATGCTTACTTGGGATATAAACAACACATTTGCAGTAGTTATCTTTGCGGCATTGACATTAGATCAAGAGGCTTAATTGTTGAAAGTTTTAAAGAAATCTAAAAAGAAATTGGGGTGGACGATTGTAGATATCAAAGGAATCAGTCTAGTAATATGCATGCACAAGATATTACTAGAGGATTGCCATGGCAAATCTATCGAGCAGTAGAGAAGATTGAATCCCATTATGATGGAAGTTGTAAAGAAGGAGATTATTAAATGGCTGGATGCTGGAATTATACACCTAATTTCTGATAGTTCTTGGGTGAGCCCTGTTCAATGTGTACCTAAAAAATGATTAAACCTCATTCCTACTTGTACTTTCACGGGATGGAGAGTTTGTATGGACTATTGGAAACTCAAAAAAGCAACGAGGAAGGACCATTTTCATCTGCCATTTATTGACCAAATGTTAGATAGATTTGTGGGGAAAACCTTCTACTTGTGCTCTGATTAGTGATGAAGGTTACTTTGACTGCAAATTAGTTGCTAATGCTCTGAACAAATATGGAGCTAGGCATAAAATTGCCATGACATACCATCCCTAAGCAAATGAACAAGCGGAAGTCTCTAATAGAGAGACTAATTAACTTCTGGAGAAGGTAGTCAATCCCACCTGCAAAGATTGGTCATCTAGATTGGATGAAGCTTTATGGGCATACTGAACTGTATTCAAGGCACCATTGGGGATGTCGCCATTCAAGCTTATTTATGGGAAACCCTGTCATTTACCCGTTGAACGTGAACATAAGACATATTGGGCAATTAAGTTATGGAATATGGATTGGAGTGCTGCTGGACACTAACCGCCTATTGGAGTTTAATGAGATGGAAGAATTCAGAGCACAAGTTTATGAGAATGCCAAGCTGTATAAAGAAAAGACCAAACGACGGCATGACAACAAGATTTTTCCACGATAATTTGCACTTAGACAACAAGTCCTGTTATTTAATTCTAAGCTTTAATTGTTTCCTGACAAATTAAAATCTCGTTGGTCTGGCCCACTCGAGATAGTGCATGTCTATCCTCATAGAGCTGTAGAAGTCAAAGATGGCAAGACTGGTTTTACATTCAAAATCAATGACCAATGATTAAAGCATTACTTTAGAGCTCCTATAATTCGTGATAAAAATTCCATCACTCTTCTAACTGCTTAACATTTCTCTCCTACACTGTTTTATTCATTTACTTTGTTTTTAATTTCTTTGTTTAGTTTATTTAATAAGTTAACTTTTATTTTCTTTTGTTGCAAGCACATTACGGCCTAAGTTTGTAGAAATCAGCCCATTTAATATATTAGTTAATTTTAGGTTAATAATTTTTTCTATTATTTTTCTTTTTTCTGCTCAAATTTTTTTCAATGTCAGGGCACAAGTTCAGGTTAATCTTATCCCCCATGTCACTGCTATATTTTCTCTCATGTTTTACCCTAGCCGATTCATTTCTTTTCTAACTTCTTTTCTATTTCATCTTCTTCACCTTTCTCTATTTTTACTCCATAAAATTGTAAAGGTCTCACCTTTTTCATTTCCAATCACTAAAAACAGAGAGAAAGAGCTCTCAATTTGGGTGAAAAATAAGTGAAAAGTGAGGTAGTTGTAGAGTTTTTAAAACTAAAACCCCCACTTGATTTTCAAAATTTGGGGAATTTGCCATTAGACCACTCCCTCTTTACCCTTATTTTACAACTTGCTCCTTTCCTTCCAAGATTTTAGAAATATGGTTTGTTTGCTATAAAACATCTTGCACATTTCCCTTATTTTTCAAATTAGTCTCATTTAATTAATATTTTAAACCACCCAATTAAACCCCCATTTTAAATTATTTTTAAATTCCAATTAAACCCAAAATATTTACTTTTTATCCAAATTTTATTTAAAACCATAAAATTAATTTTTCTAAAAATATTTTTATTTTTTGGAATATTATTTACCCATTTTAGATGAAATTAAGCTAACTAAGTAAGAATATAAATTGCTAATTAACTTGATTAATTCCCAAAATTTTCATTCGGAAACTGGTAAATTTACCCAAAACTACTAGACCTATTTTCGGGGCCTTACAACTCTCCCCCTGTTAAAAGAAATTTTGTCCTCAAAATTTACCTAAATCGAATAGGTACAAATAGTAACGCTTCATGATATCTTCTGACTTCCAAGTCGCTTCCTTAGTCTTATGGTTGTGCCATAAAACTTTCACCAATGGAACCGTCTTATTGCATAGCACCTTAACCTGATGGTCTAAGCTCGCAATCAGTTCCTCCTCATACAAAAGGTCAGATTGATCCTCAATCTCCTCAATAGGAACAACATGAGAAGGATTCGGTCTATACTTCCATAACATGGAAACATGGAAGACATTGTGAATGTGCTCAAGCTCAGGCGGCAACAAAAGACGATAAGCAACCGGTCCAATCTGCTCAATAACCTTGTAAGGGCCAATGAGCCTTTGACTGAGCTTACCCTTCCTCCCGAACCTTAAAACCTTCTTCTAAAGTGAAACCTTCAAAAACACCTTATCACCAACCTAATACTCAATATTTTAACAAGTCAGCATAAGATTTATGCCTATCTGAAGTAGCCTTTAACCGCTCACAAATAAGTTTCTCCGTGACATCTCGATTTAGACCCTAGTCAAAATAGTGGTTTCGGGACCATAAATCCGAGTCAAAAAAATATTTAAATACTATTTTCTGTATTTACAGTATGTGGTTAAGCATGTGTGAAAGTTTCGTATAAAAATTTAATCGTTTGTGTGCTCAATTTGATAAAAGGACTTAATCACATAAAATGTAAAAGTTGCTTGCCACATGTTAAGTGCGCCTATTTGCTATGTCTTTTTAAATGAAAGGCCTTTATGTTGCAATTAGACCATTGAACTTATGAGTGGACATTAATTGTAACGCCCCGAATTTTGGGCCTAGATGAAATGCGCTTTGGGTCTCATAAAATTTTTAATTCAGAAAACTCGCAAATCAATGATGAGTGCTAGAAGAGGTGCGAGAGGCCATGGCCGAGGCTACGGAGGTGTTAGGGCTAAATCGTCGGTATCAGGCCGTATGCCTGATGTTGGAGTAGAAGAGGCTCCGGCCTCACCTGTGGCTGGGAAAGATGCATTGTTGCAGGCAATGCTGAGAATTTTGGAAAGGGTCGCTGGGCCCAATAATGGTAGCGAAAATTGGGGGTCCATTCCGGAGCGACTTTGATCGAACGGTCTGAGATCTTTAAGGGCGTGGCTGGCGTGGCTCCTAACATGGCTGAATATTGGTTGAAGGCCACTGAGAGAATAATGAAGGATTTGGACTACTCACCGAAACAAAAGCCGAAAGTTTGGCTACAGTAGTCTTGTGAGTGTGCAAACACTCGTAAGGGGGAGACCAATAGGTTGCCTGAGACCCACGGGCTATTCCATGGACTTAGGTTGTGATTTGGCCATACGGGCCAGAATGGGCCTGATGGGCTGTCAGGCCCATAATAGGCAAAAACTGAATATTGATGCTATGTGATAGGAATTTGTATGTGAGCATGAGTATGAATGTAACTGGGCCTAACGGGCCATATAAATGTGATTTGGGCCTAATGGGCATATGAATATGATTGGGCTTCATGGGCCAGATACAAGTATGTGAATTTTTTTGGGTGTTGTAAGGGGTTTTGGGCCTAGTATATGATAACTTCATAAGACTTAATTAATATATTGTGACCGTGGATAAGTCAAAGGGTTAAGGTGTGGCAACGGTTATATGCATGTCTAGGACTGGATCTACAAAGAGCTTGGTACTTAACCGGTCTTAATGACCCACCTCCTCTTCTCTGGAATCCTACCTGGTGTATAGTATTCGTTCATCTTAGCTCGCGGGACTTGTTAACGGGTCCAGGTAAGTGAAAACCATAATTAAGGAAAAATTACCAAAATGCCCCTAAGGGCGAAAATGACCAAAATACCCCTAGGTGTTGAATGTAAGTTTTATGGTTGAGACATGCATACATATGATGTTCTGCTTAGGTTGCATATGGGGTGGGAACTATGGAACGGAGGAAGTATATGAGGATTTCATGGTTGCCTGACAATCGTGGATCCACCAACGGCTTTTAAAGCCCAATATGTAAATGAATGTAGTTCCACAATCGGGCTACCATTGGTATGTGGGCTGGGTGGGTCGATATTTATATCCCTACATAGTGTGACGGGGGACAGAGCTGGTGTGTAGCGGATGGATTATCGGGATGGGATTGCATTGCATGTTTGATGTATGATGATTTTTGAATGCTTGCTTTTCGTCAAGGGTTGTACACACTGAGTTTGCGAAAACTCACCCCCTCTTTTATTTTATTTTCAGGTGATGCTCAATAGAAGGTTCGATGTTTGGAGGAACTCTGGGTGGCCCGCTAGCAAGATAATTTGGACTTGTTTTCTTTCTAAAGCATATAAGTTTCTATGTTATTAAGTACTTTTCAAATCAGATTGTAATAAGGCTTCCATTTTATTATTATTTGGATTATTATTTTTATGTGATGTAATTATAAGTAGTTGAACATGGTTTCATAAACTATAGTATGTATTTTCTACGTTTTCACAACTAAAATTTAAAAAGTGACATATTGTCATCAAATCCTATGTTTTGAACAAGTGATTGAAAAGAGTTTTTTTTTAATTAGGATTTTCTTTTATTTTAAGAAGGGTTTTCAATTAAACACGGTTTTCGCTAAAACACTTCAATGTGACACGTCGAATTTAGCCTTAATGTCTGGGCCGGGTTTGGGTATTACATTTAGTGGTATCAAAGCCTGGTTGCAAAACTCGGGCTATGAATCGGGCCTTACTACTTGGTTTCTTTTTTTGTTTTTTTAAAAAAATATTTTTGATTGAATCACAATGTTTTGGAAAAAGGGATGCCTTGCTGAGCGGCACACTGAGTCTCCGACGTCGAACCAAGTAAGTTTTCTATTCTTAAGCTTGTTTGAATTATTATACAGTAGATAGTTAGAGTGCTAATTTAGATGATTTTTTTAGAGTGGAACTAAAGCCCGTAGGATCTTGGAACTGTAAAGGATTTTCGAAAACAATCTACTCTTTAATTACTTTTATAAGACATCGGTGTAATTATGAAACTAACTATGACTTCATAAATTTTTTTTTCTTTTTGTGCTTAATAATTTCGGTTAAGTGTTAATTACGCAAAGGTAGGTCTTGGTCAAGGTTTGAGTTTGAGTTAAGGAGGAGAAGAAATTATAATTTAATTATTAAAAGAATCAGGGTTGGCAAGTAGTTGGACTTTTAAATAAAGATAGGGAAAATAGCATCAAAAGGCCTTATAGAAGAGTGGCTTAGTGACGCCACTTAGAGTGTAGGGAGGTGGCGTTAATAGCTAGCAAGGAGGTCCAAGGTTCTAATCCTAGTTTAATGTTTTTAGATATTTAATTTTGGCCTTCTAGAAGGATGGAAGCGGCATGAAGATGGACTCCAAGAAGAGTGTTCAGAAGAGAAAATTAAGGAAAGGATCAAGGGGTTATTAGGGAGAAAAACGAGGAGATGAGAAGGGAGAAGTGATGGAGCCCAATGGGGAATTAGGCATGGGCGAATTCAGCTATAAGGCTTATAAATAGGGGCCAAATGCTAGGGTATGAAGCTAATGCCGAATTTCCTTCACCCTATTACCAGAAACTCTTTTCTCTAAAAGCCGAAAACCCTCTGCCTTTATTTTCTTTTTCTTCTTCCTTGTGTCGAATTCTATTCTTCCTCTACCTCATTGCTGACTTTCCTTTCTTTTTCCTTGGAGCCGAATAACCCTCTTTTTCTATACAAAATCATAAAGGGTCGAACCTCTTTAGCCGAATACCCTTGGTGCAATCACTACTCCTTCTACTTCGGTCAAATCTAGTGTAAGTATTGTTCTTCCAATCTGTTTCTTTGCTAAGTATCGAATATTGTCCCTCACTCTTTCTAATCAACTATGGTAGGGAATTAGTATCGGATCTCGGATCTTAGCTCATTGCCGAATTGCTCCTTAGGTGTTGCGGTTTTGGTAAGTATCCCTCTCTCTCATTGGCTAAGGTGGCCGAAAGTTTATAGTTAAGGTAAGGGGACTTGTGTTGGATACAAGTCATCTTTTATTCCAATTTAATAGTAAAGATTAATGCAGATCTAACGAGTACGTGAGCAAGGAAAAGCTTTTAGGGATTTGTGTTCAAGGTAAGGTTAAGTAAGGTTTCGGTTTTTAGTAAAATATGCATTAAACATGTGATTTATCAAAGGGTAATAACGATTGCAGGTTTGAGGCTAAGGAGATCGCATCACGCTTGCTTACCAAGTGTGTACATACACTGCACACACATAATGAATCGACAAAAGCTGAAAAGCCAAAAGTTGGGCTACGGTAGTCACACTAGTGCGTGAACACTCGTGGAGAGGAAACTGATAGGTTGTTTGAGGCCCACAGGATATTCCGTGGACTTGGGTTGAGAATTGGCCAAATGGGCCGAAATGGGCTAAATGGACCTGATGAGCTATTGGGCCCATAATAGGCAAAGATTGAAAAATGATGCTAAGTATTAGAAAATTTGTATGTGAGCATGAATATAATATGATTTAGGCCTAATGGGCCATATAAATGAGAATTGGGCCTGTGACAGCCCAAAATTGACCCTAGTCGGGATGTGGTTTCGGGACCACAAAACCGAGTCACAAAAATAATTAGGTGTTATATTCTGTGCTTATTGTATGTGGAATTTGTATGTGTAAATATTTCGTGCCTTGATTTTATTAATTAGATGCTAATTTATAAGAAAGGACCCATGTGATAGGACTTGAAAATGCGATAGGTGAAATTTTAAGTGGCCAAATAATGCATGAAGTAAAGGCATGAGGGATTTGCATGTCAATTTAGCCAAACTATAGGAAGTGGCCGCCATGGTAATGAAGATAGACAAAATGTGATGGGTAAAGAATATAATAAACATGTTGTGATAACATGTTGTGGGAGGAACAATAAAATATGAGGGGAGTGGGAAGAGAAACCAAGGTTGTTTCATCCTTGCCCCCCATTGTGCCGTAACTAGAAAAAAAAAGAAGAAAAGTGTTCATCCTCCTTAGCTTGGCGAAACTCAAAGGAAGAAGGGAGATAGCCAATCGGTCACCCTTAAGCTTGGAACAAGGTAAGTGATTTCATGTTAGTTCTTGAAATATTAGCATACATTAAGCTAGTTACTAAGTTTCCTACTTAGCCTTGTCAAAATCTTGATTGTGTGGTGATAGTGGGTAATCGGCCATGGAAGAAATGGAGGAAAATGATTGTTGTCTTGTGTTTTAAGGAGAAATGGTGGATGGGTGAAAGAAACAAGTTTTGTTCTTGTTTCTTCTTGGCGATTCTAAGGAGCAACCATTCGGTTTCTAAGCTATAAATAAAGTGAGAAATTCATGTGAATTCTTGAAACGTTAGATGAAATTGAGCTAGTTACCAAGTTCTCTAGGTAACCCATGCTAGAAATTGTGATTTTGGGTTGACTAGGATTTTCGGCCATAGTGGTCATTGAGGATTAAGGTTTATGTTTCATGCTAAACTTGATGAATCTTGGTGTATGGGTGTTTGAACTAAACTAATGATCAAATAGATGCACAAATACAAAGTAAGAAGAATCGGCTATTGTATGTAATACTATTGCCGAATGTGAAAATACTATACTTGAGTAATGAATGTGGTTGGAGTTGATAATACGAAAGGAATGCTTAAATGTGTTTGTTTAAAGAAGAAATTGATGAAGAATGTATGTGAACCTAGCAAGTGTATTCGGCTTAGTACCTTATAATGTGAAAACCTTGGAATTTATTTTTGATTTCGTGTATGTATGACCAAGAACAATCGGCCTTAAAATGGCGTTTTGGTTTAAAAGTCGATTGATAGTTTATAATAAAATGAGTTGATATGAGATGCTGAATGTGATTAACAAGTAAACATTATTGAGAAAAATATTGAATACTTCTACTTGCATTCGTTAAGCTCAAGAGCAAAGGGGAGCTAAATCCGATAAAGGGAAGGAAAAAGTGATCGAATAGCCGTTGAAGCCGTTCGACAAAGATCCGAGGTAAGTCCTCAAGAAATGACCCTACTCGAATTATGTGAAATGAAATATGGATGTGTAATGATTATTGATTTATGTGTGTATGAGTATTTGAATGATACGGGCTAAGTCCCGGCGATTATGCAAGTGATATGTTTGTGATTGAGCCTTAGTAACGAAAATGAAACATGGATGTGTAATGATTATTGATGTATGTGTGTGCATGAGCAATTGAATGATATCCGGCTAAGTCCCAAGACATTTATGCTAGTAATTATATCCGGTTAAGACGAAGGCCATTGTGCTAGTGACTACATCCGGCTAAGACCAAGGCATTCGTGCATGTGGTTATATCCGGTTGTATTCGAAGAAGCTTGGGCTGGAGGTGGCGTTGGTTGCTGTAATAAATTTAATTAGTACGCTCGAAAAGTCCAAAGGATAAGGTATGTTTATATGTGCATTGGAAAAGTCGATATGTTTGAGTAACATTCGCTCAATCGACTAACGAGTTTTCAGCTATTGAATTGGTTGATATCTTGTGAAAGTATATAATGATGAAGTGTGAAGTAAGCATGATTATGTGAATGTGTATTAATGAAATGATTCATTTGGCTATGTGAATGTAATGCTTTAGTTAAAACTGATTTTATTGCTTGAGACTTACTAAGCATAAAAAAAATGCTTACCCCGTTGCTTTGGCTCTCTGTTTTATAGATTTTGCTCGTTAGCGATCGGGTTCGGGATCATTAAAGTCGAAGTCATCTACACTATCAAAGCCTCCATTTTGGGTATAATTTTGGTTGAACTTTGAAATGGCATGTATAGGACTACCCTATTGTAGAAGGTCATGTACCTTTCGGTTTTATGTAAGCTTGGGTAGCCATGCGAAAATGGCTTATATACGTTGTTAGTATGATTCTATAATCGTTTGTATGATGATTATTATGGGGTATGGAATGGTTTTGAAAAGATTAGCCATTGGAATGGTTAATCATGATCACACTTGTGCTATGTATGCAAAAAGGGCCAATTGAATCGTGGAAATCATGAAATAGGTAAAGGTTACCTTGAAAACAGATGCTGGCAGCAGCAGTGGTGTGGTTTTGAAAAATCACCAAAATTTGTAGGAATGGTATTAAATAGTGAATAAGTTATGTAAATGAACCTTGATGAGTCTACTTTCATATGGAAGAAACGAAAAGGTCATAGGAGTTACATGTTAAGAGATATTAAAGTTATTGTGAGACAGGGCCAGAACGGTTTCTGGGTCCCCTGTCGCGACTTTAAAAATTTGCTATAAATTATCCAGAAAGAATTAGAAGTCATGCCTTATATTTTCAGATTCCATTTTGAGTCTAGTTTCATTAGAAACAAACGTCACCAGTATTAAAGCCTTGTACAGAGAGATATTCAAGTTGTAACGCGCGAAGGTCAGAGCAGTCGATCCCTGTAACATGGGTGATTTTTAACTAATAAACTGTACCAATTTTCCCGAAAAAAAATTCTAGAAATAAATTCATGGAAGGATATATGAGTCTAAATTCAGGAAAATTTACGGAATCAGTTTCGAGTTTTGAAACTCGAGATATGATTTTAAGGCGACAGTGGACGCAGTTTTCCAGCCTGTCTGGAAATGCCAAATTGGTCGGTGCTTTAAGAGGATTTAGCTCGTTAACCCCTCGCGTCCGACACGGCGATGGTCTCGGGTTCGGGTGTTACAATTTTATTGGTATCGAGCTACGGTTTAGTCGATTCTAGGACTACCGTGATATGTTTAGGGTCTAGCTATACATGCCATATAGTGATAAATTGATAGTGTGGTGATTTCGACAATCAATTTGTGTTTGTTTATAGCAATGGATCCCGATCCCAACCGAGCAATAGCTGATGATGTGGAGAGTGTGGCGCTGCTCCGCGCAAGGGACAGCGCGGCGGACTCTCAACCTATGGCCAGCAATCCGAATGATGAGGCTAGGCAAGCCTTTTATAGTGTGATGAATGATTGGTTCAACCAATACATTCGAACTAACACTACTGTTCCACAACCTCCATTCCCGACTAATGTAACCCAAGACCTACAATACCTCCAGAATCGACCAAATAAGGTTAAGTAAACCCCGATCGACAGAATTAGTAAACATGGGGCCACTGAATTCAAGGCTACGGATAGCGACGATGCCGAGCAAGCTGAATTTTGGTTGGACAACACTATCCGGGTGCTCGATGAGCTATCTTGTACACCCGATGAGTGCTTAAAGTGTACCATCTCCTTGCTACACGATTCCGCCTACTATTGGTGGAGTACTCTGACTTCTGTGGTGCCTAGAGAGCAAGTGACTTGGGAATTCTTTCAAACCGAGTTCCGAAAAAAGTATATCAGTCAGAGATTCATCGACCAGAAGCGAAAGGAATTTCTTGATCTTAAGCAAGGCTCTATGTCGATTCTGACTACGAATGAAAATTTGTGAGGCTTAGCAGACTGTGCGAGAATGCATTTCGTCGAAGCTATTATGTAAACGCCGAGGATGGGCTGAATGATGATATAAGGATGTTCGTTGGCATTCTCGAAATACGAGAGTTCGTAGTACTTGTTGAGCGAGCTTGTAAAGTCGAAGAGCTTAGGAAGGAGAAACAAAAGTTGATGTGGGGCTGGAGAATTCGAAAAGGTCCTCGGAAAGTCTCTTCAACAGCATCGAAGAGATTTTGAGATGATGTGAGCCGGTCTAGAGGCGCTTTGGGCTTTTCTAGACGAGATCGCTGGTCGACCTCCTGTGACCACACGAGTCACTTGATCGCCATGATGGTGGAAATGATCGCCGAGAGAGGCGAGTGTCCGCATTGTGGCAAATGGCATTCGGGAGTCTGAGGTTCCGTGATCGCTCTGCTATAAGTGTGGATCGGTGACCACTTTATCAAGGATTGCCCGAGGTTGCTCGAACAAAATGTAAGTCAAAGTGGAAACCCGGGTGCTACCACTGCTCAAAGTAGGCCACCTAGAAATATGGGCAATGTTAGTGGCGGTCAGAGAGGATTTAGAGATGCTACCATCAGATCTGAGGCTCGTGCTCTGCTAGGACTTATGCCATCTGCACGCGAGGATCTTGCCTCACCGGATGTTATTACAGGTACTTTCACTCTTTTCGATACTAATGTGATTGCTTTGATTGACCCCGGTTCTACTCATTCTTATATATGTGAAACCTTAGCATCCAAAGAAGACTTTGCCTATTGAGTCTCTGAGTTTGTAATTCGGTGTCAAACCCTTGGGTCATTACGTGCTTGTCAACAAAGTGTGCAAGAAAAGTCCCCTAGTATTCGAGGTTCTTGTTTTCGGCGGACTTGATGCTTTTGCCGTTCGATGAATTGACGTTATTCTTGGTTTGGATTGGTTGACCATGCACGATGCGGTTGTAAATTGCAAAAGCAAGACTATCGATTTGAGGTGCGCGAATAACGAGATAATTCGGGTTGAGTCTACGGACTTAAAGGGTTGCCACCGTAATATCGCAATGTTGGCGGAAATATGTAAGAAAAGGGTGCAAAGCGTACCTTGCGTATGTGCTCGATGACAAGGAGTCGAAAAGAAACCCGAATCGATGCGGTGGTTTGTGAATACCGGATGTTTTCCACGAAGAATTGCGGGTTTACCACTGTTCGGAAATAGAGTTTGGCATCGAATTGGTACTGGTACCACTCCAATTTCGATAGCTCAGATCGTATGGCACCGATAGAATTAAAGGAGTTGAAAGCTCGGTTGCAAGAATTGGTGGATAGAGGTTTTGCCCTTGAGTTTTTCGCCTTTGGGTGCGCCGGTGTTGTTTGTGAAAAGAAGGATGGGACCATGAGGTTGTGCATCGACTATCGTCGACTTAATAAAGCGACGATAAAGAACAAATATCTGTTACCGCGTATTGACGATTTGTTCGATCAATTGAAGGGAGCCTCAGTGTTCTCGAAAATAGATTTGAGATCGGGCTATTATCAATTGCGAATTCGAGATTCGGACGTGCCCAAGGCGCCTTGAGCGAGATATGGTCACTACGAGTTCCTAGTGATGCCGTTTGGGCTTACTAATGCCCTGCGGTATTTATGGATTTGATGAATCGGATCTTGGACCATATTTAGATCGGTTCGTAGTCGTATTCATTGATGACATCTTGGTCTATTCAAGAAATGAGACCGAACATGCTGAACACCGAGGTTAGTCTTGCAAATTCTACGGGATAAGCAATTATATGCTAAGTTCAGAAGTGTGAGTTACGGTTAAGAGAGGTTAGCTTCTTGGGGCATGTGATATCTACGCATCGGGCATTCGAGTCGACCGAACAAAATTTCAGCCATACTTAGCTGGAAGCCTCAGAAATATTACCGAGGTTCGAGCTTTTGGGGCTTACTAGGTTATTACCGACAATTTGTAAAGGTTTCTCAATGATAGCCACGCCAATGACGGCTTACTCCAAAAGGATGTTAAGTTCGAATGGACGGAGAAATGTCGAAGAGTTTCGATCAACTGAAAACTTATTTGACTGAGGCCCCAATTCTAGTGCAACCCGAATCTGGCAAAGAGTTTGTCATCTATAGTGACGCCTCCCTACTTGGGTTAGGTTGTGTATTGATGCAAGAAGGTCGAGTTGTGGCCTATGTGTCGAGGCAATTAAAGCCACATGAGAAAAATTATCCGACCCATGATCTCGAATTGGCTGCCATCGTATTCGCCTTAAAGATTTGGCGACATTACTTATTTGGTGAGAGGTGCCATGTGTACTCGGATCACAAAAGTCTCAAATATTTGATGACCCAAAGAGACTTAAATCTGCGAAAAAGACGTTGGCTCAAGCTGTTAAAGGATTATGAGCTGGTCATTGACTATCACCGGGAAAGGCGAATGTCGTTGCGGATGCCTTGAGTCGTAAATCATTATTCGCTTCTGACGATGAATGTGCACTTGTCCGTTCGATCCGACAATGTGTTAGTAGCTGAATTGAAAGCCAAACCATTATTAATACATCAAATTTGTGAAGCTCGGAAGGTCGACGATGAGTTGGTTGCAAAAGCGGGCGAGTGTGTTCGAACAAGGAATCGGAGTTTCGGATCGATGATGACGATTGTTTGAGGTTGAAGTCGTCTGTGTGTTCCAAAGAATTGAACTTATTTCGATAATTCGAACGAAGCCCATTGTAGCCGAATGGCAATCCACCGGGAGTACGAAGATGTACAACGATTTGAAACGTCGGTTTTGGTGGCATGGTATGAAACGAGACATCTCCGAATTTGTTTCAAGATGTTTAATATGTCAACAAGTGATAGCGGAACATCAAGTGCCTTCAGGATTACTTCAGCCGATCACGATACCCGAGTGGAAATGGGATCGAGTCACAATGGACTTCGTATCCGGACTGCCATTGTCAGTGAGTAAGAAGGATGCGATTTGGGTCGTTGTAGATAGATTGACTAAGTCGGCTCACTTTGTCCCCGTACGTACGGACTTTTCAATGGACAAACTAGCCGAACTGTACGTTTCTCAGATTGTGAGATTACACGGGGTGCCTATTTCCATCGTGTCGGATAGAGATCCGAGATTTACCTCGCGATTTTGGAAAAAGTTGCAAGAAGCTTTGGGTACCAAGTTGCATTTCAGACCGCTTTCACCCCCAAACCGATGGTCAATCCGAGTGATAATTCGGATACTTGAGGATATGTTGAGATGTTGCATCCTCGAGTTCGTGGTTCATGGGAGCGGTATTTGTCATTGATTGAATTAAACACAACAACAGCTTTCAATCAAGTATTAAGATGGCACCCTACGAGGCTTTGTACGGTCGTAAATGCCGTACACCATTGTTTTGGTGAGCTCGGTGAAAGCAAAATTTTCGTGGTGGATTTGATTAGAGATCTGAATGAAAGTGGAAGTAATCCGTGAAAGTCGAAGATAGCCTCCGATCGTCGAAGTCGACGCGGATCTGAGCGTAAAGACATCGAGCATCGGTGGGAGATAAAGTGTTTCTCAAGGTTTCACCTTGGAAAAAGATACTCGATTCGGCCGTAAGGGCAAGTTGAGCCGAGGTTCATTGGGCCATATGAGATATCCGGCGAGTCGATCCAGTTGCATATCGTTTGATTTTGCCCCGAACTCGAAAAGATTCACGATGTCTTTCATGTTTCGATGCTTCGACGCTATAGATCTGATCCATCGCACGTGATTAGTCCAACAGAGGTTGAAATTCAAGCCAATATGAGTTATGAAGAAGAACCGATTCGTATCCTAGCACGTGAAGTGAAAGAGTTGCGAAACAAGCGAATTCCGCTAGTGAAAGTGTTATGGCTCAAACACGGGATAGAAGAAGCTACTTGGGAACCCGAGAACTCTATGAAAGAGCGGTACCCAAACCTATTTACCGGTAAGATTTTCGGGGACGAAAATTTCTTAAGTGGGGGAGAGTTGTGACAGCCCAAAATTGACCCTAGTCGGGATGTGGTTTCGGGACCACAAAACCGAGTCACAAAAATAATTAGGTGTTATATTCTGTGCTTATTGTATGTGGAATTTGTATGTGTAAATATTTCGTGCCTTGATTTTATTAATTAGGTGCTAATTTATAAGAAAGGACCCATGTGATAGGACTTGAAAATGCGATAGGTGAAATTTTAAGTGGCCAAATAATGCATGAAGTAAAGACATGAGGGATTTGCATGTCAATTTAGCCAAACTATAGGAAGTGGCCGGCCATGGTAATGAAGATAGACAAAATGTGATGGGTAAAGAATATAATAAACATGTTGTGATAACATGTTGTGGGAGGAACAATAAAATATGAGGGGAGTGGGAAGAGAAACCAAGGTTGTTTCATCCTTGCCCCCCATTGTGCCGTAACTAGAAAAAAAAAAGAAGAAAAGTGTTCATCCTCCTTAGCTTGGCCGAAACTCAAAGGAAGAAGGGGAGATAGCCAATCGGTCACCCTTAAGCTTGGAACAAGGTAAGTGATTTCATGTTAGTTCTTGAAATATTAGCATACATTAAGCTAGTTACTAAGTTTCCTACTTAGCCTTGTCAAAATCTTGATTGTGTGGTGATAGTGGGTAATCACCATGGAAGAAATGGAGGAAAATGATTGTTGTCTTGTGTTTTAAGGAGAAATGGTGGATGGGTGAAAGAAACAAGTTTTGTTCTTGTTTCTTCTTGGCCGATTCTAAGGGAGCAACCATTCGGTTTCTAAGCTATAAATAAAGTGAGAAATTCATGTGAATTCTTGAAACGTTAGATGAAATTGAGCTAGTTACCAAGTTCTCTAGGTAACCCATGCTAGAAATTGTGATTTTGGGTTGACTAGGATTTTCGCCATAGTGGTCATTGAGGATTAAGGTTTATGTTTCATGCTAAACTTGATGAATCTTGGTGTATGGGTGTTTGAACTAAACTAATGATCAAATAGATGCACAAATACAAAGTAAGAAGAATCGGCTATTGTATGTAATACTATTGTCGAATGTGAAAATACTATACTTGAGTAATGAATGTGGTTGGAGTTGATAATCTGAAAGGAATGCTTAAATGTGTTTGTTTAAAGAAGAAATTGATGAAGAATGTATGTGAACCTAGCAACTGTATTCGACTTAGTACCTTATAATGTGAAAACCTTGGAATTTATTTTTGATTTCGTGTATGTATGACCAAGAACAATCGGCCTTATAATGGCGTTTTGGTTTAAAAAGTCGATTGATAGTTTATAATAAAATGAGTTGATATGAGATGCTGAATGTGATTAACAAGTAAACATTATTGAGAAAAATATTGAATACTTCTACTTGCATTCGTTAAGCTCAAGAGCAAAGGGAGCTAAATCCGATAAAGGGAAGGAAAAAGTGATCGAATAGCCGTTGAAGCCGTTCGATGACATCCGAGGTAAGTCCTCAAGAAATGACCCTACTCGAATTATGTGAAATGAAATATGGATGTGTAATGATTATTGATTTATGTGTGTATGAGTATTTGAATGATACCCGGGCTAAGTCCCGAAGGCGATTATGCAAGTGATATGTTTGTGTTTGAGCCATAGTAACGAAAATGAAACATGGATGTGTAATGATTATTGATGTATGTGTGTGCATGAGCAATTGAATGATATCCGGGCTAAGTCCCGAAGACATTTATGCTAGTAATTATATCCGGGTTAAGACCCGAAGGCATTTGTGCAAGTCGTTCTATCCGGGCTAAGACCCGAAGGCATTCGTGCATGTGGTTATATCCGGTTGTATTCCGAAGAAGCTTGGGCTGGAGGTGGCGTTGGTTGCTGTAATAAATTTAATTAGTACGCTCGAAAAGTCCAAAGGATAAGGTATGTTTATATGTGCATTGGAAAAGTCGATATGTTTGAGTAACATTCGCTCAATCGACTAACGAGTTTTCAGCTATTGAATTGGTTGATATCTTGTGAAAGTATATAATGATGAAGTGTGAAGTAAGCATGATTATGTGAATGTGTATTAATGAAATGATTCATTTGGCTATGTGAATGTAATGCTTTAGTTAAAACTGATTTTATTGCTTGAGACTTACTAAGCATAAAAAAATGCTTACCCGTTGCTTTGGCTCTCTTTTATAGATTTTGCTCGTTAGCGATCGGATTCGGGATCATTAAAGTCGAAGTCATCTACACTATCAAAGCCTCCATTTTGGGTATAATTTTGGTTGAACTTTGAAATGGCATGTATAGGACTACCCTATTGTAGAAGGTCATGTACCTTTCGGTTTTATGTAAGCTTGGGTAGCCATGCGGAAATGGCTTATATACGTTGTTAGTATGATTCTATAATCGTTTGTATGATGATTATTATGGGGTATGGAATGGTTTTGAAAAGATTAGCCATTGGAATGGTTAATCATGATCACACTTGTGCTATGTATGCAAAAAGGGCCAATTGAATCGTGGAAATCATGAAATAGGTAAAGGTTACCTTGAAAATAGATGCTGGCAGCAGCAGTGGTGTGGTTTTGAAAAATCACCAAAATTTGTAGGAATGGTATTAAATAGTGAATAAGTTATGTAAATGAACCTTGATGAGTCTACTTTCATATGGAAGAAACGAAACGGTCATAGGAGTTACATGTTAAGAGATATTAAAGTTATTGTGAGACAGGGCCAGAACGGTTTCTGGGTCCCCTGTCGCGACTCTAAAAATTTGCTATAAATTATCCAGAAAGAATTAGAAGTCATGCCTTATATGTGCAGATTCCATTTTGAGTCTAGTTTCATTAGAAACAAACGTCACCAGTATTAAAGCCCTGTACAGAGAGATATTCAAGTTGTAAAGCACAAAGGTCAGAGCAGTCAATCCCTGTAATATGGGTGACTTTAACTAATAAACTGTACCAATTGGCCCGACCAAAAATTCTAGAAATAAATTCATGGAAGGATATATGAGTCTAAATTCAGGGAAAATTTACAGAATCAGTTTCTGAGTTTTGAAACTCGAGATATGATTTTTAAGGCGACAGTGACGCAGTTTTCCAGCCTGTCTGGAAATGCCAAATTGGTCGGTGCTTTAAGAGGATTTAGCTCGTTAACCCCTCGCTTCCGACACCGGCGATGGTCTCGGGTTCGGGGTGTTACAGGGCCTAGTGGGCCATATTCATGTATGTAGGGGTATTGGGCTTGGTATATGATGACTACATAAAACTTAATTAATTAATTGAGCTGTGGAGAAGTCATAGGATTAAGGTGTGGCAACGGGTATATGCATGTCTAAGATTGGATCTAGGGAGAGCTTGGTACTTAAGCGGTCTTAATGACCCACCTCCTCTTCTTTGAAATCCTACCTAGGGCATAGTATTCGTTCATCTTAGCTCGCAGGACTTGTTCATGGGACAAGGTAAGTGAAAACCATAAGAAGGGAAAATTACTAAAATGCCCCTATAGGCGAAAATGAGCAAAATACCCCTAGGTGTTGAATGTAAGTTTTGTGGGCGTGACATGCATAGATATGATGTTCTAATTAGGTTGCATATAGGGTGGGAACTATGGACCAGAGGAAGTATATGAGGATCGCATGGTTGCTTGACAATCATGGATCCACTAACGGCTTTTAAAGCCCAATATGTAAATGAAGGTAGTTCCGCAACCGGGCTACCATTGGTGTGTGGGCTAGGTGGGTCGATATTTATATCCCCACATGGTGTGACGGGGACAGAGCTGGTGTGTAGTGGATGGATAACTTGGATGGGATTGCATTGCATGTTTGATTTTTTTTTAATGCTTGATTTTCTTCAAGGGTTGTACACACTGAGTTTGCGAAAACTCACCCCCTCTTTTATTTTATTTTTAGGTGATGCTTAGTAGACGGTTCGATGTATGGAGGGACTTTGGGTGGCTAGCTAACAAGACAAATTTGGACTTTTTTTAAAGCTTATAAGTTTTATTTTATTAAGTATGTTTCAGACCAGACTATAATAAGGTTTTCAATATGCTAAATACTTGAATTATTGTTATTTTCATTGTAATTACGAGAAGTTGAACATGGGTTCCTAAATTATAGTATGTTTTTTTACGTTTTCGTAACTTAATTTTTAAATGATAAGTTTTCTTAAATCAAATGTTTTAAACAAGGCTTTCGAAACTGAAAGGTGTGTTTATTTTTAAGTTAATTAAGGTTTCTTTTGTTTAAGAAGGGTTTTCAATGAAAACACGATTTTTGCTAAAACACTTCAATGTAACACTTCAGATTCGGCCATAACGTCTGGGTCGGGTTTGAGGTGTTACTATTAAGGAAAGAAGCCTACCAGTGGTGGTTGACAGTGAAAGAGGGCACCCAACCGGAGTGGGTCACTTGGGAGTTCTTCAAAACTGCTTTCCAAGGGAAGTATGTGGGTGCAAGCTATGTGGATGCTAGAAGGAAGGAGTTCCTGAACCTGACCCAAGGAAACAAATCGATGCCGGAGTATGAGGCAAAGTTTCTACGCCTTAGTAGGTATGCAAGAGTAATGGTGGCAACGGAGAATGATCGTTGCACTAGGTTTGAGGATGGACTTAGAGATAGCCTCAGGGTACTGATAGCTCCACAGAGGGAGCGAGTTTTCTCAGAGTTGGTGGATAAAGCAAAGATAGCAGAGGAGGTAAAGTGTACTGAGTGCTTAAATCGAGAGAAAAAAAGCGGTAAGAATAAGATGGAGGCTGAGACTCCTGGTGTTGGACAGAGGCCTAGGGCTAGGGCCAAAGTTAACGGACTAGTTAGAGCAGGGCCCCCTGCTACTAATCCAGGGGTGCCACCTTGTGCTGATTGTGGGTGAAGCCATGGAGGCGAGTGTTGAAAGAGGACGAGTGCTTGTTTTGGTTGTGGGTCTATGGAGCATAGGATCAAGGATTTCCCTCAAACGCTAGGTCGAGAGCCAGTAGTGGGTAAGGTGGTGCTCAGCCACCAAGGGGTGGATAGCTGCCGCCAAAGGGTGGTGGACAAGCCAAGGGCGGTAACGACAATGGACGAGGACGTGGAGCACCAGGCAGAAATGCAGGCGATGTTGAGGCAGGACAACCAGCTTTGGTTTATACTGCTTGTCGCTGAGAGGACGGGGATGCCCTAGATGTGATAACGGTTATGTTCTTTATATATGAGTTACCTTACACAGCCTTGATTGATATTGGATTGACGTATTCATATGTTCCATGCAATAAGATTGAGTCTTTGGGTGATATGTTTGAGATTATTCTGAATGAGATGACTGTGATAAGTCCGTTAAGGCAGTCAGTAGGAGTGACTAAGTTGTTTAGGGATGTACCCTTAGTAGTCTAGGGAATTACCTTTTTAGCAAACTTGATGGAGCTGCCGTTTAGTGAATTCGACTTAATCTTGGTATGGATTGGCTGGTGAAGCACCGAGCCACCTTGGATTGTGCTGCAAAGCAAATGGTGTTTAGAACGGCAGAGGGTAAGGAGGTGGTAGTAATTGGTGAACGCCAGAATTACCTGTCGAATTTGATTTCAGCGTTGAAGGCTGAAAAGTTAGTACGAAAGGGATGCGAAGCCTTTTTGGCTTATATTAGTGATACGGATGTTAAGAGCCATACTGTTAAGGAGTTGAGAACGGTTACGAAATTTCCTGATGTCTTTCCCGAGGAGCTGCCTGGGTTGCCACCGAGCATAGAAGTAGAATTTAGAATCGAGCTGCTACCTGGTACGGCTCTGGTGTCCATCGCTCCTCATCGGATGGCACCAAAGGAGTTGATAGAACTTAAGGCACAGATTCAGGAATTGTTGGATCAAGGATTCATACAACCAAGTGTGTCTCTATGGGGAGCACCGGTGTTGTTCGTAAAGAAGAAGGACGGACCCTTGTGAATATACATTGATTATAAACAGTTAAACAAATTAACTGTTAAAAACAAGCACCCTCTACCGAGAATCGATGATCTTTTTGATCAATTTAGGGGAGCTTCTGTTTTCTCAAAGATTGATCTGCGTTCAGGATATCACCAAGTGAGGGTTAAGGAGGCGGATGTTCATAAGACAGCTTTCAGAACTCGTTATGGGCACTACGAGTTTTTGGTGATGCCATTTGGGCTGACGAAGGCACCCTCCACTTTCATGGATCTCATGAATCGGGTTTTCCAACCCTACTTAGATCGGTTCGTGGTAGTCTTTATAGATGACATTCTGGTGTACTCAAAAGATGAGGAGGAGCATGATGCACACTTAAGGATTGTGTTACAGACTTTGAGGGAGAAGTAGTTGTATGCCAAATTCATTAAGTGTGAATTTTGGCTAAGGGAGGTTACTTTTCTAAGACATGTGGTGTCAGCCGAGGGGATTAAGGTGGATCCTCAGAAAATTAAAGTGGTGTTAGACTAGAAAGCACCTAAGTCGGTATCGAAAATTTAAAGTTTTCTTGGCTTGGCAAGATACTATAGGCGGTTTGTTGAGGGCTTTTCAGTAATCGCTGCACACTTAACTAGGTTGTTGAGGAATGGGGTACCATTTGTTTGGACGAACAAGCACCAGGATAATTTTGGAAAACTCAAGAAAGTTTTAATGTAGGCCCCTGTGTTGATTCAGCCAGTGCCTGGAAAGGAGTTTACGGTTTATAGTGACGCGTCGCATGTGGGCTTAGGTTGTGCATTAATGCAAAAATGGAAGGTGGTTGCGTATGCGTCACGACAACTTAAGACTCACGAGGTGAATTACCCAACCCATGATTTGGAGCTAACTACGGTGGTGTTCGCGCTTAAGATATGGAGGCATTACTTATATAGGGAGAAGTGCGTAATTTATTTGGACCACAAGAGTTTGAAGTACCTCCTTACCCAAAAGGAGCTAAACATTAGGCAACGTAGGTCGGTGGAATTATTGAAGGATTATGATTGCTCGATAGAATACCACCCTAGCAAAGTGAATGTGGTAGCCGACACGTTGAGTCGTATGGTTAAGTCAGACTTGAGAGCTATGCTCGCTCGCTTAAGCTTGTTGGATGATGGTAGCTTGTTAGCGGAGCTTCAAGTAAAGCCTGTGTGGGTCGAACAGATAAGGAGTAAGCAGTTAATAGATGAGACTTTAGGTGCTCGTTTCAGAAAAGTGGAGAGTGGGGAGACATCGGGCTTTGGGATAAGTAGTGAAGGAGTATTGTGTTTCCGTGGGAGAATATGTATACCCAAGGAAGATGATCTAAGGTAGTCCATTCTGCGGGAAGCACATAGCTGTCTCTATGCTATGCATCCTGGCGGAAACAAGATGAATCGGAATTTGCGTGAGCTTTACTGGTGGCCTGGACTTAAGCGCGAGGTTATGGAGTTTGTAAGCAAGTGTTTAGTTTGTCAAAAGGTGAAGGCGAAACATCAGCTGCCTTCGGGATTGCTTTAGCCAATGAAGATTCCACTCTGGAAGTGGGAAAGGATCACTATGGACTTTGTTAGTGGGCTACCCTTAATGCCTACTAAGAAAGACTCGATATGGGTCATAGTGGATCGGTTAACCAAGTCTACCCATTTTGTACCGATTCGTACCGACTACTCATTGCAAAGGCTGGCTAGGCTGCATGTGGTAGAGATTGTAAGATTGCATGGAGTGTCAGTTTCCATAATATCTGATAGGGACCCACGTTTCACTTTGCAATTTTAGAAGAAGCTGCATGAAGTGTGCTATTTACCTAAGTTGGAATTAGAATGCGTAGTAAAAGTATGATGTGGTAGTCTGTGTTAGTAGTTGGAAATTTCGAGGACAAAATTTCTTTTAGGGGGTAGAGTTGTAACGCCCCGAATTTTGGGCCTAGATGAAATGAGCTTAGGGTCTCATAAAATTTTTAATTCAGAAAACTCACAAATCAGCGATGAGTGCTAGAAGAGGTACGAGAGGCCATTGCTGAGGCTGCGGAGGTGTTAAGGATGAATTGTCGACATCGGGCCATATGCCTGATGTTGGAGTAGAAGAGGCTCTGGCCTCACCTGTGGCTGGGAATGGATAGTATGATTGGGCCGCGGGAGAAGATGCATTGTCGCAGGCAATGCTGAGAATTTTGGAAAGGATCGCTAGGCCCAATAACGGCAGCAGAAATTGGGGGTCCATTCCGGAGCGACTTTGATCGAATGGGGTTGAGATCTTTAAGGGCGTGGCTGGCGTGGCTTCTAACGTGGCTGAATATTGGTTGGAGGCCACTGAGAGAATAATGGAGGATTTAAATTGCTCACCGGAACAAAAGCCGAAAGTTTGGCTACGGTAGTCTTACGAGTGCGCGAACACTCGTAAGAGGGAGACCAATAGGCTGCCTGAGACCCACGGGCGATTCCGTGGACTTGGGTTGTAATTCGGCCATACGGGCCAGAATGGGCTAAATGGGCCCAATGGGCTGTTGGGCCCATAATAGGCAAAAACTGAATATTGATGCTATGTGATAGGAATTTGTATGTGAGCATGAGTATGAATGTAACTGGGCCTAACGGGCCATATAAATGTGATTTGAGCCTAACGGGCCATATACAGGTGGTTTGGGCCTAATGGGTCATATGAATATGATTGGGCTTAATGGGCCAGATACAGGTATGTGAATTTGTTTGGGCATTGTAAGGGGTTTTGGGCCTAGTATATGATAACTACATAAGACTTAATTAATATATTGCGACAGTGGACAAGTCAAAGGGTTAAGGTGTGGCAACGAGTTTATGCATGTCTAGGACTGGATCTAGGGAGAGCTTGGTACTTAACCGGTCTTAATGACCCACCACCTCTTCTTTGGAATCCTACCTGGTGCATAGTATTCGTTCATCTTAGCTCGCGGGACTTGTTAACGGGTCCAGGTAAGTGAAAACCATAATTAAGGGAAAATTACTGAAATACCCCTAAGGGTGAAAATGACTAAAATACCCCTAGGTGTTGAATGTAAGTTTTATGGATGAGACATGCATACATATGATGTTCTGCTTAGGTTGCATATGGGGTGGGAACTATGGAACGGAGGAAGTATATGAGGATCGCATGGTTGCCTGACAATCGTGGATCCACCGACAACTTTTAAAGCCCAATATGTAAATGAAGGTAGTTTCGCAACTGGGCTACCATTGGTGTGTGGCCTAGGTGGGTCGATATTTATGTCCCACATGGTGTGACGGGGGACGGAGCTGGTGTGTAGCGGATGCATTATTGGGATGGGATTGCATTGCATGTTTTATGTATGATGATTTTTGAATGCTTGCTTTTCTTCGAGGGTTGTACACACTGAGTTTGCGAAAACTCACCCCCTCTTTTATTTTATTTTCAGGTGATGCTCAGTAAAAGGTTCGATGTTTGAAGGAACTCTGGGTGGCCCGCTAGCAAGATAATTTGGACTTGTTTTCTTTCTAAAGCATATAAGTTTCTATGTTATTAAGTACTTTTCAAATCAGATTGTAATAGGGCTTCCATTTTATTATTATTTGGATTATTATTTTTATGTGATGTAATTATAAGTAGTTGAACATGGTTTCTTAAACTATAGTATGTATTTTCTACGTTTCCGCAACTAAATTTTAAAAAGTAACATATTGTCATCAAATCCTATGTTTTGAACAAGTGATTCAAAAGAGTTTTTTTTTTTTGTTAATTAGGATTTTCTTTTATTTTAAAAAGGGTTTTCAATGAGAACACAGTTTTCGCTAAAACACTTCAATGTGATACACTGAATTTGGCCTTAACGCCTGGGCCGGGTTTGGGGTGTTACATTAATGGCCTTAATATATGTGATTTTATAATGTTTTAACCAAGGTTAAATTAGTAATTAGAATATTATGTTAATATAATTAAAAAAAAACATCAAATTAGTCATTATATTCATCATTTTAGCTGAAATTGAAGAAAGAAAAGTTAGGGTTCTTGTGTTTTGATATTCAGCTACTTTCAAGTTTGATTAAGGTATGGTTTTGATTCGGGTTTTGATAATTTCTACGTTTTTGTGATCGTTGCTTAGTAATCTATCAAGCCCATGTATCAATTTCTGATTTTGATGATGATTTTGAGTTATGCCATTGTTGATTATGTGAGTTTTATGAAGTTTGATGATAGTAAATAAAAGATATATGTTAGATTACTGTATTTTGTCTTTGAATTTTTGATGAATTTGAGTAATTTGGGCTAAATTGTAAAAGTGAAAAAATGAGGGACTAAAATGTGAAATAAATGAAATATGTGGGGCTTATATGAACTCCATGAAAATTCGGCTAAGCATGTGTATAAGGAAATTTTGTGTATTTTGTGATTTTATGAATTAAGGACTAAAGTGTTAAAATGTGAAAATCTGAGGGCTAATTTGTAAAATGCCCTAAATATGTTTTTTTGGATTGATTTGAATGAATGTGAGTTTAAATAAGTCAAATTTGAATTTATATAGATCAAGAACCAAAGAAAACGGAATTAGACTGGGGAAAGTCGAAAGGCATCAAGTAGTCGATTCCGTTCGTTCGAATTCGTACGAGGTAAGTTGATATACAAATAAATGTGTTAAATTGACTTATTATTGCTTATATGATATTTGAATTGTGGTAAATGGATATGAAGCTAAATATATGAAATCTAAGAAAGTTCTAATAATGCAACGATGTTCGAAAAGTCTCGCACGAACCATAGGAATAGTTAGGATATATATGTCATGACATAGGATTTCCGATAAGTGATTTCGTGTAAGATCACGTTTGGGATGTTGGCATCGATTTGGGATTTACGTGTAAGACCATGTCTAAGACATTGGCATCGTATTTGATTTCGTGTAAGACCATGTCTGAGACATTGATATCGTATTTGATTTCGTGTAAGACCCTGTCTGAGACAGTGGCACCAATACTTGATTACATGTAAGACTACGTCTGGGACGTTGGCATTGTATGAGCTTTTTGAGTTATCCGCATATCCTATTTAATTCCGTAAGGTTCAATGGGCATTTTGAGAAACGAGTAACTATGTGGTTGTGTATTGACTCAGGTATGTTTGAAATGTATATCATGGTTAAGAATAAAAGGTAAGTATTTGAACATATGTGGACATATAAAATATGTATGAGTTATATGAGATTTATAGATATGTGGTTATGCTTTGCCATGATCTATATGATTGAATTGAATTTAAATTATGTTATGTGATAAGTTTATTTGTATATGGCTTACTAAGCTTTTGAAAGCTTAATTTGTGTGTCTTTCAACTATTTTATAGATATCGAAGCCACCGAGAGCTCGAGGATCATCGAGGATCATCACCACACTATCAAACTCTATTTTGGTACCTCTTGAAAATGTGAATATTGAAGTATGCATGTATAGGCTAGAATTATTTGAATATGTTTTGTAATGTGTATATCTAGCCATGTGATATGGCTTGGATTTGGTTGTGTATAAGAAAGAATTATGGCTATAAACTATGTGATACATTATGGTTAATATGATATGTTCATGAATGGCCAAGTGAATTGGTCAATTTGGTAAGTTTTGGTATGTGCTTAATTAAGGAATTGGTAAGTTTATGGCATGAGATTGAATGAAATGAATTCAGGTTATGAAACTCATATTTGGTATGACTTTGACTTAGGATTTGATATGTTTTGGTTTGTCTATTGAGGATGAAATTTGTTGATAATGATATGGCATGAATGGTTTATATTTTGGTTGTGAATTAGTTTAAAATTTGGTATAAAATGTTTTCGTTTTGATGCTTGTAGGGATGGCCCAAAATGGGTGGCAATTTGGCTTTGCAAATAGCCTATTTTTGTCCATACGGGCAGAAACACGGGCATGTGTCTCATTCGTGTGCGACGCACGATTATGTTACAATGCCATGTGTCCTTTGGGGTACCCAACGATTTAAAGTCAGTATAACCTACAGTTTTGACACGGCCTAGACACACGGGTGTGCCTATCGGTCATGTGTGTCACACGGGCTGGCACATGGGCATGTGGTCGGCCGTGTGACCCAAGTCAGTAACCTTCCTTATTTTCACATGGCCTAGCACACGGGCGTGTCTTGTGACCATGTGGACAAGTCAATATGTATGCCTTGTTTTGCCATGGCTTAGACATACGGGGGTGTCTAATATCGTGTGAGGCACACGGCCTGTTCACACAGGCTTGTGACTTTTATAACTTAGAAAAATTGTTAATTTTTGAGAAAATTTGTATGTGCTTGGTTTAGTCCCGACCCCTTTTTAAAGCATGTTTTAGGTCTCATTGACCTATGTAAGGGACTCTGTAATAATGTGTGACTATAATGCTTTGATGATTATGAAATGAATGCTAAATGATCTGATATGTCTGGTAATGCCTCTTAACCCTAGTCTGGCGACAGATACGGGTTAGGGGTGTTACATTCTCCTTGTTGTCGATCTCACGAACCAAATCAAGACCCAAAATCCTCTTCTTCACCATGTCAGACGAACATAGTGGAGTCCTACACTTCCTACCATAAAGTGCCTCGAACGGAGCAATCTGAATAATCTTCTAATAACTGTTGTTGTAAGCAAACTTAGCCAACGAAAAATGACGTTCCCAATTGCCACCAAAATTGATAGCACAACTCTGAAGCATATCCTTAAGAATCTAGATCACTCTCTCAAACTAACCATCTGACTGTGGATCATATGCTGTACTAAAGTGAAGCTTCGAACCCAAAGCCTCATGCAATGTCTTCCAGAATCTCGATGTAAACTGTGGATCTCAATCTGATATGATAGAAACTAGAACTCCATCTAATCTGACAATATTCCTAATATAAAGCTCGCACATGTAAGATATGCGCACACTTCGTAACCAATCCACTCTCACCCAAACTGAATCCTTCCAAGATGGAGTCAATGGTAAACCCAAAACAAAATCCATCGTGATCCACTCTCATTTCCACTTTGGAATCTTGATTGACTAAAGTAACTTAGATGGACATTGCTGCTCAACTTTAACCATCTAGTAGAGTAAACATCTAGCAACAAAATCAACTGCATCCTTCTTCAACCCTGGCCACCAATACAAAACCCAAAGATCCTGATACATCTTGTTCCCACTAGGATGCATAGCACATGGACTACTATGAGCCTCGGTAAGAATCAAGTGTCTCAGATCCTCATCTATCGGAACACATATTTAACCTTGGAAACAAAGAACACCATCAGAATTGAGATCAAAATCTCCAAGAACATCTAACTCAACTTGACAAATACAACGCACAAACTCTTACCAAACAATCGTCTTTCTCGAATCTACTGCGCAAAGGTTGGCTTCACCTAAAGCTCAGCCAACAAACCACCATCCTCAAAAATCAAAAACTTCATGAACATTGCCCTTAAGTCAAGTAAAAACTTACGACTCAAGGAATTTGTCTTTCCCTGATGATACTCAATCACATAGTCATAATCCTTCAGCAACTCAATCCAACGTCTTTGTCTCAAGTTCAACTCCTTTTGCGTAAGGAGATATTTAAGACTCTTGTGATCGGTGTAAATCACATACGTCTCATCATACAGGTAGTGACACCAAATCTTGAGTGCAAAGACTACAGTAGCCAACTTTAGATCAGGGGTCAGATAGTTACACTCATGCAGTCTCAACTACCTCGATGCATAAGCAACTACCTTTACCTCCTGTATCAGTACACAACCTAAACCCGTGTAAAAAGCATCACTGAAAACAACATACTTCTTACCAGATTCCAACTGTGTCAATACAAGTGCTTCAGTCAAAATCGGCTTCAGGTTCTCAAAACTTTTCTGTCTCTCATCAGTCCACTCAAAGGAAGAGTTCTTTTGAACCAACTTCGTCAACGAAGCAGCAATACTCGAAAAACCCTCGATGAAATAATGATAGTAACCAGCTAAGCCCAAGAAACTCCTGACCTCAAACACAATCCTCGATGGCTTTCAATCCAAGATCGCTTCAACCTATAACACCCCAAACCCGGCCTAGACGTTATGGCTGAATCTGGCGTGTCACATCAAAGTGTTTTTTGAAACCGTGTTTCCATTGAAAAACCCTTATTACTATTTAAATCTTGTGTAAAGTCTCAGTTTGTGCTCGTTTAATTTTAAAAACGTGGTTCATTGAAAAGTTAGTCACTTCTAAAGTCGTCCTTAATTATTTTGTTGAAAACCTCTTTTAGTTGCGAAAGCTAATTTAAATGAAGAAGTTAAAACATATGTTTTTTAAAACAGTAATTGGTTTGAAAACTCGTCTTTTCCTAGTCTAGCAGTTTAAGGTAAGAAATCAAAGCCCAAATAAAAGTTAAAACCTCCAATGGTCTTATTACATAACCAAAAATACAATACAAAATTTGAGTAAATAAAGACAAAAGTAGAGCATCAACAATCGTGTGGCCAACTCCAAGTTCATCGTGGCTCCAAACCGTCTAAAGCGGAGGATTACCTGTATAGTTAAAAGAAAGGGTAATTTTTAAAAAACTCAGTGTGTAATCCCCTATCAGTCAAACAGTAAACAATGCATGCATTACCAGTCTGGGCCTGGGCCCTATTCAGTATCAGTACAGTCTGGGCCTTAGCCCTTTACAATAACAGTGTGGCCTAAGCCCAATTCAGTATCAGTACAGTGTAGACATGTAACCCACCCCACCCCAATCCAACCAACACACCACCCGTACCAACCAACACACCATGTAGGGATTAAATCGACCCACTCAATCAACACACCAATATTGTAGCAAAGCTGCTAACAGTAACGTAGCAATGTTGCTAATAACAGTAAACGTGGCAAAGCCACCAGAGCAGTAATTACGTGGAAAAGCCACTAATACAGTACTTCCTCCAAATCAGAAACCCAACTCCATACAGTATGTCGTGTCATAAACATTATGTATATGCAGTATGTCATACTCAAACCAGTCATATAAATGTCATACACACATCAATTAACCTACCACTAGGGGTATAATGGTCATTTCATCAGTTAGGGCTAAAACAATAATTTTACCCTTCAGGGGTATTTCAGTCATTTAACTAATTTTAGGGTCTCGATATAGATAACGACCCTTCAAAAGGTCTACAGTCGTCTCGAACGACTCAGATAGCCCATATAGCCAAAACAGTGTAAATGGGCCCAAGTGGGCCTATACGCTCGTGTGGCCCATTTAGCCCAAATTCAGTCGCAACTATGAGATCACCATAGACCAATCCATTATTTGTCACTTATTGTAAATTTTATCCGTATGGGGCCTACGAGCCTATTGGCCCCACTCGGCCCAATAAGGCCCATAATGGCCTAAGCCCACAAGAATGCTTGTGGCAGCCTCTACGGTCTGTTACCCTTGATTTGTGGGCTCGATTTACCACACGGGCGTTCGTATGCTCGTGAGGCCTCAAATGCCGAAGTTTCAGCTTTTAAACTTTTTGGCTTTTGCCGATTTGCTGTAACGTAGTGGTGTGAATCCACACATTTACCCAATGTTTCGAGAGTAGCAAGATTTGGTGTATGATTACACACCTTTTGGAGAGGAGAACGACAATCACCATGCGCCCAACCTTCATCCAAAATAATGATCCAATGTCAGTCCTCAATCACTCGGGTTAACCACCCTCTTATGAACTCTTAATCCCCCAACAATACATACCGCTTACCTTGATAAAACAAGTAAGGTTCAATCTACCCTTAACCAACGATCACTCACTTATTGGCAATGATCTGCATTAAAGTCTAATTTGTTAAATAACCTTAAATGTAATCCACTTAAACCAAGTGCACTTCTCATCGAAACATGGACTAAGAGAGGAGGATAGCAGCATTTGGCCTACCCTAGCACAACCTACAATCGAGGCACGCGATACAATGAACGCACTCCTGACAATAATCGATAAAAAGGAAGGGATTAGAGAAGGAGACTATTATAACACAACAAAAAGAAAGAGGAACAGCACAACCATGAACCCACACATTGGTGATAGCAATAGCAAGGCTCAGCTAATGCTAAGAATTCGGCAATCAAGAGGAAACTCAATCACCTTGATCAAAGCAGGGAGAGATTCGGCTTAAAAAGGGGATATTCGGCTAGCAGAGAGCAAAACCCAAATAAGTAGAGAGGGAGAGGAAGCAAGTGGTATTCGGCCAAGGCTCCAAGAAGGGAAACGCAGTTGAAAGTAAGAAGGAGAGTGGAGAGTGGAGAAGGATCAGAAAGATATTCAACCAAGCAAAATGAATGAGGGAGGGGGAAGGTGGAGATGTTCGACCAATAACAAGTTGCAAAAGAGAGGCTTGACGGTCTCAAGAGAAATGAGAGAGAGAGAAAACCCGAATGGTCAGAGACGTACCAAAAATACATAGAGGAAACAACAAAACTTAAGAGAAAAGTTACCGAAAAACAACAAAAATGCAAAGCCCTCTTGTTCCTATACCTATTCGGCACGACCAAAAGAAAGGAGAAATTCCCCAAAGTGTCGAATACACAACCTCAAAGAGTCTCAAATTTGGCCAACACCTTCTCACCCAAGCTCCACGATTTTCTTCCCCTTATCTCTCCACCTTTTGTAACACCCCCTACCCGTATTCCGAGCCTAGAATAGGGTACGAGGCATTACCAAACTTAATATGATCAATCATGTAAAAAAATCAGCCATAAATTTTTTTCTAAATTAAAAACTTTCATACATATGTTTAACGTCTCTTATATGGGCCTACGGGGCCCAAAACATACATTCAGGGTGGTTCAGGACCAAACCGTAAACATATGAAACTTTTGCAACACTTAGAAAATTTTCACACTTTGGAGAGTCACACACTCGTGTTTTCAACCCGTGAAACTCTCTGTTTATAACTTCATCACCCTTGTCAGTCGTACACTTCATATAAATAACAAGAAACATGTATGGGCTTAATTCTCATTCAATTTCTCATATACATACACAATTTCACGTTATGTAATCATACAACATATATCAGCCATATCTCTGTAATCTAAATATATTTTCATAACAACTTTTCTTGATTTCAGACTATTTCATATTTAAGCTTAAATAACCAAAGTATTTGAAATATCATCTTTATGCAAATAGTACACATGAGGTATATAATTCTATAATTATGAATAAACACATTTATCAAACATTTTCCATATTCATATATCAATGTCTCATGTCTCCATATATCAATGTCATTTTCATGAATTCGAGTTCAATTTCATAATTATTTGTCTTGTGTTCAATTTATTCCATATCGAATTTTATTAATTAAAACATTTGAATTATCAATACGTATGGACAGTACATTCATGAAATTCATAAAATTAACAAATAATCACTAAAATTTAGCCATATAAACTCACAAGTTCAATTTGTGTATTACAACGATAATCATAATTTCATAATAAATATACCAAATAAAACATTATATCATTTCTAATCCAACACTTATCGATTATAATCGAGCATGTGATCAATTTATACACGAGTCATTCATATATTTTTGTATATTTTCCTCCTCCTCCTCTCCATCCACATCCTTAGTATAAACAACACACTTGTAAGTAACATTATCCATAATTTTCACTATCTACTTATGTGAATATTCAAGCTGTCCATCTGTGTCATAGTCACTAAATTATTTTTATCTTGAGCTCCAGAACTCAAAATTAAGATACATAAATTTTTCCATAAACTAGACTCATATTTATTCTTACCATAAAAATTTCATAATTTTTGGTTGGGCCAATTAATACAGTTTATTCATTGAAGTCTCCCCTGTTCTGCTATCTGACAGTTCCGAACCTTCTTCACTAAAAATTAATTATCTTCTCGTAAAAGATTCAAATGATGTCCTTGTTTGTTTCTCTTGAAAATAGACTCACTCAGGATTCTAAAAATATAAATTTAAGCCTCTAATTATTTTTATCCAATTTTTTACGATTTTCCAAATTCAAAATAGGGGAACCCGAAATCATTCTGACCTTGTCTCACAAAAGTTATTGTATCTCATGATTTACAATTCCATTGCTCACATAATTTCTTTTATAAGAAACTAGACTCAATAAGATTTAAGTTCATATTTTATTCATCATCGAACTCGATTTCTACAATTTTTGGTGATTTTTCAAAGTTAAACTACTGCTGCTGCCCAAAACAGTTTTAGTGCAAAATGTTGATTTCCATTTTACCCCAAATTTCACAATTCATACAATTCAGTCCTTGCTCAATTAACCCCTCAATTAAGATAATTTTCTCAATTAATACTTTTTCTAGACAGTATAAGTTATTTCATAACTACTGAAATTCAGAATTTCCACATAAAACTCTAACTTCAAACTCTTTTACAATTAGGTCCCAAACATTCACTTTCTATTCAATTCTTTCAATACAATCAGAATATAAACAATTTAAAGCTCTAATTCCATGCCAAATCATCATATACTTCCAACACTCATCCATAACAACTTCAAAAATTAGACATGGAATCAAAAACTAATGAAATAGTAAGTTGGACCCAATTGTAAAAGTCCAAAAACATAAAAATTTCAAGGAGAAAGCAAGAATTAAACTTACATGAAGCTAGAGTATGAAAACCAGCTTGAACCCTCCTCCATGGCTGTTTTTCAACTGATGAATATGAAGAGAAATGAAGAGAATTCTAGATATTCCAATTTAGTCCCATTTTTATTTAGCCAATTTTGTCAATTTTCCAATTTTGCCCTTATTTCACCCATTTCCTGATTTTTCTCAGTTATTGCCGCCCAAAATATCTCCTTTAGGCTTATTTTTACTTTAGGTCCTTCCTCATTTGAGAATTGAGCTATTTAATCCTTTTAGCAACTTTTACACCATTTTCAATTTAGTCCTTTTTATTTAATTAACCACCCAAACGTCAAAATTTTCTGACTAAATTTTATTACTACCTCACCAACACTCCATAAATATTTCTAAAAATATTTATGGCTCGATTTATGAAGTCGAGGTCTCGATACCTCATTCTCGACCCAATTTACCTAATTAATTCTTTTAAATCACCAAATTCACTAATTCAAAAATGCTTTTATATTTACATTTGACTCATAGGTATTAATTTATTAAATTTTCAACTCACCCGTCGGATTTAGTGATCTCAAATCTCTATTCCCGATACCACTAAAAATTAGGCTGTTACACCTTTTCCACCTCCAAATCCCCACCAACCTTCCTCCAAATCCCTTTTGACCAAGTCTCCAACCACCTCTACAGAGTTTGCATCCAACTCTACCTCTCACGCCATAAAGACATAAAATAAAATCCCCTTTTCCATTACCTGGGATTCGAACCCATGCCCTCTCAGATGCTCCACACGCTACTTGCCACTACTCTACAAAGCTTTTTGTGACACAAAAGAACCACAACCATTTATAAAGCCCATGAGTCAGTACCTAGATTCTTTTAAGAGCAAAATCAAAAATTCTGCAAAAGCCAGAGCATGAACCCAGGACTTCCTAGACATCCCCAAACACACTTAATTCACTTAACCACCACACCAAACATGCAATTTGTGCCAAACCATGCAAAATTACAGACCCTATATTTTTGGGGCGTTACACAACCTTTTTTAGATCAACCCGAATGCCCTCAGTTGAAACGACTTGCCCAAGAAAACCACCTCATAAAGCTAGAATGCACAATTGCTCAACTTAGCATACAACTGCTTCTCCTGTAAAACTTGAAGAACCACTCTCAAATGCTCGTCGTGCTCATCCTCTGATCGAGAATACACCAATAGATCAACTATGAAAAACACAAACCGATCTAGATAGGAATGGGATACACGGTTCATCATGTCCATAAATGCGACAGGTACATTCATCAACTCAAATGGCATTACAAGAAACTCAAAATGTCCATAATGAGTCCTAAAAGTCACCTTCATAACATCATCATCCTTCACTTTCAACTAATATTACCTAGATCTCAAATCGATCTTCAAGAAAACTGAAGCTCTCTGAAACTGGTCAAATAGATCATCGATCATCGGGATACTTATTCTTGATAGTCAACTTATTCAACTGGCGCTAATCAATGCACAACCTCAAAGTCCCATCCTTCTTCAAAAATAGAACTGATGTTCCCCATGATGACACACACGGTCGAATGAAACCATGGCCCAACAAATCTTACAACTGAAGCTTCAACTCTTTCAATTCCTTAGGTGCCATGCGATAAGTGCAATTGACACCGAAGTCGTACCTGGATAGAGCTCAATATCGAACTCAACTTCTTTACCCGATGGTAAACTAGGCAACTCCTCAAGAAACACATCTGGAAAATCAAAGACAGCTCAAATCTCAAGAATGGTAATTCTAAAACATCGACAGGAAAGGCTTGTCCCTAAACCATCAGAGGACAATGACGGTAAACCCAATCCACCACTATACATCATCTAGAGGGCTTTTAATCGTAACACTCAACCTAGATGTCTTTACAGGAATCCCTAACTCTCTAACTACACCACTCAGAATAAATGATCTCGTAACACCCGAATCAACTAAGGCTAGAAGAGGAAAATACTGTAGCATGAAAGCACCTACGATGACATCTGTTGCCTCTCTAGTCTGGGGTTCTGTAACTGTGTAAACTTTGGTTGGACCTCTATTACCATCCCAATAGCTCCACACTGACCAACATCTCTACCATCATCACCTCTGCTACGACCCCTCCCTCAAGCAGGAGTAGGTGTAATAACAACAATAACAATAGTAGGTTGGTCTCAAACCACAACTACTCTCCTTGGGCAATCACTAACACGATGCTCCATCAATTCACAAACAACACAAGCGTCAGTCTTCTTCCAACACTCACCATGTAACAGCCCATTTTTAATAAAATTGAAACAGTAGTTTCGGGACCACAGATTCGAGTCTGAAAAGAAAAATTATTTTAATACTATTTTATGATCTAAAGTATGATAATAATATTGTGAGAAAATTTCGTAAAGAAATTTTATCGATTACATGTTTAATTTGATAAAGGACCAAATTGCATAAAATGCAAAAGTTTAGTTCTAATAGCTAAAAGGATTAAATAGATATAGAAATTTAAAGTGGAGGTCCTCATATGGTAATTAGACCATTAAAAATGCATAGTTGTTAAGGATGATGATTCATCCCTGGAAAATAAAATAAAGAAAAGGATGAAATTGGAAAGATGAAAAATAAAAGGTGATAAATTAATAAATAACAAAATATCATCATTTTATGTCATCTTCTTCCCCAAAATGCATGGAAACCCTAGGAAGGATAAAGAAAGCTTTCTTGGCTAATTAGGTAAGTATTCAAGTCCCGTTTTTAGTAATTTTTATATTTTTGAGATCGGCATAACATAATCTGGCTATTTTGGGGATTAATTTGTAAATTTATCAAAGTATGAAACATTTTGCATGGACGAATATGCTGAAATTTTGAAATTTATGTTAGAATATGAAAGGTGTTGATAGATAAACAACTTTTACAAAGTGAATTTTTATGAAAACATGATTTAGGGACTAAATTGAAAAGTTGTAAAATTTATGGAAAAATTCTAAATTTTATGAAATACATGGGCTGTAAATGTTACATGTAAAAATCTACTAGGATTGGAACATCGATTAAATTACATGAATTTTATTTTCTGAGCCTAGGGACGAAATCGTCATTAATTAAAAGTTTAGGGTCAAAATGGTAATTTTGCCTAAGATGTGAATTGGACTGAATTGAGTTTAAATTTTATTAAATTGATGCTAAATTTACATGTATAGATTAAGATAGACCAAATTTGGAGTTAGAATGAGGAAAAGAGAAAAATGTCAGATTAGTAGATTTTATATACACGAACATTTGTCGAGGTAAGTTCATGTAACTAAATTGTGTATATTTGTGACAGCCCAAAATTGACCCTAGTCGGGATGTGGTTTCGGGACCACAAAACCGAGGCATAAAAATAATTTAAAATTTATTTTGATGCCTATGATATGTGTTAATTTGTGTGTGACATTTTTGATGTTTCGATTTAGTGTTATAAATGTGAATTTCACTAGAAAGGACCTAGTAGTGAACTTTGAAAGTATGATGGGGAAATGTGTGATGACTAGTTGCTCATGCATGCAAAAATAAGGGATTTGCATGTCAAATTTCCCCCAACATGAAGTGGCCGGCCATGGCAAGAGAGGATGGGCAAAACATGTCATGAAACATGTTTTGTTGGTGCATTAGGGAGAAATAATAAACAAAGGTGTATGGGTAAGAAAAGAATGAAAAAAAATGTGTGTGAGTGTGGTATTCCCCCATTGCCGTGAGTTGTAGAGAAAGAAAGAAAAATTTTGTTCATCCTTTCTTTGAGCCAAAACTAAGGAAGAAGGAGGGATTTTTGCTCCATTTTTTTTGTTTGGAAGAGATCTAGAAGGAGATTTTGGCTATACTTGCATCAAGATTAAGGTATGTATGAGGTTGTGTCATGAGATTCATGCATGTTTTAGTTGCTAACTTGATGTTCATGTTAGCCATGGTTCAAATCCTTATTATGCCATGGAAATGGTATTTGGCCAAGGTTGTTGCCATTGCATGCTAAATGTGAAGCTTGCTAATGATGCATGCAATGATGGATTGACTACTCTTGAAATTTCTTTGTAGCAATCTTGAGTAAGACATTGAATTCTTTGTTTAACCATGACCGAAGTTGAAAGAGTATGGTTGTGATGTATTCGCCATGGTGCATTCATGAGCATGATTTATGCTTGTTACTTGATTGGTAAAATTTGTGTTTGGATGGGTATGAACCCCTTGAGATTCGACCTTGCACCTATATGTGTATACATGTTTGCACATGATGTATTGGCATGACATATATACTATTTCAAGGTATATATTTGCTTGTGATGATGTTTGGTTATGAAGTACATGAGAGATGTGTATTGAGCTACAATATGTAATGCGTTAGTTAGTAAAATGCATGCTGTTTTGTGTGGTATTAAGTGCATAATTGGCCTCAACATGGACATGCATATTCGCCACATGGGGGAAATTGGTGTGCATGCATTCGGTTAGAGGCAAGCATATTGATGCCTATTCTTGGCTTAGAAAATTCGCTAAGAGGAATATTAACTAATGTGTTGAGTTCGATTCGTGATTTCGTACATATGTGACTTTGATGCCTAATGAGCATATATATTGGCTAGGTATCTTGAATTCCTCTTCGATGCTCAATTGATAAAACCAATTTATTTGTTAAATTAAGCTCAAGAGCAAAGGGAGCTAAATCCGATAAGGGAAGGAAAAAGTCGTCGAATAGCCGTTAAATCGTTCGACCACGTCCGAGGTAAGTTTTGAGTATCGAAACTTAGATTTTGATTCGATTGAATGAAGTAATGAGCAATCGAATTTGTGCCTTTGTATGTGGCCATTGAGCGAAATGATATTTTTGCTAAGGGAATTGTGCATAAAAGTTGTGTTATGAAATTGAAACAAAGATGTGTATGAATGTTCGAGTGATATCGGGCTAAGCCCGAAGGCAATTGTGCAAATTGTGATACGGGCTAAGCCCAAGGCAATTGTGCGAGTTATGATATCCGAGCTAAGCCCAAGGCAATTGTGCAAATTGTGATATCCGGTTAAGTCCCAAGGCCTTTGTGCGGGTTACCATAACCGGCTATGTCCCAAGGCGTTTGAACGAGTAGCTATATCCGGATAAACTCCGAAGGTATGTGATTCGAGAACTTTGAACTTGCTGGAAAATTTTCAGTTAATGCACTTGTGAAATTCCCAACAACAAGGTATGTTTTGTGTGTACTTCAGCACACTATGAGTAAGTGCGTATGAATATTCGCTCTAATGATAAATGAGCTATCGGCATTAACTAGGCCGTTATTTGTGTATGAATATAAGAGTTGGGATTGTGAAGTAAGCATGTCTTTGAGAAATTGTGCATATGAATTATTGTTTAGCTACTTGAATGCTATGCTTTGGTTGTGTGTATATTATGGCTCAAACTTACTAAGCATAAATTGCTTACTCCGTTTCTTTGTTTCTCTGTTTATAGATTTTGCTCGTTAGCGATCGGATTCGGGATCATAGAAGTTGAAGTCAACCACACTATCAAAGCCCTTTTGGTACTCCTTTAGTTGAGTTTTGGATATGGCATGTATAGGACTACTCTCGGTTGTTTTAAGTACTTGTGATGTATATGTGTGCTGCCATGCGAAAATGGTTCGTAAAAGTGGAGTATGGAATTTGACCATATGTGGTTTGTAATTATATTTGGTTTCATGATGTGATTATGGTTTGGAATGAGAGAGTTGGTCACATGATCAGCCATTGGAATGGCTAAATATGATCATATGTTGGACCTAAGTATGACTAGACTATAGTTGGTCCATGGGAACTACAATATAGGTAAAGCCTACCTTAAAAACAGATGCTGCCAGCTGCAGTGATGTGGATGTGGAAAATCACCAAAATTTTTAGGAATGGTTTTAATTAGTGAATAAATTATGCAATCGAACCTTGACGAGTCTATTTTCATATGAAAGTAACGAAACGATCATATGAACAGTATACCGAGAGATATTAAAGTTCTCGTGAGACAGGGTCAGAACGGTTTCTGGGTCCCCTATCGTGACTTTGAAAATTTACCATAAATTATCCAGAATGAATTAGAAGTCATGCCTTATATGTGCAGATTCCTTTTTTAGTCTAGTTTCATTAGAAACAAACGGAATCAGTATTGAAACCCTGTACAGAGAGATATTCAAGTTGTAACGCGCGAAGGTCAGTGTAGTCGACCCCTGTAACATGGGTGACTTTAACTAATAAACTGTACCAATTGGCCCGACCAAAAATTCTAGAAATAAATCCATGGATGGATATATGAGTCTAAATTCATGGAAAATTTACGGAATCAGTTTCCGAGTTGTGAAACTCGAGATACGCTTTTTAAGGCGACAGCGATGCAGTTTTCCAGCTTGCCTGGAAATGTCAAATTGGTCGGTGCCATAAGTGGTTTTGGCTTGTTAACCTCGTGTCCGACACGCAAGCGGTCTCGGGTTCGGGTGTTACAATTTATTGGTATCGAGCTACGGTTTAGTCGATCCTAGGACTACCGTGATATGTTTGGGGTCTAGCTATACATGCCATTAAGTGATAATTGATAGTGTGGTTATTTCTGACATTTTGAAATTTGTGTTTGTTTATAGCCATGGATCCCGATCCCAACCGAGCAATAGCTGATAATGTGGAGAGTGTGGCGCTGCTCGCGCAAGGGACAGCGCCATGGACTCTCAACCTATTGCTAGCAATCCGAATGATGAGGCTAAGCAAGCCTTTTATAGCGTGATGAATGATTGGTTCAACCAATACATTCGAACTAACACGGCTGTTCCACAACCTCCATTCCCGACTAATGCAACCCCCGCACCTACAATACCTCCGGTAATTGACCAAATAAGGTCAAGTAAGCCCCCAGTCAACAGAATTCAAAAACATGGGGCTACTGAATTTAAAGCTACGGATAGCGACGATGCCGAGCAAGCTGAATTTTGGTTGGACAACACTATCCGGGTGCTCGATGAGCTATCATGTACACCCGATGAATGCTTAAAGTGTACTATCTCCTTGCTACGCGATTCCGCCTACTATTGGTGGAGTACTCGACTTGTTGTGCCTAGGGAGCACGTAACTTGGGAGTTCTTTCTAACCGAGTTCCGAAAGAAGTATATCAGTCAGAGATTTATGGATCAAAAACGGAAGGAATTTCTTGAACTTAAACAAGGTTCCATGTCGGTTACCGACTACGAACGAAAATTTGTGAGGCTTAGCCGGTACGCGCGCGAATGCATTTCTTCAGAAGCTGTGATGTGTAAACGCTTCGAAGATGGACTGAATGATGATATAAAGCGGTATGTTGGCATTTTGGAAATCCGAGAGTTTGTGGCTCTTGTCGAGCGAGCGTGCAAAGCCGAGGAGCTCAGTATGGAGAAAAGAAAAGCTAAAGTGGGAGCAAGGGAGTTTCGTAAGAGGTCTTCGGGGAAGCCCTTCCCACATCATCAAAGAAATTTAGAGATGGCTTAGGCGGTCTAGAGACACTTGGGCTTTTCTAGACGAGACCGCGATCGGCCCCCTATGGGCACGCTGAGTCACTTCGATCGCCGATGTTGGCAATGATCGTCGAGACGTAAGCTGAGTACCAATATTGTGGCAAATGGCATTCGGGAGTTGTAGATTCCGTGACCGCTCCTGTTACAAGTGCGGATCATCGATCATTTCATTAAGGATTGCCCGAGTTTATCCGAACAAAACATAAATCAAAGTGGGAACCCGGTGCTACCACAACTCGAGGTAGGCCACCTAGAAATATGGGCAATGCTAGTGGCGGTCGAGAGGATCTAGAGATGCTACCATCGATCCGAGGCTCGTGTTCTGCTAGGACTTATGCCATACGCCGCACGTGAGTATGCTTCCTCGCCGATGTTATTACCGGTACTTTTACTCTCCTTTACACTAATGTGATTGCTTTGATTGACCCCGGTCCTACTCATTCTTATATATGCGAAACCTTAGCATCCAAAGAAGACTTTGCCCATTGAGTCTATCGAGTTTGTAATTCGGTGTCAAACCCTTGGGTCATTACGTGCTTGTCAACAAAGTGTGTAAGAAAAGTCCCTAGTATTCCGAGGTTCTTGTTTTCCGGCGGACTTGATGCTTTTGCCGCTCGATTTAATTCGATGTTATTCTTGGTTTGGATTGGTTGACCATGCACGATGCAGTTGTAAATTGAAAAAGCAAGACTATTGATCTGAGGTGCGCAAATAACGAGATAATTCGGGATGAGTCTACGGACTTAAAGGGGTTGCCAGTTGTAATATCAGCAATGTTGGCCCAGAAATATGTAAGAAAAGGGTGCGAAGCGTACCTTGCGTATGTGCTCAATGACAAGGAGTCAGAAAAGAAACCCGAATCTGTGCTAGTGGTTTGTGAATACCCGGATGTTTTCCCTGAAGAATTGCCGGGTTTACCACCTGTTTGGGAAATAGAATTTGGCATCGAATTGGTACCTGGTACCACTCCAATTTCGATAGCTCCGTATCGTATGGCACCAAAGGAATTAAAGGAGTTGAAAGCTCAGTTGCAAGAATTGGTGGATAGAGGTTTTGCTCGCCCGAAGTTTCTCGCCTTAGGGTGCGCCGGTGTTGTTTGTGAAAAGAAGGATGGAACCATGAGGTCGTAGATCGACTATCGTCGACTTAATAAAGCGACGATAAAGAACAAATATCCGTTATCAAGATATCGACGATTTGTTCGATCAACTGAAGGAGCTTCAGTGTTCTCGAAAATAGATTTGAGATCGGGCTATTATCAATTACGAATTCGAGATTTGGACGTACCCAAGACTGCCTTCAGAACGAGATATGGTCACTACGAGTTCCTAGTGATGCCGTTTGGGCTTACTAATGCCCGCGGTTTTATGGATTTAATGAATCGAATCTTCGACCATATTTGGATCGGTTCGTAGTCGTGTTCATTGATGACATCTTGGTCTATTCAAGAAATGAGACCGAACATGCTTTGAACACCGAGGTTAGTCTTGCAAATTTTACGAAATAAGCAATTATATGCTAAGTTCAGCAAGTGTGAGTTCGTTAAGAGAGGTTAGCTTCTTGGGGCATGTGATATCTCAGACGGGTATTCGAGTCGACCGAACAAAATTTCAGCCATACTTAACTCGAAGCCTCAGAAATATTACCGAGGTTCGAGCTTTTGGGCTGGCGGTTATTACCGACGATTTGTGAAAGGTTTCTCAACGATAGCCACGCCAATGACGGTTACTCCAAAAGGTTGTTAAGTTCGAATGGACGGAGAAATGTCAGAAAAGTTTCGATCAACTGAAAACTTATTTGACTGAAGCCCCAATTCTAGTGCAACCCGAATCGGGCAAAGAGTTTGTCATTTATAGTGACGCATCCCTACTTGGGTTGGGTTGCGTATTGATGCAAGAAGGGCGAAGTTGTGGCCTATGCGCCGAGACAATTAAAGCCACATGAGAAAAATTATCCGACCCATGATCTCGAATTGGTCGCCATCGTATTCGCCTTAAAGATATGGCGATATTACTTATTTGGTGAGAAGTGCCATGTGTATTCGGATAAAAAAAGTCTCAAATATTTGATGACCCAAAGAGACTTAAATCTGCGACAAAGACGTTGGCTCGAGTTGTTAAAAGATTATGAGCTCGTCGTTGATTATCATCCGGGAAAGCCTAATGTGGTTGCGGATGCCTTAAGTCGTAAATCATTATTCGCTTACGAGCGATGAATGTGCACTTGTCTGTTCGATCCGACAATGTGTTAGTAGCTGAATTGAAAGCCAAACCATTATTGATACATCAAATTCGTGAAGCTCGTAAAGTCGACGACGAGTTGGTCGCAAAACGGGTGAGTGTGTTCGAACAAGGACTCGGAGTTTCAAATCGATGATGACGATTGTTTGAGGTTCAAAGGTCGTCTGTGTGTTCCAAAGAATTGAACTTATTTCGATAATTCGAACGAAGCCCATTGTAGCCGAATGGCAATCCACCCGGAGTAACGAAGATGTACAACGATTTGAAACGTCGGTTTTGGTGACATGGTATGAAACGAGACATCTCCGACTTTGTTTTGAGATGTTTAATATGTCAACAAGTGAAAGCGGAACATCAAGTGCCTTCAGGATTACTTCAGCCGATCACGATACCCGAGTGGAAATGGGATCGAGTCACAATAGACTTTGTATCCGGACTGCCATTGTCAGCAAGTAAGAAGGATGCGATTTGGGTCGTTGTAGATAGATTGACTAAGTCGGCTCACTTTGTCCCCGTACGTGCGGGTTTTTCAATGGACAAACTAGCCGAATTGTACGTTTCTCAGATTGTGAGATTACACGGGGTGCCTATTTCCATCGTGTCAGATAGAGATCCGAGATTTACCTCGCGATTTTGGAAGAAGTTGCAAGAAGCTTTGGGTACTAAGTTGCATTTCAGCACCGCCTTTCACCCCTAAACCGATGGTCAATCCGAGCGGATAATTCAGATACTTGAGGATATGTTAAGATGTTGCACCCTCGAGTTCAGTGGTTCATGGGAACGGTATTTGCCTTTGATTGAATTCGCTTACAACAATAGTTTTCAATCAAGTATTAAGATGGCACCCTACGAGGCCTTGTACGGTCGTAAATGCCATACGCCATTGTTTTGGACTGAGCTCGGTGAAAGCAAAATTTTCGGGGTGGATTTGATTAGAGATGCTGAACAGAAAGTGAAAGTAATCCGTGAAAGTCTGAAGATAGCCTCCGATCGTCGAAGTCGACGCTGGTCTCAAACGAAAAGACATCGAGTATCAGGTGGGAGATAAAGTGTTTCTCAAGGTTTTGCCTGGGAAAAAGATACTCAGATTCGGCCGTAAGAGCAAGTTGAGCCCGAGGTTCATTGGGCCATATGAGATATCCGAGTGAGTCGGTCCAGTGGCATATCATCTGATTTTGCCCCCTGAACTCGAAAAGATTCACGATGTCTTTCATGTTTCGATGCTTCGACGTTATAGATCGATCCATCGCGTGATTAGTCCATCGAGGTTGAAATTCAAGCCAATATGAGTTATGAGGAAGAACCGATTCATATCCTATCACGTGAAGTGAAAGAGTTATAAACAAGCGGGTTCCGCTAGTGAAAGTGTTATGGCTCAAACACGGGATAGAAGAAGCTACTTAGGAACCGAGAACTCTATGAAAGAGCGATACCCAACCCTATTTACCGGTAAGATTTTCGGGGACGAAAATTTCTTAAGTGGGGGAGAGTTGTGACAGCCCAAAATTGACCCTAGTCGGGATGTGGTTTCGGGACCACAAAACCGAGGCATAAAAATAATTTAAAATTTATTTTGATGCCTATGATATGTGTTAATTTGTGTGTGACATTTTTGATGTTTCGATTTAGTTGCTCATGCATGCAAAAATAAGGGATTTGCATGTCAAATTTCCCTCCCCCCAACATGAAGTGGCCGGCCATGGCAAGAGAGGATGGGCAAAACATGTCATGAAACATGTTTTGTTGGTGCATTAGGGAGAAATAATAAACAAAAGTGTATGGGTAAGAAAAGAATGAAAAAAAATGTGTGTGAGTGTGGTATTCCCCCATTGCCGTGACTTGTAGAGAAAGAAAGAAAATTTTGTTCATCCTTTCTTTGAGCCAAAACTAAGGAAGAAGGAGGATTTTGCTCCATTTTTTTGTTTGGAAGAGATCTAGAAGGAGATTTTGGCTATACTTGCATCAAGATTAAGGTATGTATGAGGTTGTGTCATGAGATTCATGCATGTTTTAGTTGCTAACTTGATGTTCATGTTAGCCATGGTTCAAATCCTTGTTATGCCATGGAAATGGTATTTGGCCAAGGTTGTTATTGTGTTGAAGCCATTGCATGCTAAATGTGAAGCTTGCTAATGATGGATTGACTACTCTTGAAATTTCTTTGTAGCAATCTTGAGTAAGACATTGAATTCTTTTTTTCACCATGACCGAAGTTGAAAGAGTATGGCTGTGATGTATTCGGCCATGGTGCATTCATGAGCATGATTTATGCTTGTTACTTGATTGGTAAAAATTTGTGTTTGGATGGGTATGAACCCCTTGAGATTCGGCCTTGCACCTATATGTGTATACATGTTTGCACATGATGTATTGGCATGACATATATACTATTTCAAGGTATATATTTGCTTGTGATGATGTTTCGGTTATGAAGTACATGAGAGATGTGTATTGAGCTACAATATGTAATGCGTTAGTTAGTAAAATGCATGTTGTTTTGTGTGGTATTAAGTGCATAATTGGCCTCAACATGGACATGCATATTCGCCACATGAGGGAAATTGGTGTGCATGCATTCGGTTAGAGGCAAGCATATTGATGCCTATTCTTGGCTTAGAAAATTCGCTAAGAGGAATATTAACTAATGTGTTGAGTTTGATTCGTGATTTCGTACATATGTGACTTTCATGCCTAATGAGCATATATATTGGCTAGGTATCTTGAATTCCTCTTCGATGCTCAATTGATAAAACCAATTTATTTGTTAAATTAAGCTCAAGAGCAAAGGGAGCTAAATCGATAAGGGAAGGAAAAAGTCGTCGAATAGCCGTCAAATCGTTCGACCACGTCCGAGGTAAGTTTTCGAGTATCGAAACTTAGATTTTGATTCGTTGAATGAAGTAATGAGCAATCGAATTTGTGCCTTTGTATGTGGCCATTGAGCCGAAATGATATTTTGCTAAGGGAATTGTGCATAAAAGTTGTGTTATGAAATTGAAACAAAGATGTGTATGAATGTTCGAGTGATATCCGGGCTAAGCCCGAAGGCAATTGTGCAAATTGTGATACGGGCTAAGCCCAAGGCAATTGTGCGAAGTTATGATATCCGGCTAAGCCCAAGGCAATTGTGCAAATTGTGATATCCGGTTAAGTCCCGAAGGCCTTTGTGCGGGTTACCATAACCGGCTATGTCCCAAGGCGTTTGAACGAGTAGCTATATTCGGATAAACTCCAAGGTATGTGATTCGAGAACTTTGAACTTGCTGGAAAATTTTCAGTTAATGCACTTGTGAAATTCCCAACAACAAGGTATGTTTTGTGTGTGCTTCGACACTATGAGTAAGTGCGTATGAATATTCGCTCTAATGATAAATGAGCTATCGGCATTAACTAGGCCGTTATTTGTGTATGAATATAAGAGTTGGGATTGTGAAGTAAGCATGTCTTTGAGAAATTGTGCATATGAATTATTGTTTAGCTACTTGAATGCTATGCTTTGGTTGTGTGTATATTATGGCTCAAACTTACTAAGCATAAATTGCTTACTCCGTTTCTTTGTTTCTCTGTTTATAGATTTTGCTCGTTAGCGATCGGATTCGGGATCATAGAAGTTGAAGTCAACCACACTATCAAAGCCCTTTTGGTACTCCTTTAGTTGAGTTTTGGATATGGCATGTATAGGACTACTCTCGGTTGTTTTAAGTACTTGTGATGTATATGTGTGCGGCCATGCGAAAATGGTTCGTAAAAGTGGAGTATGGAATTTGACCATATGTGGTTTGTAATTATATTTGGTTTCATGATGTGATTATGGTTTGGAATGAGAGAGTTGGTCACATGATCAGCCATTGGAATGGCTAAATATGATCATATGTTGGACCTAAGTATGACTAGACTATAGTTGGTCCATGGGAACTACAATATAGGTAAAGCCTACCTTAAAACAGATGCTGCCAGCTGCAGTGACGTGGATGTGGAAAATCACCAAAATTTTTAGGAATGGTGTTAATTAGTGAATAAATTATGCAATCGAACCTTGACGAGTCTATTTTCATATGAAAGTAACGAAACGATCATATGAACAGTATACCAAGAGATATTAAAGTTCTCGTGAGACAGGGTCAGAACGGTTTCTGGGTCCCCTGTCGTGACTTTGAAAATTTACCATAAATTATCCAGAATGAATTAGAAGTCATTCCTTATATGTGCAGATTCCTTTTTGAGTCTAGTTTCATTAGAAACAAACAGAATCAGTATTGAAACCTTGTACAGAGAGATATTCAAGTTGTAACACGCGAAGGTCAGTGTAGTCGACCCCTGTAACATGGGTGACTTTAACTAATAAACTGTACCAATTGGCCCGACCAAAAATTCTAGAAATAAATCCATGGATGGATATATGAGTCTAAATTCAGGGAAAATTTACGGAATCAGTTTCCGGGTTGTGAAACTCAAGATACGCTTTTTAAGGCGACAGCGACGCAGTTTTCCAGCTTGCCTGGAAATGTCAAATTGGTCGGTGCCATAAGTGGTTTTGGCTTGTTAACCCCTCGTGTCCGACACCGGCAACGGTCTCGGGTTCGGGGTGTTACAATATTTATATGCTTGAATTAAAAGTTTTGATCATGAATTGTATAAATATTGTATATATAACATTGAAAACATATCCGACAAAGCCCTATAAGTGATAATGGCCGATAAATGATAAATGATAAAAATGTTTCTTTTATGCTTGAAATGAATGTGGAATGTGTTTATTTGAATTATATGAATATTTTAAATGTATGAAATAATCACATACCTGATAATGCTTGAAAAATAGTAAATCCCGTTTGAATAATTGAAAGTCGATGGATACAATATTTTCCTGTATTAATATTAAGGTTCTGCATATGTTGCGGACGGGATCTAGCTCGGACGATTAATCCTAATAAAACCCCTCTTGAGCATCTTGGTGTATTGTTGCTGCGAGCATCTTGATTGGTAGTGATTTAGCATGTGTTGTGCACTACCGCAGCTCTTTGTGAGTGTCCTGTTACATGATCCGATCTGTTGTGATCCAACATATAATGCCGACACAAACACAGCTCTATGTGAGCATCCTGATATAGGCTATTATGAGCTTCCTGACATGGCTCACTTAAACTCCCTGTTAACTTATCTGGTGCTCCATAATATTATCTCTTCGGTGATATATGATAAACTATATGAGCTTCTTGAGTAAAACTATTATGAGTTTCCTATTTAGCCCAGATAAGTGTCCTGTTACATGGCTCATCTGAGCATCCTAATATGGCTCGAGAGTGTGCTCCCTAGTTATGTGCCCTATCAAGTACCCCTAAATGACCCTGATTTGTACACCTCAAGTGTACTACCTATGTATTCATAGATATTTCAGATAAATGCAACAGGAAAAACCGTGACATGAGAATATATGAATAAGAAATGAGTTTTACACATATCTATCTAAAATACATGAAAATGATGATACATGATAATTGATATATAGAAATATGATATGATGATATTTGTATATGGAATTTATTTGATGAATATGTTCATCCTTGATTATAGATTTGTACACCTTGAGTGTACTACTTGTGTTACATTGATATTTTGAATGATATGAGTAAAGTTCTGATATGAAATAATCTGAACTCGAGATGAATTATCATGAAAATATACTTGTAATATAAAGATATAATTTATACATTTTAAATGAATATGTGATGTGGAAAGCATATATGCCTGGAAATCTGATTGTTCTGAACCCCATATATGTTTCTTGATGATATTGTGGAATGTATGACTAACAAGGGAAATAAGGATTTGTGTAGGGTTTGAGATCAAATTGATTGAATGTGCCTTACATGTTTATCTTGAAATAGAATGAATTGTAAGTTATGTAACACCCCAACCCGGCCCAGACGTTATGGCCGAATTTGACATGCCACATCGAAGTGTTCAAAACGTTTCAGGTTGTTGTTCTAGAAAAACTTACTTAGTGTTTTAAAAGATAATTTCTATGCAGGTTAAAGTGAATGGAAGCTGCGCACCAGGTAGGAAACCGGAAAAGAGGAGGTGAGTCCCTCGGACTGCTTAAGTACCAAGCTCCCTTCGGATCCAATCCTAGACATGCACACCGCCATTACCACACCTTAACATCATGTATATTTCCAGGAAACCAATTTGATTAAGTCCTTTCTAGGAAAAGTGATTAATTTTGGAAAAATATTCTCATGGTGGAAGCTTTGCTTGTTGTCGTGTTATTTTGAAATCAATTACCATTTTTGAAAACGTGCCCTAATGCTATCCAATTTCAACAGTTAAATATAAGTAATACGTATCTTAATAAAACATATAAAACCCATCAAAGAAAATAATTAAGCGGCCTTATTACATTTTAAAAACCCAAAACCTTAAACATAAATAAAAAAAAAAGATGTCCAATTCACCGGAATAAAATCAACTTGCAGAACGTGTGGCCACTCTGAATCCCTCACAGCTCCAAGCCCACTATGGTTGGGGATTACTTGCGTGGACGAAAAATAAAGGGGTGAGTTTTGGGAAACTCAGTGTGTAAATTAACCCAACCATAGCCTAAATCAGCTCAACCACAGAAACAGAATAAGTTGGCCTTAGCCCAGAACAGAATTCGGAATAAAGCCCATAGGCCGATAACAGATCAGAACAGATATCACAAGTTTATGCAGTACCCAACCCATATCCAACCATATGCACCCTCATACCAACCTTTCACCATGTGGGGAGACTACTCGACCCACCCAACCGCTACACGCCACAGAAATATGCAAAGATGGTTGCTGATGTATAATGTGACAGAGTCACCAGATACAGATAATCGTGGCAGAGCCACCAGAACAGATATATGTGGCAGAGCCACCAGATCAGATAATTGTGGCATAGCCACCAGGACGCTTCCTCCATATAACTCATGTCCCCATGCAGCAGATATACAATTATGGCATGCATCATACAGAATTAAATCATCATGCTTTTCAGTCAAAAGTAACCCTAGGGGTATAATGGTAATTTTGCACCTAGGGGTATATCAGTAATTTCCATACATAGGGGTATTCAAGTAATTTATCTATTCTTAAGGTTTCCATGCATAACATACCATTTACATACGATCAGAAACACTTACCGCGTTTTCTTATCGTATTGGGCCCGTTGGCCCACTATCCCGATTTTGGCCCATTAAGCCCAAAAACATCGAAATGCACAGAATCGTGCACCCTACAGTCTTATCACTTTAATCTACCATATACATCAACTATTAATCTCACGAGCATTCGTACACTCGCATGTTCTTAAAATGCCGGCTTTTTGGCATTTTGGCTTTTCGGCTTTCCGGCTTTTGCCGATCTAATCTATAAGAGGGTGTCAATTACACACCTGTTTGTGATGATTCGTTGACGAGATCCACACACGAACTACCTACAATTATATTACTACCACGTTAATCTAACTACCGAAACGAACTACATATTAACCCCTTACCCTATTCGGCCAATAACACCTTAGGCATTAACAATCCTACCTTTGCCGGAATTAGCGACTAGATTTAGATCCCGTTGTTCCCCTTGTCCAGGCCCTTGATCAGTAGCCTCTAGATCACACTATCATCAAGATAAAACAGTTATCACAACCCCTTAGGGCTACAAGTCCAAAACGACAGCCTCCCTAACCTCTAGGGATTTCGGCTTTTTCTAAAAATACGAAATAAAAACTAGGTTGAAAAGACTTACCACCGATTCCTTCAGTCAACAATGCCTCTTAATCCCCACTCAATTCTGATACAGTTCTAAGCCCTCAAATGATAGCAAAAGTCGAGCCTTCAGTGATCTCAATATTCGGCTAAGTCCCTGGGACTGTAGAGTTTTCAGTTTTTTCCTTGAAACAATGTAACGAAAGATGAAATAGGAGGGTTTTGTTGTGGTCTTGTCAACAGAAGCTTGAGGTTTAGAGAACTAAAGAATCGGTCAAGAATGATGAAAAAGATGAGAGAATTGGCTAGGAGAAATCAGCACAGAAGGAAATATGGCTTTCGAGATTTCAACTTTTCTTATGGCAAATGGCTATAAAGGTTTAGGATCATCTGAAGAAAAAGATGGAGATGAACAGGAGGATAGAAAGATTCGACTATAGAGAAAAGAAGAAAAAAAAAGTTGATGGAGAGAGGAGAAAAAGAAAAGAAGAGGAGAATAGTCAGGAAACGGCACAACTTACCCCTAGTGCCGAATTTATACTAGCACTTAACCTAGCCAAAATTTTCCCCCCTAAAGCACCCCTTGGCTGGCCAACTCTTGCTCCTCAAGAGTCCACCATTCGGCCAACACCGTTCTCCCTAATCAGCTCCTAAATCCTCTCCCTTATCAGCTCCTAAATCCTCTCCCTTATCAGCTCCCAAATCTTCTCCTGACAGCCTTTCACTTCAGTTCCACTGCTTACCTTTTCTGTACATAAAAATTAATATCACTAATTTGCTTACCTTGCGACTTAAACCTTAGCTCACCTTGGTCATCCACACGCCACCTCTAAAGCCCCCAAATGGCGTCACATGTCAACTTACCACAGGCTTCCTTGTGTTTTATTTAACCCAATTAATACTTAAAAGCCTAGCTAACCAGAACCTCTTTTCCCTATGGATTAAAATCACATAAAATTACCAGGTTTTAGCTTAAGCTTAGGCCTTCTAGAGGCCCACTAAAATAATTAAACCTACGCCAAACAGTCAAAACACAGAAATTTTAAAATTCATTGAAAACTACAGAAATCCCGAAAATCCCAAAAATTGGGGCGTTACAAGTTAAGTACCTTTTTATATGAAATTACTAAGCACTATATGCTTACTTAGTTTTATTTCCCTGTTTTATAGTAAATCAGAAGCTCATTGGATTGGAAGCTTGGTGGAGATCACTCACACTATCCATTGACCCATTTCGATACATATGGTAAGTTAATTATGGTTATAATGGCATGTATAGGTTAATTGGCTATATTGGCATGTAAATATAAATGGTTATTATAATCTAGCCATTAGAATGGCTAGTAATGATTATGTTTTGGTGTATATATATATATTAAGATTATTTCATGATGATAACATAAGTGTTTATTATTGATTGATTGGGTTAAACGAGTATGCTTATAAAAGGTAAGATTAAAAGCATGAATGCATGTAATAATATATTATGTTAGATAATAAAATTAGCTTGGTCATCATACATGAATTGGTTGATATATGTGTGTAAGTGATTTAGCAGGTTGATGGCAAGGTTTGGGTGAGAAATAAGTCTAGGAAATGACCTTATTTTGTCCACACGGGCGTGTGTCTTGACCGTGTGTGACACACGGCATGGCACATGGGCATGTGGTTTGGCCGTGTGTCCCCTGCATCCTAAAATTTAGAAACAGAATGCTTAGAATTTGGCATACGGGCAGAGACACGGGCGTGTGTCTCAGCCGTGTGTGCTACACAACCTAAAACAAGGGCATATGTCTTGTTCGTGTGAAATCTACACCTTAATGTGTTGCAAGTCAGAGAGTTACACAGCTAGGGACACGGCCATGTGACCTATTTCATACACCACACAGCCTAACATATAGGTGTGTCGTTTGACCATGTGAGCCACACGGCCTATCTACATGGGTGTGTGACCCCTGTATATGTGAGAAATTGTGAAATTTGTGAAAACTTTCCTGAGTTCCCAATTTAGTCCCGACTTGATTTCAATGTTTATAATGGGTCTCGAGGGTCCATTTAAGGGACAATATGACTAGTTTAAAAAATGTACAGTATTTAACATGAATTATCTGTAATTATTCTGTAAAGTTCGGTAATAATCTATAACTCTATTTCGGCAAAGGATACGGGTTACGGGTGTTACACACCACGATGATGACAACCATAATGCTCACATAACGACCATATATCAACTCCCTAATCACCCGTACCAACCTTAGCTCTCACGGCCTGCCTATCCTAACCTCAGCCTATAGCACCACTTCGTCCTGACCTCTCAAAATGACCTCTCTTGCCTTTTTGGCCAGATCCACTAATAGACTCGGACATCATTTTAATAGAATTGACAAAAACAACTTTGGGCTCCTCCCTTAAAGTCTCTTCTAAAGCACGAGTCTTCTCAACCAACTCATCGAAGACTTCAACAAATTGTGCTATCAGATACAACTTAATCTCACAGTTAGTCAAAACCTAAACCTCTTTAAATGACTTGCCTCATGAGCCACCAACTCAGGCGTATACTGGCTCAAACATACAAACTCAGCTTCACACTCATCCACGGACAAAGTACCCTAGACTAAATCCATGAACTCATGTCTCCTTGCCTCTTAGATACTGCTCTACCATAAACTTCCTCTGGAAAGACTCTAGGGAAAATTCCCAAGTCACTCTCTCAAGTGCAGTACCACACTCGACAGTCATCCACCAATGATGAGCCTTATCTACAAGCAACGAAATGGCACATCTAAGCTTATCCTTGTCAGAATAGCCCATCTGACTAAGGATACGAGCAACTCCTTCTAACCAATACTCAATACAAGTAGGGTCTCCACCCCTAGCTCCTCGGAATTCCTTACCACCTAGAGCTCACAAACACTCTAATGGTAATCCCTGACGAACAGGAGCAACATTGGCACCAGCTATACACTACAATGCCTCGACCATCTCTAACATAAAATGCTCAATTTGACTCATTTGAGCATCATCACACGACTGTGACGGTGCATCACCATCTATAGTACCACGATCGCGTCTCGGAGGCATAACATAAATTGTATACTAAAGAAAAAAGTAGAGAAAATGTACCACGAGTGAGTAGCGGCAAGTGTTCCAAGACTTTACTAAGTATAATTTCCGATAGGGCATTGTGTTCCGAAATCCCACCTGATAGAACAGTTTATATCACAAAGAACATTCATAGGGAAAATATACAATGTCAAGCAATATTTACAGATAAACTAGACTTCAATATTACATAATCCAAGATCTCTAATGTTTAACAAATCTAGGCTAACTTAAATTTAAACTTGTAGATCTGATACCACCAAATGTGACACTCCAAACCCAACTGGGATGGACTGGCTTGAATTCGAAGCATTACATTAGCAACCAAAGTGACTCTTCAGCTAACAACCACCCGATGCATACCACAACCTTATAACACCTCATTTATGACTAATGAACTATCATTTATTAATGCGGAAGCAATTTGTGAACCATTTTTTAAAACTTTTTCTAAGTATTTAAAACATAAAGATATTTTGGTCATTTTACCACCCAAGGTTAAACTATCCCAATTTTATTTCTAAATAGTTTCCGACCTTCTATTAGTTAAATTATGCAAGCCCTTAAAATTTTAGCTTAATTTGAGTTCATTTACTATGTCTAATTCAAGTTTTATTATTAGTGACTAAATGGTAACTTTTACAAAATTTTAGTAAATTTTCCAAATTAAAAATTAAGAGTGTTTCTACCAACTATTAACAGTTACGAGTCTAATCTTAAAATATTACAAAGTTTCCCTATCATTAAAAGCTTCAATTAATATAATCAAGTTTTAGGACAAATTATAAATTAAGTAAATCAGAATACTAGATTAAAAAAACCAAAAATCAAAGCACCAAAAACCCACATGGTCGTGTCCCTAGCCCGTGTGCCATTTAAAAACCCTGTTTTACATATTTTACTTACACATTAAACTTGAAATAGCTACAATTAATTACCATAAACATCCACACATTGTAATGCCCCAAATTTTGAGCCTAGAAGTATTAGGTCTTGAGCACGGGAACAGTTAGGAGGTAGCACATAAATAATTAGTTGTGCTAGAAGTGACACAAGTGTGCATTTGCTTTAGTAGTTAAGTGTTTTGGAAAGTGTTGGAGAAGTTCTGAGTCCAAGCCTTAGCTTGTGGAAATTTTTGTTTTTACTTGAATAAACCTTGTCTCTAGTCAGTAGGTTTCTTAAATAAATGTGGGTATTTCATGACAAAAAGGGCCTACTGGTATATAGGATAAGTGCCGTGTTACCTATGCTAGAGGACTGAGATTCAAATCCTAGTGAGCATAGTGGGATATTTTATTTTGTTGTTGGCCATGGAAGAGTTCTAGTTTGACTGAAACTTGAGTGTTTGGAGAGTGTAGGGAGTTGTGGCCGAATTTTAGGAGATTCTTAAGGAATTTCGGTTGTTAGGGGGATTTGGGGAGTGTTTTGTAAAGGAAAATTTAGATAGAAGAAGTTGTGTGGAATTCAAATTGGTGGGTGGAGTGATGTAAGGAGATTTTCAAGGAATGGATCAAGGGAAGAGGAGTGTGTGCCGAAATAGGATTCTTGCTTCTCAAGTTCGACACTGGTTGGTATGCTCATTTTCCTTTTTCGGTTTCTGCCAATTGTTCTTTTTCTTGGCTTCTTGTCACTTCTTTATTGTATGACTGAATATCCTCTCTTCCTTTCCCTACCCTTTCCCTTCCCAATCGTTTTGTTTACTATCTCTTCTCCTTGTGTTCACTACCGATTACCCTTCTCCTCTCCTTTCTCTCAACACTCTTCTATTGACATTCCTTCATCTTAATACTTTAACCATTTACTGCATCTCTCTCAACTCTCTTCTTATTATCCTTCCATCTTGATACTTGGGCCGATTAAGGTATCTCTCCCTTTTTTCATTTTGTTTCCGATTGTTGCGATTGTTCTTGACCAATCATTGGGTGCATGTTTCTTCTCTGTTCTCTTTTTCTCTATGTGGTAATATTTCTGCTAACATTCTTCTTGCTGTTGTTCATGGCTAGGGTTGTGTTAACACTAGTCTTTGTCTTGATAGTAGTGTTTGTGTTCGACTGGTGTTGGGGTAAAAACCAATTACTCCATTCCTAGTATGGTGCATTCAGTAAGTGTTATGTGGTTAGTACAATGTGTTAGTTATGATCATTACATGATTCGGGTTTTTAAGCCTTGGTTGTATGGTAGGATACCTCAAAAAGGGATTTGGAATCAGCCTCTTGCAACGGATAAAGTGGGTGATCCTCAGTCGATCGATCTAGGCAAGTGTTAGGAAACCGTGTTAATGAATGTTATAGAAGGGATGGTTGAATCTTGTTGTCAAGGGAACTAATGGTGTATTGTGTTTGAATCTAGGTTTGAAGCGCTTGTGGTCCTTTCGCATATTTTAGTAGACAAGGTGCGTAAAACACTGTCTCTACTCGTAAATCGATAAAACTGACAATTGTGACTATTATCGCTACACGGGCGTACGCTCGCTTGTGTGGTAAACCGAATGCATAAACGTGGGCGTTTGATCGTAAAGGCCACCATGAGCGACTTCATGAGCTTAGGCTGTTTTGGGCCACATTGGGCCGAAATAGGCTGTGTGGGCCTCACGGGCTCATGGGCCCTACATGAACGAATGGAAAATATTGGGCCAGGCTATGTAGTTCACACGGCCAAGGCTAGATTTGGGCTTGTGGGCCACATGGGCCTGTATTATTGGCCTTGGGCCCATTTTCACTGTTTGACTACTGAGTTTGCATAGGTCGCCCGAGATGATTGTGGACCTACTATTGGGTCGGTCAGCATACCTCGACCCCGAAATTGATAAATGACTGTTATGCCCCTATGAGGTAAAATTACTAGTATGCCCTTATGAGATGTATGACTATACTGAGCATGCCATTTTATATATGTTGCATACATACATGACATTATGATATGTTGCATAGGGAAGGGTTATTATGATTGGAGGAAGTGTACTGTTCTGGCAGCTCTACTGCAATTTCTATTTAGTGCCACAACCGGTGCTATTTTTGGTGTGTAGGGATGGGTGGGTTGATTTTATCCCCACATGGTGTGTAGGGTTGGACGGAGTGGTGTGTAGAGGCTGGCTGGGTAGGATTTCTGATTGCATATCTATACTATGACCACTACTGAATTGGGCTAAGGCCCACACTGATACTGATATTGTAATGGGCTAAGGCCCTAACTAAAATTGAACTATTGCTGAGATGGGCTTAGGTCCAGACTGAAATTGCCTATTGTATGACTGACTATTGCTAAGGGATTACACACTGAGTTTTAATAAACTCACCCTTTTGCTTTTCTGTGCAGGTAACCCTTAGGCGGATCGGTGCTACGAGGGACTCGAAGGTGGCCACACAATGACATTTGCTTCCATTTTTAATATTTAATTTATAAATTATTTAATCTGGGTATTTGTTTTGTAATAAGGCCTCTTTAAGTGTTTATTTTAATTTGGGATTTATTTACCTTAATTCATATTTGTTAGTAGTAGGCCGCATATTTTCAAAAGGAGACAATGTTTTTACAAAGTAAACGCAAGCATGCAACTGTTTTAAAAAGTTTCCGCTATAAAATGATTTTGGAAAAAAATAACGATTTTAAAGTAAATACCTTTTGCTTGGGATGCAAGTTTTGAAATGAACAACACATTTTAAAATCATCATTAAGATCACACAATGAAGATAAATATGGAAAGGGTTATTCAACGACATCACGCATTGCGAAAAACACTTCAATGTGACAACGCCAGATTCGGCCATAACGTCTAGGCTGGGTTCGGGGTGCTAAACCCATCTCCAATTTAATTTATTTACGAAAAATATGCAACAATTAATCAAAATTTAACACCCAATTACACGCTTAGGAAACAAAAATTAATTCTCACAAGCTACATACCTTAGTCCCAACCAATCCACTCCATGGTAAGCTTCAATTGAACATTGTTAGTATAAAATATATGTTTCATACACCATGTTATCAACCATTGTACGAACACTCATCAACATACTATAAATTAAACATAAATTAGACTAAAATCATGTATTAAAGCAATTATAAAATCACCAAAATTAAAGTCCAAAATTTAATGTCCGATGTCCATTACAAGTAAAATAACACTAGTCTCAAAAGCGTCACAATGCCCCAATATAGTCTCTAAAGTAAATTTCTTAATCACTACCGAGCCTTATTCTTGGATCACCCTTGCACTTGCTTCTTAACTCCTTTCACCGAAAAATTCTCTGCACGAAATGTGAGTATGTGAGCTTAAAAATCTCAATGAATCATAGTAAAGTAATTTGCACCCAATCATGCATAAATCAAAGCAATTAAGCATTAAATTTTCAGTCACAACATGTTAACATTTCAGCATAACATCACATGTTATTTCAAAAATTAAGAATCAATTTTTCCATGGCATGTAAAATCATCTTTTAACATATAAACATTTAATTATATTGGCACAATCAATAAATTATATTGGCATAATACATCCATGGAAATAAGTAAACATGTGATCATACATTTGATAAATAGATCTTCGAACTCCCATAAATCAAATACAATCCTCTGAATTGAGCGGGCCGAAGCCACACGCTCCCTTATAGAGCCTTAAATAACCCGATGAGTGGAGACTCAAGCTCAACACTCCTTTATCTACTCCAAACAAATCAGTCCACCAAGAGCCATATGCTCACAATATCACAAATAATAGCGAGTATTCACAAATCTTATGCCATGCCAACTATATCCAATGGATCCACCATGCAATGTTGCCAATATAATCATACATACAAGGCAAAAACTCTATTATTTAAACACTTAATTTAGGATGTTAAAATGCAAGTGAAAGCATGTCGCTAAGCAATTTTAACATCAATAAAATTAAGCATAGCAAATATCATTTTCCCAATATTCATATGCCAATTAGAAAATATTTATCAAATCTTCAATAAATCAGCAATTCATGCTCCAAATATCAATTTATTCTATACAATTTAATCATGCTAAAAACATAATACACAACTTACCAAACCAATTGCCATTTTGCTCTTTTATAAAGTAAAACCTGTTTTTGCATATCCAACCATCCAATATGCAATTAAGTCGTTAATAACACCAATTAAGCCTTTAATTTAATACATAATTAGGCAAATTTACCATATTGCCCTTAATATTACTCACCCCCACATTAGCTCTTTAAGCAAAAGTGTGTTCAAACAAGCAAGTTTGAGCTTCAATTCTAATTTGCACGTTCTTTCTCTTGATATGGAGCTTTAACAGAGACAAAGTATGCATTACAAACTAACAATAGCAGCAAGAAATACAGAATTTGATAAAGTATACGAATTTAAATCATTGCTCTAAACTACCTTACCAATGTTGTACAACTAAGCCGAAATATGGAATTCCTCAACTAAACTCCATTTTCAGCATCTCAAACCACTTCTAATCTTCATTCCTAGTCCAATAACATGTATTCTCAGTGTTAATTTCATCATTTAATCTGTTTCATAATTTTTTAGAAAAATCATCCATGTTCTTGATCAAATTCAAATTTCTCAAAATTGATCCATGAAACGTGTTTTGTAAAACCCCATACCCAGCCTAGACGTTACGGTCGAATTATGGAGGTCACATTGCTAGAAAAGGAAACAAAAGAAAATAAATTTGTTTAGTAGAAGAAAAACAATTTTAATGCGAGTTGAAACTTTCAATGTCTTGTTATTTGTTAATCATTTCGATCATGTTAAAATCCCAAGTTAAATTCTCCCATAACCAAATCATGCCAAACTCATTTTAGTGAAAACCTTAAACTTAATTCGCGGTAGTTATTACTTGAAGACTTATCGTTTAATTTTAGTTACCTTAGATAGGATTAATAACCATCTAAGCTTTGGCAAAACAGGCCATTTGAGTCCTAATGAACTAAATGATCCATAAGTTGTCCAAAACAAATAACCAAAATAAAGTCTGTAATGTCCGATTGAGACAAACAAAATAAAACCATAAAATATTGTGTTGAGAATGTGAAACCCGAGCCTCCCGTGACGCCATCCTATGTTATATCGGAAGATTACTTGAATCAAAACATACAGAAACATGAGCTAATTACCTAGTGAACGATTTGGCCCATTGTACAAATTTATACATTTAATATACATTAATTATATAGTAAAATATCATATAATACATTTGTTCCAAATGTTTCATATCATATCAAATCCATACAGTTTATAGCTTATCATACTGTAGTGTAACATGTTGGATCATATCTTATCAAACCATAACACACATTTATCACAAACCTACCCCCATCCGCTACACACCATCTCCGTCCAACCAATCACACCATATTGGACTACAAAAGCCCATCTATCCAATCACACCAATATGTAGTGGAATGCCACTTAAAAAATCTGCAGCTGCCACACATATAGTGTTGCGGTCTAGCTGCCATATTTGCAGTATATACTACCATAAACACTATCTCTGTCATACATATCCCACCCCGAAACATACATATCATACACATGCCTTATACATATTGAAATCTCAAATAGATGGCATATCCACATATAGCAAATATTACATGTCATACTCATATACATAACTTATCAAATACGTATTAAAACCATTAGTTTTAATCCAAGTTTAACATATTTACCATGCCTTTCGAGTTGTTTGTACGTACTTAAAGATAAAACTTACAATTTTCTGACCTACGTGATCTCCTCGGACCCAAATATAATTTCCCCTAAACAATCCTTAATTGTGCCTTAAATTTTTCCAAAAGGCCCACACGACCCAAAACCCAGCCTATGTGGCCCATACAGGCCACCCACACGGTCTGTAAAGATTCACACGGCTGTGTGTCTCACACGGCCTAGCCATACGGGCTACACAATCTCACACGGCCGTGTACTGCACACGGCCATTGTGCACAATTTGTAAAATCCCACGCGGTTGTGTGCCAGGCCATATGGAAACTGAACAGTTTCATAACATCTTTTGTTTTGTGATTTTTATCAAATTTTAAACAGATTTTTGGGTTGTTTCTGCCCACCTGATTACGTATTTGATCCACTCCACTATCAGGAATCCACGAACCTACAATTTCCAACAAGACATACTAATAAATTCATCAAAACCTGACCAATTAACACCAAAACATCTTAAAATCTTAGCCTTCCAAAAGACTTTAGCACACTTACCACTCGACAATAGTGATCAACTCGAAGCCTACTCTAACGAAGGAGTTGGATTCTCACCCTTTTCGCTTAATTAAACACCACAAGAATTTCTAATCAATATTTTGAAACCAAATCAAATCACCTTGATCCAAAAAAAAAAAAAAAAAACTAACAACAGAAACTGCGAGACAAAAAAAAAATACTTACACTACAGCCAAATTTTAATCCACATGAAGACGCAACCAATACTTTTCTAATTCTCAAGAGGACAAAGTTAAGCAAAGGATGAACCAAAAGAACAAATTTTGAGTGGAAAATTAGCAGCCAAAAGAAAAAGAACGTGAAACCCAAAAAGAAGGGTTTAAGGTGGTCACAAAAGAATAAAATAGAGGATATTTAATTTAATTAAAATCTAATTAAATTTGATAATAATCTTAATCCCCATCCAATACCCCATATGCTGAAACTTTTAAAATTTAAACTAAATTCTAGCTCTTAACAAGCCCCACGCAAAAGGAAAAAAATTCCACAATTCACACCGAATGGGCTCAAACACAGGACCCAAAGTGAACACCCAAGGCACTTAACCACCAAACTAAGTCAATTTATCTAAAAACCAAACACATTCAGAAATCTAAAAATTTGGGGCATTACATGTTTGATCTTTTGGTTTAAGATTAAAAGCCTCTTATTAGACCTATTTTGAGTTTAGACATCCACTAATATTTGGATTTTGACTCAAAATTAAAGATCCACCATTGTTGATCCTCAAGTTCAAGAAAGAAGAAAGTAAAGTTGAAAATTCATTATAACCACTTTAATTAATAAATAATGGTTAAAATCAACTTAAAAATAAGTTTAGAGATAAGGATTACCTTCAATTGAACTCAAATCATTGATTTGAAAGTTTGAATCAAAATGTTTGAAGAAAGCACAGATCAATAAAAAGGATTTAAGTTATTCTCTCACATCTTCATGTGGTAGCCCAGCATATTGTCCATTAGAATTCAGCATTTGAAACATTACTGCCTTGAGTTCGAAATTCCCAGCTTGGATTACTGGCCTAACAACTCCTGGTTGTAAATCATCCAAGCCAAGTACTACAAAATTGCGTATAGTCCTATTTTGTATGCGAGCATCTTGCGGCAACAATGGGTTATTTACATTTTGCTACTGCATCGGGCGTATGGCTGCATTGTTCCCTAGTAATGTAACAGCCTATTTTTAGTGAAATCAGAACAGTGGTTTCGGGACCACAAATTCGAGCCGAAAAGAAATTTTATTTTTATATTTTTGCATGGTTAGTATTTTGATAGTAATGTCATAAGAAAATTCTGATAAAAAATTTTTATCGATTTTCTGCTTAATTACTGATAGGACCAAATTACATAAAATGCAAAAGTTGGATTCTAGTAGCTAGAAGGATCAAATAGCAATGACATTCAAAACTTGAGGTTCTTATATGGTAAGTAAACCATTAAAGAAAAGTTAGTAGATATTTTGATGATTCATCCATGGAAAAATTAGAAAAAGGGTAAGGACTAAATTGGAAAAGAGAAAAAATAATGGATGATAAAAATTAATAAGAAATAAAAATCATTATATATCATCTTCTTCCAAATATATTCCATGGAAACCCTAGGAAAGAGAAAACAAGCTTTCTTAGCATAATTGGGTAAGTATTCAAGCCTCATTTTTAGTAATTTTTATAATTTTGAAACCAAGATAGTCTAATCCATCTATTTGGGGGATTAATTTGAAAAGTTATCAAAGTATAGAAGTTTTTCCATGGATAAATATGCTAAAAATTTGAAATTTATGGTAGAAAATGAAAGGTTGTTGATAGATAAACAACTTTTACAAAGTGAATTTTGATGAAATTGTGATTTAGGGACGAAATTGGAATTTATGAAAAGTTTAGGGGCAAAATGGTAATTTTTCCTAGGATGTAAATTGAGTTCAATAGAATATGAAATGTGACAAATTGATGATTAAAATCATTTATATAGATCCAGATAACACAAATTCAAAGCTAGATCGAGGAAAAGAGAGTTTCAAATTAGTAGATTTTCTTGTACGAATTATTATCGAGGTAAGTTCGTATAACTTAATTATGCATGTTAATATGTTAGAATTGAATGATGTAATTGGTTTGAATGTGGCATGTAATTATGTGATTTATATGTATGTTTAATGTACATGAAAGATTATATGATTGAAAATGTTATAAAGTTATTAAGTTCTGCTTGAACAATGGAAATCGATGGATACATGTGATTTCCCATACATGAAATATGATTCTAAATATGTTGCAGATGGGATTTAGCTCGGACGAGTAATCCCAATATAGGCTTCTCGAGCATCTTGATATATAGTTCCTGCGAGTATCCTAATCGGTAATTATTTTTGCATTTGTTGCACATTACCGAAGCTCTTTGTGAGTGTCCTGACATGTGATCGGTTGTGATCCGGCATATAATGCAGACACAAATGCAGCTCTTCATGAGCGTCCTGTTTAGCTCGCTTGAACTCCCTGTTACCTTATCCTGTGCTTTCTGATAGTATGTCTTCGAAGATATCTGATAAGCTCTATAATATCGCTGAGTAAAACCCTTATGAGTTTCCTAATAGCCCGGATAAATGTCCTATTATATAATCACATGGCTCATTTAAGCATCCTGATATATGACTCGAGAGTGTGCTCTCTGACTATGTGCCCTAATGGGTAGCCTCAATTATAAATTGACGGTTTACATAATTGTACACCTTGAGTGTGCTATTTGAGTATCCATCGATATTTCAATAATTCAATAGACAAAACTCTTGACATGATAAAATAATGAGATGACTAGAAATATGCCCTAAATGCTTCTGAATTATTTGGTGAAAGATTATATAAAGAGCTCATCTATATTTATTTGATGTATAAATGTTTTATATGACTAACTTGCTTGATTGATTACATGTGTGTTTAGGTAAACTTTCCAAAATGATGAAACCATGTTAATTGTATGCTTAATATTATTAAAATGTAATTGGTAAGTTTTAATTCTTGTTATACGAACTTACTAAGCATATAATGCTTACTAGGTTTTATTTTCTCTATTTTATAATGCTCGAAAGCTCAAGAAGGTTGGAGATCGGTTGGAGCATCATCACACTATCCACTAACTTGTTTTAGTATAAATAGTAAACTTATTTTGGTATAATGGCATGTACTATAACATCCAAAAATAGGGCCTAGTTAGAACAGTGGTTTTGGGACCACAAATTTGACATCAAAATATTTATTTTATGATTATTATGAGGTCTAGAATATGTGAATATGCATGTGTTAAAGTTTCATGAAGGAATTCTTTGAGTAAGGTGTCCAATTGGACATTAGGGACCAAATTGAATAAATTGCAAAACTTGGGTTTTAGAAGAAATTTGTATGAAATTGATTTAGAATATTAGTTAGAAGGTCTTGAGAAGTAATTTGCCCAATTTCTAAGTTTTTGGGAAAAAAATGGGCTTGTATGGATGAAATTTTAAAGAAAGGGCTTAAGGGCATTTTGGTCATTTGGCAATTTAATGAAATAATATGGGAAAAAGAAGGAAAAAATCAGCCATTCTTCTTCCTTGTCTAGCCGAAATTCTCAAGTCACCATAGCTCGGGTTTTCAACATTTTCAAGCTCAATAGTAAGTGCTCTCAAGCCCCATTTTTAATCTTCTTCGTATTTTTAAAATCTCGGTAGCATACTCTCTCTATTTGTACCCATATTTCATGCTAGGGTTCATGTTTAGAAATTTTCCCATGCATGAGTTACTTGTATTTTGATGGTTTATGGAAGAATATGGAAGTTGGATGTGTGTTAAACATATTTTCTTAGGTGATTTTCATGAAAAACCCTTAAAAAAGATCTTTTTGCAAAAGGTGTAAAATGTGAGGTAGAAATGTGAAATAATGGAAAAATGTTGGCTACCATAAGAGGAAAGAACATTCGGCTAGGCTTGGGTAATGTAGAAATTGCATGCATTCCATTATACGAGCCTAGGGACTAAATCATAAAAATGTGAAAGGTTAGGGGCAAAATGGTCATTTGGACCAGGGGTGAAATGTGGACTCAAAAAGTACAATGTGAGGTGTTAATGATTTATTTTTATTGTTATAGACCCTGAGGAACAAATTTCGGAGGTTGATCGAGGAAAATGAAAGGTTTCAGAATAACTGAAACACGATACCGAGACAAGTACCAGGTAAGTTCTAATAACTTAAAGTAAACTCATAGTATGCTTAATTGCATGATTTATGAATGTATAGTAATTGCATTTGATGATGGCATGAAAATATATGAAATATATCCTTAATAATGACATGTTGATAAATGTCTCGGTTGAGGTTAAAAAGGAAATCTGATGGATGAACCATGGCTTACATGACTTGAGATCCTGCATGTGTTACGGAAAGGATTTAGCCCGGACGGGTAATCCGTTGATCTCAAATATAAAAAGGATCTAGCTTGGATGGGTGCTCCTTGAGTGATCGAGCCTCCCGAAGGATACGTGTGCATTGTGGATTTAACCCAGACGGGTAATCCGATTAGGGTCTGAATTTAGCCAGAACTAGCAATTCAGGTCCTAGCTTATTAAGGGTGTTTGTCGCCATAAGGGATTTAGCTTGGACTAGTAATCCTGACTTCACCTTATGAGTTTATGATGCGAGGGATTTAGCCTGGACTGGTAATCCCGCCGTAAGATGTGAGATTTGCGGGAGTGCATACTTGAAATGATCATTCTTATGACTTAACGGGTAATGGATAATCCATCGAAATTTCCTAGAAATTCAACAGGATTAATATGATGTATATAAATGAATTGATGAATGATGAGCTCATCTAAGACAAATTACATGGTGCATTATTATTGCGACTAACTTGTTGACTGAATGCACTTGATAGGGAAACTATTTCATTCTTGTTGGTTTATTTGCTACATATGGTTGTATGCCAATTAATCAGTAAGTTTACTTTCCAGTTATTCGGGCTTACTAAGCATGTAAATGCTTACCCCTCTCTTTTTCCTGTCTTACAGAGCTCGAGGACTCGTAAAGATTGGAAGATGTTTGGAGAGTCAACATACTATCAACTAGTCCAGCTTTGGTATATAGGCACTTTTATTTTGTTCAATGGCATGTATAGGGCTCTTGGTTTATTTTGTTAGATATGTTATTTGATTAGCCATAATGAAGGCATGTAAAGATATACACATCTATTTGTATATGGCCATGGGAATTGGCTCATTGTAAAGTAGGCTATGACCTACAAATCTATGCATGTTTATGTTTACATGGGATGGCTTGACTATAATTGGCAATGAGTTATAAGAATGAGCCAATCTTAAATGTGTCAATGAGACATTGAAACCCTTAATACGAAAAGGAAATTAACCTAGCATGTATAAAATAAATAATATGAGGTTTACGTGCAATGAGGTTTGTCAAGGTTATATGTAAGTGTATAATCTGGCCTTATTATGTATTAAGATAACCTATAAGTGTGATTGGTTGATAGAGGGTGAGCAAAGGCTTGGAAAATAGCCCTACAAGGTCCACACGGGTAGGCATACGGGCATGTTTCTAGGTCGTTTGTGACACACGGATCACCTCCATGGGCATGTGGTATGGTCGTGCGTCCCCTACACCTAAATTTTAAGTCAGTTTTGAGCACGAGCTAGACACACGGGCATTTGTCTTGGCCATGTGCCCCTAAATGCATGCTGACTTCATAAACAGAGAGTTACAGGGGCTGAAGACACGGGCATGTCCTAAGCTACATGGGCGTGTGTGACCACACGACCCTACCCATACGGACATGTGACTCACTAAAGCAAGAGAATTTATTAAGTTGCCCAAAGTTTATTGAATGTTCTTGGTTTTGTCCCGAATAGCCTCGATGTATTTTTTAGGCCTCGAAGGCTTGTATAAGGGACGGTACGCATATGTTTGAAAAGTTTTAATTTTGGGCAAAATTTGGTGACCCGGTTTTGTATGTTGGTGAAGGTTTAAGTCTGATAACGCCTCTAAACCTGTCCCGGCGTTGGATACGGGTGAGGGGTGAAGGTTTAATTCATGAAATGATAATTTCAAGGTAAGTTGTGATGAAAGGGAATTATGATTATGATATTATGGTAAATTATGTTATCTTATGTTATATTACTTGCATGATTAATGTATGGTAAGGTTGTTTATTTCTTCATACGAGCTTACTAAGCTATATAGCTTACTCCATTTTATTTTCAATGTTTTATAGTGTCACCAAGCTAGCTTGGGTTGGAGATTGTCGGAGATCGCCTCACACTATCAAATTGTTATTTTGGGTATCGATCATTTTAAACATTTTGAGATTATGGCATGTATAGGAACTTGGTCATTTTGTTTTATGTGTCATTCGATTTGGCCAAATGTATTGGCTTATATTTGTTTAAGGTGATTTGGTATTTAACCATGTAATTGCCTTATTTTGGCTAAAGTGATTCTAAGCCCATTTATATAAGTATATGTGCTAATGCCTTTTTGTTTATGTGTTTTGTAATGGGTTTCTATATGTTTATTATGGTTAAATGACTTGTTGTGAAATGGATGAGATTTGTCCTTTGGTATGCTTGGAAATCTAAGTAGAATTATGCATGATGGAAGTATTCATGTTGATACTTGTGAATGTGAGTTTGGTATGAATTGATTTAGTAAAATATGCTATAATAAATATATTAAGTTTTGGTAATGAATGATATGATTTAGTATTGATTATGGATGTTTTGGTTGTTTAAACATGCCATGGATTATGCCATTGAACTTGTGTGTGTGAAGGTGTAAATGAGGGTGACAAATGGCTTGGAAAATAGCCTTTATTTTGTCCACATGGGTAGACACACGGATGTGTGTCTAGGCCGTGTGTGACACACGATCTACCCCATGGGCATGTGTTCTGGCCGTGTGTCCCCTGCACCTTAATTTTGAGAAACAGAATGCTCAAAATTAAGCACACGGGCAGAGACACGGGCGTGTGTCTCAGCCGTGTGAGGGATATGGCCTCAGGTATGAGTGTGTGTCCTGACTGTGCGAAGTCTGCACCTATTTTATGAAAGTATAATTTGCCACACGACCTGGCACAGAGGCTTGTGACTTGGCCGTGTGACATCAATTTGTTCATGCATTGCAAAACAGAGAGTTACACGGGCGAGGGACACGGGCGTCGGTGACCACACGGCCTACCCACATGGGCATGTCCCAAGCCACACGGGCGTATGACCCTTGTTCATAGCAAAAATTTTCTAAGTTTTTTAAAATTTTCCTAAGTGCTCAGTTTAGTCCCGAACCACTCCCAAAGCATGTTTTAGGCCTCGTAGGCTCGTAGTAGGGACTTTATGATAGAATGCGTATGGTTTTAATTTGGATAAAAATTTATGACTTGGAATTGTATGTTTGCTCACTTTGTAAGTCTAGTAATTCCTTGTATCCTGTTCCGGTGTTGAATACAAGTAAGGGGTGTTACACAAAATTTTCAATGATGCACCTAAATCCTTCATCTTAAACTTAGAGTTAAGCATGGTTTTAAGACAATCAATTTCAAATAGATTCTTAGCCACAATATCATATCATCAACATAAAGCAACAAATATATAAAAGAACATGATCAAGACATTGTAAATAAACACAAGTGTCATACTTACTTCGAGAAAAACCAATACTCAACATTAAGGAGTCAAACTTTTTATACCACTGTCGAGGAGACTGCTTTAAACTGTTACAATGAATTTTGTAATAAATAGACATGATTTTCTTTACCTTCAAATTTGAAGCCTTCCGGTTGTAACACCCCGAATTTGGGCCTAGAAGAATTGGGCCTTGAGTGCGGGTCCGTAAGGAGGTTGTATATAGGTATTTACTTGTGTAATGAAATGAAACAATTAAATGTTTACTTTAGTGGTTAATGGCTTTGAGAAGTGTTGGAGATATCTTGGGTTCAAACTTGGGTTTTAGCAAAAATTTTGGTATTAAGTGAAAAAAAACCTGGATGCTTGGATGAGGGTTTTTAAATTATTGTGTTAAATAAATGACACAAGGAAGCTTGTAGTCTAGTGGTTGTGGCGTCATTAAGGTTGTATGGGAGCCTGGGTTCAAGCCTTGCCTCTTGCAATTTATTTTGGTTTTTTTTTTAAGGGGAACCTAGACTTTGGCCTTTAGACCTTATAATTAATTGGAGATAAAATATGACACAAAAAGCCTTGTGGCTTAGTGGCAAGTAGCGTGTGGAGCATCTGAGGGGAGGCATGGGTTCGAATCCCATGGCAAGCAAGGAGCATTTATTTTACTAACAGGGGGCAGCAAGTGTTGAATTTAAACTCTGATGTTGGAGGGATCCCACATCGAGAAGCTAACATAAGAGTGGATCTGGTCGGCTTTAAATAGAGGGAACCATGAGGAGAGTAAAGGTACCTTTCTTGGTGATCCTTTCATTGTATGGTGTGCTCGTTTGGGTTGGGCGTCCATTAAGAGTGCTCGGAGCGTGGATTAACTCCAGTCTCCTATCAGGTGTGTATTTCTCACTACTCTAGCTATAGGATGGCTACTTCGGGTCGCGATGGGCCGAAAGGGGCCATGTGGGCCCAATGGGCCTACGGGCCCAATTGGATAAGTTATTTGATTGTGTAGTAAATATTGGACTAGGCTAGGTGAATCTCATATCTGTGGCTAGATTTGGGCTAAAAGGGCCACACGAGCGTATGGGCCCATTTGGGTCGAGAATGGGCTTTAGGCCCATTCGTATTGTTATCCCTGTTTAGAATACTTTAGTTTACCAATTACTGAAATGCCCTCAATTTGTAAAATTACCGTTTTACCCTCGATTTACAGAATTACCATTTTACCCTCGATTTATAGAATTACCATTTTACCCTTGATTTACAGAATTACCGTTTTACCCTCGATTGTGAAATTACTAAAATACCCTTGTAGGATAGAATTACCAAAATACCCTTAGTTTGTAAAATTACCAAAATACTCCTAGTTTGTAAAATTACCAAAATACCCTTAGTTCGTAAAATTACCGAAATACCACTGGTTTGTGAAATTACCAAAATACCTTCAATTTGTAAAATTACCCAAATACCCCTGATTTACAAAATTATAGAAATACCCTTGACTTTTTAAAAATTATAGAAATACCATTGGTTTACAAAATTACTGAAATACCCTTGGTTTGTAGATTTACCGAAACACCCTTGTAGGATGAAATGACTAAAATACCCCTAATAGGTAAAAAGACCGTAAAGCCCCGTAGGGTAAAGTGACCGTAATACCCTTGTATGGTAAAATGACGAATATGCCCTTATGTTCCGTATGAGTGATGTGCTTAGGATTTACATATATTGATATTGGATTAGTTAAGTTTGAGTGATGTGGTGGTTATCGAGGTGATTGATTATGGAAACGTTTCAACTTCAACCCATAACAGGTGTGTACTAACCCTCGTAGTAGCTTAGATTAATATCTGCTGAGAAGCTGAAATGCTAAAATATCAGCATTTCGAGAACTTGTAATGTTGCGTGTGGGTATAGATGCGATAAATACGATAAGATCGGTGTTTGGATCAATGGAACAGGTAAGAACTCAATTTTGTGCACGATGGTAAGTTGGGCCTCAATGGGCTGGAATTGGGCCAAATGGGCTTTTGGGCCCATTTGGGTAAAATTGATAGAAAATGGAATTTGGAAAAGTTGCATGTTAACATGGTTAGTATTGTTGTAAATTTGGGTTAAGTAGGCTTAGTGGGCTAAATCAGCATTCGTAGGGCCTATTAGGGGTTTTGGGCCTAAAAGCCCGAATTTGAGAACTGGGTTAAAGATCATTGTTTAAATACTCGGAAATATTGACATTTGTAATGAACATGGAAAACCCTAATTTTTGGTAAAATTACGAAAATACCCTTATAATATGAAAAATGACTGTTTTGCCCTTGTGGGCAAGTGGTGACTTGGAGTGTGTGGTTGTTGTGATTTGATTGTGAATATATGTTGGTGATATGAATGACTTGACTGTGATTGTTTGATTCAAATATGGGCATGACATTACGCATACATGACATATTGCATGGGATATGGGTTATATTGATGGAGGAAGTGCTAAAAGGGCTCGCCGCGGCCATCAAAAGGGCTTTGCCCAGTTTATCAAAAAGGGCTTTGTCCTAGTTATTAAAAGAGGCTAGGCCTCCAGTTATATGATAAAGCAGCTATGCTGCCAGTGGAGAGTTTGGTTGGGTGGGTTGAGTTATTCCCCACATGGTGTGTTGGTTGGTACGGGTGGAGAATAGCGGATGGTGGGTTGAGTAGTCTCCCCAAATGGGCTTGCATACATTCATTGGCATTTTATGTGATATTGAAATGGGCTTGCATACATCCATTGACATTACATGTGATATTGAAATGGGCCTAAGGGCCATACCGTTTACAGTAAAGGCTTCGGCCCAGTGATATGATTTATGAAAAGGCTTCGGCCTAGGGATATGATTTATGAAAAGGCTTCGGCCCAGTGATATGATTTATGGAAAGGCTTCGGCCCAGTATATGTCAAGACTAAATAGGGCTTTGGCCCAGATTGTACTGACACTGTGTTATTCACTATTTGTTTGTTGTTGGGGATTACACACTGAGTTTTCGTAAACTCACCCGTTTCTAACTGCAAGTGTAATCCCTAAGCTTAGATGGTTTGGAGCTGCGAGGACTTGAGATGGCCACACCTCTTCGCTTTCTTTTAATTGCAATAAGTAGCCGATTTGTTTCTTTATAAGTTTTATCTTATTAATATTATTATTTGGTTTTGGGTTGTAATAAGGCCATTTTAATTATTTTTCTGGGATTATTTTATTTTATACCCTATATTTTTCTAATAACAATATGAGTTAGACCTAGGGCGCGTTTCCAAAACGACACTTGTTTTCCAAACAACACAACGTTACGAATATCCGATTTCTCAAAAATATCTACTTAAATAAATTCCAACTCGTTTTTCTTAAAACCTAACCTAGTACCAAAGTGTGGCAATGGTTGTGGGCATGTCTAGGATTGGATCCAATCAAGAGCTTGGTTCTAAGCGACCTTCATGGCTCACCTCCTGCTTTGGATACCTACCTAGTGCATGACTTCCATTCACTTTATTAACTTAGCAAAGACTATCTTTTAAAACACTAAGAAGGACGTTGAAAGAGGCATGGGTTTTCTTAAAAACTTCAATGTGACAGTCGGATCCGGCTATAACGTCTGGGCCGGGTTTGGGGTGTTACACCGATTGTTGCATATAGATGACATCCTCAAGGTCACCGTGAAGAAAAACAATCTTTACATCTAATTGCTCTAGCTTAAGAATATTTGATGAACAAGGGCCATAAGCACCCGAATGGACGTATGTTTCACAATGGGGGAGAAAACATCATGAAAATCAACTCCCTCCACTTGAGAATAGCCCTTTGCAACCAGTCTTGCTTTATACCTAGTGTCGTTAGGATCCAAACCTTCCTTATTTTTAAACACCTATTTGCAACCAAAGATTCTTTTACTGATGGGTGGTTTAACTAGCCTCCAAGTCTTATTTTTATGAAGCAATTTCATCTCTTCTTCCATTGCAACAAGTCATTTACTGGAATTAGAGGCTTGAACTGCCTCATAATAACACGACGAATCTATTGAATCAATGCTTTCAACAACACTTAGAGCATAAGCTATTAGGTTTCCTACATAATATTTCTATGGTGGTCATATTTCTCACCTTTTCCTATCATAAGCCAACTTATAATTAGTTAACTAAGATGGTGAGGGTACTTGAGGGTCGAATGGAACTCCAAACAATTTGAAACAGCATCAAACTTCTAATAATCAAAATTTTTTCATGTCATCACAACTTCATGAGACTTTTCATCGGGACGAGACCTTTGTTAGTTATGTTGTTACGATGTTGGGCATTTTCTCTTCATGACATTGCCCCCTATTTCAAATTTTGACTCCACTTTACTAGAGAGACTCTGATTTGTTGTGTCTTTAAAAGTAAAAGTCCCATTTTCTGATCGAAACATGACAGATTCATTAAACCTAATGTAACACCCATAACCCAGCCTAGACGTTATGGCCGAATCTGGCGATGTCACATTGAAGTGTTTTTCAAAAAATATAATTTCGTTAAAAAACCCTTTCTATATTAAACCTCTTTGAAGATTTAGGATGTCTCGTTCAATGTTAAAACTCAATTCGTTTAGCAAAATGTTAATCATATTAAATTGTTATTACTTTTTAAAACATTGTTTGTGCGGAAGCTTTTAAAATAGGTTGCGTAAACGTGGTGCTCTGAAAAATGTTTATCCTTTTGAAAACCTACGTCCTACTACTAATGGATACGAATCAAAAAAAATAAAACCCCAAATTAAAAGTTAAAAATTTAAACAGGCCTTATTACATAACAAATACCCAAATTAAATTACTTATAATTAAAAATCAAATATGGGAGCAAGAGCGGTTGTGTAGCCACCTTTAAGTCCCCCGCAGCACCGATCCGCCTAAGACTGGGGATTACCTGTATAGTTAAAATAGATGAGTGAGTTTATGAAAACTCAGTGTGTAATCCCATATAAGCAAACAATCAAAAAACAAACACAGTTTGGGCCTAAGCCCATTTTAGAACAGTGACAATATCAATTTGGGCTTTAGCCCATCTCATTACAGAGACAGTCATATGTTTGGGCCTTGGCCCATTGCAGTAATAGTAAATAGTCTAGTAATAATAATCAGTGTAGTAACAATAATAGTACAGATATGCAATCAGAAATCCTACCCAACCAACCTCTACACACCGCTCCGTCCAGCACAACACACCATGTGGGGATAAAATCAACCGACCCATCCCTACACACCAAAAATAGCACCGGTTGTGGCACTAAACAAAAATTTCAAGAGAGCTGCTAGTACAGTACACTTCCTCCAATCATAACAACCTATCCCCATGCAACATATCATAAAATCAGGCATGTATGTGACATATATAAAATGGCATGCTCAATACAGTCACGCATCTCATAAGGGCATAATAGTCATTTTACCTTATAGGACATAATAGACATTTATAAATTTTGGGGTCAAGGTATGCTTACCGACCCAACAGTAGGTCCATAGTCATCTTGGGCGACCCGTGCAACCTTAACAGTCAAACAGTAAAAATGGGCCCAAGGCCCATAGTGCAGCCCCATGTGGGCCCACACGCCTGTGTGGCCCACAAGCCCAAAAATGGCCTTGGCTATGTGAACTACACAGCCTGGCCCAATCTTCTCCACACGTCCATGTGGTTCATCCGTGTGGGACCTACATGCTCGTGGGGCCCACACGGCTCATTTCGGCCCAACATGGCCCAAAATGGCCTAAGCCCATGAAATCGCTCATGGTGGCCTCTACGATCAAACGCCCACGTTTATCAATTCTATTTATGTAACACCCCGTACCCGAGACCGTTGCCGGAGTCAGACACGAGGGGTTAACAGACTTAATTCACTTATTTGCACAGTCCATTTTAAATTTCCAGACGAGCTGACTAACTGCGTCACTGTCACCTTAAAAATCATATCTTGAGTTCCAAAACTCAAAAATCAGTTTTGTAAATTTTCCCTGAAACTAGACTCATATATCCATCTACAAATATTTTTCTAGAATTTTTGGTCAGGCAAATTAGTACAGTTTGTTAGTTAAAATCTCCCCTGTTATAGGGTTCGACTGCTCTGATCTTCTTGCATTACGACTTATATATCTCCCTGTACAAGGCTTAAATACTTATACCGTTTGTTTCTAATGAAAATAGACTCAAAAAGGAATCTATACATATATGGAATGAATTCTAATTATCTCTGGTTAATTTATAATGAATTTCCAAAGTCAGATCAGGGGATCCAGAAATTGCTCTAGCCCTGTTCCACGAAAACTTAAATATCTCTTAAAAGCCGACTTATATAAAAGTTTCGTTTCTTCCATATGAAAATAGATTCATCAAGGTTCGATTACATAATTTATTCACTATTTAAATCCATTCCTACTATTTTTAATGATTTTTCAAATTCACACCACTGCTGCTGTCAGCATCTGCCTTTAGGGTAGACTTTACCTATTACATAGTTTCCATGATTTAACCAACCCTTTAGCATATATAGCACAAAATATGATTGTGATTAACCATTCCAATGGCCAATCATTGCCAAGAATATCCACACCTCTCAATAACCATATACATAATTATGCTCAAAATATGTATATAAGCCATTTTCGCATGGCTATCCAAATTTGTACAATACCGAAAGGTACATGACCAACATAAAAAAGGGTAGTCCTATACATGCCATTTCAAAGTTCAACCAAAAATGTACCAAAAGGGGCTTTGATAGTGTGGACGACTTCGACTTTGACAATCCCGAGTCCGATAGCTGACGAACCAAAATCTATAAAACAGAGATTCAAAGAAACGGAGTAAGCATTAAATGCTTAGTAAGTTTTGAGCCATGAAATTAGACACAACTAAAGTGTAGCATTCATATGGCTAAACGGATAATTTCATATGCACAAATTCTCAATATCATACTTACTTCACATTACCAACCCTTATATTCATACACAAAATATCAACTTAGCCAAAGGCCGGAAGCTCATTAATCGACTGAGCGAATAATATTTAAACGGGATCACTACTCAAATGCATATACGAAACGTACCTCATCGTTGGGATTTTACGAGCGTGTTAATTGAAATTATTACAGCAAGATCGCTCATTCCCAACCAAGTACCTTCGGGGTTTAGCCGGATATAGCTACTCGCTCAAATGCCTTCGGGACTTAGCCCGGTTATAGTAACTCGCACAATTGCCTTCGGGACTTAGCCCGGAAATAGTAACTCGCACAATTGCCTTCGGGACTTAGCCCGGAAATAGTAACTCGCACAAATGCCTTCGGGACTTAGCCCGGAAATAGTAACTCGCACAAATGCCTTCGGGACTTAGCCCGGTTATCATCCGAGTATTCATGCACATATCAATAAATCATGACACATCTCTATTTCATTTTCATAACTAGAATTCAAACACAAGTCACCTATTAAGCATTCCCATTTTCGGCTCAATAGCCACTTACAAACAGCATGGTTTGGTTTGCTTTATGACATGATCTCTATGCACATACGGCTACCTGTCATACGTATAGACTAATTAACTCAACACATAGTTCAAGTAGAATCATTATATCACCGTATATTTGTTATGCTCATACGTCATGACTTAATCAAATCATAAACTAAGTCTCATTACTCGAAAACTTACCTCGGATGTTGTCGAATGATTTCGACGGCTATTCGATCACTTTTTCCTTCCCTTTATCGGATTCAGTTCCCCTTTTCTATTGAGCTTAATATTGACCTAAGATGACCGATGGCTTCACTCCCTTCTTCCTCCTTTCAATTCGGCTAAGAAGAACCAAGGAACACAACTTGTTTTCATCACTGAATGCTCTTGTTCCCCCTTTTTTTTCTCTAGATTCGGCTAGGAAGAAACATGAATGATGATCTCTTTTTTTTTTTCTTTCACCTATCCCTTCCTTTAGTTATCATTTCTTTATTTTATTATATCCTCCATACTAATATGGCACCTAGTTAATTAAAGTTAATATAAAATTCACACTTGATTATACAATTTGTAGCATGGCCGGCCACTACCTATAGTTTGGCTAATTTGACATGCAAGGACAAGCACTTTCCCACATATATTAATAGGCCACTTTAGCACTTGCCTAGCATATTTCTAAATTGTCTCACATAAGTCCCTACTAATAATTTTCACATACACTGACCAAATTGAAGTATGGAACTATCACACAAGCATTTACTCACATCATAAACACAAAATATAACCTTTAATTATTTATAAGACTCGGTTTCGTGGTCCCGAAACCACTTTCCGACTAGGGTCACTTTAGGGCTGTCACAACTCTCCCCCACTTAAGAAATTTTCATCCCCGAAAATCTTACCGGTAAATAGGTTTGGGTATCGTTCTTTCATGGAGTTCTCGGGTTCCCAAGTAGCTTCTTCTATCCCGTGTTTGAGCCATAACACTTTTACTAAAGGAACCTTTTTGTTTCGTAACTCTTTCACTTCACGAGCTAGGATACGAATTGGTTCTTCTTCATAACTCATATCGGATTGAATTTCAACCTCTGATGGATTAATCACGTGTGACGGATCAGATCTATAACGTCGAAGCATCGTAACATGAAAGACGTCGTGAATCTTTTCAAGTTCGGGGCAAAATCAATCTATCGCGAATCGACCAAATCGTTCGGAGATTTCAGACGCCCAATGAATCTCGGACTCAACTTGCCCTTACGGCCAAATCTGAGTATCTTTTTCCATGGCGAAACTTTAAGAAACACTTTATCTCCCACCTGATATTCAATGTCTTTTCGTTTCAAATCCGCATACGATTTCTGACGATCCGTGGCTACCTTCGACTTTCACGGATTACTTTTACTACATTCAGCATCTTTAATCAAATCAACTCCAAAATTTTACTTTCACCGAGCTCGGTCCAAAACAATGGTGTACGGCATTTACGACCGTACAAAGCCTCGTAAGGTGCCATCTTAATACTTGATTGAAAACTGTTGTTGTAAGCGAATTCAATTAAAGGTAAATACCGCTCCCATGAACTACTAAACTCGAGGATGCAACACCTCAACATATCCTCAAGTATCTGAATTATCCGCTCGGATTGACCATCGGTTTGGGGGTGAAAAGCGGTGCTAAAATGCAACTTGGTACCCAAAGCTTCTTGCAATTTCTTCCAAAATCATGAGGTGAATCTCGGATCTCTATCCGACACAATAGAAATGGGCACCCCGTGTAATCTCACAATCTGAGAAACATACAATTCAGCTAGTTTATCCAGTGAATAATCCGTACGTATGGGAATAAAATGGGCCGACTTGGTCAGTCTATCAACAACAACCCAAATCGCATCTTTCTTACTTGTCGACAATGGCAACCCAGACACAAATTCCATCGTGACTCGATCCCATTTCCATTCGGGTATCATGATAGGCTGAAGTAAACCTGTAGGCACTTGATGTTCTGCCTTCACTTGCTGACATACTAAGCACTTTGAAACGAAATCGGAAATGTCTCGTTTCATACCATGCCACCAAAACTGACGTCTCAGATCGTTGTACATTTTCGTACTCCCCGGGTGAATTGACATTCGGCTACAATGAGCTTCGTTCAGAATCATCGTAATAAGTTCTGAATTTCTTGGGACACACAAACGACTTCTGAACCTCAAACAATCGTCATCGTCAATTTAAAACTCTAATTCCATGTTCGAAGCACATTCAGGCCGTTTTGCAACCAATTCATCATCGACTTTCTGAGCTTCACGAATTTGATGGATCAACAATGGTTTGGCCTTTAATTCTGCCACTAACACATTGTCGGATAGAACGGACAAGTGTACATTCATCGCTCATAAAGCAAACAGTGATTTATGACTTAAGGCATCCGCAACCACATTAGCCTTTCCCGGGTGATAGTCAATGACAAGCTCATAATCTTTCAACAACTCGAGCCAACGTCTTTGTTGCAGATTTAAGTCTCTTTGAGTCATCAAATATTTGAGACTTTTGTGATCCGAAAATACATGGCACTTCTCACCAAATAAGTAATGTCGCCATATTTTCAAAGCGAATACGATGGCAGCTAATTCGAGATCATGGATCGGATAATTTTTCTCATGTGGCTTTAATTGTCTCGACGCATAGGCCACAACTCGACCTTCTTGCATCAATACACAACCCAACCCAAGTAGGGAGGCATCACTATAGATGACAAACTCTTTGCCTGATTCGGGCTGCACTAGAATTTGAGCTTCAGTCAAATAAGTTTTCAGTTGATCAAAACTTTTCTGACATTTTTCCGTCCATTCAAACTTAACATCTTTTTGAAGTAGCTTCGTTATTGGTGTGGCTATCATCGAGAAACCTTTTACAAACCGTCGGTAGTAACCGACAAGTCCCAAAAAGCTCTGAACCTCAGTAATATTTCTCGGAGGCTTCCAGTTAAGTATGGCTAAAATTTTGCTCGGATCAACTCGAATACCCAATGCGGATACGACATGGCCCAAGAAGCTCACCTCTCCTAACCAGAACTCACACTTACTGAAATTAGCATATAACTGCTTATCTCGTAAAATCTACAACACTAATCTCAGGTGTTCAGCATGCTCGGTTTCATCTCTTGAGTAAACCAAGATGTCATCAATAAACACAACTACAAACCGATCCAAATACGGTCTAAAGATTCGATTCATCAAATCCATAAATACCGCAGGGGCATTAGTGAGCCTAAACGGCATCACTAAGAACTCGTAGTGACCGTATCTCGTTCTAAAAGCAGTTTTGGGTATATCCGAATCTCGAATTCGCAACTGATAATAACCCGATCTTAAATCTATCTTTGAAAACACTGAGGCTCCCTTTAGTTGATTAAACAAATCGTCAATACGCGGTATTGGATATTTTACCATATAAACAAATACCCTTGGTTTGTGAAATTACCGCAATACCCTCAATTTATAAAACTACCAAAATACCCCTGTATGGTAAAATGACGAATATGCCCTTATGTTCCGTATGGTGATGTGCTTAGGATTTACATATATTGATATTGGAATAGTTGAGTTTGAGTGATGTGGTGGTTATCGAGGTGATTGATTATGGAAACGTTTCAACTTCAACCCGTAATGTGTGTACTAACCTTCTAAATAGCTTAGATTAATATTTGATGAAAAGCCAAAGCTTCATATTTTAGTGATTCGGAATTAATATTTAGATCTATTTTCACGCACGCGTTTAAGTTGGATTCACAATGGATATGGGGTAGGAAGGTATTTGGAACGTTCTTCAATGAGTACATCTCTTGGTAAGTATTGAACCTTCTTTCCATTTGTATCTTGTGGTTTAAGAAAACCGAAAACCCTCCGTCGACTAAGGCTAAAAGGGTTTTGGTGTTATTTGGTTTGTTGGTGCTAGTGAGGATTAAAGGCTGCCGATCGAGGAGTGTGTGAAAAGCTTGGATCATCGAATGACTAAATCTAGTCATCAACCCGGCAAAGGTATGAACCCAAGGGCCATTGGGGATGGTGGCGAATGTGTAAGTGATGATAATAGGTAGTTTTCGATTTGGTTTAATATTAACATGGTCTAATCTATAAGTGGTTGATTATAGGAGAAATCGCATAGGAGATCTCGTCAAGGAATATCGCAAATCAGGTGTGTAACGAACCCTTTCATAGCTTAAAGCGATAAGATGCTGAAAAGCCGAAATGCCGAAATTCTGGCATTTCGAGGACTTGTGAGCAAGCGAACGCTCACTAGTTAGTTAGAATCGATGAGACGGTGATCAAGAACGATGGAAACGGTAAGAATGTGATTTTTGGCGTTCTTGGTAAGTTGGGCCTCGAGGGGCTGAAGTGGGGCCCATTGGGCTTTCGGGCCCATTTGGGAAAAAAATTGGTAGAAAACGGAAATCTGTTATATGGCATGATAAGACTGTTAAAACCGTTATGGAATATAGGATAAATGGGCCTAGATGACGAAATTGGCTAAGTAGGGCCCATTAGGGGTTTTAGGCCCAATAACTCGATTTCGCTAAAATGGGCCGTAATCACTTGCTTGCACCCATGAATTGTTAAGTAATCATTAATAAACATGGAAACCCTAATTTTGGTAAAATTTCAAGATTACCCTTATAACGTGAAAATGACCGTTTTGCCCCTAGGTAAAAATGACCATTATACCCCTAGGGTTTATACATGAACTCAATGCATGGGATTTTGATAAACATGATATGTATGATATGCACATGATATGTATGATATGCACATGACATGTGTGATATGCACATGATATGTATGATATGCACATGAGATGTTCATAAATGCATTGGGTTGGGTTTTATATGGATGGAGGAAGTGCAAAAGGGCTTATGCCCCGCTTATTAAAGGGCTTATGCCCGATTATGATAAAGGGCTTATGCCCCGCTTATTAAAGGGCTTATGCCCCGATTATTAAAGGGATAGGCCTCGGTTATATGATAAAGCAACTATCTTTGCCGGTGGAGAGTTATGGCGGGGTGGGTCGAGTTAATCCCCACATGGTGTGTTGGTTGGTACGGTGGAGAGTAGCGGATGGTGGGTTGAGTAGTCTCCCAAATGGGTTACATTCTTTCATTTGACATTACATGTGTTATAAAATGGGTCTATGGGCCATACCGTTTCTGAAGAAAGGCTTCGCCCAAGAATATGAAATATGAAAAGGCTTCGCCCAAAGTGTTATGGAATATGAAACATGAAAAAGGGCTATGGCCCAAGATATGTTGAGATTGGATTTGGGCTTAGACCCAACAGTCGTTATTGTTTTTGGGCTCGAAAGAGGCTTGTTGCACTGTGAGTTTCCAAACTCACCCCTTTTCCTTAACCTTGCGGTGAGCCTTTGATGTGGGGACTTGGTAGGAGAGGATTCAGAGTGGCCACGGTGATCATCTTTGGGCTTTTAAATAAGTGTTGGTTTTCATTTAATTTCCTTTAATTATTATTTATTTTGGGTTGTAATAAGGCCAATTTTAACTTTCCTTTTATTTCTTTTCGAATTATACTAATTTTAATAACTTTAAAAATTGGTTAATAATTATTCAAATGGGCTAGACTTAGGACGTGTTTTCAAAATGATACTTGTTTTCAAAATATCTCAACACCACAATTAATCGATTTATCAAAGACGCCCACTTAAACAAATTTAAAATCGATATAACAAAGTGTGGCTATGGTTGTGGGCATGTCTAGGATTGGATCCAATTAAAGAGCTTGGTACTTAAGCGACCTTCATGGCTCACCTCCTCTCTCCTGATACCTACGGGGCCCACTTCCATACACTTTGTTAACTCAAATTAATGTATGGTTTTAAAACACTAAAACGGAACGTGGGTTTTCAACTCCAATGTGGCACGTCAGATTCGGCCATAACGTCTGGGCCGGGTTTGGGGTGTTACATTTAGTGGTATCAGAGCTAAGTTGCAACAACTCGGCTGTGGATCGGGTCCAAAAATTTTTCAAAAATTTAGGCCTAAGAAGGGTATTTTTGGAAATAGTTTTTGGAAAGTTCATTTCAAAAATGTTTTACAGAGTATACATGTTAAAATGGTTTAAATTTTTCTGGGTTTTTGAAATTTGGTAACCGAAGAAGTGGCACACTGAATCTCCGGCACCAAGCCTGTAAGTATTTCTATTCCTCATATTACACTGTATTAAGATATTACTGTAGATAGAACTGAGACCATATCATGACATTATAACTAGGGCAACCCTAAAAACTCTAGAATACCGGGACTGTAGCTAGGCTATGATTCTGTGAAAATAGAAACTTTAAAATACTATCTCTGCATAAGACATATGAATAAATAGTAAAATTTTTGAGATCTTTGTAGTTAATTGATATGTGTACTGGTAATGTAGAGTATTGATATGGATTCTAAGGGTAAGCAAAGTCTACCAACTTTGGGTTGCGGTAACTCGGAGCTTGGTACTGAGGCACTGGCCGAGTTAGTAAGGAAAGTGGTAGAGGAAGTATTGGATGCCAAAATTAAGGAAATTAGGGAAACGCTTCAAGTAGGGTGCTTGGAGTGTAAGAAAATGAAGGATTCTAGTTCTCAGAAAACCAAGCCTCGTTCTGTGAAACATGTTAAGGCACGACCAAACTATCCAATCAGAAGATCGCAATGGACGCCATCCGGTGAATGCCATAGGAAGACAGGAGCATGTCTTAGATGTGGGTCCAAGGAGCATCGAGCTTGGGATCGCCAAGTTTATTTTATTTAAATATGTGTTACAAATTGTATGCGTGCTTGATAAATGTTTCTTTACTTTTGTAATTAGATGTTCTGGGTCGTACTAAGAATTATTTTTAATTAGAGTGCGTAGCGGAAGCATAGAGGTTTGACTTGAGTAATACGATTAGTTGATAGTTGGAAATTTCGAGGACAAAATTTCTTTAAGGGGAGTAGAATTGTAACACCCCGAATTTGGGCCTAAAAGTATTGGACCTTGAGTGTGGGTCTGTAAGGAGGTTTTATATAGGTATTTAATTGTGTAATGAAATGACACAATTAAATTTTTGCTTTAGTGGTTAATGGCTTTGAGAAGTGTTGGAGAAATCTTGGGTTCAAACTTGGGCTTTAGCAAAAATTTTGGTATTAAGTGAAAAAAAAAACCTGGATGCTTGGATGAGGGTTTTTAAATTATTGTGTTAAATAAATGACACAAGGAAGCTTGTAGTCTAGTGGTTGTGGCGTCATTAAGGTTGTATGGGAGCCTGGGTTCAAGCCTTGGCTCTTGCAATTTTGTTTTTTTTTAAAGGAACACGGACTTTGGCCTTTAGACCTTATAATTAATTGGGGATAAAATATGACACAAAAAGCCTTGTGGCTTAGTGGCAAGTAGCTTGTGGAGCATTTAAGGGAGGCATGTGTTGAATCCCATGGCAAGCAAGGAGCATTTATTTTGCTAACAGGGCGGCAAGAGTTGGTGTTGAATTTAAACTCTAATGTTGGAGGATCCCACATCGAAGCTAATATAAGAGTGGTTGTGAAGTCGGCTTTAAATAGAGGAACCATGAAGAGAGTAAATGTACCTTTCTTGGTGATCCCTTTCATTTGTATGGCGTGCTCGTTTGGGTTGGGTGTCGGCTAAGAGTGCTCGGAGCGTGGATTAACTCCAGTCTCCTATCGTGTGTATTTCTTACTACTCTAGGCTGTAGGATGGCTACTTGAGCATGATGGGCGAAAGGGGTCATGTGGGCCTAATGGGCCCACAGCCCAATTGGATAAGTTGTTTGATTGTGTAGTAAATATTGGGCTAGGCTAGGTGAATCTAATATTTGTGGCTAGATTTGGGCTAAAAGGGCCACACGAGTGTGGGCCCATTTAATGAGAATGGGCTTTAGAGCCATTAGTATTGTTATCCATGTTTAGAATACTTTAGTTTACTAAAATTACCGAAATACCCTTAGTTTGTAAACAATACTGAAATACCCTCGATTTGTAAAATTACTGAAATACCTTCGACTTGTAAAATTACCAAAGTACCCCCGATTTACAGAATTATCGTTTTACCCCCAATTTACATAATTATCGTTTTACCCCCGATTTACATAATTATCATTTTACCCTCGATTTACAGAATTACCGTTTTACCCTCGATTTACAGAATTACAGTTTTACCCTCGATTTATAGAATTACTATTTTACCCTTGATTTACAGAATTACTATTTTACCCTCGATTTACAAAATTACTAAAATACCCTTAGTTTGTAAAATTACCAAAATACCCCTAGTTTGTAAAATTATCAAAATACCCTTGGTTTGTAAAATTATCGAAATACCCTCAATTTGTAAAATTACCAAAATACCCCTGATTTACAAAGTTACAGAAATACCCTTGACTTTCTAAAAATTATAGAAATACCATTTGTTTACAAAATTACTGAAATACCCTTGGTTTGTAGATTTACCAAACCACCCTTGTAGGATGAAATGACTAAAATACCCCTATTAGGTAAAAAGACCGTAAAGCCCCTATAGGGTAAAGTGACCGTAATACCCTCGTATGGTAAAATGACGAATATGCCCCTATGTTCCGTATGGTGATGTGCTTAGGATTTACATATATTGATATTGGAATAGTTGAGTTTGAGTGATGTGGTGGTTATCGAGGTGATTGATTATGGAAACGTTTCAACTTCAACCCGTAATGTGTGTACTAACCTCGTAATAGCTTAGATTAATATTTGATGAAAAGCCGAAAGCTTCATATTTTAGTGATTCGGAATTAATATTTAGATCTATTTTCACGCACGTTTAAGTTGGATTCACAACGGATATGGGGTAGGAAGGTATTTGGAACGTTCTTCAACGAGTAGATCTCTTGGTAAGTATTGAACCTTCTTTCCATTTGTATCTTGTGGTTTAAGAAAAGTGAAAACCCTTTGTCGACTAAGGCTAAAAGGGTTTTTGGTGTTATTTGGTTTGTTGGTACTAGTGAGGATTAAAGGCTACCGATCGAGGAGTGTGTGAAAAGCTTGGATCATCGAGTGACTAAATCTAGTCATCAACTTCTAAGAAAGGTATGAACCCAAGGGCCATTGTGGATGGTGGCGAATGTGTAAGTGATGATAATAGGTAGTTTTCGATTTGGTTTAATATTAACATGGTCTAATCTATAAGTGGTTGACTATAGGAGAAATCGCATAGGAGATCTCGTCAAGGAATATCGCAAATCAGGTGTGTAACGAACCCTTTCATAGCTTAAAGCGATAAAATGCCGAAAAGCCGAAATGCCGAAATTCTGGCATTTCGAGGACTTGTGAGCAAGCGAACGCTCACTAGTTAGTTAGAATCGAGGAGATGATGATCGGGAATAATGGAAATGGTAAGGACGTGTTTTTGGCGTTCACGGTAAGTTGGGCCTCGAGGGGCTGAATTAGGGCCCAATAGGCTTTCGGGCCCATTTGGGTAAAATTGGTAGAAAACGGAAATCTGTTAAATTGCATGATAAGACTGTTAAAACCGTTATGGAATATAGGCTAAATGGGCCTAGATGACGAAATTGGCTAAGTAGGGCCCATTAGGGGTTTTAGGCCCAATAACTCGATTTCGCTAAAAATGGGCCGGAATCACTGTTTGCACCCATGGATTGTTAGTAATCGTTAATGAACATGGAAACCCTAATTTTTGGTAAAATTACGAGATTACCCTTATAATATGAAAATGACCGTTTTGCCCCTAGGTAAAATGACCATTATACCCCTAGGGTTTATGTATGATTTTAATACATGGGATTTTGATAAATATGGTATGTATGATATGCACATGAAATGTATGATATGCACATGATATGTATGATATGCACATGAGGTAATCATAAATGCATTGGGTTGGGTTTTTATATGGATGGAGGAAGTGAAAAGGGCTTATGCCCGCTTATCAAAAGGGCTTATGCCCCGCTTATAAAAGGGCTTATGCCCCGCTTATTGAAAGGGCTTTTGCCCCGCTTATTAAAAGAGGGTAGGCCTCGGTTATATGATAAAGCAAACTATCTTTGCCGGTGGAGAGTTTGGCGGGGTGGGTCGAGTTAATCCCCACATGGTGTGTTGGTTGGTACGGTAGAGAGTAGCGGATGGTGGGTTGAGTAGTCTCCCCAAATGGGTTGCATTCTTTCATTGAAATTATATGTGACATTGAAATGGGCCTAAGGGCCATACCGTTTCTGAGAAAGGCTTGACCCAAGAATATGAAATATGAAAAGGCTTGCCCAAGAATATGAAATATGAAAAGGCTTCACCCAAGATTATGAAATATGAAATATGAAAAGGGCTACTACCAAAGTGCATGATTGAGATTGGATTTGGGCTTAGACCCAACAGTCGTTATTGTTTTGGGCTCGAAAGGGCTTGTTGCACACTGAGTTTCCAAACTCACCCCCCTTTCCTTAACCTTGCAGGTGAGCCTTGATGTGGGGACTTGGGCCGGAGGGGATTCAGAGTGGCCACGGTGATCATCTTTGGGCTTTTAAATAAGTGTTGGTTTTCATTTAATTTCCTTTAATTATTATTTATTTTTGGGTTGTAATAAGGCCAATTTTAACTTTCCTTTTATTTCTTTTCAGAATTATACTAATTTTAATAACTTTAAAAATTGGTTAATAATTATTCAAATGGGCTAGACTTAGGACGTGTTTTCAAAATGATACTTGTTTTCAAAATATCTCAACACCACGATTAATCGATTTATCAAAGACGTCCACTTAAACAAATTTAAACTCGATATAACCAAGTGTGGCTATGGTTGTGGGCATGTCTAGGATTGGATCCAATTAAAGAGCTTGGTACTTAAGCAGCCTTCATGGCTCACCTCCTCTGTCTCGGATACCTACCTGGTGCCCAGCTTCCATACACTTTGTTAACTCAAATTAATGTATGGTTTTAAAACACTAAAACGGAACGTGGGTTTTCAACTCCAATGTGGCACGTCAGATTCGGCCATAATGTCTGGGCCGGGTTTGGGGTGTTACATTTTAAGAAGAACTTCGTAAATTATGACACAAATAAGCCTTGGTAAAGTGGCAAGGTGGCGCCACTAAGTTCCTAAAAAAAGGGCATCTGGGAAGGAATTAAAGGTCCAGGGTTCAAGTTGCAAGGTAGGCATATTGTTACTTTTTAATTTTAGGCATGGGCCGGGCATGTGATCACTTAAGTGAATTTCGGTAAGGGTCTTAGGGAGGTTGGGCCGATTGTTTTAGTTGATATTAGGGTTAGGTTATTTTCTTTTTCTATCTTGGAGAATTAGGGTTAGCCACCTAAAAGCTTTCACTGTCATTCATCCTCTCTAAGTTCTCACAAAAGCCAAAAATGCAAATTCCTTCTCCTTGGTGCCAAGTTCTTATTCCTCTCTTTTTCCTCCATTTTCTTTCTTCTTTTTACTTTTTCTTCTAGCTGAAACCTTCTGGTCACCTTACTCACATCTTTTACCGATCCCATCCTCCACAAAACCTTCATAGCCGATTGCCATAAAAGCCGAAATCTCGAAAACTCACTTCTTGTGCTGATTTCTCTAGGCCAAGATCCTTTAGTTATTTTTGTTCCTTTTGATCAACTTTCATCTTCTCTAAACCCTTAGTATTTGCCGGCAACATTACTTCAAAGTTATAGCCTCAAATCATCATCTTCTTCATCACTTAAAAAGCCGAAATACCATAGATTTAGGGACTTATAGCTGAAACTTCAGATCTCCTGGATTTGAGTTCTACTATCATTTAGAGGATAGATCTGCATCAGATCTATGTAGAAATCAAAGAGGAATAAGTGGTAAGTGCTCATCACCTCAGATCTGTCTTATTTTACAATTTAAAAAAGTCGAAGTCCCTAAAATCTAGGGAGGCTGTCGATTTGGGCATATGGGATTTAAGGGTCTTTAACTAACGATTTATTTTGGTGATTAGTGTCTTCTAGAGGTTTGATCGAAGGCTTGGATCTTTGGAACAACTAGACTTAGATCTAGTCATCGGTTTTCGGCAAAAAGGTAAGATTCTAAAGGCTTAAAGGGCATGGTTCGAATATGGATAGGTGAATATTGGGATTGGTTGTTGTGGTTTGCAATCTAAGAGTTGTGGTAATCAATTGTAGGACATCATAAGGGATCTCAGTAGCAGTCGTCGCAAAATAGGTGTGTATCAAACACCCTCTCATAGTTCAATTTGGCCAAAGCCGAAATGCCGAAATTTTGGCATTTTGTAGGCTTGTGAGTGTGCGAGTGCTCACAAGACGTTTAGAAATCATTAGATCTGAAATCGTAAAGTGGTAAGTTAGTCGTGTGTGAAATTTCATGCACTTCGGTAATCGGGCCTCGATAGGCTAAAATTGGGCCCAATGGGCTTACGGGCCCATACAGGTAAATAGTAAAGAAATAATAAAAATATGTATAATATGAAAAAAATAGACAATAAGTATGTTCTGTTAGACTGTAGAATCGAAACTACTTAAACCAGTAAGCTGGTCATAAAACTTGAGTTAAATGGGCTTAAATTGCTAATGGACACTGTAGGGCCCATTAGGGGTTTTAGGGCCCGATGGCTAAAATTGTGAAATTCAGATAAATAAATTACTGCGATGACAAATGGGCTAGTAAGGATCCTAACATTCATGAGAACCCTTAAAACTGATAAAATTACTGAAATACCTTTATAGGTGGAAAATTTACAGATTTATCCCTAGGAGCAAAATTACTGATATACCCCTAAGGTTAAGGTTGACCTGAATGCATGTTTGACTGTTACTATTTACTGCATGCCATGTTATTATCATCTGATGCATAGGACTGGGTTATTGATGGAGGAAGTACTAAAAGTGGCTTGTCCACGTACTGGAGGCTTTGCCTCAACTTACTGATATCTGAGTAGCAATGTCAAGAATCTGTGGAGTGTAGGGCTGGGTGGGTTGAGCTATTCCCCACATGGAGTGTAGGGCTGGTACGGGTGGAGTGTAGCGGTTGGTTATAGGCTGGGTTGGGCTTGCATACACAAATATGTCTGTTCTGTTCTGGAATGAGCCTATGGGCTATACTGTTATCTAAAAAGGGGCTAAGGCCCGGTTTACTGTATTCTAAAAAGGGCTTCGGCCCAATACCCGCTGTTATCTCAATAGGGTTTAGGCCCAATGGGCTTGAGCTGACTTGGGCTTTGGATGGGTTTTCCATACACACTGAGTTTTCCAAACTCACCCCCTTTCTCTTCCATCCTTACAGGTGAGCCCTAGTTGGTGGACTTGGAGCTGGGCGGGATTCAGAGTGGCCACGAAGATTAAATTTCTGGTTTTTTTTAAATAAGTTTCAATTAGCTTCCTTTTAAATCTCGCATTTATTTTTGATTATTTCTATTTTGGTTAAAGTTGTAATAAGGCCACTCTATTATTTTTATTTTGGGTTTTTAAATTACTTAAATCGTTTTCAACTTGAGATCCACATCACTTAAATTGATTTCTTGAAATTGGTTAGCTCTAGGGCGTGTTTTTATAAAATTTACTTATTTTCAAAATATCACGATAACCGAGCAAAGCTTCCGCAACGTAAATGTTTTCAAAGGAAATAAATATTTTAAATAGACTTAAACTTAATTTGTTGTTCGTGGACAAGTAATAAGCTTAAAGTGTGGCAATGGATGTGTGCATGTCTAGGATTGGATCATAGAAGAGCTAGGTACTTAAGCAGTCTAATTGACTCACCTCCTCCTTTCTTGAATCCTACCTGGTGCGTAGTATCCATTCACTTTAAGCCATAACAAAGAAGGTTTGATTTTTTTTCGATACTTAACTATTTTTAAAATAACATGTTTCTGCCACTACAAAGGTTTACAAGTTTAAACGGTAAAAGTTTCTAAACATCAAGAAGGGTTTTTCAATGAAAACATGGTTTTCGAAAAATACTTCAATGTGACACACCAGACTTGGCCATAATGTCTGGGCCGGGTTTGGGGTGTTACAAAATTGGTTTTTACCCCAATGCCAGTCGAGCATAAACACTACTACCGAGACAGAGACTAGCGCCAACACAACCCTAGCCATGAACGGCAGCAAAAAGAATGTTAGCAGGAATATTACAACATAGAGAAAAAGAGAACAGAGAAGAAACATACACCCACCGATTGGTCAAGAACAATCGCAACAATCAGAAACAAAATGAAAAGAGGGAGGGATACCTTAATCGGCCCAAGTATCAAGATGGAAGGATAATAAGCAGAGAGTTGAGAGAGATGCAGTAAATGGTTAAAGTATTAAGATGAAGGAATGTCAAGAGGAGAGTGTTGAGAGAAAGGAGAAGAGAAAGGTAATCAGCAGTGAGCACAAGGAGAAGAGATGGTAAACGAAACGATTGGGAAGAAAAGGGCAGAGAATGAAAGAGCGGTTATTCAGTCATACAACAAAGAAGTGACAAGAAGGCAAAAAAAGAACAATTAGCAGAAACTGAAAAAGGAAAATGAGCATACCAACCAAAGTCGAACCTGAGAAGCAAGAATCCTATTTCAACACACACACCTCTTCCCTTGATCCATTCCTTGAAAATCTCCTTACATCACTCCACCCACCAATTTGAATTCCACACAACTTCTTCTATCCAAATTTTCCTCCACAAAACACTCTCCAAATCCCCCTAACAACCAAAATTCCTTAAGAATCTCCTAAAATTCATCCACAACTCCCCACACTCTCCACACACTCAAGTTTCAGTCAAACGAGAACTCTCCCATAGCTAACAGCAAAATAAAACACTCCACTGTGCTCACCAAGATTCGAACCTCAGTCCTCTAGCATAAGTAACACGCCACTTATCCCCTAGACCAGTAGGCCCTTTATGTCATGAAATACCCACATTCATTTAAGAAATCTACTGACTAGAGGCAGGGTTTATTCAAGTAAGAACAAAATTTTACACAAGCCAAAGCTTGAACTCAGGACTTTTCCAACACTTCCTAGAACACTTAACCACTGAAGCAAATGCACACTTGTGTCACTTCTTGCACAACTAATCATTTATGTGCTGCCTTCTAATTGTTCCCATGCTCAAGACCTAATACTTCTAGGCCCAAAATTTGGGGCGTTACACCTAACTTCTCTGCTAACAATTTTTTATTGGATTCTAAACACCACAACTTAAAACCTTTTGTACCAATAGAGTATACTAGAAAGATGCATTTAACGACCCTTGGTTTGAGCTTTCCCTAGATAACTTTAGCATAAGCAGGACAACTAAAAATTCTAGTATTAGAATAATTGAGAAGATTACCTGACCATATCTCATCTACAACTTTACCACTCAATGCTCGATGAGGAGATCGATATACCAAATAACTTGTCAGGTCTACGAAATTAGCCCAAAATTCCTTCCCTAAGCCTACATTAGAAAGCATGCATTGAGCCTTTTCCAGCAATGTTTTGCTCATTCTTTCTACAACTTCATTTTGCTACGGAGTTCCAACGATGGTTTAATTTTTTTCAATTTTTTCCTGTTTGCATAAATCATTAAACTTTAACGAACATAACTCAATACCATTATCCATTCTCAACCACTTCACCAATTTTCTAGTTTGTTTTTCTAGTAGTGCCTTCCACTGTTTGAAGATTCCAAAAGACTTACTTTTCTATTTCAAGAAATAAACCCAAACTTTTTTTGGAGTGATTATCAATAAAAGTTAAGAAATATTTAATACCTACTTTTGAGATCTCAGAAGATGGACCCTATAAATCAAAATTAATGTAATCTAGAGTCCTTTTGTTTTTTGCACTATTAAATCAAAACTAACTTAGATTTGTTTCTCGAAAATGTAATGCTTACAAAAACCTAACTTACCAACTCTAGTGTCTTTGAGAAGACCTCTATTGCACAAGACTATCATACCTTTCTCACTCATATGACCAAGTGATAAATGCCAAATTTTGGTCACGACATCAGGTTGATTCTTTTTGCAATGTGGTAGTGATTTTAGCTTTTCTTCAATAATCGCAATTGCACCAATAATTGTTGACCATTACAGAACGAATAGGCTACCCTTTTTCTTTCCTTTCATCATAATAAGAGCCTTACGAGAAACTTTTAAGCCATTTGTCTCAATGGCTATTCTGCAATCATTAGAATCCAAAATTTCCAATGAGATAAGATTTTTCTTTAAATTAGGAACATACCTGACATCTGATAGTGTTTGAATAATTCTGTTGTGCATTTTAATTTGTACCATTCCAATTTTGGATATTTTATATGCAGAGTTATTCCCCATCAGCACAATTCCACCTTCAACTAAACTCTACGTAGAGAACTAGTCCCTGTTGGAAAACATTTGATAGGATCACCCTGAATCTAAAATCCATTCAGAAGTAAGATGGGAGCTTTCGCTCATTGAAACCAATAAGAAATCATCACCTCTGTCCTCAGCTACACTAGCATCAACAACTTCTACTTTCTTCTTACCTTTCTCGTTATTTTCGACATCCCTGTTGATTTTATTTTGAACTTTCCAGCATTCTGCCTTTACGTGACCTACCTTTTTACAGTAGCCATAATATTTTTCATGATTTCTAGATTTGGACCTTACTTTAGACCAATTTCAATCTGTCTTTCTGGTTTGTTGTCTACCTCTTGCAACTAGAACTGAAGCTTGCCCGTCTAATTTTTTGTTTGGGACAACTCGTTGTCGAGTTTATCCTTGCTTAGAAAATTCCCCATTACATCTTTAAACGAAAGATGATCTCTCCCATAAATTAGAGTTTCTTTGAAAGTTTTATAAGAAGAGGGCAAAGATCATAACAATAATAAAGCTTGATCCTTGTCATTAATCTCTATTTCTAGTTTCTTTAAGTCATTAAGAAGGGTAACAAACTCGCTAATATGAGTTTTGGTGGACTCACTTTCGGCCATTCTGAACATGTAGAGACAGTTTTTTAATACCAACCTGCTGGCCAGAGATTTCATCATATATAAGGCTTCAAGTTTCTTCCATAACACATACACTATTTTCTCCTTCAAAACCTCCTATAACACATTATTCGTGAGGCATAATTGAATAGTGGATAGAGACTTTTCATCAAGCTCTTCACATTTTGACTGATCCATATCTACAGGCTTCTTCCCTATAACAACCATTTTTAGACTGTTCTGAACCAATATTTTCGTCACTTGAACTTGCCAAAATTGAAATTTGCAATTCCATCAAACTTTTCAATATCAAACCTTGACGTTGCCGTCTCTAAACGGGTTAACTATGAAAATTAAACTAGCTCAAATAGCATTTTGTAGGGGATAAACTCGATTAAACAACAAACAAAGTTAATAAAACAAAAATAAAAAAGATTGGACACGTAGATTTTACGTGGAAAAACTCCTCAAAAGAGGATAAAAAACCACAGGCAAAAGGAGATTTCACTATAATAAAAGAGAGTACACTGTACAGTCTTAGGTGAGATTTTAGCTTCAAATTCACCTAAGTTAGATTAAATTTCAAAAAGTGAGAATTTCAAGGAAATTCTCAAAGGCAACGAAACTTAGCAAAAGCAAACTCAAAGGCAAAGAAGCAACGAACAGTAAAGCCATAAGAAAGCAATGCACATAAGGTGTTTGAGTAAATGCCCTCAAATGTATTATATTACTCAACAATTAAGTGATTACAAATAAAGAGGAAGAGCTCTATTTAAATTTAAGTTCCCCATGATACAACAATACAGTTTAAAATACATCAACGACTGAGATTAAAAACAATCTACAAGTTGAGATTCATAGGGACTTAGATACTTTACAAGATCCTTTAGGATTTACAATATTACCCTAATCAAATACAAGTTACTAAAGACTTTACATATTCACCAAGGTAAGTAGATAGGCCTTGAATCTCTCCAAGCAGTGGGTTAGTCCTGATGCGTCGAATGACCTCAAGTGAACAAGATGGATCATCAAAGTGTGCCATGGTCGTGGGATCCTTTGTGTGGCTTGTGACATTCTCCCCCACTTATTCTAGCAACACCTTCTTAGCGTCCTTAGAATGGAACTGATCTATCTTTTCTTGAAACTACCACAAAACCTTAGTAGATTACCAACTAGCCTTACTATCAAGAAGTCCCTTTTATCAAGCAAAGTAATCATGCCTCGGCCTATAATACTTTTGTCAAATCATCGGTCTGCCATGATTCATTCAACATCTTGATCATAGGAGATCTTTACCCCTATTGGGACTCATTTGGACTTGCCTCGATTTGGATCTTCTTGATCCTAATGGAAAGGCTTAAACATACTAACATGAAACATGAGATAAACCTTGAGTTTTGCCGGCAACTCAAGTTTGTAAGCCACCTTACCCACCCTATTCAGAACTCTAAAAGCTCCATCATATTATCGCATAAGCCTCTTCTGCAAGCCAATGTGGTGCAAAATCAAGTGCAATTTGGAAAGGATTAAGTTACCAACCTGAAACTCGACATTCCTATGATTATAATTAGCCCACTTCTTATTGCACTTACTTGCCTTGTGTAGGCAAGCTCTGGCTAAGTCATTTTGCTCTTGCCAGCACTCGTCAAACTGGTAAGCTACTAGGTTTTTTCTACCATAACGAGTAGCAACAACATTGGTCTGAGTGGTTGCTATCTATCAATATTTGGCTACATTTTGGTGTACGAACACTAAGTAGAGAATTAATACAAAATATAGAGATTTAAAAGTGACTTTGACTACAAGTATGCCAGGTCAGTTGTAATATTTTAAGTGTACAATAAAACACTTAGAGCATTCCAAGGATCGAACACAAATGATATCGGGTGATATGGTGAATATACTATGATTAAGCATGTAATTAGGAAGTCTAGCTAGCTAGTGGCTAAATGGTATATTACGGTAATCCATAAAATGAGGTGAATTAAGCTAAATTACATCTAATCAGACTAAATTGAATACACGCCAATATTAAAAATGTATTAATAAGATCAAATAGAGTATTTGATTAATATTCATGTTGATAATTAAGTGTCAAATTATGGATCTAAATTGTTTAAACTCCTAATTGGTCAAATTTTACCTCTCGGTCACCATTTTACCAAATAAGACAATTTAGTCTAATTTATCTCTCAACCTCACTAGACTAAATCAAGAAAATTGAATTTGTTCACAATAGGATCTCCTCTCGATCTCACCTAACTAAAAAGTTCCTTTAGACTTGTCAATTCTAGGTTTTTAAAGTTTATTGAATTTAATTAATTTTTTACAATCTAGTTCTTAACCTTAAAATTAATCATTCAAAATTTCAATCAATCAACCACAATAAATTTCAGTTCCTACTCATCATCAAAATATAAAGCCCAACCAATTTCATGCTTAAATGAATCATCAAATAATCATAATAGAAGTAAGGGTGAAGAAATGCTTAGTAAATCTTGAAAAGGTCTTTCATGGAATTAATGACAAGCAAGAATAATCCATAAATCCACAACCCAAATCAATACTTTGCAACTTCTAATAACCAAAACATTTAAATATATTGAATACTATGAAAAAAACCCAAAATAACACTAGAGGTCCATGTACCTTTTTGACTTAAAAAAAGTGTAGAAAAATGAAGAAAATGACAAAATAAAGTCTAACCTAGAATAGGAAAAACCTAGGAATTTAAAATGATTAAGGGGATAAAAAGATGATGACAAAAATATTCAATGTTTAGCTTTCTGTGCCATAAAGAGGCTTTAAATGGCCCTAATATTGACAAAATTGCCTTCCAAAATGTGGATGACTTGAGCATGTTTAGACACAAAATTGCCCCTGGATATTTTCACCCGTCAAGCTTTAGTGTCGTGACACCAAGGCTTAGATGTCACGACTCCCATGATAGTTGGCTCAAAGGAGGCTTGAAAAGCACTGAGTGTTGCGACATTGGCTTGTTGGTGTCGCAACCTAGACCACAGTGTACTCGATCCCCTTCACTTTGATTCTTGACTTGAACTTGCAACCTAGAGAGCTTGAAGTCATAACCTTAAGGCTCAGTGACATGACATGTTGGAAAAAATCCGGTTTCAAAATAGTTTTCTTGCACAGCGAAAAATAAAAATTTTGAAAACTGACCTAGTTTGTGATACATATAGCAATAATCACTAGATTGAATTCATACTTGTGTTTTTGGATAGACGGATCCTTGTCATTCCCGGCTTTCAACCAAACAATCTTCTCCACTATTTTCGTATCATGAACTGCTTCGAGGTGGGCTCGAACCAATTGAATCAAAATACAACACTAAAAATTCTTTTCTTTTATGTGGAAAGAAAAACAATCTTTTCTTAGATAGAAACTGGTAGAATTTTTATTCTAGAAAAATAAATTTAATAGTTGAGAATAAATTCTCTCTATTTTTCGGTAGAGTAACAATATCTTAAAATTGTGTAAATAGCTCTATCGGTGCCTTCTATTTATAGGGAGAGAAGGTAAAACCGTTGTTGAATTAGAGAAGTTTATTTTGTCTAGAAAAATAAACTCTTTTTCTAATTAGGAATATAGGTGGCGGCAACCGTAGTTAATATTAACTAGGGTTAACCGTCCACCCTATTAACATAACAGGTTTTTGGGCCATTTCCATATCGGGTCCAATTATAAGTATTTTAGGGCTATTAACCTAATAATTTATAATTTGATCCAACCTAATTTTTATTTTTATATTTCCCAAAAATAAACTTTAATATTTATATTAAATAATTTTCTCATCCAAATTTTACCCCAATAAAATTATGGCAATTTTACCCATGGTAAAATTTTCGATAAAATATATTTAATATTTCACCATTCAACTTATTCACTATGATTGAATGTTTTATTTTTATTTTCAAGCTTTAAAATAACTAAAAACATAAACTCATTCTTCTGATCATTTTTAAGTAATCCATATTTATTTGCAGATGAATCATTTCTTATTTTCATTTTCATTTCCATTTTGAGAAAACCACATTCATTTCCAAATGATTCCATTTATCCATTTTAGAGAAAACCATAAACATTTCTGAATGTTTTTCATTTCTCTATTTCTATTCATTCTGTACATTTTGATTCAAACAAACAATTCATTTCTAGTTTCAACGAGCTAGCGGAGGGACCGATTGGACATATGCAATTGAGGTTTAAATGATTTATAATTATGTTCCATCTTTTCCCCTATTAATTAACTCATTTAGTCACGAAGTCATTCTTCTATAGTGTCATGACCAAGCTCTCCCTATCGACATACCATTACGAAAATAACTCGATTAGTGCTCATCCAATGACCTTGTCATAAGTGTTACCCTCATAGGATATCCCTAATATCTTGAGGATGATATCTGTTCTCCTAATTTGATTCTATTTTATCTTATGGTAACCATTACATCTTCCTTCATGAAAACTTAATTACTATCAAATAGTAATCAAGTCATTTATCACAAAGATTAACGAACCGTGGCCACATTTATTTTTCATCAACCATGTAATGCCAATAGGAGGATATCATTTACCCATGTCTTGAGCTATGAATTCCACTATTTTGAATGATTTTACATATTTCAGAACTCATACACCTAATGCACTAGCTTTCGGTTCCTTATATATTTGAACTCAGGCTTTTACTTACATCAAAGTGTATAAGTAATGCATAAATAGTTCGTCATCCAGTCAAGATTTATGTATGCCATACTATGAACGTCGCAAGTGAATAGATTCATAAATGGGTTCAAGATCTATTACTCATTTTCGATTACACTAAGGACATGTTTAGGTTTTTCTACTAATATAAACTATCTTTTTTGTATTATAATTTGATCACGTAATATAGCTTAGTATTAGTTAAATATTAGACAACCAATGAGCAAAAATTTGTTTCCATTTTTCTTTGCATGCAAAAACCATGAGATGAAAATATACAAAGTATTAGTTTAATTCATGAATAATTTTATTAACCAATCTGTTCGAAAAAATTACAAGTGTACTTAGATAAAAATACTACAATTAAAGCACCAGATCCAATAGTCTCCCAGTTGCCTTGGTGAAGTAGATGAGTCATGTTTCGCATTCCTATGCCCCTCCACATGTTTCCCATAGAACTCTCTAGCTAGTAGAGACTCTCTAAAACAAACCCCAAGGTATGTCCTCAGATACATTCGTTTACTACATGCACTATTTCGTCAAACACTATCGTTTCCCTTAATGTGTTTTGTTCTTATGTGGTTTCTTTTTAGTTTAGCTATAATCATATTGTTATAGTGCCATAGCTTTTCTATACCTTATATTTGACTCTTTATAATGAAGTTAGCAATGTAACCCTGCTTGACACTTATTCACACTATAGACCCACCGTTTAGGACAAAAGCACAACCCAATGTCGATTTCCTTGAATCTCGAAAGATTTGGAAGTTAGAATTAATATATCTGACAGGAGTAAGATGTCCAAAATACATAAGAATATAATCCCTTGTTCTTCATAAATACTTAAGTATATGCTTAATTGCTTGCCAGTGTCTTGGTCCTTGATTTTCTTGATTGTGACTTACCAACCCAACTACAAAACAAATATTTGGGATTATGCATAACATAACATACAAGAGACTTTCTACTATCGAGGCATAAGAAAACTTTATCATGTTCTCTCTTTCTTCCTCTGTCTCATGATAGTCCTTTAAAGAGAGATGAAATTTTGATACAAAGGTTGATTTCCCTTTTTCGAATCGGTCAATGCATAATGCTCTAATATCTTGTCTATATATGGCATTAGATAGTGCTATCATTTTGTTCTTTCGATCCCTTAGGACTTGAATGCCTAGAACAAAATTAGCTTTTCCCAAGTCCTTCATGTTAAACTATTGGGTTAACTACATTTTAATAGATGACAATGTCCCTACATCATTGTAATAGCCTGTTTTCAGTGATATCAGAATAATAGTTTTGGGACCGCAAATTTGACTAGTAAATTATTATTTTATTATTTATTTAAGGTTTAAAATATTTTGGTAGAGTCGTATTAAAATTTCATTTAGAAATTTTAATGTTTACTTGATTAATTAAATATAAAGGACTAAATTGTAAAAGGTGCAAAAGTTGAGTTCTATAAGTTAAAAGGGTTAAATGAATATGAAAATGAAAGTAAATGGACTTAAAGGGTTGAAAGTAAATGGACTTAAAGGGTAATTATTCTATCCATAAGGTTAGAGGACAATTATGGACATAATTTAATTGATTTTCAAGGTTAATGACCAAGGTTAAATTAGTAATTTTATAAATAAATCTGAATTAAAATGAAGAAAAGATGGTATCATCTTCTCCAATTTTAATCACCACCGAAATTTTGAAGGAAAGGTAGCCATTTTAGGGCTTGAAGTTTCGGTTAGCTTAAGCACTTGTATAGTAAGTGTTTTTCATCCTGTTTTTAATGATTTATATGTTTTTCAGCACAATTTAACTTAATCTAGCTAACTTGGGGGTTAATTTGTAAAATTTTTAAAGGTGCCATGAATGTTCTTGGATGGTTTTTTATGTTAAATGGTAGATTATGAGTCTTTGTTGAAAAATAAACAAGTTTTGTTAAGTGATTTTTGTTGAATTTTAGAATTAGGGACTAATTTGTTAAAGGTATAAAATTTAGGGTTTTAATGTGAAATGATAGTAAACATGGGTTGTTTCGAGGTCCCCTGCATATTTGATTAGCATGGATTAAGATTAAAATGGTTAGATTTTAATTTATAAGCTTAAGAACTAAATTGTAAAAATTTTAAAATGTTAAGGGCAAAATTGTAATTTTGCATGGATATTAAATGTGGATTAAATTGAATACTAGAAGTACTAAATTGATTGAAATTTTTTATTTAGATCATGATAAACCTCGTAAGGACTGAAATTAAGGCAAAGCAAAAGCTTCGAATTAGCTTGATTTAACTTCTACGCCCCTAGTCGTCAAGGTAAGTTCATATTAACAGTTATTGTATTAATGTTATTTAAATTGTATGTTATTATGTTACTTATAATGTTAATTGAGCGATATATAAACAAATCAATGCTGTGACGGTTATTGAGTCCCGGTTGAACCCTAGGAATTCTTAGGATATGAATGACATGTTATTAGGGATTTCATATTTCGGATGCTGGTCTTGAATGTCCTACCAATGGCTAAGGTCCTACATTTGTTGCGGATACTCCACAGCTCGTGTGAGCAGCATCGTGTAGCTTACATTCCGACCTACAGCTCGTATGAGCAGGCCCATTTCACAGCTTGTGTGAGCAATGATGTAAAAGAAAGGTACGGTTATATGTAAAGGCACACTTTGAGTGAGCTTTCCCGAGTATTCGATGAAATTTCTAGATGGTTCAACAGGCAAGAAAAGGGAACAGAAAGGTAAGTATGCAATTGTATTGAATCATGAAATTATGAAACATTAAAGGTGCAAAGATTATGTTTATACATGATGAAAACATGTTTTATGGATGATATCATATATATATGAACAAGCGTACTAACATGTAGATTGATGATGTTATTTAGGCTTAAGCCAAGCTTGTGATTATGGTTGATTTTTATGCTTATGCTTTATACTATGCAAATGAAATGGTAAGCTAAGTTTGGTTTATAATATCTTACTAAGCATTAATTGCTTACATAGTTTCTTTCCTATGTTTTTAGATTATCTAAAGCTTGATTTGTTTGGAAGCTCATCGGAATCTATCACACTGTCCAGAAGTCAATTCGGTAGTTTTTGTGTATTTTGGCCAAGGTTTATAATGGCATGTATAGGGTGCCTTATTGTGATGTTTTTTATGAACATGTAAAATTGTAACTTGATATGTTCATGTTTGGATGCTTATGGATTGTTGATGAACTTACAATGCTTACTTAGGTAAGTTATTTTGGTCACTAATATGTGTATGTATATATGGTTCTTTTGGTAAGTTTGTAATGGCTTGATAATGGTCTTTCATGGTATGCTTTGTATGTTATGAAAGTGGCTAAATGAGGTATGTTTGAATACCTAAATGGTCTAGAATTTTATTCATGGAATTAAGCATATAAACATGTCTAAGTAGATGATATTTGGTTGTTGTTTGTGGTGCCTTTGAATGGCATATTGGTTAGTTAAATTAGGACTCTTAAAATGGCAATTATATGTATGTTTTGATAGGGTTTTAGTGCCTTTTAGGTGTGCACAAATGATCTAAATGTTTATGCATATATTGGAAATAGCTTGATTTTAGGTAAATTTAGGTCCACACGGTCTGAGGCACGGGCTTGTGACACGGCCATGTGACCTTACTCAGAGAGTTACACGGTTGAGGACACAGCCTAGGACACAGCGACGTGTCCCTAGTTTAAAAGTTACACGGCCTGAGACACGGGCGTGTGCCGCAGCCATGTGAGGCACATGGCCGTGTGACCCTATTTCCAAAATCTGGGACTTCTTCCTAGACTTTCCAAATGATTTCAAATCGGTCCCGAATTATTTCTAGGGTATTTTTAGGGCATCATGGGCTCGATTTGGGGATAGTATGTATGCATATTATTGGTTTATGATTTGTTTATGTTATTTAATGAAGTTAAATTTAAATGTTTTTGATTGTACAATAATGCTCTGTAACCCTAATTCGGCGACGGATACGGGTTAGGGGTGTTGCAATCATTCTCAATGAGTAGAATGTCATCGACATATAGAATGAGAAAGACCACCTTTCCATCTCCTAAACATTTATAAACCCAAGGTTCATCTATGTTTTGCTCAAATCCAAAAGTCTTGATCGCTTGATCAAATCTTTAGTTCTATGAGTAGGATGCTTAATTCTATGAGTAGGATGCTTGCCTAAGTCCATATATGGATCTAAACAATTTGCAAACTTTATACTTGTTTTGTTTAGCTATATATTCTATGGGTTGCATCATATAGATGCGTTTTTTCAAGGTAGTCGTTCAAAAACACTATCATGACATCCATTTGCCTAATCTTGTAATCGAGAGCTACCACAATAGGTAGCAATATGTGAATTGACTTGAGCATGGTTGTAACACCCCAAAATAGGGCCAAGGAGTTTTAGGGGTAATTAGGAATTTTAGCTTTAGAGTGTTCAAAATTTTGCAACATAGTGTGTCGGTAATGTTTTTTACTATGATTTTTAGAAAATCAAATCAATTTTTTAGAATGAGTTTTAAAGACATTTAATTTTAAAGCAAGGACTAATTTGTAACAGGGTTAAAATTGTGAGCATTTATGTTGAAATTCTACCAAATTTTAAAAACCAACCTAAAACTCCCCCATTCCTAGTTTTATTTCATGATAGTTTTCTCTCCAAAGTTTGTTATTATCGTCCCTTTGCTCTCCCAAATCTCTTAATTTATTTTCTTTGTTAAATCTTCAATCTTTTTATTTTCATCATTCCCTAAGCATTAAACCTTCACAAATCTTCAAGAAAACACCCAAAATTCCATAAATTTCATCATCTTCTTCATTTGTGGATTTTCTGGGTTTGCATAAAAACAACTTCTTATTTCTTCCACCAAAGGTAACCATTCAATTTATTATAAATTTTAATGTTATTAGGCCTTTGACACTGAATTTTTAGCTGTTAAATAACATGTTTTAATTAAAAGCCAAAAATAGAGTCATTAATGGTGAAATTTAGATTTCTAAATAAAAATGTGTTTTGAAAGTGTTAATCAATAGGTTTTGTTATGATTAAGAGTTCTCTAAACTTTTTTTGAAGTTTCATTAAAGATATCTTGGGTTTTAATGAATTTTTGAAAAAATAGCCATAAACATGTTGAAAAAGTCGATACTATGAACTGAGTATTTTAGTGTAGTTTAAAGGTTGGGAATTAGTCGTAGGTGAATTAAAGATGAACGAAATTGATTTTAGGTGAAAATATTGAGAATAGAACGAGATATTCGAATGTAAAGATTGTTATGTTAAAGGTTTCAATTATATGGGAACATAGCATAGGCTTATGTTTTTTATTACTCTTGGTGAGCTCTTAGCTAACTTTTGAATGTATTTTTGTGTGAATTATTGTGTTGAAGTTTTGGATTCACTAGGACCATCTACAAGCTAGGAAAGGCTAGTTTGAGCTTTTGACATTTCAGCGATAGCGTAGTGGTGAGTGTTTAGCTTAACTACTTGTGGACACGATTCAATACGTTATTTGGGAATTTAGTGGTAGCCTAAACCCCTACTCTAAATTCTGAGTGTAAGCTTTCTTGTACTCATGCTTGTCTTGTAAGATATGTGCTTTTGTTATTTTGAAATTGTGAACTGAAATGAGATGCTATATATGTGTTATATGTTCATGATTATTGTTGTGAAAAAGTATATATATAGGCATGTTATACATTCTCAGTGACAGTGATAATATTGTGTAAATGATACAAATGTGCAGTGAATGTGTTTAAATACGAATATTTTGGCCTTGTGACAATTGAGACCATTGGATATAGTTGGCATACCATAGGATTGTGAGTACTCACCTATATGTATATGTGATTTGGATGTTGAGGCCTTGGGACATCTTTGGAGAGATAAGATTGTAACACCCTTACCTGCTACTGTCATAGGAGCAGATACAAGGTATTACGAACATAACATATACCAAGATAGAAATATGTCATCCCATTTGATAATGCATCGTATAACATATATCTTGAACAATATTAGCCAACTTTTATGGCTTGTACAAAGTAACTGGTCGATAATCTTGTAACTAATATTTTAAACCTAGACAAATATGACACATAACAAAATAATTTTTGCCTACTATACATGCCATAATTCAAAACATTTAATTCAAATACCCCAAAGTATGATAGTGCGGTAGATCTTCACGATCCTTGACTCCTGAGCAAGCTGGAGAACACTATAAGACAAAAGAGAGAAAACGAAGTAAGCTTATAGCTTAGTAAGTAGTATGTAAATACTAATTTAAGAATCTAACATGTTTACACAACAATTCAAGTATGTCTACTTTAACTTCACTACTTATTCCACTTCGATTAAGCTGTCTCTGCTGTGTCATATTCACTAAATAAATCATAACTCGAGTTACAAAACTCGAAATTCATATCCGTAAAATTTCCCTGAATCTAGACTCATAAAGCTTCTTGCTAAATTTTTTTTATAATTTTTGGTTCAGCAGATTAGTACAGTTTATTAGTTAAAGTTTCCCTGTTACACAGCTCGACTGGCCTGACCTCTGTCCACTACGAATTGAATTTCTCTCAGTACATAACTCAAACAACCCTGAAGTCTGTTGTATTTAAAACTAGTCTCAATAAGGAATTTAGGCATGTAAACTATATTTCTTAGTTTGCTTTGTACAATTTTTAATGATTTTTCAAAGTGGAAACAGGGGATCACGTATTCATCCTGAGCAAGTCAGTTACAATTGTAAATATCTCAAAATATAGAATTCCTTTGCTTGCCCTGATTCTTTTATATGAAAGTAGACTCATTAAGCTTTAATTTCACATCTCATTCAACCTCTAATTATATTCCTCCTATTTTGGTGATTTTTCAAAATCACGTCACTGCTGCCATCTAAAAACAGTTTTAATACTAATTTCACTCTTTCACACATTCTTTATGCTAACCTCATTTTATCGTATATATGTATATGCCACAATTCATTTTCACCACATTTCATTCAGTATAAGTGTAGGTCCAAACCACAATGTCACCACAAAACCATCCCGTTGAACAATTCGGATCAATCCTCGATATTTAACGGTTTCAAAGACACACCCCACCATCATACTTCATTTAGTTCGGCTCTCTTGTACACATGGGGAACACTTAGTACCACTCATGCGACCTAGCCGATTTGTCTCGTAGCTCTCTTGTCTACATGGTGTCCTTCACTTAGAATCACGCATGCGACCTAGCTACATTTATCTTTCACGTAGCTCTCTTGTCTACATGGTGTCCTTCACTTGGAATCACGCATGCGACCTAGCTACATTTATCTTTCACGTAGCTCTCTTGTCTACATGGGATACATCTCGTATCACGCATGTGACCTAGCTACTACAGGGTGTCTCGTAGCTTTCTTGTACACATGATGTGCACTCAGCATCATACATGTGACCTAGCTACGCCCTCTATTTCATTCGATCTCTCAGAATGTTCAACCGGATCTCTCTCTCTGTATTTATTTCCATTCTTCCCATAGTCAATTTATATTTTAACATCAGCTAGTATATTTATATAATAGGCTGAAATATAAGAATGTACATGAAATTATTGTAATATTTACATACAACTTACCTTGGTGCAAAATATGGAAATTTTGCAATTTAGTCCAAAACTTTTCTTTCCCTCGTTCGAGGTCGGTTCAGCGCCTTTCTTGATCTATAATAACACATTTAGCTCATTTAATACTCATACTATTTATTTCAATCCAAAAATCACATTGTAGAAAAATTACATTTTTGGCCCCTAACTTTTACAAAATTACAATTTTGCCCCTAGGCTCGGGAATTTAATTTCAGCCCTTATTCTTATGTTTTATGATATGCTGAACATTTTCTCTTCTACAACAACATCAAATTCCCACTCTATCATATAGTTATGAACATTAGGTATTTTTACCGATTATGCCGTTTTACTCGTTTTCACTTAAAACCGAGTAGCACAAATTATTTAACACAATTTAAAACCTCATATTCTATCATAAAACATCAAAATACACAAATTTCACCTATGGGTATTTTTCCAAATATGAACCCTAGGTTAAATTATTACTAGCATAAGCTTAATCGAGCTTCCGGATTCCAAAACGTAAAGAACATTAAAACGGGCTTAGAATCACTTACTATGGAGCTTGAAAGTTGAAGAATCCTAGCTATGGAGAGAGTGAAGTTTCGGCAGCAACTAAATGGGGAAGATGACTATTTTGTGTTATTTTTCCCATTTTATTTCATTTAATATCAAAATGACTAAAATACCCTTACTACTAAACTTTCCAAAAATTCCTTCCATGTCCTAAATTTGTCCATGAACTTAAAATTGGTAGAATTGCTATTTAAGACCTCCTAATAAATATTTCAAAACAATTTCATACTAAAATTTCTAGTATGCAAATTTTGCAACTTATTCGATTTAGTCCCTACTTTCAATTTAAACACTTTAGGCATAGAATTTCATCACGAAATTTTCACACAATCATGCAATCATATCATAAACCCCAAAATATTTATAAAACAATTATTTCTATCTCGGATTTGTGGTCACGAAACCACTATTCGATTAGGCCCTAATTCGGGTTGTCACAATTCTCCCCCTTTAGAGATTTTCGTCCCGAAAATCTTACCGTAAAGAGGTTTGGGTCTTGTTTCCTCATAGCTTCCTCGGGTTCCCACGTAGCCTCTTCTATCCCATGTCCGTGCCACAATACTTTCACTAAGGCTATGCTTTTGTTTCTTAACTGTTTAACTTCTCGAGCCAAAATCTTTATTGGTTCCTCCTCATAGGTCATATCCGATCGAATCTCAATTTCGTTGGGAAATCACATGTGAAGGATCGAACGATAACGTCGCAACATTGATACATGAAACACGTTATGAATCTTTTCTAACTCTCGCCGGTAAGGCCAACCGATATGCCATGGTCCAATTCTCTCAAGAATCTCGTGACGGCCCAATAAAACGCGGACTCAACTTGCCTTTTCGACTAAATCTCGAATCTTTTTCCATGGTGACACCTTCAAGAACACTTTATCACCCACTTGAAATTCAATCTCTTTTCTTTTAAATCAGATATGACTTTTGTCGATCTGAAGCGACTTTCAAGCAATCCCGAATTACTTTTATTTTCTCTTCGGTTTCTTTAACTAGATCAACTCCGTGAATCTGCTTTCTCACTAAGCTCGGTCCAATATAAAGGAGTCCGACACTTACGACCATATAAGGCTTCAGACGGTGCCATTTGTATACTTGATTGATAACTGTTATTGTAGGCAAACTCAATCAAAGATAGATATTTCTCCCAACTACCTCCAAATTCTAAAACACAAGATCTAAGCATATCTTCGAGTACCGGATTACTCTTTCCGCTTGACCATCTGTTTGTGGATGAAATGCGTACTAAAGTTCAATTTTGTACCCAAAGCTTCTTGTAACTTTTTCCAAAATCTCGAGGTAAATCTTGGATCTCTATCGATATTATAGACATAGGTACTCGTGCAACTTCACAATTTCAGCAATATATAATTCGCTAATTTATCAAGTGAGTAATCGGTACGTCTTGGTATAAAGTGGGCTGACTTTGTTAATCTATCAACCACTACCCAAACAAAGATCCTTCTTTTTAGGAGTTAAAGGCAAACCGGTTACAAAATCCATGGTAATCTTGTCCCATTTCCACTCGTGCACCATTACCGGTTGAAGTAATCTGAAGGTACTTGATGTTCACTTTTACTTGTTGATGATCAAACACTTAGTTACAAATTCGAAATGTCCCTTTTCATACCGCCACCAATACAGCTTCTTTAAATCATTATACATTTTTGTGCTACCGGGGTGAACGATAAACAGCCATTGTGCGCCTCATGTAATATTTTTTCGAATCAATTTATCATTTTTCGACACATATTCGTCTCGAAACATCAAGCAATCATCTGGTCCAACTCGAAAATCTGAGTCATAACTCGATTCGCATTGAGTTCTCTTGATCCGCAACTCACTATCATTCTTTTGAGCATCACAAATCAACCGGAGAAATAACGGTTTAGCTCTCATCTCGCTAAAATTGACCCGTCATCGACAATGCTAACCCGTGTTCATGGCTCTCAAAGTGAAAAGAAATTTTCGCTCAAGGCGCCAAGAACTACATTTGCTTTTCCGGATGATAATCAATCACTAGATCATAATCCTTTAATAATTCAAGCCATCTTATTGCCGCAAATTTAGGTCCTTTTGATTCATCAAGTACTTCAAACTTTTGTGATCGGTAAAAATTCGCATTTTTCACCGTATAAATAATGTCGCCAAATCTTCAAGGCAAAAACAACAATGACGGCCCAAATCATGTGTAGGATAGTTCTTCTCATGCGGTTTTAAGCGCCTCAAGCATAAGCTACTACTTTGCCCTCTTGCATCAACACACATCCAAGGCACATCAATGATGCATCACTATAAATTACGAACTCCTTTCCGACTCTTTGTACTAAAATTGGTGCTTCATCAATCGTGCTTTCAACTTTTCAAAACTCGTTGACATTTATCACCCATTCAAACTTAACATTCTTACGCAACAATTTAGTCATAGGAGAGGCAATTATCGAAAATCCTTCAACAAAACGCCTATAATACCCGCCAAGCCTAAAAGCTTCTAACCTCAGATACATTCTTGGCGGTTTCCAATCAACGATCGCAGAAATCTTGCTTGGATCCACCGAATACCATCACCGAGACTATATGCCCCAAAAATCCGACTTCACGAAGCCGAACTCACTTTTACTAAACTTGGCAAGCAGTTTCTTTTCTCTCAATATCTCGCAATATAGTTCTCAAGTGTTCGCATGTTCAAACTCATCTCGAGAATAAATTAAAATGTCATCTATAAACACTACTACAAACTTATCCAAATATGGCCGGAAAATCCGATTCATTAAGTCCATAAATATGGTGGAGCATTTGTTAAGCCAAAAGGCATCACCGAAACTCATAATGTCCATACCTTGTCCTAAAGGCGGTTTTCGCACATCGACTCCTTAACTCTCGGTGATAGTAACCGGACCTCAAATCAATCTTTGAAAATCTGTGGCCCCCTTTAACCGATCGAATAAATCATCAATCCTCGGCAATGGGTACTTGTTCTTTATAGTCACCTTATTGTCGACGGTAATCAATGCAAAGTCTCATTGAACCATCCTTCTTCTTTACGAATAATACAGAGCACCCTGGGAGAGAAACTCGGTCTCACAAATCCCTTGTCCGTTAACTCCTGAATCGAGCCTTCAATTCTTTTAATTCAATGAGCCATTCTATATGGAGCAATCGAGATCGGTGCAAGATGCGGCAACAAATCAATGGCAAAATCTATCTCTGCTTGGAGGCAACCCTGCAATTCCTCCGAAATACATCCGAAACTCACGGACTATAGGTCTTGATTCAAATTTCAGTTGAGACATCTCAACATTCATTACATAAGCCGGATAAGCTTCACACCCTTTTCTCATGTATTTACATGCAGACATGTGCGAAATCACCATAGGCAATTTATTTGATTCGTCTGTTTCAACCCACGAATTTCTCCATTTTCACATTTTAACTCTAGTGTCTTTTGTTTACAATCTACCTTAGCATCATACAATGTTAACTAGTCCATTCCCAAGATAACGTCAAACTCACCAAATGGTAACAAAGATCAAGTTGGCCGGAAAAGCAGTGACCTTGAATCATTAATGGGCAATTCTTGCAAACCTTGTCAACTAGCACATATTGGCCTAAGGGTTCGACACTTTAATCAGAACTCAAGAATTCAACAGCAACTTTTTATTGGATACTAAATTCATGCAAATATAGGAATGGGTGGACCCGGATCAATCAATGCAATAACAATAGTATCATAAAGAGAAAATGTACCAAGAATGACATCGGAGATGATGCATCTTCTCGAGCACGTATAGCATAAGCTCTAGCAGTGCTCTAGCTTCGATCTTGCCGTTAAATCTTTCATCACAGTTCTACTACTAGTCCCACCTCCAAGATTTCTCGGTGGTCTACCTCTACTAGCGGTGGTATTCATCTAACACTCAAATCTTTCTTCTTTAACCTTCTCCTGACAGTCTCTAATAAAATGCTCATGAGAACCGCACTTGAAACAAGCTCGCTCGGTCCCCAACACTCACCATAATGTTGCTCGCCACATTGTCGACACTCGGGCTTTCTAGGTCGCACATTACCCACACTTGCCACCAAGTAGCTTGAGCTTTAGACCCGAATATGCTCTACCACGATCTCTGTAAATCCCCAATTGAAACCTGTCATTCGAGGGTTTGTCTCTTTGGACCTCTTTGGTTGAGATTGAAATGGCTTACTTATCATCTTTTTTTCGACATCTCGAGCCTCAATAGCGACTTTTCTTCTTTCTTTGTTCAATTCTTGGCTTTAAGAGCTCGATCAACCAATACTACAAATTCTTTCAACTCCAAAATCCTACAAACACTTTAATGTCCTCATTCAGCCCATCTTCAAATCTTCTACACATAATGGCCTCGGTGGACACACATTCCCGAGCATACTTGTTGAGTCTTACAAATTCGCGCTCATACTCTGCGGCAGACATTTTTCCTTGCTTCAATTCAAGGAACTCCTTCCGTTTTGATCAATAAATCGCTGACTTATGTATTTCTTTCTAAATTCTTCTGGAAGAAATCCCAAGTAACTTTTTCTTTTGGCACCACTGCAACCAAAGTCTTCCACCGTGGTAGGTCGAATCTCTCAAAAGTGATCAAAGACACTTTAAGCATTCCTCGGTGTACATGAGAGCTCATCAAATACACGGTAGAATTTTCAAGCCGAATTCCGCTTTCTCGGGATCATCATCAACCTTTGCTCTAAACTCTTGCCCCTTGTTTTCGAATCTTGTCAACCGGAGGCTTGTTCATTCTTACCAAATTTATACCTTGAGCAGCTCTGACAGAATCGCCCGAGGTATAGGAGGGGTGGAGGAGGTTGAGCATTTGGATTTGCTCGAATAAATTCAGATACCAATTGTTCATCATTTGGAGAAAGGCGCCCCGAGCCTCATCTCCTTGTCCCAATGTCTCGTGTCTATTTTCCACAAAGCGGTCCCTTGTGCGGAGCCGGCGCATTACTAGCAAAGATCATCACCAGTAGTTCCTTCAGGATCCATTACTATATTAAAACAAAACACAGCTTTAGAATAATCAGAGTCACCACACTATCACAATATTTTTATGGCATGTATAGCTAGACTTTTACACACACTTTATTAGTCCGAGAACCGACTAAACCATAGCTCGATACCACTAAATGTAACACCCTTACCGTTCTGTCAGCGAACAGATACAAGGTATTACCGAACATAACATATACCAAGATAGAAATATGTCATCCCATTTGATAATGCATCGTATAACATATATCTTGAACAATATTAGCCAACTTTTATGGCTTGTACAAAGTAACTGGTCGAAATCAGAACTAATATTTTAAACCTAGACAAATATGACACATAACAAAATAATTTTTGCCTACTATACATGCCATAATTCAAAACATTTAGTTCAAATACCCCAAAGTATGATAGTGCGGTAGATCTTCACGATCCTTGACTCCTGAGCAAGCTGGAGAACACTATAAGACAAAAGAGAGAAAACGAAGTAAGCTTATAGCTTAGTAAGTAGTATGTAAATACTAATTTAAGAATCTAACATGTTTACACAACAATTCAAGTATGTCTACTTTAACTTCACTACTTATTCCACTTCGATTAAGCTGTCTCTGCTGTGTCATATTCACTAAATAAATCATAACTCGAGTTACAAAACTCGAAATTCATATCCGTAAAATTTCCCTGAATCTAGACTCATAAAGCTTCTTGCAAAATTTTTTTATAATTTTGGTTCAGCAGATTAGTACAGTTTATTAGTTAAAGTTTCCCCTGTTACACAGCTCGACTGGCCTGACCTCTGTCCACTACGAATTGAATTTCTCTCAGTACATAACTCAAACAACCCTGAAGTCTGTTGTATTTAAAACTAGTCTCAATAAGGAATTTAGGCATGTAAACTATATTTCTTAGTTTGCTTTGTACAATTTTTAATGATTTTTCAAAGTGGAAACAGGGGATCACGTATTCATCCTGAGCAAGTCAGTTACAATTGTAAATATCTCAAAATATAGAATTCCTTTGCTTGCCCTGCTTCTTTTATATGAAAGTAGACTCATTAAGCTTTAATTTCACATCTCATTCAACCTCTAATTATATTCCTCCTATTTTGGTGATTTTTCAAAATCACGTCACTGCTGCCATCTAAAAACAGTTTTAATACTAATTTCACTCTTTCACACATTCTTTATGCTAACCTCATTTTATCGTATATATGTATATGCCACAATTCATTTTCACCACATTTCATTCACTATAAGTGTAGGTCCAAACCACAATGTCACCACAAAACCATCCTGTTGAACAATTCGGATCAATCCTCGATATTTAACGGTTTCAAAGACACACCCCACCATCATACTTCATTTAGTTCGGCTCTCTTGTACACATGGGGAACACTTAGTACCACTCATGCGACCTAGCCGATTTGTCTCGTAGCTCTCTTGTCTACATGGTGTCCTTCACTTAGAATCACGCATGCGACCTAGCTACATTTATCTTTCACGTAGCTCTCTTGTCTACATGGTGTCCTTCACTTGGAATCACGCATGCGACCTAGCTACATTTATCTTTCACGTAGCTCTCTTGTCTACATGGGATACATCTCGTATCACGCATGTGACCTAGCTACTACAGGGTGTCTCGTAGCTTTCTTGTACACATGATGTGCACTCAAGATCATACATGTGACCTAGCTACGCCCTCTATTTCATTCGATCTCTCCGAATGTTCAACCGGATCTCTCTCTCAGATTTATTTCCATTCTTCCCATAGTCAATTTATATTTTAACATCAGCTAGTATATTTATATAATAGGCTGAAATATAAGAATGTACATGAAATTATTGTAATATTTACATACAACTTACCTTGGTGCAAAATATGGAAATTTTGCAATTTAGTCCAAAACTTTTTCTTTCCCTCGTTCGAGGTCGGTTCGCGCCTTTCTTGATCTATAATAACACATTTAGCTCATTTAATACTCATACTATTTATTTCAATCCAAAATCACATTGTAGAAAAATTACATTTTGCCCCTAACTTTTACAAAATTACAATTTTGCCCCTAGGCTCGGAATTTAATTTCAGCCCTTATTCTTATGTTTTATGATATGCTGAACATTTTCTCTTCTACAACAACATCAAATTCCACTCTATCATATAGTTATGAACATTAGGTATTTTTACCGATTATCTTGCTTTTACTCGTTTTCACTTAAAACCGAGTAGCACAAATTATTTAACACAATTTAAAACCTCATATTCTATCATAAAACATCAAAATACACAAATTTCACCTATGGGTATTTTTCCAAATATGAACCCTAGGTTAAATTATTACTAGCATAAGCTTAATCGAGCTTCCGGGATTCCAAAAACGTAAAGAACATTAAAAACGGGGCTTAGAATCACTTACTATGGAGCTTGAAAGTTGAAGAATCCCTAGCTATGGAGAGAGTGAAGTTTCGGCAGCAACTAAATGGGGAAGATGACTATTTTGTGTTATTTTTCCCATTTTATTTCATTTAATATCAAAATGACTAAAATACCCTTACTACTAAACTTTCCAAAATTCCTTCCATGTCCTAAATTTGTCCATGAACTTAAAATTGGTAGAATTGCTATTTAAGACCTCCTAATAAATATTTCAAAACAATTTCATACTAAAATTTCTAGTATGCAAATTTTGCAACTTATTCGATTTAGTCCCTACTTTCAATTTAAACACTTTAGGCATAGAATTTCATCACGAAATTTTCACACAATCATGCAATCATATCATAAACCCCAAAATATTTATAAAACAATTATTTCTATCTCGGATTTGTGGTCACGAAACCACTATTCCGATTAGGCCCTAATTCGGGTTGTCACAAAGATAATATGAGCTAAACTCTATTTAACGGGACATGTTTGGTTTGTTGGAAAGTGTTAGCTTAACGCTTCACTTACGGGTCATGTTTGACTCTATGAGTCTATGTTGTGTGTTGGAGATCCATGTTTCCAATGAGTGGTGATAGTGCCCACTTTTACATTTCATAACTCAAGTGCCAAATGATCTCCAATTCTCTTAAAATATGAATATGTGTGTATTGTGATATGTGTTTATATGACATGTGACTATTACGAAAATTTTTTATGAATATGTTTGTATGTATTGCGATGTAAATACGATAGTGTATGCAATGACTTCACCAATAAATTGTTAAACGTGCATGTGTAAATGTAATATGTCGAGAAGGTTCTGATTATTCTAACTATGCCATGTATGTGTCCTACTAATATTTGATGACATGTTTGCACAGTAGTTGTTCTAGGCATTCACTGAGCTTGTAAAGCTCACTCACTCCTTTTAAAACCCTTGTAGATTAATTGTATGTCAGTGTGAGCAGTGTGGTATCGAGGGGTGATCCAAGCAAGTCCATTTTCGTGTTTTTGTAGGTGTTATTATTACTTGTTTAGGTTTTGGGGACAAGGCAATGTGGTAGACTTTACACTAGTATTAGATATAATACTTAGGATGTTTCCATGGTTAAATTGCTCTGAGGATTTTGAGTTTTGATTCATATTATGTTGATTACATCTCAAAATCAATTTTGATATTTTGGATAGTTATTTCAGACATTTTATTGCTCATTTGATGATATGGGTGAAGCATGTTGATTAGACATTTGTTGGCATGATTTATATACTTAAAATTGTTGAATTTTTTATGTATGGAGTAGAGGTATCGATATCAGGGTTTTAATATCGATACCTTCATGTTTTTGAAAGTGCAAGATGTCAATAACGTAATTTGGTATCTATATCTTAACACGAGTATCGATACTCGGGGTAAAATAATCGATACTTTGGCAGAGGTATCGATAATTTTTGAGGTTTGGGTTTTTAAGCAAGAAATAGTAAACGATTTTAGTGCCAATGTTCCTAGCAGTACCGATACCACTTGAAAGAATTATTGATACCTCACCTTCAGTATTGATACCTACGTAGCCAGTTTTGAATTTTTTTCTAAATGGAGCTTATGTAACACCCTGAGTTTGGGGCCTAGAAATGTTGGGCTTTGAGTCTGGGATTCGGATAGAAGAAAACCTGAATAATTAAGAAGTTTTAAATATTATCGTTTAAGAAAAAAATTTTGAATTAAATTACTACTAAAAAAATTTTACTGTATTTATTATTACGGATATTTTAAATTTTTATGAAATTTTAATTAGTATTATGAGATAAAATTATTATTATTAGAAAAATATTACTGTATGTATGTTTGAAAATTTGTTATGAAAATTATTACTATTATTTCTTGTATTATTGATAGTTGAAATTTTTATTATTAGATATATTTATAAAATTTTTATTATTATAATTATTATTATTAGATAGGAAAATATATATATATTTATAAAAGTATTGTTGTTTTGGTGTTTAAACTCTAGGAAAAAAATTGTTTTAATTTTTGCCTCATAGAGGGAATCTAGGCATAAGGATTATAAAATAAATTGGGCAAGACTGGGCATGAAGAAGTGTACCTGGCCCGGTGGTTAGCATGCTAGGTAGTGGGAAGTAGAGCTGGGGTTCGACTCCCAGCATGTGCAAAAGTGTTTTATTTTTTCTTTATATCAGGGAACGACACAGGGAAGCCTTATATATAGTTGGGGTTAAAAGGTAACACAAAGGGAAGCTCAATCCAGTGGCAGAGGCGCTAGGAGTGTGGTATAGTGCCTAGGTTCAAGGGTTGGCGCATGCAAAGGCTTGTTTTTATTTTAGAAGCCAGGTCGCACTAAAGTAAGGTTTAAGAATAGTTGCGACCGAGTTATGCTACAAGGACGCTTGTGGTGCAGTGGCAGTAGGGAGTTAGGAGTTCCACAAGGGCACAGGTTTGAGTTGTGTGGAAGGCGAAATTCCCCTTTTTATTTTTAAGCGGACCAAAGCTTCAGCAGGTAAGGTTTATAATTAATTGTGACCGTATATTAGTAACGAAAGAAGCATGGTGCAGTGGCTAGCAGCACGGGCGTAGGCGCAAGGGCGGACGAAGGTCTGGGGTTCGAGTCTCACCTCGCACACGGAAGGCTTGGGTTTTTGCTGCATGCGGCAGAAGGAGTTGGATTCTGATACGGACTCTCCTGGCAGCATGCTGAAGCGGCACAAGGGGTGGATAAGGATGTTGCTGATCGGTGGAAGAGTTTGAGCTAATCAAGGGATTGGATAAGGATGAGATAAGGGAGAAAATTTAGGAGCTGATCAAGGACTTGGTGTTGGCCGAATGTTGGACTCTTGAGGGGCAAGAGTTGGCCGGCCAAGGGTCTTAAGTATAAGCAATTCGGCTAGGTCTAGGTTCTTTTTAATTTTTCCCTTGACAAATATTATTTCCCTTCTCCCCTTTCTTTCATTCGTATTTTTCCTTTTCTTTTTCTTTCATCTTTTCTTTTACCCATAGCTGAACCCATACTCTTCTTTCTGTCTCTTCCCTTATTTTTCTTTCTTCATTATTTTCCAAAAGTCGAATCTTGCTATAGCAGAACCCCTTTTTCTTTTTTATTTCAAAAGTCGAAAACCTTCATATCTGTGGTGTAGGAAGCAGAATCTTTGGCTATTTGAACCTGTCTCTTCTGACTATGGTAGATCAGGATTAGAATCATAGATAAGAACTCTCTCTTGGGTAGAACAACAATTGGTAAGTATTCGAATCACTTCCGTTAGTTATTCATGGTTTAAGAAAAAGCCAAAACCCCTTAAGGGTGGCTAACGTTGGGACTAAGGGCATTTTTGCCTCTTTCGTTTGGCTTTGTATGTGCTAGCATGGACAAGGGGGCGTACAATGAAGGGCTTGAAGGTTAACTCGGTTGGACATCTAGATCTAACCCATATTTCAGCAGAAAGGTAAGAACTTTGGGGTTTAAGGCATTGTTGGCCGAATATGGTAAGGGGTCTTGTGACAGCCCAAAATTGACCCTAGTCGGAATGTGGTTTCGGGACCACAAAACCGAGGCATAAAAATAATTTAATTTTCATTTTGATGCTTATGATATGTGTTAATTCGTGTGTGACATTTTTGATGTTTGATTTAGAGTTATAAATGTGAATTTCACTAGAAAGGACCTAGTAGAAAACTTTGAAAGTATGATGGGGAAATGTGTGATGACTAATTAAAGCATGCATGCAAAACAATGGCCTTGCATGTCAAATATCCCTCTTTTATAAGAGGTGGCCGGCCATGACAAGGAGGATGGGCAAAACATGTCATAGACATGTTTTGTTGGTGCATTAGGGAGAAACATTAAACTAAGGGGTATGGGTAATAAAAATGAAAAAAAATTGTGTGTGAAGGCTTCTCCCTCCCCATTGCTGTGTATTGAAGAAAAGAAAAGAAAAAAAATTGTTCATCCATTTCATTCTCTCTTGACCGAAAATACTAAAGAGGAAGGAAGGAATTTTTGCTTCATGTTTGGTTTGGAAAGGGATTAGGAGGAGATTTGGCTATACTTGCATCAAGATTAAGGTATGTTTGAGGTTGTGCCATGAGATTCATGCATGTTTTTAGTTGCTAGCTTGATGTTCTTATTAGCCCATGGTTCAAATCTTTGCTATGTCATGGGAATGATATTCGGCCAAAGTGGATGTGGTGTTAATGCCATTGCATGCTAAATATCAAGCTTGATAATGATACATGCGATGGGGGATTGAGGACTCTTAGATTTTCTTTTAGCATTTTTGAATGAGATGCTAAGTTCTTTGTTAACCATGACCAAATTGAAACGGTATGGTGTTGTGGTGTATTCGGCCATGGTATATCCATAAGTATGTTTCATGCATGTTGCATGGTAGGTAAGATTTGAGCTTTGGATATGTGTTTATATTTGGATATAAGCAACTTGAGATTCGGCCCTTGCACCTACATGAATATATGTAACACCCCGAACCCGAGACCATCGCCGGTGTCGGACACGAGGGGTTAGCAAGCCAAGTTCACTTGTTTTGCCCATCCATTGGACATTTCCAGTCAGGCTGGAAAAACTGCGTCACTGTCGCCTTAAAAATCATATCTCGAGTTTCAAAACTCGGAAACTGGTTTCATAAATTTTCCCTGAATTTAGACTCATATATCCATCCATGGATTTATTTCTAGAATTTTTGGTCGGGCCAATTGGTACAGTTTATTAGTTAAAGTCACCCATGTTACAGGGATCGACTGCTCTGACCTTCGCGCGGTATAACTTGAATATCTCTCTGTACAGGGCTTTAATGCTGGTGCCGTTTGTTTCTAATGAAACTAGACTCAAAATGGAATCTGTAAATATAAAGTATGTCTCCTAATTCTATCTGGATAATTTATAGTAAATTTTTAAAGTTACGACAGGGAACCCAGAAACCGTTCTGGCCCTGTCTCACAATAGCTTTAATATCTCTTAACATGTAACTCCTATGACCATTTCGTTTCTTCCATATGAAAATAGACTCATCAATGTTCATTTACATAGCTGATTCACTATTTAATACCATTCCTACAAATTTTGGTGATTTTTCACATTCACGTTACTGCAGCTGGCAGCATCTGTTTTTAAGGTAGGTCTTACCTATTTTGTAGTCTCCAGAACCAACTAGTCTTGCCTTACATAGGTCCACATATGATCATTTTAACCATGCCAATGGCTGATCATGTGACCAACATTCCCATTTCCAATTCATAGTCACATCATGACACCATATATATATATACAAACTGCAAATAGTTTAAGTTGATACTTCACTATTACGAGCCATTTTCGCATGGCCGCATACATATACATCATAACATATTTAAACCAACAAGGGGTAGTCCTATACATGCCATTTCAAGTTCAACCAAGAATTTATACCAAAATGGGGGCTTGATAGTGTGGATGACTTCGACTTCAACGATCCCGAATCCGATTGCTATCGGCGAAATCTAGAAAACCGAGAGCCAAAGCAATGGAGTAAGCATTTTTATGCTTAGTAAGTCTCAAGGAATATAATCAACTCTAATTACAGCAATACATTCACATAGTTAAATGCATCATTTCATTAATGCACATTCACATAATCATACTTACTTCACCATCCCAACTCTTATGTTCATACACAAATAACGGCTTCATTAAGGCCGATAACTCGTTCCATCATAGGAGCGGATATTCACACGCTTACTCCTAGCGCTAAAGCACACACCGCACTTACCTTGTCATTGGGAAATTTCACAAGTGCATTAGCTGAAATTTTCCAGCAAGCTTATAATTTTCAAATCACATACCTTCGGAGTTTAACCGGATGTCGCTACTCGATCAATCGCCTTGGGACATAGCCCGGTTATGGTAACCCGCACCAAGGCCTCACGGACTTAACCCGGATATCACGATTTGCACAAATGCCTTGGTCTTAGCCGGATAGAATGACTCGCACGAATGCCTTGAGTCTTAGCCCGGATGTAGCCACTAGCACAATTGCCTTCGGGTCTTAACCCGGTTATAATTTCCAGCATAATTGTCTTCGGGGCTTAGCCCGGATATCATTCAATTTCTCATGCACACATACATATTTATTTTCGTTACTAAGGCTCAAACACAATTATAATCACTAACATAATCGCCTTCGGGACTTAGCCGGGTATCATTGAATACTCATACACACATAAATCAATAATCAATACATCCATATTTCATTCCACATAATTCAAGTAAGGTCACTTCTTGAGGACTTACCTCGGATGTTGTCGAACGGCTTTTACGGCTATTCGATTACTTTTTCCTTCCCCTTGTCCAATTGTGGCCCTCTTAGCTCTTGAGCTAATTCAAACAAATTCAATTTATCAAAACCTCATTGTGCTAGCTTATGGCGAATATGACAAGGAATTTAAATGGTCATATGGCCACCCTTTAGCTTGAATACACAATGGTCATGCACATTTTATACTACATCAAGCAATTCAATACAATTTATTCGAGCATCAAGGAAAAGCTAAGGCCTTCAATAGGCTACCCAAGGCCGAATATACTTGTCCATGTTGAGGCCAATTATGCACTTAATACCACACAAAAACAGCATGCATTTTACTAGTTAATGCTTTGCATATTGTAGCTCAAAACTTACAATATAGCATCAAGCACTCATATGTGTGCTAGGCCGAATGTGCTTACAATTTCACAATTATTCTTCAACATCTTCTTCTTTAAACAAACTTATTCATCACTTCCTTCATAACCAAAACATCATGTGCAAACATATATATACATATATGAGCATGGCGAATTTCAAGGTGTCCATAGCCATCCAAAACACAAATTTTAACTAACATGCAAGAAGCATGAACCATGCTCATGAATGCATCATGGCGAATATGACAATCATGCTCCTTTTCAACTTCAATCATGATAAAACAAAAGAAAGCTCAAAATCTTACTCAAGAGTAGACAATCCATCATTGCATGCATCATCATCAAGCTTCACACTTAGCATGCAATGGCTTTATCACCATAACAACTTTGGCCAAATACCATTTCCATGGCTTAACAAAGATTTGAGCCATGGCTAACATGCACATCAAGTTAGCAACCAAAACATGCATGAAACTCCTAACACAACCTCATACATACCTTAATCTTGATGCAAACTTAGCCAAATCTCCTTCTAGATCTCTTCCAAACCAAGCATGAAGCAAAATCCTCCTTCTTCCTTAGTTTTGGCTCAAAGAAAGGATGAACAAAATTTTTTCTTTCCTTCTCTACAACTCACGGCAATGGGGGTTTACCACACTCACACACATTTTTTTTTTCATTTTTTATCACCCATACACCTTTGTTTATTATTTCACCCTAATGCACCAACAAAACATGTTTCATGACATGTTTAGCCCATCCTCCCTTGTCATGGCCGCCACCACCTATAAAAGGGGAATTTGACATGCAAGTCCATTATTTTGCATGCATGCTTTAATTAGTCATCACACATTTCCTATCATACTTTCAAAGTTCATTACTAAGTCCTTTCTTGTGGAATTCACCCTTATAACACTAAATCAATCATCATAAAATGTCATACATGAGCACACATATTATAGGCATCAAAATAAATTTTAATTATTTTTATGCCTCGGTTTTGTGGTCCCGAGACCACCTTCCGACTAGGGTCAATTTTGGGTGTCACAACTCTCCCCACTTAAGAAATTTTCGTCCCGAAAATCTTACCGTAAATAGGTTTGGATATCGCTCTTTCATAGAGTTCTCGGTCTCCCAAGTAGCTTCTTCTATCCGTGCTTGAGCCATAACACTTTTACTAGCGGAACCCGCTTGTTTCACAACTCTTTCACTTCTCGTGATAGGATACGAATCGGTTCTTCCTCATAACTCATATTAGCTTGAATTTCAATTTCGATAGACTAATCACGTGCGATGGATCGGATCTATAGCGTCAAGCATCGAAACGTGAAAGACATCGTAAACCTTTTCGAGTTCAGGGGCAAAATCAAACGATATGCCATTGGATCGACTCGCCGGATATCTCATATGGCCCAACGAACCTCGGGCTCAACTTGCCCTTACTACGAATCGAGTATCTTTTCCAAGGCGATACCTTGAGAAACACTTTATCACCCACGATACTCGATATCCTTACGCTTCAGTCCGCGCGACGACTTCTCGACGATCGGAGGCTATCTTGAGACTTTCACGGATTACTTTCACTTTCGCTCAAAGATCCCTAATCAAATCCACCCGAAAATCTTGCTTTCACCGAGCTCGGTCCAAAACAATGGTGTACGGCATTTACGACCGTATAAGGCCTCGAGGGTGCCATCTTAATACTTGATTGAAAGCTGTTGTTGTAAGCGAATTCAATCAACGGCAAATACCGTTCCCATAAACCACTAAACTCGAGGACGCAACATCTTAACATATCCTCAAGTATCCGAATTATCCGCTCGGATTGACCATCGGTTTGGGGGTGAAAGGCGGTCTTTGAAATGCAACTTGGTACCCAAAGCTTCTTGCAACTTTTTCCAAAATCGCGAGGTAAATCTCGGATCTCTATCCGACACGATGGAAATAGGCACCCGTGTAATCTCACAACTGAGAAACGCACAATTCAGCTAATTTGTCAATTGAAAATTCCGTGACGACGGGGACAAAGTGGGCCGACTTAGTCAATCGATCTACCACGACCCAAACCGCATCCTTCTTACTTGTCGACAATGGCAATCCGGATACAAAGTCCATTGTGACTCGATCCCATTTCCACTCGGGTATCGTGATTGGTCAAGTAATCCTCAAGGCACCGATGTTCCGCTTTCACTTGTTGACATATTAAACATCTCAAACAAAGTCGGAGATGTCTCGCTTCATACCATGCCACCAAAACCGACGTTTCAAATCATTGTACATCTTCAGACTCTCCCGGTGGATTGCCATTCGGCTACAATGGGCTTCATTCGAATTATCGAAATGAGTTCAATTCTTTGGAACACATGACGACTTTTGAACCTCAAACAATCGTCATCATCGATTTGAAACTCGAATCCTTGTTCGAACACACTCGGCCCGTTTTGCGCCAACTCGTCGTCGACTTTTCGAGCTTCTCGAATTTGATGTATCAATAGTGGTTTGGCTTTCAATTCAGCTACTAACACACTATCGGATCGAGCAGACAAGTGCACGCTCATCGCTCGAAGCGAATAATGATTTCGACTCAAGGCATCCGCAACCACATTCCCTTTCCCGGGTGATAGTCAATGACCAGCTCGTAATCCTTTAATGCTCGAGCCAACGTCTTTGTCGCAGATTTAAGTCTCTTTGGATCATCAAATATTTGAGACTTTTGTGATCCGAGTATACATGGCACCTTTCACCAAATAAGTAATGTCGCCAAATCTTTAAAGCGAATACGATGGCGACCAATTCGAGATCATGAGTCGGATAATTTTTCTCATGTGGCTTTAATTGCCTCGACGATAGGCCATAACTCGACCTTCTTGCATTAATACGCAACCTAACCCAAGTAGAGAGCGTCGCTATAGATGACAAACTCTTTGCTGGGACTCGGGTTGCATTAGAATTGGGGCTTCGGTCAAATAAGTTTTCAGTTGATCGAAACTTTTTGGCATTTCTCAATCCATTCGAACTTAACATCCTTTTGGAGAAGCGTCATCGGCGTGGCTATCGTTGAGAAGCCTTTTACAAATCGTCGGTAATAATAAGCAAGCCCCAAAAAGCTCCGAACCTCAAGAATATTTCTGAGGCTTCCAATTAAGTATGGCTGAAATTTTATTTGGGTCGACTCGAATACCCGATGCAGATACCACATGACCCAAGAAGCTAACCTCTTAACCGAACTCACACTTGCTTGAACTTAGCATATAATTGCTTATCCCGTAAAATTTGCAAAGACTAACCGCGGTGTTCAAGATGTTCGGTCTCATTTCTTGAATAGACCAAGATGTCATCAATGAACACGACTACTTAATCGATCCAAATATGGTCTAAAGATCCGATTCATTAAATCCATAAATACCGCAGGGCATTAGTGAGCCCAAACGGCATCACTAGGAACTCATAGTGACCATATCTCGCTCAAGGCGGTCTTGGGTACGTCCGAATCTCGGATTCGCAATTGATAATAGCCCGATCTCAAATCTATTTTCGAGAACACCGAGGCTCCCTTTAGTTGATCGAACAAGTCATCGATACGCGGCAACGGATATTTGTTCTTTATTGTCGCTTTATTAAGTCGACGATAATCGATGCTGTACCGCATGGTTCCATCCTTCTTTTCACGAACAACACCGGCGCACCCAAGGCGAAAAACTCGGCGAGCAAAACCTCTATCCACCAATTCTTGCAACCGAGCTTCCAACTCCTTTAATTCCGTTGGTGCCATACGATACGGAGCTATCGAAATTGGAGTGGTACCGGTACCAATTCGATGCCAAATTCTATTTCCGAACAGTGGTAAACCCGCAATTCTTCAAGGAAAACATCCGGTATTCACAAACCACGCACAGATTCGGGTTTCTTTTTCGATTCCTTGTCATCGAAAGCACGACGCAAGGTACGCTTCGCACTCTTTTCTTACATATTTTCGGGCCAACATTGCGATATATACCGGCAACCCCTTTAAGTCCGTAGACTTAACCCGAATTATCTCGTTATTCGCGACCTCAAATCGATAGTCTTGCTTTTGCAATTTACGACCGCATCGTGCATGGTCAACCCATCCAAACCAAGAATAACGTCGAATTCATCGAACGGCAAAAGCATCAAGTCCGCCGGAAACAAGAACCTCGGAACACTAGGGGACTTTTCTTGCACACTTTGTTGACAAGCACGTAATGACCCAAGGGGTTTGACACCAATTACAAACTCAAGAGACTCAATAGGCAAAGTCTTCTATGGATGCTAAGGTTTCACATATATAAGATTGAGTAGAACCGGGGTCAATCAAAGCAATCACATTAGTATTGAAAAGAGTGAAAGCACCGTAATGACATCCGGAGAGGCAAGATCCTCGGCGTGCGCGATGGCATAAGTCCTCGCAGGAGCATGAGCCTCGGATCGATGGTAGCATCTCTAGATCCTCTCGACCGCCAACGACATTGCCCATATTTCTAGGTGGCCTACCTCGGCGATGGTAGCACCGAGTTCCCACTCGACTCACATTCTGCTCAAGCATCCTCGGGCAATCCTTCCTAAAGTGGTCGGCCGATCCACACTTATAGCGAGAGCGATCACGAAACCAACAGCTCCCGAATGCCATTTGCCACAATGTTGACACTCCGCCTCTCTCGGCAATCATTTCCACCATCGGAGATCAAGTGACTCGTGTGGTCACAGGGGTCGATCGCGTCCGGTCTAGAAAAGCCCAAAGCGCCTCTAGACCGGTTCACATCATCTCGAAATCTCTTGATTGCTGTTGAAGAGACTTTCCGAGGACCTCTTCGAATTCTCCGGTTCCCACATCAGCTTTTTGTTTCTCCTTTCTAAGCTCTTCGACTTTACAAGCTCGCTCAACAAGTACTACGATCTCTATTTCGAGAATGCCAACGAACATCCTTATATCATCATTCAGCCCATCCTCGAAGCGTTTACACATAATAGCTTCGGACGAAATGCATTCTCGCGTGTATCGGCTAAGCCTTACAAATTTTCGTTCATAGTCGGTAACTGACATAGAACCTTGCTTAAGATCAAGAAATTCCTTCGCTTTTGGTCGATGAATCTCGATCGATATACTTTTTTTTTCGAACTTGGTTTGAAAGAATTCCCAAGTCACTTGCTCTCTAGGTACCACGAAGTCGAGTACTCCACCAATAGTAGGTGGAATCACGTAGCAAGGAGATGGTACACTTTAAGCACTCATCGGTGTACAAGATAGCTCATCGAGCACCGGATAGTGTTGTCCAACCAAAATTCAGCTCGTTCGGCATCATCATCATCCGTAGCTTTAAATTCGGTGGCCCCATGTTTTCGAATCCTATCGATTGGGGCTTACTTGACCTTATTTGGTCGGCCATCGAAGGTATTGTAGGTGCGGGGTTGCATTTGTCGGGAATGGAGGTTGTGGGACAGCCGTGTTAGTTCGAATGTATTGATTAAACCATTCGTTCATCACACTATAAAAGGCTTGCCTAGCCTCATCATTCGGATTGTTGGCCATAGGTTGAGAGTCCGTCCGTGTCATGTCCCTTAAAGGGAGCAGCGCCACACTCTCCACATCATCAGCTATTGCTCGGTTGGGATCGGGATCCATTGCTATAAACAAACTCAAAGTCAAATTGTCGAAATCACCACACTATCGATTCATCATTTAATGGCATGTATAGCTAGACCCCAAACACCTCACGGTAGTCCTAGAATCGACTAAACCGTGGCTCTGATACCAATAAAATTGTAACATTTTTGAATGAGATTTTCTCTTAGATTTTCTTTTAGCATTTTTGAATGAGATGCTAAGTTCTTTGTTAACCATGACCAAATTGAAACGGTATGGTGTTGTGGTGTATTCGGCCATGGTATATCCATAAGTATGTTTCATGCATGTTGCATGGTAGGTAAGATTTGAGCTTTGGATATGTGTTTATATTTGGATATAAGAAACTTGAGATTCGGCCCTTGCACCTACATGAATATATGTAACACCCCGAACCCGAGACCATCGCGATGTGTCGGACACGAGGGGTTAGCAAGCCAAGTTCACTTGTTTTGCCCATCCATTGGACATTTCCAGTCAGGCTGGAAAAACTGCGTCACTGTCGCCTTAAAAATCATATCTCGAGTTTCAAAACTCGGAAACTGGTTTCGTAAATTTTCCCTGAATTTAGACTCATATATCCATCCATGGATTTATTTCTAGAATTTTTGGTCTGGCCAATTGGTACAGTTTATTAGTTAAAGTCACCCATGTTACAGGGATCGACTGCTCTGACCTTCGCGCGGTATAACTTGAATATCTCTCTGTACAGGGCTTTAATGCTGGTGCCGTTTGTTTCTAATGAAACTAGACTCAAAATGGAATCTGTAAATATAAGGTATGTCTCCTAATTCTTTCTGGATAATTTATAGTAAATTTTTAAAGTTACGACAGGGAACCCAGAAACCGTTCTGGCCCTGTCTCACAATAGCTTTAATATCTCTTAACATGTAGCTCCTACGACCATTTCGTTTCTTCCATATGAAAATAGACTCATCAATGTTCATTTACATAGCTGATTCACTATTTAATACCATTCCTACAAATTTTGGTGATTTTTCACATTCACGTTACTGCAGCTGGCAGCATCTGTTTTAAGGTAGGTCTTACCTATTTTGTAGTCTCCAGAACCAACTAGTCTTGCCTTACATAGGTCCACATATGATCATTTTAACCATGCCAATGGCTGATCATGTGACCAACATTCCCATTTCCAATTCATAGTCACATCATGACACCATATATATATATACAAACCGCAAATAGTTTAAGTTGATACTTCACTATTACGAGCCATTTCGCATGGCCGTACACATATACATCATAACATATTTAAACCAACAAGGGTAGTCCTATACATGCCATTTCAAGTTCAACCAAGAATTTATACCAAAATGGGGCTTGATAGTGTGGATGACTTGACTTCAACGATCCCGAATCCGATTGCTATCGAGCGAAATCTAGAAAACCGAGAGCCAAAGCGGAGTAAGCATTTTTATGCTTAGTAAGTCTCAAGGAATATAATCAACTCTAATTACAGCAATACATTCACATAGTTAAATGCATCATTTCATTAATGCACATTCACATAATCATACTTACTTCACCATCCCAACTCTTATGTTCATACACAAATAACGGCTTCATTAAGGCCGATAACTCGTTCCATCATAGGAGCGGATATTCACACTCTTACTCCTAGCGCAAAGCACACACCGCACTTACCTTGTCATTGGGAAATTTCACAAGTGCATTAGCTGAAATTTTCCAGCAAGCTTATAATTTTCAAATCACATACCTTCGGAGTTTAACCGGATGTCGCTACTCGATCAATCGCCTTGGGACATAGCCGGTTATGGTAACCCGCACCAAGGCCTCACGGACTTAACCCGGATATCACGATTTGCACAAATGCCTTGGTCTTAGCCCGGATAGAATGACTTCGCACAAATGCCTTGGTCTTAGCCGGATGTAGCCACTAGCACAATTGCCTTCGGTCTTAACCGGTTATAATTTCCAGCATAATTGTCTTGGGCTTAGCCCGGATATCATTCAATTTCTCATGCACACATACATCAATAATAATTGGACATACATATTTATTTTCGTTACTAAGGCTCAAACACAATTATAATCACTAACATAATCGCCGGGACTTAGCCGGGTATCATTCGAATACTCATACACACATAAATCAATAATCAATACATCCATATTTCATTCCACATAATTCAAGTAAGGTCACTTCTTGAGGACTTACCTCAGATGTTGTCGAACGGCTTTTACGGCTATTCGATTACTTTTTCCTTCCCCTTGTCCAATTGTGGCCCTCTTAGCTCTTGAGCTAATTCAAACAAATTCAATTTATCAAAACCTCATTGTGCTAGCTTATGGCGAATATGACAAGGAATTTAAATGGTCATATGGCCACCCTTTAGCTTGAATACACAATGGTCATGCACATTTTATACTACATCAAGCAATTCAATACAATTTATTCGAGCATCAAGGAAAAGCTAAGGCCTTCAATAGGCTACCCAAGGCCGAATATACTTGTCCATGTTGAGGCCAATTATGCACTTAATACCACACAAAACAGCATGCATTTTACTAGTTAATGCTTTGCATATTGTAGCTCAAAACTTACAATATAGCATCAAGCACTCATATGTGTGCTAGGCGAATGTGCTTACAATTTCACAATTATTCTTCAACATCTTCTTCTTTAAACAAACTTATTCATCACTTCCTTCATAACCAAAACATCATGTGCAAACATATATATACATATATGAGCATGGCAATTTCAAGGTGTCCATAGCCATCCAAAACACAAATTTTAACTAACATGCAAGAAGCATGAACCATGCTCATGAATGCATCATGGCCGAATATGACAATCATGCTCCTTTTCAACTTCAATCATGATAAAACAAAAGAAAGCTCAAAATCTTACTCAAGAGTAGACAATCCATCATTGCATGCATCATCATCAAGCTTCACACTTAGCATGCAATGGCTTTATCACCATAACAACTTTGGCCAAATACCATTTCCATGGCTTAACAAAGATTTGAGCCATGGCTAACATGCACATCAAGTTAGCAACCAAAACATGCATGAAACTCCTAACACAACCTCATACATACCTTAATCTTGATGCAAACTTAGCCAAATCTCCTTCTAGATCTCTTCCAAACCAAGCATGAAGCAAAAATCCTCCTTCTTCCTTAGTTTTGGCTCAAAGAAAGGATGAACAAAATTTTTTTTCTTTCCTTCTCTACAACTCACGGCAATGGGGGGGTTTACCACACTCACACACATTTTTTTTTCATTTTTTTTTATCACCCATACACCTTTGTTTATTATTTCACCCTAATGCACCAACAAAACATGTTTCATGACATGTTTAGCCCATCCTCCCTTGTCATGGCCGCCACCAACTATAAAAGGGGAATTTGACATGCAAGTCCATTATTTTGCATGCATGCTTTAATTAGTCATCACACATTTCCTATCATACTTTCAAAGTTCATTACTAAGTCCTTTCTTGTGGAATTCACCCTTATAACACTAAATCAATCATCATAAAATGTCATACATGAGCACACATATTATAGGCATCAAAATAAATTTTAATTATTTTTATGCCTCGGTTTTGTGGTCCCGAGACCACCTTCCGACTAGGGTCAATTTTGGGCTGTCACAATATATGTTTGCACATGATGTATTGGTATGACATATATACTATTTCAAGGTGTATATTTGCTTGTGATGATGTTTCGGTTATGAAGTAAATGAGAGATGTGTATTGAGCTACAATATGTAATGCGTTAGTTAGTAAAATGTATGCTGTTTTTTTTGTGGTATTAAGTGTATAATTGGCCTCAACATGGACATGCATATTCGGCCACATGAGGGGAGTTGGTGTGCATGCATTCGGTTAGAGGCAAGCATATTGATGCCTATTCTTGGCTTGGAAAATTGACTAAGGAGAGTACTAACTAATGTGTTGAATTGATTCGTGATTTCGTGCACATGTGACTCTAATGTCTAATGTATATAAGGGCTAAGTACCTTGAGCTTCACTTTGATGTTTGAATGAATTGTATTGAATTGCTTGTTGTGATTAAAAATGTGCATGACCGTTGTGTATTTGAGCTAAAGGATGGCCATATGACCATTTAAACTCCTTGTCATATTCGCCATAAGCTATCATAATGAGATTTTAATAAGTTAAATTTGTGTGAATTAGCTCAAGAGCTTAGAGGACCACAGTTGGATAAGGGAAAGGAAAAAGTGATCGAATAGCCGTCGAAATTGTTCGACAACATCCGAGGTAAGTCTTCGAGTAATGACCCTACTTGAATTATATTGAAATCATGCTCCTTGTGTGTGGCTATTGAGCCGAAATTGTAAAGGTTTGATAAATATTTTGTGTTTGAGCCTTAGTAACGAAAATGAAATATGGATGTGTAGTGATTATTGATATATGTGTACATGAGCATTTGAATGATACCCGGGCTAAGTCCCAAGGCATTTATGCTAGTGATTATATCCGGCTAAGACCCAAGGCATTCGTGAAGTTGTTATATCCGGGTTAAGACCAAGGCAATTGTGCAAGTTACTAAATCCGGGTTAAGACCAAGGCAATTGTGCTTGTGGTTATATCCGGTTAAATCCGAAGGCATGCGTGACTCGAAATCTTGCTGTAAAAATTTCAGTTTATACACTTGTGAAGATTCCAGCAATGAGGTATGTTCGTATGTGCTTGAATTAGTTGAGTCCTTACAAGTAAGTATTCGCTCGGTTGATAAACGAGCTACCGCCTTTGGCTAAGTTGTTCTTTGTGTATGAACATAAGGGCGGTAATGTGAAGTAAGTATGATTATGAGAATGTGTATTAATAAAGCGATTCATTTAGTTATGTAAATGTAATACTTTAGTCAAAGCTGATTTCATTACTTGAGACTTACTAAGCATTAAAATGCTTACCCGCTGCTTTGGCTCTTTGTTTTATAGATTTTGCTCGTTAGCTATCAGATTCGGGATCATCAAGTCGAAGTCATCCACACTATCAAAGCCCCCATTTTGGTACAATTTTGGTTGAACTTTGAAATGGCATGTATAGGACTACCCTTTTGTTGTAGGTCATCTACCTTTCGGTTTTGTGTAAACTTGGATAGCCATGCGAAAATGGCTTATATATCGTTTTAGCATAGTACTATAATCGTTTGTATGTTGATCATTATGAGGTATGGAATGGTTTTGAAACGATTAGCCATTGGAATGGTTAATCATGATCACACTTTGTGCTATGTATGCAAAAAGGGCCAATTGAATCATGGAAATCATGAAATAGGTAAAGCCTACCTTAAAGGCAGATGCTGACAGCAGCAGTGATGTGGATGTGAAAAATCACTAAAAATAGTAGGAATGGTATTAAATAGTGAATAAATTATGAAAATGAACCTTGATGAATATACCTTCATATGGAAAAAACGAAACGGTCATATGAGTTATATGTTAAGAGATATTTAAGTTCTCGTGAAACAGGGCCAGAACGGTTTCTGGATCCCCTGTTCCAACTTTGGAAATTCATTTTAAATTAACCAGAGATAATTAGGAGTCATTCCATATATGTATAGATTCCTCTCTGAGTCTAGTTTCTATAGAAACAAACGGCATCAGTATTGAAGCCCTGTACAGGGAGATATCTAATTCGTAATGCGTGAAGGTCAGAGTAGTCGAACCCTGGATTAGGGGAGACTTTAACTAATAAACTGTACTAATTGGCCCGACCAAAAATTCTAGAAAAAAATATGTTGATGGACTTATGAGTCTAGTTTCAGGGAAAAATTACGAAACTGATTTTCGAGCTTTAAAACTCAAGATATGATTTTTAAGGCGACAGTGATGCAGTAACCAGCTAGTCTGGAAAATTTTTTTTTATGGACTGTGAAAACAATTAAGTTAAGTCTGTGTGCACCTTGTGTTCGATTCCGGTAACGGACTCGGGTACGGGGTGTTACAGGTCTTGTACGTAGCTTGTTTTTGATATTTAGACTAACGTCTTAGTAACTCGATTGTAGGCAACTCGTGTGTGGATCTCGTCAACATATCGTTACAGAATAGGTGTGTAAACGACACCTACTAGTAGACTAGATCGGCAAAAGTCGAAATGCCAAAATGCTGAAAAGCCGGCATTTCGAGAACTTGCGAGCGTGCGAGCGCTCGTGGGATTGTTTGTATTGATAATTTTGGTAACTTCAACAGTAAGATTGTAGAGTGCACAATTTCGTGCACTTCGGTATATTTGGGCTTAATGGGTTAAATCGGGTTGTAGGCCAACGGGCCCAATTCGGTAAAAACGCTCAGTAAGTGTTTTTGTTAACACGTTAATAACTATAATGAGCATGAAACACTAAAAAGACTAATAAATTTACTAAAATACGAGGTAAGGTAGAATTACTGTAATATCCTTAAAGGGGAAAGTTTACGATTACGCCCCTCGAGGGTAAATAACTGTTCTTACGCTATAATCTGACTGCCTTTCTGAAGCATGCCTTGTTAATTATATATATTCTGCATACATGTCATACTGCATGGGGTTGGATTTTGTTATGGAGGAAAAACCCGTTCTGGTGGCTGTGCCACATATTCTGATATAAGCAGCTTTGCTGCGGATTATAGTTAGTGCCGCAACCGGTGCTAACACTGTAAGTGTAGGGATGGCGTGGGTGATTTATTCCCCACAGGAAGTGTAGGGATGGACGGAGGCAAGTGCAGGGTTGGATGGGGTTATCATGTATTAATCATATGAGACTGTTTTGTTGTGGGCCAACTGTGTTAATATGGGCAAGGCCCAATATATCTCGACTTTGTTATAGGGCTACGGCCCAGATTGATACTAATATGGGCTAGGCCTAGTATACTCTGATACTGTAAGGGGCTATGGCCTAGATTAATATTGTTATGGACCAAGGCCCAAATAGCTCTGATTTTTGAATAGGGCTTAGGCCCAGTAAAGCTTGAACTGATTTGGGCTCTGGTTGGGATACTTTACACACTGAGTTTCCCCAAACTCACCCTTTATTTTCATCCACGCAGGTAATCCCCAACCATAGTGGGCTTAGAGCTGTGAGGGATTTGGAGTGGCCACTCATTCTGCAAATTTTGTTTTCTTCTGGAGAATTGGACATCTTTTCATTTTCTTTTGTGATTTGGGTTTGAAGCTGTAATAAGGTCGTTTTAATTATTTTAAATAGTTTTAATATGTTTTACTAGAATAGGTATGATATTATCTTAATCACTGAAACTAATTAGTTTTAGGGCGCGTTTTCAAAAATAGTAATTGGTTTTAAAATATCACGACAACAAAGCAAAACTTCCGCAACGAATATGTTTTCCAAAATTAATCACTTTACCTTAAACTGGACTTAATTGAATTTGGTTTCCTAAGAACATACACTAAGTTAAAGTGTGGCAATGGTGGTGTGCATGTCTAGGATTGGATCCGAAGGGAGCTTGGTACTTAAGCAGTCCGATGGACTCACCTCCTCTTTTTCGGTTTCCTGCCTGGTGCTCCGCTTCCATTCACTTTAACTTATAATGAAATCATTCTTTAAAAACTAAGAAAGATTTTAGATAAAACATGAATTTTATAGTAACGCTTCAGTGTGACACGCCGGATTCGGTCGTAACGTCTGGGCCGAGTTTGGGGTGTTACATCTTATGCATGTGTAACTATGATTATAAGACTTTTAGATGAATATTTAGCATGTGGTGATGATAGTTAAAGAGCATGTTGACTAAAACCTATACGAATGATAATAATAAAAACATTTCTATAGGATTGAGATATTAATTGTTGTGTAAGACATGAAACGGTAGTGTAGCATCCTAATATTTAGGCTCGGTGATCGGGCTGCATATAGCGTGTTATAGTTGGTGGTATTAGAGCTCTAGGTTCATTGACTCTCGGGCCTAGGTGATTGTTGTGTGTTTGGAGTTTCAAAACTCATGAGTCTAAATCTCCTTGGTTTTTTTAAATTATGGATATAACTCTAATTGAATGGCATGAGATTGCTTGAAATAGTTTGTTGAATTGCATATGGGGTAGGAACGGGAACACATTGCGTTAATCCTAAAGTTTATTTGCAGGAATAAGACTTAGATCATCTTCTTACCACTCAGACCATTTATTTATTTGTTTGTGTACCAGATTATTAGATATGTCTCCTAGACGTGTTAATGTGAGAGCTAGCGTTCAAGAGGATGGTATATCCTCTACACCTCCTATGCTATCACGTGGAGTGAACAGACTTGATGAGGGTGTAGGCCCTCTAATGAAAGCTATAATAGGAAATTTTTAGCAAATTACTGTGCTAACCATGCTCCTGCACCTGTTAACTATGGGTTGTTGCTTGAACGTCTTCGGGTGTTAGGTGGTAAGAAATTTTATGGAGTGAAAGGTACTGATCCGACTGTAGCTGAGTATTGGTTGGAAGGAGTTGAAAGGAGTTGAAAGGATCCTTGAGCAGATGTTTTGTTTTGATGAGGAGAAATTAGGTTGTACGGTGTCCTTACTCGACAGTGAGGCTCATCGTTGGTGGAATACAATTAGGAGAGGTATTATTTCTGATAGATTAACTTGGAATTACTTTCTCGAGGTCTTTAAGAGGAAGATTATGGGTGAGCAGCATATAGAGGCTCGTACGTGTGAGTTTCTGGATTTGGTTCAAGGTGATTTGTCAGTGGCTAATTATGAGGCAAAGTTTGTGCAACTTAGTTAGTATGCTTCTGAGATGATACTTTCTAAGAGGGACTGATGTAAGAGGTTCCGATTTGGGCTTAACCATGAGATTCGGGTTTACTTGGTAGCTCAAAATGTAGAGATGTTTGATGACTTAGTGGACAGAGCTAAGGCAATTAAGGAGACTTTAGTTGAGCTGCCTCGTTCTGTGGTTATTGATTTTGGTAAAAGAGCTTCTACTGGTGCATCTGGTTGTCTGCCTAAGTGAGGTTGTGATAGTCATAGTTCTGGTATGGTTGTGACATGGGGGTCTCGACCGAGTCATCCTAGGTAGAAAACTAGTTTTGTGGTTAGTACTGGTGGTTCAATGGGTGGTTCTAGATGGCCGATTTGTGCACACTATGAGCTTAGGCATTCTGGAGAGTGTCGTAAGTTGACAGGCAAGTTTTCTTCAGTGTTTTTGAATCTGTTCAATGCAAGGACAAAGAAGAATGCCTTACTATTGATGTGCTAGATGATCTGGTTGAGGAAGAATTCAATGACTAAACCACATCACTTTCTAAAGAGTTTGTAGTGACATCTAATGTTGATTGCTTAGACAATTGTGACATCATGGTTGAAGCTAGCATCTAAACTCAAGCATGGATGGCAGATTAAATCCTTAGACCTAGCTAACAAAACAACCTCAATTTTCAAACCATCTATTAAAGAAGCTCCTACTCTGGAATTGAGACCACTACCTCCTCATTTAAATATGTTTTTCTAGGTGATCACAATACTCTTCCAGTTATTGTCTCAGTAAACACTGGACACAACTCAAGAAGAGAAATTGGTTTATATTCTCAAGCAACATAAACGAGCTATTGCTTGGAGTATTGTCGATATTCAAGGTATTAGTCCTTCTTTTTGCATGCACAAGATCAAGTTGGAAGATGAAGGCAAGCAATCGATTGAACAGCAAAGAAGATTAAACGAGATTGTTTATAGCAATTATTTACCCAAATTTTTACAGCAATTGGGTAAGTCCAATGCAATGTGTGCCTGAAAAAAGTAAGGATGAATTAATTCCTACACGCATTCCCACAGGATGACGAGTTTGTATAGATTATCGTAAATTGAATGCAGCCACAAAGAAGGATCACTTCCAGCTTTCCTTCATCAACCAAATGCTGGATCGGCTTGTTGTAAAGGCCTATTATTGCTTTTTAGATGGCTATTATGGGTACAATCAAATTTCTATTGCACCGGAGGATCAGGAGAAAACAACTTTCACCTGCCCCTTTGGTACTTTCACTTTTCACCGTATGCCTTTCGGTCTTTGCAACGCACTAGCCACATTTCAAAGGTGCATGATGGCAAAATTCCCAAATATGATTGAAGACTCTTTAGAGGTATTTATGGATGATTTCTCAGTCTATGGGAATGATTTTGATCATTGCGCTAACAATTTGGATAAAATACAGAAGCGATATGAAGACACACATCTTGTCTTGAATTGGGAAAAATGTCATTTCATGGCAACTGAAGGCATTGTGTTAGGACGTCGCATTTCTAGCCAAGGCATTCAAGTCCACAAAGCTAAGGTGGAAATCATTGAGAAATTACCTCTACCAACAAATGTGAAAGGTATTCATTGTTTTCTGGGACATAAGGGGTTTTTTCGATAGTTTATTAGAGATTTTTTGAAAATTGCAAAGCCCTTTGCTCATTGCTGGAATAGAATCGAAAATTCTTCTTTGACAATACATGCTTGGATGCCTTTCTTAAGTTCAAAAAAAAGCTAGTGAATACACCCATTGTCGTTGCACTAGATTGGTCTCAACCCTTTGAAGTTATGTGCGATGCAAGCGACTTTGCCGTGGGTGCAGTTCTAGGACAACGAATGGGAAAAATATTTCACGCCATCTACTATGCTAGCAAAACTCTTACAGAGGCTTAACTCAATTATACCACCGGTGAGAAAGAATTGCTGGCTGTAGTCATTGCTTTCGACAAGTTTCGTTCCTATCTTGTCGATGTAAAGTGTAACACCCCTTACCTGTACCCTAGACAGGGACCAGGTACGAGGCATTACTAGACACATACTCGGATATGATATTTTCGGGAAATACGGGTTATAAAATTTCATTCCAATTTGAACCCAATCAAACAACATCTTAGTGTCACTATTATGGGCCTACGAGGCCAAAAACATACATTGAAAAAGGTTTGGGACTAAACCGAGGACCTAAGAAAATTTTAAGAAAATTTCTAGGTTAATGTCTCACACGCCCGTATGGAGACAATGCACACGCCCATGTGCTTTGGGACATGCCCATGTCCCCTGCCCGTGTGAAATTAATTGAATTTATTTCTTATTACAAACCTACAAGGGTTTTCACAAGGCCGAGCACACGCCCGTGTCCCTAGCCTGTGTCCTTCACACGGCCTAGACACGCCCGTGTGATCTCCGGTGTCCAAAAACTTGAGCATTATGTTTATGACGTCGGCATGCATTTAGGGGCACACGGCCAAGACACACACCCTTGTGCTAGGCCGTGCCCTCCACACGGTTGAGACACACGCTCATGTCTCTACCCATGTGTTTACTACCATGTATTCTGACTTAAAATGTTTAGGTACAGGGGACACACGGCCATATCACACACCCATAGGGCTGTCCGTGTGTCACACATAGCCTATCACACGCCCGTGTGTCTACGGTGTGGACCTTGTGAAGCTATTTTCCAAGCCTTTGGTCACCCTTTATCATCCCCATACTCTTATAGATTACCATAATACATGACAAGGCCTAATTATACATCCCAAATAACCTTGATTGTAATAGCCCAAAATTGGGTCTAGTTGGAACAGAGGTTTCGGGACCACAAAATCTGAGATAAAAATAATTATTTTATGATTATTTTGAGGTCCATGATATGATTTCATGATTGTGTGAAAATTTCGTGAAGAAATTCTATGCATAAAGTGCTCAATTTGAAGTTAGGGACTAAATTGAATAAGTTACAAAACTTGTATTCTAGAAGTTTCTAGTATGAAATTGCTTTGAAATATTAATTATGAGGTCTTAAATAGCAATTTGACCAACTTCTAAGTGATGGACAAAAATTGGACATGGATGGAATTTTTGAAAGTTTAGTAAAGAAAGGCATTTTGGTCATTTGGTAATTAAAAGAAATAAAAAGGGAAAATAAAGCCAAAATTTACTCATCTTTTTCATGGAGGCCGAAATTAGCATGGGGGAAACCATGGCTAGGGTTTTCAAGCTTTCCAAGCTCAATAGTAAGTCCGTTCTAACCCCGTTTTTCAAGTTCTTTACGTTTTTGGAATCCCGGTCATTTGATTAAGCTTATTCTAGCAATAATTTAAGCTAGGGTTCATATTTGGAAAAGTACCCATAGGTGAAATGTGTTTATTTTTATGTTTTATGATAGAATATGAGGTTTTAAATTATGTTAGACAACTTGTGCTACTCGGTTTTGAGTGAAAACGAGTAAAAGGCTTAATCGGTAAAAATACCTAATAGTCATAAGTATATATTAGAGCGAGGATTTGATGTTGCCATAAAAGGGAAAAGTGATCAGCATGTCATAAAACATAATAATAAGGGATGAAGTTTAATTCCCGAGCCTAGGGGCAAAAATGTAAATATGCAAAAGTTTAGAGGCAAAATTGTAATTTTTCCAAAGTTTGAGTTAAGGACTGTTTTGAATAGTACATTAATTAAATAAGTAAAATATGATGTTTTAGATCCCGTAAAATGAGATTTGAACCTAGAATGAGAGAAAAATCGAAAATTGGGAAAATTGGTAAAATGATCGTTTTAGTATCGAGGTAAGTTCAAATGTATAATAAGCATTAATTTATGCATGTTTCAATGTAAAATTAATATATTTATTATAATTTTCGAGGTGTTGAAAGTATGTAAGTTGGTATGATAATAATACAGCAATAATGCTGTAATTTATATTTGAAAGTTAAATTTAGTGAATTAATTGAATTATGTTAAATTAAATGATTATGGTGCCAAGTTTATGAATTGATTTAAAAATATGTCTATGGTACATGAAGTGCATTGAATTATCATACATAAATGTGATTTCTATGATTATGGATATTATGGGAAATTGTAAGTTCATATGATTTTTAATAAGGCAATGTGTAATTTAATGTTATTGCCTTGATATTAAATGAGATGTAAGTTTATATGTAAGTAATACATCAATATTACTTGTATTATGATATTTTATAATAATATTGGAAATATGTTTGTGGATAATTACTTGATTGGTGACATTGTTGGAAAAGAGAGAAATCCCTACGAACCTTCTGGAAAGATTGATGTTACGAGATAGTATGTAGCTAGGTCACATGTATGGTGCTGAGTGCACATCATGTGTACAAGAGAGCTACAAGACATTATGATGTAGCTAGGTCGCATGGGTGATACTATGTGTACACCATGTAGACAAGAGAGCTACGGGATATATGTAGCTAGGTCGCATGTGTGGCTTCAGGTGAAGGACACCATGTAGACAAGAGAGCTACGAGATAAATTGGCTAGGTTACATGGGTGGTACTGAGTGTTCACCATGTGTACAAGAGAGCCGAACTCTATGATGGGTGGAGCTATGTGATGAAACCACCAAGTATCAAGGATTGATCCGAAGTGTTCAACGGGAGACTCTCTATGTATTGCTTGGTGAGTTTTGTGATGAATAAGTGCATGAACTTGGTTATGTGAATGATGTGTTCATTAAGTGACCAGGATGTGGTAAGGTTATAAACAAGTAAGTTATACATGAGGATGATTTTATGGTGACCTTGTGATCATGGGCCTATACTTGTGATGTATGAAATATGGTGAAAATGATTTGTGATATGTATGTTAAAATGAGGTTAATACAAAGAAAGTGTGAAAGAGTGAATGTAACACCCCTTACCCGTTACCGTCGCCGGAACAGGATACAAGGTATTACCAGAACATAACACATACCATTAAACATAACCGAGATATAAATATGTCATCCAATTTGATAGTGCATCGATAATATATGTCTTGAACAATATTAGCCAACTTTAATGGCTTGTACAAAGTAGTTGGTCGAGTAATCAGAACTAATATTTTAAACCTAGACAAATATGACACGTAACAAAAAATTAAGCCTACTATACATGCCATAATTCAAAACGTTTAGTTCAAATACCCTAAAGTATGATAGTGCGGGTAGATCTTCACGATCCTTAACTCCGAGCAAGTCAAGGACACTATAAGACAAAAGAGAGAAACAAAGTAAGCTTATAGCTTAGTAAGTAAGTATGTAAATACTAATTAAAAATCTAACATGTTTACACAACAATTCAAGTATATCTACTTTAACTTCACTATTCATTCCACTTTGATTAAATTTGTCTCGCTGCGTCATATTCACTAAATAAATCATAACTCGAGTTACAAAACTCAAATTCAAATCCGTAAAATTTCCTGAATCTAGACTCACAAAGCTTTTTTAATTTTTTCTATAATTTTGGTTCAGCCGATTAGTACAGTTTATTAGTTAAAGTTTCCCTGTTACACATTTCGACCGATCGACCTCTGTTCACTACGAATTGAATTTCTCTCAGTACACAATTCAAACAACCCTGAAGTCTATTTCATTTAAAACTAGTCTCAATAAGGAATTTATGCATGTAAACTATATTTCTTAATTTGATTTGTACAATTTTTAATGATTTTTCAAAGTTAGAACAGGGGATCACGTATTCATCCTGAGCAAGTCACATACAATTGTAAATATCTCAAAATATAGAATTCCTTTGCTTGCTCTGTTTCTTTTATATGAAAGTAGACTCATTAAACTTTAATGTCACATCTCATTCAACCTCTAATTATATTCCTCCTATTTTTGGTGATTTTTCAAAATCATGTCACTGCTACCATCTAAAAACAGTTTTAATGCTAATTTCACTCTTTCACACATTCTTTATGCTAACCTCATTTTATCTTATATATGTATATACCACAAATCATTTTCACCACATTTCATTCACCATAAGTGTAGGTCCAAACAAAAATATCACCACAAAACCATCCCGTTGAACAATTCGGATCAATCCTCGATATTTAATGGTTTGAAGATACACCCCACCATCATACTTCGTTTAGTTCGGCTCTCTTGTACACATGGTGAACACTTAGTACCACTCATGCGACCTAACCGATTTGTCTCGTAGCTCTCTTGTCTACATGGTGTCCTTCACTTGGAATCACGCATGCGACCTAGCTACATTTATCTTTCACGTAGCTCTCTTGTCTACATGGGATACATCTCGTATCACACATGTGACCTAGCTACTACTGTGGTGTCTCGTAGCTTTCTTGTACACATGATGTGCACTCAAGATCATACATGTGACCTAGCTACGCCCTCTATTTCATTCAATCTCTCCAGAATGTTCAACCGGATCTCTCTCTCTATATTTATTTCCATTCTTCCAATAGTCGATTTATATTTTAACATCAGCTAGTATATTTATATAATAGGCTGAAATATAAGAATGTACATGAAATTATTGTAATATTTACATACAAACTTACCTTGGTGCAAAATGTGGAAATTTTGCAATTTAGTCCAAAACTTTTTCCTTCCCGCTCGAGATCAATTCGCATCTTTCTTGATCTATAATAACACATTTAGCTCATTTAATACTCATACTATTTATTTCAATCCAAAATCACATCATGGAAAAATTACATTTTTGCCCCTAACTTTACAAAATTACAATTTTGCCCCTAGGCTCAGAATTTAATTTCAGCCCTTATTCTTATATTTTATGATATGCTGAACATTTTCTCTTCTACAACAACATCAAATTCTCACTCTATCATATAGTTATGAACAATAGGTATTTTACCGATTATGCTGCTTTTACTCGTTTTCACTTAAAACCGAGTAGCACAAGTTATTTAACATAATTTAAAACCTCATATTCTATCATAAAACATCAAAATACACAAATTTCACCTATGGGTATTTTTCCAAATATGAACCCTAGGTTAAATTATTACTAGCATAAGCTTAATCGAGCTTCCGGATTCCAAAAACGTAAAGAACATTAAAAGCGGGCTTGGAATCACTTACTATGGAGCTTGAAAATTGAAGAAACCCTAGCTATGGAGAGAGGGAGAATTCGCAGCAACTAAGGAGGATGATGATCAATTTTGTGTTATTTTTCCCATTTTATTTCATTTAATATCCAAATGACCAAAATGCCCTCCTTACTAAACTTTCAAAATTCCTTCCATGTCCTAATTTTGTCCATGAACTTAAAATTGGTCAAATTGCTAATTAAGACCTCCTAATTAATATTCCAAAACAATTTCATACTAAAACTTCCGGGATGCAAATTTTGCAACTTATTCGATTTAGTCCCTACTTTCAATTTAAGCACTTTAGGCATAGAATTTCATCACGAAATTTTCACACAATCATGCAATCATATCATAAACCCCAAAATAATTATAAAACAATTATTTCTATCTCGATTTGTGGTCACGAAACCACTATTCCAATTAGGCCCTAATTGGGTTGTCACAATTCTCCCCCTTTTGAGATTTTCGTCCCCGAAAATCTTACCCCAGAAGAGGTTTGGGTCTTGTTTCCTCATAGCTTCCTCGGGTTCCCACGTAGCCTCTTCTATCCCATGTCCGTGCCACAATACTTTCACTAAAGCTATACTTTTATTTCTTAAGTGTTTAACCTCTCGAGCCAAAATCTTTATTGGTTTCTCCTCATAGGTCATATCCGATCGAATCTCAATTTCTGTTGGGGAAATCACATGTGAAGGATTAGAACGATAACGTCGCAACATTGATACATGAAACACGTTATGAATTCTTTCTAACTTTGCCGGTAAGGCTAACCGATATGCCACTGGTCCAATTCTCTCAGTAATCTCGTATGGCCCAATAAAACGCGGACTCAACTTGCCTTTTCGACTAAATCTCAGAATTTTTTTCCATGGTGACACCTTCAAGAACACTTTATCACCCACTTGAAATTCAATCTCTTTTCTTTTTAAATTTACATATGACTTTTGTCGATCTGAAGCAGCTTTCAAGCAATCCCGAATTACTTTTATTTTCTCTTCGGTTTCTTTAACTAGATCGACTCCATGAATCTGTTTCTCACTAAGCTCGGTCCAATATAAAGGAGTTCGACACTTACGACCATACAAGGCTTCGTACGGTGCCATTTGTATACTTGATTGATAACTGTTATTGTAGGCAAACTCAATCAAAGATAGATATTTCTCCCAACTACCTCCAAATTCTAAAACACAGCATCTAAGCATATCTTCGAGTACCTAGATTACTCTTTCCGTTTGACCATCTATTTGTGGATGAAATGCGGTACTAAAGTTCAATTTTGTACCCAAAGCTTCTTGTAACTTTTTTCCAAAATCTCGAGGTAAATCTTGGATCTCTATCTGATATTATAGACATAGGTACTCCGTGCAACTTCACAATTTCAGCAATATATAATTCGGCTAATTTATCAAGTGAGTAATCGGTACGCATTGGTATAAAGTGGGCTGACTTTGTTAATCTATCAACCACTACCCAAACAAAGATCCTTCTTTTTAGGAGTTAAAGGCAAACCGGTTACAAAATCCATGGTAATCTTGTCCCATTTCCACTCGGGCACCATTACCGGTTAAAGTAATCTCAAGGCACTTGATGTTCAAACTTTTACTTGTTGACAGATCAAACACTTGGTTACAAATTCGAAATGTCCTTTTCATACCGCCACCAATACTGACTTCTTTAAATCATTATACATTATTGTGCTACCGGGATGAACTGATAAACACCATTGTGCGCCTCATGTAATATTTTCGAATCAATTTATCGTTTTTCGCACACATATCCTGTCTCGAAACATCAAGCAGTCATCCGGTCCAACTCGAAAATCTGAGTCGTAACTCGATTCGCATTGAGTTCTCTTGATCCGCAACTCACTATCATTCTTTTGAGCATCACAAATCAACTGGAGAAATAACGGTTTAGCTCTCATCTCGCTAAGATTGACCCATCATCGACAATGCTAACCCGTGTTCATGGCTCTCAAAGTAAAAAGAAATTTTCGCTCAAGGCGCCAAGAATTACATTTGCTTTTCCGGATGATAATCAATCACTAGATCATAATCCTTTAATAATTCAAGCCATCTTCGCCGCCGCAGATTCAGATCCTTTTGATTCATCAAGTACTTCAAACTTTTGTGATCAGTAAAATTCGCATTTTTCACCGTACAAATAATGTCGCCAAATCTTCAAGGCAAAAACAACAATGCCGGTTCCAAATCATGTGTAGGATAGTTCTTCTCATGCGGTTTTAACTGTCTTGAAGCATAAGCTACCACTTTACCCTCTTGCATCAACACACATCCAAGGCCACATCAATGATGCATCACTATAAATTACGAACTCCTTTCCGACTCAGTTTGTACTAAAATTGGTGCTTCATCAATCGTGCTTTCAACTTTTCAAAACTTTGTTGACATTTATCAGTCCACTCAAACTTAACATTCTTTTGCAACAACTTAGTCATAGGAGAGGCAATCATCGAAAATCCTTCAACAAAACGTCTATAATACCCGGCTAAGCCTAAAAAGCTTCTAACCTCGGATACATTCTTGGGTGGTTTCCAATCAACGATCGCAGAAATCTTGCTTGGATCCACCCGAATACCATCACCTGAGACTATATGCCCCAAAAATCCGACTTCACGAAGCCAGAACTCACTTTTACTAAACTTGGCAAATAGTTTCTTTTCTCTCAAGATCTGCAATATAGTTCTCAAGTGTTCGGCATGTTCAGACTCATCTCGAGAATAAATTAAAATGTCATCTATAAACACTACTACAAACTTATCCAAATATGGCCGGAAGATCCGATTCATTAAGTCCATAAATATAGCTGGAGCATTTGTTAAGCCGAAAGGCATCACAAGAAACTCATAATATCCATACCTCGTCCTAAAGGCGGTTTTCGGCACATCTGACTCCTTAACTCTTAGCTGGTAGTAACCAGACCTCAAATCAATCTTTGAAAACACTGTGGCCCCCTTTAACTGATCGAATAAATCATCAATCCTCGGCAATGGGTACTTGTTCTTTATAGTCACCTTATTAAGTCGACGATAATCAATGCAAAGTCTCATTGAACCATCCTTCTTCTTCACGAATAATACAGAGCACCTGTGGAGAGAAACTCGGTCTCACAAATCCCTTGTCTCGTTAACTCCCTGAATCGAGCCTTCAATTCTTTTAATTCATCCGAGCCATTCTATATGGAGCAATCGAGATCGGTGCAAAGATGCAAGCAACAAATCAATGGCAAAATCTATCTCTGTTCGGAGGCAACCGGGCAATTCCTCGGAAATACATCCGAAACTCACAGACTATCAGATCGATTCAAATTTCAGTTGAGGCAACTCAATATTCATTACATAAGCTAGATAAGCTTCACACCCTTTTCTCATGTATTTACAATGCAGACATGTGCGAAATCACCATAGGCAATTTATTTGATTCATCTATTTCAACCCACGAATTTCTCCATTTTCACATTTCAACTCTAGTGTCTTTTGTTTACAATCTACCTTAGCATCATACAATGTTAACCGGTCCATTCCCAAGATAACGTCAAACTCACCAAATGGTAACAAAGATCAAGTTGGCGGAAAATAGTGACCTTGAATCATTAATGGGCAATTCTTGCAAACCTTGTCAACTAGCACATATTGGCATAAGGGTTCGACACTTTAATCGTAAACTCAATAAATTCAACAGCAACTTTTTATTGGATACTAAATTCATGCAAATATAGGAATGAGTGGACCCGGATCAATCAATGCAATAACAATAGTATCATAGAGAGAAAATGTACCAAGAATGACATCGGAGATGATGCATCTTCTCGGCACGATAGCATAAGCTCTAGCAGTGCTCTAGCTTCCGATCTTGCCGTTAAATCTTTCATCACAGCTTTACTACTAGTCCCACCTCCAGATTTCTCGGTGGTCTACCTCTACTAGCGGTGGTATTCTATCTAGCACTCAAATCTTTCTTCTTTAACTTTCTCCGGACAATCTCTAATAAAATGCTCATGAGAACCACTTTTGAAACAAGCTCGCTTCGGTCCCCAACACTCACCATAATGTTGCTCGCCACATTGTCGACACTCGGGCTTTCTAGGTCGCACATTACCCACACTTGCCATCAAGTAGCTTGAGCTTTAGACCCGAATATGCTCTACCACGATCTCTCGTGTGAATCCCCAATTGAAACTGCTCATTCGAGGGTTTGTCTCTTTGGACCTCTTTGGTTGAGATTGAAATGGCTTGCTTATCTAACTTTTCTCGACATCTCGGGCCTCAATAGCACTTTTCTTCTTTCTTTGTTCAATTCTTGGCTTTAAGAGCTCGATCAACCAATACTACAAATTCTTTCAACTCCAAAATTCCTACAAGCACTTTAATGTCCTCATTCAGCCCATCTTCAAATCTTCTACACATAATGGCCTCGGTGGACACACATTCTGGGCATACTTGTTGAGTCTTACAAATTCGCGTTCATACTGCTACTGAGACATTTTCCCCGCTTCAATTCAAGGAACTCCTTCCGCTTTTGATCAATAAATAGTCGACTTATGTATTTCTTTCTAAATTCTTCCGGAAGAAATCCCAAGTAACTTTTTCTTTTGGCACCACTGCAACCAAAGTCTTCCACCGGTGGTAAGTCGAATCTCTCAAAAGTGATACAAAGACACTTTAAGCATTCCTCGGGTGTACATGAGAGCTCATCAAATACACGTAGAATTTTCAAGCCGTAATTCCGCTTTCTCGGGATCATCATCGACCTTTGCTCTAAACTCTTCGCCCCTTGTTTTGAATCTTGTCAACCGGAGGCTTGTTCATTCTTACCAAATCTATACCTTGAGCAGCTGAGGAATCGCCCCGAGGTATAGGAGGGGTGGAGGAGGTTGAGCATTTGGATTTGCTCGAATAAATTCAAGATACCAATTGTTCATCATTTGGAGAAAGGCATCCCGAGCCTCATCTCCTTGTCTCAATGTCTCAGTCTACTTTCCACAAAGCGCGGTCCCTTGTGCGGGGCACAGACATTAGCAAAGATCATCATTGCAGTTCCTTCAGATCCATTACTATATTAAAACAAAACACGCTTTAGAATAATCAGAGTCACCACACTATCACAATATTTTTATGGCATGTATAGCTAGACTTTTACACACACTTTATTAGTCCGAGAACCGACTAAACCATAGCTCGATACCACTAAATGTAACACCCTTACCTGCTATCGTCGCCAAACAGGATACAAGGTATTACCGTAACATAACACATACCATTAAACATAACCGAGATATAAATATGTCATCCAATTTGATAGTGCATCGTATAATATATGTCTTGAACAATATTAGCCAACTTTAATGGCTTGTACAAAGTAGTTGGTCGAGTCGTAACTAATATTTTAAACCTAGACAAATATGACACGTAACAAAATAATTAAGCCTACTATACATGCCATAATTCAAAACGCTTAGTTCAAATACCCTAAAGTATGATAGTGCGGGTAGATCTTCACGATCCTTAACTCCCTGAGCAAGTCAAGGACACTATAAGATAAAAGAGAGAAACAAAGTAAGCTTATAGCTTAGTAAGTAAGTATGTAAATACTAATTAAAAAATCTAACATGTTTACACAACAATTCAAGTATATCTACTTTAACTTCACTATTCATTCCACTTTGATTAAGCTGTCTCTGCTGCGTCATATTCACTAAATAAATCATAACTCGAGTTACAAAACTCGAAATTCAAATCTGTAAAATTTCCCTGAATCTAGACTCATAAATCTTTTTGCTAATTTTTTTCTATAATTTTTGGTTCAGCCGATTAGTACAGTTTATTAGTTAAAGTTTCCCCTGTTACACAGCTCGACTGATCTGACCTCTGTTCACTACGAATTGAATTTCTCTCAGTACACAATTCAAACAACCCTTAAGTCTGTTTCATTTAAAACTAGTCTCAATAGGGAATTTAGGCATGTAAACTATATTCCCTAATTTTCTTTGTACAATTTTTAATGATTTTTCAAAGTTAGAACAGGGGATCACGTATTCATCCTGAGCAAGTCACATACAATTGTAAATATCTCAAAATATAGAATTCCTTTGCTTGCTCTGTTTCTTTTATATGAAAATAGACTCATTAAGCTTTAATGTCACATCTCATTCAACCTCTAATTATATTCCTCCTATTTTTGGTGATTTTTCAAAATCACGTCACTGCTACCATCTAAAAACAGTTTTAATGCTAATTTCACTCTTTCACACATTCTTTATGCTAACCTCATTTTATCTTATATATGTATATACCACAAATCATTTTCACCACATTTCATTCACCATAAGTGTAGGTCCAAACCACAATATCACCACAAAACCATCCTGTTGAACAATTCGGATCAATCCTCGATATTTAATGGTTTCAAAGACACAATTTCACCATCATACTTCGCTTAGTTCGGCTCTCTTGTACACATGGTGAACACTTAGTACCACTCATGCGACCTAACCGATTTGTCTCAGTAGCTCTCTTGTCTACATGGTGTCCTTCACTTGGAATCACGCATGCGACCTAGCTACATTTATCTTTCACGTAGCTCTCTTGTCTACATGGTGTCCTTCACTTGGAATCACGCATGCAACCTAGCTACATTTATCTTTCACGTAGCTCTCTTGTCTACATGGGATACATCTCGTATCACACATGTGACCTAGCTACTACTGTATGCCTCGTAGCTTTCTTGTACACATGATGTGCACTCAAGCATCATACATGTGACCTAGCTACGCCCTCTATTTCATTCGATCTCTCAGAATGTTCAACCGGATCTCTCTCTATATTTATTTCCATTCTTCCAATAGTCGATTTATATTTTAACATCAGCTAGTATATTTATATAATAGGCTGAAATATAAGAATGTACATGAAATTATTGTAATATTTACATACAAACTTACCTTGGTGCAAAATGTGGAAATTTTGCAATTTAGTCCAAAACTTTTTCCTTCCCCGCTCGAGATCAATTCGCGTCTTTCTTGATCTATAATAACACATTTAGCTCATTTAATACTCATACTATTTATTTCAATCCAAAATCACATCATGGAAAAATTACATTTTTGCCCCTAACTTTTACAAAATTACAATTTTGCCCCTAGGCTCGGAATTTAATTTCAGCCCTTATTCTTATATTTTATGATATGCTGAACATTTTCTCTTCTACAACAACATCAAATTCTCACTCTATCATATAGTTATGAACAATAGGTATTTTACCGATTATGCTGCTTTTACTCGTTTTCACTTAAAACCGAGTAGCACAAGTTATTTAACATAATTTAAAACCTCATATTCTATCATAAAACATCAAAATACACAAATTTCACCTATGGGTATTTTTCCAAATATGAACCCTAGGTTAAATTATTACTAGCATAAGCTTAATCGAGCTTCCGGATTCCAAAAACGTAAAGAACATTAAAAGCGGGCTTGGAATCACTTACTATGGAGCTTGAAAATTGAAGAAACCCTAGCTATGGAGAGAGGGAGAATTCGGCAGCAACTAAGGAGGATGATGATCAATTTTGTGTTATTTTTCCCATTTTATTTCATTTAATATCCAAATGACCAAAATGCCCTCCTTACTAAACTTTCAAAATTCCTTCCATGTCCTAATTTTGTCCATGAACTTAAAATTGGTCAAATTGCTATTTAAGACCTCCTAATTAATATTCCAAAACAATTTCATACTAAAACTTCCGGATGCAAATTTTGCAACTTATTCGATTTAGTCCCTACTTTCAATTTAAGCACTTTAGGCATAGAATTTCATCACGAAATTTTCACACAATCATGAAATCATATCATAAACCCCAAAATAATTATAAAACAATTATTTCTATCTCGGATTTGTGGTCACGAAACCACTATTCCGATTAGGCCCTAATTCGGGTTGTCACAGTGAATTAGCAATAAAACTGTTTTGGACAGTAGCAGTAACGTGATTTTGAAAAATCACCAAAAATAGTAGAAATTAAATCAGAGACTGAATGGATATTAAATTAAATCTTAATGAGTCTATTTTCATATAAAAGAAACAGAGAAGATAAGGAGTTCTATATTTTTATATATTTATGTTTTTGTGAGACTGGTTCAGAATGATTACGTGATCCCTATTCGACTTTGGAAAATCAAAAAATTGGGATAAAATAATTAGAGGCTTAAAATTATATTTTAAAATTCCTAATGAGTCTATTTTCAATATAAATCAACAAGAACATTATCGATTTATGTATTGTGAGATAATTAATTTTCTTCAAGAGAGGTCGAAGCGTCGAGAATGTGAAATAGGGGAAATTTTAATGAATAAACTGTACTAATTGGATAAACAAAAAATTATGAAAATTTTATGGTACAAATATATGTGAGTCTAGTTTCATAGGAAATTTACGGATCTTAATTTGGAGCTCTGCAGCTCAAATTATAAATAAGTAAGTGACAATGACTCGTGTGGAGAGTTTGATGTGAGCATTTATTAGTAAATTGTGAAATCGTACTTACAAGAATGCTATATACATTAAGGATCTGGAATGGAAAGGAGGAGGAGGAAAATAAATATATGTTGAATACATGGAAACTATGGTATATGAAATATTGATATAATGAAATAAATGATATGTGTTTATAAGAAAACAGAAAGAGAATGATATGTATCTTGACATGTATATATATATATGACTAGTCTCAATGTAATGCTTGTAGGGTATGGAGTTGAATTAAAATGTTTTAGGCAAACATGTTATTTGTGCATCTGAATTGTGGTATTTTATAAAGATATGATCTAGTTTTAAATATGAATGCTTGATGATTAAGCTGAAGATATTTGGTAAGATGATAATCTTGGTATAAATGTATAAGTGGTACTAGAATAAACGAGGTAAAATGAGTATGAGAGACACATGTATGATGATATACAAATGCTATGTTTGTGGTTTAATTGAGAATATTTAATCATTAAATGAATACCATGTTATATTCTTTTGATTTTGTATAAGTGTGTAAGAGATTAAAGTTGACCAAAGCTTGGAAAATAGCCTAGGTATATTCCACACAGGCAGAGACACGACCATGTGTCTCAGTCGTGTATGGGACATGACTTTGGGACACGGGCGTGTGGAGCCTTAAAGCATGAAATTTCCAAGATTTTCGTAAGTTCTCGGTTTAGTCTCGAACCCTTTCTAAAGTATGTTTTGGGCTTCATAGACTCAAATAAGGGACTTTGTGTAAGTGAATGAACGTTTTGAAATATGAATGAAATTTTATGGCCCGTATTTTAGTTTAATGTTTGTATGTTTGTCCGGTAACGCCTCGTACCTTATCCCGACCTCGGGTAAGGGTAAGGGGTGTTACATTTAGTGGTATCAGAGCAGGTTTGTCGATTCTCGGACTAACATAGCAAGTGTGAGAGTTTAGTTATACATGCCACAAATATGTGATAGTGTGATGTCTCCCGACACTAATGAGGACCATTTTGTTTAAAATGAAGTATTCTCCAACCGAGCTACATCTGACCATTTAATAGTAATATTAAAGTATTTGAATAAAGTTATTCAAACTTACCAGTTCCACGTTTTGGTTATTCCGAAACCTTTTGTTTCCCTCGATCGACCTCCGAAATTTGTTCCTTAGGGTCTATAACAATAAAAATAAATTATTAATACCTCACATTATACTTCTCGAGTCTAAATTTTACCTCCGAACAAAATGATCGCTTTGCCCCTAATCTTTCACATTATTTACGATTTAGTCCCTAGGCTCGTATGATGAAATGCATGAATTTTCTACATTACCCAAGCCTATTCGAATGTTCTTTTCTCTTATGGCAGCCCACATTTTTCCATTATTTCACATTTCTACCACATATTTTACACCTTTTGCAAGAAGGTCCTTTTAGGGGTTTTTCATGAAAATCACCTAGAAAAAGATGTTTAACACACATCCAACTTTCATATTCCTCCATAAATCATCAAAGAATAAACATATCACACATGGGTCACTTTGCAAACATGAACCCTAACTCAAAATATGGGTACAAATGGAGAGAGTAAGTTACCGGTATTTCAAAAATACAAAGAACATTAAAAACGGGGATTGGAAGCACTTACTATTGAGCTTGAAAATGTTGAAAACCCTGGCTATGGAGGGCTTGAGAAATTTGGCTAGATGAGGGAGATGAATGGCTGATTTTTGCCTTCATTTTCCCATTTTATTTCATTAATTAGCCAAATGACCAAATTGCCCTTAAGCCCCTTCTTTAAACTTTTCTCCATACATGCCCATTTTTGTCCAAAAACTTAGAAATTGGGAAAATTCTCCTTAAGGATTCTAATTAATAATCTAAAGCAATTTCATACAAATTTCTTCTAGAATCCAAGTTTTACGATTTACTCAATTTGGTCCTTATTTTCTAATTGGACACCTTGCTCATAGAATTTCTTCATGAAACTTTAACACATGCATATTTTCATATTCTAGACCTCATAATAATCATAAAATAAATATTTCAACATTGAATTTGTAGTCCTGAAACCACTGTTCTGACTAGGTCCTATTTTGGGATGTTACACAAAGGTTACTATATTCACTAATCACTCGGCGTTGAGATATCTCTTTGCAAAAAAGGATGTCAAACCAGGACTGATACGCTAGATATTAACTATTGCAAGAATTTGACATCGAGATAAAAGATCATAATGGTTCAGAGAATCAAGTTGCAGACCATCTGTCTCCACAGGAAGTTGGCAGTGAAGACAGCAACATACTTCAAATTGTCGACGCATTCCTAGAAGAGAAGTTATTTGCAATAGATGCAACCCTTTGGTATGTAGATTTTGTTAATTATCTAATGTGTAGAAAACTCTCATTGGGTCTCACAGGCCACAAAAAAGAAAGATTTCTTCATGACATAATGAAGTATCATTGGAACAAGTCGTATTTATTCAAAGTATGCAATCACAACATCATTCGATGTTGTGTTCTGGAATATGAGATACTTTCAATCCTGAGGCATTGTCATGATGCTCCTTATGGAGGTCATTCCAGTGGTTTGAGAACTGCTGCTAAAGTTCTCCAATTAGGATTCTACTAGCCGACATTATTCAAAGACACCCACAATTTTGTGAATCAATGTGATAAGAGTCAGCGCACCGGTTCTATATCCCAACACAATGAAATGTTGCAACAGCCAATTATAGAAGTTGAATTATTCGATGTTTGGGGTATGGATTTTATGGGACCATTTTTGAGTTCATTTGGAAATCTTTATCTATTAGTAGCTATGGATTATGTCTCGAAGTGGGTGGAAGCTATTGTAGTCCCAAAGGATGATGCAAAGACAGTGCTAAAATTTTTTTCACAAGCATATACTCACCCGCTTTAGCACACCAAAAGCATTGATTAGTGATCAGGGTACACAATTTCATTGCAACCAAGTGGTGAATGCACTGAAGAGATATGGAGTCAATCATAGAATGGCTAATACTTATCATTCGTAAACCAATGGGCAAGCCGAAGCATCGAATCAACAAATTAAGAACATTCTTGAGAAGGTTCTAAACCCTTTGAGGAAAGATTGGTCTTTCTGATTGGATAACGCTTTATGGGCATTGCGGATAGCATACAAAACTGCATTAGGGATGTCGTCATATCAATTGGTTTTTGAGAAAGCATGTCATTTGCCAGTCGAACTAGAACACAAAACAATGTGGGCAATTAAGCAAGTGAACATGGACTATGAAGCAAGTGGAAAGAAAAGATTGTTGGATATTTCTGAACTGGAAGAGATTAGGAGAAATGCTTATGAAAATGCTACAATTTACAAAGAAAAGACCAAATGATGGCATGACAAGATTATTTTACAGCGACAATTTGTCGTGGGTCAATAGGTTTTATTATTTAATTCTTAACTCAAATTGCACCTAGGTAAATTGTGTTCATATTGGTCAGGACCTTTTGAAGTTGTCGTCGTATTTCCTCATGGTGTAGTCACAATTCGAGATTTACATGATGGACACCAGTTCAAAGTGAATGGACAGAGGCTGAAATATTATTTTGGTAATAATTATCAAAAGCAGGCAGAGACCATTAAATTGGTCAAAAAGTTTTAATTTTTAATTAGTACTCTATGATTTTAGTTTATTTCATTTAATTTATGTTTTGATTAAGATTGTTATCCTTTCTTTTTGAAGAATAATTAGGTACCATTGTCGACACATTGAAATCTTACTGCCAGCATATTCCATACGTCTGCACTACCATTAATAGCTCGTCAGAATTTAGAGAAATTCAAATTCCATTGTTGGATCAAAACTCACTCAGCCATTTGATCTTTTTGAGTGGACACAATTTCTATTAGACAAAACTCTTTCTGCCAGCCCTATATCTCTCCACAAAAAAACACGCCTCTCCATCTTTCTCTTTCACTCACTATAAATTCTCCCTTACTGTATCGACTGTAACGTATTCAAGCAACCATTTTTATTTCTTTTCTCTTCTAAAAATCCTATCTTTTTACCTTTAAATCATTTTCTCGCAACAAAATATGCCAAAAACAAGAGGCTTGGTCAAGAAAGCCACCAAATCTAATTGGGAACATGCATCGTCTGCTGCCACAATCCGTGAATCAAAATCACCTAGGCCAGTGCAGGCAAGGGAGCCTGTACTCTTTTTGAATAAATCGGCAAAGAATGTAACACCCCGAACCCGAGACCATTGCCGGTGTCGGACACGAGGGGTTAACAAGCCAAGTTCACATGGTTTGCCCACCAATTTGACATTTCCAGTCAGGCTGGAAGACTGCATCACCGTCGCCTTAAAAATCATATCTCGAGTTTCACAACTCGGAAACTGGTTTCGTAAATTTTCCCTGAATTTAGACTCATATATCCATCCATGGATTTATTTCTAGAATTTTGGTCGGGCCAACTAGTACAGTTTATTAGTTAAAGTCACCCATGTTACAGGGATCGACTGCTCTGACCTTCGCGCGGTATAACTTGAATATCTCTCTGTACAGGGCTTTAATGCTGGTGTCATTTGTTTCTAATGAAACTAGACTCAAAATGGAATCTGTACATATAAGGTATGTCTCCTAATTATTTTTGGATAATTTATAGTGAATTTTTAAAGTTGCGACAGGGAACCCAGAAACCATTCTGGCCCTGTCTCACAATAGCTTTAATATCTCTTAACCTGTAACTCCTATGACCATTTCGTTTCTTCCATAAGAAAATAGACTCATCAAGGTTCATTTACATAGCTTATTCACTATTTAATTCCATTCCTATGAATTTTGGTGATTTTTCACATTCACGCCACTGCAGCTGGCAGCATCTGTTTTTAAGGTAGGTCTTACCTATTTGGTAGTCTCCATGAACCAACTAGTCTTGCCATACATAGGTTCATATATGATCATTTTAACCATGCCAATGGCTGATCATATGACCAACATTCCCATTTCCAATCCATAGCCACATCATGACACTAAATATATACATACAAACCACAATTAGTCTAAGTTCATGCTTCCTTTTCGAGCCATTTTAGCATGGCCGTACATACTTACATTACAACATATTTAACAAACAAGAGGTAGTCCTATACATGCCATCTCAAGTTCAACCAAAATTTATACCAAAATGGAGGCTTGATAGTGTGGATGACTTGACTTCAACGATCCGAATCCGATTGCTATCGGCGAAATCTAGAAAACCGAGAGCCAAAGCAATGAGTAAGCATTTTTATGCTTAGTAAGTCTCAAGGAATATAATCAACTCTAATTACAGCAATACATTCACATAGTTAAATGCATCATTTCATTAATGCACATTCACATAATCATACTTACTTCACCATCTCAACTCTTATGTTCATACACAAATAACGGCTTCATTAAGGCCGATAACTCGCTCCATCATAGGAGCGGATATTCATCGCTCTTACTCCTAGCGCATAAAGGCACACACCGCACTTACCTTATCATTGGGAAATTTCACAAGTGCATTAGCTGAAATTTTCCAGCAAGCTCATAATTTTCAAATTACATACCTTCGAGTTTATCCGGATGTCGGTACTGTTCAATCGCCTTGGGACATAGCCGGTTATGGTAACCCGCACCAAGGCCTCACGGACTTTACCCGGATATCACGATTTGCACAAATGCCTTGGGTCTTAGCCCGGATTTAACAACTTGCACGAATGCCTTGGTCTTAGCCGGATTTAACAACTTGCACGAATGCCTTGGTCTTAGCCGGATATAGCTACTAGCACAATTGCCTTGGTCTTAACCGGATATAAATTTCAGCATAATTGTCTTGGGCTTAGCCGGATATCATTCAATTTCTCATGCACACATACATCAATAATCATTGGACATACATATTTCATTTTCACGTTACTAAGGCTCAAACACAATTATAATCATTAGCATATTCGCCTTGGGACTTAGCAGGGTGGAATTCAAATACTCATACACACATGATCAATAATCATACACATCCATGTTTCATCTTACATAATTCAAGTAAGATCACTTCTTGAGGACTTACCTCGGATGTTGTCGAACGGCTTTTTCTGGCTATTCGATCACCTTTTCCTTCCCTTGTCCAATTGTGGCCCTCTTAGCTCTTGAGCTAATTCAAACAAATTCAATTTATTAAAACCTCATTGTGCTTGCTTATGGCCGAATATGACAAGGATTTTAAGTGGTCATATGGCCACTCTTTAGCTCGAATACACAATGGTCATGCACATTTTATACTACATCAAGCAATTCAATACAATTTGTTTGAACATCAAGGAAATGCTAAGGCCTTCAATGGGCTACCCAAGGCCGAATATTCATGTACTTGTTGAGGTCAAAATTTGCACTTAATACCTCACAAAAACAGCATGCAATCTACTAATTAATGCTTGCACATTGTGGCCCAAAACTTATAATATAGCATCAAGCACTTATATGTGTGCTAGGCGAATTGTGCTTGCAATTTCACAAGCATTCTTCCACATTTTCTTCTTTAAATCAATATATTCATCACTTAGTTCATAACCAAACAAAATGTGCAATCATATATATGCATATATGAGCATGGCGAATTTTCAAAGTGTCCATAGCCATCCAAAACACAAACTTTTAACTAACATGCAAGAAGCATGAATCATGCTCAAGAATGCATCATGGCCAAGTATGACAATCATGCTCCTTTTCAACTTTAATCATGATAAAACAAAGAAAACTCAAAATCTTACTCATGAGTAGAAAATCCATCATTGCATGCATCATCATCAAGCTTCACACTTAGCATGCAATGGCTTTATCACTATAACAACTTTGGCCAAATACCATTTCCATGGCATACCAAAGATTTGAGCCATGGTTAACATGCACATCAAGTTAGCAACCAAAACATGCATGAAACTCCCAACACAACCTCATACATACCTTAATCTTGATGCAAACTTAGCCAAATCTCCTTCTAGATCTCTTCCAAACCAAGCATGAAGCAAAAATCCTCCTTCTTCCTTAGTTTTGGCTCAAAGAAAGGATGAACAAAATTTTTTTTCTTTCCTTCTCTACAACTCACGGCAATGGGGGGGGATTACCACACACATTTTTTTTTTTTTTTTTTTTTCATTTTTTTATCACCCATACACCTTTGTTTATTATTTCACCCTAATGCACCAACAAAACATGTTTCATGACATGTTTAGCCCATCCTCCTTGTCATGGCCGCCACCACCTATAAAAGGGGAATTTGACATGCAAGTCCATTATTTTGCATGCATGCTTTAATTAGTCATCACACATTTCCTATCATACTTTCAAAGTTCATTACTAAGTCCTTTCTTGTGGAATACACCCTTATAACACTAAATCAATCATCATAAAATGTCATACATGAGCACACACATATTATAGGCATCAAAATAAATTTTAATTATTTTTATGCCTCGGTTTTGTGGTCCCGAGACCACCTTCCGACTAGGGTCAATTTTGGCTGTCACAACTCTCCCCACTTAAGAAATTTTCGTCCCGAAAATCTTACCGGTAAATAGGTTTGGATATCGCTCTTTCATAGAGTTCTCGGTCTCCCAAGTAGCTTCTTCTATCCGTGCTTGAGCCATAACACTTTTACTAGCGGAACCGCTTGTTTCACAACTCTTTCACTTCGTGATAGGATACGAATCGGTTCTTCCTCATAACTCATATTAGCTTGAATTTCAATTTCGATGGACTAATCACGTGCGATGGATCGGATCTATAGCGTCGAAGCATCGAAGCGTGAAAGACATCGTGAACCTTTTCGAGTTCGGGGAAAAATCAAACGATATGCCATTGGATCGACTCGCTCGGATATCTCATATGGCCCAACGAACCTCGGGCTCAACTTGCCCTTTCGGCCGAATCTGAGTATCTTTTTCCAAGGCGATACCTTGAGAAACACTTTATCACCCACCTGATACTCGATATCCTTACGCTTCAGGTCTGCGTACGACTTCTGACGATCGGAGGCTATCTTCAGACTTTCACGGATTACTTTCACTTTCTGTTCAGCATCCCTAATCAAATCCACCCCGAAAATCTTGCTTTCACCGAGCTCAGTTCAAAACAATGGCGTACGGCATTTACGACCGTACAAGGCCTCGTAGGGTGCCATCTTAATACTTGATTGAAAGCTGTTGTTGTAAGCAAATTCAATCAACGGCAAATACCGTTCCCATGAACCACTAAACTTGAGGACGCAACATCTTAACATATCCTCAAGTATCTGAATTATCCGCTCGGATTGACCATCGGTTTGGGGGTGAAAGGCGGTGCTGAAATGCAACTTGGTACCCAAAGCCTCTTGCAATTTTTTTCCAAAATCGCGACGTAATCTTGGGTCTCTATCCGACACGATAGAAATAGGCACCCCATTCAATCGAATAATTTGGGAGACGTATAATTCTACCAATTTATCGAGCGAAAAATCCGTGCAGACGAGGATAAATGAGCGGACTTGGTCGATCTATCAACAATGACCCAAATCGCATCTTTCTTACTTGCCGACACTGGTAATCCAGATATAAAATCCATTGTCACTCGATCCCATTTCTATTCAGGTATCATGATTGGCTGAAGTAATCCCGATGGCACTTGATGTTCCGCTTTCACTTGTTGACATATCAGACACCTTGAAACAAATTCAGAAATGTCTTATTTCATACAGGGCCACCAAAATTGGCGTTTGGTCATTGTACATTTTAGTACTACCGGGTGGATTGACATTCGACTCTTTGTGAGCCTCGCTCAAAATCATCGAAACAAGTTCGAATCCTTGGAATACATAATCGACCCTTGAACGTCAGCGGTCATTGTCGTCAATCTGAAATTCGATTCTTCATCCGAAACACATTCGCTCGCTTAGCGACCAATTCAGCGTCGACCTTTTGAGATTCAAGTATTTGATGAATCAATAATGGTTTGGCCTCTAATTCGACTACTAGCACCTCCTCGGGTGATAATCAATGCTGAGTTCATAGTCTTTCAACAACTCAAGCCAACGTCTTTGTCGCAGGTTTAAATCTTTCTGAGTCATCAAATATTTTAGACTCTTGTGGTCCGAATAAATATGACACCTTTCTCCAAACAAGTAATGCCGCCATATCTTCAAGGCGAACACTATGGCTGCTAGTTCAAGGTCATGGGTCGGATATTTTCTCTCATGCGGCTTTAGTTGTCTTGACGCGTAAGCCACAACTCGACCTTCTTGCATCAACGCACAACCTAACCCAAGCAAGGATGCGTCCATCAGATATGACAAACTCTTTACCGGACTCACTGTACTAGCACTGGGGCCTCGGTTAAACAAGTTTTAGTCGATCGAAACTTTCTTGACAAGTGTTCCGACCACTCGAACTCAACATCTTTTGGAGTAGTTTCATCATCGCAGACTATCATCGAAAAACCTTTCACAAATCGTCGATAGTATCCGGCAAGCCCCAAAAGCTCCTAACCGGTAACATTCCTTGGAGGTTTCCAATTGACTATGGCGAAATTTTGTTCAGTCCACCCGACACCGATGCGGACACCACGTGCCCCAAAAAACTAACCTCTTTCACCAAAATTCACATTTACCGAACTTTGCGTATAGCGCTTATCTCGTAAGATTTGCAACACTAGCCTCGGTGTTCGGTTTCATCTCTCGAATTGACCTAAATGTCATCGATAAATACAACTACGAACCGATCCAAGTATGGTCTGAAAATTCTATTCATTAAATCCATAAACACCGAGGGCATTAGTGAGCCCCAACGGCATCACCAAGAATTCGTAGTGACCGTGATTTCGTTCTAAAAGCGGTTTTGGGTATGTCCGATTCTCGGACCCTCAATGATAGTTACCCGACCTTAAATCTATCTTTGAAAACACCGAGGCTCCCTTTAATTGATCAAACAAATCGTCAATTCGTGGCAACAGATATTTATTCTTTATCGTCACTTTATTGAGTTGACGATAGTCGATGCACAACCTCATGCTTCCGTCCTTCTTTTTCACAAACAATCTTGAGTGCGCCCCATGGAGAAAAAAACTCGGTCGAGCGAAACCTCTATCCGTCAATTCTTGCAATTGGACCTTCAATTCCTTTAACTCCGTTAATGCCATACGATATGGAGCTATCGAAATTGGAATGGTACCGGTACCAATTCGATGCCAAATTCTACTTCCGAACAGGTGGTAAGCCGGCAATTCTTTGGGAAAACATCCGGTATTCACAAACCACGGCACAGATTCGGGTTTCTTTTCGATTCCTTGTCATCGAGCACGACGCAAGGTATGCTTCGCCCCTTTTCTTACATATTTACGGGCCAACATCGCGATATTACGGTGGCAACTCCTTTAAGTCCGTAGACTCAACCCGTATTATCTTGTTATTCGAGCTCCTCAAATCGATAGTCTTGCTCTTTCAATTTACAACCGCATCGTGCATGGTCAACCAATCCAGACCAAGAATAACGTCGAACTCATCGAACGGCAAAAGCATCGAGTTCGCGGAAAACAAGAACCTCGGAACACTAGGGGACTTTTCTTGCACACTTTGTTGACAAGCACGTAATGACCCAAGGGTTTGATACCGAATTACAAACTCGAGAAACTCGATAGGCAAGTCTTCTTTGGATGCTAAGGTTTCACATATATATGAATGAGTAGAACCGGGGTCAATCAAAGCAATCACATTTGTATTGAAAAGAGTGAAAGTACGGTAATGACATCCGAGAGGCAGCATCCTCGCGTGCGGCGTATGGCATAAGTCCTCGCAGGAGCACGAGCCTCAGATCTGATGGTAGCATCTCTAGATCCTCTCTGACCGCCACTGACATTGCCCATATTTCTAGGTGGCCTACCTCGAGCAGCAGTAGTACCCGAGTTTCCACTCGACTCACATTCATTCAAGCATCCTCGGGCAATCCTTCCTAAAGTGGTCGGCCGATCCACACTTATAGCAGGAGTGATCACGAAACCAACAGCTCCCGAATGCCATTTGCCACAATGTTGACACTCCGGCCTCTCTCGCGATCATTTCCACCATCTGGCGATCGAAGTGACTCGTGTGGTCACAGGGTCGATCGCGTCCTCGTCTAGAAAAGCCCAAACGCCTCTAGACCGGCTCGCATCATCTCGAAATCCTTCGATGCTTGTTGAAGAGACTTTCCGAGGACCTCTTTCGAATTCTCCGGTTCCCACATCAGCTTTTGTTTCTCCTTTCTAAGCTCTTGGCTTTACAAGCTCGCTCAACGAGTACTCGAACTCTCGTATCTCGAGAATGCCAACAAACATCCTTATATCATCATTCGTAGCCTTAAATTCAGTGGCCCGTGTTTTGAATCCTATCGATTGGGGCTTACTTGACCTTATTTGGTCGATCACGGAGGTATTGTAGGTGCGAGGTTGCATTTGTCGGGAACGGAGGTTGTGGAACAGCCGTGTTGGTTCAAATGTATTGATTGAACCATTCGTTCATCACACTATAAAAGGCTTGCCTAGCCTCGTCATTAGGATTGCTGGCCATAGGTTGAGAGTCCGGCGCTGTCCCTTGCGTGGGAGCAGCGCCACACTCTCCACACCATCAGCTATCGCTTCGGTTGGGATCGGGATCCATTGCTAATAACAAACACAAAGTCAAATTGTCGAAATCCCCACACTATCGATTCATCATTTAATGGCATGTATAGCTAGACCCCAAACACATCACGGTAGTCCTAGAATCGACTAAACCGTGGCTCGATACCAATAAAATTGTAACACCCGAACCCGAGACCATTGCGATTGTCGGACACGAGGGTTAACAAGCCAAGTTCACATGGTTTGCCCACCAATTTGACATTTCCAGTCAGGCTGGAAGACTGCATCACCGTCGCCTTAAAATCATATCTCGAGTTTCACAACTCGGAAACTGGTTTCGTAAATTTTCCTGAATTTAGACTCATATATCCATCCATGGATTTATTTCTAGAATTTTGGTCGGGCCAACTAGTACAGTTTATTAGTTAAAGTCACCCATGTTACAGGGATCGACTGCTCTGACCTTCGCGCGGTATAACTTGAATATCTCTCTGTACAGGGCTTTAATGCTGGTGTCATTTGTTTCTAATGAAACTAGACTCAAAATGGAATCTGTACATATAAGGTATGTCTCCTAATTATTTTTGGATAATTTATAGTGAATTTTTAAAGTTGCGACAGGGAACCCAGAAACCATTCTGGCCCTGTCTCACAATAGCTTTAATATCTCTTAACCTGTAACTCCTATGACCATTTCGTTTCTTCCATAAGAAAATAGACTCATCAAGGTTCATTTACATAGCTTATTCACTATTTAATTCCATTCCTATGAATTTTGGTGATTTTTCACATTCACGCCACTGCAGCTGGCAGCATCTGTTTTAAGGTAGGTCTTACCTATTTGGTAGTCTCCATGAACCAACTAGTCTTGCCATACATAGGTTCATATATGATCATTTTAACCATGCCAATGGCTGATCATATGACCAACATTCCCATTTCAATCCATAGCCACATCATGACACCAAATATATACATACAAACCACAATTAGTCTAAGTTCATGCTTCCTTTTCGAGCCATTTTCGCATGGCCGTACATACTTACATTACAACATATTTAACAAACAAGAGGTAGTCCTATACATGCCATCTCAAGTTCAACCAAAATTTATACCAAAATGGAGGCTTGATAGTGTGGATGACTTGACTTCAACGATCCCGAATCCGATTGCTATCGGCGAAATCTAGAAAAGCGAGAGCCAAAGCAATGAGTAAGCATTTTTATGCTTAGTAAGTCTCAAGGAATATAATCAACTCTAATTACAGCAATACATTCACATAGTTAAATGCATCATTTCATTAATGCACATTCACATAATCATACTTACTTCACCATCTCAACTCTTATGTTCATACACAAATAACGGCTTCATTAAGGCCGATAACTCGCTCCATCATAGGAGCGGATATTCATACGCTCTTACTCCTAGCGCGCAAAGCACACACCGCACTTACCTTATCATTGGGAAATTTCACAAGTGCATTAGCTGAAATTTTCCAGCAAGCTCATAATTTTCAAATTACATACCTTGGAGTTTATCCGGATGTCGGTACTCGTTCAATCGCCTTGGGACATAGCCGGTTATGGTAACCCGCACCAAGGCCTCACGGGACTTTACCGGATATCACGATTTGCACAAATGCCTTGGTCTTAGCCGGATTTAACAACTTGCACGAATGCCTTGGTCTTAGCCCGGATTTAACAACTTGCACGAATGCCTTGGTCTTAGCCGGATATAGCTACTAGCACAATTGCCTTGGTCTTAACCGGATATAAATTTCAGCATAATTGTCTTGGGGCTTAGCCGGATATCATTCAATTTCTCATGCACACATACATCAATAATCATTGGACATACATATTTCATTTTCGTTACTAAGGCTCAAACACAATTATAATCATTAGCATATTCGCCTTGGGACTTAGCCGGGTGGAATTCAAATACTCATACACACATGATCAATAATCATACACATCCATGTTTCATCTTACATAATTCAAGTAAGATCACTTCTTGAGGACTTACCTCGGATGTTGTCGAACGGCTTTTTCGGCTATTCGATCACCTTTTCCTTCCCCTTGTCCAATTGTGGCCCTCTAGCTCTTGAGCTAATTCAAACAAATTCAATTTATTAAAACCTCATTGTGCTTGCTTATGGCCGAATATGACAAGGATTTTAAGTGGTCATATGGCCACTCTTTAGCTCGAATACACAATGGTCATGCACATTTTATACTACATCAAGCAATTCAATACAATTTGTTTGAACATCAAGGAAATGCTAAGGCCTTCAATGGGCTACCCAAGGCCGAATATTCATGTACTTGTTGAGGTCAAAATTTGCACTTAATACCTCACAAAAACAGCATGCAATCTACTAATTAATGCTTGCACATTGTGGCCCAAAACTTATAATATAGCATCAAGCACTTATATGTGTGCTAGGCCGAATTGTGCTTGCAATTTCACAAGCATTCTTCCACATTTTCTTCTTTAAATCAATATATTCATCACTTAGTTCATAACCAAACAAAATGTGCAATCATATATATGCATATATGAGCATGGCGAATTTTCAAAGTGTCCATAGCCATCCAAAACACAAACTTTTAACTAACATGCAAGAAGCATGAATCATGCTCAAGAATGCATCATGGCCAAGTATGACAATCATGCTCCTTTTCAACTTTAATCATGATAAAACAAAGAAAACTCAAAATCTTACTCATGAGTAGAAAATCCATCATTGCATGCATCATCATCAAGCTTCACACTTAGCATGCAATGGCTTTATCACTATAACAACTTTGGCCAAATACCATTTCCATGGCATACCAAAGATTTGAGCCATGGTTAACATGCACATCAAGTTAGCAACCAAAACATGCATGAAACTCCCAACACAACCTCATACATACCTTAATCTTGATGCAAACTTAGCCAAATCTCCTTCTAGATCTCTTCCAAACCAAGCATGAAGCAAAATCCTCCTTCTTCCTTAGTTTTGGCTCAAAGAAAGGATGAACAAAATTTTTTTCTTTCCTTCTCTACAACTCACGGCAATGGGGGATTACACACACACACATTTTTTTTTTTTTTTTTTTCATTTTTTATCACCCATACACCTTTGTTTATTATTTCACCCTAATGCACCAACAAAACATGTTTCATGACATGTTTAGCCCATCCTCCTTGTCATGGCGCCACCACCTATAAAGGGGGAATTTGACATGCAAGTCCATTATTTTGCATGCATGCTTTAATTAGTCATCACACATTTCCCTATCATACTTTCAAAGTTCATTACTAAGTCCTTTCTTGTGGAATACACCCTTATAACACTAAATCAATCATCATAAAATGTCATACATGAGCACACACATATTATAGGCATCAAAATAAATTTTTAATTATTTTTATGCCTCGGTTTTGTGGTCCCGAGACCACCTTCCGACTAGGGTCAATTTTGGGCTGTCACAAAGAAACGATTTGACAACAACATATTGAAGTGCAACTTTCATCCTGAGTAGGGCATTTCTCTTTCGCCACAACAAGATTTGGGTAAACAAGTCTCCAAAACCATCTCGAACTTAAAGTGGAAACTTTTTGCAACCATCCTGGAAGCTGCTTGCCTTCACTGGTACGTGAGTTCTATGCCAATCTCTACTATCATGAGTTAGATTTTATTTTTGTTCGAAAATGTTTAATACCATGGGACACTGCAAACATCAACGAGTTATACAACACCAAGGTCGATGTCGGTAAACACTCTAAGTTCATGGATGACATCACAGATGAAAAATGCAAGCTATTGGTGAGAGACTTGTGCGTAAAGAAAGCAGTTTGGATAGGTTCTCATCAAAAGAACTATACGATGCATCGTCACTTCCTGACACTACAAGGTAAAATTTGGTTTCACTTTGTCAACTGCAGACTAAAGCCCTACACTCACAACACCACAGTCACCCTAGACAGAATGTGTCTAATACATTCTATATTCAAGGGCCAAAAAATTGATGTGGGTGCAATTCTTCACCAAGAAATAGCTAACTGTGCTACAAGGCAGACTGGGATCTTATTTTCACATCCCTATTGATGTTATTGTGCCAGCAAACAGGAATCATGCCCCGTGCTGGTGAGGAAATCCTAGAAAATAAGTGCCCAATCAATGAAGCTTCTATAGAAAGAATGACTCGAGGTAAGGGCACACCAATAGTGAAGGAGACAGAGACCAGCAAGACAAGAAAGAGCAAAGCCAAAGTCGACAGAAAAGAAACAAGCATGAATACAGAGACATCATTATGGCGCAAACTGAATAATGTCAAAAAAAATGGTAAATTCCATCAACAATAGGCAGATCAAGCTTGTTCCTATAGTAGAAGATATGGAGCGATCCTAGAATTTGTTTTATGCTTATACCAGAGCCTGGAACAGTTCTATTGCAGCCACATTAGGCCAACTAAGCCCATCCCCACTACTGGAATTCCCTATGTTTCTACCAATCATTCCTAACTATTACCACTCTTCCTCGAATGATGACTTAGAAGACTGAGATAGACCAATGGCATCCTAACCCATTATTCAAGTCTCTGATACTAAGAAATAAGAAGAATCCAAGGACATCGACGAATGCCTGCGAAAGATTGATAGCTTATTTGAGGATAGTGTCTTTGCTGATCAAGAAGACACTATTGTTGAGAAGGAAGTTGGTGCTGCAAAAGAAGAAGTTATTGGTCAAGAAGAAGAAGATGCTGAAAAGGAAAAAGAAAAATAAGAAGAATATTTTGTTGAGAAGTTTGTCACCACATCTAAATCTGTGGGTGCAAATATTATGAATTTGGAGCGAATTGGAGTAAAACTGGTGAAAGTTGCTGAGATCACCAGTGAGGAGCAATGCAATTCATTGGCAATAGTGGTATACACTAGACCACTCCAAGTGGACTCTCTTACAAAAATAGCAGCCGATGATGCCGGGGCTAAGCCAGGAACTAAGGAGCAATCTGTAGACCGTGCAAAGCCCAAAGAAAAGAAAAGTAAGCGCTCCAAGGATAAAAAAAAATGAAAGAATGAGGATAAAGAAACATCATGCAGCCACATCGACGGCTACAGATAACTGGGTTAGTTTGTTTTAAACTTTAGTTGTAGTATTCATGCATTGCATGTAGCTATAGGTTTTATTTTGATAAGTATATATTGTCGTTGCATTTCTATTGTCATTGCATTTAAATTTTACTGTATTGGGGACAATGCAAACTTTAAGTTTGGGGGAATGCATATGAGGTTTGGAATTACACCCACATTTCAAAACTTTTTTTTGAAATATGCAAGGTTTATTTATGGTTAATGCAAATGTGTGTGAAAATTTTTGTTACATTCGATGTTTAATTCTTGAAACACATAACTTATTAGTGAATGACTTGGATAAATTTGATAGAAGATTGTAGCTTCAATTTTTTGATGAATGGATTAGGTTGCATGAGTAATGGATGACTGTCATCATTCCTTAAATCTTGAATAAATCCACCTTTTACAGCTGCTTATATATGTATATATAGTTATAAAGTAGAGATACTCCAAAGTGGGTGTAGTATGGAATGTTAAAAAGGGAACACTTCAATACAAGCGTTAGAAAAATCAATCTGGCCAAAGACTATCGCTGCATGGGTGAGTGTCGGCGTAGTTACGTACTCCCTGAGCGTTTGTTGCACCCCATCGTTACTTCTCAAGAACAAAGGTACAATAATGCAACGATATCCCTTATTCCAAAAAAAAAAAGTATATATATACTTAGTATCATACAATAAATGTTGTTATGGTAGATAGAGTTTAGGGTTTGAAGCATTATGCTAGCATTGATGAAGTTGTAATCTTATTGTAAGCATGATACAATAAATGCTAGCATGATACATAAGTTGTATCATACTTATGTATTGTCGATGCAATATTCTTTCACCTGAATATGATTCATTCATTGGGATTTTAGGTGATTCAAGTTGCAAAAATGATCATTTGCTTTAGTGAATTTTTGGGTAGCCTTACTAGAATATTTCAAAATGGTTGTTCGTGTGGGCATGATAAGTGACCATTCGGTAAAAACATTGCTTCCTTTAATGCACTGTCCAAGTGAGAGAATGAATAAGACTCTTTGGCAGCCTTCTAGAAGATGGTTATTGATTATTCATATGCTCAATTGAATGCCACAATCTACAAATGAGCTAAATGTGCTTCTTGATGAAATGGTTTAATGAATACCATTTTGGTTGTTCGATTATAGAGAAGATATTAACACATCTTAATTGTTAAGTGAAGTTCATGTACATCATTTAAGGTTGAATTTAGCCATCCATCTACTAGGTGTTCTATATATATTTCATTTTTATCGTTTTTGTAAGGTTAGACTATTTTTTTATCAAAAATACATTTTGAGTTTCAATTCTTTTTTCTTTTTAGAACTTCCTGAACTTATCAAGAATTCCATTCTTGTGGCATTCACCAAACCCAATCTTATCACTTAAACCTATTCCAAAGTGTGGCGATCATCATATACCTTTGGTTCCTATCTCAATATAGATAGTGGGTCAAGGTTTCATCCATTTCCAAACTTTGCGAGTTTAAGCAATCCTATAGAATTTGGATCGCATTGTTTTATAACATCGATTCTTTTCTAGTTCGTTTAAGTTCGTAAGTTATATCCTAAATTTACCTTATTGTTTATTTTTCTTCATAATTAACCATATTTCGAGTAAGTGCTTGTTTAGATGATCAAGACCATTCAAACCACGAATCAAATTTCAAACTCATAACCAGGTTCACGTCAACTTTATTCGTTGTTTAATCAAATTTATCTTCTGCACAATTTGTCAAACTAAATTTTTAACCCAGAATAAATGTTGTTAGTTTAGAATATATATCAGAAGTTGTAAGATTTTGCTTTTTCATTTTCGTGTCTTAGTTGTAGAATTTGTCTTTATCATAAAATTAGTTAATAAGAAATTATTTCTTTTCATAACCAAAGAAAATTATGTTCGAATTGCTGGGATTAATCTTTTTAATTTCACACACCTTAAGGAAACTGTTATAGATATTGTCACAAAATTTAAAATTTAAAATTTAAATTAATATGTTATCATTTATGTAATCATATTTTTCATAAATTTAAATTAAATAAACGTCAGAATAAAAATATGTAGTAAAGTAGTGGTGGCCACTAGTAAACCTCTAAAGTTTAAAGGCAGTACATGCATGTTTTTTATAAGGATTTTAAATTATCAAATATATATGGTTGAGGTTGATTAAGTTTTACCATTGATGGTGAAGGAAATAAGCACCGTACCATTAACGGCGTTAATGTCGACATGTAGAATTTCAAGCGAGAGGTGTTTAAGGCAGACATTATTTTGACTAGCTGACGAGAAAACTAAGGAGACACCATCATTGAAAGAAAATTTTTTCCTGAAAACTTCACTTTCACGTTGACTGTTGGAGACTTGGAGTTTGCAACGAGCTCGTTAGTATCATCCACGCCATAGCCATGATGATTTCATGGTTTGAGTCCCTTGTTGAGTAAATAAACTTGGCTTAAAACAGCTTTGAACTATTTTGATGCCCAATTCTTTGAAAGCTTATATATCTGAGACAGTCTTAAAACAGATGCTGAAGTAGTTGGAGATGTGCCCCTAAAATGTTAGTAAAGAAAATGTAACATCTATGTTCCACCCATTTTAGTAAAGAAAATTAGTTAATAGGGAGTACTTGACAATAAGTGTAACACCCCGTACCCGAGACCGTCGCCGGAGTCGGACACGAGGAGTTAACGGGCTTAATCCACTTACTTGCACAATTCATTTTAAAAATTTCCAGACAGCTGGCTAACTGTGTCACTGTCACCTTAAAAATCATATCTTGAGTTCCACAACTCGAAAATCAGTTTTGTGATTTTTCCCTGAAACTAGACTCATATATGCATCTAAAAATGTTTTTCTAGAATTTTTGGTTGGGCCAATTAGTACATTTTATTAGTTAAAGTCTCCCCTGTTACAGGGTGTGACTACACTGACCTTCCTGCATTACGATTTTGATATCTCCCTGTACAGGGCTTCAATACTGATTCCGTTTGTTTCTACGGAAATTAGACTCAAAAAGGAATCTTTACATATATGGCATGACTTCTAATTATCTCTGGTCAATTTATAATGAATTTCCAAAGTCGGAACAGGGACTCCAGAAACCGTTCTGGCCCTGTCTCACGAAAACTTAAATATCTCTTAACATACTGCTCATATGATCATTTCGTTACTCTCCTATGAAAATAGACTCGTCAAGGTTCGTTTAAATAATTTATTCACTATTTAATTCCATTCCTAATATTTTTAGTGATTTTTCACATCCACGTCACTGCAGCTGTCAGCATCTGTCTTTAAGGTAGGCTTTACCTATTTCATAGTTTCCATGATTCAACTAGCCCTTAAACATAAATAGCACAAAATATGATCATGATTAACCATCCCAATGGCTAATCGTTTCCAAACATTTCCATACCTCTTAATGAACAACATACAATGATTATAATACCATGCCCAAAGTATACTTAAGCCATTTTCGCATGGCTATCCAAATTTACACAAAACCGAAAGGTACATGACCTACAATAAAAGGGTAGTCCTATACAAGCCATTTCAAAGTTCAACCAAAATAGTATACCAAGAAGGAGCTTTGATAGTGTGGGCGACTTCGACTTCAAAATCCGAGTCCGATTGCTGAAGAACCAAAATCTATAAAATAGAAAATCAAAGAAAAGCAGAGTAAGCATTTAATGCTTAGTAAGTTTGAGCCATGAATTTAAACACAACCAAAGTATAGCATTCATGTAGCTAAGCAGATAATTTCATATGCACAAATTCTCAATATCATACTTACTTCACATTACCAACCCTTATATTCATACACAAAGATCAACTTAGCCAAAGGCGGTAGCTCATTTATCAACTGGCGAATACTTATTTGTAAGGGCTCAACTAATTCAAAGCACATCTGAAACATACCTCATTGTTGGGATTTCACAAGCGTATTAACTGAAATTTTTACAGCAAGTTCATTCATTCCCGAATCACGTACCTTGAGTTTAACGGATATAGCTACTCGTTCAAATGCCTTGAGACATAGCCGGTTATAGTAACTCGCCTGAGATGCCTTTGGGACTTAACCCGGATTTAGTAACTCGCACAAATGCCTTGGATCTTAGTCCGATTTAGTAACTCGCACGAATGCCTTGAATCTTAGTCCGGATATAGTCACTTAGCACAAAGCCTTGGGACTTAGCCGGACATCATTCGAATAACCATGCACATTTATCAATAAATCATGACACATTCGTATTTCATTTTCATTAGCAAAACTCAAACACAAGGCACTTTTCACACTTGCAATTTCAGCTCAATAGCCACACACAAAGAGCATGATTTTGATTTGCTTAAAACATGATCTAATCAAATCATAATCTAAGTTCCATTACTCGAAAACTTACCTTGGATGTTGTCGAACGATTTCGATGGCTATTCGACCACTTTTTCCTTCCCTTTATCGGATTTAGTTCCCTTTGCTCTTGAGCTTAATATCGACCTAAGATGACCGATTGCTTCACTCCTTTCTTCCCCCTCTCAAATCGGCCAAGAAGAACCAAAGAACACAACTTGTTTTTTTTTCTTCCTTAGAATTTTCAGCCAAAAGAAGTGAAAAATGATGGACACCTTTTTTTTTTCTTCTTTCCCTCAACTCACGGCAATGGGGGGGGGGGGGAAACACTCACACCATTCTTTTTTTTTTCCCATTTCTTTATTACCCATACTCCTTATTTTATTTTTCCTAACATACACCATTGTCACAACATGTTTTATGACATGTTTTGCCCATCACCCTTGTCATGGCGGCCACTAGCAATTAAAAGGGGAAATTGACATGCAAGTCCACCCTTTGATTACATGCACTAATAGATCCTTATAGATTTACCTATCACATTTCAAAAGTGTCACACATAAGTCCTATCGACTAACTTCACATGCAATTTACTAAATCGAAGCTTAAAACCTTCACACATTCATAATCACATATTTTAGAAAATAGATATCATATTCAAATAATTTGGTGACTCGGTTTAGCGGTCCCGAAACCGCTTTCCGACTAGGGTCACTTTAGGGCTGTCACAACTCTCTCCCACTTAAGAAATTTTCGTCCCCGAAAATCTTACCGGTAAATAGGTTTGGGTATCGCTCTTTCATAGAGTTCTCGGGTTCCCAAGTAGCTTCTTCTATCCCGTGTTTGAGCCATAACACTTTTACTAACGGAACCCTTTTGTTTCACAACTCCTTCACTTCACGAGCTAAGATACGAATCGGTTCTTCTTCATAACTCATATCAGCTTGAATTTCGACCTCGGAAGGGTTTATTACGTGTGAAGGATCGGATCTGTAACGTCGAAGCATCGAAACATGAAAAACGTTGTGGATCCTTTCGAGTTCAGGGGGTAAAAGCAACCTATATGCAACTGGGCCAACTCGTTCAGAGATTTCATACGGCCCAACGAATCTCGGACTCAATTTGCCCTTACGGCCAAATCTGAGTATCTTTTTCCAAGGCGACACCTTAAGAAACACTTTGTCTCCCACCTGATACTCAATATCTCTTCGTTTTAAATCCGCGTACGACTTCTGACGATCTGATGCTGCCTTCAGACTTTCACAAATTATTATTACTTTCTGCTCAGCATCTTTAATCAAATTCACTCCGAAAATTTTACTTTCACCGAGCTCGGTCCAAAACAATGGCGTACGGCATTTTTGACCGTACAAAGCCTCGTAAGGTGCCATCTTAATACTTGACTGAAAACTATTGTTGTAAGCGAATTCAATCAAAGGTAAATACCGTTCCCATGAACCACTAAACTCGAGGATGCAACATCTCAACATATCCTCAAGTATCTCGAATTATCCGCTCGGATTGACCATCATTTGTGGATGAAAGCGGTGCTAAAATACGACTTGGTACCCAAAGCTTCTTGCAATTTCTTCCAAAATCGTGAGGTGAATCTCGGATCTCTATCCGACACGATAGAAATAGGTACCCGTGTAATCTCACAATCGAGAAACATACAATTCAGCTAATTTATCCATTGAAAAATCCGTGCGTCACGGGGATAAAGTGAGCCGACTTAGTCAATCTATCAACAATGACCCAAATCGCATCTTTCTTACTTGCCGACACTTTGGCGGCCGGATACAAAATCCATCGTTACTCGATCCCATTTCCATTCAGGTATCATGATCGGTTGGAGCAAACCCGTAGGCACTTGATGTTCCGCCTTCACTTGCTGACATATTAAACACTTCGAAACAAAATCAGAAATGTCTCGTTTCATACCATGCCACCAAAACTGACGTCTTAGGTCGTGGTACATTTTTGTACTCCCCGGGTGAATTGACATTCGGCTACAATGAGCTTCGTTCAAAATCATCGAAATGAGTTTTGAATTTCTTGGAACACACAACCGATTTCTGTACCTCAAACAATCGTCATCATCAATTTGAAACTCCGATTCCACATTGAACACATTCACCCGTCTTGCAACCAACTCATCGTCGACTTTACGAGCTTCACGAATTTGATGAATCAATAATGGTTTGGCCTTTAATTGGCTACTAACACATTGTCGGGTAGAACAGACAAGTGTACATTCATTGCTAAATAAAGCGACGGTGATTTCGGCTTAAGGCGTCCGCAACCACATTAGCCTTTCCCGGGTGATAGTCAATGACCAACTCATAATCTTTCAACAACTCAAGCCAACGCCTTTGTCGCAGATTCAAGTCTCTTTGAGTCATCAAATATTTAAGACTTTTGTGATCCGAAAATAAATGGCACTTCTCACCAAATAAGTAATGTCGCCATATTTTCAAGGCGAATACGATGGCAGCTAATTCGAGATCATGGGTCGGATAATTTTCCTCATGTGGCTTTAATTGTCTCGACGCATAGGCCACATGTGACAGCCCAAAATTGACCCTAGTCGGGAAGTGGTTTTGAGACCGCTAAACCGAGTCACCGAAATGTTTGAACGTAATATTTATTGTCTAGAATATGTAATTATGAATGTGTGAAAATTTCAAGCTTCGATTTAGTCGATTGCATGTGAATTCAGTTAGTAGGACTTGTGTGACACTTTTGAAATGTGATAGGCTAATCTATAAGGACCTAATAGTGCATGTAATCAAAAGGAGGACTTGCATGTCAAATTTCCCCTAATTGATAGTGGCGGCCATGACAAAGGATTATGGGCAAAACATGTCATAGACATGTTATGTTGGTGCATCATGGGAGGAAAAAATAAATTAATGAGTATGGGTAATAAAGAAATGGAAAAGAAAAAAAAAGAAAGAATGTGTGAGTGTTACCCCCCATTTTTGCCGTGAGTTGAAGAAAAAAAAAAAAATTGTTGTTCATCCTTTTTCATTTCTTTGAGCCGAAAATTCTAAGGAAGAAGGAAGGAGTTCTTGCTTCATGCTTGGTTTGAAAGAGGATTAGGAGGAGGTTTGGCCATACTTGTGTCTAGATTAAGGTATGTTTGAGGTTGTGCCATGAGATTCATGCATGTTTTTAGTTGCTAGCTTGAGTTCTAATTAGCCCATGGTTCAAATCTTTGCTATGTCATGGGGATGATATTCGGCCAAGGTGGATTTTGTGTTAATGCCATTGCATGCTAAATATGAAGCTTGTTAATGATATATGTGATGGTGGGTTGATGACTCTTGGATTTTCTTTTTAGCATTTTGAGTGAGACATTAAGTTCTTTGTTTAACCATGACCAAAATTGAAATGGTATGGTGTTGTGATGTATTCGCCATGGTATATCCATAAGTATGATTTATGCTTATTGCATAGTAGGTAAGATTTGTGTTTTGGATATATGTTTATATTTGGTTATAATCAACTTGAGATTGGCCCTTGCACCTATATGTATATATGTTTGCACATGATGTATTGGTATGACATATATACTATCTCAAGGTATATATTTACTTATGATGATGTTTGGTTATGAAGTAAATGATAGATGCGTATTGAGCTACAATATGTAATGCATTAGTTAGTAAAATGTATGCCATTTATGTGTGGTATTAAATATGTAATTGGCCTCAACATCAACATGCATATTCGGCCACATGAGATGAATTGGTGTGCATGCATTCGGTTAGAGGCAAGCATATTGATGCCTTTATCTTGGTTAGGACAATCGGCTAAAAAGGGAGTGTGGGTTAATATCTTGAGTTGATGCATGATTTCACATGTATGTGACTTTAATGTCTAATGTATAAATGAGGGCTAAGTGCCTTGTGTTCCTCTTTTCGATGCTCAAATGATTAAATCGATTTATTTATTTAATTAACCTCAAGAGCAAAGGGGATCTAAATCCGATAAAGGGAAGGAAAAAGTGGTCGAATAGCCATCGAAATCGTTCGACAACATCCGAGGTAAGTTCTTGAGTAATAGAGCTTAAATTATGATTTGATTAGATCATGTTTTAAGCAAATCGAAATCATGCTCTTTGTGTGTGGATATTGAGCCGAAATTTGGAAGAGTGATAAGTGTATTGTGTTTGAGTTTTGCTAATGAAAATGAAATACGAATGTGTCATGATTTAGTGTTAAATGTGCATGGTTATTCGAATGATGTCCGGGCTAAGTCCGAAGGCTTTGTGCTAAGTGACCATATCCGGACTAAGATCCGAAGGCATTTGTGCGAGTTCCCAAATTCGGGTTAAGTCCGAAGGCATTTGTGCGACTATTATAACCGGGCTATGTCCCAAGGCTTTTGAGCGAGTCGCTATATCCGGATAAAATCCAAGGTACGTGATTCGGGAATGAGCAATCTTGCTGTAAAATTTCAGTTAATACGCTTGCAAAATTCCAGCAATGAGGTATGTTTCGTATGTGCTTTGAATTAGTTGAGCCCTTACAAATAAGTATTCGCTCGGTTGATAAGCGAGCTACCGGCCTTTGGCTAAGTTGATCTTTGTGTATGAACATAAGGGTTGGTAATGTGAAGTAAGTATGATATTGAGAATGCGTGCATATGAAATTATCCGTTTAGCTATATGAATGCTATGCTTTTGTTGTCTTGGAATCCCTTGCTCAAAACTTACTAAGCATAAATTGCTTACTCCGTTTCTTTGTTCTCTGTTTTATAGATTTTGGCTCGTCACTATCGGACTCGGGATTTTTGGAAGTCAAGTCTCCCACACTATCAAAGCCCCTTTTGGTACAAATTTTGGTTGAACATTGAAATGGCATGTATAGGACTACTCTTTCGTTTGTTGGTCATAGACCCTTTGATTTTGTATAAATTTGGATAGCCATGCGAAAATGGATTATATACACTTTGGCATGGTATCATAATCATTTTGTATGTTGTTCATTAAGAGATGTGGAAATGTTTGGAATCGATTAGCCCTTGGAATGGTTAACCGTGATCATCTTTTGTGCCATGTATGCTAAAAGGGCTAGTTGAATCAAGGAAATTATGAAGTAGGTAAAATCTACCTTAAAGACAGAGGTTGACAGCTGCAGTGATGTGGATGTGAAAAATCACTAAAAATAGTAGGAATGGAATTAAATAGTGAATAAATTTTGTAAATGAACCTTGATGAATATATTTTCATAGGAAAGTAATGAAACGATCATATGAACAGTATGTTAAGAGATATTGAAGTTTTCGCGAGACAGGGCCAGAACGGTTTCTGGATTCCCTGTTCCGACTTTGGAAATTCATTGTAAATTAACCAGAGATAATTAGGAGACATGACATATATTTATAGATTCCTATTTGAGTCTAGTTTCTATAGAAACAAACGGCATCAGTATTGAAGTCCTGTACAGGGAGATATCCAAGTTGTAATGCACGAAGGTCAGTGTAGTCGATCCCTGTAACATGGGAGAATTTAACTAATAAACTGTATTAATTGGCCTGACCAAAAATTCTAGAAAAAAAATTTTAGATGCATATATGAGTCTAGTTTCAGGGAAAAATCACGAAACTGATTTTCGAGTTGTGGAACTCAAGATATGATTTTTAAGGAGACAGTGACACAGTTAGCCAGCTGGCTGGAAATTTTTAAATGGACTGTGAAAATAAATATATTTATGTCTGTTAGCACTTCGTGTTCGACTCCGGTGACGGACTCGGGTACGGCGTGTTACAATTTTATTGGTATCAGAGCTACGGTTTAGTCAATTCTAGGACTACCGTAATGCGTTTGGGTCTAGCTATACATGCCATTTTATGTGATTATTTGATAGTGTGGTGATTTCTGACAATTGCAAATGTGTTTATTTATAGTGATGGATCCCGATCCCGACCGAGCGGTAGCTGATGATCTTGAGAGTGTAGCACCTGCTCCCACACAAGGGACAGCGCCGGCGGACTCTCAACCTAATGCTAGTAATCCAAATGATGAAGCTAGACAAGCTTTCTATAGCGTGATGAATGATTGGTTCAACCAATACATTCGAACTAATCTGTTGTTCCACAACCTCCATTCCCAACAAACACAACCCCGCACCTACAATGCCTCAGTAACCGACCAAATAAGGTCAAATAAGCCCCAGTTGATGTAATCCGAAAACATGGGGCTCTTGAATTTAAAGCTATGGATAGCGACGATGCCGAAAGCAAGCTGAATTTTGGTTGGACAACACTATCCAAGATTTTCGATGAGCTATCTTGTACACCGATGAATGCCTAAAGTGTACTATCTCCTTGCTACGCGATTACGCCTACTATTGGTGGAGTACTCGACTTGTTGTGCCTCGAGAGCAAGTAACTTGGGAGTTTTTCCAAAGCGAGTTTGGAAAAAGTATATCGATCGAGATTTGTTGATCAAAAGCGGAAGGAATTTCTTGAGCTTAAGCAAGGTTCTATGTCGATTCATCGATTCGAGCGAAAATTTGTTAGACTTAGTAGATACGCTCGGGAATGTATTTCGTCCAAGGCTATCATGTGTAAACGCTCGAGGATGGGCTGAAGGAAGATATAAAATGTTCGTTGGCATTCTTGAAATACGAGAGTTCGTAGTACTTGTCGGCGAGCTTGTAAAGTCGAAGAGCTTAGAAAAGAAAAACAAAAAGTTGATGTGGGAACTGGAGAGTTTAGTAAAGATCCTCGGAAAGTCTCTTCAACAGCATCGAAGAAATTTCGTGATGATGTAGGCGGTCTAGAGGCACCGGGCCTTTTAGACGAGATCGTGATCGACCCCTCAATGGGTACACGAGGCACTTGATCGCCGATGTTGGGAATGAACGTCGAGACGTAAGCAGAGTGTCGACATTGTGGCAAATGGCATTCGGAAGTTGTAAATTCCATGACCACTCCTATTACAAGTGCGGATCGGTTGACCACTTCATTAAAGATTGCCCGAGGTTGCTCGAGCGAATATAAATCGAGTGGGAAACCGGTGCTACCACCGCCGAGGTAGACCATCCGGAAATACTGAGCAATGCTAGTGGTGGTTAGAGAGGATCTAGAGATGCTACGACCGGATCCGAGGCTCGGCGCTCTGCTAGGGCTTATGCTATCTGCGACGCGAGGATGCTTCCTCGCCAGATGTTATTACCGGTACTTTCACTCTCTTTGATACTAATGTGATTGCTTTGATTGACCCTGGTTCTACTCACTCTTATATATGCGAAACCTTAGCATCCAGTAAGACTTTACCTATTGAGTCTACTGAGTTCGTAATTCGGGTGTCAAATCCCTTGGGTCGTTACGTGCTTGTCGACAAAGTGTGTAAGAAATGTCCCCTAGTAATTCGAGGTTCCTATTTTCCGGCGGACTTGATGCTTTTGTCGTTCGATGAATTTGATGTTATTCTTGGTTTGGATTGGTTGACCGTGCATGATGCGGTTGTGAATTGCAAAAGCAAGACTATTGATTTGAGGTGCGCAAATAACGAGATGATCCGAGTTGAGTCTACGGACTTAAAGGGGTTGCCAGCTGTAATATCATCAATGTTGGCCCAGAAATATGTAAGAAAGGGGTGCGAAGCATACCTTGCGTATGTACTTGATGATAAGGAGTTAGAAATAAAACCCGAGTTTTTCCCGAAGAATTACTGAGTTTGCCACCTGTTCGGGAGATAGAGTTTGGTATTGAGCTTGTACACAGGACTACGCTGATTTCGATAGCTCCGATCGTATGGCACCAACCGAGTTAAAAAGTTGAAAGCTCGGTTGCAAGAATTGACGGATAGAGGTTTCGCTCGACCAAGTTTCTCACCACAGGGTGCACCAAGTATTGTTTGTGAAAAGAAGGACGGAACCATGAGGTTGTGCATTGACTATCGTCGGTGAATAAAGTGACGATAAAGAATAAATATCCGTTACAGCGTATTGATAATTTGTTTGATCAACTAAAGGGAGCCTCGGTGTTTTCAAAGATAGATTTGAGATCGGGTTATTATCGATTCATGGATTCGAGATTCGGATGTACCCAAAACTACTTTCGAATGAGGTACGGTCACTACGAGTTCTTAGTGATGCCGTTCGGGCTCACTAATGCCCTGCGGTATTTATGGATTTGATGAATCGGATCTTGGACAATATTTGGACGGTTCGTAGTTGTGTTCATTGATGACATCTTGGTCTATTCAAGAGATGAGACCGAACATCTTTGAACACACGAGATTAGTGTTGCAAATATTACGGGATAAGCGATTATATGCTAAGTTTAGCAAGTGTGAGTTACGGTTAGAGAGGTTAGCTTCTTGGGTCATGTGGTATCTGCGATCGGGTATTCGAGTCGGCCGAGCAAAATTTCAGCCATACTTAGCTGGAAGCCTCCAGAAATATTCTTGAGGTTCGGAGCTTTTGGGGCTTTAGGTTACTACCGACGGTTTGTAAAGGTTTCTCGATGATAGCCACACCCATGACGAAGCTACTTCAAAAGATGTTAAGTTCGAATGGACGGAAAAATGTCGAAAAGTTTTGATCAACTGAAAACTTATTTGACGAAGCTCAAATTTTAGTGCGGCGAATCGGGCAAAGAGTTTGTCATCTATAGTGGCGCCTCCCTACTTGGGTTAGGTTGCGTATTGATGTAAGAAGGTCGAGTTGTGGCCTATGCGTCGAGACAATTAAAGCCACATGAGAAGAATTATCCGACGCATGATCTCGAATTAGCTGCCATTGTATTCGCCTTGAAAATATGGCGACATTACTTATTTGGTGAGAAGTGCCATGTGTATTCGGATCACAAAAGTCTTAAATATTTGATGACTCAAAGAGACTTAAATCTGCGACAAAGACGTTGGCTCGATTTGTTAAAGGATTATGAGCTTGTCATTGACTATCACCGGAAAGGCTAATGTGGTTGGGATGCCTTAAGTCGTAAATCTTTGTTTCGCTTTCTGAGCGATGAATGTACACTTATGCATTCTACCCGACAATGTGTTAGTAGTGAATTAAAAGCCAAACCATTATTGATTCATCAAATTTGTGAGGCTCGAGAAAGTCGATGATGAATTGGTTGCAAAGCGGGCTGAATGTGCTCGAATGTGGAATCAGAGTTTCCAGTTGATGATGACGATTGTTTGAGGTTCAGAAATCATTTGTGTATTCCAAGAAATTCAGAACTTATTTCGATGATTCTGAACGAAGCTCATTGTAGCCGAATGTCAATTCACCCGGGAAGTACGAAAATGTACCACGACCTAAGGCGTCGCTTTTGGTGGCATGGTATGAAACGAGACATTTCGATTTTGTTTGAAGTGTTTAATATGTCGACAAGTGAAGGCGGAACATCAAGTGCCTACGGGTTTACTCCAACCAATCATGATACCTGAATGGAAATGGGATCGAGTAACGATGGATTTTGTATCTGGGTTGCCAGTGTCGGCAAGTAAGAAAGATGCGATATGGGTTGTTGTTGATAGACCGACTAAGTCGGCTCACTTTATCCCGTGCGTCACGGATTTTCATTGGATAAACTAGCTGAATTGTACGTTTCTCAGTTGTGAGATTACACGGGTACCGATTTACATTGTGTCGGATAGAGATCCGAGATTCACCTCGCAATTTTGGAAGAAATTGCAAGAAGCTTTGGGCACCAAGTTGCATTTAGCACCGCTTTTCACCCCCAAACCGATGGTCAATCCGGCGGATAATTCGGATACTTGAGGATATGTTGAGATGTTGCATCCTCGAGTTCGATGGTTCATGGAGCGGTATTTACCTTTGATTGAATTCGCTTACAACAATAGTTTTCAATCAAGTATTAAGATGGCACCTTACGAGGCTTTGTGCGGGCGTAAATGCCGTACACCATTGTTTTGGACCGAGCTCGGTGAAAGCAAAATTTTGAGTGGATTTGATTAAAGATCTTTGAATGCAGAAAGTAAAAGTAATCCGTGAAAATCGAAGATAGCCTCCGATCGTCGAAGTCGACGCGGATCTGAAACGAAAAGACATTGAGTATCGGTGGGAGATAAAGTGTTTCTTAAAGTTTCGCCTTGGAAAAAGATACTCGATTTGGCCAGTAAAGGCAAATTGAGTCCGAGGTTCATCGGGCCATATGAAGTATCCTAACGAGTCGGTCCGATTGCATATCAATTGATTTTGCCTCTGAACTTGAAAAGATTCACGACGTCTTTCATGTTTCGATGCTTGACGTTATAGATCGATCCATCGCACATAATTAGTCCATCAGAGGTCGAAATTCAAGCCGATATGAGTTATGAAGAAGAACCGATTCGTATCCTAGCTCGTGAAGTGAAGGAGTTGCGAAACAAAAGGGTTCCGTTAGTAAAAGTGTTATGGCTCAAACACGGGATGGAAGAAGCTACTTGGGAACCCGAGAACTCTATGAAAGAGCGTTACCCAAACCTATTTACCGGTAAGATTTTCGGGGACGAAAATTTCTTAAGTGGGGGAGAGTTGTGACAGCCCAAAATTGACCATAGTCGGGAAATGGTTTTGAGACCGCTAAACCGAGTCACTGAAATGTTTGAACGTAATATTTATTGTCTAGAATATGTAATTATGAATGTGTGACAATTTCAAGCTTCGATTTAGTTGATTGCATGTGAATTCAGTTAGTAGGACTTGTGTGACACTTTTGAAATGTGATAGGCTAATCTATAAGGACCTAATAGTGCATGTAATCAAAAGGGAGGACTTGCATGTCAAATTTCCCACCCGAATTGATAGTGGCCGGCCATGACAAAGGATTATGGGCAAAACATGTCATAGACATGTTATGTTGGTGCATCATGGGAGGAAAAAAATAAATTAATGAGTATGGGTAATAAAGAAATGGAAAAGAAAAAAAAAAGCAAGAATGTGTGAGTGTTACCCCCCATTTTTGCCGTGAGTTGAAGAAAAAAGAAAAAAAAAATTGTTGTTCATCCTTTTTCATTTCTTTGAGCCGAAAATTCTAAGGAAGAAGGAAGGAGTTCTTGCTTCATGCTTGGTTTGGAAGAGGATTAGGAGGAGGTTTGGCCATACTTGTGTCTAGATTAAGGTATGTTTGAGGTTGTGCCATGAGATTCATGCATGTTTTTAGTTGCTAGCTTGAGTTCTAATTAGCCCATGGTTCAAATCTTTGCTATGTCATGGAGATGATATTCCGCCAAGGTGGATTTTGTGTTAATGCCATTGCATGCTAAATATGAAGCTTGTTAATGATATATGTGATGGTGGGTTGATGACTCTTGGATTTTCTTTTTAGCATTTTTGAGTGAGACATTAAGTTCTTTGTTTAACCATGACCAAAATTGAAATGGTATGGTGTTGTGATGTATTCGGCCATGGTATATCCATAAGTATGATTTATGCTTATTGCATGGTAGGTAAGATTTGTGTTTTGGATATATGTTTATATTTGGTTATAATCAACTTGAGATTCGCCCTTGCACCTATATGTATATATGTTTGCACATGATGTATTGGTATGACATATATACTATCTCAAGGTATATATTTACTTATGATGATGTTTCGGTTATGAAGTAAATGATAGATGCGTATTGAGCTACAATATGTAATGCATTAGTTAGTAAAATGTATGCCATTTATGTGTGGTATTAAATATGTAATTGGCCTCAACATCAACATGCATATTCGGCCACATGAGATGAATTGGTGTGCATGCATTCGGTTAGAGGCAAGCATATTGATGCATTTATCTTGGTTAGGACAATCGGCTAAAAAGGGAGTGTGGGTTAATATCTTGAGTTGATGCATGATTTCACATGTATGTGACTTTAATGTCTAATGTATAAATGAGGGCTAAGTGCCTTGTGTTCCTCTTTTCGATGCTCAAATGATTAAATCGATTTATTTATTTAATTAACCTCAAGAGCAAAGGGGATCTAAATCCGATAAAGGGAAGGAAAAAGTGGTCGAATAGCCATCGAAATCGTTCAACAACATCCGAGGTAAGTTCTTGAGTAATAGAGCTTAAATTATGATTTGATTAGATCATGTTTTAAGCAAATCGAAATCATGCTCTTTGTGTGTGGATATTGAGCCAAAATTTGCAAGAGTGATAAGTGTATTGTGTTTGAGTTTTGCTAATGAAAATGAAATACGAATGTGTCATGATTTAGTGTTAAATGTGCATGGTTATTGAATGATGTTCGGGCTAAGTCCGAAGGCTTTGTGCTAAGTGACCATATCCGGACTAAGATCCGAAGGCATTTGTGCGAGTTCCCAAATCCGGGTTAAGTCCGAAGGCATTTGTGCGAGCTATTATAACCGGCTATGTCCGAAGGCTTTTGAGCGAGTCGCTATATCCGGATAAAATTGAAGGTACGTGATTCGGGAATGAGCAATCTTGCTGTAAAATTTCAGTTAATACGCTTGCAAAATTCCAGCAATGAGGTATGTTTCAGATGTGCTTTGAATTAGTTGAGCCCTTACAAATAAGTATTCGCTCGGTTGATAAACGAGCTACCGCCTTTGGCTAAGTTGATCTTTTGTGTATGAACATAAGGGTTGGTAATGTGAAGTAAGTATGATATTGAGAATGCGTGCATTGAAATTATCTGTTTAGCTATATGAATGCTATGCTTTTGTTGTGCTGGAATCCCTTGCTCAAAACTTACTAAGCATAAATTGCTTACTCCGTTTCTTTGTTCTCTGTTTTATAGATTTTGGCTCGTCAGCTATCGGACTCGGGATTTTTGGAAGTCGAAGTCTCCCACACTATCAAAGCCCCCTTTTGGTACAAATTTTGGTTGAACATTGGAATGGCATGTATAGGACTACTCTTTCGTTTGTTGGTCATAGACCCTTTGATTTTGTATAAATTTGGATAGCCATGCGAAAATGGCTTATATACACTTTGGCATGGTATCATAATCATTTTGTATGATGTTCATTAAGAGATGTGGAAATGTTTGGAATCGATTAGCCCTTGGAATGGTTAACCGTGATCATCTTTTGTGCCATGTATGCTAAAAGGGCTAGTTGAATCAAGGAAATTATGAAGTAGGTAAAATCTACCTTAAAGACAGAGGTTGACAGCTGCAGTGATGTGGATGTGAAAAATTACTAAAAATATTAGGAATGGAATTAAATAGTGAATAAATTGTGTAAATGAACCTTGATGAATCTATTTTCATAGGAAAGTAATGAAACGATCATATGAACAGTATGTTAAGAGATATTGAAGTTTTCGTGAGACAGGGGCAGAATGGTTTCTGGATTCTCTGTTCCGACTTTGGAAATTCATTGTAAATTAACCAGAGATAATTAGGAGTCATGCCATATATTTATAGATTCCTCTTTGAGTCTAGTTTCTATAGAAACAAACAGCATCAGTATTGAAGCCCTGTACAGGGATATATCCAAGTTTTAATGCGCGAAGGTCAGTGTAGTCGATCCCTGTAACATGGGAGAATTTAACTAATAAACTGTACTAATTGGCCTGACCAAAAATTCTAGAAAAATATTTTTAGATGCATATATGAGTCTAGTTTCAGGAAAAATCACGAAACTGATTTTCGAGTTGTGGAACTCAAGATATGATTTTTAAGGTGACGGTGACACGCTTAGCCGGTGGCTGGAAATTTTAAATGGATTTGTGAAAATAAATATATTTATGTCTCATTAGCACTTCATGTTCGACTCGGTGACGGACTCGGTGCAGGTGTTACACCACAACTCGACCTTCTTGCATCAGACGCAACCTAACCCAAGTAGGGAGGCGTCACTATAGATGACAAACTCTTTGCACGATTCGGTTTGCACTAAAATTGAGCTTAGTCAAATAAGTTTTCATTGATCAAAACTTTTCGACATTTTTCCGTCCATTCGAACTTAACATCTTTTTGAAGTAGCTTCGTCATGGGTGTGGCTATCATCGAGAAACCTTTTTCAAACCGTCGGTAGTAACCGGCAAGTCCTAAAAAGCTCCAAACCTCAGTAATATTTCTCGGAGGCTTCCAGTTAAGTATGGCTGAAATTTTGCTCGGGTCAACTCGAATACCCGATGCGGATACCACGTGACCCAAGAAGCTAACCTCTCTTAACCAGAACTCACACTTACTGAACTTACCATATAACTGCTTATCCCGTAAAATTTGCAACACTAATCTCAGGTGCTTAGCATGTTCGGTCTCGTCTCTTGAATAGACCAAGATGTCGTCAATGAACACAACTACGAACCGGTCCAAATACTGTCTGAAGATCCGATTCATCAAATCCATAAATACGTAGGGGCATTAGTGAGCCCAAATGGCATCACTAAGAACTCGTAGTGGCCGTATCTCGTTCTGAAAGCAGTTTTGGGTATATCTTAATCTCGAATTCGCAACTGGTAATACCCCGATCTCAAATCTATCTTTGAAAACACTGAGGCTCCCTTTAGTTGATCAAACAAGTCATCAATACGCGGTAACGGATATTTATTCTTTATCGTCACTTTATTCAGCTGATGATAGTCAATGCACAACCTCGTGGTTCCGTCCTTCTTTTCACAAACAATCTTGGTGCACCCCAAGGTGAGAAACTTGGTCGAGCGAAACCTCTATCCGTCAACTCTTGCAACCGAGCTTTCAATTCTTTTAACTCGGTTGGTGCCATACGACACGGAGCTATCGAAATTGGCGTAGTCCCGGTACAAGCTCAATACCAAACTCTACTTCCGAACAGTGGTAAACCCAGTAATTCTTGGGAAAAACATCCGGTATTCACAAACCACCAAGCGCAGATTCGGTTTCTTTTCCAATTCCTTGTCATCAAGTATATACGCAAGGTATACTTCGCACCCTTTCTTACATATTTACGGGCCAACATTGCGATATTACGGTGGCAACCCCTTTAAGTCCGTAGACTCAACTCGGATTATCTCGTTATTTGCGCACCTCAAATCAATAGTCTTGCTTTTGCAATTCACAAGCTGCATCATGCACGGTCAACCAATCCAAACCAAGAATAACATCAAATTTATCGAGCGGCAAAAGCATCAAGTCCGGAAAAGCAGAACCTAGAATTACTAGGGGCATTTCTTATACACTTTGTCAACAAGCACGAACGACCCAAGGATTTGACACCGAATTACGAACTCAAGAGACTCAATAGGTAGAGTCTTCTTGGATGGTAAGGTTTCATATATATAAGAATGAGTAGAACCAGGTCAATCAAAGCAATCACATTAGTATCAAAGAGAGTGAAAGTACCGGTAATAACATCTGGCGAGGAAGCATCCTCGCGTGCGCATATGGCATAAGCCCTAGCAGGAGCACGAGCCTCAGATCTGGTGGTAGCATCTCTAGATCCTCTCTGACCGCCGCTAGCATTGCCCGTATTCCTAGATGGTCTACCCCGAGCAGTGGTAGCACCCGGTTTCCCACTCTGATTTACATTCTGTTCAGACAATCTCGGGCAATCTTTGATAAAGTGGTCGGCTGACCCGCACTTGTAACAGGAGCGGTCATGGAACCTACAACTCCCCGAATGCCATTTACCACAATACTGGCATTCCGCTCTGTCTCGACGGTCATTTCCAACACTGGCGATCGAAGTGACTCGTGTGCTCATAGGGGGTCGATCGTGATCTTGTCTAGAAAAGCCCGAAGTGTCCCTAGACCGGCCCAAGCCATCTCTAAATTTCTTCGATGACTGTGGGAAGGGCTTCCCAAGGCCTCTTCTGAAACTCCTTGCTCCCACCTCAGCTTTTCTTTTCTCCATCTTGAGCTCCTCGGCCTTGCAAGCTCGCTCAACAAGTACCACAAATTCTCGGATTTCAAGATGCCAACATACGACTTTATATCATCATTTAGTCCATCCTCGAAACGTTTACACATTACGGCTTCTGGGGAAATGCATTCTCGTGCGTACCGGCTAAGCCTCACAAATTTTCGTTCATAGTCGGTAACCGACATGGAACCTTGTTTAAGTTCAAGAAATTCCTTCCGTTTTTGATCCATAAATCTCTGACTGATATACTTTTTCCGAAACTCGGTTTGGAAAAACTCCCAAGTTACTTGCTCTCTAGGCACAACAGAAGTCAACGTATTCTACCAATAGTAGGCAGAATCACGTAGCAAGGAGATAGTACACTTTAGGCACTCATCGGGTGTGCAAGATAGCTCATCGAGTACCCGGATAGTGCTGTCCAACCAAAATTCAGCTTGCTCGGCATCATCGCTGTCCGTAGCTTTAAATTGATATCTGTGTTTTCGGATTCATCAGCTGGGGCTTATTTGACCTTATTTGGTCAGCTACCGAGGTATCGAGGTGTGGGGTGGTATTTGTCGGGAATGGAGGTTGTGGAACAGCCGTATTAGTTCGAATGTATTGGTTGAACCAATCATTCATCACGCTATAGAAAGCTTGTCTAGCTTCATCATTCGGATTACTAGCATTAGGTTGAGAGTCCGCCGCGCTGTCCCTCAAAGGGAGCAGCGCTACACTCTCAAGATCATCAGCTACCGCTTCGGTCGGGATCGGGATCCATTACTATAAATAAACACATTTGCAAATGTCAGAAATCACCACACTATCAAATAATCAAATAAAATGGCATGTATAGCTAATCCCAAACGCATTACGGTAGTCCTAGAATCGACTAAACCATAGCTCTGATACCAATAAAACTGTAACACCCCGTACCCGAGACCGTCGCCGGAGTCGGACACGAGGGGTTAATGGGCTTAATCCACTTACTTGCACAATTCATTTTAAAAATTTCCAGACAGCCGGCTAACTGTGTCACTGTCACCTTAAAAATCATATCTTGAGTTCCACAACTCGAAAATCAGTTTCGTGATTTTTTCCTGAAACTAGACTCATATATGCATCTACAAATTTTTTTCTAGAATTTTTGGTCGGGCCAATTAGTACAGTTTATTAGTTAAAGTCTCCCCTGTTACAGGGTGAGACTACACTGACCTTCCTGCATTACGATTTCAATATCTCCCTGTACAGGGCTTCAATACTGATGCCATTTGTTTCTACGGAAACTAGACTCGAAAAGTAATCTTTACATATATTGCATGACTTCTAATTATCTCTGGTCAATTTATAATGAATTTCCAAATTCGGAACAGGGACTCCAGAAACCGTTCTGGCCCTGTCACACTAAAACTTAAATATCTCTTAACATACTGTTCATATGATCGTTTCGTTACTCTCCTATGAAAATAGACTCGTCAAGGTTCGTTTGCATAATTTATTCACTATTTAATTCCATTCCTACTATTTTTAGTGATTTTTCACATCCACATCACTGCAGCTGTCAGCATCTGTCTTTAAGGTAGGCTTTACCTATTTCATAGTTTCCATGATTCAACTAGCCCTTAAACATAAATAGCACAAAATATGATCATGATTAACCATCCCAATGGCTAATCGTTTCCAAACATTTCCATACCTCTTAATGAACAACATACAATGATTATAATACCATGCCCAAAGTATACTTAAGCCATTTTCGCATGGCTATCCAAATTTACACAAAACCGAAAGGTACATGACCTACAACAAAAGGGTAGTCCTATGCATGCCATTTCAAAGTTCAACCAAAATAGTATACCGAGAAGGAGCTTTGATAGTGTGGGCGACTTCGACTTCAAAATCCGAGTCCGATAGCTGAAGAACCAAAATCTATAAAGCAGAAAATCAAAGAAAGCGGAGTAAGCATTTAATGCTTAGTAAGTTTGAGCCATGAATTTAAACACAACCAAAGTATAGCATTCATGTAGCTAAACAGATAATTTCATATGCACAAATTCTCAATATCATACTTACTTCACATTACCAACCCTTATATTCATACACAAAGATCAACTTAGCCAAAGGCCGGTAGCTCATTTATCAAGCGGCGAATACTTATTTGTAAGGGCTCAACTAATTCAAAGCACATACGAAACATACCTCATTGTTGGGATTTCACAAGCGTATTAACTGAAATTTTTACAGCAAGTTCATTCATTCCCGAATCACGTACCTTCGGAGTTTAACCAGATATAGCTACTCATTCAAATGCCTTGGGACATAGCCGGTTATAGTAACTTCGCACAGATGCCTTGATTTAACCCGGATTTAGTAACTCGCACAAATGCCTTCGGATCTTAGTCCGGATTTAGTAACTCGCACGAATGCCTTCGGATCTTAGTCCGGATATAGTCACTTAGCACAAAGCCTTGGGACTTAGCCGGACATCATTGAATAACCATGCACATTTATCAATAAATCATGACACATTAGTATTTCATTTTCATTAGCAAAACTCAAACACAAGGCACTTTTCACACTTGCAATTTCGGCTCAATAGCCACACACAAAGAGCATGATTTTGATTTGCTTAAAACATGATCTAATCAAATCATAATCTAAGTTCCATTACTCGAAAACTTACCTTGGATGTTGTCGAATGATTTCGATGGCTATTCGACCACTTTTTCCTTCCCTTTATCGGATTTAGTTCCCCTTTGCTCTTGAGCTTAATATCGACCTAAGATGACCGATTGCTTCACTCCTTTCTTCCCCCTCTCAAATCGGCCAAGAAGAACCAAAGAACACAACTTGTTTTTTTTTCTTCCTTAGAATTTTCAGCCAAAAGAAGTGAAAAATGATGGACACCTTTTTTTTTTCTTCTTTCCCTCAACTCACGGCAATGGGGGGGGGGAAACACTCACACCATTCTTTTTTTTTTCCATTTCTTTATTACCCATACTCCTTATTTTATTTTTCCTAACATACACCATTGTCACAACATGTTTTATGACATGTTTTGCCCATCACCCTTTGTCATGGCCGGCCACTAGCAATTAAAAAGGGGGAAATTGACATGCAAGTCCACCCCTTTGATTACATGCACTAATAGATCCTTATAGATTTACCTATCACATTTCAAAAGTGTCACACATAAGTCCTATCGACTAATTTCACATGCAATTTACTAAATCGAGGCTTAAAACCTTCACACATTCATAATCACATATTTTAGACAATAGATATCATATTCAAATAATTTGGTGACTCGGTTTAGCGGTCCCGAAACCGCTTTCCGACTAGGGTCACTTTAGGGCTGTCACAATAAGATTGGATGACTTTATGCATAAGTAATCATTGATCCTATCTAACCATCCTTCTAATTTACTTATCCAGCAACATTCTATTGGTCTAGATGCCTCAAAGAATACATATCATAGTCGCTTTGGCAGAGCACAAATCTCTAGTTGCTACAGTAACACATTCTGAACCTATTTAAACCTTTATGAAGTCATTCATTAGATAATATCAATGAGAACAAGAGCAAAAAATGGCTAATGCTATACTAATACAATGTCTGTTTGTTGACACGAGGGTTTTATCTGTCTGTTGACACAATTTTTGTTTTTAGTCCTTTTGTTTTGATTCTAGAGTGATTTGTTTTGTTGTCTTCTTTGTGATGAAAGAAGATTTGGCTAATCTGAATTTGGTTGATGAGGAAGAGGATGCATTCCAGGAGGACAATGTGGCGGTTGATTAGAACTATCATCTCAGTTTGGTAGGACGTTGTTTGACTGATAGTGTTGTTCATTTTTCCTTTTTACGAAATACTTTGGCAGATCCTTGGCACCCTATCAGGGGAATCTGTATTTCTAACTTGGGAGAGAAACGGTACCTTTTTCAATTCTTTCATGAGGTTGAAGTTCAAAGAGTAGTTGTGGGAACACCATGGCTTTTTAACAATCATTTACTATTGCTTCATAGAATCCAGTCGGGGAAAAATCTGTTGCTGGTCCCGTTAAATTTATCAGAATTCTGAGCCCAAATTTATGACCTTCCCCCGGGATTAATGACTGAATCTATGGCCAAACAAATTGGGAATTTTATAAGGCAGTTTCTTAACTATGACACAGCGTTTCAGTCAATGGGTTTTCAAATTTTTATGCATATTCGGGTTCGATTAGATGTGTCAATCCCATTGAAAAAGAAGAAGAAGATTCTAATCAGCAATGATCGGGTTGTCTATGCTAGATTTCAGTATGAAAAACTCAGTTTGTCTTGTTTCATTTGTGGCAAGCTTGGGCATAGTGAGAGTTTTTGCCCATTTCGTACCAGAATCGAGCCATCCAAAATAGTTTTTGGTTGGGATATCTCCTTACGTGCAACGGTGCATCAGGCGAAATACAATGGTTAGCAAGTGGCTTTGGGAAGTAGATGGATCAGAATGCGGTATGTTGAATAAGGAAAGAGAAAATCAAGACAACATTTTAGGGGAAGGGAGGGATTCTGGGCATAATCGTGGGAGTGATTCGGCTAAATCTTACAAAATCCCATTTTGACTCGTCTTGGATATGATCAAATGATGTTAATTAAAGGAATTGATAAATGGCCAAATATGGATGCTAGGGAGTAGTCTAGGGCCAAATGTGGAAATGGGCCTATGGATTTACAAGTGGATAAAGAAAATAACCCGCTTCATTCTATTGAAGGAAAGAAACACCAGCGTGTGCTGAGTGCTTCAGCTAATCTTCCAAGCATTGCCTCTGTTGGAGGGAATCATGATATATCGACTAGCTTTGAAGGGCAGAGCAGCCGGATGCAATGAAGTTCCTTAGCTGGAATGTTCGTGGTTGGGGGAGGTCACGGACGGTCAACAAACTCAAAAATAGATTAAGGGCCATTAATCCCCAAATTTTGTTTCTTATGGAAACAAAGTTGGAAACACAAAAATTTACACACTTTTTCATACCTTTTTTAACTTAAATTCATACGAATTCGGTTAAATTCTTGTCAAAATTAATTAAATTTTATAAAATAATTAAAGTGAACTTAAAATATGAACTTATTGAATTTTAGTTAATTTTATAATTAATTTTGGTTATTTTCAACAGAATTGCACAAAAGGTGAAAAATGGCTCGGTAGACACTACTAGAAGCACAAAACCGAGAGCCAATTTGAAGTATTGAGGCTAACTAAATTTCATCTTAAGACGGTCCAAAATTATATGTATTTATTCATAATATAAGTAAATTTAATTTATATCCAATTTAATCTGGGTTAATAAATTATGATTAATTAATTATGAAAAAGTGGTCCGATTGAACCGAACCGAGTGAACCGAACCAGCCAAGAAAAGGACAACCCAAAACCGTCCAAGTGCTGACCCAATTCAGCTTATTAGCTGATTATTTAAGCTGCAAAGAAGCCCTTTAAGACTTCTTCAAATTGCAATGTAACCCCTCCACAATTGGTGGCTTTGAAGATTTGCCCCAAGCCATATTTAGCAAAGTTGAAGCCATCAACTTTGCCACATAGGTGGCCAGCCAAGGGGTGGCTCTTTGGCTGCTATTTTTAGCAAATTTTAGCTGCCACATTCAGCTATAAAAACCCCTTTGGCTGATCATTCAAAGCATTTCTCATTCATTCACATCTCTCCTCTCCTCTCTCACTTTCTCCTCTCATTTTCCCATTCCAAGTCCCTTGCTCTCTTGTCGATTTCTCCTATTGAAAAAGGGGCATTCATCAGCCATTTTGGAGCAACACCAAAGTGTTCATAGCAGCCTTGATCGGCTAGGACAACAAAGAACGAAGACGGAGGAAACTAGTCAAGCCACAGAGAAACATCGGATTTGATTCTTGTTCCCTATCTCTTTAATTTTTGTTGTTGTTATGATGAATATATCTATGAATATTTATGTTGTTGGAATGGTTAATTTAATCAGCTTAGCTTGAATTTAATTCGTGTTGGTTTGATTGCATTTCATATGCTTAAATTATTAAAATTGTGTTTATGCTGTTGTAGGCCTCGATAAAATGCTTGATTAAGTAAAATCATGCTTAAGTTATTCTTGCATTACGATTGTGTGGTAGCTAATAAATTAATTATTTAAACAGATTGAAATTGTAATTAATTGACACAATACTTAGTTAGTGTATGTTTATTCTTCTAAGGTAACTGAAGGTTAAATTAACAATGTATCTGGCGATACACTTGCCTTGTATACTTGCAAGATTAGTGATTAAACTATTTCAAGGTAAGAATAACTTGTTACCTCACATAGTCTTTTATGTACTTATTAGATTTAATTAATCGTTTGAATTAACATAGGGATATGCAAGAGATTAGTTCAATTTAATGAGTATGTATGTGCAATAACATGTTTGCTTATTAAGATCTATTTAACCGTTTGAATTAACATAGGGATATGTTAAGAGATGAATGGATTTGTGTAGGTGAGTATGTTCATAAGTTAGAAAATTACCGAGTTGCCGTGAATTTATTCATAACAATATAAACATGAGTTTAATAATTCTAAGTTAAAGAAATGTAATTAATCCAACACAATTATGTCGTCTTGATTAAATCGTATTTTGAAATCGTGTATTTGAGATTTATTTCTTTAGTTTACTTAGTTTAAAATCTTAGTTTTTAATCACCCTCTTCAAACAAAATATTTTTATTCACCAAAGTGTTTTAAATAACATTCATAAATAATTCTTTTCATCGTCCCTGTGGGTACGATAACTCGACATTTACTTGTCACTTTATTACTTATTGCGATTGTGTACACTTTCACATTTTTGTCGTTCCAAAATTTAAACGTGAAGAAAATGGAATTGGTTAGGTTGAAATGCGGATTTACAAATGGTATTGACATTGGTGCAGTTGGTTCCAAAGGAGGATTACCTCTGGGTTGGAAAAGTAATTCTTTGGTCTCTCTCAAAAGCTACTCTCATTACCATGTGGATGTTGGCATTCATGACAATGAAAATGGCGTAACTTGGAGACTTAATGTGTGACATCCCAAAATTGACCCTAGTCGGGATGTGGTTTCGGGACCATTAAAACCGAGGCATAAAAATAATTTATAATTTATTTTGATGCCTATAATATGTGTTAATTCATGTGTGACATTTTGATGTTTCGATTTAGAGTTATAAATGTGAATTTCACTAGAAAGGGCCTAGTAGTAAACATTGAAAGTATGATGGGGAAATGTGGGATGACTAGTTGATAATACATGCAAAAATAAGGATTTGCATGTCAAATTTCCCCTAACATGAAGTGGCCGCCATGACAAGGAATCATGGGCTAAACATGTCATGAAACATGTTTTGTTGGTGCACTAGGGAGAAACAATAAACAAATGGGTATGGGTAATAAAGAAAGAAAAAAAAAATGTGTGTGTGAGTGAAACCCCCCTTTGCCGTGCATTGTGGAAGAGAAAAGAAAAATTTTGTTCATCCATTTTCTCTTCTTTGGCCGAAAATACTAAGGAAAAGGGAGGATTTTTGCTTCATGCTTGGTTTAGAAGAGAACTAGAAGGGATTTGGCTATACTTGCATCAAGATTAAGGTATGTTTGAGGTTGTGTCATGAGATTCATGCTTGTTTTGGTTGCTAACTTGATGTGCATGTTAGCCATGGTTCAAATCCTTGTTATGCCATGGAAATGGTATTTGGCCAAGGTGGATTTTGTGTTAATGCCATTGCATGTTAAATATGAAGCTTGTTAATGGTGTACGTGATGGGGATTGATGGCTCTTGGACTTTCTTTTTAGTATTTTTGAGTGAGACATTAAGTTCTTTGCTTAATCATGACCAAAATGATGGTGTTGTGATGTATTCGGTCATGGTATATCTACAAGTATGATTCATGCATGTTGCATGGTAGGTAAGATTTGAGCTTTGAATATGTGTTTGCACATGATGAATTGGTATGACATATATACTATTTCAAGGTATATATTTGCTTGGGATGATGTTTTCGGTTATGTAGTACATGAGAGATGTGTATTGAGCTACAATATGTAATCGTTAGTTAGTAAAATGCATGCTGTTTTTGTGTGGTATTAAGTGCATAATCGGCCTCAACATGGACATGCATATTCGCCACATGAGGGAAATTGGTGTGCATGCATTCGGTTAGAGGCAAGCATATTGATGCCTATTCTTGGCTTAGAAAATTGGCTAAGAGGAATACTAACTAAGGTGTTGAGTTCGATTCATGATTTTGTACATATGCGACTTTGATGCCTAATGAGTAGATATTTATATATTGGCTAGGCATCTTGAATTCCTCTTCCGATGCTCAAATGATAAAACCAATTTATTTGTTAAATTTAGCTCAAGAAGCTAGAGGTGGAGAATCAAGCAAAGGCAAAGGAAAGATAATCGAGTAGTCGATTGGAAATCGTTTCATCCAATATAAGGTAAGTCATTAAGCATATATTTGGTGTTGATGTAAATGACCATAATATATACACAATTGTGTTTAAATGAATTGATGTGTAAATGGGAATGTATGTGTATGGAATGATGCCATTGTTGAATGTATAAAGGCAGCAAAATGCATAAGGTATTGGTCTCGGCACTAAGTGTGCGGGTATAAATGGACACGGTGACAAGATTGGCACTAAGTGTGCGGGTTTAAATTGTACAGCACTAAGTGTGCGAGTTTGATTATATAGCACTAAGTGTGCGAGCTGAAAATTATATAGCACTAAGTGTGCGAGCTGAAAATATATAGCACTAAGTGTGCGGATTCACTATATGCTCTTGTATTACAATTGGCACTGAGTGTGCGACATTATCGAGTTAATCCGGACAGCGGATCGGGTAAGTACCTCGAGCTCATGATGAATAGAGAATACGTTCATGCTTGGGGATGAATTGGTAAGCCTTAAATCTATGTGGTGATTGAAATTGTATGGTTGTGCTGGAAAATGAGTTAATGTGTAAAATGCTTCGATTATCTTGTTGTGTAGAATATGAAATGTGGATGTATGACTTGGTGCGAGATTGGACCGAAAGGTCCGAGGTATTATGGTATAGATTCGATATGGATGAGTACCTAGCCTCGTTTTTTTGTACATGTTGTAGTGATGTCGGTGGATTGATGAATGCTTATGACTTATGAGTTGTAAACTCACTCGGTGTTTTTCTCTTATCACCCATTTTAGGTCTCTCGGATTCGTATTGCTTGCGTGATCGGGACCGTCGTTGAAGTCATCACACCGCTGAAATCTTGTGGTATTGTTTTCGTTGTTGAAGAACATTTGGCATGTATAGGCTATTATATTTTGTCGAATTGTGGGTTGTAAACTTTAAGCCATGTGAAAATGGCCTATGTGGTCGTCGAGTGGGATGCTAGAACCTATAGCCACGAGTCTTAGAAACTCTAATTTTGATAAGGTGGCCACAATTTGTGTCATGTATGATGGATGATTAAGGCCAAGGAAAGATTCATGAAATTGGCATAGTCTACTGCAGTAACTGTTGCGGACAGCAGCAGTGAGATGAGATTGAAAAATCACTAAAAATAGTAGAAGTAGAATTAAATAGTGAGTAAATTATGAAATTGAACCTTGATGAATCTATTTTCATATGGATGAAACGAAACGACCATATGAGCAGTATACTGAGAAATATTAAAGTTCTCGTGAGACAGGGCCAGAACGGTTTCTGGGTCCCCTAACGCGACTTTGAAAATTTACTATAAATTATCCAGAAAGAATTAGAGTCATGCCTTATATGTACAGATTCCATTTTGAGTCTAGTTTCATAAGAAACAAACGGTACCAGTATTAAAGCCCTGTACAGAGAGATATTCAAGTTGTAACGCGCAAAGGTCAGAGCAGTCGATCCCTGTAACATGGGTGACTTTAACTAATAAACTGTACCAATTGGCCCGACCAAAATTCTAGAAATAAATCCATGGATGGGTATGTGAGTCTAAATTCAGGTAAAATTTACGAAACCAGTTTCCGAGTTTTGAAACTCGAGATATGATTTTTAAGGCGACGGTGACGCAGTTTTCCAGCCTGACTGGAAATGACAAATTGGTTGGTACCTTGAGAGGATTTGGCGTTAACCTCTCGTGTCCGACACGGCGACGGTCACGAGTTAGGGTGTGACAATTTTATTGGTATCGAGCTACGGTTTAGTCGGTTCTAGGACTACCATAACGCGTGTGAGTCTAGCTATACATGCCAAATTGTTAGTGCTGAATAATGTGATGACTTCGACGGTTGAAATTTTTGTTTTAAATAGCAATGGAACCCGGATAGAGAGACCCTTGGCGGATGACGTTGAAGGTGTAGCGGCTGCTCCGCACAAGGGACACCGCTGTTGAGCCTCGGTCATCCGCGAATAATCAAAATGAAGGCGAAACAAGCCTTCTTCACCATGATGAATGAGTGGGTCGCGAATATGCCCGAACCGACCCGGCTGTCCAACCATTCCCGAATTTAAATACTCCACCCCAAGAGCCCGTAATGCCATCGCCATCGATCCTGTGAGGCTGAGTAAACCACCGTGGACTTGATTAGGAAGCGTGGGGCCGAGGAGTTTAAGGCCATAGTTACCGATTTATGCCGAAAGGGCCGAAGTTCGCTTGATAACACCATTAGAGTGTTTGATGAATTGTCATGCACACCGATGAATGTCTTAAGTGTGCTATATCTTTGTTAGAGACTCACCTACTATTGGTGGAGGACCTTGATTTCCATAGTCCCAAAGGAACAAGTTACTTGGGATTTCTTTCAAACGAATTTCGGAAGAAATATATTAGTCAACGGTTCATTGATCGAAGCGTAAGGAGTTCTTGGAACTCAAGCAAGGCCGATGATCAGATCTCGAATACGAACATGAGTTCGTAAGACTTAGTCGGTATGCTCGGAGTGTGTGGCTGATGAGGTTGCGATGTGCAAAAGATTTGAAGAAGGATTGAATGAAGAGTTAAAGTTACTAGTGGGAATTTTGGAGATAAAGGAGTTCGTGACACTAGTCGAACGAGCTCGCAAGGCGGAAGAACTTGGGAAGGAGAAGAAGAAGGCTGAATTTGAAGCAAGAGATTACCGTAAAAGATCGACGAGTAAAGCTCCGTTCTCGGCTGTAAAGAGGTTCGGGAGGACACCAAGAAGTCGAGGACGATCGGGAATTTCCATTAGAGCCGACCATTGACGGACTCCAGAGCTACTTGAGTAGCTAGTGTGGGCAATAATCGTCAAGAGAGACCTGAATGCCCCCAATGTGGAAGACGACACCTAGGTGAATGTTGGGGTAAGTCATTAATAGGGCTCTGTTATGGATGCGGTTCAAGGACCACTTCATTAGAGATTGCACGAGCTAGATGAGAGGAATAAGACGCAAGGTGCAAGACCTAGTGGAACGACGGTGGAGGTAGGCCCCGAGAATCTCTGGAGGTAGGGGTGGTAATCGAGAGGAGCCTCTAATACGGCTGTCCGATCCGAGACCCGTACTCTGCTAGAACATATGCCATCCGCGCGAGAGGAGGCATCCTCCCGACGTTATCACCTTGGTACTTTTACTTTCTTTGATACTAGTGTGATTGCATTGATTGACCCGGCTCTACTCATTCATATGTATGTGAAACCTTAGCATCCAAAGAAGACTCTACCGTTGAGTCTCTCGAGTTCATAATTCGAGTGTCAAACCCTTTGGGTCGACACGTACTGTTGATAAAGTGTGCAAGAGATGCCCCTAATAATTCGAGAATCTGCTTTCCTACCGATCCGATGCTTCTACCATTTAATGAATTCGATGTTATTCTTGGTATGGATTGGTGATCGTACATGATGCGTTGGTGGATCGCAAAAGGAAAACCATTGATTTGAGGAGTGCAAATAATGAGGTAGTCCGAGTCGAGTCTCATCGATTTAAAAGGAGCGCCAACGATAATATCTTCTATGACCGCCGGAGGTATGTGAAAAGGGTGTGAAACATACCTTGCGTATGTGTTTGGAAGTAAAGAGACGGAAAGGAAACTCGAATCGGTACCAGTGGTTTGTGAGTATTCAGATGTTTTTCCGAGGAGTTACCGGATTGCCACCGGTTCGAGAAGTGGAATTCGCATCGGTTGTCTTGGGTACTACGCCGATTTCAATAACCCCGTGATCGTATGGCATTAACGGAATTAAAGGAATTGAAGGTTCAATTGCAAGAATTGACGGATAGAGGTTTCGCTCGACCGAGTTTTTCTCCATGGGCGCACTGTATTGTTTGTGAAGAAGAAGGACGGAACCATGAGGTTGTGCATCGACTATCGTCAACTCAATAAAGTGACGATAAAGAATAAATATCCATTGCCACGAATTGACGATTTGTTTGATCAATTAAAGGGAGCCTCGGTGTTTTCAAAGATAGATTTGAGGTCGGGTACTATCGGTTGAGGGTCCGAGAATCGGACATACCCAAAACCGCTTTTAGAACGAGGTACGGTCACTCTTAATTCTTGGTGATGCCGTTTGGGCTCACTAATGCCCTGCGGTGTTTATGGATTTAATGAATAGAATTTTCAGGCCATACTTGGATCGGTTCGTAGTTGTATTTATCGATGACATTTTGGTCTATTCGAGAGATGAAACCGAGCATCTTGAACACTTGACGCTAGTGTTGCAAATTTTACGAGATAAGCGATTATACGCAAAGTTCAAGAATGTGAATTTTGGTTGAAAGAGGTTAGCTTTTTGGGGCACGTGGTGTCCGCGATCGGTATCGAGGATGGACCCAACAAAATTCGCCATAGTCGATTGGAAACCACCAAGGAATGTTATCGAAGTTAGGAGCTTTTGGGGCTTGCGGTTATTCTTGACGATTTGTAAAGGTTTCTCGACGATAGCCACACCAATGACGGCTTACTCCAAAGGGATGTTAAGTTCGAATGGACGGAGAAATGTCGAAAAGTTTCGATCAACGAAAGCTTATTTGATGAAGCCCCAATTCTAGTGCAACCCGAATCGGGCAAAGAGTTTGTCATTTATAGTGACGTATCCCTACTTGGGTTGGGTTGCGTATTGATGCAAGAAGGGCGAGTTGTGGCCTGCGCGTCGAGGCAATTAAAGCCACATGAGAAAAATTATCCGACCCATGATCTCGAATTGGTCGCCATCGTATTCGCCTTAAAGATATGGCGACATTACTTATTTGGTGAGAAGTGTCATGTGTATTCGGATCACAAAAGTCTCAAATATTTGATGACCCAAAGAGACTTAAATCTGCGACAAAGGCGATGGCTCGAGTTGTTAAAAGATTATGAGCTCGTCATTGATTATCACCCGAAGGGCTAATGTGGTCGCGGATGCCTTAAGCCGAAATCACTATTTGCTTTATGAAGCGATGAATGTACACTTGTCTATCCTACCCGACAATGTGTTAGTAGCTGAATTGAAAGCCAAACCATTATTGATACGTCAAATTCGTGAAGCTCGTAAAGTCGACGATGAGTTGGTTGCAAAACGGGATGAGTGTGTTCGAACAAGGACTCGAATTTCAAATCGATGATGATGATTGTTTGAGGTTCGAAGTCGTCGTGTGTCCTAAAGAATTGAACTTATTCCAATAATTTTGAACGAAGCCCCTTTGTAGCCGAATGGCAATCCACCCGGGGAGTACGAAGATGTACAACGATTTGAAACGTCGGTTTTGGTGGCATGGTATGAAACGGGACATCTCCGACTTTGTTTCGAGATGTTTAATATGTCAACAAGTGAAAGCGAACATCAAGTGCCTTCAGATTGCTTCACCGATCACGATACCCGAGTGGAAATGGGATCGAGTCACAATGGACTTTGTGTCCGGGCTGCCATTGTCAGCTAATAAGAAGGATGCGATTTGGGTTGTTGTTGATAGACTGACTAAGTCGGCTCACTTTATCCCCGTGCGTACGGATTTTTCATTGGATAAACTAGCCGAATTGTACGCTTCTCGATTGTGAGATTACACGGGTACCGATTTCTATTGTGTCGGATAGAGATCCGAGATTTACCTCGCGATTTTGGAAGAAATTTCAAGAAGCTTTGGGTACCAAGTTGCATTTCAAGACCGCTTTTCACCCCAAACCGATGGTCAATCCGAACGGATAATTCAAATACTCGAGGATATGTTGAGATGTTGTATCCTTGAGTTTAGTGGTTCATGGGAGCAGATTCGCCTTTGATTGAATTCGCCACAATAATAGCTTTCAATCAAGTATTAAGATGGCGCCTTACGAGGCTTTATACGATCGTAAATGCCGTACCCCATTATTCGGATGAACTTAGTGAAGGTAAATTCTTGAGGTTGATTTGGTTAAGGATGCCGAGCAAAAGTTCGAGTGATTCGTGAAAGTTTGAAGGTCTGCTACGGATCGCCAAAAGTCGATGCGGATTTGAAAAAGGAAAGACATTGAATATCGGGTTGGAGACAAGGTATTTCTCAAAGTCTCACCCGGAAGAAGGTGCTTAGATTTGGCCATAAGGGCAAATTGAGTCCGAGGTTCATCGGTCCGTATGAAGTATCTCGAACGAGTTGGGCCAAGAGCGCATCGATTAATTTTACCCCGAGCTCGAAAAGATTCACAATGTTTTCCATGTTTCGATGCTTGACGATATAGGTCGACCCGACACACGTAATTACTCCATCCGAGGTCGAGGTTCACCTAATTTGAGTTATGAAGAAGAGCCGGTTCAGATTCGATGCATGAAGTAAAAGAGCTACGAAACAAGAAAATCCCATTAGTGAAGGTGTTGTGGCATAAACACGAATTGAAGAAGCCACTTGGGAACTTGAGGACTCTATGAGAGAGCGATACCGAGCCTATTTCTGGCAGTAAGATTTTCTGGGACGAAAATTTCTAAGTGGGGAGAGTTGTGACATCCCAAAATTGACCCTAGTCGGGATGTGGTTTCGGGACCATTAAAAGCGAGGCATAAAAATAATTTATAATTTATTTTGATGCCTATAATATGTGTTAATTCATGTGTGACATTTTGATGTTTCGATTTAGAGTTATAAATGTGAATTTCACTAGAAAGGGCCTAGTAGTAAACATTGAAAGTATGATGGGGAAATGTGGGATGACTAGTTGATAATACATGCAAAAATAAGGATTTGCATGTCAAATTTCCCCTAACATGAAGTGGCCGGCCATGACAAGGAATCATGGGCTAAACATGTCATGAAACATGTTTTGTTGGTGCACTAGGAGAAACAATAAACAAATGGGTATGGGTAATAAAGAAAGAAAAAAATGTGTGTGTGTGAGTGAAACCCCCCTTTGCCGTGCATTGTGGAAGAGAAAAGAAAATTTTGTTCATCCATTTTCTCTTCTTTGGCCGAAAATACTAAGGAAAAGGGAGGATTTTGCTTCATGCTTGGTTTAGAAGAGAACTAGAAGGGATTTGGCTATACTTGCATCAAGATTAAGGTATGTTTGAGGTTGTGTCATGAGATTCATGCTTGTTTTGGTTGCTAACTTGATGTGCATGTTAGCCATGGTTCAAATCCTTGTTATGCCATGGAAATGGTATTTGGCCAAGGTGGATTTTGTGTTAATGCCATTGCATGTTAAATATGAAGCTTGTTAATGGTGTACGTGATGGGGATTGATGGCTCTTGGACTTTCTTTTTAGTATTTTTGAGTGAGACATTAAGTTCTTTGCTTAATCATGACCAAAATGATGGTGTTGTGATGTATTCGGTCATGGTATATCTATAAGTATGATTCATGCATGTTGCATGGTAGGTAAGATTTGAGCTTTGAATATGTGTTTGCACATGATGAATTGGTATGACATATATACTATTTCAAGGTATATATTTGCTTGGGATGATGTTTTCGGTTATGTAGTACATGAGAGATGTGTATTGAGCTACAATATGTAATCGTTAGTTAGTAAAATGCATGCTGTTTTTGTGTGGTATTAAGTGCATAATCGGCCTCAACATGGACATGCATATTCGGCCACATGAGGGAAATTGGTGTGCATGCATTCGGTTAGAGGCAAGCATATTGATGCCTATTCTTGGCTTAGAAAATTCGCTAAGAGGAATACTAACTAAGGTGTTGAGTTCGATTCATGATTTTGTACATATGCGACTTTGATGCCTAATGAGTAGATATTTATATATTGGCTAGGCATCTTGAATTCCTCTTCCGATGCTCAAATGATAAAACCAATTTATTTGTTAAATTTAGCTCAAGAAGCTAGAGGTGGAGAATCAAGCAAAGGCAAAGGAAAGATAATCGAGTAGTCGATTGGAAATCGTTTCATCCAATATAAGGTAAGTCATTAAGCATATATTTGGTGTTGATGTAAATGACCATAATATATACACAATTGTGTTTAAATGAATTGATGTGTAAATGGGAATGTATGTGTATGGAATGATGCCATTGTTGAATGTATAAAGGCAGCAAAATGCATAAGGTATTGGTCTCGGCACTAAGTGTGCGGGTATAAATGGACACGGTGACAAGATTGGCACTAAGTGTGCGGGTTTAAAATTGTACAGCACTAAGTGTGCGAGTTTGATTATATAGCACTAAGTGTGCGAGCTGAAAATTATATAGCACTAAGTGTGCGAGCTGAAAATATATAGCACTAAGTGTGCGGATTCACTATATGCTCTTGTATTACAATTGGCACTGAGTGTGCGACATTATCGAGTTAATCCCGGACAGCGGATCGGGTAAGTACCTCGAGCTCATGATGAATAGAGAATACGTTCATGCTTGGGGATGAATTGGTAAGCCTTAAATCTATGTGGTGATTGAAATTGTATGGTTGTGCTGGAAAATGAGTTAATGTGTAAAAATGCTTCGATTATCTTGTTGTGTAGAATATGAAATGTGGATGTATGACTTGGTACGAGATTGGACCGAAAGGTCCGAGGTATTATGGTATAGATTCGATATGGATGAGTACCTAGCCTCGCTTCTTTGTACATGTTGTAGTGGTGTGTCGGTGGATTGATGAATGCTTATGACTTACTGAGTTGTAAACTCACTCGGTGTTTTTTTTCTCTTATCACCCATTTTAGGTCTCTCGGATTCGTATTGCTTGCGTGATCGGGACCGTCGTTGAAGTCATCACACCGGCTGAAATCTTGTGGTATTGTTTTCGTTGTTGAAGAACATTTGGCATGTATAGGCTATTATATTTTGTCGAATTGTGGGTTGTAAACTTTAAGCCATGTGAAAATGGCCTATGTGGTCGTCGAGTGGGATGCTAGAACCTATAGCCACGAGTCTTAGAAACTCTAATTTTGATAAGGTGGCCACAATTTGTGTCATGTATGATGGATGATTAAGGCCAAGGAAAGATTCATGAAATTGGCATAGTCTACTGCAGTAACTGTTGCGGACAGCAGCAGTGAGATGAGATTGAAAAATCACTAAAAATAGTAGAAGTAGAATTAAATAGTGAGTAAATTATGAAATTGAACCTTGATGAATCTATTTTCATATGGATGAAACGAAACGACCATATGAGCAGTATACTGAGAAATATTAAAGTTCTCGTGAGACAGGGCCAGAACGGTTTCTGGGTCCCTAACGCGACTTTGAAAATTTACTATAAATTATCCAGAAAGAATTAGGAGTCATGCCTTATATGTACAGATTCCATTTTGAGTCTAGTTTCATAAGAAACAAACGGTACCAGTATTAAAGCCCTGTACAGAGAGATATTCAAGTTGTAACGCGCAAAGGTCAGAGCAGTCGATCCCTGTAACATGGGTGACTTTAACTAATAAACTGTACCAATTGGCCCGACCAAAAATTCTAGAAATAAATCCATGGATGGGTATGTGAGTCTAAATTCAGGTAAAATTTACGAAACCAGTTTCCGAGTTTTGAAACTCGAGATATGATTTTTAAGGCGACGGTGACGCAGTTTTCCAGCCTGACTGGAAATGACAAATTGGTTGGTACCTTGAGAGGATTTGGCCGTTAACCTCTCGTGTCCGACACCGGCGACGGTCACGAGTTAGGGGTGTGACATAATGGGCTTTATGGAAACCCTGATGAACGATATCGACGGAAGTCTTGGGAGCTACTTCGTCATTTGGGTATTGACCAATCAGTCTCATGGCTCGTGGTTGGGGATTTTAATGAGATTACAAGCTCTTTTAAAAAGAAAGGGGGACGACTTAGATCTAAACGACAAATGGCTGAGTTTAGAAACGTTTTGGAGGAGTGTAGTCTTAATGATTTGGGATTTATTGGTAGGAGGTTCACATGGGAGAGAGGAAGATTTCTGTCCACTAATATTCAGGAGAGGCTTGACAGGGGAGTTGCTAGTCTGGATTGGATGAATCTTTTTCGAAAATATTAGGTTTAGCATCTGAGTCATTCTATATCAAATTATTGCCCAGTCCTTATGGATGCAATCGAAAATCTGCAATGTGGAGAGACCCATGGGTCTAAGCTGTTCCATTTTGAAGCCTAATGGTGTTTAGACCAATCTTTTGAAAAGGCTAGTCGACAGGCTTGGGCTGATCCAACTGTTAGTGTCCCGGGTAAGTTAACTAAGGCAGGTCAACAGTTTAAACTTTGGAGCTGTTCAAAGACTCAGACGCAAAAACAACATCGAATTTTTTTGGAGAAACGCCTGTTTGACCTCTATGATCAGGATCCTACTGATGAGATTTTGGCAGAAATTATGGAGGTGCAATTAGGTTTGAACTTAGAAGCTAACAAAAAGGAAGTTTTTTGGGAACAACGTGTGAGGGTGAATTGGTTGCAAAATGGTGATAGAAACACGAGTTTCTTTCACAAAGTTACTGTTTCTCGTCATAATCGTAATCGAATTTTGGGTTTGGAAGATGAGAATGGTCTGTAGGTTCTCAAACTGGGGAGATGGTGCAGGTTGCTTTGAAGCATTTTGGTGATCTCTATACGGCTTCCGAATCTGATGGTGATGACCAACTGCTTGGTTTCGTTGAGCAAAGGATCACAAAGCGCATGAATTATGAGTTGCTAAAACCTTTTCCTGAGGATGAAATTTGGCAAGTGGTGAAGACGATAGTGCCCCTTAAGGCCCCAGAAATTGACGGGTTTCCAGTAATGTTCTATCAAAGGTATTGGCATCTTGTTGGGGCTGAAATTTCTAGCTATTGCTTGTCTGTTTTAAAAGGGGAGATTGATATGGGCGAAATCAATAAAACCCACCTAGTGTTAATTCCAAAAGTTGAGAAACCAAAAAATCTCTTTCAAATTCATCCTATAAGTTTATATAATATGATTTATAAGATTATTACAAAAGTTTTGGTGGATCGGATAAGTATAGCGCTGGGTTACTGTATTGATAAAGCTCAAGGGCCTTTTATACTAGGAAGACACATATCGGATAATGTTTTAATCGCTTATGAGGTCTTACATTCCTTTAAAATAAAGAAACGGAGTAAATAAGGGAATTTTGCACTTAAACTCTATATGAGTAAAGCGTACGATCGAGTTGAAAGAGACTTTATGGCTGGTATGATGTCTAGGTTGGGTTTCCAACCTGATTGGATCGTTCTTATCATGCGGTGCGTTTGTTCAATTACCTATACTATGGGCATTAATGAGGGTATTAGTGAAGGCTTTTCTCTGACACGGGGGTTTCGACAAGGTGACCCGCTCAGCCCTTAGCTTTTCTTAATCTACACTGAAGGTCTCTCTCTATTGCTGAATGAGGCAAAACTTAAAAATCTGATGAGGGGAGCTCCGATTGGAAGGGAAAGATTTGCGATTAATCACTTGTTGTTTGCGGATGATTGCATTCTTTTTGGTGATGCTTCGGAGGATGGGGCTCATATAGTTCGTAATATAATCATGGAATATGAATTGGTTTCAGGGCAACAAGTAAATTTTGATAAATCACTTATTTACTTTAGAGCAAGTGTGGGCCGACATGAGAGGGATCAAGTCACCAACATTCTGGGAGTGCAGGTGGTCACAACCCGGAGAAATATTTGGGCTTACCAATGATGGTTGGGAAAGGAAGAGATGGGCTTTTGTAAATTTTGTGGACAGATTCAGAAATAGGATTGAGAGTTGGAGTCTTCGGTACCTTTCGATGGGGAGTAAGGAAGTATTCATCAAGGCAGTGTTACAAGCAATTCCTATCTACGTTATGCAATGCTTTGCTTTACTAAAAACCTTATATCAAAAGTTAGAAAGTATTTTAAACAAATTCTAGTGGTCTAATAGTAAATCAACTAAAGGTATTCGTTGGAGTACTTGGAGTGAACTATGTACTTCCAAAGCTGAAGGCGGGCTGGGATTTCGGGACCTCTTTTTGTTTAATAAAGCTCTACTTGCTAAGCAAGTTTAGCGACTTTTATCCCAACCCGATTGTCTTTCAGCAAAAGTTTTTAAGCTCGTTATTATCCTTTTACTAATATTATGTCAGCTAAAGTTGGTTCTCACCCCTCCTTTTCCTGGAGAAGCATATGCAGTGCTAGGGAGTTGATTGCGGATGGCTTACTTTGGCGAATTGGCAGTGGTGAGACTGTGAATATCTGGAATGATCCTTGGCTGCCTGGTCCTGGTAATAGTGGATTATTAATTCAGAATATTAGTACTTATTGGTCTACAGTGAACCATTTAATTGATGAAAATTCAGGTACCTGGAACAAAGACGTGATCTGCAGGATTGTTGACCAATAACAAGCTAGACGCATTTTCAATAATTCCCTTGCAAAGTTCAGAGCTCAGGATATGTTGGTTTGGCATCATGATGCCACCGGGGAGTACTCTGTGAAGAGTAGGTATTGGGCTTTGCTTACAAGAAAATTTCAGCTGTCTGAATACAACTCGAATACTACAAACAATTACAAAAAGTTCTACAAGTTACTTTGGGATATACTTCCTTCTAAAATTAAAATACACATGTGGCGGTTAATTAAAGATTATGTGCCTCATTTTAATAACTTAAGCAAGCGAAGTCTAAGAGTTGTCAATGTTTTCCCTGTAACACCCCGAACCCGAGACCGTTGCCGGTGTCGGACACGAGGGGTTAACAAGCCAAAACCACTTATGGCACCGACCAATTTGACATTCCCAGGCAAGCTGGAAAACTGCATCGCTGTTGCCTTAAAAAGCATATCTCGAGTTTCACAACTCGGAAACTGATTCCGTAAATTTTACCTGAATTTAGACTCATATATCCATCCATGTATTTATTTCTAGAATTTTTGGTTCGGCCAATTGGTACAGTTTATTAGTTAAAGTCGCCCATGTTACAGGGGTCGACTACACTGACCTTCGCGCATTACAACTTGAATATCTCTCTGTACAGGGTTTCAATACTGATACCGTTTGTTTCCAATGAAACTAGACTCAAAAATAAATCTGCATATATAAGGTATGACTTCTAATTCATTCTGGATAATTTATGGAAAATTTTCAAAGCCGCGACAGGGGACCCAGAAACTGTTCCGGCCCTGTCTCACGAGAACTTTAATATCTCTCGGTATACTGATCATATGATCGTTTCGTTACTTTCATATGAAAATAGACTCGTCAAGGTTCGATCACATAATTTATTCACTATTTAACACCATTTCTACAAATTTTGGTGATTTTTCACATCCACGTCACTGCAGCTGGCAGCCTCTGTTTTTAAGGTAGGCTTTACCTATATTGTAGTTCCCATGGACCAACTATAGTCTAGTCATACTTAGGTCCACATGTGATCATATTTAGCCATTCCAATGGCTGATCATGTGAGCAACTCTCTCATTCCAAACCATAATCACATCATGAAACCAAATATAATTACAAACCACATATGGTCAAATTCCATACTCCACTTTTACGAACCATTTTCGCATGGCCGTACACATATACATCACAAGTACTTAAAACAACCGAGGGTGGTCCTATACATGCCATATCCGAACTCAACTAAAGGAGTACCAAAAGGGCTTTGATAGTGTGGTTGACTTCAACTTCTATGATCCCGAATCCGATCGCTAACGAGCAAAATCTATAACAGAGAAACAAAGAAACGGAGTAAGCAATTTATGCTTAGTAAGTTTGAGCCATAATATACACACAACCAAAGAATAGCATTCAAGTAGCTAAACAATAATTCATATGCACAATTTCTCAAAGACATGCTTACTTCACAATCCCAACTCTTATTTTCATACACAAACAACGGCTTAGTTAAGGCCGATAGCTCGTTTATCATTGGAGCGAATATTCAACGACTTACTCATAGTGTGCAAAGCACACACAAAACATACCTTGTTGGGAATTTCACAAGTGCATTAACTGAAAATTTTCCAGCAGCTTATAAATTTGAATCACATACCTTCGGAGTTTATCCAGATATAGCTACTCGTTCAAAACACCTTGGGACATAGCCGGTTATGGTAACCCGCACAAATGCCTTCGGGACTTAACCCGGATATCACAACTCGCACAATTGCCTTGAGCTTAGCCCGGATATCATAGCTCGCGACAATTGCCTTCGGCTTAGCCCGGATATCTGGTCGCACAATTGCCTTGGGCTTAGCCCGGATATCACTCGAACATTCATGCACATCTTTGTTTCATTTTCACAACAAAACTTTTATGCACAATTCACTTAACAAAAATATCATTTCGCTCAATGGCCATATACAAAGGCGAATTTCGATTGCTTATTACTTCATTCAATCGAATCAAAATCTAAGTTTCGATACTCGAAAACTTACCTCGGATGTTGTCGAACGATTCGATGGCTATTCGACTACTTTTTCCTTCCCTTTATCGGATTTGGTCCCCTTTGCTCTTGAGCTTAATTTAACAAATAATTTGATTCAATCATTTGAGTATCGAAAAGAAGAACTCAAGGCACTTAGCCCACATATATTCACTAGACATTAAAGTCACATAAGTACGAATTCATGAATCGACTTAACACACAAAGCCTTCAACATGCTTACTCATGGCGAACAACACAACCTCTTAGGCACTCATTCATGGTCGATTATGCATGTTGATGTTAAGGCCAATTACATGTTTAACACCACACATGAATGGCACACATTTTACTAGCTAATGCTTTACATATTGTAGCTCAATACTTATAATATAGCATCAAGCACTCATATGGCCGATTATACTTAGTCATACTTGCACCAAATCAACAATAAATTCCAAGATTTTCACATCATATGTGTACTAGGCCGAATGTACTTGCAATTTCACAACCATTCTTCAACATTTTCAATTTCACAACCATTCTTCAACATTTTCTTCTTTAAGCAAACATATTTATCACTTACTTCATAACCAAAACATCATGTGCAAACATATACACATATAGGTGCATGGCCGAATCTCAAGGTGTTCATAACCATCTAAAACACAAATTTTTTACCATTCAAGTAACAAGCATAAATCATGCTCATGAATGCACCATGGCGAATACATCACAACCATACCCTTTCAACTTCGGTCATGGTTAAACAAAGATTTCAATGCCCTACTCAAGAATACTAAAAAGAAATTTCAAGAGTAGTCAATTCATCATTACATGCATCATCAACAAGCTTCACATTTAGCATGCAATGGCTTTAACACAATATCAACCTTGGCCAAATACCATTTTCATGGCATAACAAGGATTTGAACCATGGCTAACATGCACATCAAGTTAGCAACCAAAACAAGCATGAACTTCATGACACAACCTCAAACATACTTTAATCTTGATACAAGTATAGCCAAATCTCCTTCTTGTTCTCTTCCAAACCAAGCATGAAGCAAAACTCCTATCTCCTCCCTTAGTATTTTCGGCCAAAAGGAAAGAACAAGGATGAACAATTTTTTCTTGTTCTTCTTTCACTTGCACACGGCAATGGGGGAAATGCCACACTCACACACATTTTTTATTTCTCATCCAACATCATTAATTTTTTATCATTTAATACATCATGCATTAACAAAACATGTTTCAACATATTTTCTTTGCCCATAAACCATGTCATGGCCGCCACTATGCCATCTTTGGGAATTTGACATGCAAATCCCTTAATTTTGCATGCATTTTCAACTAGTCATCACACATTTCCCCATCATACTTTCAAAGTTTACTACTAGGTCCTTTCTAGTGAAATTCACCTTTATAACACTAAATCGAACCATCAAAAATGTCACACATGAATACACACATATTATAGGCATCAAAATAAATTTTAAATTATTTTTACGCCTTGGTTTTGTGGTCCCGAAACCACATTCCGACTAGGGTCAATTTTGGGCTGTCACATGCCCTCTGCGCAAGGAGGCTCCGGAGGATCCTGACCACTTATTGTGGTTCTGTGGTGCATTACGGCAGCTTTGGCAGTCTCTAAATCTCTCAATTGATCTCAGCAGGAATACCTCACATTACAAAAATCGATTAGTAAGCATTTTTATTGCAACTGATGAGGGTACCAAAAAATTGTTAATCATTTCTTTTTGGGTCCTTTGGTTTAAACGAAATAAGATGGTATGAAGGTCTCAATTTCTCTATGCAGGATCTGTTAGGTTTTGTTCAGTGCATAAGAGTTGAGTTTGAGTAAAGTTTCTGTTTTTTCTCTTAGATCTTAAGTGACTGAGTTCTAGTGACCCCCTAATACTAGGTTTATCAAATTAAATTTTGATGCCTCTTTTAATGGTGAATCTAATACCTTTATTGCGATTGTTATAGCCCATAATGATGTGGGTCAAATAATGGGTGCATGTACTTACCCTTATGTAGGCGTTGCAGATGCTTTTGTTGCAGAAGCTAAGGCTTGTGAACGAGCGCTCCTCTTCAAGATTGATATGGGTTTCAGGATGGTTATTTTGAAAGGGGATTCCTTAACGATTATCAAAAAACTTAAATCTAAAAGGGAGGATAGATCCATTCTCAGACCAATTTCTCAGAATATTCAGATGCTAGAGGATTATTTAGAGGAAGTGGCTTACCATTTTGTCCCAAGAGATGTTAATAGGGTGGCGCATACTATGGCTTTGGAGGGGCGTAGACGACTATCTCCATGTTTTTAGGTTGAAGAGGCACCAGATTCTGTCGAAGAATTGGTAGCAGAGGACTGGTCTGTTTGGCTTCGTCAATGTTGAGGGGGTTTTGTTGAGCTTTGAAGTTTGGAGAAGGTTCCTTGAATCTCCAATAATTGGTTTTTCAAAGCTGGTTCCTTTCCCGTTTTAGCTACGATGGTTTTTCTATTGTTCAACGAGAAGGTTTTGGTTGGTATTCTTTGTTGGATGTTCTTTTGGGGATTGTTTTGTGGTTTTCGTTTATGGTTTTTGGTTCTCTGTGTGCTTTCGTTTTCCTATTTTGTTAGGTAGTCTGTTTTGTTGTCTTTTCATTTTCTTTGGGGCGTTGTTTGGTCAGTTATTTTTTGAGCTAATCCCCTTATTAATGAATTCTAATTTTCAAAGAAAAAAAATGGCTAATGCTATGGAAAATCATACCTAGTATGTTATGTACAGTAGCTTTTATTAAAAACTAAAAATATGTTGAGAAATCAGAGCCGTTGATTTTTTTCATTGGTTCGTGTTTGTGTTACATTTTTTAGCTCACCTCAGCAAAAAGCATTTTAAGTTTTAACTAAACTAATTAGATTTTCTGCTCAACTTGATCAGTAAGGAACAGAAATTTTTTTTTTTATCAAAATTGTTGTAAAAAGCAAAACTTATGTGCTACCCTGCTTGATCATTTGAAGACCTAGATATCTTTATCCACATGTAACACTAAATCGTGAGACCTAGAGCAAAGGATGTACACCTCATCAGCATGTTACATTATCCGCATCAAAATATTGGTCTCCCGCAAATGCTGGGTAGACATAAAAAACTGGGAATCGGCAGCTTTTGTTCATCATGAAGTTGCATAATGGTTTTGCAGCACATATTTTACCACTTCATAGATCGAAATCACAATCCCAACTGAAGGGCCAGCACGGCTAACACGAGGACCAATTCCTGTAAAAAGACCCCTCATCCCTCCATCCCTGTTTCAAAGAAAATACGGTAAGGAAACCCTCATCCCAAATTAAACAAGTTGTTTTAACTCAAATCTCTCAACGAATTGGTTCTCACATACAATGCAGCACAACCAAATATAAATTTAAAAAAAAAAAAACTCATGCCAGTAGCACAACCAAACAAATAAAAGCAATGAAATCCATTAACACCAAAAGGAGAAAAATATTCTCGAGACTAACCTAGGGGTGTAAACGAGATATCTCGCTTGAAAGCTACTCAGATTTGACTAAAAAAAAGCACTTGAAATCAATTCAGCCATTCTTAAGCTCAAGCATCTCAAGCTACCAAGCAAGTCGAATTCAAATATCCTAATGCTTAAATCAAATAACTTGAGAGTCTAATGGAGCTTTGTTATTTTTAATTATACATTTTTATTTTAATTAGTATTCACAATTTCAGTTCAAGAGCGCAGCATAAATGAGTTTGAATTTATTTTTATTAGGTAAACAAGTTGAATCGAACCTGAATGAGCTCGAGCATCTCAAATTTTATCTCAAATCATGTTCGAGCCCTCAAAGTGATACTCTAGTGAGCTCAAGCCAAGCTCAAGCTTCTTACAACTTAAACTCAGCTCAGCTTGATTCTACCCCTAAACTTATCCAAGCAAGGCTTCAAACAGAAATATAATCAAGTTTGATTCCAGTCCTACCACCATATTAGATGTAATTGTTTTTCAAGCATAGTGCCGCCTGGGGGGAATCAAGCTATTTCATTCGATCCAGTGTTGTCAAGGCGTGTGCAGAGGCCTAGGAATGCCTACCCGTTGCACCTCAGTGCTAGACAACACTTTTCACACTTGAGCTCAGACTCACAATTTACTCAAGCAACTTGAGTTCGGGTCTGTAAGGCTCAGTAATATTGTAAATATAAATACTAATGGCTATATTTTAGTAATAAACTTATATAAACATATTAAATATGTATTCGACAAATAAAAGCTCAATAAGACCTAAAGCTTCTCCAGTAGAGTTAAAGATACCCAAACTGAACTCATTACTAGAGCAGCTCGAGCTTGGCTTGATAATGTAAAGCTTGAGTTCCACTATAGCGAGCCCAACTAGCCCACATGTAACTTGACTTGTTTACACCCCTAGAAGGCTGCCTAAGTAAATTATTAGCAACTTATTATTGAAGATCATAAGACATGTTTGAGTCTTGGCGCATTGAAACCATGTTATATGCACATGTATCTGAAAGTTTTCAAGAGAGCATTTTACAAACAGTATCATCACCATCAAAGAAGCTTAATTCATTTTACAAACAGTGACTCCACTATAGCGAGCCCAACTAGCTCACATGTAACTTGACTTGTTTACACCCTAGAAGAATGCCTAAGAAAATTATTAGCAACTTATTATTGAAGGTCATAAGACAAGTTTGAGTCTTGGGGCATTGAAACCATTTTTTATGCACATGTATCATCACCATCAAAGAAGCTTAATTCATTTTACAAACAGTAACTAGGAAAGATACCTCCAAACTTCCATCAGCGTCTGTCGTGTTGTCATTCGCAATGCCCTCACAAGGTCCTTCTGAAAATGAAGACAGATGCCACATTAGAAAACGGCTTGTGCACCAAATTTAGTCAATTTCAACTTCTAATATATTTCTGATACCAGGCAAAAATGGCAAAAGTAACTAATAATTACATATCAACACTGAGCAACATTAAGAACCATCAGCAAGCTTTTGAAGGACAAAAACCTCTATCTGTCTCCGAGTTTTAGCAACATCTAGAGGACAGGTAGCAGCAGCAGCAAGACTTCCAGCAACAAACCCAGCAGAAAAGTTTGCCCCAAGGATGGTAGCTATATTGGATTCTTTGCCTACCAAGGACAGAAGTCTTCTCCTAAGCTGCATAAATAGATACAAAAACCAAGCAATTCAGTTTCTGGGGTCTTTACCCTATTTATTGAAAATGCCAAGGTTGTTTTTTCCCCTAAAAGTTATGTTACTTGAGGCAGGAAGGAAGTAGATGACCATAGGAGTTTCAAGTTCTAACAAATGGAAACTCACAGGTTCAAGGGTTGACCAACAAATTCCAGAGAAAGGAACATCACGAGCAAGCTGTGCTCCCACGTCAGTCCATAAGACACGATAACCTAGAGCTGTCAACGTAAACATCAGAAAATCAGGACTTCCTTTTTCTGTATGTAGGTGGTAGAAAGAGAATAGTTATCAGCAAAAAACTGCCATTTGTGACTCTCGTTGGAACAAATCGGAATCACTTCCATCTAGGAATGCAGTTCTTTGAGCACACAGCAAAATATTTCACATTTACATTTACTAAAATAACAGGTTTAGCGGAATTATGCAGTGATCATTTAGCGTTAAGCAATAATTCTAACAAAACTCCGAGGAAAAACATCACTTATCAATTATGATTTTAACAAATATCATAAAAGCATAGACATTTCATATTGCCCAAATTAATCATAGAAGACGCAAGCCATCATGTTGTCATGTTAAACTATCTACGCAAGAATGTATTACTCTAGACTATATATACCATGCTCGCTTCTAAAGTAGCTAAAGTTCGACGATAAAATTAAGCTTAAACCTTATACATCAGTTCCTCAATTTTCTGTTAAGTCAGACAAAATCAGCTGAATTAGAGAAACATAAGTCTACGTTGTAAACATGTAAGAAGAACTTGCAATAAACTTATGCCAATTGCCAACCAATTGGTCATGAAAACTCTAATAGGAACATTTGAGGTTATGAGTTAGTATCAATGACTAATGGACTTTTAGAGGTTTAGGACGTAGCAAGTAAACAGACAGGCAGAAGAAGAAGAATATATATGCAATATATATAGTGAAAAGACTGAAGGCTTTCAGCATTTAATTGTTGAAAAATAAACCAGAAACAGGTACTGTGGAGATTAACATACAACTGTTCTGAGGGTTTGTGCCCTTTACATTGGAGAGGACTCCAACAAGGGTACTAAAAACTCCAGGAGGCTTCTTTTGGATTTGAGTGTCCTTAACTGCCTGTGATTGAAAAGAAAACTGCAAAGGATTAGACAATGCAATGATAAAGGTAATTACATTTTTTAGACAATGAATAGAGAAATATCAAATTTTAAGTAACCAAAATAAGAAACCAATTTTTATTAAAAATGAAAAAAAAAAACACATAACTTAGCATTAAATAACAGCAGTAGTGAAGCAATCACTTTTACTATGATAAAATCAATAACATGAGTGAGTATTTGAATTAACGTCAAAATTACCTGCATGCGTGTTCTAGCAAGCTCAATAGGGTAGCATGTTGCGCAGGCTATTGATCTTGCCGATGAGCCAGCAACCAAAGGAACATAGAGAGTCACAATAGGTATATGTTCTGCTGCAAGCCCCTCCATCCAGTTGCGGAATATATCATAGCACGGTAAATAGATTCCCACCTATACACGATGTGAGTGATGTTCACAAAAGCTTTATAAATAATTAGTACAAATGTACCCAAAAATACTTGCGCGGACTTCTAAAAGGATAACTAATCAAAATAGGAACTCACAGTTGGTACAGCCAAGGCCAGGCCTGCATTAGTCCCTCTCCACAACCTAGAAAATCCCTCCTGCAGAACATTTCCTATAAGGTGGTTGAAAACAGTAGAAAACAAAAAGGAAAGCGCATAACAAACACACTAAGATCAAGACAAAGCACTCACTTAAGGTTATTGCAACACCAACCTGGCGAATTATCTTGTTGAAGACATCTTGAAAACAATCAGAAGGACAAATTGCTACTGTACCATGGACTCCAGCACGTGTGCATGATGGTGAGCATCGGTGAGCATCTTAAATCCGCAAACATCTAATCCAAAACATTCACACACGGCAAAATTAAGCACAAATCTAACATGTAATTCCTTTCTAGAAAACGAAAAGCAAGGGATTAGCACTGCATCCGCACCGTGTTCGGTCCAAAATATGCCATTTGACCAATAAGATTACTTAGTGGATGCGAATAAGGTACTCCGGCAGCTTGAGCTTGCAACCTTGTCTGTTAATCGCAAAGGAAAAGAAAGACACTTAGCAATGTTTCAAAACAACCGATACAATGAACATCTACATAACAAACAATAATACGACAGAAAAAAAAAACAAAAAGAAAAAGAAAGTCTGTGCCGGTTATCATTACCTTGACAACATCGAGAGGATTAACGATAATGGCGGATAAAAAGGCGGCACCGGCAGCAGAGAAAGTCTTCTCTCCTATCCCTAAATTCAAATTGCACGCATCGTTATCTTTTTGACGCTGAGGAGCACAGAATTCACTCCCATTAATACGGGTTATCATTGGTTCCGCGATGAACAAATCGTGACCGCTGATTTCGACTGTTGAAGATGGTTGAGAACTCAGCCACTGATTCTTTGTTCGTTGCTCTGTTTCAGCCATCTTCATTTGTTTCTTCTTCCAAGTAGAATATCCATCGACAATAAGTGTGCAAACAGAATCAACGACGAATTGATTCCTAGATCATCAAATATTAAGACATTTGGTTGACTTTAGAGGACAACAAAAATTTTAAAAAATGTAATGAAAATGAAATTACTTGTTTTGGGGAAATGGTGGTGAAGAGTCCTTTAAAGAAGGAATAGAGAAATAAACAGGACCATATATTTTTCTTGATGAAAGTTTACCGTTGGGGGGGTATTGCAGGGCTTTCATTTCTACTCTGCGCTTGAAACAAGGCGCTACTCGCGGTGAGTCAGCCGATCCAAGTCTTGACGGCGAGTGGTGAAACCATAACGTAGGCAGCATCAGTAATAACTCACAACGGTAAACGTAAAGCGGAAGTCAAAACTTAACAAATTAAAATTTTCTTAATCCACCTAATATTTAAACTATACCATATCATCTACACTGGTACCTAAAATATATTTTATTATTTAAATTATTTTAGCCTTTAAAAAATATTTAATTAATCATTGAGATATGACACTTTTAAATTAAATTAAATTATAAAAATAAAATGTAATTAAAAATTATTTGACCCATGGCTAGTGAAATTTTCTAATAGTTAAAAAATAATTAAAAGAGAAGAAAAATCCTAGGAAGAGAAAGAGTGTAAAAAATTGAAAAATTTAATTTAATTAAAGGTAGTTATTTGATACATTAATAGTGAACTTTTTTAAGCGCTACAAACAGATTAAGAATTTAACAAATGTATTATAAGATGTATTCAAAATAAAATATAATAATTACATAAATAAATATAACACTTGTCACAATCTCCACCCACTTGTAAAATCTAAAAAATTTACTACTAATATATCAAATAATTACTCTTTAATTAAATTAGAATTTTTCAAAAAAATTTACCCTCTTTCCTTCCTAAGATTGTTTCTTCTCTTTTAATACATTTTTTAACCATTATAATTTTTTTCTTTGCAATCCTTTAACCATTTTTTAACTCAACTTCTTCCTGATATTTAGATTTCATATTTTACCTGAGTCTTTTCATTATAAAGGTTCACACATCATTAACTAATTTATGTAAACTGTGAAAAAGTTCCTTTTAAGAAAAATAATATCAGGGTGAGAAATGAATTAAATTTGAGGTTTAATAACAATAAAAAAAAGCTCACCGAAATTTGGGTTCTATAACCAAAATTCTACAGTACTAAATGTCTATAAAAGACTATGAATTCTGAAAAAATTTTCATCTGATATCCTCTCATATTGAATAAATTATTCTATTTATATTTTATTTCTTATATAAACATGTGTTTATTTCATTTAAATATTTTATTCGCTAACGTGTTTTGTCCAACAAAAAAATGTTAAAGGAAAATTATTCAACATTTTTTAAATTTTTAGTTAAAATGTCATGTTTCATAGAATGATTGGCTAAGAGATTTCTTTTAACATTTGGGGTAATTGAGTAACAGAGTATAATTTAGGTATCACTTATCACCAAATAAAAATTTAGTACCATTTTAGAAAATTTGATATAATTTAGATACCATTTTGTGATTTAAGCCTTCAAAATTTTGATAAAAACTTTACTCACCTTGGAAATTATTTATTAAACAAAATTAAAATAAAATAATAAATTTACCTATTATTAATTATGTAACATCCCGAATTAGGGCCTAGTTGGAACAATGGCTTCGAGACCACAAATTTGACGTAAGAAAATTCATTTTTATTATATTTATATGGTCTACAATTTCACGGAATGATTTCCTAAAAATCTCGTTCGAAAATTTTGACGTTTGGGCACTCATTTTAGTCAAAAGTACTAAATTGTAAAAAGTGCAAAAATTGAGTTCTACATGTTAGTGGTGTCTAATTGTTATGAAATTTTAAATTGGAGGTACTTAAATGGTAATTAGACCATTGGTTAATTTTTGGACAAAAATATACATGAAATGAGTGAAATAAAATATTTTTAAGTTAGGGGCATTTTGGTAATCTAATAATTAAAAGAATTAAAAAGGGAAAATAAGCCAAATTTGTCCATCTTCTTCTTTTCCAGCCGAATCTACCATGGAAGCCATGGCTAGGGTTTGGTTCAAGCTTCCAAGCTCATTTGTAAGTGATCCCGGGCCCCGTTTTTAATGTTCTTTACATTTTTAAAGTCTCGGTAACTCGATTTACCTATTTCTACCATTATTTTGAGCTAGGGTTCATGTTTAAATTTTAACCATGAGTGATATGCATGTGTTTTGATGTTAATGGTAGAAAATGAATCTTGGGTGTCAAATAAACAACTTTTGCTAAGTGATTTCCAGTGGAAATGCTTAAAAGGATCGTTTTGTAAAAGTTATAAAATTTGTCATAAAAGTGTGATTTAGTGGAAATTGTGGGCTTCTATAGTTATGAAAATATTCGGCTTGGCTTAAAGTGCAAAGAAATTGAATAAAAATCATTTTACAAGCTTAGGGGCCAAAGTGTAAATAAGTGAAAGTTTAGGGGTATAAATGAAAATTTGTAAAAGTATAATTTTTGAGTCAATTTGAATAATGTGAATAATAAATGAGCTATATTTGAAATGTTAGATCAAGAAAACAGAGATTCGGGCTTAAATCGGGAAAGTTCGAGATTATGGATTAAATTGGAATAGTTAGTCGTAATTGCATTCGAGGTAAGTTTGTGTGACTAAATAAGCATGTTATTCGTGTTATTGTTATTATACTTGAAATCCATTTTGCTATGATTGTATTGAATTATATGTTAATAATATTGTGTGAGGGAAAGTAATGAACCCCATGAAGTAATCAATAGCTCAAATGTCGTTAACATGACACGTGATGATTGAATATATTGGAAGTTTGATGGAACATGATGTTCCTTTGAAACAAGTAAGTTTGTATGAAAGTAATTCATCAACTTCATTATCATGTGCTTAATACTTGATATTGTACGAGATGTGGATATATGTTTTTATTGGCACTGACTTGTGATGATTTAATGAAAATGTGATGATAGCTTTGTATCTCAGAAATCTCGTGTGATTCTGAAGAATGCTTAGGATTTCGGGTATCATGGCAACATATTAATGTGTGCTAGAGTAAGACCATGTTTGGGACATGGCATCGGCGATGATATGTGTGCCAGTGTAAGACCATGTCTAGGACATGGCATCAGCAATGATATGTGTGCCAGTGTAAGACCATGTGTGGGACATGGCATCGGCAATGATCTGTATGTCAGTGTAAGGCCATATCTGGATATGGCATCGGTGATGATATGTTTGCTAGTATAAAACCATGTCTGGGACATGGCATCAACACTGACATGAGACCTTGCATAAGACCATATCCGGGATATGACAATGATATGTGGATCCATGTAAGACCATGTATGGGATATGGCTTTGGTATTCTATTTGGCGTATGATAATTTCGAACATCCTTTGGCATCCCGAGTGTTCAACGGGTAATGTAATGGATGATGGGATGAAAGCCCTAAGGAGGGCATGTTAAAAAAGGTATGATTATATGCTGTATTACGACTCGATACGGGTATGTACACTAAATTCACGAGTAATACCATGATATATGATGGTTCATGATAAAGAGGTATATGGATGACAAGTAAGTCAAGGGTTTTGAATAATGAATAAACTTATGTTTATGTTTATGTTTATGTTTATTATGTCATCATATGATAGTTATCATGATATTGCACTAAAACATTTTTGGACTGCAGTAGTAATTTGAATTTGAAAATCCACCAAAAATTATGGAAATCGAATTAGAGACTGAATAAGATATGAAATTAAATATTATTGAGTGTAGGTTCACATAGAGGAAACGGTGTAAGAAAAATAATTTCATATTGTGAGATATTTTAATTTTTGGGAGATAGGGTCAGAGTGATTCTAGGCTCCCCTATCTTAATTTTGAAAAATCATTAAAAATTGTATGAAAATAATTATGTGTTATAATTCATATGAATAAATCCTTACTGAGTCTATTTTCAATAGAAATAGACGAAAACATTATCCGGATCCCATACTATGAGATAATTAATTTTTATTAAAGAGATATCGAAGCTGTTAAATAGCAGAATAGGGGAAACTTTAAAGAATAAAATGTACTTATTTGCTAGATCAAAAATTTTGAAAATTTTATGGTAAGAATATTTGTTAGTCTAGTTTCATGGAAAATTAGCGGATCTTGATTTGGAGTTCTGTAGCTCAAGATATAAATAATTGAGTGACTATGACTCAAGAAAACAGCTTGACCAGAACATAAGTACAAAAAAATGTAATTAGGACTGTATTACTTTGAGAAGCATGTTGACCTATTGCTTATTATTTTCATACGGACTTACTAAGTTTTAAGCTTACTCCCTCATTTTCATTTCTTTAGTGATGTTAGGTTAGCTCGGGGTTGAAGATTGTCGGAGGCAGCATCGCACTATCAAACTATTACTGTTAGGGTATTGATAAACCTTAAGTGTATTAGAGTGAGTGGCATGTATAGGGACTTAGTTACTATGATGTGTAACCTTTTGATTTGGCCAATTTTTTGGCTTAAATTGATTCGTTGTGTTTAGCCATGAGACGTGGCTTATATGGGTTATGGCTTGTAAGCCTATTTATCCAAGCTATGTATTCAATGCCCTGTGATGTGGTCATGTGATTATATTTGTTTGATATGAATGATTAGTGTTGCGGTATGTAAGCTTGATGAATGTCTTATGACCAAATGAAGTGATCATAATCGGAGAATAAAAGTGTGATATGGCAATAAGTCAATAATGCTTGAACATGAAATTGGTGTGGAATGACTTAGGCAAGCATGGTATAAATGTATAAGTGATAATCAAAATGACATGTTCAATTGATTGTGAATTGGTGTGTTTAGACATATAAAATGAGTAAGCAAAACACATGTATGATGACATATGAATATTACAATTGAGTCTTAATGGAGGATGTTTAATCATTTACTTGATGTTACATTATATGTGTCTATAATGTATTTAAGTATGTGACGTATTAATGGTAACAAAGGGCTTGAAAAAAATATATAGCCTAAGTGTTGGCCATACGGGCAGAGACACGGCCATGTGTCTTAGCCGTGCGGAGGACGGGGCTTAGCACACGAGCGTATGACTTGGCCTTGTGGTTCAATTTATTTGGCTGACGTCATAAATAGAGAGTTACATAGCCTAAAGACATGGGCGTGTTAAAGACACACGGGCTTGTCCCTGTGTCCACACAGGCGTGTGACCCTGTTTCATGAAATTTTTTTTTAAGTTTTCCCAAAACTGTAATAGCCCGATTTAGACCCTAATCGGAATGGTGATTTTGGGACCACGAGTTCGAGTCAGAAAAATATTTAAAAATTATTTTCTGTGTTTATTTTGTGTGAATTTTTATCTGTAAAATTTTTGTGATTTAATTTTGTTGTTTAGGCGTCCGATTAAATAAAAGGACTTAATCGCGTAAATTAAAAATTTGATAGTTTAAAATAAAAGGGCCAAATAGTTAGTGGTTTTCTAAGTTGGAGTATTTATAATGTAATTATTCCATTAACATGTGGCTTGTACTATAATGGACATAGGTTATATAACTTTATTATTATTTCATTAAGGTTAATTATGTAAATTAATAATAAGTTAATATATGTTATTATATTATAAAATAATAAGCCATATTCATGTTTTTTTCTTCATCCTTGCACCGAAACTAAAACAAAGAAAAAGAAAGAAAACAAAGTAGGGTTCGGCCTTGTTCAAGCTAGATTAAGGTAAGTGTTCAACTCAGTTTTTGATAATTTTTACATTTTTGAGATCGTTGCTTCGAGTACTACAAAACTCATGCTTGAATTTTTTATTTTGATGAATATTTTGAATTATGCCATTGTTGATAGCTTGTGATTTTTTTTGTTTGATGATGAAAAATGAAAGATATGTTTTAGATTAACATATTTTGTATTGGAGTTTTTGATGATTTTGAGTAATTAGGACTAAATTGCAAAAATAATAATTTGAGGGACTAAAATGTAAAATAAATTGAATATAAGGACTTGTTTGAGAGTGGGTAAAATTTGGCCCAACATAAGTATAGAGAAATTTGGTGTATTTTGTGTTTTGTGCAATAGGAACTAAATTGTAAAAATTGTAAATGTCAGGGGTAAAATGGTAATTTTCCTATTTATGTGTTTTTGGACTAAATTGAATGAAAATATGTTTGAATGAACTTAATTTGAATATGTTTAGATCAAGAACTAAAGAAATCAGATTTGGACCGGGGAAAATCAAAAGTTGTCGACTAGTCGATCCGTATCGGTTTTTTGTTGTCCAAGGTAAGTTTATAAGCAAATAGACGTGTTTATTTGGAAATTAAATGTTATATTTATATGCTGTTATGAAATGTTAGAATTTAAATATGCTATGGTCGAACATGATTAAATTTGGCTACTACACTTTCAAGTTCGATTCGACTGAGTTACAACGTTCAAAAGCCCCGTATGAACCTTAGGAATAATTAGGATACATATGTCATGACATAGGATTCCGATACATGTGTGCGAGTAAGACCATGGCATTGATATGTGGTTCTGATATGTGTTTACGAGTAAGACCCTGTCTGGAACAGTGGCATCGATTTGTGGCTACATGTAAGACCACGTCTGGGACGTTGGCATTGTACGATTTATGTTATTATCCAAGTGTCCTATCCAATTCCGAATGGTTCATCGGGCAAAGGTAAATCGTGATTGAATGTGTAAAATGGGCTAAAAGGCCAGGTATGATTTAACTTGTTAGCTATCGATAATAAGGTATGTATGTGACTTGATAGTTGATAAATTATATGTGATGTAAGGTTAAATATATACATGAATTAAATAAGTGTATTCGGCTTTGAACAAATGGTAAGTATATTATGGAATTAATTTTTGGTTATGCATATATAAGTGATCATAAATAATCGGTCTTATAAGAGTTATATGTACATAATATTAAATTACGGTTCTTGGACTTATATAATTGAGTAAGTGTACGTTGATTATATTATGATATTTTGGCTTTTGAAAATTGAGTAGTGGTTTTATGACTTAACTTGTGAATATTCGGCTAAGGTAATAAATATATGTGGTTGGTATATTATTATTGAAGATATAGGTTGAGAGTAAGCTTGTTAATGATATTGAAATTTGGTTAAATTAAGTTAATTATATTATCGGCTTGTTTATTTGCTTATGACTTACTAAGTTTAAGTAGCTTACTATGTGTATATCTATCTTTATTTTATAGATTTGGAGTCAAGCTACAAGCTCAGGGACTGTCAGCCAAGTTCATCACACTATCTACTATTTTGGTACCTTTTTAGCTAAGCTTAAATTATGACATGTATAGGCTGGAAAATATATTAAAAAGTGTTAATTTTGGTTATGTATTAAAAGCCATGTGAAAATGGCTTGCTATTTATGTTGGGATTTGATTTTATGTGTGCTTAGTTATAATGTTCATGATCTTGGTTTGATATATGCATTTATGCTTGATTATGATTTGATTCGTGTTAAGTATTTTGTATAATGAAAATGGTTTTATTTTTTTTAGGCTTGAATTCGGTTGGGTTGAATTATGGCTTAAGTCTTTTGATAAATATGCTGCATGTTATGATCGTTTAAAATTGTGTTATTTTGAAGGTGTAATTAAGTATATTTAGCTTGTAAAGGTGCTTTGTGGTTCGGTCATAAGTCTTTGATTGATGTTAATTATGCTAAGATTGCCATGTGTTTGTTAAGCAAAAATTATGACATATGCTTGCAATAAATTGATAACCATTATAAATTTATACTAGAACATGCGTATATGTGATATTTGGCCACATTGTTTTAGTTAAATTTTATTTATACTTTACTTGTGTATAAGGTGATTATACTATGGCTGTTATGTGTATCTGTGAATATGCTTGTGGCTGTATTTATAAATTTGTAAGTTGCCTATAAGTTTGCAAATAGGTACAAATGATCCATGATAGCCGAATAGGCTAGATTAATGAAGTGTAGAGTATTTAATTTAATTATCATGGTAATTTAGACATATTGGGCCTTAGATTAATGTAAGAAGTTTGGTAAGGACAAGAATATGTCTGCTTAAGTATTCAGCTTTGACATATTGATGAGCTTTTATATGACTATATATATATACACGTATACTTTCACCTTTAGTTTATATATATTTGTGCATGGCAGTGTAATTCGCTTGGTAATTATGAATTATTAATTATGTATATATGAAATTAAAATAGCCAAGTGGACATAGAATTAAAAGAGTTATTTATAAACGAATGTTTGTTTCTAAAGCATGCTAATAATTATAACAAATAATTAACCCACAGTCTAGCTTATTAATGTCGCATAGTCTATATGAATGAAAGGAGTTAGTAATGTAATTTAGTTTAATGGATAATTAACTTCTGAATATGCATGACTTGCTTAAGTATATATATAAAAAAGGGTCATATATTCTGTAAGGATATTATTGATTAATTACAAGCTCTGTATATGCAATGAATTCTTTTAATATTTATATATTTTGGATTAAGTTTTATTTACGCTATGTGGAGATCGATAATAAATTTATGATTAGATATTAGTTTGAATATTAAGCATTGATGTAATTTAAAACTTAAATTAAAGTGAAAATTTTTAGAATCATGCATTTGTCTAGTAATGTCTCGTAACCCCATTCCGGCGACGGATACAGGTTAGGGGTGTTACAAAAACTTTTCAAAGTTCTCGGTTTAGTCCCAAATCGCTTTTAATGCATGTTTAGAGCCTCCAAAGCTCGTGTATGGGACATTATGCACGTGATTGAATGTTCTTAATTTAAATGAAATTTTATGGCCCGGTTTTATGAAATTGTGTATGTTTAAGTCTGGTAATGCCTCGTACCCTGTCTCGGCATCGGATACGGGTAAGGGTTGTTACAAATTATTTATTAGTTTATTTATTTTATTATATTCAATATTTATATCTAATAATATTTAATTAAAAATAATAAAAATCTATTTAGTTATAAAAATATTTTAATTATTATTAAATTAAATTATAAATCACATTAAATTGTAATATACTCATATGCTAAATATAAAAACCTCACTAAATGCAAAAGATATTAATTTTAGAAAAATCCTTAAGGGCCAATGGAAATATAAAATAATAATTTATTAAATATATTGAACATTTTATATACAATACATAAAAATAAAGTGAAGATTTTATATTAAATTTGGAGGCAAAAAGAATAATTCAATGTTTTCAAGCCTTCAATACCTTGGGATGGGCTGGGCAATTGTCTACTATAAGCAACACCTTTCTACCAGTCATTCTAGCATCAAACTAGATAACAAAATCTTGAAAAAGTAATCTAGTCTTCTATGTTTTTTTGTTGGCTCGATAATGACAGTTAAAATTGTCAATATTTACATATTTAAAGCATCTAGGATTAGCAAACTTACCAATAACCCAAAGAGGCACTTTATATGAACCATCCCTATTGCAACAAACCACAATTGTAAGTCTTATCCTTTTTTGTCTTTCTAATTGCTTTGTAGCCCGTGAATGATCTGCTTACAAATGATAAAATAAGCTTGTTTCGTCCATATTATAGATATCCTTCCAATCAAAATTTTCCAATTTAGCTCTTATTTGAGGTAAAGCATATTCAATATTCTCCATAATAACTGAACCACTTTCACCAAATCTTCTATAAGACTTATCTCATGTCTTGCCTTCAACTGTTCTAGCCAACCAATTGAGAAGTTAAATTCGAAATTTATATCACCATACATTTTCTGTCGAATCTCCTTTGTTTTAGTTTGAATCATTTCTCTAATCATGTTTACTTTCTCTTGATATTGGAGAAACCACTCATACAATGCCTTTTCTAATTCGGGATATTTGGTTGATTTGTGCCTTTTAACATTACTATTCTTTATCTTTTTTGACAAATATTCAGATAACCTTTTAAGAGTATTTAATATTGTTGATTAGCTAACAAAGAGATCAAATGTTTGTTGAACCCACTGTTGTAAATCTTTTTGACTTGAAGAGGGATGCTCATTTTTGTACTCACATAATGTTTTTCTCATCTCATCTGTCAATGTAGACTTTTTTACACCTTTCGAATGGGAAGCCATGAAGGAAAAGGTTATATGAATTATAATATTTTGATACGTACATGTGCTTATTTATAATAAAATTTTTAATCTATCGAATGAATATAAATGTTTTGGATTTTGAAACCATTAACTCTTTTTTTTTTCTTTTTGGTTACATGAACCAATTAATTAACTTTTATTGTTGTTACATGAACCAATTAATTTTGATTTATTGCACCTACATGCATATTGGATTTTGATAAAAAAAATCTCATGCATAAAGTATGAAATATTCTCTAAATTAATAAATATTAATTTATTGATAAATTAATAAAATATTCATTTATCGATAAACAATTAGCCTTGATAAAATAATAATTTTTGGGTCCCAAAGGTATTATATTTTAGAGGTTTTACTATAAGTTGTTTTTTTTAAGTTAAAAGTATAATCACAATTGCAATTACAAAAATAAATCGATCTATAACTAGAAGTAATAATTAAAAAGAATAACCAAATTGTTGATCGAATATATTTATGCCTAGACTAAAAGAGATTTATACAAAACTCATACATAGTGGGATGTAAACTAAAATAAATATGAATCAAGAACTTATACATTATTTACACATAGTGAAACTCGAATATGGGTTCTTACCGTTCCTAAAACATTAACCTTACTAATAAACCAAGGCCTAAATGATATAAGTTTATTTTTAAAATTTATTATCAAATGATAAGTATATTTTGTTTTTGTTTTTATTTCTTTTTAATATTTTTATGTAAATATATGTTAAATATTTAAAACTTAATTATAATTTAACTATACATATTAATTTTAGATGAATTTATTCCCTTATTTTCCTCTTTTATATTTGATTTAATCAACAAATTGATGTCTAAACTATATCATCTCTCCCATCTTGGTACCTAAACTTTTTGTGGTCACAAGTGGTACTGAACTACCTTTTTTCTTTCTCAAGTTTGTACCTTCGTTAGTACAACTGTTAGTCAAATTATTAAATTTATTTAAAAAAAAACTTAACCTACAAATTGATACCTAAACTATGTCCCTTTTTCCCCATTTTGGTACCTAAATATTTTTTGGTCAAAAGAGAGGTACCTAAATTGTTGGGATAAGTATTTGAGCTAAATAAGGGCTATAGGTTTTTTTTTTAATTAGGCTTTTAGGCCATTTTTAATATTAATTAGGAAAATAGGCCAATTTTAGGAGAGAGAAAGTGAAAGCGCATCCAATTGGCTACACTTTCTGCACAGATGGTAGGAAGGTGTGCCCAATTAGACTCATTTTCTCTCAACGGTAAACTGCAACGGCTTTTTTATCGTTGCCACGCCAAATGGTAAAAAAAAATTTAAACCCAACGGTAAAATTTTTTAACCTATAGTACCCCCCAAAATTTTTTTTTCATTCACATCCTTCTCTCAAACTCTCTCAACTCTCCCAAGTTTTTATTCAAAATTTATTTATATTTTCATTTAAAAATATTATTTTTTTAATTATATCATATTTTATTCGTTCAGATCAATTTCTCGAGAATGGACGCCTTTCTAATCTGCTTCGACGACAACCATATTTCCTCTACCCAATTAGCAATGGTAATACATTATTTGTAATTATGTTAATTTTTTTGATAAATCTAAATGATTTTTTTATGTTATAAATAGGCGGGCAATTATGTGCTGGAGGCGTTCATACATAATGTGGGGGAGCCTCTGATCCTTGAAATTCATGGGTATCTGTAAAAGGTTGGATTCTTGCATGCATCTCGCATATAAAGGGGCTGCAAACTCTATCCCACATTAATCAATGCATTAGTAGAAAGATGGAGGCCCAAAACACTCACTTTCCACCTTCCATGCGGCAAATGTACAATCACACTCGAGGACGTAATGTTACAGCTCGATCTATCGGTGGATGGGTCAGTCATCACGGGATCAGTGGTGGTTCAAAGGAAAGTGGACCTCTGGACAGCAATGTTGGGGAAGGTCCCAAACAGGTTTGAAAGTGGTTGGATATCGATCAATTGGTTGGAGAAAAATTTCTATAAGCTTCCCGATGACGCAACAGAATAGGTCATACAACAGTACGCCTGAGTATTCATCATGCAGTTAATAGAGGGAATTTTAATACCTAAAAAATCTAGAAATTCTATGCACGTAAAGTGGCTTCTACATCTAATGAACTTCAGTGAATGCACAAAACTAAGTTAGGGATCTGTCGTGTTATCAATCTTATACCGGGAGCTTTGTCGGGCAATGCAATTGGATAAGATGTCGATTGGTGGTTTCCTGCTACTGCTACAGTCGTGGACCTAGTGGCGAATATCATTTCTACATCCCAGAGTGACTGACCCATACACGTTCCTATTAGAGACGAGGTAAACATCATTTATTAATAAATACGTAGTTTGTGCAGTAAATGTTTTTATTTATTATATGTTTCACCTAATATATAGCTTGTACAAGTGGAACCTGTAACACCCCGTACCCGAGTCCGTTACCGGAGTCGAACACAAGGTGCGTACAGACTTAATTATTTTCACAGTCCATTTAAAAAAAAATTTCAGACAGGCTGGCTAACTGCGTCACTGTCGCCTTAAAAATCATATCTCGAGTTCCAAAACTCGAAAACTGATTCCGTAAATTTTTCCTGAAATTAGACTCATATATCCATATATGGATTTATTTCTAGAATTTTTGGTCGGGCCAATTGGTACAGTTTATTAGTTAAAGTCTCCCCTGATTCTGGGTTTGACTACTCTGACCTTCATGTATTACGACTTGGATATCTCCCTGTACAGAGCTTCAATACTCATGTCATTTGTTTCTAATGAAACTAGACTCAAAGGGGAATCTATAAATATAAGGCATGACTTCTAATTGTCTCTGGATAATTTATAATAAATTTTCAAAGTCAAAACAGGGGATCAAGAAACTGTTCTGGCCCTATTTCACGAGAACTTTAATATCTCTTAATATACTGTTCATATGTTCGTTTTGTTACTTTCATATGAAAATAGATTCATCAAGGTTCGATTACATAATTTATTCACTATTTAATTCCATTCCTAAAAATTTTAGTGATTTTTCAAATCCACACCACTGCTGCTGTCAGCATCTGTTTTCAAGGTAAACTTTACCTATTTCGTGGTTTCCATGGACCAACTAGAGTTTTGTCATACATAGGTCCACATATAATCATATTTAGCCATTCCAATGGCTGATCATTTGCCCAACACTTCCATTCCAGTCCATAGTCACATCATGAAACCATACATATATACATAAACACAAATGGTCTAATGCCATACTCCACTTCTACGAGCCATTTTCGCATGGCTGTACACACATACATCACAAAACGTACTTGAAAAACAACAAAGGGTAGTCCTATACATGCCATATCCAGAGTTCAACTAAAAGAGTACCAAAAGGGCTTTGATAGTGTAACACCCCGTACCCGAGTCCGTTACCGGAGTCGAACACAAGGTGCACACAGACTTAACTTAATTGTTTTCACAGTCCTAAAAAAAAAAAAAAAATTCCAGACTAACTGGTTACTGCATCACTGTCGCCTTAAAAATCATATCTTGAGTTTTAAAGCTCGAAAACCAGTTTCGTAAATTTTACCTGAAACTAGACTCATAAGTCCATCAACATAATTTTTTCTAGAATTTTTGGTCAGGCCAATTAGTACAGTTTATTAGTTAAAGTCTCCCCTAATCCAGGGTTTGACTACACTGACCCTCACGCATTACGAATTGGATATCACCCTGTAAAGGGCTTCAATACTGATGCCGTTTGTTTCTATAGAAACTAGACTCAGAGAGAAATCTATACATATATGGCATGACTCCTAATTATCTCTGGTTAATTTACAATGAATTTCCAAAGTCGGAACAGGGGATCCAGAAACCGTTCTGGCCCTGTTTCACGAGAACTTTAATATCTATTAACAAATAACTCATATGACCGTTTCGTTTCTTCCATATGAAAGTAGATTCATCAAGGTTCATTTACATAATTTATTCGCTATTTAATACCATTCCTACTATTTTTAGTGATTTTTCACATCCACATCACTGCTGCTGTCAGCATCTGCCTTTAAGGTAGGCTTTACCTATTTCATGATTTCCATGATTCAATTGGCCCTTTTTGCATACATAGCACAAAGTGTGATCATGATTAACCATTCCAATGGCTAATCGTTTCAAAACAATTCCATACCTCATAATGATCAACATACAAACGATTATAGTACTATGCTAAAAACGTATATAAGCCATTTTCGCATGGCTATCCAAGTTTACACAAAACCGAAAGGTACATGACCTACAACAAAAGGGTAGTCCTATACATGCCATTTCAAAGTTCAACCAAAATTGTACCAAAATGGGGGCTTTGATAGTGTGGGAGACTTCGACTTCCAAAAATCCGAGTCCGATAGTGACGAGCCAAAATCTATAAACAAAGAAGCAGAGAAAGCGGAGTAAGCAATTTATGCTTAGTAAGTTTGAGCAAGAAATTCCAACACAACAAAAGCATAGCATTCATAAAGCTAACGGATAATTTCATATGCACAAATTCTCAATATCCTACTCATTTCACATTCCAACCCCTATGTTCATACATAAGGGATCATCTTAGCCAAATACCGGAAACTCATTACTCGATTGGCGAATATTATTCAAGGAATCAACTAATTCAAGCACATACGAACATACCTCATTGCTGGAATTTTTCAAGCGTATTAACTGAAAATTTTACAGCAAGATCGCTCATTCTCAAATCACGTACCTTGAAATTTAACCGGATATAACGACTCGCTCAAATGCCTTCGGACGAAGCCGGTTATAGTGACTCGCACGAATGCCTTCGGGACTTAACTCGGGTTTAGTAACTTGCACAAATGCCTTGGGCTTAGCCCGGATTTATTAACTTCGCATACGAATGCCTTGGATCCTAGTCCGGATATAGTCACTTAGCACAAAGCCTTGGGACTTAGCCGGACATCATTGAATAACCGAGCACAATTATCAATAAATTATGACACATTCAGTATTTCATTTTCATTAGCAAAACTCAAACACAAGGCACTTTTCACACTTGCAATTTCGGCTCAATAGCCACACACAAAGAGCATGATTTTAATTTGCTTTAAACATGATCTAATCAATTCGAATTTAAGCTCTATTACTCAAGAACTTACCTAGGATGTCGTCGAGCGATTTCAATGGCTATTCGACCACTTTTTCCTTCCCTTTGTCGGATCTAGTTCCCTTTGCTCTTGAGCTTAATTTAACAAATAAATCGATTTAATCATTTGAGCATCGAAGAGGAATACAAGGTACTTAGCCAATATATATACTCATTAGGCATCAAAGTCGCATGTATACGAAATCATGAATCGAACTCAACACATTAGTTAATATTCCTCTTAGCCGAATTTTCTAAGCCAAAATAGGCATCAATATGCTTGCCTCTAACCGAATGCATGCACACCAATTTCCCCTCATGTGGCTGAATATGCATGTCCATGTTGAGGCCAATTATACACTTAATACCACACAAAACAGCATACATTTTACTAACTAACGCATTACATATCGTAGCTCAATACACATCTCTCATTTACTTCATAACCGAAACATCATCACAAGCAAATATACACCTTGAAATAGTATATATGTCATACCAATACATCATGTACAAACATATATACATATATATATATGCTAGAGCGAATCTCAAGTTGATTGTAACTAAACATGAACAAAATTTCAAAACACAAATCTTACTTTCCATGCAATGAGCATAAATCACACTTTTGGATGTACCATGGCGAATACATCACAACACCATAATTTTGGTCATGATTAAACAAAGAACTTAATGTCTTACTCAAAATACTAAAAAGAAAGTCCAAGAGCCATCAATCCACCATCACATATATCATTAGCAAGCTTCATATTTAACATGCAATGGCATTAACACAAAATCCACCTTGGCCAAATACCATCCCCATGATATAACAAAGGTTTGAACCATGGGCTAACAAGAGCATCAAGCTATCAACAAAAAAAAAACATGCATGAATCTCATGGCACAACCTCAAACATACCTTAATCTTGATGCAAGTATAGCCAAACCTCTTCCTAATCCTCTTCCAAACCAAGCATGAAGCAAAATTCCTCCCTTCCCCTCTAGTATTTTCGGTCAAGAGAGAATGAAAAATGGATGAACAAATTTTTTTTTCTTTTCTTTTCCTCATTACACGGCAATGGGGCATGCATGAGACCATTTTTTTCTTTTTCCATTTCTTTATTACCCATGCTCATTAATTTATTTTTTTTCACCCATGATTCACCAACAAAACATGTCTATGACATGTTTTGCCCATATTCTTTGTCATGGCGGCCATCACTTGTAAAAGAGGGTATTTGACATGCAAGGCCATTGTTTTGCATGCATGCTTTAATTAGTCATCACACATTCCCCCATCATACTTTCAAAGTTTTCTACTAGGTCCTTTCTAGTGAAATTCACATTTATAACTCTAAATTAAAGCATCAAAAATGTCACACATGAGTTAACACATATTATAGGCATCAAAATAAATATCAAATTATTTTTATGCCTCGGTTTTTGTGGTCCCGAAACCACATTCCGACTAGGGTCGTTTTAAGGCTGTCACAGATAGTGTGGATGACTTCGACTTCGATGATCCCGAATCCGATAGCTAACGAACAAAATCTAGAAAACAAAGAGCCAAAGCAAACGGGGTAAGCATTTTAATGCTTAGTAAGTTTCAAGTAATGAAATCGACTTCGACTAAAGTATTACGTTCACATAGCTAAATGAATCACTTTATTTATACACATTCTCATAATCATACTTACTTCACACTTCATCAACATACACACACAAGGTATCAACCTATCTAAGAGCCGAAAGTTCGTTAGTCGATTGAGCGAATACTATTTCAAGCGAATCGACTTTTCCGATGCACATGCAAACATACCTTATCGTTTGGGTTTTTCGGTATTAATTGAATTTATTACAGACAAAACGCTCACCTTCAACCAAGTTTCTTGAATTTAGCGGATATAACCACAAGCACAATTGCCTTGGTCTTAACCGGTATAACAACTTCGCACAAATGCCTTGGTCTTAGCCGGATATAACAACTTCGCACAAATGCCTTGGTCTTAACCGGATATAGCAACTTCGCACAAATACCTTGGTCTTAGCACGGATATAATCACTAGCATAAATGCCTTGGGCTTAGCTTTGGTATCATTCAAATGCTCATGCACACATATATCAATAATCATGACACATCCATATTTCATTTTCGTTACTAAGGCTCAAACACAAAACATTTATCAAACCTTTCCAATTTCGGCTCAATAGCCACACACAAAGAGCATGATTTCAATTGACTTTACAACGTAGTCCCTACGCACATTCGGCTATCCGCCATAATATGACAAATCATTTCAATATAATTCAAGTAGGGTCATTACTCAAGACTTACCTCGGATGTGGTCGAGCGATTTCGAATGACTATTCGATCACTTTTTCCTTCCCTTATCCAACTGTGGTCCTCTAAGCTCTTGAGCTAATTCACACAAATTTAACTTATTAAAGTCTCATTATGCTAGCTTATGGCGAATATGACAAGGAGTTTAAAAGGTCATATGGCCACCCTTTAGCTCAAATACACAATGGTCATGCACATTTTTAATCACATCAAGCAATTCAATACAATTTATTCGAACATCAAAGGGAAGCTCAAGGTACTTAGCCCATATATACATTAGACATTAGAGTCACATGGGTGCGAAATCACGAATCGAATTCAACATACTAGTTAATATTTCCCTTAGTCAATTTTCTAAGTCAAGATAAAGCCTTCAACATGCTTACCTATGGCGAACAACACATCAACCTATGTACTCATTCATGTGGCCGATTATGCATGTCTATGTTGAGGCCAATTATATACTCAATACCACACACAAATGGCATACCTTTTTCTAACTAATGCATTACATATTATAACTCAATACGCATCCATCATGTACTCCATAATCGAAACACCATCATATGTAAGTATATACCTTGAGATATTGTATATGTCATACCAATACGTCATGTGCAAACATATATATATATGTTCAAGAGCCGAATCTCAAAGTTGATTATAACTAAACATGAACATAAATCCAAAACACAAATCTTACCTACCATGCAATAAGCATAAATCATACTTATGGGTATACCATGGCCGAATACATCACAACACCATACCATTTCAATTTTGGTCATGGTTAAACAAAGAACTTAATGTCTCACTCAAAAATGCTAAAAAGAAAATCCAAGAGTCCTCAATCCACCATCACATGTATCATTATCAAGCTTCATATTTAGCATGCAATGGCATTAACACAAAATCCACCTTGGCCGAATATCATCCCCATGACATAGCAAAGATTTGAACCATGGGCTAATTAGAACTCAAGCTAGCAACTAAAAACATGCATGAATCTCATGGCACAACCTCAAACATACCTTAATCTAGACACAAGTATGGCCAAACCTCCTCCTAATCCTCTTCCAAACCAAGCATGAAGCAAGAACTCCTTCCTTCTTCCTTAGAATTTTCGGCTCAAAGAAATGAAAAAGGATGAACAACAATTTTTTTTCTTTTTTCTTCAACTCACGGCAAAATGGGGGAGAATGGATGAGACCATTATTTTTTCATCACTCCTCCCTTTCATTATTTTATTTTTCCTTACATACACCATTGTCACAACATGTTTTATGACATGTTTTGCCCATCACTCTTTGTCATGGCCACCACTAGCAATTAGGGGAAATTTGACATGCAAGTCCTCCTTTTGATTACATGCACTATTAGGTCCTTATAGATTAGCCTATCACATTTCAAAAGTGTCACACAAGTCCTACTAACGAATTCACATGCAATCGACTAAATCAAGCTTGAAATTTTCACACATTCATAATTACATATTCTAGACAATAAATATTACGTTCAAACATTTCGGTGATTCGGTTTAGCGGTCCGAAACCACTTCCGACTAGGGTCAATTTTGTCTTGTCACAACTCTCCCCACTTAAGAAATTTTCGTCCCGAAAATCTTACGAGTAAATAGGTTTGGGTAACGCTCTTTCATAGAGTTCTCGGGTTCCCAAGTAGCTTCTTCCATCCCGTGTTTGAGCTTAACACTTTTACTAACGGAACCCTTTTGTTTCGCAACTCCTTCACTTCACAAGCTAGGATACGAATCGGTTCTTCTTCATAACTCATATCGGCTTGAATTTCGACCTCTGATGGACTAATTATGTGCGATGGATCGGATCTATAACGTCGAAGCATCGAAACATGAAAGACGTCGTGAATCTTTTCAAGCTCAGGAGGCAAAATCAATCGATATGCAACTGAACCGACTCGTTCAGATACTTTATATGGCCCGATGAACCTCGGACTCAATTTGCCTTTACGGCCAAATCTGAGTATCTTTTTCCAAGGCGAAACTTAAGAAACAATTTATCTCCCACCTGATACTCAATGTCTTTTCGTTTCAGATCCGCATACGACTTCTGACGATCGGAGGCTATCTTCAGATTTTCACGGATTACTTTTACTTTCTGTTCAGCATCTTTAATCAAATCCACTCCGAAAATTTTGCTTTCACCGAGCTCGGTCCAAAACAATGGTGTACGACATTTACGCTCGTACAAAGCCTCGTAAGGTGCCATCTTAATACTTGATTGAAAACTATTGTTGTAAGCGAATTCAATCAAAGGTAAATATCGTTCCCATGAACCATTAAACTCAAGGACGCAACATCTCAACATATCCTCAAGTATCCGAATTACCGCTCAGATTGACCATCGGTTTGTGGATGAAAAGCGGTGCTAAAACGCGACTTGGTACCCAAAGCTTCTTGCAATTTCTTCCAAAATCGCGAGGTGAATCTCGGATCTCTATCCGACACAATGTAAATCGGTACCCGTGTAATCTCACAATCGAGAAGCGTACAATTCAGCTAGTTTATCCAATGAAAATCCATACACGGGGATAAAGTGAGCCGACTTAGTCGGTCTATCAACAACAACCCAAATCGCATCCTTCTTACTTGCTGACAATGGCAGTCCGGACACAAAGTCCATTATGACTCGATCCCATTTCCACTCGGGCATCGTGATCGGCTGAAGTAATCCTGAAGGCACTTGATGTTCTGCTTTCACTTGTTGACATATTAAACATCTTGGAACAAAGTCGGAGATGTCTCGTTTCATACCATGCCACCAAAACCGACGTTTCAAATCGTTGTACATCTTCGTACTCCCCGGGTGAATTGACATTCGGCTACAATGGGCTTCATTCAGAATCATCGAAATGAGTTCTGAATTCCTTGGAACACACAAACGACTTCTGAACCTCAAACAATCATCATCATCAATTTGAAACTCCGATTCCTTGTTGAACACACTCAGCCGTTTTGCAACCGGTTCATCATCGACTTTACGAGCTTCACGAATTTGATGAATCAATAATGGTTTGGCTTTTAATTCACTACTAACACATTGTCGGGTAGAATAGACAAGTGTACATTCATCGCTTCATAAAGCAAACAATGATTTCCGGCTTAAGGCGTCCGCAACCACATTAGCCTTTCCCGGGTGATAATCAATGACCAGCTCATAATCTTTCAACAACTCAAGCTAACGCCTTTGTCGAGATTCAAGTCTCTTTGAGTCATCAAATATTTGAGACTTTTGTGATCCAAAATACATGGCACTTCTCACCAAATAAGTAATGTCGCCATATTTTCAAAGGCGAATACAATGGCGACTAATTCGAGATCATGGGTCGGATAATTCTTCTCATGTGGCTTTAATTGTCTCGACGATAGGCCACAACTCGACCTTCTTGCATCAATACGCAACCTAACCCAAGTAGGGAGGCGTCACTATAGATGACAAACTCTTTGCCCGATTCGGCTGCACTAAAATTGAGCTTAGTCAAATAAGTTTTCAGTTGATCAAAACTTTTCGACATTTTTCCGTCCATTCGAACTTAACATCTTTTGAAGTAGCTTCGTCATGGGTGTGGCTATCATTGAGAAACCTTTACAAACCGTCGGTAAGTAAGCAAGCCCCAAAAAGCTCGAACCTCAATAATATTTCTGGAGGCTTCCAGTTAAGTATGGCTGAAATTTTGCTCGGTCGACTCGAATACCGATCACGAGATACCACATGACCCAAGAAGCTAACCTCTCTTAACCGAACTCACACTTCTTGAACTTAGCATATAACTTGCTTATCCGTAAAATTTGCAACACTAATCTCGGTGTTCAAGCATGTTCGGTCTCATCTCTTGAATAGACCAAGATGTCGTCAATGAACACAACTACGAACCGGTCCAAATCATCGTCGAAGATCCGATTCATCAAATCCATAAATACCGCAGGGCATTAGTGAGCCGAACGGCATCACTAAGAACTCGTAGTGACCGTACCTCATTTCGAAAGCGGTTTGGGTACATCCGAATCTCGAATCCAGAATCGATAATAACCCGATCTCAAATCTATCTTGAAAACACCGAGGCTCCCTTTAGTTGATCAAACAAATCATCAATACGTGGTAACGGATATTTATTCTTTATCGTCACTTTATTGAGTGACGATAGTCAATGCACAACCTCATGGTTCCGTCCTTCTTTTCACAAACAATCTTGGTGCACCGAAGGTGAGAAACTTGGTCGGCGAAACCTCTATCCGTCAATTCTTGCAACCGAGCTTTCAACTCTTTTAACTCGGTTGGTGCCATATGATACGGAGCTATCGAAATCGGCGTAGTCCCGGTACAAGCTCAATACCAAACTCTATCTCCGAACAGTGGCAAACCCGGTAATTCTTGGAAAAACATCCGGTATTCACAAACCACAAGCACAGATTCGGGTTTTATTTCTAACTCCTTATCATCAAGTACATACGCAAGGTATGCTTCGCACCCTTTCTTACATATTTCGGGCCAACATTGATGATATTACGGTGGCAACCCTTTAAGTCCGTAGACTCAACTCGGATCATCTCGTTATTTGCGCACCTCAAATCCATAGTCTTGCTTTTGCAATTCACAACCGCATCATGCACGGTCAACCAATCCAAACCAAGAATAACATCAAATTCATCAAGCGGCGAAGTATCAAGTCCGCGAAAAGCAGAACCTCGAATTACTAGGGACATTTCTTACACACTTTGTCGACAAGCACGTAACGACCCAAGGGATTTGACACCGAATTACGAACTCGAGAGACTCAATAGGTAAAGTCTTCTTGGATGCTAAGGTTTCACATATATAAGAATGAGTAGAACCAGGGGTCAACCAAAGCATTTACATTAGTCTCAAAGAGAGTAAAAGTACCAGTAATAACATCAGGCGAAGAAGCATCCTCGCGGGCACGTATAGCATAAGCTCTAGCAGGCGCACGAGCCTCAGATCTGGTTGTAGCATCTCTAGATCCTCTCTGACCGCCACTAGCATTGCCCGTGTTTCTAGACGGTCTACCCCGAGCAGTAGTAGCACCTGGTTTCCCACTCGACTTACATTTTGTTCAGCAACCTCGGGCAATCCTTGATAAAGTGGTCGGTGATCCACACTTATAGCGAGAGCGGTCATGGAACCTCTGACTCCCGAATGCCATTTACCACAATGTCGACACTCCGATTCGTCTCGACGTTCATTCCCAACTTTGGTGACCGAAGTGCCTCGTGTACCCATTGTGGGGTCGATCACAATCTCGTCTAAAAGGCCCAAAGTGCCTCTAGACCGCCCACATCATCTCGAAATTTCTTCGATGCTGTTGAAGAGACTTTCCGAGGATATTTTACTGAAACTCCCGGTTCCCACATCAACTTTTTGTTTTTCTTTTCTAAGCTCTTGACTTTACAAGCTCGCTCGACAAGTACTACGAACTCTCGTATTTCAAGAATGCCAACAAACATTTTATATCTTCATTCAGCCCATCCTCAAGCGTTTACGAGATGATGACCTCGGACGAAACACATTCCGGCGTATCTACTAAGTCTAACAAATTTTCGCTCGTAATCGATGAATCGACATAGAACCTTGCTTAAGCTCAAGAAATTCCTTCCGTTTTGATCAACAAATCTCGATCGATATACTTTTTCCAAACTCGGTTTGGAAAAACTCCCAAGTTACTTGCTCTCGGGGCTGTGAAGTCGAGTACTCCACCAATAGTAGGCGTAATCGCGTAGCAAGGAGATAGTACACTTTAGGCATTCATCGGTGTACAAGATAGCTCATCGAAAATCGGATAGTGTTGTCCAACCAAAATTCAGCTTGCTCGGCATCGTCGCTATTCGTAGCTTTAAATTCAGTAGCCCCATGTTTTGGATTCTATCAACTGGGGCTTATTTGACCTTATTTGGTCGATTCTCGGAGGTGTTGTAGGTACGGGGTTGTATTAGTCGGGAATGGAGGTTGTGGAACAACAGATTAGTTCGAATGTATTGGTTGAACCAATCATTCATCACGCTTATAAAAAGCTTGCCTAGCCTCATCATTCGGATTGCTAGCAATAGGTTGAGAGTCCGCCATTGTCTCTTGTCTTGAGCAGCGCCACACTCTCCACATCATCAGCTATCCCTCGGTTGGGATCGGCATCCATTACTATAAATAAACACAAATTCAAATGTCAGAAATTACCACACTATCAATTAATCACATAATGGCAGGTATAGCTGGACCCAAACGTATTACGGTAGTCCTAGGATCGACTAAACCGTAGCTCTGATACCAATTAAATTGTAACACCCCGTACCCGAGTCCGTTACCTGAGTCGAACACAAGGTGTGTACAGACTTAACTTAATTATTTTCACAGTCCATTTAAAAAAAAAATTTCAGACAGGCTGGATAACTGCATCACTGTCGCCTTAAAAATCATATCTTGAGTTCCAAAACTCGAAAACTGATTCCGTAAATTTTCCCTGAAATTAGACTCATATATCCATCTGAGGATTTATTTCTAGAATTTTTGGTAAGGCCAATTGGTACAGTTTATTAGTTAAAGTCTCCCCTGATTCTGGGTTCGACTACTCTGACCTTCATGTATTACGACTTGGATATCTCCCTGTACAGAGCTTCAATACTCATGCCATTTATTTCTAATAAAACTAGACTCAAAGGGGAATCTATACATATAAGGCATGACTTCTAATTGTTCTGGATAATTTATAATAAATTTTCAAAGTCGAAACAGGGGATCCAGAAACTGTTCTGGCCCTATTTCACGAGAACTTTAATATCTCTTAATATACTGTTCATATGATCGTTTCGTTACTTTCATATGAAAATAGATTCATCAAGGTTCGATTACATAATTTATTCACTATTTAATTCCATTCCTACAAATTTTAGTGATTTTTCAAATCCACACCACTGCTGCTGTCAGCATCTGTTTTCAAGGTAAACTTTACCTATTTTGTGGTTTCCATGGACCAACTAGAGTTTTGTCATACATAGGTCCACATATAATCATATTTAGCCATTCCAATGGAAGATCATTTGCCCAACACTTCCATTCCAGTCCATAGTCACATCATGAAACCATACATATATACATAAACACAAATGGTCTAATGCCATACTCCACTTCTACGAGCCATTTTCGCATGGTCGTACACATACATCACAAAACGTGCTTGAAAAACAACAAAGGGTAGTCCTATACATGCCATATCCAGAGTTCAACTAAAAGAGTACCAAAAGGGCTTTGATAGTGTGGATGACTTCGACTTCGATGATCCCGAATCCAATAGCTAACGAACAAAATCTAGAAAACAAAGAGCAAAAGCAAACGGGGTAAGCATTTTAATGCTTAGTAAGTTTCAAGTAATGAAATCGACTTCGACTAAAGTATTACGTTCACATAGCTAAATGAAACACTTTATTTATACACATTCACATAATCATACTTACTTCACACTTCATCAACATACACACACAAGGTATCAACCTATCTAAGAGCCGAAAGTTCGTTAGTCGATTGAACGAATACTATTTCAAACGAATCGACTTTTCCGATGCACATGCAAACATACCTTATCGTTTGGGTTTTTCGAGCGTATTAATTGAATTTATTATAGCACAAAACGCTCACCTTCAACCAAGTTTCTTCGAAATTTAGCCGGATATAACCACAAGCACAATTCCTTCGGTTTTAACCGGGTATAGCAACTTCGCACAAATGCCTTGGTCTTAGCCGGATATAACAACTCGCACAAATGCCTTCGGGTCTTAACCCGGATATAGCAACTCGCACAAATGCCTTCGGGTCTTAGCCCGGATATAATCACTAGCATAAATGCCTTCGGGGCTTAGCCCGGGTATCATTCAAATGCTCATGCACACATATATCAATAATCACGACACATCCATATTTCATTTTCGTTACTAAGGCTCAAACACAAAACATTTATTAAACCTTTCCAATTTTGGCTCAATAGCTACACACAAAGAGCATGATTTCAATTGACTTTACAACGTAGTCCCTATGCACATTCGGCTATCCGCCATAATATGACAAATCATTTCAATATAATTCAAGTAGAGTCATTACTCGAAGACTTACCTCGGATGTGGTCGAGCGATTTCGACGGCTATTCGATCACTTTTTCCTTCCCTTTATCCAACTGTGGTCCTCTAAGCTCTTGAGCTAATTCACACAAATTTAACTTATTAAAGTCTCATTATGCTAGCTTATGGCCGAATATGACAAGGAGTTTAAAAGGTCATATGGCCACCCTTTAGCTCAAATACACAATGGTCATGCACATTTTTAATCACATCAAGCAATTCAATACAATTCATTCGAACATCAAAGGGAAGCTCAAGGTACTTAGCCCATATATACATTAGACATTAGAGTCACATGGGTACGAAATCACGAATCGAATTCAACATACTAGTTAATATTTCCCCTTAGCCGAATTTTCTAAGTCAAGATAAAGCCTTCAACATGCTTACCTATGGCCGAACAACACATCAACCTATGTACTCATTCATGTGGCCGATTATGCATGTCTATGTTGAGGCCAATTATATACTCAATACCACACACAAATGGCATACCTTTTTCTAACTAATGCACTACATATTATAACTCAATACGCATCCATCATGTTCTCCATAACCGAAACACCATCATATGTAAGTATATACCTTGAGATATTGTATATGTCATACCAATACGTCATGTGCAAACATATATATATATATATATATATGTTCAAGAGCCGAATCTCAAAGTTGATTATAACTAAACATGAACATAAATCCAAAACACAAATCTTACCTACCATGCAATAAGCATAAATCATACTTATGGGTATACCATGGCTGAATACATCACAACACCATACCATTTCAATTTTGGTCATGGTTAAACAAAGAACTTAATGTCTCACTCAAAAATGCTAAAAGAAAATCCAAGAGTCCTCAATCCACCATCACATGTATCATTATCAAGCTTCATATTTAGCATGCAATGGCATTAACACAAAATCCACCTTGGCGAATATCATCCCCATGACATAGCAAAGATTTGAACCATGGGCTAATTAGAACTCAAGCTAGCAACTAAAAACATGCATGAATCTCATGGCACAACCTCAAACATACCTTAATCTAGACACAAGTATGGCCAAACCTCCTCCTAATCCTCTTCCAAACCAAGCATGAAGCAAGAACTCCTTCCTTCTTCCTTAGAATTTTCGGCTCAAAGAAATGAAAAAGGATGAACAACAAATTTTTTTTTCGTTTTTTCTTCAACTCACGGCAAAATGGGGGGAGAATGAATGAGACCATTTTTTTTTTCATCACTCCTCCCTTTCATTATTTTATTTTTCCTTACATACACCATTGTCACAACATGTTTTATGACATGTTTTGCCCATCAATCTTTGTCATGGCCGGCCACTAGCAATTAGGGGGGGAAATTTGACATGCAAGTCCTCCCTTTTGATTACATGCACTATTAGGTCCTTATAGATTAGCCTATCACATTTCAAAAGTGTCACACAAGTCCTACTAACTGAATTCACATGCAATCGACTAAATCGAAGCTTGAAATTTTCACACATTCATAATTACATATTCTAGACAATAAATATTACGTTCAAACATTTCGGTGACTCGGTTTAGTGGTCCCGAAACCACTTCCCGACTAGGGTCAATTTTGGGCTGTCACAGAACCATGGGTCGAGTTATATGGGACTGCCCGACGAGTTGGAAGATGTTAGGTTGCTGTTAGATCAACGCTAAAAAATCGAGGTTAATTTCCTATCCTTTTTGAACTTATATTAATTATTTGTTTAAAAAATTCGTACATAATGATACTTAAAATTTATGATTTTCAGTTTAAATGGATGTTGTATGCCGACCCCAAAATCATATTTTGCATTCCGTCGAAAGTGTTGGACAATCGAGAGATGTGGGACACGAATGTGCCATTGATAGTGTACGCAGTAGTGGAAATGCACGAATCGGACCGAGTTCTACGGAAATTTGGGTATGGGCAATAAATTCCACTACTGCGCGAGACATGAAGGAACTGGACAATGTGGACATGTAAGGGAAGAACAATGAGGATTGGGCAGAGAAGCACAATGAGCACATCCAAGCTTGGGATCGTAGGATAGAAACTATACCCGTTCACGAACCATTTTTCTCAATGGACGCAATAATACCTAATGATTACTTGACATGGTTTAGAGCCATCAGAAAGCCATATCTAGTTTGCCAGAGGCGAAGAGTAGGAAAATTCGACCAAAAAGGCAATGTCGACTACCATAGCAGCGTAGGAGGGGATGCAGTCACACGACGGGTTCGTCATAGGCTCCGGTAAAAGATACACCACCTATGGCTATGCAATATATAGGTTAGTTAGCTTAACTTATTCCTGTTCAATTCATGAACTCCATGTATTTTTCAGAAGCACCATCTCACTACAAACCACTGCCGCATGTGGTGTAACATCCTGAATGAAGGCCTAGTCGGGATAGTGGTTTTGGAACCACAAATACGATGTTAAAATAATTGTTTCATGATCATTATGAGGTCTAGGATATGAAAATGAGCATGTGTTAAAGTTTCATGAAGAAATTCTATGTGTAAGGTGTCTTATTGGAAATTAGAGACCAAATTGAATCAATTGCAAAACTTGGATTCTAGAAGCAATTTGTATGAAATTGCTTTGGAATGTTAATTTGGGGTCCTTAAAGAGTAATTTGTCCAATTGCTAAGTTTTTGGACAAAAATAGGCATGCATGGAAAATTTTGGAAGTTTAGTAAAGAAGGGCATTCTGGTCATTTGGTTAATTAAAGAATAAAAAGGGAAAAATCAAGCTAAAATCAGCTCATTTTCTTCTCCATGCTGCCGAAATTCCAAGGGTCTCCATAGCTAGGGTTTTTAACAATTTCAAGCTCAATAGTAAGTGCTCTCTAGCCCCGTTTTTAACGTTTTTTGTATTTTTGAGATCCTTGTAACATGTTCTCTCTATTTCTACCCATATTTCAAGCTAGGGTTCATGCTCAAAAAATTACCCAAGCATGAGATGTTTGTGTTTTGATGATTTATGGAAGGACATGAGAGTTTAAAGGATGGTAAACAACTTTTACTAAGTGGTTTTTCATGGAAATGGCTTAAAGGACTAAATTGTAAAAGTTGTCGAAATGGGTAGGAAAATATAGAATGAAGGGAAAACATGGGCTTCTATGAGTGTGCATAATATTCGGCTAGTCTTGGGTAGCCAAGGAATTACATGCATTTCATTATACGAGCCCTAGGACTAAATTGTAAATATTATGAAAGGTTAGAGGAAAATTGTCATTTTTCCCGTGGGTGAGTTTTACGCCTAAAATGAATAATTTCATGTATTAATAATCTAATTGTATTAATATAGACCCCGAGGAACAAATTCTGGAGGTCAACTGTGGAAAATGAAAGGTTTCAGAATAACCGAGGCACGAAACCGAAGCAATTACAAGGTAAGTTTGTATAACCTGAAGTAAACTCTTAATATAATTAAATATGCATGTTCTTGAATGTATGAAAGATTAGATATTCATTGCTTGATAATCCATGAAAGGTGGTAATGAAATTGAAAGATGATAATTGTCCCGATTGAAATAGAAAGGGAGATCCAATGGATAAATTATGGCTTACATGACATGAGATCCTGCATGTGTTGCAGAAAAGGATTTAGCCTAGAAGGGTAATCCGATGATCTCAAAATAGAAAGGATCTAGCCCAAACGAGTGTTCCTTGAGTGATCGAGCCTCCCGAAGAACATGGTGCATTAAGGATTTAGCCCGGATGGGTAATTCGATTGAGAACTGAATTTAGCCTGGACTGGCAATTCAGATCTGAGCTTATGAGAGCAATTGTCATTAAGAGGGATTTAGCCTAGACTAGTAATCTCAACATTGCTCTATGAGTTAGTACTACAGGGGATTTAGTCTGGACTGGTAATCCAGCCATAAGATGTAAGGTTCGCAAGAGGGCATACTTGAGATGATCACTTGTATGATTTGACAGTAAACGGTTATCCATTGAGATTTCTTAGAAATTCAACGGGAATTAACATGCTAAAATAAAGAATGAGAATATTGAATTGATGAGCTCATCTAAGACTAATGACATGATGTATTGTTATGATACTAACTTGATGATTGAGTGCATGTGATAAGGAAACTATTTTAACTTGTGGGAATTATTGCTTAATATGGTTGTATGCTAATTAACCGGTAAGTTTGCTTTTCAGTTATGAACTTACTAAGCATATAAATGCTTACCCCCTTCTTTTTTTCTATCTTACAGAGCTCGAGGACTCGTGAAGAATTGGAAGACGGTTGGATAATCAACACACTATCGACTTGTCTCGCTTTGCTATATAGATACTTTTATTTTGTTCAATGGATGTATAGGATTTTTGGTTATTTTGTTATATGTGTCATTAGGCTAGCCAATGTAAGGGCCTAAATGGTAAACTTATTCTTTTGTATACGGCCATGAGGTATGGCTCATATTGATGTAGATTGTAAACCTGCTATTGATGCATGTTTATGTTTAAATGTTTCATGAGATATGATGATGAGGTTTATCATGAATGGATGCTTGATATGAAACCTAATAATTTGTGAGTGGACATAGTATACAATGATAAATGGGTATAATATGACCTAAGTATAAAATGTGCTCTGTTAATCCCTAATGTGAAAAGGATAATTTAGCATGCACTAATCCGATGAGATGAGGTTAGCATGCAATGAGTCATGGCAAGGTTTTTCAAGAGTATAATTAGGCCATGTTACATACCATTGAAATCTCTAAGTGTGTATGGATGATAGAGGGTGACCAAAGGCTTGGAAAATAGCCCTAGAAAGGTCCACACGGGCATGTGTCTAGGCCGTGTGTGACGCACGGATAGCCCCATAGGCGTGTTGCTTGGCCGTGTGTCCGCTGCACCTAAAATTTTAGGTCAGTTTGCATGGTAGTAAACAAACAGGAAGATATGCAGTTGTGTGGAGGATACGGCCTAGCACACGGGTGTGTGCCTTGGCCGTGTGCCTCAAAATGAATGATGACGTCATAAATAGAATGTCCGGGTTTGTGGACACGGGCGTGTCTAGGCCGTGTGAGGGACACGGGTCAAGGACACTAGCGTGTGCTTGGCCGTGTGAAATCCCTTATAGGTTCGAAGTGAAAAATAAATCCAAATAATTCAACACGGGTGAGACACACGGGCGTGTCCCTAAGCACGGGTGTGTGTTTTACCTCCACACGGGCGTGTGAGGCATAACCCTAGAAATTTTACTAAAATTTTCTATAGTTCCTAGTTTAGTCCCGAATCACTTCTAATGTATGTTTTGGGCCTCATGGGCCTATAATAAGGACACTATGACGTTGCTTGATTGGTTTTAAATTAAAATGAAATTTTATAACCCGTATTTTTCGAAAGTGTCCGTGTATATGTCTGATAATGCCTCGTACCTTGTCCCGATTTAGGGTACGGGTAAGAGGTGTTACATTTAGTGGTATCAGAACTAAGGTTTAGTTAGTTCTAAGACTAACATAGCATGTATTGAGTATAGCTATACATGCTATTATACAAGTTATGATAGTGTGTCATCTCCTAACCTTTTTTTATTTGTATTTGAATATAGTAAATGTCTTCCAATCAAGCTCAAGATGAGTTCGAGGGAGCCGAGAGACATGCTCCAGCTTTCGTTCAGTGAGCTACTGCTAGTAGTAGTAGAAGACATATGTCTGAAGGCTGGGAAGAGGCAAGAGCTTCCTTCTTCGAGATGATGGATGAAATGGTTTGGGGATTATTTGAGAAATTGCCCCAACACACCGCGACCTCCTCCGCCCCCCGCTCAGCCTAAAGGAGAAGTGCCACAAGGTATGGCACCCGTGAGAATTGGTAAGGCCCCAGTGGATAAACTTAGGAAATACGGGGCTAAAGAGTTTAGAGCTAAGGTCGATGACGATGCTGAACGAGCCGAGTTCTGGCTTGAAAACACTACGCGAGTTTTGGACGAGTTGTCATATACTCCTAAGAAGTGTAAAAGTGTGCTGTATCTTTTCTAAAAGATACTGCATACCATTAGTGGAAGATGGTATCCTCAATGGTACTGAAAGAAGACATTACATGGGAGTTCTTTCAGGCTGAGTTTAAAAAGAAATACATAAGTCAAAGGTTTTTGGACTCAAAGCAAAGGAGTTCCTGGAACTCAAGCAAGGAAATAAGACTGTGTCAGAGTACGAAAGGGAATTCGTGAGGTTAAATCAGTATGCAACGAAGTGGGTCCAATCAGAGATAGAAATGTGTAAGCACTTCAAGGAAGGCTTGAATGAGGAAATTAAATTGTTGATCAGAATCCTTGAGATGTGAGAATTTGTCGCATTAGCTGACTGGGCTAAGAAGGCCAAAGAGCTAAATAATAAAAGAAAACAAGCTAAGAGAGAAGCTCGAGTTTCGAGTAAGAGGTCTAGTGGAAGAACACACTCCTTCCCCACAAAGAAATCGAGAAGTCATTAAGAAAGTTCCACTTCATCAGTAGGATATTTGGGCAGAGTAAGAAGCTCCAAGTGACATAACCTGAAGTCTTCTTCCCCTATGGTAACTAGTGTGGGAAGCGTAGATGATCAAAAGTTGAAGTGTAAAAGCTGCAACAAATTTCACTTCGGAGAGTGCCGAATGAAGAGTGGTGCGTGTTTCAGATGTGGGTCTCTTGACCATTTTCTCAGAGACTGCCCGGAACAAGCTAATAAAGAGGTTGAATTAGCTCTGCAGCCGAATGCTCCTATTTCTCGAGGTAGACCTTCGAGACATCCTAAAAATGCAAGTGACAGTCGAACTACTGTCAAGGATGCTATTGCAAAATCCAAGCCCGAGCCCTGGCAAGAACTTATGCAATACAAGCTCGAGAGGAAGCCTCCGCTCCTGATGTCGTCACGGGTACATTTTCTATTTAAGATACTTGTGTCATTGCCTTAATTGATCCAGGATCAACCTATTCATACATTTGCATAAAATTGGTGTCTAGCATGGACATGTGTGTAGAACCTATGAAATTTATGATTAAGGTGTCAAACCCTCTAGGCAAGTTAGTTCTATTTGATAAAGAATATAAGAATTGTACCGTGTCTCTGCCCGTGTGTTTACTACCATGTATACTAACCGAAAATTTTAGGTGCATGGGACACAAGGCTATACAACACGCCTATGGGGATTGACCGTGTGTCACACACAGCCTAGACACATGCCCATGCGCCTACCCATTTGGACTTTTCTGTAGCTATATTCCAAGCCTTTGGTCACCCTCAAACTTCCATACATACTAATATGTTTCTTGGACATCTATCATGGTATAACTGTACCCTTAAAACCTTCTTAGCCAAGGTCATGCATGGTGCTTCATATCTCTTCTTAACCTATATTGATATTACATTCTTTGTTTTAGTGTTACCCTTTTTCAAACCATATTTTCTACTTAGCTCATTTTATACATCATGCCAATTATGACCTAAACCATCTTCAAGTGATTTGGCCATATACATATATCTATTCATTATATATCACATTAACCATCTCATGAAGATTCAAGCATAAACATGCACAAATAATAGGTTTACAACCTACATTAACATGAGCCATAACGCATGGCCATATACAAAATGAATAAACATATCATTCAAGCCTTTACATTGGCTAGCCATATGACACATAAAACAAAATGACCAAGAATTCTATACATGCCATTATAACAAAATAAAAGTTTCTATATACCCAAGCAAGACAAGTTGATAGTGTGATTTGTACTCCAACTGTCTTCCAATCTTCACGAGTCCCTGAGCTCTGTAAGATAAGAGGAAAGAGAGTGGGTACGCATTAACATGCTTAGTAAGTTTGGATAATAGGAAGGTAAACTTACCAATTTTTTAGCATACTCCCATATTAGACATTCATTCCAACTAGTATAGTATAATTTCCCCATCACATACACTCAATCAACAAGTTAGTCTCCTGTCAATATATTATAGCATTAATCATAGATGAGCTAATTAATTCAAGAATTTCCATTCTCATTTCTCATTTTAATCCTGTTGAATTTCCCAAAATCTCAATGGATATCCCATTCACCGTCAAATCATGCAAGTGATCATTTTAAGTATACAATCCTGTGAACCTCGCTCTTACAGCAGGATTACCAGTCCAGTCTAAATCCCTTATAACGACATGTGCTCTAATGAGCTCAGATCTGAATTACCAGTCCAGGCTAAATTTATATCCTAAATCGGATTACCCGTCTAGGCTAAATCCACTATCACACATATTCTTCGGGAGGCTCGATCACTAAAGGAACACCCGTCTAGGCTAGATCCTTTTTACCGTCAATTCATTTCGAGAAATCCATGAGATATCCTCTTTATTCAACCAGGATCTTCAATTCTCTTGGTAACTTATACTACCACATTCCATGTATTATCATGCAATGAATATCTAAATTATCATACATTCAAGAATAAACATTTTTAGTATACTAAGAGTTTACTTCGAGTTATACGAATTTACCTGGTAATTGTTTCGGGTTTCTATTTCAGTTATTCCGAAACCTTTCATTTTTTGGGATGAACCTCCGGAATTGGTTCCTCGGGGTCTATATTAGTAAAAATAAATCATTAATACCTCACATTGTTCATCTTCGGCATAAACTCACCCCCAGTCAAAATGACCAATTTGCCCCTACCTTTCACACTTTTTACAATTTAGTCCTAAGGCTCGTATAATTAAATGCACGAAATGTCTAGATTACCCAAGCCTAGCCGAATATTTTTCATGCTTATAGCAGCCCACATTTTCCTTCATTTCATATTTTACTACACAGTTTCACAACTTTTACAAAATGGTCCTTTAAGCCATTTCCATGAAAAACTACTTAGTAGAAGTTGTTTAATATCCTCTAAACTCTCATATTCCTCTATAATCATCAAAGCACAAGCATCTCATGCATGGGTAAATTTCTAAATATGAACCCTAGCTTGAAATATGGGTAGAAATAGAGAGAGCTTGTTACAAGGATCTCAAAAATACAAAGAACATTAAAAAGGGGGCTAGGAAGTACTTACTATTGAGCTTGAAAATGTTGAAAACCCTAGCTATGGAGACCTTTCAAATTTTAGTAGCATGGAGAAGAAAAATGGTTGATTTTTGCTTTCATTTTCTCTTTTTATTTAGTTTATTACCAAATGACCAAAATGTTCTTCCTTTCTAACCTTTAAAAATTTTCCATGCATGCCTATTTTTGTCCAAAAACTTAGAAATTGGGCAAATTACTCTTTAAGACCTTCTAAATATACAAATTGCTTCTAGAACCCAAGTTTTGCAACTTATTCAACTTGGTCTCTAATTACCAATTGGGTACCTTATACTTAGAATTTCTTCATGAAATTTTAACACAAGCATGTTTTCATATCCTAGACCTCAAAAGATTCATAAAATAAATATTTTTACATCAGATTTGTGGTCCCGAAACCACTATTTTGACTAAGCCCTATTTCGGGATATTACATTTCTTTCCCTCTTAGGGACTTTCGTCCTCAAAAGTCTTACCAGAAAACAGGTTTAGATATTGACTTCTCATGACTTCTTCAGGTTCCCATATGGCTTCTTCCACTCCGTGTCTATGCCATAAAACTTTCACCAAGGCTATATTCTTATTCCTCAATTGCTTGACTTCTCGAGCTAAAATCTTGATCGGTTCTTCACCGTAAGTCATGTCCGGTCTAATCTCAACTTCTGTCGGTGAAATCACGTGAGAGGGATCTGATCAATATCTACGCAACATAGACACATGGAATACATCGTGAATCTTTTCCAATTCGGATGGTAGTGCTAAGCGGTAGGCTAACGGTCCAACTTTCTCAGTAATCTCATATGGTTCGATAAATCTTGGACTCAGTTTGCCTTTTCGACCAAATCTCAAGACTTTTTTCCATGGAGATACTTTCAAGAACACTTTATCTCCAACTTGAAATTCAATCTCTTTTCTTTTCAAATCAATATATGACTTTTGCCTATTCGATGCCGCTTTCAAACAGTCCCATATCATTTTATCCTTTTCTTCAGTTTCCTTGACTAAATTCAACCCCATGATTTTGACTTTCCTTGAGCTTTGTCAATTACAATGGAGTTCGACACTTTCGGCCATACAATGCCTCATGAGGTGCCATTTTCAAACTCATCTGGAAACTATTACTGTAAGCGAATTCCACCAATGGCCAGTGTTTTTCCCAACTACACTGAAATTCAAGGATGCAACACCATAACATGTCCTCGAGAGTATGAATCATCTGCTTAGACTGACCATCAGTCTGTGGGTGGTACAAAAACTCAACTTTGTACCCAAGGCTTGTGGTAGTTTCTTCCAAAATCTTGAAGTGAATCTCGGGTCCCTATATGAGATAATTGATAACGGTACCCCGTGTAGTCTCACAATCTCAGATATGTACAAGTCGGTCAATCTATCCAGACGTTAGTCTATCAACCACAACCCCAACAGCATATTTCTTTTTTTGGGTTAACGGCAATCCAATCACAAAATCCATGGTAATCTTGTCCCACTTTCATTTAGGGACCATCATAAGTTGTAACAAACTCGAAGGTACTTGGTGTTCAGCCTTGACTTGTTGACATATCAGACATCTCAATACAAATTCGAGGTGTCTCTTTTCATGCCATTCCACCAGTACATTTTCCTTAAATCATTGTACATCTTGGTACTCCTCAGATGAATAGACAAATGACTATCATTTACCTCTTGTAAAACTTTCTGAATAAGCTCATCGTCTCTTGATTCACACACCCTATCTCTAAACATTAAACAACCATCGGAGCTAATCCAAAAATCTGATTCAATGCCTGACTCACATTGAGTTCTCTTGACTTGCAAGTCACTATAATTGATCTGAGCTGCACAAATTTCTTGGAAGAATGTTGGTTTGGCTCTTAACTCTGCCAAAACCGAACCATCATCACACAATGTCAATCGTGTGTTCATAGTCCTCAGTGCAAACAAGGACTTCCTACTCAAGGCATCAGCGACTACGTTCGCCTTTCCCGGGTGATAATCAATTATCAACTCATAATCTTTAATCAATTCTAACCATCTTTGCTGTCTCAGATTCAATTCCTTTTGAGTTATCAAGTACTTCAAACTCTTGTGATCGGTGAATACACGGCAAGTTTCACCATACAAATGGTGTCTCTAAATCTTCAAGGCAAATACAATGGCAGCTAGCTCCAAGTCGTGTGTTGGATAAATTTTCTCGTGTGGCTTTAGTTGTCTTGAAGCATAGGCTATCACTTTGCCTTCTTGCATAAGCACGCAACCCAGTCCACTCAAGGATGCATCACTATAGACCATGAATTCCTTTCCCGGCTCAGGTTGTACTAAAATTGGAACTTCAATTAGCAACGTCTTCAATTTCTCGAAACTCTACTAACACTTATTTGACCATTCAAACTTAATGTCTTTTTATAGCAATCTCGTCAAAGGAGTTGCAATCATAGAAAATCCTTTTACAAATCGTTGGTAATACCCAGTTAAACCCAAAAAGCTTCTAACCTCGGTTACGTTCTTTGGTGGCTTCCACTCGACAATAGCAGATATCTTATTTGGATCAACTCGGATGCCTTCACCCGAAACAATATGACCCAAGAATCCTACCTCTCGGAGCCAAAACTCGCTCTTGCTAATTTGGCATACAATTGTTTGTCCCGCAAGGCCTGTAAAACAATTCCCAGATGTTCTGCATGTTCAGACTCATTTCAGGAATAAATCAAAATATCATCTATGAATACCACAACATATTTGTCCAAGTATGGTTGGAAAACATGATTCATTAAATCCATAAACGTAGCTGGGACATTTGTTAGACCAAAAGGCTTGACAAGGAACTCGTAGTGACCATACCTTGTCCTGAAGGTAGTCTTAGGCACGTTCGACTCTTTAACTTGCAACTGGTAGTAGTCAGATCTTAGATCTATCTTAGAAAACACAATGGCTCCCCTTAACTGATCAAACATGTCATCAATATTTGGCAACAGATAGTTATTCTTAATAGTTACTGATAAACCATAAATTATACATATTTTTACCCCATATTTAATACATTTTATGGATGATTTCTTATTAGAATTGGTGAATTCGATGCTCCTAATGCTTTAATTTCATGTTTTATACTTAGGAGAGCATAGGAGAGCGAAAGGAACGAGAAACGGGCCAAAAACAGAGAAAATGGGCCAAAGTACGAAATCAACACGGCCTGGACCTCCTCACACGGGCAGATCACACGGTTGTGTCAATCTGGCAGAATTGGAGCACGACTCACACGGGCATAGCACATGCCCGTGCCATTCTAATAGGCTCAAACACGGCCTGAGGTAATCAGACACGGGCGTGTCCCTGCCGAGCCCAAGTTAAGTTATTTTAGGTTTGATCTTCATTATAAATATTTATTACTTGTTACAAATCACGCGATCAATTACTTTGTTGAGTTGGTGGTAATCTATACATAATCTCATCAAACCATCTTTCTTCTTTACGAATAATACAGGAGCACCCCAAGGCGAAAAGCTTGGTTTTGCGAAAACCTTATCCCTCAGTTCTTGCAACTGTGTTTTTAACTCTTTCAACTCGGTTGGTGCCATCCTATACGGGGCAATAGAAATAGGTGTTGTTCCTAGCACAAGCTCAATACTAAACTCTACTTCTCTAACAAGAGGGAAACCAGGCAAGTCTTCTAGAAACACATCCAGATATTCATGCACTATTGGTATTGACTCAATCTTCAACTCTGATTCTTTAGTATTCAGTACAAAAGTAAGGTAAGCTTCACACCCTTTTCTCATAAACCTTTGAGCCATCATTGAGGTAATCACAACCGGTGGTGTATTCAACTCACTTGAATCAACTCGGAGAACTTCGCCATTTGAAAATTTCAATGCAACATACTTGCTACCACAATTTACTATTACATCGTGAATGGCCAACCAATCCATGCCAAGTATTACATCAAACTCATTGAAAGGTAAAAGCATAAGGTTAGTCAGAAAACAATGACCTTGAATCGTCAAAGGACAATTCTTATAAACTTTATCGACTAAAACAAACTTCCCTAGAGGGTTCGACACCTTAATCACAAATTTCGTAGGTTCCATAGACATATTCATGCTAGACACCAATTTCATGCAAATGTATGAATGGATTTATCCCAGGTCAATCAAGGCAACAACATGGACATTATGAAGAGAAAATATACCCGTAACAACATCGGGAGCAGAGGCTTCCTCTCGAGCGCATATCGCTTAAGTTCTCACTGGGGATCGAGCCTTAGATTTTGCAGTAATATCCTTGGCAACAATTTGACTGTCGCTTGCACTTCCAGAATGTCTTGGAGGTCTACCTCTAGAAATAAGAGTATTAGGCTTTGGGGGCTAATTCGACCTCTTTATCAGCTCGCTCTGGGCAATCTTTAAGGAAATGGTCAAGAGAACCACATCTGTAGCATGCTCCAGTCCTTATTCGACACTCTCCGAAATGAAATTTGTTGCAACTTTTACATCTCGGCTTTTGATCATCTACACTTCTCACACTAGTTACCATAGGGGAAGAAGACTTCGGGTTGTGACGCTTAGAGCTTCTTGTCCTACCTGAATATCCCACCAATGTAGTGGAACGTTCTTGTTGACCTTTAGATTTCTTCATGGGGAAAGAGTGTGTTCTGTCGCTAGATCTCTTACTCAAAACTCTAGCTTCTCTTTTTGCTTGTTTCCTTTCATTATTGAGCTATTCAGCCTTCTTGGCTTGATCAGATAGTGCAGCAAATTCTCGTATCTCGAGGATCCCGGTTAACAACTCAATTTCCTCATTTAGACCTTCCTCGAAGCGCTTACACATTTCTATCTCTGTTTGGGCCCATTCCTTTGCATACTGACTCAACCTTACAAATTCTCTTTCATATTCTGACATGGTTCTACTTCCCTATTTGAGTTCTAGGAGCTCCTTTCGCTTCTGATCTAAGAACCTTTGACTGATGTATTTCTTCCTAAATTTCGTTTGGAAGAATTCCCATGTGATACTCTCTCTCGGAGCCACTAAGGATATAGTCTTCCACCAGTGGTATGCAGTGTCCTTCAATAGCGACATCGCGCATTTCAAGTTTTCCTCAGGAGTACACGATAGTTCATCGAGAACTCGCATGGTATTCTCGAGCCAAAATTTAGCACGTTCTAGGTCATCATCAATCGTGGCCCTAAACGCTTCAGCTCCATATTTCCTAAGTTTATCCACTGTGGCCTTACCAATTCTCACGGGTGCCATAGCTTGTGGCACTTCTTCTTTAGGTCGAGCAGGGGGCGGAGGAGGTCATGGTATATTGAGGCGATTTCTTAGGTAACCCCAAACCATTCATCCATCATTTCAAAAAAGGCAGCCTTCCCCTCTTTCCGGCCCTCAGACATAGGCCTTCTACTACTACTAGAAGTAGCTCGCTGAACGGAAGCTGGAGCATGACTCTCGACTCCCTCAGACTCATCTTGGGCTTGATCAAAAGACATTTACTATATTAAAATACAATTAAAAGGGTTAAGAGTTGTCACACTATCATAACTTGTATAATGGCATGCATAGCTAGACTCGATACATGCTACGTTAGTCCGAGAATTGACTAAACTGTAGCTCTGATACCAATAAATAAAACACCCCTTACTCATACCCAAGACCGAGGCAAGGTACGAGGCATTATCGTACACAAACATGGACATTCCAGGAAAAATGGGTTATAAAATTTCATTTCAATTTAAAACAAATCAAACCAAAATCATATTGTCCCTATTATGAACCTACGAAGTTCAAAACATGCGTTAAAAGAGGTCCAGGACTAAACCGAGAACTTAAGAAAATTTTTAGAGAAACTCTTAGGTTTAGGCCTTACACACCCGTGTCCCTTACCCGTGTGGAATTATTTTCCACTTCGAACCTATAGGGGTTTTCACACAACCGAGCACACACCTGTGTCCCTCTCACAGCCACGACACCTGCATGCCACAGCCTGTGTCTAAAAACCTGGACATTCTATTTATGACGTCATCATTCATTCAGAGGCACACGGCTGAGGAACACGCCCATGTACTAGGTCGTGTCTTTCACACGGTTGAGACACATGACCGTGTCTCTGCCCGTGTGTTTACTACCATGCGTACTGACCTAAAATTTTAGGTGTAGGGGACATACGGCCGTACAACACGCCCATAGGGACTAACTGTGTGTCACACACAGCCTAGACACATGCTCGTGCGCCTACCCGTGTGGACTGTTTTGTAGGCTATATTTCAAGCCTTTGGCCACCCTCAAACTTCCATACACACTAATATGTTCCTTGGACATCTTTCATGGTATAAATGTACCCTTAAAACCTTCTTAGCCAAGGTCATGCATGGTGCTTCATATCTCTTCTTAACCTATATTGATATTACCTTCTTTGTTTTAGAGTTACCCTTTTTCAAACCATATTTTATACTTAGCTCATTTTATACATCATGCCAATTATGACCTAAACCATCGTCAAGTGATTTGGCCATATACACATATCCATTCATTGTATATCACATTAACCATCTCATGAAGATTCAAGCATAAACATGCACAAATAGTAGGTTTACAACCTACATCGACATGAGCCATATCTCATGGCCATATACAAAATGAATAAACATATCCTTTAAGCCCTTACATTGGCTAGCCAAATGACACATAAAACAAAATGACCAAGAATCCTATACATGCCATTATAACAAAATAAAAGTTTCTATATACCCAAGCAAGACAAGTTGATAGTGTGATCTGTACTCCAACTATCTTCCAATCTTCACGAGTCCCCGAGGTCTGTAAGATAAGAGAAAAGAGAGTGGGTAAGCATTAACATGCTTAGTAAGTTTAGATAACAGAAGGTAAACTTACCAGTTGTTTAACATACTACTATATTAGACATTCATTCCAACTAGTATAGTATAATTTCCCTATCACATACACTCAATCATCAAGTTAGTCTCCTGTCAATATATTATAGCATTAATCATAGATGAGCTAATTAATTCAAGAATTTCCATTCTCATTTCTTATTTTAATCCTGTTGAATTTCTCAGAATCTCGATGGATATCCCATTCACTATCAAATCATACGAGTGATCATTGTAAGTATACACTCCCGTGAACCTCGCTCTTATTGCGGGATTATCAGTCCAGGCTAAATCCCCCATAACATAAACACATAGGGCAATGTCGGGATTACCAGTCCTGGCTAAATCCCTTATAATGGCCTGTGCTCTAATAAGCTCGAATCTAAATTGCTAGTCCAGGCTAAATTTAGATCCTAAATCAAATTACCCGTCCGGGCTAAATGCCCCATAACATAAACTCATAGGGCAATGTCGGGATTACCAGTTCAGGCTAAATCCCTTATAACGACATGTGCTCTAATAATGTAATATCCCGAATTAGGGCCTAATCGAAATAGTGGTTTCGTGACCATAAATTTGAGATAGAAATAATTATTTTATGATTATTTTGAGTTCTATGATATGATTTCATGATTGTGTGAAAATTTCGTGAAGAAATTCTATGCATAAAGTGCTTAATTTGAAGTTAGGGACTAAATTGAATAAGTTGTAAAACTTGCATTCTAGAAGTTTCTAGTATGAAATTGCTTTGAAATATTAATTAGGAGGTCTTAAATAGCAATTTGACCAATTTCAAAGTTTATGGACAAATATTGGACATGAATGAAATTTTTGGAAAGTTTAGTAGTAAGGGTATTTTGGTCACTTAGGGGTAAAATGAATTAAAATACAAAATTAAAAGCCAATTTTGCTCATCTTCTTCACCATGGACATGTATACCAAGGGAGACTCCATGGCTAGGGTTTCCAAGCTTCCAAGCTCGATTGTAAGTCCGTTCTAGCCTCGTTTTTAATGATTTTAACGTTTTTGGAGTCCTGGTAACTTGATTTAGCTTATGCTAGCAATAATTCAACCTAGGGTTCATATTTTGAAAAATACCCGTAGGTGAAATTTGTGTATTTTGGTGTTTTATGATAGAATATGAGGTTTTAAATTATGTTAGACAACTTGTGCTACTCGGTTTTAAGTGAAAATGAGTAAAAGGGCTTAATCGGTAAAAATACCTAATAGTTATAAGTACATGTTAGAGTGCGAATTTGATGTTGCCATAGAATGGAAAAATGATCAGCATGTCATAAAACATAAGAAAATAGGATGAAGTTTAATTTCTGAACCTTGGGGCAAAAGTGCAAATATGCAAAAGTTTAGGGTCAAAATGAAAATTTTAAAATATGATTTTTGGACCCGTATGAATAGTGTGACTAATTATTAGGCTAAATGTGGTATTATAGATGAAGGAAATCGAGATTTGGGCTTAAATCGGGAAAATACAAGGTTATGGACTAAAATGGTAAATTATTTTCGGATCGAGGTAAGTTCGTATGATAATAATAATGCAATGTTATGTTTGAATTATATTTCTTACTATTATTGCATATATTTTATGATTTAATATATTGGAAAAGTTGATGGAATGGTGTTTATGATGTGGAAATATGACATGAAAGAATGTTACATGAAATGCAAGAAAATGAAGATACATGACAAGTGATATATGAAATATGTGATATATGTTATGTAAATTCTTAAAAGCTGATTTGATATTTGAGTTGTGTCTTATTATACTATGAATGGACAATTTGTACCATGGATAGTGAGATCGACACTTCGAGTAAATTCGTATATAAATAATCTTTCGATTCTTTTTGTGTTATTATTTTTGATATCATATGAAATGTGGCTGCCTATCAAATGGTTATTTGATGTAAATTATGAATTTAAATTGATTACGGACAATTTAGTAAAATGTTGAAAAGTGAGGAATTTCCCGATTGAACCTTCGGAATAAAAACGATACGAATGATCTATTGTGAGGTCGCATGTGTAGTACTAAGTGCAGGCTACTATGCGTACCAGATAGCTTCGGCTACAAGTGTGGAAATGGGAAAATGTGCAGGCAATTGTGTATCTGTTATTATTCCGATGAGTTCAATGGGAAATCGATTAAATGAAAATACATGTGAAAGTGATTATGTGATGAACAAGTGCAAGTATATGTTTATTTTAATTTATGAGCAATATGCTCGATATTTGAGCGAACTTCGGTAAAATAGAATGGATTAAGTGAATTGTGTAAAAGTGAACTTTAGTAGTAAAATAGTATTAGACAGCAGCAGTGCATGACTTTGAAAATTCACCAAAAATTGTGTAAGTTGAATTAAATTTAAAAAAAAATTATGGAAATAAAGCTTAATGAGTCTATTTTCACATGAAAGAAACAGGGAAGCAAAAGAATTCTATATTGTGTGATATTTGAATTCTTGTAAAACAGGGTCTGAATGAATTTGAGATCCCTTGTTCTGACTTTAGAAATTCACCATAAATTGTAAAAAAAAAATTATTGAGAGTCATACCTTACATGCATGGATTCCTTATTGAATCTAATTTTAAGTGAAACAAACAGAATGGTCGTTGGAATTCTGACAGGAGAAATTCGGTTCAGTAGTGCACGTGGGTCGAGTAGTCATACCACAAGCAGGGAGATTTTAACTAATAAACTGTACTAAATGGCGGACCAAAATTCTAGAAAAAATTAGTAAGTAGACATATGAGTCTAGTTTCATAGAAAATTTATGAAATTGGATTTCTAATTTTGTAACTTGAGATATGATTTTTTAACACCGGACTCCAAAAACAACTCATCACGAATATGTGTAATTGTATAATTATAGTGTTTTATCTTGAAAAGCATGGTATTAATTGCTTATTATTTTCATATGAACTTACTAAGCGTAAAGCTTACCCATCCTCTCCATTTCTTTAGTATTGGCGTGTCATTTCGGGGTTGGAGATCGTCGGAGGCAAAATCACACTATCAAACTATCATTTTGGGAAAATTAATTCAAATATTAGAAATATCAAGTGAGCGGCATGTATAGGAAGTTGGTTTGTGATATGTATTTTATTATGATTTTGACCATACGTGTCGATCGCATTGAGTTATCGTATAAAATCATGAGATGTGGTCCTTATCCATTATGGTTTATAAGTTTAATTAATCGTGTCATGTCCTATGTTTTGATGTGATGATATAGTTAGCTTTGCTTGTTATGCATGTGTTCGAAAAGTTTTGAATTGTAACACCCCAAGCCCGGCCCAGACGTTATGACCGAATCTGACATGCCACATCGAAGCGTTCAAAACATTTTATATTGTTGATCCAGAAAAACTTACTTAGTGTTTTAAAAGATAATTTCATTATAGGTTTAAGTGAATGGAAGTCATGCACCGTAGGAAACCTAGGAAAAGAGGTGGTGAGTCTATCGGACTGCTTAAGTACCAAGCTCCCTTCGGATCCAATCCTAGACATGCATACCGCCATTGGCACACCTTAACGTCATGGATATTTCTAGGAAACCGATTTGATTAAGTCATTTTTAGGAAAAGTGATTAATTTTGGGAAATACTTTCATTGCGGAAGCTTTGCTTGTTGTCGTGTTATTTTGAAATCAATTCTTTGTTTTTGAAAACGCGCCTAAAGCTATCCAATTTCAACAGTTAAAATAAGTAATACCTATCTTAGTAATACATATTAAAACCATAAAAAATAATTAAGCGGCCTTATTACATTTAAAACCCAAAACTTCAAACGTAAATAAAAGAATGTCCAGTTCACGGAAGAAAATCAAACTTTCGAGCGGTGGCCACTCCAAATTCCCTCACGACTCCAAGCCCACTATGGTTGGGGATTTCTGCATGGATGAAAATAAAAGGGTGAGTTTGGGAAACTCGTGTGTAAGGAAAACCCATTCAAAGCCCAAGTCAGCTCCAGCCCATTGGGCCTAAGCCCATTCAGTAATGATGGTCTGGGCGAGCCCTTTTCAGATTACAATAACCGGGCCTTAGCCCTTATTCAGATAACAATATGGCCCATAGGCCCATTTCAAAATACATGTAACATCAATAACATATGCAAGCCCATTTGGGAGACTACTCAACCCACCAACCACTACACTCCACCGTGCCACCATACACTCCATGTGGGATAGCTCAACCCACCCAAATTTAACACTCCACAATTGCGGCATTCTTTGCTCGATTAACAATAAATTGAGGCAAAGGCTCCGACGTGGACAAGCCACTTTTAGTACTTCCTCCGTCAATATCCCAATCCCATGCATCGATAATAACAACAGGGCATGCAAGATAAATAACAACAATCAAACATGCATTTAAGTCAATTTAACCCTAGGGGTATTTGGTAATTTATCTTCTAAGGGTAAAACTGTAAATTTTCTACTTTTAAAGGTATTTCAGTAATTTATCTATTTTAGGGTTTTTCATGCATATTCCTACCTTTCATGTACTACAGAATCACGTACCGAGGGTTCTTACCGAATTGGGCCCGTTGGCCCATCATTCCAATTTTGGCCTATTAAGCCCAAAAATATCGAGGGCACAAAATCATGCACTTTGCGGTCCAAACATTGCGACTTACCAAAAACATTAATCGATTTACCTCACGAATATTAGCACTTTTCGCAAATCTACAAAATACCGGTTTTCGGCATTTGATTTTCGACTTTTTCCGATCTAGACTAAGAAAGAGGGTGTTAGTTACACACACATTTTGCGACGATATCTTGTGAGATCCACACATGAACGCCTACAATTTGATTACTAACACGTTAATCTAACTATTCAAATACGAACTACGATTAACCCCTTACAATATTCGCCAACCACACCTACAGATCATAGTAAGCTTATAAGAAAACAATAAGCAACTCGTTAACAAATTTATGTCAATGTTTACCACATAATCATAATTTCACTGCAAGTTGTCTTCCTGAGCAACAGTCACTAAATTATTTATAACTGGAGCTACGAAACTCCAAATCAAGTTCTGTTAATTTTCCCTGAAAATAGACTTATATATCTTCTATCCATAAAATTTTCAGAATTTTTGGTATGGCCAATCAATACCAGATTTTTCTTAAAGTTTCCCATGTTTCACTGTTTGACTAATCTGACCACTCTTCATTACGAATCAAATTTCTCATTGTACAGAATTCAAAATATGTTCTCGTTTATTCCATTTGAAACTAGACTCATTAATATTTAATTACATAATTTATGCAGCTTCTAGCTCATCTCCCACAATTTATGGTGATTTTCCAAATTCACGTTATCGTTCTTTGTCCCAAGCGATTTATTACCAAATCACTCTTTCACACATACCTTGCATGCATGTTATTTAAACATGTATATCACCAATCAATCATCACATATCTATGATTTTACTTAAGTATAATCTCCATTTCATCATTTTAAAGCACAACATGTTAGCCGATTTTTCCCTTTAGCATCTAAGGCACATGCATGTTCATTTGTTTGGCTCAACTTCACCTATCTTCCATTTTTCATCAAAAGAACATGAAACAACAACCATTTCCTTCATTTTAATTCATGACCAAATGCTCACAACACAACCAAAAACCAAAATATGCTTCAAGAGTTAAGGTAGAATCAAGAAGAACTCATGAACATCAAGATAGAAGCAAACTACCATGAACTTACCTTCAATTTTCTTCCCCAAATGACCAAACATTCAAGAGCTTTCTCCTCTCCTTTCTCTTCTCTAACTTTCGGCTATGATGAACAAAGATGGACAAAACTTTGTTCTTTTCACCCCTTTTTCTCTTAATAAAATTTCATATTTCATCCATTTAATTCTTTAATACAAAAGACATGAAATGCCCATCATGGAACATTTACCTAAACCATTATCATGGAACATTTACCTAAACCATTATCATGGAACATTTACCTAACCCATTATCATGGAATATTTACCTAATCCATTATCATGGAACATTTACCTAACCCATTATCAATTTGTACCATGAATTATGGATATCAATTGCTCATATTGTCTACAACAACATGATGGCTGGCCACTTTATGTAAAATGGGAGGTTTGTCATGCAAATCCTCCTATTTTGCACTCCTATTTATTTGGCCACTTCAATTTAGACTATAGCATTTTCAAACATTTTCACATAGGTCCTATTTCATAATTTCACCCCCTTTTTCTTATGGAACAAAAATTAACTAAAATTGTCGGGTTCTATCTTAAGCTTGGGCCTTCTAGAGGCCCACTAACATAATTAAACCTATGCCAACATTCACAGAATTCCCGAAAATTGGGGCATTACATGAATTAAATGAAATTTTATGGCCCGGTTTTCGTCTATGTGTATTGTTAAGTCTGGTAATGCCTCGTACTTTGTTCTGGCCTTGGATACGGGTAAGGGGTGTTACATTTAGTGGTATCAAAGCTATGGCTTGTCGGTTCTCGGACTAACCTAGCATGTGTAAAAGTCCAGCTATACATGCCACTGATCCATGATAGTGTGATGTCTTCCGACGCGTATGAGCACCGTCTTGCTTAGACAGAGGTGCTCTCCAACCGAGCTGCACTGACCATGTTCAATGTGATGCGAAGGTGTTTGAATAAAATTATGATTATGATGAGTCTCAATTTAGAAAAGTATTAATAAAAATTTATGATATATATATATATATATATATATATAAGTGATAACACCTGAGATGAAAGGTCATGTTGTGATAAATATCCATACTTGCTTGATGCTCATATGATGTAGAGCACTTGGCTTACTTGATAAGATGAACGGGATAAATAGAAATTTGTAGAAGTATGAGTAAAAGTTCCTAATATCATGATATGAATGAAAATGTCATTGCCTTGATTGAACATTGAATGTTGATGAATGTCAATGATATTTTTTATGAGATAAATGATTATAATGAAATGAATTTATCTATGTTAAATTGTTTGGACTGAATTATGTGATTGTAATTATATGTATATGATGATGCACGAAACGAAAGTTGTGATTGTGATATAAATATCTATGTTTGTTTAACCCTTATATGATGTCATGAGTATGATTTGTTCGAGTAGATGAATGGATAAGTCAAGCTATCCAGAAAACATAGGATGCATGCATAATTATACTTGACTAAATGAGATAATTGGAAAGTGAGCATTAAATCAATATGAATGTTAGTTACTAGAAATGAATAACATGATTGAGATATGATTGCTATGAAGAAAACTGTGTTACATGTATATGTATATGAGAGTTGAATCAGAGGCCCTACAACCCCTTTCCCCTTACCAAAGTGGTGTTTTATAATGGAATTTCATGAGATTTGTACTGAATAAGTTTTCGATTGAGAAACCAAAGAGTTCAATGCTAGAATAATTATAAATATGATTAGAGATTGAAGAATGAGTTGGTAAGTAAAGTTAAAGCTAGAAAAGTATCAAATTGGCATAAGGATTATTGGAGCTATGCACTGTCCCAGTTAAAGAATGAATTTACTTTGGTAAATTGAATTACTCAGATACAAGGTCAAGAAAAGTGTAAATCAAAATTTATTCAGAACTAGTCTTCTTTAGTGAAAAGTAATATGAAATTTGTGATGGTAGAAATAGTTGGGGAAATGATATCTGAAATGTGTAATATCTGAGTGTGATAGTTACGGTTGGACAGATTTTAGCAGTTTCTTCTAAGATGTTCTATGTGTTTATCCATTCCCAGAAATATTTCTATGGTTATTGATCTTTTGAAGAAATTTTTGTTATATGGAGATGTTTTCTAATCCTGATGTTAAATGAAAGCATTGGTAGCCTGACTGGTTTATAATTTATATTGCTCTATTCCTTCGGGCATTCTATTATATTCTGCCTGATAAAAAAATAATAATAAAAATAAAAATAAAAATAAAAAAATTGGTGAGAGAATATGTATGATACTATGATTCTGTTTCTTCTACTTGATACTCCATTTGATATGTATATATATGGGAAGATACATTGTTCTTGTTGCATTTGATTCCAGTGAGACTAAATGATGTTTTCTACTGGATTTCTTTTCTCTGAGGAATTATCGGGATCTTCTATATTTTCCTATGAGTTTGGTTTTCAATTTTCGGCATAGTATCGTATCTTAGGTTTCTTTATTCTGGATTTCTTTATTCTGGGTTTTTCTATCTTAGATTTCTTTATTTGGTTTTCTTGTTATCTTTATTCCATAATTTGTCAACTATGACTCATGTTCGGAGTGCATTCTTCAGCTCGTGATAATCATGTCAAGTATGGCTATACTTCTGATTTGATTTAGGTGATGTGGTGATTTCAGTATTGGGATTTTTCTAATTTTCGTGTAAGGTTTGACAACAGTAAAGGTATAAGTGATAAAAGTGCGAGTTTCAATCAGTATGGTGGATTACTTCTCTCAAGTAAGTCAATTATAGTTAATGTCTTCAATTGATATATTTTGGTACTTGAGCTAATGCAATTGAGACGGTTTTGATTAACGTAATGAATGAATAGTAAAGGATGGCATGATGAATTGTTTTGTAACTAGAAGAAAGGATTATTTTCGAGGTTATATCAGAATTATTTCCGTAGCGGATAGAGGAAAATGTGATAGTGAGTAGCAAACTAAAAGAGTACAATGAGGATCGACTTCGATAATGAATTTCAGAATATATGAGAAATTAAAGAGATATATTGGAGGCACCACCTGAGTGAAAGTTCTTCAACACTGAATATGAAATTGAGGAATCTAAGTGAAGACTACTTTTCTGGTAAGATTTTCGGGGATGAAAATCCCTAAAGGGGGGAAGAATTGTAATATCCCGAATTAGGGCCTAATCGGAATAGTGGTTTCGTGACCACAAATCTGAGATAGAAATAATTATTTTATGAATATTTTGAGGTCTATGATATGATTGTATGATTGTGTGAAAATTTCGTGAAGAAATTCTATGCATAAAGTGCTTAATTTGAAGTTAGGGACTAAATTGAATAAGTTGCAAAACTTGCATTCTAGAAGTTTCTAGTATGAAATTTCTTTGAAATATTAATTAGGAGGTCTTAAATAGCAATTTTACCAATTTCAAAGTTTATGGACAAATATTGGACATGAATGGAATTTTTGGAAAGTTTAGTAGTAAAAGCATTTTGGTCATTTAGGGGTAAAATGAATTAAAATACAAAATTAAAAGCCAATTTTGCTCATCTTCTTCACCATGGACGTGTATACTAAGGGAGACTCCATGGCTAGGGTTTCCGAGCTTCCAAGCTCAATTGTAAGTCAGTTCTAGCCTCGTTTTTAATGATTTTTACGTTTTTGGAGTCCCGGTAACTTGATTTAGCTTATGCTAGCAATAATTCAACCTAGGGTTCATATTTCAAAAAATACCCATAGGTGAAATTTGTGTATTTTGGTGTTTTATGATATAATATGAGGTTTTAAATTATGTTAGACAACTTGTGCTACTCGGTTTTAAGTGAAAACGAGCAAAAGGGCTTATTCGATAAAAATACCTAATAGTCATAAGTACATGTTAGAGTGCGAATTTGATGTTGCCATAGAAGGGAAAAATGATCAGCATGTCATAAAACATAAGAAAATAGGATGAATTTTAATTTCCGAACCTTGGGGCAAAAGTGCAAATATGCAAAAGTTTAGGGGTCAAAATGAAAATTTTTAAAAATATGATTTTTGGACCCGTATGAATAGTTTGACTAATTAGTAGGCTAAATGTGATATTATAAATGAAGGAAATCGAGATTTGGGCTTAAATCGGGAAAATACAAGGTTATGGACTAAAATGGTAAATTACTGTTTCCGGATCGAGGTAAGTTCGTATGATAATAATAATGCAATGTTATGTTTGAATTATATTTCTTACTATTATTGCATATATTTTATGATTTAATATATTGGAAAAGTTGATGGAATGGTGTTTATGATGTGGAAATATGACATGAAAGAATGTTACATGAAATGCAAGAAAATGAAGATACATGACAAGTGACATATGAAATATGAGATATATGTTATGTAAATTCTTAAAAGCTGATTTGATATTTGAGTTGTGTCTTATTATACTATGAATGGACAATTGGTACTATAGATAGTGAGATCGACACTTCGAGTAAATTCGTACATAAATAATCTATCAATTCTTTTTATGTTATTATATTTTGATATCATATGAAATGTGGCTGCCTATCAAATGGTTATTTGATTTAAATTATGAATTTAAATTGATTACGGACAATTTAGTAAATTGTTGAAAAGTGAGGAATTTCTCGATTGAACCTTCGGAATAAAAATGATACGAATGATCTATTGTGAGGTCGTGTAACACCCCAAACCCGTGACCGTCACCGGATTTGACCACGTGGTGTTACCGGGCTTACTTCCCTTTATTTGTCTCTCTGAAATATTTGATTTCTGTTCCAGGCAGGCTAGTTAACTGCGTCACTGTCACCTTAAAAGTCATATCTCGAGTTCCAGAACTCGAAAATCAGTTCCGTCAATTTTCCCTGAAACTAGACTCATAATCCCATCTACAAATTTTTTTCTAGAATTTTTGGTCAAGCCAATTAGTACAGTTTATTAGTTAAATTCACCCCTGTTTCAGAGTTCGACTACACTGACCTTTGCGCATTACGACCTGGATATCATCTTGTACAGAGCTCCAATGATCATGCTATTTATTTCTAATGAAACTAGACTCAAAGGGGAATCTATAAATATAAGGCATGACTCCTAATTGTTTCTGGATAATTTATAGTAAATTTTCAAAGTCGAAACAGAGGATCCAGAAACTGTTCTGGCCATGTCTCACAAAATCTCGAATATCTCTTAAAATACGACTCATATGGTCGTTTCGTTTCGTCCATATGAAAATAGATTCATCAAGGTTCAATTTCATAATTTATTCACTATTTAATTCTACTTATACTATTTTTAGTGATTTTTCCATCTCACCTCACTACTGCTGGCAGCATCTGTTACTGAAGCAAACAATGACTATTTCATAATTCTTCCATGGCCAACTATTTCATCATACATAATACAACTACGGCCACCTTATCAAAATTAAGGTTTCTAAGGCTCGTGACTATAGGTTTTAGGATCACACTCAACCGACCACATAGGCCATTTTCGCATGGCTTAAAGTTTACAACCCACAATTCAACAAAACAAAATAGCCTATACATGCCAAATGTTCTCCTAGTTTAACTACGAAGACAATACCAAAAGATTTCCAGCTGGTGTGATGACTTCAACGACGGTTCCGAAACGCATAAACGATACGAGTCCAAGAGACCTAAAATGGGTGACAAGAAAACACCGAGTGAGTTTATAACTCGAGAAGTCATAAGCATTCATCAACCATCCATTAATAAAATTATCACAACATGAAACGATAAACGACGCTAGGTACTCCATCCATATCAAAACTATACCATAATTCCTCGGACCTTTCGGTTCAATCTCATACCAAGTCATACATCCACATTTCATATTCCGTATAATAAGATATTTGAGGCATTTTCACACACCAACTCATTTTCACCATAATCATACAATTGCAATCATCACATAGATTTAAAGCTTACCAAGCTCAACCCCGAGCATGAGCATATTGCCTATTCGTCATGAGCTCAAGGTACTTACCCGATCCGCTGTCCGGATTAACTCGATAATGTCGCACACTCGGTGCCAATTGTAATGCAAGAGCATATAGTGAATCCGCACACTTAGTGCTATAAAATCAGCTCGCACACATAGTGCTATATAATCAAATTCGCACACTTAGTGCTATAAAATCAGCTCGCACACATAGTGCTATATAATTTGAGCTCGCACACTTAGTGCCATATATTTCCAGCTTGCACACTTAGTGCCATTCTCGTCACCGTACACACTTATTGCCCGCACACTTAGTGCCGAAAGCAAATTTTCTACACTTTTCACTATCTCTTTTACATTCATCAATATCATCTTTTCATACACATACATTCGTATATATTTCATCTCATTAAACACAATTGCATAGATATTACGATCATTTAATCAATAACAAATATATGCTTAATGACTTACCTTGTGTTAGGTAAAACGGTTCCAACTCAACTACTCGATGCTCTTTCCCTTGCCTTTGCTTGATTCTCCCCCTTTAACTTCTTGTGCTAAATCAATAAGTTAACTAGTTTAACTGTCTTGCTAAATATTTATATCAAAATATTAATAATTTCATAGCGTAGGAGACACATGACAAATTCATATATTTCTACTTTATGCTTTTGAGCTATTCGCTAATAACCTTATGCAATCACCATACTATCGTAGTCCAATCACACATGCATATCCATACTTGGGCATTCGCAATCACCCTTGTTAATTTCTCATTTTCAGTCGGTTATATGTATACGTAATCCTAAGGTAATATTACGAATGGGCTTACATATATATGCATCTATGGCCGAATGACCAAGCTCAACTCGACATCACATATGCTCCTTATTGATGGTCGAATATGTATATATATATATATATCAACTATGCTATCACCTTTAACTCATCAAATCACAAAATTTTATCTCATGAACACTTGACCCATTTCTCATGAGAATGAAACAACAAATAAGATGAACATCCCATTTTACCCCATGTGGCCGAATGCACCATTTGCTACCCAACTAATGATTTCACAATTCCAACCTCATTTCAACCTCTACTTATGCCATATAACATGAAAACAACCTCTACCCCTAACTCTTGATGTACGGCTTAGTGCTCCAAATCTCCATAGTAGTCTTGAGTTTCTTGACATTGTTAAAAATGTATGCAACAATTGGATAAACATGTATAAACAAAGGTTTAAACAACACTTCAAGACTCACCTCCAACTAGCAAAAGGGTTGCCGAACTTCATAAATGAAGACCTCTTTATTTCCTTCCCTTAGTTTCGGTTTTGGCAAGATGGAGAAGAAGATGAACACTCCTCTTCCATTATCTCTTTTATTAATCTCTATTTCTCATCTATTTTAATTTTACTTGCCAATATAAAATGATAAACAACATAACTTGGTGGGATGAAGCCTTGCTTGGCGGCCACTTAACATGGATTGGGCATTTTGACATGCAAATCCAATCTTTCCTATTTTAATACTATTTGGTCCTTACTCATTTACCTATCATAATTCTCTAAGTCTCTCAACTAAATCCTTTCAAGCAAAATTCACATTCCTCCTATAAAATTAAAACATCAAATTTTTATACAAGTACTATCACACATATAAGATATGCAAATAAAATTTTAAATAAATTTTATGACTCGATTTTGTGGTCTCGAAACCACTTCCCGACTAGGGTCAATTTGGGGCTGTCACAGGTCGCATGTGTAGTACTAAGTGCAGGCTACTATGCGTACTCGAAAACTGTGATCACGTGTGTAGTACTAAGTGCAGGCTACTATGCGTACCCGAAAACTATGATCACGTGTGTAGTACTAAGTGCAGGCTACTACGTGTACCAGATTATTGGTCGCATGTGTAGTAGTAAGTGCAGGCTACTATGCGTACCAGATAGCTTCGGCTACAAGTGTGGAAATGGGAAAATGTGCAGGCAATTGTGTATCTGTTATTATTCCAATGAGTTCAACGGGAAATCGATTAAATGAAAATACATGTGAAAGTGATTATGTGATGAACAAGTGCAAGTATATGTTTATTTGAATTTATGAGCAATATGCTCGATATTTGAGCGAACTTCGGTAAAATAGAATGGATTAAGTGAATTGTGTAAAAGTGAACTTTAGTAGTAAAACAATCTTAGACCGCAGCCGTGCATGATTTTGAAAATTCACCAAAAATTGTGTAAGTTGAATTAAATTTAAAAAAAATTATGGAAATAAAGCTTAATGAGTCTATTTTCTTTTTTTCGATAAAAAGACCCGAAGGCCAACCTCATAATATTGCATATTTTAAAATAACATCATGGATCACCGACGGGTAGTCCATGTCAAAATTCGTAATACAACTCTGCTCATTAGCCCAACTACAAAGTAAGCCCGCCACTTTATTACAACAGCGCGGGGCCCAAACAAAACTAAAGCTAAAATTACAACACTGTTCCAGCCTAATAAGAATTTCCCTGATGCGATAGCCCATGGTGGACCTGTCAACCTTTGCTTTGTTAAGCTGATTAATCAGGCTCACACAGTCGGACTCAAATATAAGCTTGTCCCAATTTTTAGTCACCGCAAAACTGATACTCTCCTCCAGCGCATGCAGCTCGGCCCATTCGGCTTGAACGTTCTTCTTCAGCACATCTGCTCGTCCACCGAGAACAAAACCATCATGGTCCCTCGCCACAAGACCGAAACACATCTTCCTCCCCATCGTATTGGCATCGAAATTAATCTTGACCGACCCCTGCTCAGGTTTCCTCCACCCTCTCTCAAGCTCTAGTTTCGGAAGCATCGGCCTCTCCAAGAAATTATAGATCTGGAAATCCTCGCATAAAGCAGCAGCTCTTCCCCAGGTCACCTTGGCCGCTTCTTCCTCGTCACTAATTAATGAGTCTATTTTCACATGAAAGAAACAGGGGAAGCAAAAGAATTCTATATTGTGTGATATTTGAATTCTTGTAAAATAGGGTTTGAATGAATTCGAGATCCCCTGTTCTGAATTTAGAAATTCACCATAAATTGTAAAAAAATTATTGAGAGTCATACCTTACATGCATGGATTCCTTATTGAATCTAATTTTAAGGGAGACAAACGGCATGGTTGTTGGAATTCTGTACAGGGAGAAATTCGGTTCGTAGTGCATAGGGGTCAGAGTAGTCATACCCTGAAACAGGGGAGACTTTAACTAATAAACTGTACTAAATGGGCCGACCAAAAATTCTAGAAAAAAATTAGTAAGTAGACATATGAGTCTAGTTTCATAGAAAATTTATGAAATTGGATTTCTAATTTTGTAACTTGAGATATGATTTTTTTTAACACCGGGACTCCAAAAAACAACCTGTCCTGAATATGTGTAATTGTATAATTATAGTGTTTTATCTTGAAAAGCATGGTAGTAATTGCTTATTATTTTCATATGAACTTACTAAGCGTAAAGCTTACCCATCCTCTCCATTTCTTTAGTATTGGCGAGTCACTCGTGGTTGGAGATCGTTGGAGGCAAAATCACACTATCAAACTATCATTTTTGGGAAAATTAATTCAAATATTAGAAATATCAAGTGAGCGGCATGTATAGGAAGTTGGTTTGTGATATGTATTTTTATTATGATTTTGACCATACGTATCAGTCTGCATTGAGTTATCGTATAAAATCATGAGATGTGGTCCTTATCCATTATGCTTTATAAGTTTAATTAATCGTGTCATGTCCTATGTTTTGATGTGATGATATAGTTAGCTTTGTTTGTTATGCATGTGTTCGAAAAGTTTTGAATTAAATGAAATTTTATGGCCCGATTTTCGTCTATGTGTATTGTTAAGTCTGGTAATGCCTCGTACTCTGTTCCGACCTTGGATACGGGTAAGGGGTGTTACAAATAAGGTCGAATCTGAATTACCAGTGTAGGCTAAATTTAGATCCTAAATCAGATTACTCGTCCAGGCTAAATCCACTATCACACATATTCTTCGGGAGGCTCGACCACTAAAGGAACACCCGTTCAGGCTAGATGCTTTTTACCGTAAATTCATTTCGAGAAATCCATCAGATATCCTTTCTATTCAACGGGATCTTCAATTCTCTTGTTAACTTATACTACCACATTCCATGTATTATCATGCAATGAATATCAAAATTATCATACATTCTAGAATAAACATTTTTAGTATATTAAAGTTTACTTCAAGTTATACGAACTTACCTAGTAATTGTTTTGTGTTTGAATTTCAGTTATTCCGAAATCTTTCGTTTTCCACGTCAACCTCTAGAATTCGTTCCTCGGGGTCTATGTCAGAAAAAATTAATCATTAATACCTCACATTGTTCATTTTCGGCTTAAACTCACCCCTGGGCAAAATAACCAATTTGCTCCTAACCTTTCACACTTTTTACAATTTAGTCCTAAGGCTTGTATAATGAAATGCATGAAATTTCTAGGTTACCCAAGCCTAGCCGGATATTTTTCATCCTTATAGTAGCCCGCATTTTTCTTCATTTCATTTTTTACTACCCATTTTCACAACTTTTACAAAATGGTCCTTTAAGCTATTTCCATGAAAAACTACTTAGTAGAAGTTGTTTACTATCCTCTAAACTCTCATATTCCTCTATAAATCATCAAAGCACAAGCACCTCATGCATGGGTAAATTTCTAAACATGAACCCTAGCCTGAAATATGGGTAGAAATAGAGAGAGCTTGTTATGAGGATCTCAAAAATACAAAGAATATTAAAAACGGGGCTAGGGAGCACTTACTATTGAGCTTGAAAATGTTGAAAACCCTAGCTATGGAGATCCTTCAATTGGTAGCATGGAGAAGAAAAATGGCTGATTTTTGCTTTCATTTTCCCTTTATATTTAGTTTATTACCAAATGACCAAAATACCCTTCCTTTCTAACTTTTAAAAATTTTCCATGCATGCCTATTTTTGTTCAAAAACTTAGAAACTGGGCAAATTACTCTTTAAGACCTTCTAAATAATAATTCAAAGCAATTTCATACAAATTGCTTCTAGAACCCAATTTTGCAACTTATTCAATTTGGTCCCTAATTACCAATTGGGCACCTTATACTTAGAATTTCTTCATGAAATTTTAACACAAGCATGTTTTCATATCCTAGACCTCAAAATAATCATAAAATAAAAATTTTTACATCGAATTTGTGTTCCCAAAATACTATTCCGACTAGGCCCTATTTCTGGATATTACATCGATAGTGTGATGATGGTTCCTGATGATCCCCGATGTCCGAGCTAGCTTCGATACTCTTATAAAACAAAGACAAATATCACACAGTAAGCTTCATAACTTAGTAAGTTCGTACCAAATATACTCAATAGTTCATAAACACTTATTAGTTCTTATATCATCATTTAATTTTAATCCACCACCATTTAACGTATATATACAAATTCATCAAGCTTCATACACAGTATCAACTACCATATAGGTATTGTACATACCTGAACTTTCCTGTATTTATTTATTTATTTCATTCTCACCTCTTTGTTCAATACATTAATTCGTTCGGAAGTCTTTAAATGCTCTAAGAATTCGTACACTTAGTACATCAATGATTAGTTGAAGCTATAACGATCTCGCACACTTAGTGCCATCACATTAAATCGTAGTATCTCAGTTCGCATACTTAGTGCCTCATATAGCTGAAGTTATTCCAATTCGCACATTAAGTGCTATTTATAGCCGAAGCTATTTTAAAACGCACAATAAGTGCCAAACATAGTCGATTTATCATCGTACACAAACGTAGTCACATATATACAATTTATGCATTATTAAAACATTAAAAACATAATTGTAACTTCATTTATCATTTACGAACTTACCTCATATTCAGAATTGACGAATCGGATCAATTACTCGATAACCTTTGATTTTTCCCGATCTAAATCTAAGTTCTTTCTTTCTTGATCTACATGTATTCAAAATTAACCCATTTAATCACCTATTCATTCAATTTAATCCACAAACACATATTTGGACATTTTTACACTTTAGCCCCTGAAATTTCACATTTTGACATTTTAGTCCCTATTTTATAAAATCACAAAATACACATAATTTCACATTTATCATGTTTAGCAAAATTTTCATATAGTCTCTAGCAGCCCATAACTTTCACTTATTTCACATTTTAACCCTTCAATTTCTCATTTTCACAAATTAGCCCATAATAATCAAATTCATCAAAAATCCCAATACAAAACATATTAACTCAACTCATATCTTTCATTTTTCATCAATTATCAACACAAAACTCATGGATTCATCCACGACATATCTCAAATTTACCAACACTTTCTAGAATTAAGACATGGGCTAGCTAGAACATGAAGCAACGATCACAAAAACGTAAAAATCATCAAAAATCGAGCTCGATACGTACCTTAATCAAGCCAATTAGGTGCCGAATTCTTCAACTCTCTAAACCTTATTATTTTTCCTCTTATTTCGGTTGATGGATAAAGAAAAATGATGAATTTAATTTGTTTATTTTATTTAATAAACATTAACACATCAATTACTATTTTACCCTTGGCTTAATAACTTATAATTCATCCATTTTAAGGTCATTTATGACCAATCCCACTATCCATGGTCCAGTTACATAATAAGGACCTCACATTTCACAAATCATAGCATTTAAGCACTTTTAACTATTAGCACACAGCTTTCGCATTTTACGCGATTAGTTCCTTTTTCCAAATCAAGCACACAAACGAAAAAATTACTACACGAAACTTTCACATATATCAATTCATATACTATAAGCAAGGAAAATAATATTAGAATATTTTTTTGACTTAGATTTGTGGTCCCAAAACCACTGTTTCGACTAAAGTCTAAATCAAACTGTTACACCTAACCCGTATCTGTCGTCAAAACAAGGTTTCAGAGCATTACTACAACTTTCAGAACATTTTACAAATAATTTCTGTAAATTACTATTCATTAACCAATATCATTTAAAACAACCCTCAATTAGACCCTCGAGGCTTAATACGAGCATTAGAGTTGAGTCAGGACCTAATCGAGAGCTCTAAGAATTTTGCGCGAAATTTCAAAAATTTTCCAAGGTGTAGGGCTCACACGCCCAAGTGGTCCAAGGGACACGCCCGTGTGACCCTGGGACACGTTCATGCTCCAAGCCGTGTTCGACCCCATATAACTCTCTAACTTATGCACACGGCATGCCACACGCCTGTGTGCTAGGCCGTGTGGTTAATTAATTTAATTCGAAATTAGGTGCAGGTTTCACACGACCAATATACACGTCTGTGTTCTAGGTCGTGTGGCACACACGGCTGAGACATGTGCCTATCTCTCTGCCCGTGTGCTTAATTCTGAGCATTCTATTTCTCAAAATTAAGGTGCAGGGGACATACGGCCTAACCACATGCCCATGTTTACCAGGCTATGTGTCACACACGGTCTAGAGACACGCTCGTGTGTCTACCCATGTGGACAAAATAAAGCCATTTCTAACTTCATTTCTCACCAAAAATTTCACCCAAAACCTGCACTTGAAACACACATTCAATACCAACCATTCCAAGCATTCAAATTAAACAAACCTATCATTCATCATGGCATACCATTACATGCATATGTGTTTATCAACTTATCTTTGATAAACTTTGGCATTAACATGATTTGATCACATATACTTAACAAATCACATATGAATATATCATAATAACCTACTTAATCATACCTTAAATAAGCCATTACTACCCATTCTAATGGCTAAGTTTCAAAACATGATTTTCATGCCACTAATGGCCAAGTTGTCCTATACATGCCATTATACCAAAATGATTTTACTAAGTATACCCAAAATGACTAGTTAATAGTGTGATGATGCTCTAATGATCTCCAACCTTCATGAGCTTCTGAGCACAGGGAAAAATAAAACGGAGTAAGCATTAAATGCTTAGTAAGTTCGTATAACGGAAACTAAACTTACAAATCCCGTTTATTAAATCTAGTCATACAATAACAAGTTTTCCATCCATTTGGCTAGATTGCCTAAACATATGCATCCAATCAAACATGTTACTCACAAAGTTTACATATACATCAAGAAGAATAGATGAGCTCATCATGCAATACTCTTTCAAGACATTAACATTTCATCTCATAATTCTCATGCCATGTCTAGAGTTATAAGCCCATTGAATCATTGAAATTCTGATGGATGCTCAAGTAGTACACTCGAGGTGTACGATTCCATAATCTGTCAATTCTTATTCAATGGTACCCATCAGGGCACTTAATCGAGGAATCCACTCTCGAGCCACATATCGTATAACGGATTAGCAGTCCAGGCTAAATCCTTTATATAACGTATGCTCAAAAAGTTCAATCTTGTCCAGGATAAACCTTAATCATAACGTATACTCGAGAGTTATTATATTAGGATTACCCATCTGGGCTAAATCCATTCTATAACAAGGTCGATAGGATTACTTGTACAAGCTAAATCCCGTCTACAACAAATACAAGACCTTATTCATTTCAAGAAAGCGCATATATTCATCAAAATTCAATATTCAATCAGGACTTAACTCCTTTTTCACCATACCAAGCATGTATTAATTCTATCATTATAGCATTCAAGTAATGTACATCAATATAAGTCACATTCCATACAATAAAACATTCAATTAAACATATTACATGCCCGATTAAGTTACACGAACTTACCTCGACACTTGTTCACATTAGAAATTTACTAATCGAAACCTTTTCTTTTCCTCGATCTAACCCTGAGTTAGTGTTGTCCGGATCTATATAAATGAATATAATCATCAATTTCACACATTTCATATTTAAATGGACTCAATTTACGTTCTAGGAAAAATTACCATTTTGCCCCTAACTTTTTCATAAATTTTGATTTTGTCCCTAGACTCGGAAAATGAAACTTGTGCAATTTACTCCCTATTCCAAGAATAGAAAAAATCCCATTACAAATTTTACAGCACTTGTATTCATAAAAATTCAGAATTTTTCTTCAATTTCACAAGTTTATATTTTAGTCCATAAATCATGTTTTCATCAAAAATCACTTTGTAAAAGTTATTTATCTATCAACAACCTTTCATTTTCTACCATAAATTTCTAAATTTCAACATATACATCCTTGATCCATTTTCCATACTTTGATAACTTTTCAAATGAATCCCTCAAATAGAGAGATTAAGTTATCCCGGTTTCAAAAATATTAAAATTACTAAAAACGAAACAAGAAAACTTACCCAATTAGGCCTTGAAAGTTTCTTCTCTCTCTCCTAGGATTTCCATGTGTTTAGGTTGAAGATGATGAGAAAATAAGATGATATCTTCTTTTCATCTTTTAATTAATTAAGTATTTTGCAATTTCCAATTTAGTCCTTGCCCTTTTTCTTTATTTCCATGGATGAGTCACCAATAATCTACATACTTTCTTTAATGGTCTAATTACCATATAAGGACCTCTAGATTTGAATTCCATAGCTATTTAATCCTTATAGCTACTAGAATTCAACTTTCGCATTTTATACGATTTAGTCCTTCTAGTAATTAAACACTTAATCGATAAAATTTTGGTATCAAAATTTTCATACGACATGCCTATTATAATATGGACCATATAATGAAATAAAAATAAACCTTATTTTCGGGTCAGATTTGTTGTCTTGAAACCACTGTTCCGATTTCACTGAAAAATGGGCTGTTACAACTCTCACCCTTTAAGAATTTTCGTCCTCGAAAATCTTACCAGTAAAAAGGTTCAAGTATTGCTTCCTCATAGTATCCTCCGGTTCCCAAGTGGCTTCTTCCATACCATGTCATTTCCAAAGAACTTTTACTAGAGCTACCTTTTTATTTCTTAACTCTTTTATTTCTCGAGCTAAGATTTTGATTGGTTCTTCACTATACGTCATATCAGGCTGAATCTCTACCTCTGTCGGAGAAATAATGTGTGAAGGATCGGATCGGTACCGTCGTAACATAGGCACATGAAAAACATTATGAATCCAATCAAGTTTTGGTGGTAAAGCTAACCGATATGCAACTGGTCCAATTCTTTCTGTAATCTCACATGGTCCAATGAACCGTGGACTCAGTTTTCCCTTACAACCAAACTGGAGAACTTTCTTCCAAGGCGACACTTTCAAGAATACTGCATAACTGACTTGAAATTCTATTTCTTTTTGCTTCAAATTAGTGTAGAACTTTTGACGATTAGAGGCTGCTTTCAAACTGTCCCGAATTACTTTCACTTTTTTCTCAGTCTCTCGGACCAAGTCAACTTCTTGTAACTTTTTCTCACTGAGTTCTGTCCAATACAATGGAGTTCTACATTTGCAACGATACAAGGCTTCATACGGTGCCATTTTAATACTAGACTGATAACTGTTATTATAAGCAAATTCAACCAAAGGCAAATTACTTTTCCCAGTTACCTTCAAACTCAAGTATACAACATCGAAGCATATCTTCCATGATTTGTATTGCCCATTCAGATTGACCATCTGTCTGGGGATGAAATGCAGCACTAAAGTGTAATTGAGTACCCATAGCTCCTTCCAATTTGCTCTAAAATCTAGATGTAAACTGAGGATCTCTATTTGAAATAATGGAGTCAGGCACTTCATGCAATCTGGCAATCTGAGAGACATATAATTCAGCCAATCTGTCCAATGAATAATCCATATGCACTGGAATAAAGTGTGCAGACTTTTTCAACCAATCAACAATTACCCAAATGACATCTTTCTTTTTTGGAGACAGGGGTTACCCTGATACAAAGTCCATAATAATTATTTCCTATTTCTATTTCGGTATCGTAACCGGCTATAATAATCTAGAAGGCAACTGATGTTCAGCTTTTACTTGCTAACATATCTAACATTTGGATACAAACTCAGAAATATCTTGTTTCATTCCCTACCACCAGTACATCTTTTTCAAATCATTATACATTTTATTACTACTAGGATGCATAGACATGTTACCATTATGAGCTTCATTCAAAATCTTCTGTACTAGTTCAGAACTTTTTGATACACATACTCTGCATCTAAATAACAAACAACCATCATTCCCAATCTGAAACTCTGAGTCAGGAGTCGATTCACTTTGTATACGTTTTGCTTGCAACTTACTATCATTTTTCTGAGCTTCAGAAATTTGTTGTGAAAACATTGGTCTAGCTTTTAACTCAACTATGATTGAACCATCATCAGATAATGACAATCGAGTATTCATTGCTCACAAAGTATACAGAGATTTTCTTCTCAAAGCATCTACCACTACATTTGCTTTTCCCATATGGTAGTCAATAACAAGATCATAATCTGTTAATAATCCAAGTCATCTGTGCTGTCTCAAATTCAAATCTTTTGTGACATCAAATATTTCAAACTTTTATAATCGGTGAATATGTGACATTTTTTTCCAAATAACTAATGCCACTAGATTTTCAATGCAAACACTATGGCTGCCAATTCAAGATCGTGTGTCGGGTAGTTCTTTTCATGTGGCTTTAACTGTCGTGTAACTGCCTGATTTTGGGCCTAGTCAGAACAGTGGTTTTGGAACCACTATTCTGAGGCTGGAGAAATTATTTTTAATATTATTTTATGTGTTATAGCATGATTATATAAGTACACGAAATTTTTGGTTAATTAATTTTAGCGATTGTGAGCTTAATTGAGAAAAAGGACTAAATCGCATAGAGGGCAAAAGTTTTGTTTTGCAAGTAAAATGTGTTAAATAGATAGAGAACCATAATTGGGGGTCTTTAAAGTGAAAATAGTCCTTTAAATTAGTGGTGGCCGGCCATAGATACAAAGGAATGAAAATTTTCTAAGGTTAGGTGAAATTGGTGACTTGTTTGACTAGAAATAAAATAAAATAAAGAGAAAGTGATATCATCTTTTCACCTTCATTCTCTACACCAAAAATACCAGGAAAATAGGGGTTTTGAAAGCTTGAAATTTTCAGCCACTCTTCACCCTTGCAAGTAAGTGATTTTAATGGTCTTTCTTGATAATTTTTGTACTTTTGGGACCCTTGTAGCATACTCTAGCTAATGAGGGGACTATTTTGCAAAATGGTTGAAAGTATAGGGTTTTTACATGAGAGTATTCATGTGGTTTTCTAAATTTTTATAGAAGAAAATGAGTCTTGGTTGTGTAATAAACAACTTTTGTGAAAAAAGTTTGCATGAAAACACCTAGAAAGGGTTATTTTGTAAAGTTGTAAAATAAGTTGTAAATGTGTGAAATAATTAAAATTGTGAGTTGCTATAGTTATAAAAATAATCTAGTAGGCTTGGTAAAGGAGGAAATTCGACAAAAATTGATTTACAAGCCTAAGGGAAAAATCGTAATTTTTGTAAATTCTAAGGGCAAAACGGTCATTTTGCCAAATTGTGAATTATAGAATGTATTAATTAATGTAATGATTAAATGAGTGAATTTCATCATGTTAGATCAAGAAAATCGAGATTTGGGCTTAAATCGAGAAAGCATGAGGTTAAGGATAAAAAGAGAACAATTAGCTGAAATTGCATTCGAGGTAAGTCCGTGTGACTAAATAAACATGTTATCCATGTTATTGTTAATTTACTCAAAATCTATTTTGCTATGATCGTATTTAATTATATGTTGATGGAATATGACATTCCATTGAAACAAGTTGTATGTTAATAATGCAACTATATTGTTATGATGTGTGATTGAATTGATATTGCATAAATTGTTTTGATTGTGAATATGAGTATGCATGTTGAGAAACTAATATAATAAAGACTCCCGATTGAACATTAGGAATAGATTTGGATATTCACGCCATGACATTAGGTGATATCTATACTAGTGTAAGACATGTCTGGCCACACGGCTAAGACACACGCCCGTTTCTCTGCCCATGTGCTTAATTCTTAGCATCCTGCTTCTCAAAACTAAGGTGCAGAGGACACACAGCCTAACCACATGCCTATGTTATTAGGCTGTATGTCACACATGGTCTAGACACATGCTCGTGTGTCTGCCCTTGTGGACAAAATGAACCCATTTCTAGCTTTATTTCTCACCCAAAATTTCACCCAAAACGTGCACTTGAAACACACATCCAATACCAACCATTCCAAGCATTAAAATTAAACAAATCTATCATTCATCATGGCATACCATTACAAGCATATGTGTTTATAAGCTTACCTTCGATCAACTTAGGCATTAACATCATTTGATCACATATACTTAACATATCACATATGAATATATCATAATAACCTACTTAATCATACCCAAAATAAGCCATTACTACCCATTCCAATGGCTAGGTTACAAAACATCATTTTTATGCCACTAATGGCCAAGTTGTCCTATACATGCCACTATACCAAATTGATTTTACTAAGTATACCCAAAATAACTAGTTGATAGTGTGACGATGCTTCAATGATCTCCAACCTTCATGAGCTTTCAAGCACTATAAAATAGGGGAAAAATAAAATTGAGTAAGCATTACATGCTTAGTAAGTTCGTATAATGGACACTAAACTTACCAATCCCGTTTATTAAATCTAGTCATAAAATAAGAAGTTTTCCATCCATTTGGCTAAATTGCCTAAACACGTGCATCCAATCAAATATGTTAGTAACAAAATTTACCTATACATCAAGAAGAATAGATAAGCTCATCATGCAGTACTCTTTCAAGACATTAACATATCATCTCATAATTCTCATGCCATGTCTGGAGTTATAAGTCTGTTGAATCATTGAAATTTCGATAGATGCTCAATTAGTACGCTAGAGGTGTACGATTCTATAATCCATCAATTCTTATTTGATGGTTAATTCGGTTGATTAACTGAATTAATTGAAATTTATATGTTTTATTTTTTGGTTAAAACAAGTATATAAAGAGAAAATATCTCTCATTATACTAATAAGAACGTTATTACTCCATAGTCCATAATAATATTGGATACAATCAAAATCCAAAACATCAACCATATCGATAATTTTTGATGTGCAAATAGCATAACTACCTCACTTTTATATATATCTGCTGCTAAAATTAAAATTCAAGGCTGATTTGAAAAGAAGTATAATGTATATATATAGAAGTGAGAAAACGATGCACTTTCTACAGCATCCATAGCCAGAGGAGTAATCACCACCGACAAATTAGCAATATAACTCGGTCAGTAACCTGAAAAGAAAAAGAAGCAGCAGATATGGTCAGTAACCTTTCTACCAAATTACATTCACAAACACATGTTGACTTGTTGAAAACAAATAAGCAACAACAGAAATTATAGAAATATCGAAGAATAATTTTTTTCATAAAAAAATAAGTCGTAGAAGAATTAATTTCAGTAAAAAAACCTTTGACTAGCGAAGTCGAAATAGATGGTAGACAAATGTCAAACGATGATGGTGACCTAGTGTACGCTGGATGGTGTGACTGGTGGACGTTGGTGACTAGCAGTAAGGATTTTGTAAGTTGGGAGGTTTTAGATTAGGGATCTTCAATTTAGGGTTAGGGATTTTTGAGTTGTGAGATTTTGGGACTTGGTGGGCTGTGGCTGGTGTTTTAGTATTACCGTGCATTGTTTTGAGTTTTTAGATTTTGGGAATTAAAATTTTATGTTTAGTGCTTGGGTTAGTTTTTGGGTTTATTTTCAGTGGATTGGATTTATTTGGGAATGGATTAGTGGTTGGGGGCATGAGTTTGGGTAGGTAGTGATGGCCTAATGGGTTAATATAATATTAATTATTAAGTTCGATTAATTTAGTTAATTAATCAATTTCAAACTGATTAACCGTTAATCGAACTTTCAAAAAAAATTTAATCAACCCTGACCGAATTAATTCAGTTAATCGACTGATTAATCAAATTAAATTAATTCAGTCGGTTAAATCAGTGTTAATCAAAATTTGCACACCCCTAGATGCCGAACCCTATATTGGGACAGATGCTAACATATGCACTACCACTGACGACGATACCGATGTAGACGCCCATGTAGCAATCGATGCTGATGTCGATACCCAGGTTGATGTCAATGTACTCGGGATTTGGGGCACCTTATGGTTACTTGCCTATAGTGACCCAAACACCATGCGCATCATTGCTTCAATAGGATGGCTTATCATCACAACCATCGAACATGGGAGTGGCGGATACACAATGGTAGGCGAGGATGACGCATTAATCGACCATAGAGGAAGATGATGGCGATGCTGATCTCAAAGAAATGGTTTCCCGGAGGGCCATGCTAGGTACATATTCAGGCGATGATGACGATGAGAAGGAAGTCTACATGCCCGCACCTCTGGTTGCAGCTCTAATTGAACTTCTAGTTGTACGCTTGGTTCCATGTAGAAATCTTCCACGTGACCATCATCCACCACCTTGCTACACACATTCTCCCTGACGATATGATTGAGTGTGTTTTTTGTTATAAATATTGTGATGTAAATATAAATATGTCATAAATAAAAAATAGTTAATTATTACAAAAAAAATGCTCTTAGGTTGTGTACATTATTAATTATTACAATTAGTATAAAGTCTCTATTTAAACAATACCTTTGTCTTTTCATGAGTTATGTGTAAGTTAACAATAAATAAGAAATTAAACCAAAAGGAATACATGAAGCACACTAATAAATATAAAATTTTGTAGAAAGTAATGTTATTGATGCTGGGGCTCCTACGTATCCCTGTACGGAGAACATATTGTCTTCCTATGCCCTAGGTTTCTACAATACCTGCATAATTTCTATTGACGATGTCTCTCCTGAATATCCATATTGTTCCTCATCTAGGTGGAATTTGAGTGAACTTTCAGGACGCGATGCAGGTCCTTGTTTGGCACCAACTCGAACAGTGCGCTGGACACAAGCGACCACATACTCTTATTTGGGACGAGGGGGAATTCAAGACTCTACACATAGCGAATACGTTGTAGTCAGTAAACGTCATTGATGTAAGGTGCTTACTCAATCCATATGTTCCCACATACGATAATTGCATGTGTGTATTGGAACCAAAGTACTTGGAATCTCCCACAATAGTAGGTCCCTTCCGTTAGGTTTACACGATAGGATGCACCTAACATTTCATGGTCGGGCCTAGCGTGCTCTGTGACTCAAAAATTGAGGTTCTGACGTGAGTGGCACACTAAAACTATGGTGTTTGCTCTCCCTGTACTTCATTGAATCTCTTTCATCACATCAACGTAGAATGTACCGCTACCCACTATCTGTCTAGCATACATCGATTCCCTCTTAAGAAACAAGGTAGCCAGTCGAAAGTATGTCTTATTGACAACTGATGTTACCGAAAAATGACACGTCCCCATCTGTATGAAATTGATGCGCTCAGCCAAATTTGATGTCATGTGCTCGTATCGTAGACCCTTTTTGTATGATTTCATCCACTGTTCAAATGGTATATTCGATACATACGCCACACCATAGGCATTAATGGTGCTCAAGTTGTTCAACATTTGATGGAATCGATGTTGGACGAGTTTGTAACCTATCGAGAAATAGCTACTGATTAGTGCAATGAAATAACCTGTTATGAATATTTGATGTGCAGTGAATACATGGTTCAAACTAGAAACCCATGTCAATGACTAGATCTCGCTGAGTTGCCGAAGGATATTTTTTGTGGTAGTTGGATCACACATGTCGTATGCAGTATTGATGATGATTGTGATTCTCGAGGGATTTGTGACGACCAATCGTCGAGAGTATTCCGGGTCCCCTATCCAATATGATACATATGTTGGGCTACGGGAAAATACAGCGACACAGACAACTTAGAAAGAAATCCCAGTCATCTACCATTTCTCCTAGAGTTATTACGAACGCTATAGGCAGAATCTTCTAATTACTATCCTGAGCAATGACAAGCAACAGACGCTGCTGATACCTTCCGTATAACCAGGTGTCATCAATTTGGACCATAGGCTTGCAGTGTTGAAATGCCTCTTTGCATTGCTAAAAAGTCTAAAATAACCAGTGGAATACTCTTTTCTTAGGGACCAACTAATCACCGCAGTACCCTAGGTGCATTTCAAGATTAGTTATGGTACATGGTACGTACCGATCAAATACCTGACACCATTGCCATAGATAGTTATACAAACCCTCCCACCCATGATGCAACTTTTCCATAACCTTCTATTTTGCAACCCACACTTTGTAGCATGTTAGAGTGTATTGGTATTGGCTACGTATGTCTGCAATCAGCACTGGTATTTCAATTTCGGGTCTGGCTTTCACTATTGATAGAATAATGTCAGCAATCATGTTTGAGTCTAGCCTTGAATGGTACTGACTTACACCTGTTGTAACACATGTATGGGGACCAGGATATTTCTTTATCGTCCACATCCTAGTTTTCTTCCGGTAAGACACCGTGATTTTCCACTCACACTTCCTATCCTTCGTTGCTCACTTTCCTTCCAACTTATCAGAACGAGATTTCGTGACATAGTAGTTCATGCCGTTCTTGATGTTAACTACTTTAGTGCAGCAAGAAAAACAAATTTTTTAGGGTATTCCAGTCTAACTTCCAGTACTTGTATATCACGATATGTGCTTGCATGACCAAATGTTCTATGTGGAAGCCAAGAAAACTCTAAACCACCCTTGGGCGATAAGTTGATATTCATTTTGTGGGGTAGAGGTTCATATGTTCTGAATCATGCATCTAGATTTAGAGCATTGTTCAAGGCATCATCGTTAGACTCTCAAGGTTCTGCCTCCATTGTAACCGAATCCGGTTTGAAAAATAGTGCCACTTCTGAACCATCTAGACTACGTTGCCAGATTGGCTCAAGTTCTGACTTCTCCCACTCATTTGTGTCCGTAGCCCTTTCTTCTACACTTGCATCTCCTTCCTCATCTGTGACTTTATTGTCATCTTCAACTACAGTGTTGGACGTATCGTCATTAGCCCTCGTCAAAAGGAGTAGGTCATCGGTTCTCCTGTAACCCATGTGCCTGCCAGAATATTAAATGGGTTGATGACTAGTGTACGTCAATGATCCCTTGATATAATTGCTTCTGCCACATAACATCGACCAAGTGTCGAAGTTGAAATCGAATGCACTGATTGAATATCGAGCCTGAGTGTCTATATTTGGATTATGCTGATAACCTTGACTGGTACTAACCCTCAAATTTAAGATCGATACCAGAGACCGATGAATGTCTACCCATATATGCTTCAGGCCCGCTTTGAAAGAGGCAAAAAAACCCACCGCACAACCGTGTAGTAGGACTTTCTACTTCAGCTTTAGTACTCGTATTTGTTGCGACTGTGGTCAAAGATGGGCCCAATCTATCAGCATCTGTGAACTCGACATATAACTCAATAATAGCATTTTCGCTTGCGGTGTGCAATGATATGACCGTCTCGAGATACGTCTCCCTAATTACATCAAATAGCTCATACTTATAGGGGTCAATGGTTGCAAGAAATCTGCATGCAACCTCATAATTCTTCCCCGGGTCAATCCCCTGACTTTCCTTCTAATTCTGGTCCGTAGCTCACTTATTTGAATGATACTATTGAATGCAAATTCCAGGAGCTTTGCTCCTACAAACACCACCTTGAATTTTGTATTACATATTTGACCATTGTAGTATATAACAGACTTCACTCGTTGACTCATTTCAATATCAGTCACGATTTGGATGAATAAACACAAAAAAATAAGTAAAGAGTTGTCCGAAGGAGTACACACAACTCTCACTCGTGATGCAAGGTTCTTCTGTTTGATATTAAATTTATGTGTGTCTATGCTATGAAAATTATGCACCTTTTATAAGAGAATTATGTAGGGAGAAAAAGAATACGTTCTATGAATTTTGTTTACAAATGCATACATTCATTGCATATTTTATAGTGCAAATAATTTTCATCATGCATTCAAAAGTCATATAATTTCATCGAGATTTTGCGCTGCATAGCGTGCTTAAAGGTCATTTGCAAAGGTACTTTCACCACCAGAAGATAGGAAATTTGTTAGACAAAGTTCACCCAGTTGGGGGTGAAATCAAATTGGCCAACTAGGCGCGCTTTTGTAATGCGTAGGTTTGTGCAAGTGTACACAATTGTTATCAAGTAATAAGTAAGTAAAAGAGTTATCGTCTCCATAGAGGCTGTCTATGTTAATCAATTAATTTTAAAATTAAAGTTCATAAGTTGGTGATAAAAACACAACATTTTGAGTGATGGATGTCAAGAATAATTAACTAGATGCAAAATTATCCTTAATGCAATTCTAATAAGTATGATAATTAACTAAAATGTATGAGATGAATTTAGCAGCAACAACACAAACTTCAACAATTAGTAACATGAATAGCCTAGAATAATTACATCATTAAACTTAATTCATTTTTCTCATGTTTAACAGTGTTTAGAAAATATTCCATGGAAACTTGATCTTTGATGAGTTTGAAACCAAATTATGTCTTTTTGAAATCTTTTACTTAGTAAAACATGCATTTTACTGATCATTTTAAACTAAAGGTTTCTTAGAAATTATGTGAAGTAACAAGGACGGGTTAGGTTTGAAACAATTTAATCACATTACCTAAAAACCATGCAAGATAATAGAGCTCGTTAAAGTTATTATGAACCTTTAATTTAGTCGGGTTAGGATCTAAATTAAGCATGCACTTTTCAACTATTGTGTCCATTAGTCGTCGTCTAGTTAGGATTGCTCAACTAATTCCAATGCATCCAATCATGCATGAATGAAATACATGCTTGAGTTTTTTTGAAAACATGATTGACTGAGGCACAAACACTATAAACATGAATTAAACAAACTTAATTGGATTGATGCAATCATCCTAGCTAAACAAATTTAAGTTACCATTGTTGATGGCAATATAACAAAACACATTGCACATATGATTAAAATCAAAGTAACAAGTAAAGGAAGAATAAACCTTGTTCGAATCAGCAACCTTGCGAAATCTAATTGAAGAAGTTTCCTTCCATCCTTGTGTTGCTCCTTTGCTAATGGCTCTTCAAAGTGGCCAACGAAGAGATGATCTTATCAAGGTTTTGTTGGCTAAGAAAGAAAGGAAATATGAGATGCTATGCGTGAGAATGAAGAGAGGGAATGAGAGAATGAGAGAATGAAAGAGAAATATTAAATGAAGGATGAATGATATGAGAGAATGAAAGAGAAATATTAAATGAAGGATGAATGATGGATGATTGAAATGTGAGATAGGAGTGGGTATTTATACTTGAGGTTGGTAGAGGAGTTTACTAAATATGGCATCAAATATCCCTTATATTTCTCCCATGTTTGGCTGACCATGATATGTGGAAAGGCGGTGATTTGGTTGCTTGATTCAAGTATAAAATCATGCTTGAATCATGCAAAGGGTGGGCGGTTTCTTAAACAAACATAGTGTGCTGATTTTCATTGATTTTCCAAGTGTAGGGATCTCCAAATAATTATCCCAAAAGCTTTTTTTTTGGCTGCCCAAATATCATTGCCGAATTGGGCTTCTTTTCTCCTTGTTTTGACAACTTCGTGACCCATTTAATAGTTAGACTTGTCCACCATGTAGCACCATTTTTTACTAGGTCAAAGTAACATCTTCATGACCCAATTGCATGGTTTTGCCATCCAAGTAGGGTAGAATTATTCATGTCCATGCAAATATTATAATAAGCTCTTTATTAAATCAACTTCATGCTCTCACCGCATAATTAAATATAGCACATAAATAAATAACCTAAAATAATTTAATTTATGCACAAAATTAACATAATAAAGCATAAATTTGAATATTTTATAATTTTATGTCCATTGTCGGAATATAAACAAAATTCACTTAATTAATTAACAAATACGTAGGATTAGTATTATTTTTAAGTGAAAAGGTGGTAAAAACTACTAGAAAAACCTATATAATTTAGAGTTTACAACTTTCCTACCATGTTAGCAGGAAGCACCCCTAGCTGGGCGAGCTTTCTCTAACAAATTTCCTATTCCTGGGGGAGAAAAGCCTAACACTTCGAATAATTCGAACACTTTAGACACGTTTAAAATATGTTCCAGCGCGCTTTCAAGGTTTCTCTTTGTAAACAGACCCTTCCCTATGGCTATAAAATGGCTCAAACAAACCAAGCTTCATCATCCCTCAGTCATATAATTTCTCCTCAACCCTTTCCATTTCTCCATTATAAAAAATTTCATGGTTTTAAAAATTTCGATTGCTAAAAATATTTGGTTTATGTTCGAGGTATTCTTGAGTTGCCGGTGATACAATATTGCTCTGAGTCGCACCCATTTCATATATCATGCCGAGATGGGATCATTACTTCCGAAGCCTATCCTAGGGAAGTTTTTTCTGAGGTGATTTTGCTTTTTAGGTCAAGGGTAGAAGTCGACATGGAGGTCTCAATCGATTGTTGTTATACGGTAATGGATCAGGGTATAACGAGGGAGCCAGTTGACGATTGTTACGCGACTATGAGCTTAATCTTTTCAAATACCCAAAAATGATGCCTTATAAATATCATATAGAAGTTTGATGGCATATTCATATGGAAAAACTCTGGGGCTTCCTGCTATAATTAGTGTAATTTTATTCTCGATTTCTAGGCAACCGGTACCGTTAACCTTTATTCTTATTCAAAGACTGGCACCGTTGTAGATGCAAAAGGATTCTCAGGCGAGGAGCGGGTATTGCGGTGAAATAAATGTGATGCTCCTTTCGAGGTGACAACGATTTTTATTATTACACAACCCATTAACAACTACAACTGCCTTCGTCTCGACCCAAGTTTGACCTCTGTTGTGACAGAACATCCGTTGTTCACCTAAAAGCCTTCTTTTGTCCACCTCAGTGTCAGCCTTCAGATAAGAATGAAATGTTAAATATACTGGCTACTTGAAAATAGATAAAAAATTACGTTGATTACACTGAAAGTTCTCAAATTTTTTCTGTATGAATATGGTATCAATCTCATGTATGGTATATATAGGGCATAGTTTGCAGGTATCCATAAAGCTTGAACTCTTGATTGCGTAACGATCGTTACCTAGCCCCCCGATTATACTCTAACACGTGACCGCATCACAGCTGCCGACTAGGATCTCTACCTAAACTTCAACCCCTGATCGTATCAAGCATTATTACCCCAAAATTGGATTTACCCACGATGGGTTTCTAAGGTGATGGTCTGATCTTGTTATGGCATATGAAATTTATGTGTGCTGAAGTGCGTTATCACATCCTTGACCCTTCAAAACTACCTAAGAATTTTTGTCGATTTAGTTGAAAACCCTGAAAACTTTTAAAATACCCTAAACCCTAAAAAACCATAAAACCTAACCTTAAAAAATAAAACCCTAACCTTAGAGAGAGAAATAGAAAGTACACCTAGCTGGATGCATTTTCACTTTCTCTCTCCTAAAATTTGCCTATTTCCCTAATTAATTTTAAAAACAGCCTAAAAGGCTAATTAAAAAAAATTGGCCAATAACCCTTATTTAGCCAAGTATTTGAACTGGCTAGATAAATGCCAAAAGGAAGTAGCCACTTCCACCATCACTGGGATAGATAGTTACTTGAAATATTTAAAGTTTTCAATTTGTTGAAATGAAATCTTTGGGCTTTAAATGATGTTGACATCATGGATGTATGAAGTCTAACTTTGAAGATCAATCCATATGAAGAAACTTATCGTGAAAATTAGATTAGATTGGATTAAGCAACCAAATCCCTTGGATTATGGTAAACAAATTGAGATAGCATTGAAAAATGAATCTCCACAATCCACTTTACGTTGGTTTTTATTAGTATATTGTATTGTGTGATTTTATAGTTGTTGTCTAATAGGGATTTGTCACACCCAAAAACAGCAGATCCAAAAAGATGAGTGAGGTATGCATGTTAATTGTTTTGACCCACTATGGTAGCATATCCGCCACCCTACTGGCTTGCTAGCAAGTTAGAGTATTGATGCATACTAGTGTTAACGTATCCGCCCATTGGTGGTATCTAATGATTTAATTACAGGGTATCTTCTAGTGAAGAAAGAATACGCCCAAAAAAGAGTACGCTTAATGAAGAGTATGCCCTAGAGTTTTTGTTGAGCACGAAGAGCCTACTAAGTATATGAGAAAGCTATAGGAGACTTAATTATCTTTAAGACTACGCCATACACAAGTCACCGTCAATGTATAGTATGCTCAGTTTGCATGAACACTATTCAAGTTGGTTCTTATAATGGGATTATTTGGGAGTCAACTAGATTGAATTGACCCTCCTCATAACTAGTCAAATAGTAATGCTGATCTGTATCGTTTCCCCCTGAATTTTGTAGTGAAATCAGGGGACAATTTCAGTAAGCATCGCTACTTGTCAAAATCCACTAAAAGGGACCGAGAATATATATATATAGTCAAGGAGGACATTCCAGATGATTTTTCTTTCTATTCTACGTTCTGGTCCTTATTTCTAACCTAAATGTTCTTTTCTTTTTCGTTAAGCTAGAGCTAAGATTTTGTTCAATCAGTGGATGATTCAACCTTCTGGTAAGTCTTATAGCTCTACATGTCACGATTGTTGAAGTGTAGGGATGTAATATCCTGATTTTGGGCCTAGTCGGAATAGTGGTTTCGTGACCACAAAATCCGAGATATAAATAATTATTTTATGATTATTTTAAGGTCTATGATATGATTGCATGATTGTGTGAAAATTTCGTGAAGAAATTTTATGCATAAAGTGCTTAATTTGAAATTTGGGACTAAATTGAATAAATTGCAAAACTTGTGTTCTAGAAGTATTTTGCATAAAATTGAATTAGATTATTAATTATAGGTCCTTAAAGAGTAATTTTACCAATTTCTAAGTCTATGGACAAAAATTGGACATGGATGGAATTTTTGGAAAGTTTAGTAGTAAGGGCATTTTGGTCATTTAGGGGTAAAATGAATTAAAATACAAAATTAAAAGCCAATTTTGCTCATCTTCAGCCCCATGGCCGAATATAGCAAGGAGAAACCATGGCTAGGGTTTTCAAGCTTCCAAGCTCGATTTTAAGTCCGTTCTAGCCTCGCTTTTAATGATTTTTACGTTTTGGAGTCCCTAGCTCGATTTAGCTTATGCTAGCAATAATTTAACCTAGGGTTTATATTTGGAAAAATACCCATAGGTGAAATTTGTGTATTTTGGTGTTTTATGATAGAATATGAGGTTTTAAATTATGTTAGACAACTTGTGCTACTCGGTTTTAAGTGAAAACGAGCAAAAGGGCTTAATCGGTAAAAATACCTAATAGTCATAAGTACATGTTAGAGTGAGAATTTGATGTTGCCATAGAAGGAAAAATGATCAGCATGTCATAAAACATAAGAAAATAGGCTGAATTTTAATTTACGAGCTTTGGGGCAAAAGTGTAAATATGCAAAAGTTTAGGGCAAAATTGTAATTTTTCCAAAATATGATTTTGGGTCAATTTGAATAATGTGAGTCCTAATTAGACTATATTTTAAATGATAGAGCAAGGAAAACTGAAATTGTGCTAAAATGGGGAAAATACCAAGTTGTGGACGAAATGGTAAAATAGCCATTTTCAGCATACGAGGTAAGTTCATATGTAAATGTTGGTAACATAGTTATTATTTTAAATGTTTTAATGTTTTTAAATGATATGATAATTATTATGAAATATTATACTTGTGATAATTGTTTGATAATATGTCAAATTATGTGATATACTTGGAAAATGTGAAATACTACCGAGTATCGATATCGGCATTCCGTAGAAGATGGTTGAGACACATGATTGGGAAAAAGGTCCGTTGAACCTCGGGAATGGATTAGGATACAAGTGACATGTCACTGGGATATTTGGGCATCCGAACTCGTTGAGTTGAGTCCGAGTTCACTTATGGATGCGAGCGTCCGAACTCGTTGAGTTGAGTCCGAGTTCGTGAGATGTAACTAGGCATCCGAACTCGTTGAGTTGAGTCCGAGTTCACTTATGGATGCGAACGCCCGAGCTCGTTGAGTTGAGTCCGAGTTCACTTATGGGCGGGTTACATGGTAGCTTGGCTACATATGTGGCACTTATGTGCAAACTTTCCATGTATCCAATTATATTCGATGTGTTCAACGGGTAAAGTTCTACTCAAATGGAGGAATACTCAAGATGAAAGGGACGATTGGTAAGTGTTGTGAAATGGATAATTTGAACAGGTATGTACTTAACCCTCGGGTTGAAAACTCGATATAACAACAATATGGTAAGATGATAAATGAAAAGGTGATATGAATGTCTTGGTGATGATTATGCAAATGATGTTTTATGTTTGCTTATATGGTTATGTTACTTGCTATTTGCATGTGAGCTTACTAAGCATTTATGCTTACTCCTCCTTTTCATTCCTTGTAGTGTTGACAAGCCAGCTCGAAATCGGAAACGGTCGGAGGCACGCCACACTATCCGTATACCATCTTGGCATAATGGCTTGTATATTTTGAGTATGGCATGTATAGCATTATAATCATTTTGTATATATGGTCTTATGATATGGTTATTGAGTTGTATGGAAATAGAAATGCTTGGTAATGATTAGCCATTGGAATGGCTAATCATGATCATATTTGGTATTATGTATGTCAAATTGCTAGCTAATCCATGGAAACCATGAAATAGGTAAAATTTACCATAAAATAGATTCAGACAGCAGCAGTGACGTGAGTTTAAAAAATCACTAAAAATAGTAGAAATGGAATTAAATAATGAATAAGTTATGGAATCGAAGCTTGATGAGTCTATTTTCATATGGAATAAGCGAAACAGGTATATGAGCTATATTTTATGAGATGTTTAAATTTTTGTGAAACAGGGCCAGAGCGATTTCTGGATCCCCTGTTCTGACTTTGGAAATTCACCATAAATTTTACAAAGATAATTAGAAGTCATGCTTTATATGTACAGATTCCTTATTGAGTCTAGTTTTATTAGAGATAAACGGCATAGTCATTGAAGCTCTGTACAGGGAGATATCTGATTCGTAATACACAGAGGTCAGAGTAGTTGAACCCTGAAACAGGGGAGACTTTAACTAATAAACTGTACTAATTGGCCCAACCAAAAATTCTAGAAAAAATTAGTAGATATATATATGAGTCTAGTTTCAGGAAAAATTTACGGAATTAGATTTCGAGTTTCGTAACTCGAGATATGATTTTTAAAGCGACTGTGATGCAGTTAGCCAGCTTGTCTGGAAATTTTAAAATGAATTGTATGAGCTGTTTAATTAATGAATTAAGTCCGTTAACACCTCGTGTTCGAATCCGGAAACGGTCTCGGGTACGGGGTGTTACAAGGGATGTTAAAAAAACATAAGAAAAATAGGGTATGAGTGGAAGCCCTGCATGGGGGTCGCATGTATTTGAAATGTTAGTAAACTATCTGTAAATGAGCATTCTAATGGAAATTTCATGATCTTTTAAGTAGTTGCTGCTAGATTGGGAAGGATGATTGAAATAGAGCTCCAGGCCAAGGTAAAGGTGGATTTCTAGACCCGACTACTGTATGTTATTTTATGATGAATCTTTGTATGGTTGATGTCCCAATAGTCATTCATGCCTTATTGAGGAGTTGTTGTATATATGTGTGTGGGTGTTTTCTATAAAGCATCTGCATGTAGGTAAATGAAGTGTACGATGTGCTACATGAATATGATGATGTGTGGTAAGCATTCATGGGAAATTATGTGTTGGGAATTATAATTCTATTATGGGTATGAGTGAAATCAATGTAAATGTGTTCATTATGTTTAATATGAATGATGCATGACAAAGTAAGATTAGAGTAAGCGGGTTGGGTGTAGTTTCGGGAAAATATGCAATATGATAATGGACCTCGAGGTAGTGCTTTGACGATGTCCACCTGGAAGTAAAAACAAAAGCTAATATGGTGAAAATGTAGTCCATCGGACCGTAAACATAAGGTTCGATAGGATAGTAAACATGAGAAAAGGCCAGTATGACAAATATGTGGAAAGACCATGGCCATGACACATATTGAAAATGGCAGATGAGTCACATTTGTCTATTAAGGTTTCTACGTGTCTTGGAGGCAATGACGGGCAAACCTTAGGCAATGTTGAGTTTAGGAAAATCCATATCGCTAAACACGACAGTTTATGTAGTGCCTTGGTGATAAACCAAACCGAGCCTATGGCAAGTAATTTGTAAAGCAATTATGGCGAGTTATCTGTAAAACCTTTGTGACGAATCATCTAAAAAGCCTATGTGGTGTCTTGCAGTGCATTGAAATCAATAAGAAAAAGAACCCATAAGTGAAAGGGATCTTGTATCAGATGCACAAAAACAAGGAAATTTGAAATTTGTTTTCTCAAACCAATAAAAAGATGTTGAAAAAGATTATGATAAACCAGACAAAAAAAAAAACATAGAAAGAAAAAGCAATATAAGAGCAACAGAGAAGCAGAACTTGATTTCTTCCTAAAAAGGTATTTGCGTTTTCAATTGAGATGAGATGGTTCTTTAAATAAAAGAATAATCAATAATATTAAGGTATATTACCTCCTGCTTAGACTGAGAATCCAAACAAAATCATTATATCCTCTATTCAACTTGGAGAAATGAATCTGGATATTTTGATATTTTCAGAAGGATTTAACTGTAACAGCCCGATTTAGACCCTAATCGGAACAGTGGTTTCGGGTTCACAAATCCGATGAGGAAAATTTCTTTTTTATTATATTTTTATGGTCTACAATTTCACGGAATGATTTCGTGAAAATTTCGTTCAAAAATTTCGATGTTTGGGCACTCAATTTAGTAAAAAGGATTAAAATGTAAAAAATGCAAAAGTTGAGTTTTACATGTTAGAGGTGTCTAATTGTCATGAAATTTTAAATGGGAGGTCCTTAAATGATAATTAAACCATTGTATAACTTGTTGGACAAAAATAGCCTTGGTTGGGTAAAATTTGAAAGAATAGTAAAAAGGGCATTTCGGTCATTTAGGGGTAAAATGAATTAAAAGACAAATTTTAAACCCCAAATGTGTCCCTTTCTTCTTGCTACAATAGAATGTATCCCTCTCTTCTTGCTACAACAGAATGTACCAAAAGCAGCCATGGTTAGGGTTTGGCCAAGCTTCCAAGCTTAATATGTTGTCAGGTTAACTCGAGGTTGAAGATCGTCGGAGGCAGCATCACACTATCAAGCCAACACCTTGACAGTATAAACACATATGCTAGAATTATCAAGTGAGTGACATGTATAGGGACCTAGTTTTATAACATGTTTTATTATAATTTGGCCAAATATATTGGTCTTTAGTGAGCTAATGATTCTGACTTATAAATCTAGCTATTCATGTTATGTCTGATATTGGTGATGTGCATATGCTTGTTTGCCATGCATGGTTGGTAATATGTTATCTGTTGTTGTAAGAATGTCATGCTTCTGTCTTGATTGTGAATATATAATTACTAAAATATGCCATGTCAATTGCTATGAAAATGTATAAGTGTATGTAGGTAATTAAGGGTGACAATTGGCTTGGAAAATAGCCTTGAAATTGACCACACGGCCCAATCCACACGGGCGTGTGACTCTCTGAAACAAGAAAATTAGTTAAGTTGCCCAAAGATTTTCAAATTTTTTGGTTTAGTCCCGAACCACCCTAATGTATGTTATAGGTTTCGAAGACCTATATAAGGGACGATATGCATGTGTTTGAGATGTTTTAATTTTTGGTGAAATTTTGTGGCTCGGTTTTGCATGTTGTGAATGTTTAAGTCCAATAACGCCTCGACCCTGTCTCGACGTTGGATATGGGTGAGGGGTGTTACATTAACTCTTAGAGAATTAATGAAAAAAGAAATATTGATTATCAATCCAGTTCGTCTGTCGATAAAAAATGATAGACAATTTATTCTATATCAAACTATAAGTATTTCATTGGTTCATAAAAATAAACGCGTCTTACAGGGTGCGCTTTCAACCACATCAGTTGAATACGCACCCCTATAGGATACGTTTTTAGAAAAAATTTAACAACTTAGTGTTTTTGGTCTATAGTTAAATATTAATGCTTTTGTCATAGAGTCTCGGGTTCGATTATTCTCTTACTCACATTTATATATTTTTTATTTCATATTGTTTCAAGTTTTTATATTTTTAATTAATATTTTTAACACATTAGCTCTTTTGGTTAGATGGTTAGATAATTAGATAATTGTGATTTCATCCTTAAGTTTATTTCCTCTTACAAGCACTTTAATATGTATTTTTATTTCATGTTGTTTAAAGCTTTTGTTTTATTTTTAATTAATGTTTATAATTAATAAATATATTGTTTTCAAATTTTTAATTAATAACTATTTTATTTATAAAATCAAATAATAAATATGTAGTTATTTTTAAAAACATCAATTTATTCTTTTGATATATTTTTCTTTATATACAATATTTATATGTCAAATATTTATTTTTTCTACCTATATTGTGGGCATGGTGTTTAATGCTATGGATAGAAAAATAAATCCAACACATATAAAATATATTTAATTCAAATAATGATATTTGCAATATTATTTAATTTTATAAATAAAAGAGTTATTAATTAAAAATAAAAACTTGAAAACAATATAATTTTTAATTATAAACATTAATTAAAAAACAAGCTTGAAACAATATAGAAAAATACATATTAAAATGCTTATAAAAGAAATTGAACTTAGTAGCCCTCAACAAGTCATCTAATCAAAAAGTTAATATGTTACAAATATTAATTAAAAAATTTTAAATAAAATAATATAAAAATACAAATATGAGTAAGAAAAAACTCAACTTGAGATTCAAGTAGAAAACAATAACATTTAATCATTTAACTAGAGGAGATAAATTTTAATTTTTGGTGAAAACGTATTCTATATGGCACATTTTTAGTTGACATAGTTTATGACAGTATTTTTACTTTCTGTCTAAAACAATCTATACTGATAAATTAAAGAAAACCTTAATTTCTTAAATTTTATAGAAAAAAGGGCATATTTCTTTAACTTACCCATAATTTTATTCTATAATTTAAAATATACGTAATATTTACTTAAACAATTTTAAACCCCTGCTAATACAGGGAAATAATTCTAGTTAAAAGATAAAACTAGCAGGGCAACAAATTGTGGGAACTGAGGATGCAGTCTGAGCAGAAAAGCAAAAGAAGATCGTAAAAGAAAAGAGTTAACCACCCCTCCCCGGACCAGAAGAGTAGGGAGGATAGATATTGCACAGAGTAATGATGTCCCAAGGCCAAGGCCTAAGGTTAATTTCCTACCAAAGTCGACCCATCGTCTCACACCCATTTCTATTAACTCTCAAACCTTCCCGGTCATGGAATCATTTCTCCTTCAAAACACCTGGAATGCCAAAACCATTCCATCTCGAACTCCCACTCCCTCTACCGTCCCACAACTCCCACCAAACCCAAACAGGGACCCAAGACGACGGCATCCCCAGCGACGACGTCAAACTCATCGCCAAATTCAAAACCAGGTATAACTATATCCGCGTTCTCCAAGTTTCTCGAAGGGCCGACCACCCTTTCGCCGGCTCTAGGCTCCTCCTCCTTGATTCCCCTGGAAACATCCACAGCATTTCTTTCCTCTTCAAATCACTCACCAACACTTATTTCGACGTTTTCGCCACTCTGCCTCCTATTTTACCCCCTGGAGCCGTTGGCATTCTCGGCTTCGGGGCGGGCTCCGCGGCTCGCCTGATGCTTGAATTATACCCAGATTTGATAATCCACGGATGGGAACTTGACCCATCTGTGGTTGCAGTTGGAAGAGAATATTTTGGCCTTGAAAAGCTTGAAAAACAAAACCCAAATAGACTTTTCATTTCCATTGGAAATGGATTGAAAGCTAGCATTAGAAACGGGTTTGCAGGTATTTTAGTGGATTTATTCAGTAAAGGTAGTTTGATACCAGAGCTTCAGGAATCAAGCACGTGGCACAAGTTAAGGAAGAGCCTGAGAAAAGGCGGGAGAATCATGGTGAATGTAGGGGGTAGTTGCGTGGAGGCTGAGGATGAAGGCAGAGATGGGAAGATGGTGATGGAAGAGACTTTGAAGGCCATGCATAGGGTTTTTGGCGACAAGCTTTTTGTATTGAATCTTGGGAACCGAAAGGATGATGATAGTTCCCTCGCTTTAACTGGCGAATTGGCGGTGCCGGATCGTGATGCCTGGAAGAAGGGGCTTCCGCGTTCTTTAAAGGGTTACGTTGATATGTGGGCTCCATATCAGGGCTGATTCTTGATGGGAGTATGCATTCCGTGTCCGTGAACATGAATGCCCATTTTCTGTTTGTGTTAATGCCTGACTCATTTTTATGGTGTGTTGTTTTATGGCACCACTCTAGTTGCTTCCTATGGACGGTCAAGGTTTTTCGTCAACTAATAATGGTTTTTCTTCAATGATGGCAGGAGGTGATCAACATTGATGTGCCGATGTTATCTTCTTGTTTCGCAGGATGTTTGAAGAAATGGGTAGAGGAATGGCCATCTCTTCTCGCTAATAATATATACACCTCCGGTTCTTCACTTGCATACAGCATTGGAAAACGCCCTGAGACCATCCTAATGCTTGGAGTTTCAGTTCTATTTCTTTTTGAATATCTCTATAAGTCCATCAACCTTCACACCTCAACAATATTCTATTCTGTTCCATGTATGTATGGTCGATGAACGTACATTGTTTTTTCACAAATGAAACAAAAGATTTGAGTAAGTCCTGAAATTATTGAAGATCTTTTCAACCCATAGTAGTGTTTTGGAATACTTCTCTAAATTAACTTCTCATATTTTCTTGACGGTGTTTTAGCTGCTGGAATTTCAAATGAGCGGACATACTTTGTTGTTCTAGGGAAAGGAAGCCTCTTGTTTGCCGAGGCAATAGGAAGGAAGTTCATTGTAGCTTTAAAACTCCGAAGGTATAGTAATTTTGCCATGTATTTGGTAAAACAAATTAAAGCATTGACATGAACCAGTGTGAACACATTACATGCTGTCGACTGATTTTCTGGGTGAAATGAAACTAGCATCCGATGAAAAGTAAAGGGTTAATGTGGCAATTAGATTCACTTTGCTATTTATACTTTCTTTTTCTCGTTTTGTATCTATATTTGGTAGCATTTTTTTTTTTTTTGGTTCATAAATTTAGATTTTGTAAAAAATAATGATATGTCTAATTTCAAATTTCAAAGTGAACTTAATTTCATGTTTAGGGTAAAAAATTACATTAATCCAAAAATAAATACTAAATAAAAATGCGTCCACAAAAATAGGCATAATGCTTAGTTTAGCCCTGGAATTATATTGTTTTTCAACATTTGCCCCACTTTAGAACTTAGACTTTGTCGTGACTAAAACAAAAATATTGACATGTGGTCAGTGGCGGATATTAGCACTAAGTTTTGAGGGTCTAGTTAGAAATTTTAAAAACTTTGAGAATTTTGTGATAGTTTTAAAAATTTTGATAAGTTTAATTAAAACTTTAAAAATTTTAGAGGTATTACGAAAATTTAAGAAAAAAAACTTAATTGAAACATTTAAAATTTTTGGAAGGATTTAATTAAAATTTTAAAAAAAAATTTAAGGGTATAATTAAAAACTCTGGAGGCCACGCTCTAGGCCCTAATGAGAATCTACCTCTGGATGCCGTGCCAATCAAAATGTATCACTTAGACTTTTGCTTCTAAAACTTATGGTAAGCGACATTTGGAGCTCATGTTTATTGAAATAAAATAAATGAAAATTCTAAAATATCGAAAGATAATAAAAATTTTAAATTTTTAAATAAAGTTAAATATGTTAGAAAATATACCATTCACTTTAACCATTGTGGAACGAGGAATGTCGATTTGAATTTTAATATCTTAAAATTTTAAGAACTTTTATAAAAGTTATATATATATATATATATTTAATTTTTAAAATTATTACATTTGCCTAGAATTTTTTTCAACTTTATCAATTTGTAGAATCTATTTTTTTTAGTTAAAACTGTTTCATTTGTTTTAGAATTTTGATATATTGCTTTGAATTTTAAATCTTTTTTTGTATATATTTTGCTGTTTTGCAAAAATAAAAATAATAAAAATTTTTAAAATTTTCTAGATTATGTATTTTTGGAAATATTGAGGGTTCTTTTATGTAACATTTAAAATATAACTAAAATTTTCCAATTTTTGAATTTTATATATTATTTTGAGTATTTAGAATTTACATTTATATATTTTAGAAAATATTAGAGTTTTCTAAATTTCAAAATAAAACTTTTAAGTTTTTCAATTTGAATTCTTTATATAAAATTTTTAATTTTTTAAAATTAATATAAAATACAATATTAAAAATAATACAAATAATTCAAAATAACTTGCAATTAGGGGAATATAATGGAAGACCCAAATTAACACTTAAAGCAATTCCTTCAATTATGTGATACTTTTAAGTATAACGAGGTTATTGATGACGCTATTCGTCTTCTGTTCTTCCCTTTTTCATTGTGCTACAACGCATACAAATGACTTGATTCGTAAGAGCCTAGTTCCATTACTACATGGGACGAATTACCGAGAAAGTTTTCACATAAAATTTTCCCCATAAGTAGAACCATTCAATTAAGATGTGACATCGCCAATTTCAAGCAAATCGAGGGCGAGAACCTATACGAAGCATGGGAATGTTTTAAGTTGTTATTAAGGAAGTGCCCTTATCACAGAATACAAGAGTGGCTGCAATTGCAAATATTTTATAATGGGCTAGATGGTAGCTTGAGAGCCAAATTAGATGGCGCATCAAGCGGGGCCTTCATGAACAACACCTACGAGCAAGCTTGTCAACTAATCGAGGGCATGGCCATGAACTCGTATATGTGGCCCAACGAGCGATTCTCAATAATCCAAAGTCATCGAAGGCTAAAGCAGTCAAAGAGGACGATAAATATCAACAAATATCGGAAAAGCTACATTGTTTAAAGACCATTATTAAGTTGTCAATGAACGATGTTCTCGAAGCTATGCGTTGTACTCTGATAATGAACTGGAAGTGTAACGCCCCCACGCCCGAGACCGTCGTCGGAGTCGAGTATGAGGTGTTACTAAGCTTAATTTAACATATTTAGAACTTTGGATTATTTATTTCTACATTCGCAGCTTTTAAGCTACTTGCATCACAGTCACAAGAAAAATCATATCTCGAGTTACGAAACTCGAAATCAAGATCCGTAAATTCTCCCTGAATCTAGACTCATATACCTATCTACTAATTTTTTTCTAGAATTTTTGGTTGGGCCATTTAGTACAGTTTATTAGTTAAAGTTACCCCTGTTTCAGGACTTGACTGGTCTGACCTCTGTTTACTACGAACCACATTTCTCTCTGTAAAAAATTCATATGAATATGAGGTTTATTTATCCTGAAACTAGACTCAATAAGGATTCTGATAATATAAAATACACTACCTAATTATATCTTTACAATTTATGGTGAATTTCTAAAGTTGGAACAGGGGATTCAGAAACTGCTATGACCCTGTTTCACTAAAATTCTAATATCTTCTAACATATAATTCATTTTCTTGTTTAATTTATTTCATGTGAAACTAGACATAATAAGCTTAAATTTGATATGTAGTACATCACCAAATTCAATTTCTATGATTTTTAGTAAATTTTCAAACTCGCGTTAGTGTTGCTGCAGTATCCTGTTTATGGCAAATTTCATCTCTTTTGATGAGTTTTTATACACTAAGTATCTTATTAATTTTCCTTATCATCAAACATAATCTAAACTAACCATTTTCATAATTTATCATTATCAAACATTTCCTCGACCATTCCATTACCATACCATAAGATCATTTACACAAAATAGATATATTGCTATACATGCCATACTTAAATTTACAAGCCTTTACCAAAAGTCTTCCGGATAGTGTGACTGAGCCTTCGACCTATTCCGACTCCTGAGCTGGCTTGGGCAAAGCTACAATGAGTAAGAAGGAGGGAGTAAGCATAAATGCTTAGTAAGTTCATATGCAAATAATAAGTAACATAACAAACAGTCATACCAATCAACATTAGCATGCATCACTAAAACACATGTCACATTTCTAATCATTTTTCATCATCTTATTACCTTATCGTGGTTGAATCAATACTCAACCCGAGGGTTAAATACATACCTGTTCAAAATATCCATTTCACATCACTTACCAATACGTCTCTTTACATCTCAAATATTCCTCCATTTGAGTAGAGCTTTACCCGTTGAACACATCGAATATAATTCGGATACATGGATAACTTGCACATAAGTGCCATATATGCAATCAAGCAATCATGTAACCCGCCCATAAGCGAACTCGGACTCAAATCAACGAGCTCGGGCGTTCGCATCCATAAGTGAACTCGGACTCAACTCAACGAGCTCGGATGCCTAGTTACATCTCACGAACTCGACTCAACTCAACGAGTTCGGACATTCGCATCCATAAGTGAACTCGGACTCAACTCAACGAGTTCGGATGCTCAACCATCCTAGTGACATGTCACTTGTATCCTAATCTATTCCTAAGGTTCAAACGGGCTTTTCCTCGAACACTTATCCTTGCCGTCTTCGTAGAATGCGAAATCAATACTCGGTAACAATTATATTTAACAAGTAGTTCACATAATTTACATATTATTTGAAATTAACCACAAAACATACATTTCATAATAAAATTCAGCATAACATATAATTAACATCAATAACTTAAAATAACCATTATGCTACATTATTTACACATGAACTTACCTTGGTACCAAAATACAAGGATTTTGCAATCTAGTCCACAATCTTTTCTTTTCCTCGATTGAGGTCGATTCCACGTCTTTCTTGATATAAAATAACACATTTAGCTTATTTAATACTCACATTATCAAATTAATCCTTAACTCAAATTTTGGCAAAATTACAATTTTACCCCTAAACTTTTGCATATTTACATTTTTGCCCCTAGGCTCGGGATTAAACTTTATTCCTTATTCTTATGTTTTACAACATGCTGATCACTTTTCTCTTCTATGGCAACATCAAATTCTCACTCTAACATGTACTTGTGACTATTAGGTATTTTTACCGATTAAGCCATTTTACTCGTTTTTGCTTAAAATCGAGTAGTACAAGTTGTCTAACATAATTTAAAACTTCATATTCTATCATAAAACATCAAAATACACAAATTTCACCTATGGGTATTTTTCCAAATATAAACCCTAGGTTAAATTATTGCTAACATAAGCTTTATCGAGTTAAGGGATCTCAAAAACGTAAAATCATTAAAAGCGGGCTTGGAATCACTTACTATGGAGCTTGGAAGCTTGAAACAAACCCTAGCTATGGAGAACCCTTGAAATTTCGGCCTAATGAAGAAGATGGACAAAATTGGCTTTTAATTTTGTTTTAATTCATTTTAATAACTAAATGACCAAAATACCCTTACTACTAAACTTTCCAAAATTCCTTCCATGTCCTAATTTTGTCCATGAACTTAAAATTGGTAAAATTCTATTTAAGACCTCCTAATTAATATTTCAAAGTAATTTCATACTAAAAACTTCTAGAATGCAAATTTTGCAACTTATTCAATTTAGTCCCTAACTTTAAATTAAACTCGTTATGCCCAAAATTTCTTCACGAAATCTTCACACAATTATGCATTCATATCATAAACCTCAAAATAATTATAAAATAATTATTTCTATCTCGGATTTGTGGTCACGAAACCACTATTCCGATTAGGCCCTAATTCGGGATATTACAGGAAGAAGTCAATTACTTGGGCAATAGGGCAGAAATCCATATTCAAAAACTTATAACTTCAGTTAGAAGGACCATCCCAATCTGAAGTGGGGAAGCAATCAAGGTGGTAGAAACCCAAGTCAGAATCGACCAAATCCTCCGTATCAACCTTCACACATTCAAAGATATTAAGAAAGATCCGTGGGAAATAATCACGTTGGTTTTGGTTTAAGATTGGATTGAATCGAAAGAGAAATGCATTTAATGAAATCTAGCATTCAACAAGTGAAATATAAATGTGCACAAACTCGTACCGACGTGGTCGAATTAAAAAAAGATATGTGTAACATAGTAAGTGCATTGAATGAAATGCGTAGGCAAATGGGCACATGTATTTCAAGTAATACGGAAAACAACCCCTGGTAGGAAGGAAAAAAACATGTGAATGCCATTGCACTTCGCTAGGGTAAAACTCTTGTAAACCCGAGTAAGCCTATGCAAAAGAAGGATGATAAGGTCGATACGGTCAACGAAATTCTCAATGATCTTGAACTTGAGGAGCAAATGGAGAAAGTGGCTGAATTGGAAATTGTACAACATTAAGAGCATGCCTCAAAGCACATACCGTCTCTATCGAGGTTAGAGGACAAACAATAAAGGGATGAAGTAGAATTCGTAAGTTTTCTGAATTTATTTAAAACATTAATTCGCCACTATTGGAATTAATTGATAAAATACTGAAATATGCCAAGTATTTAAAAGAAGTCATGTATTAGCATAAGAAATTAAAGAAGTATGAGCAAATTAATATCAACATCTCTTACCGTGCGATAATCGCCCGAAAAATACCTCCGAAGTTAAAAGATCCAGCTAGTTTTACAATTTTTGTTGAGATAGAGGACAAACATTTTAGTAAGCTCTTTACGGTTTAAGGGCTAATATTAATTTGATGCCCCTATCTACTTATTTAAAACTAGGATTGAGGGAACTGAAAAACACGTCGATAACACGGCAACTAGTTGATAGGTCTCTAGTATGCCCCAAAGGTGTGATTGAAGACGTATTAGTTAAAGTAAGGGGTTTTATTATACCCATCGATTTTGTTGTCCTTGACTTTGAAGAGGACCAAGACATTCTTGTTCTATTAGGTAGGCAATTTTTGGCCACGTCTAGATCAACCATCGATCTCGAGAAAAATGAATTAATTATGAATCGATGGCAAGATAGAAGTGTTCAAATGTTGTCACAATTCCTAAAATGAAGAATTAAGAAATTAATTAGGGGAGAATTGTTACACAATTTTTTATATCACCTCTAACAACCTCGATGTAACACCCCTATCCCGTATCTGTCGCCGGAATAGGTAAAGGGGCATTACCGGACTTGAAACTCATATCCGAACAGTAAAAATTTTGAATATATTTTTTTTTATAAAGAACGTTCCTTTAGGTAAATACTAAAGACAGTCAGGGATACAATTTAACTGCTATAAGTACACATTCAAAAGATGCCATTTTCGCATGGCTTATATACATTAACCAAAATATTCTTCGGCCACTGGTCTATTCTTTACATGCCGTAAAATAATTCAAACATAACAGTAACAAGCAGTGGATAGTGATAGTGTGACTAGTTGCTGACGATCCTCGAGCCTGTAGCTTCCAAATGAGATCTATAAAACGGAGGAAACAAAGTAAACGGAGTAAGCATTACAATGCTTAGTAAGTTTTAAGCAGTGTCAACAGATAACAATCAAATTATAACATAGTTGTTCGTATTTTTATTTCACTCTTCCTTCGGGCATACCATCCCTTTACCGACTATGCCCATCTCATCATATATAATAGGAAGATAAATTCTCACTTGATAGTGATCTCTTATAAACATAGGTACATTACATATTTTCACCTAACTTTCCACATTGACCAAACGCACAATAATCATAGAACAGTCTTATTGCTTTACTCACATATGCATCACATAACGACCTTGTGATTTAGTCCAAATCAAGCTTAAATATAATCTCAAAATACATACCTGACCAGCTTAACGCATTGAACGTATTTATTACCAATTGTTACTGTGAAGTCGTATAATCTTATGCTTTACTTGAATCTTCAGCGAAACCTTTAGCTCGAATAGTCCCCACACGTAGTTATCGGGTCTTACCCGGACAAAATCTCTACACGTAGTCATCGGGTCTTACCCGGACATAATCTCCACACGTAGTCATCGAGTCTTACCCAGACAAAATCTCCACACGTAGTCATCGGGTCTTACCCGGAATATATTTCCAAGTTTCATGTACATTTAATCACATGTTACAACACTCACATCGACTGTCATATTTGTAATTCATTTGCCTCATCAAATATCTAATAATACACACCTTTCACATTTGGTCATTCGGCCACAATATACACATATCTCGTGCATATTTCACACTAGCCATTCGGCTTTACCACATATACATATCTCGTGCATATTTCACACTAGCCATTCGGCTTTACCACATATACATATCTCGTGCATATTTCACACTAGCCATTCGGCTTTACCACATATACATATCTCGTGCATATTTCACAATAGCCATTCGGCTTTACCACATATACATATCTCGTACATATTTCACACTAGCCATTCGGCTTTACCACATATACATATCTCATACATATTTCACACTAGCCATTCGGCTTTACCACATATAGATATCTCATACATATTTCACACTAGCCATTTGGCTTTACCACATATACATATCTGATACATATTTCACATTAGCCATTCGGCTTTACAACACACATATATATTTATCTTGTACATCAATTTCAGCAATAGCTTATAAGCAACTCAAATAGTTTCATCAATGTTTACAACAAATTCACATATTCACTACAAGCTATTTTCCTGAGCAATAGTCACTAAATTATTTATAACTGGAGCTATAAAACTCAAAATCAATTGACGTTAATTTTCCCTGAATATAGACTCATATATCTTCCATCTATAAAATTTTCAGAATTTTAGGTTTGGCCAATCAATACCAAATTTTTCTTAAAGTTTCCCCTGTTTCACTGTTTGACTAATCTGACCACTCTTCACTACGAATCAAATTTCTCAATGTACAGAATTCAAAACATGTTCTATTTGATTTCATTTGAAACTAGACTCATTAAGGAGTATAAGCATATAAATTTTATCTTATAACCATTTTTGTACAAATTATAATGATTTTCTAAAAACAGAACAGGGGATTTCGGAGTCATTCTGACACTATCTCACACAACTTTAAATATCTCTTTATAGGAAATTTATTTGCTTACACGGTCTCTTTTATAAGAAACTAGACTAATTAAGCTTTGATTACATATTCTATTCAGCCTATAATTCCACACCAACAATTTGTAGTGATTTTCTAAAATCATGTTACTGCTGCTGTCCTAAGCAAATTATTACAATTTGCTCTTAAATTTCCAAGTCCAAACACTTATGAACTTACCATTTGAGTTTAAGACATATCATGGCCACATCATATCTTATTAAATCAACTCATTATGTCCTATTATGATTGAATTTACTCAACGTTTAATCACTTAAAACTTACCTCGGAAGTTGCCGAACGATTCTGACGGCTCTTCGATCACTTTTCCTTTCCTTATCCAACTTTGATCCTCTAGGCTCTTGAGCTAAATCAAACAATTTACTTCCAAAATTAAACATAGTCATACGACATCCATATACATTTTATACTAGCGAAATGTACCATCAAGATATACTTTACTCAAATAATTTACCTTGGCGATCATGTATAATGTTTTGTAGCTTAATAAATTTAACATACATTATGTATTTATAATATTTGTGCAGCCAATTATCCATGGTCATACACACAATAAAAAATAAATACCAAATTTTTCATATCCTTTATGCCCTAAGCCGAATACACTTGTCATGTTCACCTACATTTTTCAAGTACAACATTCTCATATTCGGCATTAGTATCAAGCATAATAGCCAATTCTTCCCACCTTGAATCTATGCATCTATTTAATCATAGTTTGTTCAAGCACTCATACAACAAGATACATCCAATTTAACAAGAAACAAAACCTTATTTCTCCATAGCTACTATGGCCGCAAGTTCTAGGCATCTCAATACCGAAATTTTTAACATGGGTTGCCTAAAGAACTTGGTGATGAGTTCAAATTAATCTAACATTTCAAGCAACTTAACACATCCATATAACTAAAAAATTCTAAGTTTAAACACAATACAACATTTTAGCACCATGGCGAATACTTCATGAAGTTGTTAAGACCCATCCTTTTATTAAGCACTCAAACTCAATCATCTTCATGCCTCATCACCATAACATCAAACACCAACCAATAAGACAACACCCATGGCGAGTATCATCTCCATCAAATAGCAAAAGAATTTAAACCAACATCTAGAAATATGCATGAATTTCATGGAATAACATCAAACATACCTCTTCCTAAACATCAACCAACCGAACATGAAGCAAGAGAATCCTCTTCTTCTTCCTTCCTCAAGTCACGGCAATGGGGAGCATGGATGAGACAACTTTGTTTTCATCACCCCTCCCTTTTCATTACTTTATTACTAACCTTTTATTTTATTATTTCTAACATAAAACATTAACACAAAATGTTTATAATATGCTTTAACCCATAGCATGGCCGGCCACTACCTAAAGTTTTGGGTAATTTGACATGCAAGGACAAGCATTTTCTAACATGCATCAATAGGCCACTTTAACATTTGCCTAGCACATTTCTAAATTTTCTCACACAAGTCCTATTTAATAAAATTCACTTACAATTAACAAAATTCAAACATGAAATTTTCACACATGCATATATATATAATAAGCATCAAATATGATGGTTAATTATTTTTATGACTCGATTTTGTGGTCCCGAAACCACTTTCCGACTAGGGTCACATTAGGGGTGTCACAACTCTTCCCCCCTTTAGGGATTTTCGTCCCCGAAAATTTCTACCGATGCCTAGTTTAGGATAACGTCCTCTTATTGAATTATATCCATATAAATATTAGCTCATCGATAGCAATTGTAATTCATTACGGATTTCGCATCGATCTATAAAATCATTTTCTTATCTTAAAACAAATACATATACATTTCTACAAGTATGCACATATATCGCATTTTCTTGATTTCATAAGCAATAATCACTTAATTTAATTCACAAATGCATTTCAAACACATATTAAGCACATATTAACATGTATAATTCACATCATCAACCCACATATTTGTAACCCACATTTTCATTCATGTATAAGTCAGTAACTCAACCGAAAGTACACATATACTCAAACATCCCAATAAATATCCTTTATAACTCCATCATATCTCACTATTCAACTTAACCTATTTCCAATAGAAAATCAACTTCCACATACCTGAACATTGAATTCATTTAGCATATTCAATCACCGTTAACGATACCCGTATACAATCGATTTGGCATAAAGCCTCATATATTATACCGGCATGGGATTTATTTTAGCACATAACCCATATATCCAAAATTATCAGCATTCATAAAAAATTCTTACAGACTTTCAAATGTCGAACTTAATCGAAATAATTTCTTGAACATGATTAACAAAAATAGGGTCATTTAGCAATAGCACATATGACTTCATATACCAAGCATTCCATAAACTAAATCAGAACACATTTATAACATGAATTCATTTCTTAACAACATATCCACCATCTTAAATCAATGCCTTCGTTCCATACGAGGTCTTACATGAATCTTGTTTTACTCACTTAATGTCTCATCGACCGATCTCGCACACATAGTGCTCGGTTGAAGAACTCGCACTCTCGGTGCCTCTAATCATTTGCACATATAGTGCCCCTATTCATTTGTTGTTACACATTGAAATGACTTAACCAAGTCTATAAACATCATGTATGTACACTTTTAAACATATCCTTTCATTTAAATTTGAATTAGTATAGTAATGAACACTTAAACTTTGCTCAAATTAAGCACGAAGCCTACTAGGCACGGAGGTCCGAATGCACATCACCAAAGATAATTGCTCTTGGGACCTAGCCGGATATAACACCAAGAAGAATGCTCTTGGGACTTAGCCGGATATAACACCAAGACGAATGTTCTTGGGACTTAGCCGGATATAACACCAAAGACGAATGCTCTTGGGACTTAGCCCGGATATAACATCAAGACTAATGCTCTTGGGACTTAGCAGGACATAACACCAAAGACGAATGCTCTTGGGACCTAGCCCGCTATATAACTCTCAATTCTCATGTACATATACATATATAACAATACACATTAGTATATCATTTACATTACTTGAATACAAACACAACATGCTTATCGACCATTCAACTTTCGGGCCCATAGCCACATACAAAGATCACATTTATAGTCGTAACACTCTTTCAAAATTGCATCACTTATACCCTTATAATTCAATCCAAATCAAAATTCAAATACGAGTACATGATACGTACTTGATCAACTTAATGATTTAAGCATATCCAAGTGAAGTTATATCGCAAATTATCATAGTCAGAAGCTTGCTACAGCTCGATCGGGATCAAAATTCATTACAATACAACAAACACATTTTAATAGTCAAAAATCATCACACTATCACTTTATCACTTTATGGCATGTATAAATAGACTCACGCGTGCTATGTTAGTCCTAGAATCGACTAAATCGTGGCTCTGATACCAATAAAATGTAACACCCCTATCCCGTATCCATCGCCGGAATAGGTAAAAGGGCATTACCGGACTTGAAACTCATATCCCAACAGTAAAAATTTTGAATATATATTTTTTTTATAAAGAACGTTCCTTTAGGTAAATACTAAAGACAGTCAGGGATACAATTTAACTGCTATAAGTACACATTCAAAAGATGCCATTTTCGCATGGCTTATATACATTAACCAAAATATTCTTCGGCCACTGGTCTATTCTTTACATGCCGTAAAATAATTCAAACATAATAGTAACAAGCAGTGGATAGTGATAGTGTGACTAGTTGCTGACGATCCTCGAGCCTGTAGCTTCCAAATGAGATCTATAAAACAGAGGAAACAAAGTAAACGGAGTAAGCATTACAATGCTTAGTAAGTTTTAAGCAGTGTCAACAGATAACAATCAAATTATAACATAGTTGTTCGTATTTTTATTTCACTCTTCCTTCGGGCATACCATCCCTTTACCGACTATGCCCATCTCATCATATATAATAGGCGATAAATTCTCACTTGATAGTGATCTCTTATAAACATAGGTACATTACATATTTTCACCTAACTTTCCACATTGACCAAACGCACAATAATCATAGAAAATGTCTTATTGCTTTACTCACATATGCATCACATAACGACCTTGTGATTTAGTCCAAATCAAGCTTAAATATAATCTCAAAATACATACGACCACTTAACGCATTGAACGTATTTATTACCAATTGTTACCGTGAAGTCGTATAATCTTATGCTTTACTCGAATCTTCAGCGAAACCTTTAGCTCGAATAGTCCCCACACGTAGTTATCGGGTCTTACCCGGACAAAATCTCTACACGTAGTCATCGGGTCTTACCCGGACATAATCTCCACACGTAGTCATCGGGTCTTACCCAGACAAAATCTCCACACGTAGTCATCGGGTCTTACCCGGAATATATTTCCAAGTTTCATGTACATTTAATCACATGTTACAACACTCACATCGACTGTCATATTTGTAATTCATTTGCCTCATCAAATATCTAATAATACACACCTTTCACATTTGGTCATTCGGCCACAATATACACATATCTCGTGCATATTTCACACTAGCCATTCGGCTTTACCACATATACATATCTCGTGCATATTTCACACTAGCCATTCGGCTTTACCACATATACATATCTTGTGCATATTTCACAATAGCCATTCGGCTTTACCACATATACATATCTCGTACATATTTCACACTAGCCATTCGGCTTTACCACATATACATATCTCGTACATATTTCACACTAGGCTTTACCACATATACATATCTCGTACATATTTTACACTAGCCATTCGGCTTTACCACATATACATATCTCATACATATTTCACACTAGCCATTCGTCTTTACCACATATACATATCTCGTACATATTTCACAGTAGCCATTCGGCTTTACCACATATATATATCTCGTACATATTTCACAGTAGCCATTCGGCTTTACCACATATACATATCTCATACATATTTCACATTAGCCATTCGACTTTACCACATATACATATCGGCTTTACCACATATAAATATCTCATATATATTTCACATTAGCCATTCGGCTTTACCACACACATATATATTTATCTTGTACATCAATTTCAGCAATAGCTTATAAGCAACTCAAATAGTTTCATCAATGTTTACAACAAATTCACATATTCACTACAAGCTGTTTTCCTGAGCAATAGTCACTAAATTATTTATAACTGGAGCTACAAAACTCAAAATCAATTGCCGTTAATTTTCCCTGAATATAGACTCATATATATTCCATATTTTAAATTTTCAAAATTTTAGGTTTGGCCAATCAATACCAGATTTTTCTTAAATTTTCCCCTATTTCACTGTTTGACTAATCTGACCACTCTTCACTACGAATCAAATTTCTCATTGTACAGGATTCAAAACATGTTCTATTTGATTTCATTTGAAACTAGACTAATTAAGGAGTATAAGCATATAAATTTTATCTTATAACCATTTTGTACAAATTATAATGATTTTCTAAAACAGAACAGGGATTTCGGAGTCATTCGACACTATCTCACACAACTTTAAATATCTCTTTATAGGAAATTTCTTTGCTTACACGGTCTCTTTTATAAGAAACTAGACTAATTAAGCTTTGATTAAATATTCTATTCAGCCTATAATTCCACACCAAAAATTTATAGTGATTTTCTAAAATCACATTACTGCTGCTGTCCTAAGCAAATTATTACAATTTGCTCTTAAATTTCCAAGTCCAAACACTTATGAACTTACCATTTGAGTTTAAGACATATCATGGCCACATCATATCTTATTAAATCAACTCATTATGTCCTATTATGATCGAATTTACTCAACATTTAATCACTTAAAACTTACCTCGGAAGTTGCCGAACGATTCTGACGGCTCTTGATCACTTTTTCCTTTCCTTATCCAACTTTGATCCTCTAGGCTCTTGAGCTAAATCAAACAATTTACTTCCAAAATTAAACATAGTCATACGACATCCATATACATTTTATACTAGCTGAAATGTACCATCAAGATATACTTTACTCAAATAATTTACCTTGGCGATCATGTATAATGTTTTGTAGCTTAATAAATTTAACATACATTATGTATTTATAATATTTGTGCAGCCAATTATCCATGGTCATACACACACAATAAAAATAAATACCAAATTTTTCATATCCTTTATGCCCTAAGCGAATACACTTGTCATGTTCACCTACATTTTTCAAGTACAACATTCTCATATTCGGCATTAGTATCAAGCATAATAGCCAATTCTTCCCACCTTGAATCTATGCATCTATTTAATCATAGTTTGTTCAAGCACTCATACAACAAGATACATCCAATTTAACAAGAAACAAAAACCTTATTTCTCCATAGCTACTATGGCCACAAGTTCTAGGCATCTCAATACCGAAATTTTTAACATGGGTTGCCTAAAGAACTTGGTGATGAGTTCAAATTAATCTAACATTTCAAGCAAATTAACACATCCATATAACTAAAAAAATTCTAAGTTTAAACACAATACAACATTTTAGCACTATGGCCGAATACTTCATGAAGTTGTTAAGACCCATCCTTTTTATTAAGCACTCAAACTCAATCATCTTCATACCTCATCACCACAACATCAAACACCAACCAATAAGACAACACCCATGGCCGAGTATCATCTCCATCAAATAGCAAAAGAATTTGAACCAACATCTAGAAATATGCATGAATTTCATGGAATAACATCAAACATACCTCTTCCTAAACATCAACCAACCGAACATGAAGCAAGAGAATCCTCTTCTTCTTCCTTCCTCAAGTCACGGCAATGGGGGAGCATGGATGAGACAACTTTGTTTTCATCACCCCTCCCTTTTCATTACTTTATTACTAACCTTTTATTTTATTATTTCTAACATAAAACATTAACACAAAATGTTTATAATATGCTTTAACCCATAGCATGGCCGGCCACTACCTAAAGTTTTGGGTAATTTGACATGAAAGGACAAGCATTTTCTAACATGCATCAATAGGCCACTTTAACATTTGCCTAGCACATTTCTAAATTTTCTCACACAAGTCCTATTTAATAAAATTCACTTACAATTAACAAAATTCAAACATGAAATTTTCACACATGCATATATATATATATAATAAGCATCAAATATGACGGTTAATTATTTTTATGACTCGATTTTGTGGTCCCAAAACCACTTTCCGACCAGGGTCACATTAGGGGTGTCACACTCGATCAGAGGTATGGTTGTGGTTCGATATGTGGAGGAATGAATAGGTCGAGAGAACGCGATAAATTGAAAGACCCGAGATGGAAGGGCATATGTTAGATGGATCACAATAAACAACAACAAAATGATAATTCAATAAAGGGAATCTATGGGCTATCAGACGAGCCCCATAGCCATGCATAATTTAATCATTGAAATCTTAATCCTATTGTAAATTAGTGTACAATTAAATTTTGTCATATTTTGGAACTTTAATTAAGCTTAGTAATTTTAATTAGGATGGGATTAAGGCCATATGAAGTCAAAGGGTGGCTATTTTGGATGGTATTTTCAAATTAGGAGTAAATGGAAGTGATTGACACGCTAAAAAACATGAGATTTGGGAAAATGAGGGTCGTGTCATGACATCGAACCTCGGTGTTGCAACACGAAACTTCAAATACTTTAGTATATAAAAAATAGGGTCGTCTCACGACACGGTACTTCAAAGCATCCAGTTTTAAAATTTCAATCTCGTGTTGCGAGATCGAACCCCGGTGTTACAACACTACATTTCAAACCTATATTATTTTGAAAATCAGGGTCTATGTCGCGACACCGTAATCCTGTGTCGCGACAGAAAAATAACATATAAAAATCTTGGAGCATTCGAAGTTCAATGTCATAACACCCATGCCCCGTGTTGCGACACCAGTGTTGGGTTTGCAATTTTTCAACCTGATCTCTACGCGACTTGACAGCCTTAATACAAAATCTAACCTGTTTTTAGCCCTAACCCTTTTACTAAACATATTCTAAAAAACCACCCTAACTTCCTAAACACTAGCCGCAAACCCCTCTTCCTTATTACTTTCGATTTTTACACTTTTAGCAGTTTTTCCTACCCCTATTGCTTCTATTTGCTGCAACATTGCTAGTTATTCCTTCATAAATAGCTTTTCACATTGAGTTTCGCACAACAATGCAATATACATGGTAAAACGTTCCTAAACTCATTAATTTATTTTAATCGTATTAGTTGCTTTTCGGTTACTTTGCATAGTAAACTTAGAGAGATTGAATGACACCTAGGAAAGTTAGACACACCACACAACCGGAGGGATCGATGGATTTCGATACCACCCGTTTTCAGAGCCAAAAGGTTGAAAAATAATTCTTGCAACTCCAAGGGAAAACATTCATCCAAGAATAGGGGTTTGATCCATCGTTCGATTTATGTGATGATATTTAGGATTTGGTTCATTTTAATCAATGGACTAATTTTTGCTTGACCTCGGAAGAATCGACGATCGATGCTATAGTTTATGAATTTTATGCATCGTTAAAAGAATAGGAAAATAATAAATTACTGAGCGTTGAGCATACACATGTAACGGTTCAGGGAAAAGAGGTCCTTTGTATTATCTGAGAAATTTGTCATTTTTACAACGGCCTAGTCATTGTCTCGGACACTCTTGATGATATGGATATTTATTATTTTCGAGACATCGACATGGACAACATTGTTGAATACTTTACCAAGGAGAGAGACGTTTGGAAACACCAACCATGTATGAACATCCCTTTATCATTCAATCAAGCAATCATGTTTCCAGTTGCAAAAATGTGGATGTTGTTTATTTGTACTCGTATATCACCTGCCCCTAATGTTTCTAATGTTAATGCTTTTCGAGCTGTGTTGCTTTAATCTATTTTGTAGCATCCACAGGTTTGCGTGGGCAAGTGGATTCACCAGTCAATGCTCACTTGCATCAATAGAAAGAAGGTTATGATATTTTTCCTGCACCTCGTGACTGTACTATGTAAGAAGGCGAAGGTTCCCATGTCCATGACGAAGAAATTTGTAAAGCCACTGAAAAGCCTCATCAACAATAATGATATGAACTGGGTTTGGTAATGATGCGAGTTGTATTAGTTGCCCGATCAAGAAATTGAGTAAGTTGTTTAGCTTATAGCGAAATAGGCTGGAAAAATGAAGAATAGGTTCAGACAAAAAGGATGCAAAGAGGGTTTAGGAAAATGGATGGTTATATTCAGCTAAGGCTAAGAGTGAACCAACAATAAAAGGGATTGTTGACCCAAAACTAATATGGCATTTAGAAGGTAATTTGGTTTAGAAAATAGCACGCAAAAACCTTGACTCGCTATCTAACAAGATAGGAACCAAAGGTATAATGAACGCCACACTTGAAGTGATAAGTTCAGATATCAAAGGAAAGATAAGACACCACAAGCCTAGCTTGATAAGTCAGATCAGTCCCAAAGAGAACAAGGAGATTTGGAATACTCACAAGTTTTGAATATTTCATAAAAAATTAGAAAAAATCCCACAAAAATTTGGAAACAAAGTATTTATAGGCATAAGACAAAACCCCAGACCAGTAGACACACACATTTAACTTTAATTGAGCTATTGATGAACTTAATTAAGCTAATTAAAACTAAGTGACCTTTGATGAACTCTAACATACGTAACAGCAATGGTCAGCTTGTTTAATCTTCCAAATCAGATAATAATGAGCTCTAATGAGCTGAATAAATTTAGTTTAATGCTTGAGCAGCTAAAACAATCATAACAGCCCTTTAATTCCCCTTTAGGTAGCCGAATGGACACCACCATTATGAGAAAAAAACGTTTGGAAACTGATTGGCTTGTGTAAACGTTTGGAAACTGATTGGCTTGTGTAAATAACTCCTTGTAACTCCTTGTCCATTAAAATCAGCTACTGGCCTTCAATTCATCTTCATAACAGCTAAAGTTATTCCTTTCTTTAATACCGATCCATGTAATAGCTGGTTCAAATGATTAATTCACCTATAAAAACAATTAAGCTACATGGAACACATGGGGTTGAGCTCCATGTTTGCTTGATGAGTTCGACCACCTCCTCTCCCCAAACTTGATCAATGTGGTTTGCAATAGTGTTTCAAAACTTCTTAGCACAAGATCGAGTAATAGGACCTTGTGGTAACTCAATGGAATGGGCCATAGCTTCTCGAGCTAGGATCGTATCAAATTTGATCTACACCCAATACATTGAGCTTTAATGAAAACAAATAACTGATTGGAACTAGCATTGAAAGCACAAGATAGATGTCTCGCAATCTTTGAAGCGAAAAGGTAAATAGAAGATCCAGTCGAGCTAAGGGCTAAGTGATTTGCCGGACATGGAGTAGATGATTATGTGGATGCAAGAGATGTCCCCGGTGTGCATCCATTATGCACAAAGGCATGGCTTGTGAGTGCTCAATCCACCACTAAACAAATATCCACCTATATAATTCTATGGGCAAGCCAAATATGAGGAAGGAGAGGAGAAGGAAGAAAATGAGGATGCCGAGGAATGAGAGGAAGAAGGAGAAGAGACGATCTACGACTATGACCTTGAAGATGCTTTCCTACTGGAACAAACCCATAATGGGAGGGGTTAAATTTCGCAGCCCAAGCCAAAGTAGCTTGACCGAATCTACGAGTAGACAGGCCACCAAGATAGCTGCGAGTTGTTGGAAAGCCCTTGTCGTTGCGAAGAATCAACCATCATCCAATTTTGATTAAAATTTAAACTTTTATTTAATTTTTTTGGGACTGTATAATTTTGAATTTGGATGATTTTTTTATTTTTTCTTTAATTAGTTATAATAAGTTGTGTGTTTATTCTGTGTAGGAACCCCATACATTAGGAGACACTACAATATAGAGCTACATCGGTACGACAAGCACCACACGACTACTTCCAAGGCACCTCAATGCTTAAATCGGGTAGTCTCTTATCTTATCTTTTGGGTGCACGTAGGTAAAATGTGCCAAATAAACTATAAATTTAGCTCGATAGTAATTGATTTTAGGTTGTTTAATGTTAATGTAATTAGTTCACTTTGTTACACTGTAAATAGGTAAAAGTGTGTTAAGTATATACCACATGAAAAATAAGTACATAAAAAGCATATATGTTTGTTTGAATTATAGGTTGTTAAAATGTTAAATTTAAGTTAATTGAATCCATGAATTGAAACATTTAAAGATGACCTAAGGCGTTGTTTGGTAACCACTTGAGCCAAAAAGTTGACCCTATTCCCTAGTACCGTATTTTGAGCCTAATTCCATTTTCTTGATGAACCTTGAATGAAATTGTAAGCCTAATACATAATCTCTTGATCCTTTTCTTTATGGTTCTAGCACAAACATAGACGTCGAGCCATTAATATTAAAGGTTAGGTAGATACATCATGGGGTTTCAAAATGAAAACAATTGAAAGTAAAAACTAAGGAATAATATAGTATAGTGAGTATAAGATTCTTGCAAAGTTGTGCTTTAATGAAGGAAAAAATCAAGTGAAGAAAAACTTTGTGAAGGCTAAAAGCCAAGCGAGAAAATCTTGAATGAACAAAAGCAAAGTGAGTAAAAAGGAAAAGAAAGTAAGATCAAAAATAGAATAGAAGAAAAAAGTACTCATTTTTTCACATAAGACTCGCTAAGATAATTGTACTTATTAATATTATATTGTACCATAGAAAATAGAGAGAAAAGAAAGATGAGAGAAGTAGATATAAGGTGGTGAGCTAAAGGATATAATTGGGATAGCATTGGGGTCAATATAATGTACCAAACTATTTTTTTTTTTGAGTCAGTTCTTCAATTCCAAGCCAACCTAAGCCGCAGAATGTTACAAGCCAAAAAGTCCTATGTGACCTAAGTGATACAACTCATGAATGAAAATTAAACTGAATGTTAACATTTCTGAACACTTATATTCTTCGAACATATATGTGTACTCGTGTATTTGTTTAGATGAAATAATACGCTTAACATTCTTGAGTTTGTTTACTTTGTAACCTAGTGAACTAATGTGTTTGGTATTGAAAATTAGGATCATTTATCTATCGTGCTAGAATTACATGTTTGGTCGAATTATCATATTTATATTGTTTTGAATCAATCTCGTGTATTAAGCATGCTCAAGCACCATTTAGTTATTTTATTTTCGTATTTGTGAGTTTTTGTTTTGTTGCTTGAGGACAAATAACGAGTTAAGTGTGGGGGAGTTTGATCTATCACAATTCATTGTGTCAAATTAGAGTCATTTCGACACTTAACGAGCTTGTTTTCTAGCCATTTTATATGATTTTATTATGTTTTATGTTATTGTGTTTAATTTTAGTAAAATACGTATTTTTACACTGTTTTTAGCCATGTGATAACCTAATGGGCCAATAAGGGCCTACGAAAGAATTAACAAGTCAGTTTAGTGTGCAAGACACTATTTTTGGGTTGGGAACGTGAAGGATGATGGTAGCATCGTGACACCAACATGTGGTGTCGCAACACTAGAATTTGAAGCCAAATAAGTCATTATCAAAAGGCAGTGTTGTGACATCACAGCGACGAACTAGAATTTTAAGTCAGTGGTGTTTTCATTTGCACAATACATATTATTTAGTTTTAGGCCTACTAATTAACGTAGTTAGGGTAGAACATTTTGGCTAAAAATATAGGTTTTTAGCCTCAGTTTAAGAGACTTGGTCGAGTGAGCCACTTAGATTAGTTTTAGGATTTTATTTTAGTTTTACTTTTATTTCAATTTAGTCCTTTTATTTTACAATTTTTTCCTTTTGTTTAACTTGGATTTGATTTAGATCCAAGCTTGTATTTAAGTAGTTTATATTAATTTATTTTCGGTTTTAAATTGCAATCGAGGTTTTCTTCACAACTATTAAAGGAATTTTAGCTTTCACGCACAAATCGATATCGAAACGGATCAATTTTCTTATTCCCTTTTTCTATTCAATTGTTTACTTTGCATGTTCAATATGAAATTAGGGAAAATTTCATCTAGATCCATGAGTGCCTAATTGTCTTAGGAAGATTAACTGTCACACCCCAAAAATGATAAAGCCTAAGTTGCAATGATAACCTTTGGGTTAATTGGAAAACTTCTCTTTTTGAGTGGTCTCTAACGTAAATAAGAGCATTTGACGGATTTATTGATAAAAGATTGGATTTAAACTTCTAGTTAGGTTATCGTTGAACTAGAAATCTTTTAGTGGGAGACATGATTATTAGGAATATTTACACTTGGCTATTGAATTGATATCAATGAAGAAAGTATAGGAGTATTAAACAAGGGAGAGACATTATTCTCCAATGTTGTTCTTTCATTTTTCTATTCTTTCTTTATATTTTTTCTAGTCTATTTTGGAAGAGATAAGAATTAAGGAGCGTTATGCTTGGAAGAAAGAGACTAAAGTTTGAGTATGAGAAACTGAAGAATTTTGTACCTAGTAAGCTTCCTAATCTCTTTGTATTATCAAATTTAAGAAAAGGTAAGAAAGTTGATGATTCAATTAATCCATTGATTCTGTTTCATAAATGGTAAAGTTGTTGATAATCATTAAATTTCCATTACATGCAAACATAGTATGGTTTTTTTGATTTTAAATTATCTTCGTTGGAATTTAGAAATGGTTGTTATGTTTTTTTGATGAAGGAGACTCAAGTAGCAAGGAAAAATCTAAGTAGTTGGATTTGGCGTCAACTTTCAAGTGAGTTCCAAAACTCAAGTCTTAAATGGTTGTTCATTCATTTTCAGTATCATGTGCTGAGTATTTTTGATTGAATATTGTGCAAATGATAAGCTCTTCTATGGCTAAGTGTTGTGTAAATGATGAGTATATTATGGTTGAATGAAGATATATTATGATGCATGCTGTGTGTAGATATGAAAATACATGAATAGTTGTAAGTTTATCCATGTGGTGTAAATGGAATATTTAGCCTAATGTGTATTGTGCATGAATAATAGTTTTGGTTGAGTGCTTGTGTATGAAATCTATGTGTATGAATGATATGTGGAGAAGTGGAGGTTTGTCAAAGTGTGATTGAGATGGGAGAAGTAGTGGAGAATATGATATGTTTTATGGTTTGCCTCCTGTGTGGCATGTGAATGCAAATTGAGATTGGCGAACGAGCTTGACCTTGCAGGGAACACGCATGCGTTCAAATTAAAAAGGAGGATTTGCGGAGGTTCAGGCAAAATATACAGAAAATGAATATTAATGGTCTTCAGTTTTGCAGAGGTTTGGTTGGACTATGCGGAGAAATGTGTGCACCAGTATATGAAATCCCTTAATTGGTAGTATGAAAGCCCTGTAAGGGTAGTGTGACAGCCTAAAATTGACCTTAGTCGGGAAGTGGTTTTGGGACCGCTAAACCGAGTCACCGAAATGTTTGAACGTAATATTTATTGTCTAGAATATGTAATTATGAATGTGTGAAAATTTCAAGCTTCGATTTAGTCGATTGCATGTGAATTCAGTTAGTAGGACTTGTGTGACACTTTTGAAATGTGATAGGCTAATCTATAAGGACCTAATAGTGCATGTAATCAAAAGGGAGGACTTGCATGTCAAATTTCCCCCCTAATTGCTAGTGGCCGGCCATGACAAAGAGTGATGGGCAAAACATGTCATAAAACATGTTGTGACAATGGTGTATGTAAGGAAAAATAAAATAATGAAAGGGAGGAGTGATGAAAAAAAAATGGTCTCATCCATTCTCCCCCATTTTGCCGTGAGTTGAAGAAAAAAGAAAAAAAATTGTTGTTCATCCTTTTTCATTTCTTTGAGCCGAAAATTCTAAGGAAGAAGGAAGGAGTTCTTGCTTCATGCTTGGTTTGGAAGAGGATTAGGAGGAGGTTTGGCCATACTTGTGTCTAGATTAAGGTATGTTTGAGGTTGTGCCATGAGATTCATGCATGTTTTTAGTTGCTAGCTTAAGTTCTAATTAGCCCATGGTTCAAATCTTTGCTATGTCATGGGGATGATATTCGGCCAAGGTGGATTTTGTGTTAATGCCATTGCATGCTAAATATGAAGCTTGATAATGATACATGTGATGGTGGATTGAGGACTCTTGGATTTTCTTTTTAGCATTTTTGAGTGAGACATTAAGTTCTTTGTTTAACCATGACCAAAATAGAAATGGTATGGTGTTGTGATGTATTCGGCCATGGTATACCCATAAGTATGATTTATGCTTATTGCATGGTAGGTAAGATTTGTGTTTTGGATTTATGTTCATGTTTAGTTATAATCAATTTTGAGATTCGGCTCTTGAACATATATATATATATATATATATATATATGTTTGCACATGACGTATTGGTATGACATATACAATATCTCAAGGTATATACTTACATATGATGGTGTTTCGGTTATGGAGTACATGATGGATGCGTATTGAGTTATAATATGTAATGCATTAGTTAGAAAAAGGTATGCCATTTGTGTGTGGTATTGAGTATATAATTGGCCTCAACATAGACATGCATAATCGGCCACATGAATGAGTACATAGGTTGATGTGTTGTTCGGCCATAGGTAAGTATGTTGAAGGCTTTATCTTGACTTAGAAAATTCGGCTAAGGGGAAATATTAACTAGTATGTTGAATTCGATTCGTGATTTCGTACCCATGTGACTCTAATGTCTAATGTATATATAGGCTAAGTACCTTGAGCTTCCCTTTGATGTTCGAATGAATTGTATTGAATTGCTTGATGTGATTAAAATGTGCATGACCATTGTGTATTTGAGCTAAAGGGTGGCCATATGACCTTTTAAACTCCTTGTCATATTCGCCATAGCGAGCATAATGAGACTTTAATAAGTTAAATTTGTGTGAATTAGCTCAAGAGCTTAGAGGACCACAGTTGGATAAGGGGAAGGAAAAAGTGATCGAATAGCCGTCGAAATCGCTCGACCACATCCGAGGTAAGTCTTCGAGTAATGACCCTACTTGAATTATATTGAAATGATTTGTAATATTATGGCGGATAGTCGAATGTGCGTAGGGACTACGTTGTAAAGTCAATTGAAATCATGCTCTTTGTGTGTGGCTATTGAGCCGAAATTGGAAAGGTTTGATAAATGTTTTGTGTTTGAGCCTTAGTAACGAAAATGAAATATGGATGTGTCGTGATTATTGATATATGTGTGCATGAGCATTTGAATGATACCCGGGCTAAGCCCCGAAGGCATTTATGCTAGTGATTATATCCGGGCTAAGACCCGAAGGCATATGTGCGAGTTGCTATATTCGGTTAAGACCAAGGCATTTGTCGAAGTTGTTATATCCGGGCTAAGACCCGAAGGCATTTGTGCGAGTTGCTATACCCGGGTTAAGACCCGAAGGCAATTGTGCTTGTGGTTATATTCGGCTAAATTCCAAAGAAACTTGGTTGAAGGTGAGCGTTTTGTGCTGTAATAAATTCAATTAATACGCTCGAAAAACCCAAACGATAAGGTATGTTTGCATGTGCATCGGAAAAGTCGATTCGTTTGAAATAGTATTCGTTCAATCGACTAACGAACTTTCGGCTGTTAGATAGGTTGATACCTTGTGTGTGTATGTTGATGAAGTGTGAAGTAAGTATGATTATGAGAATGTGTATAAATAAAGTGATTCATTTAGCTATGTGAACGTAATACTTTAGTCAAGTCGATTTCATTACTTGAAACTTACTAAGCATTAAAATGCTTACCCGCTTGCTTTGGCTCTTTGTTTTCTAGATTTTGTTCGTTAGCTATCGGATTCGGGATCATCGAAGTCGAAGTCATCCACACTATCAAATCCCTTTTGGTACTCTTTTAGTTGAACTATGGATATGGCATGTATAGGACTACCCTTTGTTGTTTTTCAAGTACGTTTTGTGATGTATGTGTGTACAGCCATGCGAAAATGGCTCGTAGAAGTGGAGTATGGCATTAGACCATTTGTGTTTATGTATATATGTATGGTTTCATGATGTGACTATGGACTGGAATGGAAGTGTTGGGCAAATGATCAGCCATTGGAATGGCTAAATATGATTATATGTGGACCTATGTATGACAAAACTCTAGTTGGTTCATGGAAACCACGAAATAGGTAAAGTTTACCTTGAAAACAGATGCTGACAGCAGCAGTGGTGTGGATTTGAAAAATCACTAACATTTGTAGGAATGTAATTAAATAGTGAATAAATTATGTAATCGAACCTTGATGAATCTATTTTCATATGAAAGTAACGAAATGAACATATGAACAGTATATTAAGAGATATTAAAGTTATCGTGAAACAGGGCCAGAACGGTTTCTGGATCCCCTGTTTCGACTTTGAAAATTTATTACAAATTATCCAGAGATAATTAGAAGTCATACCTTAGATGTATAGATTCCCCTTTGAGTCTAGATTCATTAGAAACAAACGGAATGAGTATTGAAGCTCTGTACAGGGAGATATCCAAGTCGTAATACATGAAGGTCAGAGTAGTCAAACCCAGAATCAGGGAAGACTTCAACTAATAAACTGTACCAATTGGCCTGACCAAAAATTCTAGAAATAAATCCACAGATGGATATATGAGTCTAATTTCAGGGAAAATTTACGGAATCAGTTTTCGAGTTTTGGAACTCGAGATATGATTTTTAAGGCGACAGTGACGCAGTTAGCCAGCCTGTCTGAAAATTTTTTTTAAATGGACTGTGAAAATAATTAAGTTAAGTCTGTACGCACCTTGTGTTCGACTCCGGTAACGGACTCGGGTACGGGGTGTTACAATTTTATTGGTATCAGAGCTACGGTTTAGTCGATCCTAGGACTACCGTAATACGTTTGGGTCTAGCTATACATGCCATTATGTGATTAATTGATAGTGTGGTGATTTCTGACATTTGAATTTGTGTTTATTTATAGTAATGGATCCCGATCCCAACCGAGCGATAGCTGATGATGTGGAGAGTGTGGCGCCTGCTCCCGCACAAAGGACAGCGCCGGCGGACTCTCAACCTATTGCTAGCAATCCGAATGATGAGACTAGGCAAGCTTTTTATAGCGTGATGCATGATTGGTTCAACCAATACATTCGAACTAATACGGCTGTTCCACAACCTCCATTCCCGAGTAATACAACCCCCGCACCTACACTACCTCCGGTAACTGACCAAATAAGGTCAAATAAGCCCCCAGTTGACAGAATCCGAAAAATGGGGCTACTGAATTTAAAGCTACGGATAGCGACGATGCCGAGCAAGCTAAATTTTGGTTGGACAACACTATCCGGGTACTCGATGAGCTATCTTGTACACCCGATGAATGCCTAAAGTGTACTATCTCCTTGCTACGCGATTCGCCTACTATTGGTGGAGTACTCGACTTTGTTGTGCCCCGAGAGCAAGTAACTTGGGAGTTTTTCCAAACCGAGTTTGGAAAAGTATATCAATCGAGATTTGTTGATCAAAACGGAAGGAATTTCTTGAGCTTAAGCAAGGTTCTATGTCGCCATCGATTACGAGTGAAAATTTGTTAGACTTAGTAGATACGCCGGAATGTGTTTCGCTCGAGGCTATCATGTAAACGCCGAGGATGGGCTGAATGAAGATATAAAAATGTTCGTTGGCATTCTTGAAATACGAGAGTTCGTAGTACTTGTCGAGCGAGCTTGTAAAGTCAAGAGCTTAGAAAAGAAAAACAAAAAGTTGATGTGGGAACCGGGAGTTTCAGTAAAGATCCTCGGAAAGTCTCTTCAACAGCATCGAAGAAATTTCGAGATGATGTGGGCGGTCTAGAGGCACTTGGGCCTTCTTAGACGAGATCGTGATCGACCCCCGTGGGTACACGAGGCACTTCGGTCACCAGTGTTGGGAATGAACGCCGAGACGAGCGAGTGTCGACATTGTGGTAAATGGCATTCGGGAGTGAGGTTCCATGACCGCCTCGCTATAAGTGTGGATCGGTGACCACTTTATCAAGGATTGCCCGAGGTTGCTCGAACAAAATGTAAGTCGAGTGGGAAACCGGTGCTACTATCGCTCGGGGTAGACCGTCTAGAAACACGGCAATGCTAGTGGCGGTCGAGAGGATCTAGAGATGCTACAACAAGATCTCGAGGCTCGTCGCTTACTGCTAGAGCTTATGCTATACATGCCCGCGAGGATGCTTCTTCGCCTGATGTTATTACCGGTACTTTTACTCTCTTTGAGACTAATGTAATTGCTTTGATTGACCCCGGTTCTATTCATTCTTATATATGTGAAACCTTAGCATCCAGTAAGACTTTACCTATTGAGTCTACTGAGTTCGTAATTCGGGTGTCAAATCCCTTGGGTCGTTACGTGCTTGTCGACAAAGTGTGTAAGAAATGTCCCCTAGTAATTCGAGGTTCCTGTTTTCTGGCAGACTTGATGCTTCTGCCGTTTGATGAATTTGATGTTATTCTTGGTTTGGATTGGTTGACCGTGCATGATGCGGTTGTGAATTACAAAAGCAAGACTATGGATTTGAGGTGCGCAAATAACAAGATGATCTGAGTTGAGTCTACGGACTTAAAGGGTTGCCGGTGTAATATCATCAATGTTGGCCCGAAATATGTAAGAAAGGGTGCGAAGCATACCTTGCGTATGTACTTGATGATAAGGAGTTAGAAATAAAACCCGAATCATGCGGTGGTTTGTGAATACCGGATATTTTTCCGAAGAATTACCGGGTTTGCCACTGCTCGGAGATAGAGTTTGGTATTGAGCTTGTACCGGACTACGCTGATTTTGATAGCTCCGTGATCGTATGGCACCAACCGAGTTAAAAGAGTTGAAAGCTTCGGTTGCAAGAATTGACGGATAGAGGTTTCGCTCGACCAAGTTTCTCACCTTGGGGTGCACCAAGATTGTTTGTGAAAAGAAGGACGGAACCATGAGGTTGTGCATTGACTATCGTCGGTGAATAAAGTGACGATAAAGAATAAATATCCGCTATCAGCGTATTGATGATTTGTTTGATCAACTAAAGGGAGCCTCGGTGTTTTCAAGATAGATTTGAGATCGGGTTATTATCGATTCACGGATTCGAGATTCGGATGTACCCAAAACCGCTTTGAGCGAGGTACGGTCACTACGAGTTCTTAGTGATGCCGTTCGGCTCACTAATGCCCCCTGCGGTATTTATGGATTTGATGAATCGGATCTTGAACAAGATTTGGACCGGTTCAGTAGTTGTGTTTATTGACGACATCTTGGTCTATTCAAGAGATGAGACCGAACATCTTGAACACCGAGATTGGTGTTGCAAATTTTACGGATAAGCGTTATATGCTAAGTTCAGCAAGTGTGAGTTCGGTTAAGAAAGGTTAGCTTCTTGGGTCATGTGGTATCTGATCGGTATTCGAGTCGACAGAGCAAAATTTCAGCCATACTTAACTGGAAGCCTCAGAAATATTACCGAGGTTCGAGCTTTTTGGGGCTTGCTGGTTACTACCGATGTTTGTAAAGGTTTTCGATGATAGCCACACCCATGATGAAGCTACTTCAAAAGATGTTAAGTTCGAATGGACGGAAAAATGTCGAAAATTTTGATCAACTGAAAACTTATTTGTGGAAGCTCAATTTTAGTGCGGCCGAATCGTGCAAAGAGTTTGTCATCTATAGTGATGCCTCCCTACTTGGGTTAGGTTGCGTATTGATGCAAGAAGGTCGAGTTGTGGCCTATGCGTCGAGACAATTAAAGCCACATGAGAAGAATTATCCGACCCATGATCTCGAATTAGCTGCCATCGTATTCACCTTGAAAATATGGCGACATTACTTATTTGGTGAGAAGTGCCATGTATTTTCGGATCACAAAAGTCTCAAATATTTGATGACTCAAAGAGACTTGAATCTAAGACAAAGGCGTTGGCTTGAGTTGTTGAAAGATTATGAGCTGGTCATTGATTATCACCCGGGAAAGGCTAATGTGGTTGCGGACGCCTTAAGCCAGAAATCACTGTTTGCTTTGCGAGCGATGAATGTACAGTTGTCTGTTCTACGCGACAATGTGTTAGTAGCTGAATTAAAAGCCAAACCATTATTGATTCATGAAATTCGTGAAGCTCAGAAAGTCGATGATGAACTGGTTGCAAAACGGGCTGAGTGTGTTCCGAACAAGGAATCGGAGTTTCAAATTGATGATGATGATTGTTTGAGGTTTAGAAGTCGTTTGTGTGTTCCAAGGAATTCGGAACTCATTTCGATGATTCTGAACGAAGCCCATTGTAGCCGAATGTCAATTCACCCGGGGAGTATGAAGATGTACAACGATTTGAAACGTCGGCGTTGGTGGCATGGTATGAAACGAGACATCTCCGACTTTGTTTCGAGATGTTTAATATGTCAACAAGTGAAAGCGGCACATCAAGTGCCTTCAGGATTACTTCAGCCGATCACGATACCCGAGTGGAAATGGGATCGAGTCACAATGGACTTTGTGTCCGGACTGCCATTGTCAGCAAGTAAGAAGGATGTGATTTGGGTTGTTGTTGATAGACTGACTAAGTCGGCTCTCTTTATCCCCGTGCGACGGATTTTTCATTGGATAAACTAGCTGAATTGTACGTTTCTCAGATTGTGAGATTACACGGTGTACCGATTTCTGTTGTGTCAGATAGAGATTCGAGATTCACCTCGCGATTTTGGAAGAAATTGCAAGAAGCTTTGGGTACCAAGCTGCATTTTAGCACCGCTTTTCATCCACAAATCGATGGTCAATCTGAGCGGGTAATTCAGATACTTGAGGATATGTTGAGATGTTGCGTCCTTGAGTTTAATGGTTCATGGGAACGATATTTACCTTTGATTGAATTCGCTTACAACAATAGTTTTCAATCAAGTATTAAAATGGCACCTTACGAGGCTTTGTACGGGCGTAAATGCCGTACACCATTGTTTTGGACCGAGCTCGGTGAAAGAAAAATTTTCGAGTGGATTTGATTAAAGTTCTGAATGAAAGTAAAAGTAATCTGTGAAAATCAAGATAGCCTCCGATCGTCGAAGTCGACGCAGATCTCAAACGAAAAGACATTGAGTATCGTGGGAGATAAAGTGTTTCTTAAAGTTTCAGTGGAAAAGATACTCGATTTGGCCAGTAAAGGCAAATTGAGTCCGAGGTTCATCGGGCCATATGAAGTATCCGAACGAGTCGGTTCAGTTGCATATCGATTGATTTTGCCTCCTGAACTTGAAAAGATTCACGACGTCTTTCATGTTTCGATGCTTCGACGTTATAGATCTGATCCATCGCACATAATTAGTCCATCAGAGGTCGAAATTCAAGCCGATATGAGTTATGAAGAAGAACCGATTCGTATCCTAGCTCGTGAAGTGAAGGAGTTGCGAAACAAAAGCGCCCGTTAGTAAAAGTGTTATGGCTCAAACACGGATGGAAGAAGCTACTTGGGAACCCGAGAACTTTATGAAAGAGCGTTACCCAAACCTATTTACCGTAAGATTTTCGGGATGAAAATTTCTTAAGTGGGGAGAGTTGTGACAGCCAAAATTGACCCTAGTCGGGAAGTGGTTTCGGGACCGCTAAACCGAGTCATCGAAATGTTTGAATGTAATATTTATTGTCTAGAATATGTAATTATGAATGTGTGAAAATTTCAAGCTTCGATTTAGTCGATTGCATGTGAATTCAGTTAGTAGGACTTGTGTGACACTTTTGAAATGTGATAGGCTAATCTATAAGGACCTAATAGTGCATGTAATCAAAAGGGAGGACTTGCATGTCAAATTTCCCCCTAATTGCTAGTGGCCGGCCATGACAAAGAGTGATGGGCAAAACATGTCATAAAACATGTTGTGACAATGGTGTATGTAAGGAAAAATAAAATAATGAAAGGGAGGAGTGATGAAAAAAATGGTCTCATCCATTCTCCCCCCATTTTGCCGTGAGTTGAAGAAAAAAAGAAAAAAAAATTGTTGTTCATCCTTTTTCATTTCTTTGAGCCGAAAATTCTAAGGAAGAAGGAAGGAGTTCTTGCTTCATGCTTGGTTTGGAAGAGGATTAGGAGGAGGTTTGGCCATACTTGTGTCTAGATTAAGGTATGTTTGAGGTTGTGCCATGAGATTCATGCATGTTTTTAGTTGCTAGCTTGAGTTCTAATTAGCCCATGGTTCAAATCTTTGCTATGTCATGGGGATGATATTCGGCCAAGGTGGATTTTGTGTTAATGCCATTGCATGCTAAATATGAAGCTTGATAATGATACATGTGATGGTGGATTGAGGACTCTTGGATTTTCTTTTTAGCATTTTTGAGTGAGACATTAAGTTCTTTGTTTAACCATGACCAAAATTGAAATGGTATGGTGTTGTGATGTATTCGGCCATGGTATACCCATAAGTATGATTTATGCTTATTGCATGGTAGGTAAGATTTGTGTTTTGGATTTATGTTCATGTTTAGTTATAATCAATTTTGAGATTCGGCTCTTGAACATATATATATATATATATATGTTTGCACATGACGTATTGGTATGACATATACAATATCTCAAGGTATATATACTTACATATGATGGTGTTTCGGTTATGGAGTACATGATGGATGCGTATTGAGTTATAATATGTAATGCATTAGTTAGAAAAAGGTATGCCATTTGTGTGTGGTATTGAGTATATAATTGGCCTCAACATAGACATGCATAATCGACCACATGAATGAGTACATAGGTTGATGTGTTGTTCAGCCATAGGTAAGCATGTTGAAGGCTTTATCTTGACTTAGAAAATTCGGCTAAGGGGAAATATTAACTAGTATGTTGAATTCGATTTGTGATTTCGTACCCATGTGACTCTAATGTCTAATGTATATATGGGCTAAGTACCTTGAGCTTCCTTTGATGTTCGAATGAATTGTATTGAATTGCTTGATGTGATTAAAATGTGCATGACCATTGTGTATTTGAGCTAAAGGGTGGCCATATGACCTTTTAAACTCCTTGTCATATTCGCCATAAGCTAGCATAATGAGACTTTAATAAGTTAAATTTGTGTGAATTAGCTCAAGAGCTTAGAGGACCACAGTTGGATAAGGGAAGGAAAAGTGATCGAATAGTCGTCGAAATCGCTCGACCACATCCGAGGTAAGTCTTGAGTAATGACCCTACTTGAATTATATTGAAATGATTTGTAATATTATGGCGGATAGCCAATGTGCGTAGGGACTACGTTGTAATGTCAATTGAAATCATGCTCTTTGTGTGTGGCTATTGAGCCGAAATTGGAAAGGTTTGATAAATGTTTTGTGTTTGAGCCTTAGTAACGAAAATGAAATATGGATGTGTCGTGATTATTGATATATGTGTGCATGAGCATTTGAATGATACCCAGGCTAAGCCCCGAAGGCATTTATGCTAGTGATTATATTCGGGCTAAGACCCGAAGGCATTTGTGCGAGTTGCTATATCCGGGTTAAGACCAAGGCATTTGTGCGAAGTTGTTATATCCGGCTAAGACCAAGGCATTTGTGCGAGTTGCTATACCCGGGTTAAGACCCGAAGGCAATTGTGCTTGTGGTTATATCCGGCTAAATTCCGAAGAAACTTGGTTGAAGGTGAGCGTTTTGTGCTGTAATAAATTCAATTAATAAGCTCGAAAAACCCAAACGATAAGGTATGTTTGCATGTGCATCGGAAAAGTCGATTCGTTTGAAATAGTATTTGTTCAATCGACTAACGAACTTTCGGCTGTTAGATAGGTTGATACCTTGTGTGTGTATGTTGATGAAGTGTGAAGTAAGTATGATTATGAGAATGTGTATAAATAAAGTGATTCATTTAGCTATGTGAACGTAATACTTTAGTCGAAGTCGATTTCATTACTTGAAACTTACTAAGCATTAAAATGCTTACCACGTTTGCTTTGGCTCTTTGTTTTCTAGATTTTGTTCGTTAGCTATCGGATTCGGGATCATCGAAGTCGAAGTCATCCACACTATCAAAGCCCTTTTGGTACTCTTTTAGTTGAACTCTGGATATGGCATGTATAGGACTACCCTTTGTTGTTTTTCAAGTACGTTTTGTGATGTATGTGTGTACAGCCATGCGAAAAATGGCTCGTAGAAGTGGAGTATGGCATTAGACCATTTGTGTTTATGTATATATGTATGGTTTCATGATGTGACTATGGACTGGAATGGAAGTGTTGGGCAAATGATCAGCCATTGGAATGGCTAAATATGATTATATGTGGACCTATGTATGACAAAACTCTAGTTGGTCCATGGAAACCACGAAATAGGTAAAGTTTACCTTGAAAACAGATGCTGACAGCAGCAGTGGTGTGGATTTGAAAAATCACTAAAATTTGTAGGAATGGAATTAAATAGTGAATAAATTATGTAATCGAACCTTGATGAATCTATTTTCATATGAAAGTAACGAAACGAACATATGAACATAATATTAAGAGATACTAAAGTTCTCGTGAAACAGGGCCAGAACGGTTTCTGGATCCCATGTTTTGACTTTGAAAATCTATTATAAATTATCCAGAGACAATTAGAAGTCATGCCTTATATGTATAGATTTCCCTTTGAGTATAGTTTCATTAGAAACAAACGATATGAGTACTGAAGCTCTGTACAGGGAGATATCCAAGTCGTAATACATGAAGGTCAGAGTAGTCGAACCCAGAATCAGGGGAGACTTTAACTAATAAACTGTACCAATTTACCTGACCAAAAATTCTAGAAATAAATCCAAAGATGGATATATGAGTCTAATTTCAGGGAAAATTTACGGAATCAGTTTTTGAGTTTTGGAACTCGAGATATGATTTTTAAGGCGACAGTGACGCAGTTAGCCAGCCTGTCTGAAATTTTTTTTTAAATGGACTGTGAAAATAATTAAGTTAAGTCTGTACGCACCTTGTGTTCGACTCCGGTAACGGACTCGGGTACGGGGTGTTACAGGTAGTATGAGACTCTGTGGAGTTTAAGGCTTTAAGTCGTATATGTAAAAGCAAGTCCATGGCCATGGCATGATCGAGGGAGGTCCATCAGACTCACCTATATGGTGTAATCTAGTGGAGGTCCATGAGATAATACACTTATGTAAATTTGTAACTTTCGTTAATTCGTTTATATGTCCGTATTTATGTTTCCGTAGATATTAGATCTGCTTTTATAAGTTTTCCAAGTGTGAGTTTCGTTTACTGGTTCTATTTCTATGCGCGAATCCGAAGGTACAAGCTATATGTTTATACGAGTTGTATGTAAGATATGACTGTCCAACAAGACTATCTTACAAGTGGAAGTTTGTCAGGACTATCTTACAAGTATGAATCCGTAAATATGATCCCGCAAATAGAGGATTCGTTTTTATGAATCCACCTACATGTAATTTGTTTCTAAGAGTAGACCACTATGAATGGGCTATATGTTATTATAAGATAGATTTAGGTTATGATGGTCCATCGAATGCGTTCTTTAAGCTTAGTGTCAAAGCTAGACATGGATTTCTATCTTATGAATGTTTGCGAACGCACTTACGTATTAAAATCTATTTTTATATGAGGATTGTAACACTTTAAGATGACCTGATGGTTGAGTCTAGGTACCAAGTGCTACGATTAACCCGAGATGCAAATCTGACTTCCTAACTAAACGTAATTTAAAAACAATTAGACAATAGTGAATTTGCAAACTCACCTTTAATGTATAATTGATCTGTCGTAATTTGATGTAGCAAATTAAACTAGTTTTCATACTTAGAGAGCTTGAATACATGCATTTTCCTTAGTTCGTTTTGTTATCTTAGTTTAAATTTAATAAAAAGTGTATTTTGAATCTTTTATTGACCTTAGGGGCCAAATGAGGCCTAAAGGTGAGCTAACATATTTAGTGAGTGTGCAGGAGACCATTCAAAGGCATACAAACTCAAGGCTGGTCGTTGTGTTGCAACACGGGAAGTCTAATGTCGTAACATAGGGAGCATAATACAAGAATTTCCGTACTATCATTGGTGTCGTGACACAACCATGGGATGTCGCGACAGACCTTTGAAGCAATCCTTGAACCATAGCATACTGCCTTTGATGTCACGACATCAGCTTTGTAAGGGAAACAACTATGAGCCAGGGGCATTTTGATCCATACAGTGGAAGTTAAACACTAAAACATCAGCTAACCTAGGGTTGAGGACAACGGCTACCTTAATTCTATAAATAGGCTTAGTTAGCACTTGTTGAAGGACAACTTTTCATATTCTAAGTTTTTCTCTGTAATTTTAGTTTTAGTTTTCCTTTCTTTTAGGTTTTCGATTTATTTTCATTTCTTTTTAATTCGTGTTCTTTGGAGGACTTGCTATGTAAATGCGATTAAACATTTGAGGATTATTGCACTTCATCAATCACTTGCTATGTAAATGGGATTAAACATTTGAGGATTATTGCACTTCATCAATCGAATACAAACAAGATTATTTAAGATTTATTCTTTTTTTATTTTTCATGCATATCTTTATTATCAAGTTCATTATGTTTAAGAATTCCATGATGAACTAATCCTCTTATGGGGGATTAGGGAGTGGAGGTGTATTTAACTAATTGTTATGTAAGATTTTCATAGCAAATCAACTGTTTGGGAGGGGAAGAACATAAAAGCTAGACTTGACGACCCTAAGAAGTCATTTAGGTAGGAATTAACCTAAAATAGGTATGGCCTATCCGTGAACACCTTAGCCCTGAACTGATTTGGACTATGAGGTCGAGAGAGAAGTAGTTCTTGCTGAGTCATTAGTTTAGTGGATGATCGAGAGATCCTGCTAGGGTAATTACTAGTTGATTGAATAGAAGCTCGAAATAGGAATTAGTTATAACCACTGAAGCGAGCTAATCACCTATGTCTAGATTTGATTAAGTTTAGAAATTAGTGATCCGAAGTCCATTTTATTTATGCAGTTATTTATTTATTTATTTATAAAAATCTAAAACCCCTTTCTTTATGTTTTATCATAATATAATTTATTTAAATTACTAATTAATTCTATTTGCATTTAGGTTATTTGTAATTTAGTATTCACCTCCCTTGGGTATGATCCTCGGAGTACTTACCTACTTCCTTGTAAAACTATATTACAACCTGACTTGTATACTTGTGGACACCGCTGAAAATCCAGATCTTTAGCTGCATTATTTACACTCTGGATGTTGGTACGTCTAGAGGCGGACAAATTGTTAGCGTCGTTGTTGGGGAGGCAATGTTACTAAGTTGATTTTAATTTTTGCGTTTCAATTGAATAATTAGGAAATTCATAAATTATAGATACAATTTTTATTTTTATTTTTACTAATATCTTTTATTTTTATTTTTGGGTTCAGTGTATGACTCGCACTAGGGGAACACCTATAGAGTCGACCACTGATCCAAAAAGAATAATTCATAGAAATCATCGACAGCAACAACAGAAGATGCAAAATCAATCGCTTGCTGTAGGTAATTACCATACGAGGACTCGTTGTTCGATGAGGTTAACAATTCTAGCATCCAAGATTTACGACCACCACTGCCGCAGTTACCAATACATTCACCTATGGCATAACATCACATCAAATACCTTTGAAATCTAATCAATTTTGATCCAGATGATCAAAAACAATTTGAAGTTCAGAGGCACAATGACAGAGGACCCAAATCAGCATCTAAAATGATTCCTTCAGCTTTGTGATACATTTAAATATAACAGGGTTACCGACAATGCTATACATCTTTGACTATTCCCCTTCTCCTTGATCGGTAATGCCTTTACTTGGTTAGACTCATAGGTACTAGGATCCATTACAATGTAGAATAAACTTACAGAGAAATTTCTACAAAAGTTATGTCCCATTACAAAACAGTCCAACTAAGGAGAGAGATTATTACATTTAAGCAACTAGAAGGAGAGAGTTTTCATGAAGCTTAGGAGCGTTTCAAGATGTTAATCCAAAGATGCTGACACTAAGGTTTACCCGAGTGGCTAAAACTGCAGATATTTTATAATGGGTTGGATGCACACGCATGCTTAGCACTAGATGGAGCTATAGGAGGAGCCCTGATGAATAGAACATATGGGGATGCATATGACCTAATTGAAATATAACAATGAATTCCAGTTAGTGGCCAACCAAACGATATACATATGACCAGAGACCATCCACGATAAAATTTGTTCAAGAAGACGACATATGTCAACAAATTTTGGATAGACTTAACCATATAGAGTCCTCATCTAATGCATCGTCAACATTTGGAGGAGACAAACCTCTCTTCCATTATCTCAATAATCCAACTGAGGACATGAACTAAATTGGGATTAGGGGTGGAAACCATTATTCAAATACGTATAATCTTGGCTGGAGAGATCATCCAAACTTGAGATGGGGCAGAAACTAGGGAGGAAGTACTAACTTTAATTCTACTAAAAATAATACTTACCAATCTCCTTATTTACAAAAACCTCAACAAAGGGCCAATTCGAATGACCATGCTATATGTGGTCAATGCCTGGATCGAATTAAGGGGGAAATGCAGTCAATAAGGATTGAATTAAAATAGGTGCAGTCTGAGTGCACCAATGCTAAAGATTGACTAAGCTAGAAGATCAGATGAGCCAATTAATGAGTATGATGGGAGACATCAAAAGGCAAATTGGCATTGACATGCCAAGCAACACCGAGAATACTCTTCGGAGGGAAGGGAAAGAGAATGTAAAAGCCATTGTGCTCTATTTAGGCAAAGTACTGAGTAGCATCAAAGAGGATATTGAAGATCCTCAAAAGGACCCCCAACAAGTTGAGAATGAACCAAACCAGAGGAAGTAGCCAAGCCGAAGGAAGAGTCAATCAAGGAATCTGGACTAACAAGGGTACCATCCCCTTCATAGTTAGAAGAAAAACAAAGATGGGATGAGGCAAAACTTTTAAGTTTCTTAAACTTATTTAACTATATGAACATTCACTTGCCCTTAATTGATTTAATTGAAAAAGTTCCTAAATATGCAAGTATTTAAAAGGAATTATGTTTAGGCGTAGGAAAATAAAAATAGGAGAGCAAGTCAATGTAAGTGCCACTTGTAGTGCAATTATATCCAAACAGATGGCCTAAAATTAAAAGACCCTAGGAGTTTTACAATACAAATTGAGATAGGGGACATTCATTTTGGTAAGACTTTATGTGATTTAGGAGCCAGTATCAATTTTGATGCCTTTGTTTATATACGAAAAACTTGGGCTAGGGGAGCTTAAGAATACATAAATTACACTAGAATTAGTCGATAGGTCTTCAGTACAATCGAAAGGGGTACTCGAAGATGTGTTTTGTTAAGGTGCGAAATTTTACCATCCTGGTCGACTTTGTAATTTTAGATTTTGAAGAAGACCATGAAATACCCATTTTGCTGGGTAGGCCATTTTTAGAAACATCGAGATCCACCATTAACCTAGGAAAGAATGAATTAACAATAAAGATAAATGGTGAGACCAAAATTTTCAAATGTCTTCACCAACAAAATAAAGTGAACAGGGAAAAATTAGGGAAGTAATGTGTTGAGATATCTGTAAAAATCCCTAATTACCTTGAGCCATAAAGGGTGTTTTTTGTGATTAGTACAGGTCGAAAGATAAAATTCAAAGAGAGAGAAATGAAGAAAGGTGGAGTGGCACAATGGATGCTAGATGAACACTGATAGAAATAAAACTGGCAGAGCATTTATATGTGCTGTAACAGAGCTGACGAATGAATATAGTAGCAAAACCTATAAATTGAACTAAAACTTTTGTTATATTAGTGTAAATTATGTTAACAAGTAGCATAAAATTTATTTTTGCTTAAATAATCAAACTTTTTTACCGAATACTTTGAAAAATGAGAAAAGGGGTTGAAACAGAGTCGATGTCGTAACACAAAATCTCTTTGTTGAGATACCGCCCACAAACTTAAGAAATTGAGAAATCTGTCTTGAACTCGTGACACAACACCTCTGTGTCACGACACAACATCCAATATACCCCCAGAGTAAAGAAAAATCAAGGTGTGTAGTGACATCGAACCCTCAAGTCGTGAAAGCGACATCCTGTCAGGGGTATTGTGACACTGAACCTTTATGTCACGACATCGCTACAATTTTTTGTAGGGTCAATCTGACCCATTACACAACCTGTCGATTTCAACTTTTTTTAACCTGATTTTTAAGCTTAAAAACATAAATTTTTTTAACTTAAATTCATTCCTACTTAGTTTTAAATCCTTAACAACATCTAAACCCTTTCAAAACCTCTCAAATTTCTTAAATTCTAAAAACCCTCTTTCTAATTAAATTCCTATTCTTGCAATCTCTTTCTTTCTTTTTGTAACACCCTTATCCGTATTTGACCCTGGAATAAGGTACGAGGCATTATCAGACTTAAACTCAAACAAACATTGTAACGCCCTAAAATCCTAAGTAATTACTTTTCTATGTTTGTGACACACAAATAAGTGTTTGCTTCAATGGTTATCTGTTCTGGGAGTGTTTGAGAAGTCTTGGGTTCAAGTCTTGGTTTGTGACAAAGTGTTGTTTTTAAAGGAATAAACCCTGTCTCTAGTCAATAGGCCTTTTAAATTAATGTGTGTTTAACATGACAGAATGGGCCTGCTAGTCTAAGGGATAGGTGGTATGTTCTTGGTGCCTGATGTAACATCCTGATTTTTGGGTTTTTCGCGATTCTTGATATTTTAAGTAATTTTCTAAAATTTGGTATGTGATTATGGAATTCATAATTTGGGTGTGTAAATGGGCTTATGGAAGGCTTATGAGTTAGCCAAAACCCGGTTGAATTTTTAAATTTTGGACTTAGGAGTTAGGGGTTCTGGCTAGGTGCCCTTATATTAAGTTGTGGGTAAAGTGTATCACAAAAAGAGCTTTGGTAGAGTGGCAAGGGTGACGCCACTAAGCTCCTAAAAAGGTGGCGTGTGGAGCATAAGGGAAGACCTGGGATCGATTCCCTCTGGTGGCAAATAAGATTATTTATTTTTATGTGCAGGAAGGATAAGTGTTGGAACCTAAGTGGATTCTGTAAGAGGAGAGTTGGATCAAGTCAAACGCATGGATTAAGGAGGGATAAGGGGAGAGATTTTAAGGATTTGAGAGAAGGATAGAGCTTAGCCGTTTGGAAGGGGTTAGAGAGGGGAATTCGGCAGAAGGGTATTAGGTTAGTAATTTCGGCATTAGGGTCTTAGCTGTGCCGTTTTCTCCTTTGTTTTAGTTTTCTCTTCTTTCTTCTTCCTCGGCGAATCTACCATCTTTCCTCTCATCTTTTCTCCTTTTCTTATTCAAAACCAGCCCATTACTTTCCTCTACTCATTTATTGTTCTTTCCTTAATCTCTACTTCTACCGAAATACCGCAAAAAAAAAGCCGAAATCAGTGAAGATAGGGGGTGCCGATTCTTTGTGACCAGCAACCTTTTCTTTTCTTTTTAATTGTTAGCATCCAATTCCTTTACCTTTTAGGCATCCGGATTCAAGAGGAGAAAGACTGTGGTAAGTGCTCAAACTCTAAACAATTCCTAGTGTAACTTTTGGCCAAAAGCCGAAACCCCTCTAGTTTAGGGAGGTGGCCGAATGTGGGTGTAGGCCTTATGGGGTCTTCTTTTAATATTTTTGTGGTTTATTTAGTGGAGGAGCAGCAAGGTGTAGTGTCGACTTGGAGTAGCTTGGATCACCGGAGTGGCTAGACCTAGTCATCAATCGCGACAAAGGTAAGATTCCTAAGGCCATTATGGATGGTGGCCGAATGTGTAAGTATTAGTATTAGATGATTTTTGGTTTGGTTCAATTATGGGAAGCTGATTATTAACGATGGATTATAGGAGAAATCGTGTAGGAGATCTCGTCGAGGAATATCGCCAAACAGGTGTGTAACGAACCCTTTTTCATAGCTTAAAGCGATAAAATGCCGAAAAGCCGAAATGCCGAAATTCTGGCATTTCGAGGACTTGTGAGCAAGAGAACGCTCACTAGTTAGTTAGAATCGATGAGATGATGATTGGGAACAATGGAAACGGTAAGGACGTGATTTTGGCGTTCACAGGTAGGTTGGGCCTCGAGGGGCTGAATTAGGGCCCAATAGGCTTCCGGGCCCATTTGGGTAAATTTGGTAGAAAATGGGAAATCTGTTAAATTGCATGATAAGACTGTTAAAACCATTATGGAATATAGGCTAAATGGGCCTAGATGATAGAATCGGCTAAGTAGGGCCCATTAGGGGTTTTTGGCCCAATAACTCGGTTTCGCTAAAAATGGGCCAGAATCATTGTTTGCACCCATGAATTGTTTGTAACGGTTAATGAACATGGAAACCCTAATTTTTGGTAAAATTACAAGATTACCCTTATAATATGAAAATGACCGTTTTGCCCCTAGGTAAAAATGACCATTATACCCCTAGGGTTTATATATGAACTTAATGCATGGGATTTTGATAAACATGATATGTATGATATGCACATGACATGTATGATATGCACATGATATGTATGATATGCACACGAGATGTTCATAAATGCATTGGGTTGGGTTTTTATATGGATGGAGGAAGTGCAAAAGGGCTTATGCCCCAGTTATTAAAAGGGCTTATGCCCCAGTTATTAAAGGGCTTATGCCCCAGTTATTAAAGGGCTTATGCCCTAGTTATTAAAAGGGCTTTTGCCCCAGTTATTAAAGGGCTTATGCCCTAGTTATTAAAAGGGCTTTTGCCCCAGTTATTAAAAGAGGCTAGGCCTCGGATATATGATAAAGCAACTATCTTTGCAAGTGGAGAGTTATAGCGGGGTGGGTCGAGTTAATCCCCACATGGTGTGCTGGTTGGTATGGGTGGAGAGTAGCGGAAGGTGGGTTGATTAGTCTCCCCAAATGAGTTGCATTCTTTCATTGACATTACATGTGTTATAAAAATGGGCCTTTGGGCCACGTTCTGATGCTAAGGCTTCGCCCAAGAATATGAAATATGGAAAGGCTTCGGCCTAGTGTTATGAAATATGAAATATGAAAAGGGCTATGGCCCAGTACATGTTGAGATTGGATGTGGGCTTAGGCCCAAAAGGCTGTTATTGTTTTGGGCTCTGAAAGGGGCTTGTTGCACACTGAGTTTCCAAACTCACCCCCTTTCCTTAACCTTGCAGGTGAGCCTTGATGTGGGGACTTGGGTCGGAGGGGATTCAGAGTGGCCACGGTGATTGTCTTTGGACTTTTAAATAAGCGTTGGTTTTTTAAATTTCCTTTAAAATTATTTATTTTGGGTTGTAATAAGGCCATTCTAACTTTCCTTTTATTTCTTTTCGGGATTATTTTAATTTTAATAACTTTAAAATTGGTTGATAATTATTCAAATGGGCTAGACTTAGGACGTGTTTTCAAAATGATAATTGTTTTTAAAATATCTCAATGCCACGATTAATTGATTTATCAAAAACGTCCACTTAAACAAATTTAAACTCAGTATAACAAAGTGTGGCTAAGGTTGTGGGCATGTCTAGGATTGGATCCAATCAAAGAGCTTGGTACTTAAGCAGCCTTCATGGCTTACCTCCTCTGCCTCGGATACCTACCTGGTGCCTAGCTTCCATACACTTTGTTAACTCAGCAAAATATATGGCTTTTAAAACACTAAAACGAAACACGAATTTTTAACTCCAATGTGGCACGTCAGATTTGGCCATAACGTCTGGGCCGGGTTTGGGGTGTTACACCTGAGGTCTGGGGTTCGAGTCTTGGCGATGCAGGGGGTATTTTATTTTTCTTGATGCCGTGTAAGGGGTTGTATGTCAGTGGAAATCTGATGCAAGTGGGCGGTTAGAGTGTTTGAAGGGTGTAGGGATTGTGTAGCCAAATTTTAGGAGGAAATATTAGGGGATTTGAATAGTGGAGTGGTTGGAGTGTTTTGAGGAGTCAAGTAAGGGAAGTGTTTAGGAGCTGGCTGAATTAGGGAGTCTCATTTTTCCAAAATCGGTTAATAGCTCATCTTCTCTCCCTTGTGTCGAATTTCTGCTTTTGGTTTTACTGCCTCTCTGTTTCTCGTGTTTCTCTCTTTTTGGGACCGATTGTTGCTTGAGGTCCTTTGGGTTTTGCTTCTTTTGGTCTTTTTCGAGTTTGCTCTGCCCTAGAGTTCTTTTTTGACTGATGCTTTCTTCTCTCCCTCTCTCAATCAGTTCTAAGTAATTACTATCTTCTTTTGTGCATTGGCTGAATACCCCTTTTATCTTATCTCTCTCTACTCTTTCGGATTTCATCAAGTTCCCCTCTTACATTGCTAGAGTCGAATACCTTCTTCTCTTGTTACCGAATCTCTTTCTCCCTTTACTTCTTTTTGCCGAATCTGTTCTTGCTCTTGTGCTCAACTCCTGTTTCTTGTGGGTTCGGTAAGTCTTTTTGGTAAGGGGGAAGAAGTATGCCCCAATTGATTTAGGTAATATTTCATTTGATTAAGTTATGTTAAGGTGCTAATCCTTTGTTGTATCAAATGTTATTTTTGACAGCATCAAATTGTGTTGAATTGGGTTTACCTGAGAAGTGGTAGGCTATATCGGTTGAAGCAGTGAAAGTAAGTAACATTAAAATGCTGTCGTTTGGGGATTGTTTTTGGTACTGTTGGTTCTAAGCATGACTAACATTGGACATGGAATTGTCATTTTTTTAGGAGCGGTTCATTTCAAGAAGGGGCTACGTAACTAGAATCCTAACAGGTGTGTACAAACGCAACGTGGCTGTGGTAATCGGCAACTGCCGAAATAAGCGACGACGATGCTACACGGGCGTGCGCTCGCTCGTGTGATAGTGCATATGCCCAAGCACAGGAGTATGATCATTGAGGTCGACCATGAGCGATTTCATAGGCGTGGGCCAAACTGGGCTGTGTGGGCCCCACAGACGTGTGGGCCCTACACGGGTAAATCACATGGATGTGTAGAGAATTTTGGGTCAGGCTGTGTGGTTCACAAGACCAAGGCCATTTTTGGGCTATATGGGCCACACGGGCGTGTGGGCCCAAATGGGCTTGCAATATGGGCTTTGGGCCCATTTTTACTGTTTGACTGTGAAGGTTGCACGGGTCGCCCGAGATGACTGTGGACCTACTATTGGGTCAGTAAGTGTACCTAGACCTTCTTAGTGGTAAAATGACTATATTGGCCCTGTGTGATAAAATGATTATTATTCCCTTAGGAGATGTATGATTATATTTGAGAATGCCACTTTACATATATTGAGTACACGTATGATTTTATGACACGACATGGCATGTTGCATGGGGATGGGTTTAATTATGATTGGAGGAAGTGTACTGTACCGGCAGCTCTACTACAAATATTGTTTAGTGCCGCAACCGATACTACTTGGAGTGTAGGGATGGGTGGGTTGATTTTATCCCCACATGGAGTGTAGGATTGGATAGAGATGGAGTGTAGAGGCTGGTTGGGTAGGATCTTTGATTGCATATCTGTACTGTACTATCACTGAGATGGGCTCAGACCCACATTGATACTGATATTATAATGGGCTAAGGCCCAACTGAAACTAAACCGTTACTAAATTGGGCTTAGGCCCAGACTGTGTATGCTCACTGATTGGTTACTTGATATGGGTTTACACACTGAGTTTTCATAACTCACCCATCTGTTTATCTGTACAGGTAATCCCCAGGCTTAGATGGGTCAGTGCTGGAAGGGACTCAAAGGTAGCCATACAACCGCACAGACTTTCTCTTTGGATTTTAAATTATAAGTAATTTTATTTTGGGTATTTTTAATGTAATAAGGCCTTTTAAATTTTTAATCTTTAATTTGGGGCTTTATTTATTTGGATTTATATCTGTTAGTAGTAGGAAGTAGGTTTTCAAAAAAGATAAATGTTTTTCAAAACACCACGTTTACGCAACATGTTTTAAAAGCTTCCACAAGAAATAATGTTTTAAAATTAATAACAATTTAATATGATTAACTTTTTCCAAACAACTTAAGTTTTGAATAGGAACGACACATCCTAAAATCTACGTTAAGATCACAAAGGGGTTAAAAATATAGAACGGGTTTTCAACGATAATGTACTTTGCGAAAAACACTTCAATGTGACATCACTAGATTCGGCCATAACGTCTGGGCCGGGTTTAGGGTGTTACATTTAGTGGTTTCAGAGTCAGGTTGCAAAACTCGGCTGTGGATTTTTGTTTCTTCTAAAACTTGAAATGTTCAAAAAGAACTGTTGCAAATGATTTGAAGTATTTTGAAATGTGTGGTACACCAAGTATCTGGCGCCGATTTTGTAATTCTTCTGAAACTGTTGCTTGTTTTGAACTGAAATGCTGAGACTACTATAGGTAGAAGACTGTACTGAAAAACTCTATTTAGGGTAAACTAAAACTATAGTAAAGCTGCAATCCGCGAAAATGAACTCTAAATTACTGATAATGTGTTCATAAAATATTCTCAATAAATACTGGAACTGTAAAACTATGCATAAAATTGTTAACACAGATAAAGCATAGTTCGATAATGAGCACCAAAGGTACTCGTGGAAGGGGTACAAAAGGCCGCGGTGGAGGCCGTGGAGGTGCTCGGGCTGGGTCTTTGTCATCAGGCCACATACCTAATGTTGAAGCTAGGGAGGCACCGACTTCACCTGGGACTGAGACTCGGTCTCACGATCATGCGGCTGGGGACGACGCACTGTCCCAAGCTATGCTGCAGATTTTGGAGAGGGTCGCTGGGCCTAATACTGGTACTGTGGGTCGTGGGTCGGTTATGGAACGACTCCGGTCTAATGGAGCTAAGATTTTTAGGGGTATTGCTAGAGTTTCCCCTAATGTGGCTGAATTTTGGATTGAGGCCACGGAAAGGATCATGGATGATCTCGACTATACCCCCGAGTAGAAACTAAAGGGTGCAGTGTCACTGTTGAGAGATGAGGCCTACCAATGGTGGCTTGCAGTTAAAGAGGGCACTCAGCCCGATCAATTGACATGGGAATTCTTCAAGACTGCTTTCCAAGGGAAGTATGTGGGCACTAGTTATGTGGATGCCTGGAGGAGGGAGTTTCTTAATCTGACATAAGGGGATAAATCAGTGGCTGAATATGAGGCTGAATTTTTGCGATTAAGCCGCTATGCGCGAGGTATGGTGGCGACTGAGTACGAGCGGTGTATTCATTTCGAGGACAGCCTCAGGGGTAGTTTAAGGGTTCCGGTAGCTCCAGAGAGGGAGTGAGATTTTGTTGCTCTAGTGGATAAGGCGAAGATTTTCGAGGATGTGAAGCGTGTCGAGTGCAAGAACCGTGAGAAGGAGAGAGGTAGGAACAAGAGCTGCAAATACTGTTTAGTGCCGCAACCGGCACTACTTGGAGTGTAGAGATGGGTGGGTTGATTTTATCCCCACATGGAGTGCAGGGTTGGACGGAGATGGAGTGTAGAGGCTGGTTGGGTAGGATCTTTGATTGCATATCTATACTATACTGTCACTGAGATGGGCTCTGGCCCACACTGATACTGATATTATAATGGGCTAAGGCCCAACTGAAACTAAACCGTTACTGAATTGGGCTTAGGCCCAGACTGTATATGCTCACTGATTGGTTACTTGATATGGGGTTACACACTAAGTTTTCATAACTCATCCATCTGTTTATCTGTATAGGTAATCCCCAGGCTTAAACGAGTTGGTGCTGCAAGGGACTCAAAGGTGGCCACACAATCGCACGGACTTTCTCTTTGGATTTTAAATTATGAGTAATATTATTTTGGGTATTTTTAATGTAATAAGGCCTTTTAAATTTTTAAGCTTTAATTTTGGGTTTTATTTATTTGGATTTATATCTGTTAGTAGTAGGAAGTAGGTTTTCAAAAAAGATAAATGTTTTTCAAAACACCACGTTTACGCAACATGTTTTAAAAGCTTCCGCAAGAAATAATGTTTTAAAATTAATAACAATTTAATATGATTAACTTTTTCCAGACAACTTAAGTTTTGAATAGGAACGAGACATCCTAAAATCTACGTTAAGATCACAAAGGGGTTAAAAATATAGAACGAGTTTTCAATGATAATATACTTTGTGAAAAACACTTCAATGTGACATCGCTAGATTCGGCCATAACATCCGGGTCAGGTTTGAGGTGTTACAAACATTTAAAACCGAGACATGAATTTCCACTCAAATTTAAAATTTTTCACATGCATTTATATCGTCCCTTAAACGAGCCTATGAGGCCCAAAACATACATTATGAGTGGTTCGGGACTAAACCGAGAACTTTGGAAACTTTTTGGAAACTTAGAAAATTTTTTCATGCAAAAGAAGTCATACGCCCGTGTGGCTTGGGACACGCCCGTGTGGGTAGGCCGTGTGGTCACACACGCCCATGCCCCTGACCGGTGTAACTCTCGATTTATGCAATCATCAACAAATTGAAGTCATACGGCCAAGTCACACGCCCGTGTCCTAGGCCGTGTAGCACACACGGCCGAGACACACGCCCGTGTCTCTATCCATGTGCTCCATTCCGAACATTCTGTTTTGCCTAAATTAAGGTGCAGGGGACACACGGCTAGATCACACACCCATAAGGCTGATCGTGTGTCATACATGGCTCAGATACACGCCCGTGTGTCTACCCGTGTGGACAAAATAAAGGCTATTTTCCAAGCCATTTTCCACCCTTATTCACACATAACTTATACCAATTCAAAGGCACCGAAGATAACATACTTAGGCAACTAAACACTCACAACTAAGAAAATAATATGTCATTCTCATGCCATCATTTATCATACTTAAAACATCATACTTAGCCTATTAAAACATATTAACTTCACATTCACAAGAGGGCATTAACACATGAATAAACTTGTAATCAACATAAGCCATCATTCGTGGCTATGTACAATTTGACCAATAATCCATTATAGGCCAAGACATCTAGCCACATTAATAATAACACATATAACCAAAAGACCAAGTCCCTATACATGCCATAGACTCAAACTACTTGAATTCATCAATACCCGTAGTGATAGTTTGATAGTGTGATAGGATCTCCGGCGATCTCCAACTCAGGCTAGCTTATTAACCCTATAAGACATGGGAAAGGAAGGGCGGTAAGCTATATAGCTATATAAGTCTGTATGAAAATAACAAGCAAATCTTACCAATCATTTACCAAGTTTAATAATATAAACACAAGGTAATATAAATTGCTATAATCTTCACAATTATAATTTACTCAATCACATAGTTTACTCTATCAATCTGCAAACATAGTTTAACATGTTTTGACATTAGCCTGACAGCTGTAATCTCTCTATTAACACAGATATCCATAATCAATCAATCATTTCAAACCTTATAATAAACATGCGCATTACTCATTAGTATTCATCTTTCAAGCATATATTTTAACATCTTTCAATGTTTAAAACTTATATCTCCTCATACTTCTATAATAATTTTAATATGGGCATTTATGCCAATCTTTTCTATGTTTCTCATATCCGATAATTCACATATTGTGCGAATAAAACATACTTTGTCATAACTTAATTTTGGCTCGAAAGCCAATTACACAACTACCAACCGAAATTATCATGAACTCAGAATATCATGAAATCAATTCATATAAGCTTATGTACATACCTGTATAAATTCGTAACATAGTCACATACTTTGTCATCTTTGACATACTCTTCGGATTACCCGTTGAACACTTGGAATATTATCGAATACACGGAAAGTCTTGCACATAAGTGCCACATATGTAGTCAATGCTACCTCATATCTCATAACACATAGGGATCACACACGAGCTAATCACAGGCTTGCTCACACAAGCTATCAGTCAAGACGTAACTACACGGGCTACTCACACAAGTTACCAGGTATCTGCAACACATGCCGGACTACCCAGCCACTGGTAGGACGTACATGACTAGTACCAGGATTCACATAGATCACATAACACATGGTATCCTAGTGACATGTCACTTGTATCCTAAACTATTCCTAAGGTTCAACCAGGATTTTTCACTGTACCAAATCTCTATCGGTTATTTCCGTAGTACTGTACTCAATAATATTCACATTTCATTTCATAATATAGCATTTATCACAAATATAACAATTAACCATTAATAAATATATGTAATTTAATGCTTATTAAACATACGAACTTACCTCGAATGCGACAAAGACGAAAAGGACATGTTTGTCCAATATTTGTTTTTCCCCCTATCTAGACTCGAACTTCGTTTTTCTTTATCTATAATATCAAATTTAGCCCACTTATTAGTCACATTATTCAATGTGACCAATAAAATCATATTATGGCAAAATTACGTTTTTGCCCCTAAAGTTTCACATATTTACATTTTTGCCCCTAAGCTCAAAAAATGAAATTTATTCAATTTCTTTAACATAAAAGCCTAGACGAATCATTTTCATAACTATAATAGCCCACAATTTCCATTAAAACACACTTTTACTACATATTTTTATAACTTTTACAAATTAGTCCTTTTAGGCATTTTCATCGAAAATCACTTAGCAAAAGTCGTTTAACAAGCAACTAACATGCAATTTCTACCATCAAACATCAAAATACACAAATTCAACATGGGTAAAAATTTAAACTCCTTCAAATTAGTGGTAGAAATAGGTAGATCTTGTTACGAGGATTTCAAAAACGTAAAAATCATTAAAAACGGGGCTAGAAAGGACTTACTATGGAGCTTGGAAAGCTTGAAAAAAACCCTAGCCTTGGTGGTCCTAAAAATTTCGGCCAAGGGGTTGAAGATGAGCAAAATTTGGCTTTTATTTTGTTTATTTAATCATTTAATTACTAAATGACCAAAATACCCCTAACTTAAAAATATTCTATTTCACTTATTTCATCTCCATTTTTGTCCAAAAAATTAACCAATGGTCTAATTACCATTTAAGGACCTCCAATTTAAAGTTTCATAAAAAATGGACACCTTTAACTTCTAGAACTCAAGTTTTGCACTTTTTACAATTTAGCCCTTTTGACTAAATTGAGTGCCCAAACGTCAAAATTTTCGAACGAAATTTTCACAGAACAATTCCATAAAATTGTAGACCATAAAAATATAATAAAATAAATTTTTCCGTGTCAGATTTGTGGTCCCAAAACCACTATTCCAACTAGGCCCCAAAATCAGGCTATTACACTTTTGGTAGTCCAAGTGGTGCTAGAACAAAAGTGAAACATAAAAGAGTTACATCAACACAATCTCCACAAAGAATTAGAAGTAAACGAAACTGAGGTTAAGGGTTCCTATCTTGTTTTACTATTTCATTGATTATTGTTTGAAGTTTGTTAGCTATTCTAGATTTAAAAATATCAAATAGGCCTCCAAAAAAATCTAGGAGAACTAATGAACCCAAACTATCAACAAGTACAATCCCATCTAATTTTCCAAACTCGAACGTCGAAAAATTTTTCTTAGAACTTTAAGGAAAAACATTTATTTAAGAATGAGGGTTTGAACCGTCAATGGTTTTATGACAAGAGATTTGGCTTTTGGCTCGATATCATAGATGGGAACATCTTTACGCTATCCCCAAAAACTCTGCTATGGTCCCAATAGTTTAAGAATTTCATGCATCTTTAAAGGACCGAGATTCTAGGAGACCAAAATGTGCCACATGGGAAATAATTTCAGTACGGGGGAAGGAGGTACGAGTCACCCCTCAAGTTATTTGTGATTTTTATAATGCTTCATATTATGAAAATGATTTTGTAGAAGAAATTGATTTAAAATATTCTAGAGACATAAATATGGATAACATTATAAATTACCTAATAGAGGATAGGGGTGAATAGAAATGTCTTTTACTCAGGCAATTATGTTCCGAGTGGCCAAAATGTGCATCCAATTTTTATGCACCCGAAGCACTCCGACTGTAAAGGTCTCTAATATCAATACTTTTCAAGCAGTTTTGCAGAGAAAATAAGTATGCATCGGGACATGGATATACCATAACATGAAACAGTGCATTAGCGACCAAGAAGTTGGGGTTTTCTTTCCCCAATTAGTAACAACATTGTGCAAAAGAGATGATGTACCAATTACGAGTATCAAGCAATCTATGAAGCCCTCCAAATGTATTATAGGAGATATTGGAACACCCCTCACCCGTATTCAACTCAAGAATAGGATTACATAGCATTACCGACATATTATACAATTAAACAATACATTTCACATACATTTTTAAATTTCATGTGATCATCATTCAACATCATTCACATTGTCCCTAATATGAGCCTACGAGGCCAAAAACATGCATTAGGAGTGGTTCAGGACTAAACCAACAACTTAGAAAAAATTTTGGAACACTTAGAAAATTTTGCAAAATACAGGGGACAAACGCCTGTGTGGCCTGGCCGTGTGAGCCACACAACCAAAGACACGCTCGTGTCACAGGCCGTGTAGACATTCGAAATGGGATAACATGGCCATGTCCCAACTCGTGTCCTACCCTGTGTAACTCCCTCACTTGGGTCACACGACCAACCACACGTCCGTGTGACCAGCCCATGTGCCGTTCGAAATAGCCACACACGCCCGTGTGCCAGGCTGTGTGCTAGGCCGTGCCAAACCTGTAGGGAATACTGACTTATGCCACATGGCCAAGTCATACGCCCGTGTGTTAGGTCATGTGGAGCATACTAACTTGATTTCTAATTCAATACCAAGGGACACACGGCTGTGTAACCGGACCGTGTGTCACACACATCTGAGATACACGCCCGTGTCTCTGGCCGTGTAGACAAAAATAGTCTATTTACCAAGCCATTTTGTTCACCCAAATTTCATACACCTACACCAAACCAAATGGCACCAAATATGACATAAATAGGCATTCATCCAATCTCAAATAAGCTTAATTCATGCCATTTCAATACCAACATATACAAGGCACACAAATACTGTGACAACCCGAATTAGGGCCTAATCGGGATAGTGGTTTCGTGACCACAAATCCGAGATAGAAATAATTATTTTATAATTATTTTGGGGTTTATGATATGATTTCATGATTTCATGAAAATTTCGTGATGAAATTCTATGCATTTCGCGCTTAAGTTGAGATTAGGGACTAAATCGAATAATTTGTAAAACTCGTGTTTTAGAAGATTTTAGTATGAAACTGCTTTGGGATATTAACTAGGAGGTCTTAAATAGAAATTTGACCCATTCTTAAGTTATGGACAAAAGTTGGACATGGAGGGAATTTTTTTGAAAGTTTAGTAGTAAGGGCATTTTGGTCATTTGTATATTAAATGAAATAAAATGGGAAAAATAACACAAAATTGGTTATCATCTTCATTAGTTGCTGCCGAAAATTTCTCTCCTCCATAGCTAGGGTTTCTTCAACTTTCAAGCTTCATAGTATGTGAATTCAAGCCCCGTTTTTAATGTTCTTCACATTTTTGAAATCTTCATAGCTCGGTTTACTTATTTCTACCATTAGTTCGAGTTAGGGTTTATGTTTAAAAATTTACCCATGAATGATAGGCATGTATTTTGTTGTTTGATGGTAGAATATGAATGTTTGAAGTTAGGGGAACGATCTTTTCTAAGCGATTTTTAACGAAAACGAGCAAAACGACATAATCGATAAAAAATACCTATTGTTCATAACTATGTGTTAGAGTGAGAATTTGATGTTGCCATAGAAGAGAAAAATGATCAGTAGGTCATTAAACATAAGAATAAGGGCTGAAATTAAATTTCCGAGCCTTGGGGCAAAATCAAAATTTTGTAAAAGTTAGGGGGCAAAAATGTAATTTTTGTATAATGTGATTTTTGGATTAAAATAAATAGTTTGAGTGCTAAATAAGCTAAATATGTTGTTATAGATCAAGAAAGGCGTGGAATCGACCTCGAACGGGGAAAGGAGAAAGTTTTGGACTAAATTGCAAAATTCTCATATTTTGCACCGAGGTAAGTTTGTATGTAAATAATACATTAATTTCATTTACATTTTTATATTTCAGCCTATTATATATATATTAGCTGATGTTGAAGTATAAATCGACTATTGAAAGAATGGAAATAAGTAATAGAGAGAGAGATCCCGGTTGAACATTCGGAAAAATCGAATAAAATAGAGGGAGCGTAGCTAGGTGACATGTATGGTGCCGAGTGCACATCATGTGTACAAGAAGGCTACGAGATACTATATAGTAGCTAGGTCACATGTGTGATACGGGATGTATCCCATGTAGACAAGAGAGCTACGTGAGAGATAAATGTAGCTAGGTCGCATGCGTGATTCCAAGTGAAGGACACCACAGAGACAAGAGAGCTATGAGACAAATCGGCTAGGTCGCATGAGTGGTACTAAGTGTTCACCATGTGTACAAGAGAGCCGAATTAAATGAAATATAATGGTGGGGCTGTGTGCTGAAACCATCAAGTATCGAGGATTAATCCGAATTGTTCAACGGGATGGTTTTGTAGTGACATTGTAGTCATGGACCTACACTTGTGATGTATGAAATGTGGTGAAAATGATTTGTGGTATATATATATGTAAGTTAAAATGAGGTTAGTATAAAGAATGTGTGAAAGAATGAAATTAGCATTAAAACTGTTTTGGACAGTAGCAGTGACGTGATTTTGAAAATTCACCAAAAATAGAAGGAATTTAATTAGAGGTTGAATGAGATGTTAAATTAAAGCTTAATGAGTCTATTTTCATATAAAAGAAACAGAACAAGTAAAGGAATTCTATATTTTGAGATATTTACAATTGTGTGAGACTTGCTCAGGATGACTATGTAATCCCCTATTTCAACTTTGAAAAATAATTAAAAATTGTACAAAACAAATTCAGAAATATAGTTTATATGCCTAAATTCCTTATTGAGTCTAGTTTTAAATGAAATAGGTTTCATGGTTATTTTAATTGTGTACTGAGAGAAATTCAATTCGTAATGAACAGAGGTCAGATCAGTTGAGCTGTGTAACAGGGGAAACTTTAACTAATAAACTGTACTAATTGGCTGAACCAAAAATTCTAGAAAAAAATTAGTAAGAAGTTTTATGAGTCTAGATTCAGGGAAATTTTACGGATTTGAATTTTGAGTTTCGTAACTCGAGTTATGATTTATTTAGTGATCATGACGCAGGAGGGACAGCTTGATCAAATTGGAGTAAACAATAAAATTAAAAATATGACATAATTGAGTTATGTTGTAAACATATTAGATTTCTTATTTGTTATTTATATACTTACTTACTAAGCTATAAGCTTACTTTCCTTTCTCTCCTTTGTCTTATAGTGTCATCTAGCTAGCACAGGAGTCAGAGATCGTAGAAGATCCGCTCGCACTATCAATACTCTTGGTATCTGAACTCAACATTTTGAAATATGGCAAGTATAGCAGGCTTAGTTATTTTGTTACGTGTCATAATTGTCTAGGTTCAAATTACTACTTATAGTATCAAACTAATCATTTTGTACGAAGCCTTTGAAGTTGGTTTGTATTGTTAATGGCATATGTTATAATGATCAAATTGCATGCCATATTTTTGTTGGGTTTTGTTTAATAGTATATACTATAATTTGTTAATACCTCGTACCCTGTTCCGGCGATGGATACGGGTAAGGGGTGTTACAAATACTATAATATACCATTCAATTTTATAAGAAACTTTCACAAATCATCAATGTGGACACTTCCAATTATGCATCATTTTGCCTAAACTCGTAAGCATACCAATTCTCAAATATCAACCATGTACGAAAATCATTTGCATAACAATTATCAACACAAGAAAAAGGCCATTTTCATATATATACACAACCAAATCAACCAAAATAAGCCAACTCTCATGGCTATATACAAAACCAAACACTAAACATTTACAAGCCAATCCAAATGACTAAATTCATTTCCAAACTATATACCAAAATGACCAAAGCTCCTATACATGCCATATATCCCCAAAACATAGATTCAAAAGTACCAAAGTGATAGCTTGATAGTGTGATGAGGTCTCCAACGATTCCTGAATACGAGCTAGATTTGGTTTCATTATAAAACACGGAAAAATAAACAATGTAAGCTATAAAGCTTAGTAAGCTCATATGAAATAATAAGCAAAGCTCACCATTCAATTATCATTCAAGAATATGAACATAACATACTACAAAACATTTAATCACAATGTTAACATATATTAAATCACACAATTAACCATGAATTAACAACTTCCATAGATTCAATGCTTATATAGTTTCCGTACATACCTGTACTGATACTTATCTATTTCTCACCATTTCATATCTTCAATATACCTATTGAACCATTCAGAATACTATCGGATACTCGAGAATCTTGCACCCTAAGTGCCAACACATAGTCGAAGCTATCTCAATCTCATATCACATATAATGCTCACTTTCAAGCTAATAACGAGTCTGCTCACACACAAGCTGACGGTCATGATGAAGCTACATGTGTGCTGCTCACACAAGCTGACGAGAATCTAGAATACATGCCGGATAACTCAGCCACTGGTAGGACGTACGGACCAGCACCCAAATCACATAACCTCTAATGACATGTCATTCATATCCTAATCTATTCCTAAGGTTCAACCGTGATTTCTCAAAGCCGAATCTTCGTCAATTATATCCACAATGTTGTAGACACAATTTATTCAATATTAAAGCATTTAAAACAAAATTATAATAATGCTTATTAACATACGAACTTACCTCGAATACGAAAATGATGAAACGGATCAACTAGTTAAAACCTTGTTTTTCCCTTGATCTAAATCTGAATTTCACTTTTCATGATCTAAATGTAATCAAAATTAACTTATTTAATTATCATTCTATTCAATTTAGTCCAAAATACACATTAAGGTAACTTTACACTTTTACCCCTAATATTTCAACATTTTTACAATTTAGTCCTTAGCTCATAAAAATACAAATTCATGCAATTCAACCTATACCCATGCTAGCTGAATTTCAATTAAGTTCCTAGAAGCCCATATTTTTCATTTATTTCACAATTTAACCACAAAATTTTAACATTTCTCAATTAAATCCCTAACTGACAATTTTGTCAAAATTTACTTTACAAATGTTGTTTATCTAACAATAAGCATACATTTTCTATCATCAAACATCAAGACAAACATATATTCATCAATGGAAAAACCCTAATACTTTAACAGTTTTACAAATTAGTCCCTAGGCTAGCTAGATTAAGCTGCAACGATCTAAAAATATAGAAATTATTAAAAACGAGACAAAAACCATACCTATTTGAGTAAAAATGTCTTAGCCAAATTTAAAGGAGAAAAAATGGCTTCCTCTTTCCGTAGGTTCGGTTGAGAAAGATGATAATGGGTGAAAATTTTGTTTTATTTTACTTATTTTAACTTTAATTACTAAATACCAAAATTAACCTTTAAACATAATTCAATTTACAACATTACCAAGCCATTATCATCCACTATCATATTATTGGACTATAAGGACCTCCACTTTAAAGTTATATAGCTATTACACACCTTTAACCATTAGAACTCAAGTTTTACACTTTACGCGATTTAGTCCTTTTTATCAAATTAAACGCTTAAACGATAAAATTTCTTAACAAAACTTTCAAAAAATCATACTATCATGCTGTAAACATTAAAATAATAATAAAATAATTATTTTGACCCACTGTTCTGATTTTACTAAAAACGGGCTGTTATAGATACAATCTGCATACAGTACACGGAGCTTCGTATGAAACAGATAAAGGATTAGAACAAATGCCAAAAAGAGAAGACAGATACTCTGGCTTCATCTAAAAGGAAATAAAAATTGACAACCTGACAAGAGATTGGTGAAAGCAACAATATAAAGCTAGATTGGATAATAAAATGGATGTAAGAAACGGGCTCGATTTTCCATGACTTTGCACGACAAATAAATATTAGAGTACCAAATTATTCATCGGATATGTTTGGTTCAATGCATTCTGAGCATGAAGAAGAGAAGCAAGAGAGCAAGGAATAGAAAGATAGCGAAAACAAGGAGGAAGAAGAAGAAGGTAATGAAATGGACTTTGAGGAGGAGGATGAAGATTAGACTGAAATTTTAATTTTTTTTAAAAGAATTGTATTAATTTTGGGATAATTTTCATGTTTTTTCATTTAAAAGTAGGATTAACAGTAGATGTTTATTTGTTTTATTTTTTGCTTCAAGTTTTCTATGTAGAAACCCTATATGAAAGAAGCACGACAAGTTTAAGTTTTCAAAGAAAAAGGAAAGGGAGCACCCACCATTAGTCTACAGGAATGTCACGATCAATCAGGGAACTTCTTTCCCTATCTTTTTAGGGCTGCACATTAGGGACAATGTGCTATCTAACGTGTGGGGGGAGTAACACGTGATTTTTTTTTAATTTTTATTGTCAAATGTGTGCTTGAGCTTGTAGAAATACAAGTTATTGGTTAGGAGCAAGTATGTAGGTTGATTGTATTTACTATAAATTTGACCTTTTGGCTGATTCTCTTATTATCACGTTTACCTGCATTCATAGATGCACCACGATCATCCTATCATACTACTCACCACACGAGTTATACAGTAATTTCCACTTTTATGCCCTAGTGGGTTTTCCCTATTTACCATTTTGGCAGACTTCCACTTGGCCTTAATGTGTACCTATCCATCATTAGGTCATGCCATGGCCATCCATGGACTTTTGATTCCAAATAATCAATAAACCCCTTTCGAGATGCTACCATGTAGGACCTGTATATTGTTTACAAGGTGTCGCCCCAAATGACTTAGAAATTGTTTACAATGTGTTGCCTTGAAGGACCTATATACAGTTTACACGGTGTTGCCCCGAATGACCTATATTCCATTTATATGATGTCACCCTGAAGGATCAGTCGATAACCATCGTCATAGTGTCACTCTATAGAGTCAATAGACTGTCATCATGGTGTTGCCCTATAGAGCATGTAGATAACCATTTCACGATGCTGCCTAACTCCTTTGGATCCCATAACAATCTGCCCAATCTTCCATTACTCCAATTTTCCTAACTCTATCCACCTCGTCCTTACTACGTACATTACAAACATGTATTGCAAGCATGACATTTCAAATACTAAGAAACCCTTAGTTAAATATGATCAAGGTAGTATGCATGTTTTTCTAAGTAAAAGATTTCGAAAGGACTTTAAATTGGTTTCAAGCTCATGAAAGTTTGAGTTGCCATGGAATATTTTCTGGAACATTATTAAGTATGATGAAAATGAATTAAGTTGAATGATATGATTATTCTAGCGTATTCATGTTATTGATTGTTGAAGTTTGTGAATTTGTTGCTAAATCCATCTAATTTATTCTATTGCATACATTGCATTTAGATTAATTTGCATTTAGGATCACTTTGCATTTAGTTAATTTAATTTAATTTAATGATCAATCACTTCAAAAATATTATGTTTTCTTACCAAATTGTTAGTAATAATTTTAAAATTAATTGATTTACATACACAATCCCTATGGAGACAATAACTCTTTTACTTATTTATTACTTGAAGCGACTGTGTACACTTGCACAAACCATGCATTACAGTAACCCATTTGACTTTGTGCCTGAATTTCCAGATTTTATCTTCGATCATTGGGCTCCAACTTCGAATATTAGGCGTAATGATTTCACCATTCCGGAAAGAGCAACAAGGTGTAAAGATGGTCATGAAGAAGTGGGAACAGTATCGGAAAGTGAGGATGCTACTAAATATATAAGGTTTTTTCTTTATTATTTTAAGATATTTTTGGATTTAATTATTAAGACTCTTTACCTAGTCCGATCGCTAGAAACACAAAAATATATTTACTGTAACACCCCTCACCCGTAGTCTACATCGAAATAGGGTTACAGAGCATTACCTAACTTATAAAATAATTTAAACAATTATTTTGCAAACATTTTCTCAATTCAACCATTCATCAATTAATCTCAATCACATTGTCCCTAATACAAGCCTACGAGGCCTTAAACATGCATTGGGAGTGGTTTGGGACTAAACCGATAACTTATGAAACTTTGAAATTTTTTCTTCAAAATAGAGGACACACGCCCTTGTGGCCAGGCCGTGTGTCTCACACGACCATTAGACGCACCCGTGTCATAGGCTGTGTGGACATTCGAAATGGGAACACATGGCCATGTCCAAGCCTGTGTCCTACCCTGTGTAACTCTCTGAATTGGGTCACACGACCAACACACACACCCGTGTGGCTAGCCCGTGTGCCCTAAAAATAGCCGTACACGCCCATGTGCCAGGTCGTGTACTAGGCTGTGCCAAACCTATAAGGTATACTGACTTATGTGGAGCATACTAACTTGATTTTGAAAACCACACCTGGGGACACACAGCCGTGTGCTTGACTGTGTGTCACACACGGCTGAGATACATGCCCATGTCTCTGCCCGTGTGGACAAAAATAGGCTATTTACCAAGCCATTTTGCAACCCAAATATGAATATACCTACACAACCAAAATGGCACCAAATCATAGTATAAATGAATATCCAATTTAGCCATGATCAAATCTAATTCATACCATTTCCAATTCTAACAACCAACATGCTTATAACCCCAAATCTTACTCAATTAAAACATACCAAAACACATATACAAACCTACTAACTTAGCCTTTGCCAAACATATCTATTTTGCACCAATTCACAAATATAATTCATATCTAATATCAACCATTTCACATATATAATATCAATAACCACGAGCCTCATAATATAAGCCATTCCCATATCCATCCATGAACTCAAACATCATCATATACGCACAAATATGCTCATAACCAAATTCACCAAATTAAGCCAACTCTCATGGCAATATTTACAAACCAAAACATAAACATTTACAAGCCAATTCAAATGGCCAATATCACAACCAAAACATAGCCAAAATGACTCAAAATCCCTATAGATGCCATATACTTAATATACCAAAGTTCAAAGGTACCAAGTGATAGGTAGATAGTGTGATGCGATCTCTAACGATCCCTGAATCCAAGCTAGCTCAATAACACTATAAAACATAGGAAAAATAAACAAAGTAAACTATAAAGCTTACTAAGCTCGTATGAATAAAATTAATACAATCTCAAAATATAATTGAATAAATTAAATAAAACAACATAAAGCTTAGTAATGAACAAACCTTCCATATGCTCATTCACAGACTATAATTTCATCCTCATATCTTTGATTCAATGCTAAAATAGTTTATACATATACCTATGTAACACCCCGTACCCGAGACCGCTGCCGGAGTCAGACACGAGGGGTTAACGGCTTAAACCACTCATTTTCACAGTCCATTTTAAAAATTTTCTAGGCAGTTGGCTAACTGCGTCACTGTCACTTTAAAAATCATATCTTGAGTTCCAAAACTCGAAAATCAGTTTCGTAATTTTTCCTGAAACTAGACTCATATATGCATCTAAAAATTTTTTTCTAGAATTTTTGGTTGGGCCAATTAGTACAGTTTATTAGTTAAAGTCTCCCCTGTTACAGGGTGCGACTACACTGACCTTCATGCATTACGACCTGGATATCTCCCTGTACAGGGCTTCAATACTGATGCCGTTTGTTTCTACAGAAACTAGACTCAGAGAGGAATCTATACATATATGGAATGATTCCTAATTATCTCTGGTTAATTTATAATGAATTTCCAAAGTCGGAACAGGGAATCCAGAAACCGTTCTGGCCCTGTTTCACGAAAACCTAAATATCTCTTAACATACAACTCATATGACCGTTTCGTTTCTTCCATATGAAAGTATATTCATCAAGGTTCATTTACATAATTTATTCCCCATTTAATTCCATTCCTACAAATTTTAGTGATTTTTCAAATCCACACCACTGCTGCTGTCAGCATCTATTTTCAAGGTAAACTTTACCTATTTCGTGGTTTCCATGATTCAATTAGCCCTTTTTGCATACATAGCACAAAGTATAATCATGATTAACCATTCCAATGGCTAATCATTTCTATACATTTCCATACCTCTTAGTGATCAACATACAAAACAATTATAGTACTATGCTAAAAACGTATATAAGCCATTTTCGCATGGCTATCCAAATTTACACAAAATCCATGGGTACATGACCAACAACAAAAAGGGTAGCCCTATACATGCCATTTCAAAGTTCAACCAAAATTGTACCAAAAGGGGGCTTTGATAGTGTGGGAGACTTCGACTTCCAAATATCCCGAGTCCGATGGTGACGAGCCAAAATCTATAAAACAGAGAAACAAAGAAATGGAGTAAGCAATTTATGCTTAGTAAGTTTTGAGCAAGGATTCCAGACAACAAAAGCATAGCATTCAGATAGCTAAACGGATAATTTCATATGCACAAATTCTCAATATCATACTTACTTCACATTACCAACCCTTATGTTCATACACAAAAGATCAACTTAGCTAAAGGCGGTAGCTCATTTATCAACTGGCGAATACTTATTTGTAAGGGCTCGACTAATTCAAAGCACATATGAAACATACCTCATTGTCGGGATTTCACAAGCGTATTAACCGAAATTTTTACAGCAAGTTCATTCATTCCCGAATCACGTTCCTTCGGAGTTTAACTGGATGTAGCTACTCGTTCAAATACCTTCGGGACATAGCCCGGTTATAGTAGCTCGCACAAATGCCTTCGGGACTCATCCCGGATTTAGTAACTCTCACAAATGCCTTCGGATCTTAGTCCGGATTTAGTAACTCGCACAAATGCCTTCGGATCTTAGTCCGGATTTAGTAACTTAGCACAATTGCCTTCGGATCTTAGTCCGGATTTAGTAACTTAGCACAAAGCCTTCAGGACTTAGCCCGGACATCATTCGAAGAACCATGCACACATATATCAATAAATCATGACACATCCATATTTCATTTTCATTACCAAAGCTCAACACAAGACACTTATCGTATTTACAATTTCGGCTCAATAGCCACATACAAAGGGCATGATTTTGATTTACTTAAGACATAATCTAATCGAATCATAATTTAAGTTCCATTACTCGAAAACTTACCTCGGATGTTGTCGAACGGCTTCAACGGCTATTCGATCACTTTTTCCTTTCCCTTATCCAACTGTGGTCCCCTAAGCTCTTGAGCTAATTCAAACAAATTTAACTTATCAAAGTCTCATTTTGCTAGCTTATGGCCGAATATGACAAGGAGTTTGATAGGTCATATGGCCACCTTTTAGCTCAAATACACAATGATCATACGTATTTTTAATCACATCAACAATTTAATACAATTTATTCAAACATCAAAAGAGAAGCTCCAGGTACTTAGCCCATATATATACATTAGACATTAGAGTCACAAATGTACGAAATCACGAATCGAATTCAACATACTAGCTAATATTTCCCCTTAGCCGAATTTTCTAAGTCAAGCTAAAGCCATCAATAGGCTACCAATGGCCGAACATACACATCTATGTTAAGGCCGATTGCAACACTTAATACATTCTACAAGTATGGTCACTTGTGTTGACTAAACACCATTTGTTTCAAGTTCAAAACTTGGCTAATACACATATATACACTATTAAAGCATCCTCTCCTTTACACTAATTCAACACATGCATTACCCATAATATACCAAATTACATTCGCCTTAGCACACAACTTGCTAGCCGATTCTTCTCCATCTAGCAACCAATGCACATACGAGCTCATTTGTTAGACTCTACTTCATCTAACAACAACCTTATTTCTCTTCTATATCCTACCATGGCCGAATGCATCACAACACCTTACCATTTCAATTTTTGGTCATGGTTGAACAAGGAACTTAATGTCTCACTCAAGGATGCTAAAGAGGAGATTCAAGAGTTATCAATCCACCATCACATGCATCATTAACAAGCTTCACATTTAGCATGCAATGACATCAACACAAAATCCACCTTGGCCGAATACCATCCCCCATGACATAGCAAAGATTTGAACCATGGGCTAATAAGAACATCAAGCTAGCAACTAAAAACATGCATGAATCTCATGGCACATCATCAAACATACCTTAATCTTGATACAAGTATGGCCGAACCTCCTCCTAATCCTCTTCTAAACCAAACATGGAGCAAGAATTCCTTCCTTCTTCCTTAGAATTTTCGGCCAAAAGAAAATGAAAAGGATGAACAAATTTTTTTTCTTTTCTTCAACTCACGGCAATGGGGGGATCACACACCTTCTTTCCTTTTTTTTCATTTCTTTATTACCCATACACCTTATTTTATTTATTCCAACATAAACCACTTACACAACATGTTTTATGACATGTTTTGCCCATCCCCCTTTGTCATGGCCGGCCACTAGGCTTTAATCTAGGGAAATTTGACATGCAAGCCCATCATTTTCATATCATGCATTAATAGGCCACTTTACATTTGCCTAGCACATTTCTAAATTTTCTCACATAAGTCCTATTTGATAAAATTCACTTACAATTAACAAAATTCAAACATGAATTTTTCACACATGCATATGTACATATAATGAGCATCAACTATGACGGCTAATTATTTTTATGACTCGGTTTAGTGGTCCCGAGACCACTTTCCGACTAGGGTCAATTTAGGGCTGTCACAACCTATACTATCCGGTTCAAATCTCATACACATTCTCGTCTTAAATTTACCCGTTGAACCATTCAGAATAGAATTTAGATACTCAAGGATCTCTCACAATAAGTACCTATACTATGGCCCGTAGCCAAATCAAGGTATCCTATCTCCAAAGTTCGATATCATGGCCTGAAGCCAAAATCAGCTGATATGCTTGGCTCAAAGCCAAATCAGTGTATCTCACACCCGAAGTGCTATATCATGGCTCGAAGCCAACTCAAAGCATCCCTAATGACATGTCACTAGCATCTTAAACTATTCTTAAGGTTCAACCGGGATTTCAACTGTTGAATCATCGTCGAATCATTCCCAAACTTGTCCAAAGTCATATAATCATAATTTATGCTACATCAAATCATATAGAATACATTTGAAATGAAATTATAACATACGAACTTACCTCAAATGTGGAAACAACGAACTAAGTCAATTAGTCGATAACTTTAGTTTTCCCCCCGATCTAGATCCGAATTCCACTTTTATTGATCTAAATATATTCAAAATTAACTTATTTAATCATCTATTCATTCAATTTAGTCCAAAATATACTTTAAAAGACAATTACACTTTTACCCCTAATATTTCACAATTTTCACAATTTAGTCCTTATTTCATAAAATCAAAATTTAATGAAATTCCAAATATACCCATGCTAGCCAAATTACTATAATACCCTTATCAGCCCATATTTTTCATTTATTTTACATTTTAACCACTAACTTTACACATTTCACAATTTAATCCCTATTTTGTATTTTCACTAAAAATCACTTAACAAAACTTGTTTAACTAACAACAACTATTCAAAATCTATCATAAAACTTCAAAATACTCATGTATTCATCAATGGAATCATTCAAAATCTTTAAAAATTTTGCAAATTAGTCCCTGGGCTAGCTAGACCTAGCTGCAATGATCTAAAAAACGTAGAAATCATTTAAAACAGGACAAAAATCATACCTTAACAGAAGAGATTAAGGTTTCCAAATGTTGAATAAAAAAATGGCTTCCTTCTCTCTATGTTTCGGTTGAATATGGCGAAAAGATGACGATAAATTGATTTTGTTTTATTTTAATTTAACTTAAATTAACCCTTAATAACTTTAATAATCACATAAATACCAAGCCACTAACTTCCAATAACTCCATATTGGGTTAATTAATACTTAAGTACCTTTACTTTAAGATTCTGTAGCTATTAAAAACTTTAGCTAATAGAACAACACTTTTACAATTTACGCGATTTAGCCCTTTTTATCAAATAGACCATTTAAACGATAAAATTTTTTAACGAAATTTTCACACAATCATTATGCCATGTTTAAAAATTAAAATAATAATAAAATAAATATTTTGACTTCAAATTTGTGGTTCCAAAACTACTATTCTAGTTTGAAAAAAAGTAGGCTGTTAAATATATTTTTTCATGCCCTTTTTAACTCAAATTCATGTAGTTTCGGTGTAATTCTTATTGAAAAACATAATATAATTATAAAATAATTAAATTTTACTTAAATTATGAAAATATTGAATTTTATTAATTCTATAATAAATTTTCATAAATTTTGATTTAATTTCAACAGATTTGCACAAAGGGTGAAAATTGGCTCGACAGACACTATTAGAAGCGCAAAACTGGGAAGCGATTTTTGAAGCATCGAGACGAATTAATTTCTCAGCCTAAGATGGTCCAATTGATGATTATTAATACATAATATAATTAATTTTAATTTTAATCCAATTTATTTTGGATTAAATAAGTATTATTAATTAAATTTTGAAAATAGGTCCAATTGTGCTAAACCGAAAGACTGATCCAACCGAGCACATGGGCTACCCAAAACCGTCCAACATGCTGATCCAATCAGCTTGAATTAGATTATTCTTTGACTTGAAAATCAGCCCTTGAATTTTCTGTGAAATTACATTAAAACCCCTCCAGTTATCAAGCTTTTGTAGAATTGCCCCTAACTAAATTTAGCAAGTTTCAAACATTCAACCTTGCCACATGTGTGGCTTGCCAAGGGGGTTTATGGCTGCTAATTTTTTCCTATTTTTAGAAAAAAATCCCACCCATGAATACCCCCATTTTCTACCCATTTCAACACATGTCTCACACCTTTCATTCCACGCTTCTCTCTCATTTTCTCTCTTCCAAACCTTCCTTTGCTTTTCATTTTTCCCTTCCATTCCCTTGCCGATTTCCATCTTGGAAAAGAGACCTTGAACCACCATTGGTAGCATCATTCAAGTGCTTGTAGAAGCCTTGGTTCAACAAGAATGAGTGAAGAAGGAGGAGCGGAGCAAACTAGTCAGACTTCGGAGAAACACAGGATTTGATTCTAGTTTCCTATCCTTTAACTTTTATTGTTATTGTTATGAACATGTCTATGAATATTTTTTATGTTTTTATTTTAAATTTAATTAACATGACTTAAATTTAATTCGTGTTAGGTTGATTGCATTTCTCCACTTAAGTTATTAAAATTATGTTTGTATTAATAGGTCTTGGTAAATTGTTTGATTAAGTAAAGCCATTATTAAGTTATTCTTGCATTACTATTGTAAGGTAACTAATGAATTAATTATTAATCGTATTGAAATTTTAATTAATTGACACGATAGTTAATCAACGATACTTAATCAGTGCTTGTTTAATCTTCTAAGGTAGCTGAGGGTTAAATTAGCGATGGTATTAAATGGTACATTAGCCTTGCATAACTTGCAAGATTATTGTGATTAAATTGTTTCAATGGAGGTATATATTGTTACCTCACTTAATCTTTTACTTGCATATTAAAATTGATTAATTTTTTGAATTGACATAGTAATCTGTTCAAGAAATTAGTTAATTTTGTAAGTCTGTATGTGCTATAGTTAACAAAGTACCAAGTTGCCGTGAATTATTTCTTAACAACATGAAAATTGTTTTAATAATATTAAGTTAAGAAATGTGATTAATCTAACACAATTATGTCATCTTGATTAAAATCATCTTTTGAAATCGTGCATTGGAACTTTTATTTTTATTTGATTTTATTTTACTTAGTTAAATTTTAGTTCTTAATCACTTCAATTTTAGTTCTTAATCACTTCCTCAAAATCTAAATATTTTTAATCGCCAAAGTGTATTTAATTGCATTTCATAAATATTTTCTTATACAATCCCTGTGGGTATGATAACTCGACATTTACTTGTCACTTTATTACTTGTTGCGATTGTATACATTTACACATTTCCATTGTTCCAAGTTTTTGACGTCGTTGCTGGAGACTGTTTTAAAAGTCATTATTTTTTAATTTGTTAATTTTACATTTTAGTTTATTTTTCTGTTCAATTTTAACTTGGTTAACTTTTTGCTGTGTTGTTTCAGGTGTTTATGAGTATTTATTGAATTATCGATTTACTCCCCCTAGACCTTAAAATTGAAACAACTTTTCAACAATGAAGAAGACAAGCAAGTCAAAAAAGGACCGAAGAGATGAAATTCTAAAATCCAAATCAAGGAAACAAAGCAAACCCTGCTCAAAATCCTATCCTTATTGCTGATAATAGGGATAGATATCTAAGAAAATATGTCGTGCCAGTGTTTCATGATCTTAATTCGAGAATCAGAAGACCCAAAATCAAGGTACAACAACTCGAGCTGAAGCCAGTCATGTTCCAGATGCTTCAGACAGTGGGCCAATTCAATGGAATGCCTACCAAAGATCCTTACCTTCACTTAAGACTGTTTATGGAGCTGAGCGATTCTTTCAAGTTAGCCAAGGTACCTGAAGATGCACTACGATTAAAGTTGTTGCCATATTCACTGAGGGATAGAGGTTGAGCCTACTTGAACTCACTGCCACCACATACCATTACCACATGGCAAGAGTTAGCAGAAAGATTCCTCATGAAGTATTTCTTGCCTAGCAAGAATGCTAAGTTGAGGAACGAGATCACTACTTTCCAACAAATGGATGACGTGTCCTTGTATGAGGCATAGGAAGGGTACAAAGAATTATTATGGAAGTGCCCTTATCATGGAATCCCATATTGCATTCGACATGAGACATTTTATAATGGTTTCAATGCTCACAGGACGATGGTAGTGGACGCTTCTGCTAATGGTTCTCTCCTTTTTAAGTCTTATAATGAGGCTTTTGAAATCATTGAGAGGATTTCCATCAATAATTATCAATGGACAACCAATTAAGCAGTGTCAAGAAGACGAGTCATTGGAGTACATGAAGCTGACGTTCTCACTTCACTTGCATCTTAGGTATCCTCAATTTCATCAATGCTTAAAAATTTTACCACTAATGGGTTTAATAATTTTACAGTTCATCCACTGAATCAATTTGAAAATATAGCTTATGTTTATTGTGGGGAAGGGCATTTTTTCGAAGAATGTCCATCAAACCTAGAATCTGTGTAATACATGGGTAACTAGAACCAAAACCGAGGAAGGCAAGGACTACAATCCAATTTCTATAACCTATCTTGGCAAAACCACCTTAATTAGAATATGAAAAAGTGTCGAAGTTGAAAAGGAGCCAACTGATGCTTAAGATTCAGTGAAAGTTCAACCAAGTGTTGAAATTCCAGCTTCACCAGAACTAGAATATGCAAAACCCGATAAGGTAATTTTTGAACCGGTCAATTCTGATAAACTAAAAATTTCATTAGATGCAGAATTGCTGCAAAAGATGAATCAACCAGTCCCTCAAAGGCTTTAGAAGCAGAAGTAAAAAGTCCAGCTCAAGAAGTTCTTAGATATACTCAAGCAACTTCATATCAACATTTCGTTGGTAGAAGCACTTGAGCAGGTGCCAAACTAGGTTAAATTCATGAAGGATATCCTGTCTAAGAAAGGAAGTCTTAGAAAATTTGAGACGGTAGCTGTAACAGCCCAATTTGGACCCTAATTGGAACGGTAGTTTCGGGACCACGAATTCGAGTTAGAATAATATTTAGATATTATTTTCTAAGTTTAAAATGTGTGAAGTTGCTTTTGTGAAAGTTTCATTTAAAAATTTTAGTGTTTGGAGGTCGATTGATGAAAAAGGGGTTTAATCGCAAAAAATGGAAAATTTAAGAGTTAATGTATAAGGGTAAATTATGATTGTTTTTATATTATGGAATATTAAGGTTGCAGTTTGGCCATAAATAGGAATTAACGGCCGACCAATATGCATGGATTAATGACTTGAATTATTTATTATGTTTTATGGCATTATGGTATACTTTAATATATGTTAATATATTATATTTAATAAAAGATGAAAGTAGCCGACCAATATGCATGGATTAATGACTTGAATTATTTATTATGTTTTATGGCATTATGGTATACTTAATATATGTTAATATATTATAAAAGATGAAAGTAGCCGACCAATATGCATGGATTAATGACTTGAATTGTTTATTATATTTTATGGCATTATGGTATACTTTAATATATGTTAATATATTATGTTTAAGAAGAGAGGAAAGTATTCATCTTTCGGGGATTCTTTGGCCGAAACTAAGAGAAAGAAAAGAAAGTTTCAGCTTTGATATTTTCGATCTTGCATGTTCAATAGAAAAGAAAGTTTCAGCTTTGATATTTTCGATCCTTGCATGTTCAATTAGATCAAGAACCAAAAAGATCAGACGTGGATCGTGGAAAATAAAAAATCGTTGAGTAGTTGAATTTAAGCGTCAAATCGATATCCGAGGTAAGTTATTAAGCATATATTTTGTATCGATTTAAATAATCATAATACCTATGTAATTATGCCGAATGGAATGATATATATATATATATATGCATGTAGTGATGAAATTATCGAATGTAAAAAGAAGTGAGATGTATTGAGTTGTTGATTTTCGGCACTAAGTGTGCGGGTATAAATATTTACGATTATGAGATTGGCACTAAGTGTGCAAGTTTAATTGTATAGCACTAAGTGTGCGAGTTTGATTATTAAGCACTAAGTGTGCGGACTTACTATATATTTTCAAATAACTATTAACATTAAGTGTGCGACTTTATCGAGTAAATCATGGACAGTGGAATGAGTAAATACTTTGAGTTCATGAGGAATAGACGTTATGTTTATATTTGAAATTGAGCTTGGTAAGTCTTGAACCTATGTGGTGATTATATTTGAAATCAAATATATAAGATTAATTGGGGAATAGATGAAATGCTATTGTATAATTTAAATGAAAATAAAACGATACGTGGAAATGCATCAAATATCATATTGAATATTATATGAAATGTCAATGGAGACTTGGCTAGTCAAGAGCATGGAATGATAAATGTGTGAATAGCTTTGTGCTAAAATCATTTTGAATTTCGAATAAGATGGTGTTTGTGTTTGGAATATATATGTTAAATTGCAAAATGAGATGAAATGTATTATGCATATATATTTTTCTTTTATATTACATAATGATGGAATGCCATACTATATTCAGCCTTGTAATTGGAATTAAGGAAATTCTTTATGGTGGAGTAATTATATATTGATTTTAGTTGAATCATAGTATTTTTTTATAAGTGCCTTATAATATGGTAAGCTAGTGATTATACGATCTAGTAGTATGAACTACTTAAATGGTATTTGAGAGATCAAGTTTAATTTTAGAGTTTAATTGCTTGTAACTTACTAAGCTAAATTAGCTTATACTGTGTTTGGATAATTGTTTTTGATTTATAGGTTTTGGTAATCGTTACGTGCTCGGGGATCGTCAGTAAAGCTCGTTACACTATCGTTTATAATTTGGTACCCTTGAAAGCTTAAGCTTAAACTTATGGCATGTATAAGCTATTCTATCTTTTGAATCCATTTTGAATGAGAAGTGTATTTAAGCCATGCGAAATTGGCTTAGTTATTATATGTTATGTTTGGTAGTTAAATGAATTGTCCAGTCTGATTTATTTATTTATTTATTTATTTTCTAATTCTAATGCTACACATGATTTGGAATAGTAAGCTATGTGAAATGTATTATTTGGTTAAATAATACTTGTAAATACTTATGAAGTCAAAGGTTTAATATTTGATTTGAATTTGTTTGAACTTGGGGATTATAATCCGTGCATACAGTGTGATTAATAATTTAATATTTTATTTTACGAATAAGATCTATGGAATTATGTGAATGTACGAATACTATGTTTTTCTTCAGTAATACCTCGTAACCCCGCTGAGGACGAACGTGAGTTAGGGATGTTACAGTAGCCCTGACGAAAGAATGCAGTGCATATCTTCAAGACAAATTACCCTTAAAGTTGAAGGATCTTGGATGTTTTACCATACCTTACAACATTGGAGCAACGTATTATGGAAGGCACTATACAATTTGGGTGCAAGCATCAACTTGATTCCCATATCCATATTCAGAAAGTTGGGGATAGGTGAAGTTAGACCTACTACGGTTACACTTCAATTAGCATATCGATCTTTAACACATTTAAAAGGAAAAATCGAGGATCTATTGGTATGTGTAGATAAATTTATTTTCCCTGCTGACTTTGTTATTCTAGACTTTGAAATAGATAAAAAGGTGCCAATCATCCTAGGAAGGCTTTTCCTAGCAATTGGAAGGACCCTTACTAATGTGCAGAAGGGCAAGCTTACTATACGTGTTTAGGATGATCAGGTAACGTTTAATGTTTTTAAGTCTATGCGATTTCCTAACACAATTGATGATTGTTTTGTAGTATTCGAGTTAGAGGAATTAGTCATGGAAATTTAACTAAAATTTATTGAGGACCCATTGGAGAAAATTTTGATGTTAGACCCTCCAAGTGATGAAGAGGAGGAAGAATACTTAGCTTTGCTAGAAGCTAATCAAAGGAGATTTAATCCGTAATCCGCTTTGAGTCTTTGGAGTTAGAAAGTAGGGATTATACCCAGCCAAAAGCATCAATTGAGGAGCCACTTAAATTAGAATTCAAGCTACTTCCTTTACATTTAAAATATGTTTATTTAGGTAACGCTTCTACTTTGCCTCTGATTGTTTCAGTAGAATTGACCAAAGAACAAGAATAGAAACTCATACTAGTGTTAAACAATTCAAGAAGGATATCGGATGGACCATAGCCGATATTCATGGCATTAGTCCATCTGTATGCATGCACAAGATCATCTTGGAATACGACGAGAAAGGGACGATTGATGGACAACGAAGACTAAACCTCATCATGAAGGACGTGGTAAAGAAAGAAATAATTAAGTAGTTAGATGCGAGTATAATTTATCCTATCTTAGATGGTTCGTGGGTAAGTCCAGTCCAGTGTGTGCAAAAGAAAAGAGGTATCATGGTCATAGAGAATGAAAACAATGAGTTGATACCAACTAGAACGATTACGAGATGGAATATTTGCATCGATTATCGAAAGTTGAAGAAGGTGACTAGGAAAGATCACTTTCCTTTGTTGATCTTGGATCAAATGCTAGATAGACTCGCGAGGTGAACTATTACTATTTTCTCAATGGATGCTCAGGATATAATTAGATTACAGTGGCAACGAAAGATCAACACAAAACAACATTCACGTGCCCGTATGGTACATTTGCATTTAGACACATGCCATTTGGTTTATGTAATGCACCTGCTCATTTTAAAGATGTATGATGTCTATTTTTACTAACATGGTTGAGAAGTATTTGGAAGTGTTTATGGATGATTTTTCAATGTTTGGAGACACGTATGATGCTTACATAGCCAATCTAGCTAAGGTACTAAGGCGGTGGGAAGAAACAAACCTCATACTTAACTGGGAAAAGTGTCATTTCATGGTATGAGAAGATATTTTTCTAGGACATCGAATAACAAGACATGGGATCGAGGTAGATAAAGCAAAGGTAGATGTTATTGAGAAAGTCCCACCTCTAACATCTGTAAAGGGTGTTAGGAGCTTTTTGGGCCATGCCGGTTTCTATTGAAGATTTATAAAGGACTTCCCCAAAATTGCTAAACCCTTATGCAAATTATTGGAGAAGGACATAATGCTAAAATTTGATGAGGAGTGCTTAAGAGCTTTCAATTATTTGAAGAGTCAGTTAGTTTTAGCACTAATCATCGTCACATCGGACTGAGAGTTTCCATTTGAACTGATGTGTGACGTAAGTAACTTCACAATAGAAGCTATGATGGGCCAACGAAGGACCAAAGTTTTTCATCCCATGTACTATGCAAGTTGGACCCTGACGAGAGCTCAATTGAATTATATGGTAACAAAGAAAGAGTTACTTGTTACTGCGTTTGCTTTTGAAAAATTTTGAACTTATCTTATAGGCACCAAAGTGATTGTCCATATGAATCATTTGATAATTAAGCATTTACTTGCCAAGAAAGATGCCAAACTGATATTAATCCGATGGGTACATCTACTCTAAGAGTTTTATCTAGAAATTCAAGATCGAAAAGGGGTAGAAAATCGAATAGCAAACCACTTTTATAGATTGGAGCCGTAAATACCCATTCAGGAGACATTCCCAGATAAGCACACACTTAAGGTAAATCATATCCATAATATGTAACAGCCTGATTTTGGGCCTAGTCAGAACAGTGGTTTCAGGACCACAAATTCGACGAGGAAAATTTTATTTTTATTATATTTTTTTGGCCTATAATTTTATGGAATGATTTCATGAAAATTTGGTTCGAAAATTTTGACGTTTGGGCACTCAATTTAGTCAAAAGGACTACATTGTAAAAAGTACAAAACTTGAGTTCTAGAAGCTAGAGGTGTCTAATTGCTATGAAATTTTAAATTGGAGGTCCTTAAATGGTAATTAGACCATTGGTTAATTTTTTGGACAAGAATGGACATGAAATGGGTGAAATAAAATATTTTAAGTTAGGGGCATTTTGGTCATTTAGTAATTAAAATGAATTAAAAACAAAATTAAAAGCCATTTTTTGTTCATCTTCAACCCCTTGGCTAAAACTTGCATGGAGAAACCATGGCTAGGGTTTTTCAAGCTTCTAAGCTCGATTGTAAGTCCGTTCTAGCCCCATTTTTAATGATTTTTACGTTTTTGCAATCCCCGTAACAAGATCTATCTATTTCTACCATTTATTTGAGCTAGGGTTGATGTTTAAAAAATTAACCATGTGCTAAATGCATGTATTGTTATGTTTAAGGGAGGAATATGAATGTTTTTTTGTGTGTTAAACAACTTTTGCTAAGTAGTTTTCGGTGAAAACGCTAAAAAGAACTAATTTGTAAAAGTTCTAAAATTTGTCATAAAAGTGTGATTTAGTGAAAATTGTGGGTTTCTATAGTTATGAAAATGATTCGGATAGGCTTAAAATGCAAATAAATTGAATAAAAATCATTTTTCGAGCCTAGGGGTAAAAGTGTAAATATAACAAAGTTTAGGGGCAAAAATGTAATTTTTCCATAGTATGATTTTTTGATCACATTGACTAATGTGACTAATAATAGACTAAATGTGATATTATAGATCAAATAAAATGATGTTCGGGCCTATAACGGGGGAAAACGAGAAATTAACGGTTAGGTCCCTTTTTGCCATTTTGGTGTCGAGGTAAGTTTGTATGAAATAATGCAACATGTTATTATTGTTATACGTTTAATGCTTAAATATTGCATTAAATGTATATGTGTATGTATTTGTCTTTATGAAATTGATTCATGATGTCTCAATGATGCCACGACAAAAGTTGGTGTCTCAGAAATCCCGGTTGAACCCTATGAATAGCTAAGATACAAATAGCATGACATGTGAGTATTGAGATCCTATATAAGACCATATCTAGGATATGACATCGGCATCTGTATGAGATTTCATGTAAGACCATATCTAGGATATGGCATTGGCATCGATATGAGGTCTCGTATAAGACCATGTCTGGGACATGGCATCGACACCGTTATGAGACTTCATGTAAGACCATGTCTGGGACATGACTTTGATATAATATTTCATGTAAGGCCATGTCTGTGACATGGCATTGATACGAGATTCCGTGTAAGACCATAGCTAGGCTATTGGCATTGGTATGATATTACGTGTAAGACCATGTCTGGGACATAGCATCGTTATGAGATTTCGTGTAAGACCATAGCTGGGCTATTGGCTTCGATATGATAATACATGTAAGACCATATCTGGGATATGGCATTGTATGACATATGCATGATTTTCGAGTATCCTTTAGTATTCCAAGTGGTTCAACGGGTAACCCAATGAGTATGTCAAAAATGAGAAAAAGTATGTAAGTATTACAAATTGGTATAGGTATGTACTTAAAGTTTACAAGCATTGACTTCTTGACATTGTGAGTTCATGATTTCTACGAGAATGTCTTTATGAAAACTTTGTGTATATTGGATATTTGGTAAGAATGTAAATGAGAAAGTCATACCTATGAGAATGATCTTGTGATGACCTTGTGATTATAGGTCTATACTTATGATGTATAAATATGTGGTAAATTTGATTGATGATCATGTGTGAGGCTTTTAGGCTAAATTAAATTGAGACATGATATGTTTAAGTCTTTGTTGTTGATGTATATGTTAAATTGGCCGATGAATGACATGTGAATATTTGATAATGGCAAGATATGGATATGCTTTGGTGTTATGTATGTTTAAATGGAAGTTAATACAAAGAATTCATGAAAGAGTAAATTTAGCACTAAAATAGTTTTGGATAGTAGCAGCAGTCCGAATTTGAAAATCTACCAAAAATTGTAGAAATTGAATTGGAGGTTGAATAAAATATGAAATTAAATCTTATTGAATCTAGTTTCACATAAAAGAGACAGTGTAAGCTAAAGAATTTCATATTCTGAGATATTAGAATTTTTGTGAGACAAGCTTAGAATGATTTTGGATTCCATTGTTCTAAATTTGGAAAATCATTAAAATTGTATAAAAATAATTACAGGTTATAATTTATATTATTAAAATCCTTAATGAGTTTATTTTCAATGAAAACAAATAAGAACATCATCAAAATCCTGTATGAGGAGATAATTAATTTTTAGTGAAGAGGGGTCAGAACTGTTAGATAGCAAAATAGGGGTAAATTTGAAGAATAAACTGTACTTATTGGCTGGATCAAATATTCTAAAAATTTATGGTAAGAAGATATATGAGTCTAGTTTCAGGAAAAATTAACAGATCTTAATTTGGAGTTCCGTACCTCAAGATATAAATAATTTAGTAACTATAACTTGAGAAAATAGCTTGACCAGAACATAAGTAAAAAGTGCAATTATGATTGTTTTACCTTGAGATCATGATGTGAGAATTGGTAGAAGCATGTTAATAAATTGCCTATTATTTTCATACTGACTTACTAAGCTATATAGCTTACCCCCTCCTTTTCATTTCTTTAGTGTTGCCAGGTTAGCTCGGGGTTAGAGATCGTCGGAGGCAGCATCACACTATCAAATTATCAATTTGGGGTATCAATAAACCTTAACAGCATGTTTGGTTGGCATGAATAACTAAACGGCTCCTGGCTGATTTAGTGATAAATAGTCATTCATTAGTTTGGTTCACTAAATCCTTCATTCAACGAAATCCCATTCATTCCCCCATTCCATCTTCTCCCGTAATAGCCATTCCCCACCAAAACCAAAGAATAGCAATGTAGAGCCTCCACCGAATAAAGAAAAAAACATAACCTCCCATTTTTTCCCTTCACCATTGTCCCTTAAGTAAACACCTCAAGCCACCACACCCCCATCCTTGTCTCCTCATTTTCGTTTGATTATTCGCATCCCACGATAGAATTTTTTATTTTGAGTTTTGAATCAGTTACAGAATTTTTTGAGTAAGAAAAAGAAAAAGAAAACAGAGATAGGGGAGATGAGGAAATCGTTCAAGGATTCTCTCAAGGCTCTTGAAGTTAACATTCATTTCACCAATACCTTGTAATTTCTTCTTTCTTTTTCTCTTCCTTGATTTTTTATAGATGAACATCATGATTTTTTTTTGTAGATAGCAAGGGATTTCAATTTCAGGTTGGGATTGTATCTACAAAGACTACAATATTTTTCTATTCACTAATTACTCTATCAGTGCATCAGTGATTTTTCTTTGAATTTTTCAATTGATTTGGGGTTTCTTTTGTTTTGGTAAGTTTAAATTTTCATTTTATCTTTTTTTTTTGTTTGTTTTGGGTTTGTGTGTTTATGGAAATTTGTTAGAGCTTTGCTGCTAATTAATTTCCTTTTTCCTTGCAAGTGTTCTTATTTCAAAAGGTTGCCTTCTACAAGTGTAATGTTGCTAGAAAGCCTACAGTGGTCACTCGTGGATTTTACCCTGTTGAAACTATTTCTACTGTTGGAAAAATTTGTGCAGAGGTGTAACACCCTGAATTTGGGCCTAGAAGTTTTGGGCCTTGAGCATGGGAGCGGTTGAAGGCAGCTTATAATATTCTGTTGTGCATGCAAATTTCGTTAATGAAGGCTTGTTTTAGTGGTTAAGTGTGTTGAGAAGTGTTGGAGAAGTCCCGGTTTAAACACGGACTCTAGCAAAAAATTTGGTTTAAGGTGAATCAAACCACGGTGTAGTAGGTAGCCCTTAAGAATATTGTTGGAGAAATTGTGACACAAAAACCTTATGGCTTAGTGGCAAGTGGCGTGTGGAGCATTTGAAGGGAGGCATGGGTTCGAATCCCATAGCAAGCAAAGAGCATTTATTTTGCTAATGGGGTGGCAAGAGTTGGTGTTGAATTTAAACTCGATGTTGGAGGATCCCACATCGGAAGCTAACATAAGAGTGGATGGGAAGTCGGCTTTAAATAGAGAGAATCATGAGGAGAGTAAAGGTACCTTTCTTGGTCGATCCTTTCGCTTTATGGCGTGCTAGTTTGGGTTGGGCGTCATTAAGAGTGCTCGGGCGTGGATTAACTCCAGTCTCCAATCGGTGTGTATTTATCACTACTCTTGTTGTTGGATGGCTACTTCAGTCGCGACAATGAAAGGGGCCATGTGGGCCCAATGGGCCTCACGGCCCAATTGGATAAGTTGTTTGATTGTGTAGTAAATATTGGACTAAGCTAGGTGAATCGCATATCGTGGCTAGGTTTGGGCTAAAAGGGCCACACGAGCGTATGGGCCCATTTGGTAGAGAATAGGCTTTAGGCCCATTCGCATAGCTTATCCATGTTTAGAATACTTTAGTTTACCAATTACTAAAATGCCTCGACTTGTAAAATTACCAAAGTACTCCGATTCTGAATTACCGTTTTACCCTCGATTTACGTAATTACCGCTTTTACCTCGATTTTTAAAATTACCGCTTTACCCTCGATTTACTGTAATTACCGCTTTTACCTCGATTTTTAAAATTACCGTTTTACCCTCGATTACGTAATTACCGTTTTACCCTTAGTTTACTGAATTACTGCTTTTACCTCGATTTACGTAATTCATTGTTTTACCTCGGTTCTGTAATTCACTGTTTTACCTCGATTTATAGAATTACTGTTTTACCTCGATTTGTAAAATTACCGTTTTACCCTCGATTCAAAGATTACCACTTTACCCTCGGCCATGTAATTACTATTTTACCTCGATTTCTGTAATTACTATTTTACGCTCGGTTTGTAATTCTTGTTTTACCCTCGATTTACGTAATTACCGCTTTACCCTCGATTTGTAAAATTACTGTTTTACCCTTGATTTACAGAATTACTGGTTTACCCTTAGTTTACAAAATTATCATTTTACCCTTGATTTACAGAATTACTATTTTACCCTTGATTGTGAAATTACTGAAATACCCTTGTAGGGTAGAATTATCGAAATACCCTTGTAGGGTAGAAATACCAAAATACCCCTTTAGGGTAGAATTACCAAGATACCCTTGTGGGGTAAAATTACCATTTTGCCCCTAAGGTGTTAAATGACTGTTTTGCCCTTGTGGGCAAGTGACTGACTTGGACTGTGTGTTTGACGGATTTGATTGTGAATATATGTTGGTGATATGAATGACTTGACTGTGATTGTTTGATTCAAATATGGGCATGACATTTTGCATACATGACATGTTGCATGGGTTGGGATTTTGTACGGAGGAAGTGTTCTGGTGGCTATGCCACAAATATTTGTTCTTGTAACACCCCAAACCCGGCCTGGACGTTATGGCCGGATCTGACGCGCCACATTGAAGCATTCAAAACATTCCGTATTACTTAGTTGGAAAACCTTAGTTGGTGCTAAAAACAAACACTTTTAAAAGTAGGTTAAAGTGAATGGAAGTCATGCACCGTAGGAAACCAGAAAGAGAGGAGGTGAGTCCGCTTGACCGCTAAGTACCAAGCTCCTTGAATCCAATCCTAGACATGCACACCGCCATTACCACACTCTAACATCTCGTATAATTTTGATAAAACCGTTTGGTTATGTCCATTTTAAGAAAAGGTTGAAAATGTTTGCTTAGCGGAAGTCTTACTTGTATTTGTGTTATTTTGAAATCACTTAGTGTTTTTGAAAAGCGCCCTAGAGCTAATCTATTTCGTTAGTTACCATAGTTCAGTTTTATCATTATAGAATTAAATAATAAGAAAGCAACCCAAACCATAAAATAATTAGCGGCCTTATTACAACAAAACCCGAAACCATAAAATAAAAATGTCGAAAATCCAGTTCACGGAAGAAACGAATTTGCGTAAAACGTGTGGCCACTCGAATCCCGACCCAAGTCCACCAACTAGGGCTCACCTGCAAGGATGGAAGAGGAAGGGTGAGTTTGGGAAAACTCGGTGTATCTGAAGCCCATCCAAAGCCCAAATCAGCTCGAGCCCATGGGCCTAAGCCCTAATCGAGATATCAGACCTAATAGGTCAAGCCCTTTTTCGTATCTGAGCAAGGCCTTAGCCCTTTTACAAACAAGTGTGGCCCTTAGGCCCGATTCAAGAACATAAGTAGCAGTAGTAATAATGCATGCAAACCCATCTGGGAGACTACTCAACCCACCAACCGCTACACAGTCCCTGCATCACCTCTACACTCCATGTGGGAATGTCTCAACCCACCCAATTTACACTCCACAAAGGCAAAGAAGAACGCTCAAATATCATCGATTGAGGCAAAGCCTCCAAGACGTGGATAAACCACATTCAAGACTTCCTCCATCAATACCCCAATCCCATGCAAGATATTAATAAATGCATATCATGTAAAATACAGTCTTAATCAATCATGCAGTTTGGCCAATTTAGATCCTAAGGGTATTTCGGTAATTTTACTCTTTAGGGGTAATTTCGTACTTACGTAACTACATAAGCTATTCCAGTAATTCTTAACAATTTTATGCAATTTAATCCTACCATCTATCTGACAGGCTACTTTGGCCACCTCTTGCCCATATTGGGCCGTAAGCCCATTGGGCCCAATTTTAGCCCATCGAGGCCTCTTTTTCCGAAATACGCTAAAATGTCACACGAACTTACTTACCACTTTGCGGTGCTAGATCTAACAATTACTCTATGTCTTAAAAGCATTCGTATACTCACAAGCCTATGAAATGCCGAAATGCCGAATTGAACTAAGGAAGGGGAGTTCGGTACACACCTGTTTAGCACAGTGCTTATTTACAAACTATAATAACTAAATTCCAAAACTTACTCACCCATGATCGAACCATGTCCCTAAAAGCCTTTGAAACCTTACCTTTTTGCCAAAATTGATAGCTAGCTCCGAATCCGATTGCTCCAATGATTCACGCTTTCAATCCAACACTTAAGAAGGCACTAACCACCGAAAGAAAACAACCGTTAAAAACCCTTAGAGCCACATGCCCAAATCGACAGCCTCCCTAATTTTAGGGACTTCGGCTTTTCTTAACTTTGCAAAATAAGAACATATCTGAGATGATAAGTACTTACCCCTTACTCTTACTTGATTTCCTCGCAATCCGGTGCAGATCTATCTATCAAACGACGATAGAACTCGATTTCCAAAGTCTTGAAGTTTCGGCTATAAGCCCCCAAATCTATGGTACTTTCGGCTTTTGGGGGGTGAAGAAGATGATAATGTGGAACTATAACCTTGAAGTAGAATTGCTGTCAAGTATCTAGGATTAAGAAAAGATAATCGTAGATTAATAAAAACAAAGAACATAGGAGAACCTGGCTTTGAAGAAATCGGCACAAGCAGTGAACACAGGATTTTGGCTTTTATGGATTCGGCAAAAGTATTGATGAATAGCAGGTATGATGAATAGTTTTGAAGAAGAAAAAATAGAAGAAGAAGAATAGTGGAGGTGGTAGTTTCGGCTAGAGAGGAAAAAGAGAGGAAAAACAACCCTAAGGTGTTAAAGCAGAAGAAAAACGGCACCACTCAATACCCTAAGTGCGAAATACTAACATCATAACCCCCGCCGATTTTTCCTCTTCAATTCCCATAATTCGCCAACTCCTAGCCTCATCCAAATCCTTAAATCTCTCCCTTATCCCTCCTTAATCCAAGCATTTAAACTGATCCAACTCTCCTCTAGCAGAGTCCACCTGAACTCCAACACTTACCCCTCCTGTACTTAAAAAATAAATGCATCTATTTGCCAACACAGGGAATCGATCCCTTGCCTTCCCAAAGCTCCACACGCCACTTTCTAGGAGCCTAGTGGCGTCACCCTTGCCACTTTACCAAGGCTCTTTTTGTGATGCAATTTACCCACAACTCTACTTAAGGCCTCCTAGCCATAACCCCTAACTCCAAAGTCCAAAATTTCAAAAATTCAACAGGGTTTTGGCCAACTCATGGGCCTTCCACAAACCCATTTACTTACTCAAAATATTAATTTCACATCCAAATACAAAATTTTAAAGTCTTTATAAAATATTGCAAACCACGAATAAATCCGAAAAATCAGGATGTTACAACTCTACCCCTTTTAAAGAAATTTCGTCCTCGAAATTTTACCTTATTAGAACAGTTGAGGGTACTGTTGACACATAGCCTCTTCAGTCTCCCAAGTAGCTTCTTCCTTGCCATGGTTCCTCCAAAGTACTTTCACTAGTGGAACTGATTTCCTTCTCAACACCTTGACGTCACGATCAAGTACTTGCACGAGTTCCTCTTGAAAGTTAACCGATCAGCGTACCTCGATTTCAGAATCGGTATGATATGAGTTGGGTCGATCGATACCGCCCAAAGATGGATACATGAAAACGTCGTGGATACGTTGCGTTCGGTGGTAACTCTAGGCGATAAGCCTTGGTCCAACCCGCTTAACAATTCGGTAAGGCCCAATAAACCGTGGGCTCAACTTACCCTTCTTACCAAATCTCAAAATTTTCTTCCAAGGGGAAACCTTCAAGAAAACCATATCCCCAACAGCGAACTCAATCTCTTTGCGCTTCAGATCCGCATACGACTTCTGTCTATCGGATGCCTCCTTTAACCGATCCCTTATCAGCTTAACCTTGCTTTCAGTGTTTGCCACCAATTTCGGTCCAAGCACTCGTCGTTCACCCAACTCTGTCCAACACGTCGGTGTACGACATCTTTGCCCATAGAGTGCTTCATACGGTGCCATCTGAATACTTGCTTGATAGCTGTTATTGTAAGCAAACTCCGCCAATGGCAAGTAGTCCTCCCAACTTCCACGAAAATCGATGATACAACCTCTCAACATATCCTCCAGAACCTGAATAACCCTTTCTGACTGTCCATCTGTCTGTGGGTGAAAAGCAGTGCTAAAATCCAATCGTGTACCCAACGCTTCTTGCAACTTCCGCCAAAACCTAGATGTAAACCTAGGGTCTCGATCAACTATTATCGACACTGGCACCCCATGCAGTCGCACTACCTCCGCCACATATAACTTGGCCAACTTTTGCAGTGAGTAGTCAGTGCGACAGGTATGAAATGAGCGATTTTGTTAACCTATCCACAACTACCCACATCGAATCTTTCTTGGTGGGTGTCAAAGGTAACCCACTCACAAAGTCCATTGTTACTCTCTCCCACTTCCATAGTGGAATTTTCACAGTTGCGTAATCCCGACGGCAATTGGTGCTCACCTTAACTCGCCGGGCACGCCAAACATTTCCCAACAAATTCGGTCACCTCACGTTTTAATCCGGGCCACCAATATATCTCTCGCAAGTCTCGATATAACTTATTCCTCCAGATGCATGGCACAGAGTCCACCATGAGCCTCTTTCGTAATTAATCGCCTCAATTCAGGTCCTTTGGAATACAAACCCTTCCACGAAAGCACGTAACTCCTTCGGTGTTCAACCCAAAATCCTCGTTCTCACCACTCTTAACTTGTCGGAACCAAGAGCTAATGAATAGTCCTTCAACTGTTTTTCCTTAATCGCTTTCACCCAAGTAGGCCTTACTTGCGCTTTGCCAACAAGCTTCCATCGTCAGATAGACTTAATCGTGCGAACAAGGCTCTCAAATCCGTAATAATCCTTCGACTCAATGCATCCGCAACTACATTAGCCTTTCTGGGTGGTACTCTATCGAGCAGTCGTAGTCTTTAAGCAACTCCACCCATCTTCGTTGCCAAGGTTCAACTCCTTCGAGTCAACAAATATTTTAGGCTCTTATGATCGTGTATATGATGCACTTCTCCCCATATAAGTAATGTCTCCAAATTTTAACGCAAAAATCACTCCGCTAGCTCCAAATCATGCGTAGGGTAATTCACCTCATGAGCCTTAAGTCGTCGCGATGCATAGCGACCACCTTGCCCTCTTGCATCAGTATGCAACCTAACCCCACATGCGACGCATCACTATATACTGGTAAAGTCCTTCCTGCACACCGGTTGAATCAACACTGGCGCTTCGGTCAATACCTCTTTCAACCGATCAAAAGCTTTTTTTGTTTCTCGGTCCGCACAAATGGTACTCCTTTCCTTATGAGTTTTGTCAAGGGCGCCGCCATCACCGAGAAACCCTCTACAAACCTTCTGTAGTAACCTGCCAACCCTAGGAAACTCTGAATTTCCGATACTGACCTAGGTGGCTTCCATTCCGTAATCGCTTCAATTTTACGAGGATCCGCTTTAATCCCCTACGGAGACGACATGCCCTAGGAAGGTTACCTCCTCAACCGTAATTCAAACTTGCTGAATTTTGCATAGAGCTCCTTCTCCTTAACACTTGCAGACAATACGGAGATGCTCATCATGCTTCGCCTCCGCTTTAAGTATACCAGGATATCGTCGATAAAGACGACTACGAACCGATCCAAGTAAGGTTGGAATACTCGATTCATCAGATCCATAAAAGCTGCAGGTGCGTTCGTCAGCCCAAACGGCATGACCACAAACTCATAATGTCCATATCAAGTTCGAAATGCTGTTTTATGAATATCCCCTTCTTTTACCCTTAGCTGATGGTATCCAGAACGAAGATCGATTTTGGAGAATACCGAAGCTCCCCTAAGTTGATCGAACAGGTCATCAATCCTTGGTAGTGGATACTTATTCTTAATCGTCAGTTTGTTCAACTGGCGATAATCGATGCACATGCACATCGTTCCGTCCTTTTTCTTCACAAACAGGACCGGTGCTCCCCAAGGAGACACACTAGGCCTAATGAAGCCTCTATCTAACAACTCTTGAATTTGAGCCTTCGTTCCACCAACTCCTTGGTGCCATCCTATAGGGTGCAATAGATACCGGAGTCGTTCCGTGAATAAATCGATTCCAAACTCAACTTCCGATTGGGAGGTAATCCAGAAGCTCTTCCGGAAAAACATCCCGAAATTCCCTAACATTCGATGGTCTCCACGGTCGATCCTCGCCATTTGACTTGGCTTACCAAAGCCGATATGCCTCGCATCCCTTGCGCATCGGTTTTTCACCCTCAACGCCGATACCACATTGGATAAGTAATCCCTTCGTTCTCCAATAATCATTACCTCTTCTTCATTGTCAGTCCTTAACACCATCCTCTTAGCTGCACAATCTAAAGTTGCCTTATGCTTGGTCAACCAATCCATCCCTAGTATCAAATCGAATTCTTCAAATGGTAACTCCATCAAATCCCCACAGAAAACCCTGCCTTGAATCTCCAGAGGCACCTCCTTGAAGAGTTTCTCTACCTTAACCGAATGACCTAAAGGACTTATCACAGACACCCCACATACAGTCTCCTCGACGTGCACGCCCAGTGCCCCAGAAATGTTATATGCCACATATGAATGGGTTGATCCCACATCAATCGAGCAAAGATAAGGTACACCATAGATAAAAACGTACCGTTATGACATCAAAAGGCCACCTCCTCGCGGCATGACGAGCAGAAAGATACACCAAAGTCGGCCGACGAGCATCCGCGTTACCAATACCTCGCCGGGTGCCCCACGTCCACGGCCATTACCACCGCGACCTTGTCCACGACCTCTTGGCAGCGGCGGTCCATCCCTCACAGGTTGAGCCGGTCGCACAGCCCCTTGTTCGGCCACCTGAGCCTAAGTGGCCCTCCTAGGACAATCCTTAATCCTATGCTCCTTAGACCCACAACGAAGACAAGCCCCAAACTCTTCCAGCACTCTCCTTGAGGCATTCTGCCGCAATCTCCACAAGCTTGCAGTCTTCTTGCGTTCACCGGAACTGCTCGAACCAGTTCCTCCATCCTAACTCTCTTAACATTTCGATTTGCAACACCCGCTGGTCCAGCATCCCTCTTGAATCGATTCCGATCCCTATCACGATTCTTCCGTTCGGTTTGTTTCACCTCCTCAGCTATCTTAGCCTTCTCTACCAAAGGCAGCGAAATCTCGCTCTCTCATGAGCTATGAGCACCCTTAAATCATCTCGAGGCCATCTCAAAACGAACGAGGCCAGATTCAATTGGAAACGATGCCATTAGCATACCGACTCAATCGTAGAAACTCCGCCTCATATTCAAGAATGGTCTTATTTCCCGAGTCGATTCAGAACTCCTTCTGCGTGCATCCACATAGCTAGCTCCAACATATTTTGCCTTAAAGGTCTGTTTGAACAGCTCCCATGTTACCCTCTCACCGGGTACCCTCTCTCACAAGAATCCACCACCGATATGCTTCATCCCAAGAATTAAACCGCCCTTTCAACTTTTGTTCTCTCGAGCGATCCAGTCATCCATGATCCGCCTGTGGCTTCCAACCAAGATTAACCACATTTGGGGCCACCCAGACACGCCTAAAAATCTCGGCTCCATTGGTCAAGTCGTTCGAAATGGACCCCTATTCATGGGTCGACGTTAGCTCCGCCACCCTTTCCAAAACCCTCAACATGGCCTCGAGACAAAGAGTCATCCCCGTGGCCCGATCATACGGCCCATTTTCATTAACCGTGGTGGACGTACTCGCCGGTGGCATGTGTCCAGATGACGCAGATCCGGCTTGAGTGCTACCTCGGCCTCGACCACGGCCTCTTCCTCATGCAGCCCTCGCACTCATATCAATTTATCTGATTATGAATTTTATGACATTAGTGTACTGGTTTCACTGTTTATTACAGAATGTCTTATGAACAGATAGAGTTTCGAGTTATTTTCAAGAATCACAATTTAGCTACGGTCTCGCTTTTGTAGCCCTAATACAACATTATCAATAGCACTATCCCTAAGGCTCAGAACTATCTACAGTATTATTTCCAGTCCAGTTCTATATAAATATTTAAAGCAGAAAAAGAACACTTACAGACTTGGTGCCGGGGATTCAGTGTGCCACCTCCTTTTGTAGAAAAAAAAACCCTGTTTTTTGTTCACGAAAATAAAAGGATTTGATTGGAAAGCACTTTTATTTTAAAACTATTGATTTAGCTCTGTTTGACAATAGAAAAACTTGAACATACTTTGAAAAACTTACTATTTCCAAAAATACCCTTCTTAGGCCTGAGTTTGAAAAGATTTTTTTTTTCGGACCGATCCACGTACCGAGTTGTTGCAACCAGCTCGATACCACTAAATGTAACACCCCAAACCCTACGGACGTTATGGCCGGATCGACGCGCCACATTGAAGCGTTCAAAACATTCCAGATTACTTAGTTGGAAAACCTTAGTTGGTGCTAAAACAAACACTTTTAAAAGTAGGTTAAAGTGAATGGAAGTCATGCACCGGTAGGAAACCAGAAAGAGAGGAGGTGAGTCCGCTTGACCGCTTAAGTACCAAGCTCCTTCAATCCAATCCTAGACATGCACACCGCCATTACCACACTCTAACATCTCGTATAATTTTGATAAAACCGTTTGGTTATGTCCATCTTAAGAAAAGGTTGAAAACGTTTGCTTAGCGTAAGTCTTACTTGTATTTGTGTTATTTTGAAATCACTTAGTGCTTTTGAAAACGCGCCCTAGAGCTAATCTATTTTGTTAGTTACCATAGTTCGCTTTTATCATTATAGAATTAAATAATAAGAAAGCAACCCAAACCATAAAATAATTAGCGGCCTTATTACAACAAAACCCGAAACCATAAAATAAAAATGTCGAAAATCCAGTTCACCAGAAGAAACAAATTTGCAGAAAACGTGTGGCCACTCTGAATCCCGCCCAGCTCCAAGTCCACCAACTAGGGCTCACCTGCAAGGATGGAAGAGGAAGGGGTGAGTTTGGGAAAACTCGGTGTATCTGAAGCCCATCCAAAGCCCAAATCAGCTCGAGCCCATGGGCCTAAGCCCTAATCGATATGATACCCAATAGGTCAAGCCCTTTTTCGAATCTGAGAGCAAGGCCTTAGCCCTTTTACAAACAGTGTGGCCCTTAGGCCAAGTTCAGTAACATAAGTAGCAGTAGTAATAATGCATGCAAACCCATCTGGGGAGACTACTCAACCCACCAACCGCTACATAGTCCCCGTACCAGCCCTACACTCCATGTGGGGAATGTCTCAACCCACCCAAATTTCTACACTCCACAAAGGCAAAGAACGCTCAAATATCATCGATTGAGGCAAAGCCTCCAAGACGTGGATAAACCACATTCAAGACTTCCTCCATCAATACCCCAATCCCATGCAACAAATATTAATAAATGCATATCATGTAAAATACGGTCTTAATCAATCATGCGGTTTGGCCAATTTAGACCCTAGGGGTATTTGGTAATTTTGCTCTTTAGGGGTAATTTCAGACTTACGTAACTACATAAGCTATTCCAGTAATTCTTAACAATTTTATGCAATTTAATCCTACCATCTATCTAACAGGCTACTTTGCCCACCTCTTGCCCATATTGGGCCGTAAGCCCATTAGGCCCCGTTTTAGCCCATCGAGGCCTCTTTTTTTGAAATACGCTAAAATGTCACACGAACTTACTTACCACTTTGCGGTGCTAGATCTAACAATTACTCTATGTCTTAAGAGCATTCGCATACTCACAAGCCTATGAAATGCCGAAATTTCGCCATTTCGGCTTTTGCCGAATTGAACTAAGGAAAGGGGGTTCGGTACACACTGCTTTCATGACGATCGCCATCGAGATCTCTTCGATATCCTAAAATTGATTAGCACAGTGCTTATTTACAAACTATAATCACTAAATTCCAAAACTTACTCACCCATGATCGAACCATGTCCCTAAAAGCCTTTGAAACCTTACCTTTTTGCCAAAATTGATAGCTAGCTCCGAATCCGATTGCTCCAATGATTCACGCTTTCAATCCAACACTTAAGAAGGCACTAACCACTGAAAGAAAACAACCGTTAAAAACCCTTAGAGCCACATGCCCAAATCGACAGCCTTCCTAATTTTAGGGACTTCGGCTTTTCTCAACTTTGCAAAATAAGAACAGATCTGAGATGATAAGTACTTACCCCTTACTCCTACTTGATTTCCTCACAATCCGGTGCAGATCTATCTACCAAACGATGATAGAACTCGATTCCCAAAGTCTTGAAGTTTCGGCTATAAGCCCCCAAATCTATGGTACTTTCGGCTTTTGGGGGGTGAAGAAGATGATAATGTGGAACTATAACCTTGAAGTAGAATTGCTGTCAGGTATCTAGGATTAAGAAAAGATAATCGAGATTAATAAAACAAAGAACATAGGAGAACACGGCTTTGAAGAAATCGGCACAAGCAAAGGAACACAAGATTTCGGCTTTTATGGATTCGCAAAAGTATTGATGAATAGCGGTATGATGAATAGTTTTGAAGAAGAAAAATAGAAGAAGAAGAATAGTGGAGGTGTTAGTTTCGGCTAGAGAGGAAAAAGAGAGGAAAAACAACCCTAAGGTGTTAAAGCAGAAGAAAAACGGCACCACTCAATACCCTAAGTGCCGAAATACTAACATCATAACCCCCTGCCGATTTTTCCCTCTTCAATTCCCATAATTCGGCCAACTCCTAGCCTCATCCAAATCCCTTAAATCTCTCCCCTTATCCCTCCTTAATCCAAGCATTTAAACTGATCCAACTCTCCTCTAGCAGAATCCACCTGAACTCCAACACTTACCCCTCCTGTACTTAAAAAATAAATGCATCTATTCGCCAACACAGGGAATCGATCCCTTGCCTTCCCAAAGCTCCACATGCCACTTTCTAGGAGCCTAGTGGCGTCACCCTTGCCACATTACCAAGGCTCTTTTTGTGATGCAATTTACCCACAACTCTACTTAAGGCCTCCTAGCCAGAACCCCTAACTCCAAAGTCCAAAATTTCAAAAATTCAACAGGGTTTTGGCCAACTCATGGGCCTTCCACAAACCCATTTACTTACTCAAAATATTAATTTCACATCCAAATACAAAATTTTAAAGTCTTTATAAAATATTGCAAACCACGAATAAATCCGAAAAATCAGGATGTTACAGTTCTGGTGGCTCTGCCACAATATCTGTATTTGGTGACTCTGTCACAATATCTGTTGACCGATTGATGGCTAAGTACCGATCACGCTACCGATGGCTATGTGCCGTTGTTGTGGGCTTCGTGCCGATTATAGACCCGTTATTAATGGCTCTATGCCAACCTAAATATGGCTTTGTGCCATCTTGACTATGGCTTCGTGCCAAACGATTTACACGTAGCTATGTGCCTAACATATTTGTTGACGACTCGTGTCGATCATATTTACCGAAGGTCGGCGCCAGATTATATTACCGCCATCGATGGCTATGTGCGAAGTTATTACGATTATCTATGGCTTTGTGCCACGATTCGTTAGGTGGGTTTGCCACATTATCGATTCGTGGCTCGCCATAATATCAGATCGATGACTCTATCACGATATTCATTCGCGACCATGCCGCAAATTACGTAATGTGTAGCGGATGGGTGGGTCGAGTTGTCTCCCCACATGGTGTAAGGTTGGTACGGGGTGTATACGGCTAGATTGGGTTGGGATTGCATTCACATTCGATTCGATTTCGTCACGTAATTCTAATTCGATTCGATTACATTACTATCGATTCGATTATGATTACACATCGATTCGATTCGATTATGATTCTCGCATCGATTCGATTCGATTCGTCACCTAATTCGATTCGATTCGATTACGATTACATTACTAATATTGATTCGATTCGATTACATTACTAATTCGATTTCGATTCTCATTTTGGTTCCAATTCGATAATGTTTCTTATTCAGAATGGGCTAAGGTCCATCTGTACTGCTTTGTTGTAATGGGGTAAGACCCGATTGGTACTGAAATTGTAAGTAAGGTGGGGCCGACTTTTAATTCTTTTAGATGACTGATCCTCTTTTTATAGTAGGGATTTCACATCTGAGTTTTCGTAAACTCACGCGTTTATTAACCTTTCGTAATTTTCACCTTAGATGGATCGGGGTTTCTAGGGGCTCGGAGGAAGCCACACACATCGCTTATGTTACGCTTTGATTATTACCTTTAAATTATTTTATGTGGGTTGTAGTAAAGCCGTTGTAATTTTCGGATTTCAAATTTGGAATTTTATTTATTGTTCTTATAATTGCTAGTATTAGAACACGATTTTCCAAAGCAACTCATCGTTATTCAAAACATCACGTAACCGCAATTGTTTTTAAAGTAAGTTTCAGCAACTACCAAGATTTTTACAAAGTTGTTAAGAATGTTATTCAGCTGAGGTTTTCTAACAAGGTTTAAAAAGGGGTATAAGTTTTTAATTATTAAGAAGGGTTTTTAATGGAAACATGGTTTTCAAAAAACATTTCAATGTGACACGCCAAGTTCGAGCCAAACTTCCAAGCCGGGTTTGGGGTGTTACAAGAGGTAAATTTTGTCTCCTAAATGTGCATAGTTGAATCTTTTGACTTATGCAGCTCCAAATTGGATACCTATGGCCTTGATGCCCTTTAAGTGACTATGATATCATCCTTTTGCTTCACCTGTGGAATTTGTTTTTGAATTTTATAATATTATGATTCACATACTCTATATTTTTTTCCTAGAGATTGCGTATATACATATACATATTAGTATCAAATATTTTTATCTCACCTATGGAATTTGTATTTGAACTTTACAATACCAAAACTTACACTTAACAATGACAGGACTATCTGGCAGCACCCTCAACAACTGACCAGTCTTACATTGTTATTTTACAGCATACAATTGCAAAGAGAGAACACAGGTAATTTATTTGCATAGTGTACTTATATACCATAATGTATTTTAGAGAGAGATGCGTTTATGAACTTGTTTGGGTGCTAAATAGATTGGAGTTACAGATTTTAAGTGATTGTGAGGTAATGCCTATTTCTGATAAATGATAGTGTGATGTTAAATTTGTTGCACCGGTTGTTGATGTTTTGAAAGCTTAAAATGCTTCATCCATACGAGATAGTGTATTGACACCATATTTATGCAATTGAATAGTCTTGTGTAACTTATTTTAGAAACACCCATAATTTGGGTTTTGATGTCTAGAAATTTCATAGAGACGACAGCAGATGTATATTAAATTATTAAACACTTGAATGGAATATGATATTGCAAAGAAAAAAAATAATGCATGGTTTTTATAAATAATAATTGTTGTCAGGTGTATAATTATTTTACAGTTAATTACCGATTTGCCTATTGTTGCATGTCACGCTTTACTGAAAGGTAATTGATTTTTCAATTTGCATATGCTTATTAAGTGTTCAAATAGTTCATATTGGCTTTATTACTTCTTCCCTTATAGGTATTCTAAGTCTCTAGTATGTTCTGGCTATTAATACTGTTCTTCCATGTGTTTCATTGCTTCTAAAACAAATTTAACATTTGAAATGTTCTATATTCAACAAATAGTGACCACTCTGCGTATGTGCAAGACATGAGTGCACATAATTTCTTAAAGGTAGTAGCAGCTGCTTTACTTATTGGAGATATGGAAGCAAAAATGAATGGCTCGCCCTGGAAATATTTTGGCACTGCTGATATGCCTTATCTTGATCAACTTTTACAGCCTTCACCAGTCACAACAATTGCTAAATTTGCTTCTGCTCGCTCCTATTTGAGAGCAATTACAACATTGAAACGTAGTAAAGGAAGCCCTCATCAAATTTGGTATGTTCTTCACTTATTCTCAGATTATTGCTTTGATGACTTTATGTTTAATATCATTTACCATTATATTATTTGCACGGTTCCTAAGGATCTGTTGTGCTGTGATAGACTTATATGGTTATGCTGTAGACTGATCTTTGCAATTTGATGGGTGGGAAAGGTCATAGACTGTTAGCTTTTAAGGCAATAATTTCAAGCTTCTTTCCCAGTTAAATGTTTGGATTCTCGTGGCTTGAGGTTCTGTTTTCCACAAACCTTTTTCCTTACCTAATTGTATTATGACCCCTTTTATGGAGTTTGCAAATTTGATTAAGTTAGATAGCCTGGGACATTGAAACAGTAGATGAACTCTGCATGTTTTGGTTTGTTGGTGCCATATTACATACAACCAATCAGATGTTTACTATATTCTGGATTCAAAAGAATTTAACCAATTGTGTTAGAAAGATATGTGCGTGTGTAACTTTTGTTTCATTCTAAAATTCTTTGTTGCTTTCATTTGGTTATGAATTACGTGTTTTGACTTGTTGGTGTTATACCATGTATGAAAAATCTGATGTTAGCCATAATCTGGATTTAAGTGAACTTAGCCAATCCCGTTAGAAAGATATATATTTCAGTTTAAAAGAAAATTAACATTGTAACAGCCCGATTTTGGGTCTAAACAGAACAGTGGTTTTGAGACCACTAATCCAAGGTCAGAGAAAGTATTTTATTATTATTTAAGATTATAACATGCTTATATTAATGCATGAAAAATTTAGTGAAGTAATTTTAGCATTTATGAGCTTAATTAGGAAAAAGGACTAAATCGCATAAAGTACAAAAGTCCTATTTTGATAGCTAAGAGTGTCAAATAGCTAGAGAACCTTAATTGGAGGTCTTTAAAGGGCAACTAGACCCTTTAGAATAGCATGACTGGCCATAGGGACAAGGAAATAGAAAAGTCAAAGAAATTAGGTGGGTTGGTGACTTAAGTGAATAGATTGAATAAAATAAAATTTACCTCCATCTTCTTTACTCTTTCTTTATTCCCACCGAAATATCAACCATTAGAGGCGCTTGGGAAGCTTGAAAGTTTCAGCAACTTATCCCTCTCTCAAGTAAGTGATTTTGATAGTTTTCTTAATGATTTTTACATTTTTGGACCCCTTGAAGCATGAGCTTTCAAATGAGGGGACCATTTTGCAAAATGGTTGAAAGTCTAGGGTTTTACCATGAGATTTTTCATGTATTTTTCTAAAATTTATGAAATAATATGAGTATTAGATGTGTAATAAACAACTTTTGTGAAAAAGTTTTCATGGAAACCCTAACTAAGGACCATTTTGCATAAGTTGTAAAATAAGTGCGAAATGTGTGAAATAGTGGAAATTTTGGATTTCTATAAGAGTAAAAAGGGTTCGGCTAGGTTTATGATATGAAGAAATTCGATAAAAATTAATTTTCGAGCATAGGGGTAAAATGGTCATTGTGCCCAATATTGAATTTTCGAGTGTCTAGATTAAGGTGTTGTCAAAATGAGAAAATTTTATTATTATAGATCAAGAAATTCAAAATCTGAACCTAGACCAGGGAAAGGCCAAGCAAGTAGATTAGACTGACTAATCGCCATATTTTGTAATCCAAGGTAAGTTGTATGTAAATAATACAACTATATTGTTATTATATGTTTTTGGATTGCTATAGCATGAATTGCTTGATTGTGAAATTGAGAATGTATGATGATAATTGAGACAGTAGAATCTCCCGTTTGAACCATAGGAAATAAATCGGATATTCCTGCCATGACGTATGGGTTATTATGAGCCAGTGTAAGACCATGTCTAGGAAATGGCATTAGCATTAAGACTCGAGCTAGTGTAAGACATGTCTGGGACATGCACTGGCTACGAGATGTGTCAGTGTAAGACCATGTCTGTGACATGGCGTCGGCCTTGATGATGATAGTCAGCGTAAGACCATGTCTAGGGCATGGCATCGACTTGAGATATGAGCCAGTGTAAGAACATGTCTGGGACATGGCATTGACATTCTACCCCATGTTTAGGCTTATTGATTATCCGGTAGTGATCCAAATGGTTCAACGATGAGAGTTATGGTTTAAGTTAATGAGAAAATTATAACCTTGTTGAGTGGTACAGGTACCGATTTAGTATGTATGAGATGTGAGCTCAAAATATGCTATATGATTTGTAATGGATAGTGATGAGTAAGTTGTGCTTATGCCTTCTCTTGTATTATGAGCATGATGATGAATGGTAGAATTGTTGTTATATTTATTTGCATGTAACTTACTAAGCTTTGTACTTACTTCCTCTCCTTTCCATTTTCTTATAGTGCCGCCTAAATAGCTCGAGGACCAACGGACGTCGGAGCCAACGATCACACTATCAGCCGAAGCACTTGGTATAGTTAGATTACTTGTTTTGAGTATGGCATGTATAGGGCTTAGGCATTAATGTTTTGTGTCATTAGGAATTGGCCAAATGTGTTGCCTTGGGCTAAAACCCTTTATTTTGTATAAAGCCTTGAATGAGGGCTAATATTCATTTTGTTATATATATAAAAATGCTATTTTCATGGATGAGTATATTGTATATGTGAAATGTTGTCTATTGTGGCTGCTTTAATTATGTGGATCATTCTTGTATTGGTGTTGATTGATTTTGTGTAGGTTATGTGAGTGAAGGTGACAAAGAGGCTTGGTAGATAGCCTTATTTTTTCCCACACGGGTAGACACACGGGCTTGTGCCTAGGCCATGTGTGACACACGTCATGCCCTACAGGCGTGCGATCCGGTCGTGCGTCCCCTGCACTTAAAATTTGCAAGTCAGTATGCATGGTAGTAAACACACAGGCAGAGACACGACCGTGTGTCTCAGCCGTGTGAAGGACACGGCCTAGCATACGGGCGTATGCCTTGGCCGTGTGACCCTTAAGGATTGCTGACGTCAGAAACAGAATGTCCAGGTTTTTGCAACGGGCTAATACACGGGAGTGTCATGGTCGTGTGAGGGACACGGGCGTGTGCCAGGTCGTGTGAAAACCCCTGTAGGTTCAAAATTGAAATTAATTCTACACGGGTAAGGAACACAGGCGTGTCCCTGTCTGCTTATACCGTGTGAGTCACACAGGCCAATAGCACGACCATGTCGAATTGGTCACATGGCCGTGTTGCCCCTGTGTATAGTGTTATTTTTCAGAGTTCGTTGAAGGACCTGAATTGGTTTTGATTGGTTTTTAAATGAATGTTTGGAGTCTTGTAGGCCATATTGAAGAAGTTTAGACAAAGTTTTAAATTTGACCAAATCTTGATGATTCAGAAACGTAGGAATGCAGGTGTTCAAGGTAGGTAATGCCTCGTATTCTATCCCGGCATAGGGTACGGGTGTGGGGTGTTATAAACATGATTATCTGGAAACTCTAAAAATTAAGCTTCTTTAAATGGTAGTATAAGTAGCAAGGTAAAGCTATTTGAGTTTAAGAGAAGATTAACTATGCATAGTTTTAAACCTAAATTTTGAATAAAGTTGTATGGTTACAGTTTGGGTTATTGGGTATAATTTGTGTAGGGCTGATTCTCCTGCAAGCACATTCAACATTGAAGGAATTGTTCCATTTTCATCTTTTGTTTTCTTAGTTTTCCTTTTTATCTTGAAATATCTACATAAAGCTTGATGGTCTACTGGTACAATTGTTGCTAATAGTGCTTGGTAATTTTCCTCAAATAAAATAACTACCTCTACGATTGTTGTAATTTCAGTGCGCTACCTGGATGACTATAGTTGTTCCGACCAGTATGACAACATATCTTTATCTCTACTTTAATGGAGAAGTATCATTGTTCCAACCAGTGTAATAGATGTAATTTTACCATATATTAATTTTTGAGATCAAAATGTAATTTTACCATATAATTATATTAAGAATGTTATTAAATTATATATTATTTTATTAAATTGTATTTCATAATAATGTTAAAATACGATTAAATTATTTATTTTTATTTTTATTAAAATATATTTAACAATAATCTTATTTAAATTTAATAACAATAATCATCTACCTACAAAAATTTCGCTAAGGGTACTTTGGTCATTTAAGCCTTTTTCCTTATACTATTACAACATCTATTCCATTCAACCAAACACAAGAATTCTATTACAGCTCTATTCAATTCCATTCAACCAAAAAATTGAATTACTGATTACAGCTCTATTCCATTACAACTCGACTCCATTACAACTCTATTCAATTACAACCCTATTCCATTACAGTGAACCAAACATACCATAAGTGTTTTCAAGTGAGTGGCATGTAGAGAGACTTAGTCCATTGTGTTATGTGTTTAATAGTTTGCCCAAATGTATTAGCTTATAATGATTCAAGTGTATATAGCCATGAGATGTGGCTTATATTGGTTATGGGTTTGTAAACCTATTTATCCATGTGCAATGTGCTAACACCTTGGAATGTGATCATGTGCTTATATGTACCGAGATCTTGTGTGATGTGGTTATACTTGTTTGCTATAATTAAGTTGAAGTTAAGTAGTATGATGATAACCGTGGTATAAAAATATAAGTGGTATTATAATAGACAAGGCCAAATGAGTATGAGAAACACAAGTATGATGACATGCAAATGTTATGTTTGTAACTTAATTGAGGATGTTAATCTGTAATTGGATACCATGTTCTATGCCTTTGATGTTGTATAAGTTTGTGAGGGATTAAGGTTGACCAAGGCTTGGAAAATAGCCTAAGTGTTGGCCACACAGACAGAGACACGGTCATGTGTCTCAGCCATGTGGAAGACACGGCCTAGCACACGGGCGTGTATCTTGGCAGTGTGACCTTAAAATATAGCTGACATCATAAACAGAGAGTTACACGGGCTGAGGACACGGGCGTGTCCAAGCCACACGGGCATGTGTGACCACACGGCCTATCCACACGGGCGTGTGACTCTCCAAAACTAGAAAATTTTCTAAGTGTTGTAAAAAGTTCGTAAGTTCTCAATTTAGTCCCAAACCACCCCCGATGTATGTTTTGGGGCTCGTAAGCCCATATAAGGGACATTATGAATATGAATGAATGTTTTTAATTTGAACGAAATTTTTTTATGGCCTGGTTTTACATAGTTGTATACGTTTAAGTCTAGTAATGCCTCGTACCCTGTCCCGGCCTCGCCTCAGGTAAGAGGTGTTACATAATACCCCTTGGTTTGCTAATTTTGCTAACTATTTAGCTTGTGGTTTGATGTCGATTGATAAGACATATCAACAAAAGAAAAAGTTTCTTCACGATGTGAAGTACTATTTCTAGGAAGAACCATACTTGTTCAGAAAGTATGCAGATCAAATGATCAGGAGATGCGTGGCAGAAGATGAAGTACCTAAGATTTTATATCATTGCCACACAATTCCAAATGAGGGACACTTCATAGGTACACGTACTGCAGCTAAAGTATTGCAAGCTAGATTCTTTTGGCAAACACTATTCAAAGATGCGTATTCCAACGTAAAGAGTTGTGATTAATGCTAGAGGGTTGGAAACATCACCAACAGAAATAAGGTGCCCTGAACAAACATTATTGAGGTAGAATTATTTGATGTTTGGGGTATTGACTTTTTCGGTCCTTTCCCTCCATATTTTGGTCACAAGTACATATTGGTAGCAGTAGACTATATATCTAAGTGGGTTGAGGCCGAGGCATAACCGATGAACGATGCTAAGGTTGTGATGAAGTTTTTGTAGAAACATGTGTTTACAAGGTTTGGAACTCCTAGGGCCATCATTAGTGATGAGGGGTCCCATTTTTTGAACAATTGGTTGAAATGGTTACTCGAAAAACATGGAGTGAAGCACAAAGTTGCCACAACTTACCATCCACAACAAATCGGCAAGCTAAACTGGAAAACAAAAGGATAAAAGGCATACTCAAGAAGGTACTTTGCCTAAATCGATGAGATTGGTCCAAAAGACTGGATAATGTTTTATGGGCCTACAAGACAACATACAAGATACCTTTAGGGATATCAGCCTATAGGTTGGTTTTTAGGAAAGCCTGCCAACTACCCTTAGAGTTAGAACACAAAGATTACTGGGCTCTCCAACAATTCAACTTGGATCTTAAGCTTGCTAAAGAGAAAAGGATGCTTCAACTCAACGAGTTAGAAGAGTTCCAAATATTCTCATATGAGAATGCAAACTATTCAAGGAAAGACTTAAAAGATGTCATGACAATCACATTCAAGTTCGAGAATTTGAAGCAGGTCAGCAGGTCTTGTTATTCAATTCCAGATTAAGGTTCTTTCCAGGTAAGTTAAAATCACATTGGTCCGATCCGTTTACGATTCACCAAGTTTTTCCATATGGAGTTGCGAACTTCATGGTCAGAGAGGTAATTTTTGAGTTAATGCTTAGTGCTTAAAACATTACCAGGGAGATAAAATTGAGTGGGATAAAGTCTCTTTCATTTTACCAGATACTTAATCTCTCTTGTTTTCTTTTAAATAAATGATTTAGAGTATATTTTTAGGATTAGTATGTTAAAATAAAATTTGTCTAGGAGATTGGAACTTAACAGGATCACTTGTGACCCCTCCAATCTTTCTTGGGAATTGATTTTAAAATAATCTTACGAGAAATTATTCCCTAAATGGCAAAAGGAATTTTTAATTTTTTAAATAAAGGGGTCAATTTTGATCCAATTTTAGTTGTAGCTCAAATTTCAAAATTTCTTTAAGTCTAGGTACTTAGTTGAATTATTTGCAAAATTTGGTTACTCTTTTGTAAATATTAAAAGTTAATGTCTCTTTTGAAAATATTTTTAAAGGCAACTAAAATAAAGGTTTTTAATTTAATTTTAATAAATAAGATGGTAATAACTAATGTATAATTATATTATAATATATATTAATTATTATCAACTTTGCATAATATTGGAATTAGTTTAAATTTGATCTATTTTAATTAATAGTTTTATTTCAATAAATTAATAGAAAATAATATTTTAATATGCATCATATTAATTATTAGTTGTTATTAACTTTGTATGAAATTAGGACTTAGAATATTTTATTATTAAATCCTTCTAAGAGTTCTAATTGAATCCCTGTCTCCCTTCACTATAAATTCTACCAACTCTCTCCACCATTCACATCACCTTAACCAACTACACCAACACCCACCATCAGCACCCTTAGCAGCTTCATCGCCTAGCAGCCACCCTCGCGTGCACCTTGTGATTTGCTCCCTTGTGCACGTTGCTAGCCTGCCCGATGCCATTGCCTGTTGGTTGCGCACACTATTGCGTCGTTCATGCCAAGCCTTGCTGCTCCTACACGTACTCGCTTGACGCACCTACCCGAGCACCAACCCAAAAACTGCTTCCTGTCGCCACACTTGCCCTCACACCCGGCTCCAAGCTACACTACACACGCCATTGGCACTACCAGCTCCAGCCTGCATGCACCAACAGTGTCGTTGTAACAGCCCGTTTATGGGTTAAATCAGAATAGTGGTTTCGAGACCACAAATCCAAAGAAGAAATATTTATTTTTTATTTCTTTAAGGTCTATAGTATGATTGATAGTGTGAAAATTTTGTTAAGAAATTTTATCGATTGAGTGTCCAATTTGACTAATAGGACTAAATTGCAATAGGTGCAAAATATACATTCTAGAAGCTAGAGGTGTCTAATTACTATGAAATTTTAAATTGGATGTCTTTAAATGGTAATTAGACCATTATAATTTAAGTTGGACAAAAATGGACATGGTTAGGTGAAATTTCAAAGTTTGGCATTAAAGACATTTTGGTCATTCAGTTAATAAAGACAAAATAAATCAAATAAAAGTGTCCATCTTCTTCAATTTAGTCCCCTTAATTGAAGAGTCTCCATAGCTAGGGTTTTGGCCAAGCTTCCAAGCTTGATTGTAAGTCCATTCTTGCCCCGTTTTTCATGATTTTTATGTTTTTGAAGTTGTCTCAACCTAATCTAGCTATTTCAAGGACTAATTTGAAAGAAAGATGAAGTCTAAAATTTTACCTATGTTGAATATTTGTGTATTTTGATGTTTATTGGTAGAAAATGCATGTTTGGTGTTAGATAAACAATATTTACCAATTGATTTTTGATGAAAATGTCAAATAAGGACCTATTTATAAAAGTTGTAAAATGTGTGTAAAAATGTGAATAAATGAAAAATATGGGCTATTATAAGCAAGGAATAGGTTCAGCTAGGCTTGGATTTGATGAAATTGAATGAAAATCATTTTACGAGCCTAGGGACTAAAGTATAAAAAGTTGAAAAGTTAGGGGCAAAAATGCAATTTCTGCCATAAGGTATTTTTGGGATTTAATTTAATAATGTGATGATTGAAAGAGTTAAATGTGGCATTATAGATCAAGAAAGATGAGGTTCTGACCTAGACTGGGGAAAGAACAAGGTTGTGGACTAAATCGAACTATTAGCCATTTTGTACGGAGGTAAGTTCGTATGTTAAAAATATGCTTTAGAATAATTGTACTTAAATGCTTTAATAATGCATGAATTTTATATTTGATTATGTGAATGAGTATAATTCTACGAACGAGTTCGACGACGATTCGATAAGTGAGAAGTCCCGTTGAACTTTAGGAATAGATTAGGATACAAGTGACATGTCACTAGGGTTACCATGTGTTATGTGATTATGTGATCCGGGTGCTAGTCTCGTATGTCCTACCGATGGCTGAGTATACTGGCATATGTTGCAGTTTCTTGACAGCTTGTGTGAGTAGCACCGAGTTGCTACGTCTTGACTGGCAGCTTGTGTGAGCAAGCCCGTTGATAGCTCATGAGCGAGCAATTATGTGATATGAGACTTGGGTAGCTTTGGCTACATATGTGGCACTTAGTGTGAAAAATTTCCCAAGTATCCGACATTATTATTCTAAGTGGTTCACGGGTATGTTAAAGATGAGAGTATGTGTAAATTCATTTCAAGATGGTTCAGGTATGTACATAAAGCCCATGTGTATTAAATTCTTGAAACGATGAATATGAGGTAAGTTTTGTGGTGGAATGAGTTATGATTATAAGACTATGGTAAATTTATATTTAATTATGTTATAATATTTAAACGTTATATGCATGGTAAGGTTGCTTATTTCTTGCATATGAGCTTACTAAGCTATATGGCTTACTCCATTTATTTTCCATGTTTTTATAGTGTCGCCAAGCTAGCTCGGATCGGAGATCGTCGGAGATTCGAATCACACTATCAAACTCTCATTTTGGGTATTGATGATCTTAGTATTTTGGAACTATGACATGTATAAGGACTTGGTCATTTTGTTATATGTGTCATTATGATTTTAGCCAATGCATTGGCTTGTAATTGTCGAAGGCTTGGTTTGATATTTAGCCATGTAAATTGGCTTATCTTGGCTAACTTGGTTTTAAGCCTAAGTATATTCATATATGTGCCAATGTCTTTGGTGATATGGTCATGGTATGCTTGGTGAATGATGGAATGTGATTCATGGCATGAATGTGAAATGTATGGAAATGTGATCTCTTGATGAGATGATAGGTGTCTTAAAAGTAGTTAATTGAGGCTTAATGAATGTAGAATTTGCATGATTGATTTAGGACATAATAAATGTTGTGAGAATGATAGATGTTACTATTGTATTGGCATGGGTTGGTCATATCTGTGAGTGTTTTGGTTGCCTAAGTATATTATGTTTTGTTCCATTGAGTTGGTGTATGTGTAGTGTGAATAACGCTGGCAAATGGCTTGGTAAATAGCCTTTATTTTGTCCACAATGGTAGACACACGGGCGTGTGTCTAGGCCGTGTGTGACACATGGTCTGCCCCATGGGCGTGTGTTCTGGCTGTGTGTCCCCTGCATCTTAATTTTGAAAAACAGAATGCTCAGAATTGAGCACACGGGGAGAGACACGGGCATGTGTCTCAGCCATGTAGACGACATGGCCTCGAACACGGACATGTGCCTCCACCAAACTACTTGTCCAAAAATTTACCCCTTACTTGATTAGATCAGTTGATTATGGCTTGCTCACTAAATCCATTTGCAAGAGCCCTAAACAATAGGCCTTAGGGGTTTCCTGCACTCCAACTAACCCTTATCAACCATCAAACAAATGAACAATCTGAACTAGATGAACAATCACTTACCAAAACCGCCACGCCCAGACTAGGAGGGAAGAATAATTGGCCTACACCCATACCAAAGCCGAAGGTACACGAGTGATATGGACAAAGTGGTACAATCGTACCCCTAGCAGTAACCAGCAGAGAAGAGGAGATATTAAAAGAAAGATCATAATGATAAACTAAAAGAATTGAGAGAGAAGGAGAATAGGACATTCGGCCAAAGAGAAAAAGAAAAGAATGTCAGTTAGAGGAGTAGAGGAAGAATGAAAATCGAAGCAGAGTAAGGCTGTATAGAAAAATAAAGTCGAAACAACAAAACGAGAAACACCCAAATGGTCTCTAAGCAAAAATCAATCCCAAAAATAGAGAAGAACGAAAGGTGGAGAAGCAATAAAACCAAAGACAGAATTCGGCTTAATAGCAACAAGGAAAACGGTTGCTAAAGGAGTAGAGGAAGAAGAACAAAATCGGTCAGTAGGGTATTGAAAATGAAGGACAAAATCGAAATAGGCAAAATGAAATGTACCCGAAACATCCCTCAACAGAATTCGACAATCAAGAAGTTTAAAAAAGAACCAAAAGTGATCACAAAACTAAAAATGGAGAGAAACAATTGCCTAGCCGAATTCTTGGGAAGCAGAAGTTCACAAACAGCACAACTCTCCTTCAAATTCGAACTTGCTCGATTTCCTCCTTAATTTCCTCCTGTCCACCAATTCGAACAATTGAAATCCCCCATAAAGCTCTGCTCAGATTCAGCTAACAACAAATCTGTTCAAACTTATTCAAACTCTTCGTGTTTCGGTCAAACACAACTTCCTCCCATGGCCACCAGTAAAAATAATCGCCATTTGCACAAGCAGGGATTCAAACCTCAGACCTCAGACGCTAGCAACACGCCACTTATCCCTTGGGCCAGCAGGCTCTTTTCTGTCATGTTTTATCCATATTTATTTAAAAGCCTACAGCCTAGAGACAGTGCCTATTCCTTGAAAAACAAAACTTTTTTGCACTTGCTAAGGCTTGAACCTAAGACTTCTCAGACACTTCCCAGAACACTTAACCACTGAAACAAATACACATTTGTGTCACACTCTTACACAATGAAATATTTATGTGCAGTCTCCTAACTGCACCCACTCAAGGCTTAAAACTTCTAAGCCCAAATTTCAGGGCGTTACAATCCAAGAACACGCCTAGACACTGAGTACAAAACCCGAAGGATAATATCCCTCTAGAAACATGCCTAGGCACTAAGTGTTAAGCCCTAAGGCTACACATCCTCCCTCAAAAACACACTTGAATCACTGTAAATGTAACTTGGTAATCCGTAACAAATTTAGGATTCTGTTACATTCAATGAACAAATAAACAATCATTTGTCATTGTCTCATCTCATATCAAATTCGTACAACACGCAAAATAACTCTATTGGCATGCCAATCATATCCCATCTCACGTTTATTCGGGCTCAAAACATGTAACAATTTATCACTTTTCAATCAAGTCCCTTTTATCACCTTTGTATCAATTACAATATTTAAGTTCATATCCAAACAATTCAATTATACAATTCATGCATAACTATTACAAAAATATATAAAGAATTACACTATATGAACTTACCAGGGAATAACAACAATAGAAGAATTTCAATGACTAATATGCTATTTTTCCTTTTCCTCGATTATTAATTAGTTCTTGATTTATAGAGTAATTTATTTCCAATTATCAGTCATAAATACATTATAATAGCTTATTTAATGCATATGATCTCTTATTATCATTTTCGTAATTTTTCTAAAATTTTACATTTTATTCAATTTAGTACCTAAAATTGTATTGTAACACGCTTCTTACCTAAAATTGTAACAAGCTTCTTTTTCACAATTAAACCTAAAAACTTAAAGTTGAATTCATTATCATCCCTTAACATCTCCTAAGTAACTAAATTTACTATAATTTCATGCCATTTTCAACATAATATCATTTTAGTCCTTAAACTCAAAACTAACTAAATTCACTTTACAAAATAGTTCTATTTTAACACAAAGCTTCAAACTCAACCATTAACATCCAAATACCTTAAGAAATAACAATAGTAACTTTTCAAGACTTTGAAAGTGTCACAAAATAGTCCTTGGGCTTGGTAGATTAAGCTACAATGACCTTAAAAACATAAAATTTACGGAAAAAAATGGACCTCAAATTAACCCACATGCACAGTTGAAAGCTTGGCTGAAGCTTAGTCTCCCTTAGAAATGGTTATTCAGTTGAAGCCAAGAAGAAATGAAAAAACTAATGATTTCTTTTCTTTTTACATTTGTTAAACCTTTTATTTATTTACCATTTGACCCTTAATTTCAGATATTTTAATTATAAAACATACATATATACCGTCCACTAGCATAACTATGGATAAATTTCCATATAAAACCATTCAAATTTGTTTTTACACTCAATTAGCACTTATTAGTTAATAGTGATTAAATTTGGCAGTTTTTACGGTTTAGTCCTTTCTCCTTAATTAACTAAATAAACATTAAAATTATTGAACCAAATTTTAATACGACACTCTAATGAGATCATAAATATTAAATAAATAATATTTATGGACTCACTCATTGGAATTGTGATCCCGAAACCACTATTTTTGACATCACTAAAAACAGGTTGTTTCATTATTACTTTTTAAATATTTATATTTATATTTTCCCCTTTTTCGCATAATAAATTAAGTTGAATTCATAAATAATAAAATGTTGGATTATAGTATGCTCACCAAAAAATAAGAAGTGTGGCAATGTGAATGTGCATGTCTAGGATTGACTCTGTCAAGGAAAGACTTGGTATTGAAGCAGTCCAATAAGACTCACCTCCTGGGACCCTACTTGGTGCACAGTTCTCTTTCACTTATTTATTTTTTTCCCTTATGATTTATGTTTTTAAACAATGAGGACATTGTTTCTCTTTAGTTGAGGGAAGGGCCATATTGTAATATGAGATAATTAATTTTTTTCATAAAGGTATGTTTGAAGTGAAAATTGCTCAAAATTTAAATCTTTTTTGCATTATAATGTTAGCTCTAGTGTATGCATAAATCCTTATTATTTCAAGTATTTGTATGCTAACTAAGTTATGATATGTATATAGATCTTAGTGATTATGTATAAAGGCTATCATGAACATTTTTAATTCCTTACAAGAACTAAGTATTCATGAAAGTTTAAATCATTAGAATTGGCTTAGTAACTTCCTTGAGGTGAAATCCTAGGAGGCATGGTAATTTAAAAATGATTTAGGCAATTTTTTTTTTTTGGACTGTTTAAGCCTTTCGAGCTAACCTTAGTAATTATTTATTCCTTGAAGCCTTACTTTGAGTTATATGGCCTGTCTTTTTTTTTTTTTCTGAACCTTACATTGATGAGTCATCCCTTGTTTAATATTTATCTTTATTTGTCCCAAACCTTAAACTCAATTCATCTTGAATATTTTAGTGTTTAAGTTTGAGGGAGTTAGAGAGAAAAACTGGATGCTTAACATAAGTAAAAAAAATGTTGAGGTACATGTAGTTGTATGCTCAAGAAAGTATCTGTTGACCTTAAAAAAATCTAATTGTTGAAAAAAATGTACAGAATATGTACTCAAACTCAAAAGAAGTTGGTATTCTTGGGGGTAATTGTATTGGAAGCTGGGTCTAAGGTTTTAACCTAAAATTTGTCTATCTTTTTCCTACCTTGACCCAAGCCATGTTACAACCTTGTTAAAGACCTATTAATTTAGATTTCTATGCCAACTACATTAGTGGAGAGGAATTACTGAGCTCAACATATGAAGACATAATTTAAACTTTAGGATTTTTGTTTAGCATTACTCGATGGAAACAAAATATTTGATTGGAGAGAATTTAAAGCACATTTATGAAGAGAAGGCATTCAATTCAGAATTTCTTATAGCACTCTAGTACTTGAGAAAATTTGAAAAATGTACATACTTGAGTTACATATTTGCAAAATTTAATTTGAGTATGATTTCACTAATGCATGACTAGATGAAAAATTAATTATACTTAGTATGTTGCAATTATGTTGTTCTTGCCTCTATAAAGTGTCATTGCTTGGGACGAGTAATGAATTAAGTTTGGGGTGTGATAACTCTAAAATATAGAGTTATCTTTAGCACTTTTTAAACTAATAATTCATGCAAATTTCAAATGTTTGATAACAAATTTGGAGTTTCTACTATAATTGTGTCTTATTAGCTGATACTACGATGAATTTGCTAATTTGATCATTTTATACACTAAAACACCCGATTTTTGCAGTTTTTGTAACAACTGATGCCCTGGAGGAAAAGGAAATCTTAAAGCCCACCTTTTTTTATGCTCAATGTTGTAGCATTTCCATAGCATGAGCTATGAAGAAGATGGATGATTTATGATCAGCTTTGGATGCCCAATTAAAGGAATAATGGACCTTGGAAATTCTTTTGACCCAGCTCAAGAATTAAGTCAGCAAAATGGACAGCCTTCTAAGGAGGTAGGGAGTCAAACCATCCATTAAGGAGGAGAAGGACCAACTGTCCGTAGAGGTGCCTAAATCAGCCACCCAAGAATTGGTAAAATATTTAAAATCAATCACAAAAACTCCCCAGGGGTCGTTCAACTCCCCTCCCCCTTTTAAGGTTTCTCTCTTATGAATCAAGCATGAAATAACCCAAAAATAGCAAAGTCATCCATCCACTTTTCTTAAAGCAAGGGCCAACCATGGGAAGAGAGATTTTCAAGGCTCTCATTTGCTAAAGATAGCCAACCTCTTCAAGTATAAATACCCCCTAGCTATTCACTCATTTCATTCATCTCTTTTCCCATTCCTCATTCTTTCACTACCCATTTGAGAGGGGAACACAAGAGTTTGAGAGAAGTATTTCAAAATTTCTTTGAGCAGCAAAATTTCAACCTCCCTAACTCAGCCCAAACGTGACAGTTATATTCTGATGGCTACATTAGACACCGAAATGGCCTAGTAAAATAATTATATTTTGAAAATGGTGTTTTTAAGTCGTTTGCTTATCTTTAGAGAATAAGTTAGCTTGTTTATCTTAGTTTTACGGAAACATTAATCTTTAAGCCAAATTAGAACTAATGTCTAAATTGTAGTATCATTATGACATTTGAAAACTTGTATTATTTTCGATCAAGTGAGCTTTTAAAGTTTGAGTTCCGCAAAGGAAAAGTACATTGTTTATAGATTTTATTTAAAAACATGCTTCTTGCTTGCTTAACCAAATTAATTAATTTAACTAGTTTCACAGTTATCCATGCATATGCAGAGTTCCAAAACAAACTAAATCCAAACCCATGCCTTAGTCCATATAAAAACTATACAAAACCAATAAAGCTTACAAAAAAATCAAGTCTAAAATACTTTTTGAAAATCCGAGATGAATCCTCCAAATACTGAGTATGAGTTCTAACCTCACGAGTTATCTGTAAAAGGGTAGTCAAAGGGAATGATCTATAAAGCTAAGTGTGAGTCATGACACATAAGTAATCAGTGCAGAAATAGTAAATACAACATACAAGCTAACAATATTGTAGTAGCGCATCAATCATAGTTCACAGAGTTTATAGGGTTTATACTCATGCTCATGACAATAGTACAATTTCATATAATGCAGTGAAAGTTCCTACCCATCCATCCGCTACACACCATAAGATTTTCTCAGAACTCATCTACTCGTACACACCATAATAATTATGGGTACACCACCAATAGATTACAGATGAACTGCTAGTAAAGACTACAGATAAACTGCCAGTAAATGTGTGGATAAACCACCAGTAATATTACAGATGAATCGCCAGAACTCCACACCAACATTAAATGCCTACAGAACTCTACAATCACCTTACCCCATGTAACAGATAGGCATATCATGTGAAGGACAAAATCAGTAACAATATTAGCATGCTTTTAATCATGCGATAAATTTCAATTCAATGTTCAAGCAACATCAATAAGCATGTGATAGCATCATGAGTCATGCTATAATAGAACAATAGTATTTAATAGCAACACACTCATATTGAGCTGGCACGGATTATATCTCATATAGAATAAGCTAAGCACCGAAATCACTTACCTCACATTCGGTCAAAGCAGAATAACACATACATACATTTGACCATTCTAGAAAAGTCATTATACACATTCGACCAATAGAAGATCATCCTAGTTATGGTATACAAATAATCGATCAAGGCACAAAAGGGGTACACACATATTTAACTGATCATAAATAGGGTACACACACATTTGGTCATCACAAAAAACACACAATTCACTCATGGGCAGGACACACACCTTTAACCAGCACTAACAGTCCTCTGAAGCACTTCTACAATTCAGATCTGATTCGGTTCTTTTCAGATTTGTACCTTGAACGTTAAAAACACACATAAGATCACACATTAGAATCAACTAAGCACCATAAGAAGATTTGGCCATGCCAGATCTGTGATAAGATCTATATAACTGATTAGCAAAATAGAAATAGGATGATCCCATTATAGAAAATGAGATATGCTCACTTACATATTGAAAATGGAAAAGTCAATGGAGATGTAAGCAATAGAGATGGGGATTCAACAAAGAATGGTGAAGATAATATTAGTTTGGAAAAAATTAAAAGGATGAGAGAGCAAAAAGCAAAGAAGATGCAATAGTGGAGAAAATGAGAATGGTGAGAGAAAAGATTCGGCCTCAATAGAGAAAAGAAAAAAATAGAGAAAAGAAGAGAAGAGAAGAGCAAAAGGGATGACACAAGAACAAAAGGGAGATAATTAAGGTTTGAGAGGAAAAAAGGCCTGAATAAAAAATAAATTATGCTATATACTAGGATTTAGAAGCATATGGACAACAATTAGGGTTTTGAAGCAAAAGATGAGATAGAAAATAATATGCGTAGGTGAGGAATCGATCTTGAAACTCAAGGACTAAACTAGTAACATTTAACCATATGGTCAAAAACTAATTATATCTTGAAAGTAGATAAAATTACAATGAAACTCGGGGCGTGACAACTCTCCCCTCCTTAAAAGAAATTTTTGTAACACCCTTAACCCGTTTCCATCATCAGAATAGGGTTTCATAGTATTACCGAAACATTCAGAACATTTTTCAGATAATTCTTATAAATTACTATTCATCTACTGAGATCATTCAAGACGCCTTTAATTGGACCCTCAAGGTCTAATACGAGCATTATAATCAAGTCGGGGCTTAATCGAAAACTCATAAAATTTTTTGCAACATTTTAAAAAATTTTCCAAGGTGCAGGGCTCACACGCCCGTATGGTCTAAGGTCACACCCGCGTTGTAACAGCCCGTTTTAGGGTCAAATCAAAACAGTGGTTTCGGGACAAAAAATATGAAGTAGAAATATTTATTTTATTATTACTTTAAGGTCTACAGTATGATTGAATGATTATGTGAAAATTTTGTTAAGAAATTTTATCGATAGAGTGTCCGATTTGACTAATAAGTCTAAATTGCAATAGGTGCAAAATATGTGTTCTAGAAGCTAGAGGTGTCTAATTCCTATGAAATTTTAAATTGGAAGTCCTTAAATAGTAATTAGACCATTATACTTTTAGTTGGACAAAAATAGACATGGTTAGATAAAATTTCAAAGTTTTACATTAAGGGCATTTTGGTCATTTGGTAAATAAAGGCAAAAAAACTAAAATAAAAGATGTTCATCTTTATCAAATTAGTCCCTTAGCCAAAATTCCAAGGGTCTCCATAGATAAGGTTTTTCCAAGCTTTCAAGCTTGATTGTAAGTCCGTTCTTACCCCGTTTTTAATGATTTTTATGTTTTTGAAGTTGTCTCAACCTAATCTAACTATTTCAAGGACTAATTTGAAAGAAAATCAAAGTATAAAATTTTACCCATGTTGAATATTTACGCATTTTTATATCTAATGATAGAAAATGGATGTTTGATGTTAGGTAAACAACATTTACCATGTGATTTTTGATGGAAATGTCAAATAGGGACCTATTTGAAAAAGTTGTAAAATGTGTGTAAAAATGTGAATAAATGAAAAATCTCGGCTGATTTGAGTACTAATAATATTCGGCTAGGCTTGGGTAATGAAGAAATTGAATGAAAATTATTTTTCGAGCCTAGGGACTAAAATGTAAAAAGTTGAAAAGTTAGGGCAAAGTTTAATTTTTTCCATAAGGTGTTTTTGGATTAAATTCAATAATGTGATGATTAAATGAGTTAAATGTGGTATATAGATCAAGAAAGACGAAGTTTTGACCTAGACCGGGGAAAGAACAAAGTTGTGGACTAAATCAAACTATTAGCCATTTTACCGATGTAAGTTCGTATGTTAAAAATAAGCTTTAGAATAATTGTTCTTAAATGCTTTAATATTGCATGAATTGTATGTTTGATTATGTGAATGAGTATAACTCTACGAATGAGTTCGACGACGAATCGGGAAGCAAGAAATCCCGTTTGAACCTTAGGAATAGGGTAGGATACAAGTGATATGTCACTAGGGTTGTTATGTGTTATGTGATTATGTGATTCGGGTGCTAGTCTTGTACATCCTACCAGTGGCTAAGTATATTGGCATATGTTGCGGATACTTGACAGCTTATGTGAGCAGCATCGCGTAGCTACATCTTGACTGACAGCTTCTGTGAGCAGGCTTGTTGATAGCTCGAGAGTGAACAACTATGTGATATGAGACTGGGGTAGCTTGGGCTACATATATGGCACTTAGTGTGAAAATTTCCCGAGTATCTGACATTTTTATTTTGAGTGGTTCATAGGTATGTCAAAGATGAGAATATGTGTAGGTCCATTCCAAAATGGTTCAGGTATGTACGTAAAGCTCATGCTTATTAAATGCTTGAAATGATCAAAAAGGAGGTAAGTTTTGTGATGGAATGAATTTTTATCATGAGACTATGGTAAATTTAAATTTAATTATGTTATATTATTTGAATGTTATATGCATGGTAAAGTTGCTTATTTCTTGCGTATGAGCTTACTAAGCTATATAGCTTACTCCATTATTTTCCATGTTTTTATAGTGTCACCAAGCTAGCTCAGATCGGAGATCGTCGGTGATTCGAATCACACTATCAAACTTTCATTTTAGGTATTGATGATCTTAGTATTTTGAAAGTATGGCATGTATAGGGACTTGGTCATTTTATTATATGTGTCATTAAGACTGGCCAAATGTATTGGCTTGTAATAGCTATTGGTTGATTTAGTACCTTGTCATTGCTAATTGGCTTATTTTGGCTAACATGGTTGTAAGCCTAAGTATATTCATATATGTGCCAATGTCTTTGTTGATATGGTCATGGTATGTTTGTGATTGATGGAAATGTGATTTAAGGCTTGAATGTGAAATGTTTGGTAATGTGATCTATTGATGAAACGATGAATTTGTGTATAATTAGTTATCTTGAAAATAGTTAATTGAGGTTTGATGAATGTGAAATTGGCATGATAGATTTAGCTATTGTATTGTCATGTGTTGGTCATAATTGTGGATGTTTTGGTTGCCTAAGCATATTATGTTTTGTGCCATTGAATTGGTGTATGTGTATGTAAGAATAAGGGTGGCAGATGGCTTGGTAAATAACTTTTATTTTGTCCACGCCGGTGGACACACGGTCTGCCCCATGGGCATGTGTTTTGGTCGTGTGTCCCCTGTACCTTAATTTTGAGAAACATAATGCTCAGAATTGAGCATACGGGCAGCGACACGGGTGTGTGTCTTAGTCGTATGGACGACAAACCTCAGGCACGGGCATGTGAAGTCTGTACCTATTTTATGAAAATTAATTTTCCACACGACCTAGGACATAGGCGTGTGACTTGGCCGTATGATCTCAATTTGTTCATGGGTTACAAATCAGAGAGTTACACGGGGTCGGGACACGGGCGTGTGTGACCACACGGCCTGCCAACACGGGTGTGTCCCATATTCACACAGCGTGTGACCCCTGTTTACTAGAAAAATTTTCTAAGTTTTGTAAAACTTTTTCGAGTTCTCGATTTAGTCTCGAACTACTTCCAAAGCAAGTTTTGGGCCTCATAAGCTCGTACTAGGGACTTTATGATTGAATGTGTGTAACACCCCGAACCCGAGACCGTTGCCGGAGTCAGACACGAGGGGTTCGCAAACTTAAATCACTAATTGCACAGTCCATTTTAAATTTCCAGACGAGCTGGCTAACTGCGTCACTGTCACCTTAAAAATCATATCTCGAGTTCCAAAAGTCGAAAACCAGTTCCGTAAATTTTTCCTGAAACTAGACTCATATATACATCTACAAATTTTTTTCTAGAATTTTTGGTTGAGCCAATTAGTACAGTTTATTAGTTAAAGTCTCCCCTGTTTCAGGGTTCGACCACACTGACCTTCAGGCATTACAACTTGGATATCTCCCCGTACAGGGCTTCAATACTGATGCCGTTTGTTTCTATAGAAACTAGACTCGAAAAGGAATCTTTACATATGTGGAAAAACTTCTAATTATCTCTGGTTAATTTATAATGAATTTCCAAAGTTGGAACAGGGAATCCAGAAACCGTCCTGGCCCTGTTTCGCGAAAACTTAAATATCTCCTAATATACTGTTCATATGATCATTGCGTTACTTTCCTATGAAAATGAATTCATCAAGGTTCGATTACATAATTTCCATTCCTACTATTTTTAGTGATTTTTCACATCCACATCACTGCTGCTATCAGCATCCATTTTTAAGGTAGACTTTACCTATTACATAGTTTCCATGCCTCTTAATGAACATATACATTCAAGATGACTATAACATTATGCTCAAAACGTATATAAGACATTTTCGCATGGATATCCAAAGTTTTACTTACCAAAGTTCAAACAAAACATAATAGCCTATACATGCCGAAATGTTCTCTTAGACCAACTAGGAAGAAGATACCAAAAAGTTGCAAGCTGGTGTGATGACTTCGACGATGGTCCCGAGCACACAAAATGGATCAAAGGAACCTAAACAAGTGACAAATAAACACACCGAATGAGTATATAACTCAGTAAGTCATAAGCATTACACTACTGTCCATTTATAAAATATCATAAAAGAAATCAAATAATGCAAGATTAGGTACTCCATCCATACCGACTATGCCATAATTTCACGCACATTTATGATTACATGCTCTCAACTAGCCAAGCCTCCATTGACATCTCGTATGATATTCGATATGATATTTGATGCATCTCCACACATCATTTTATTTTCATTTAGATTATACTAATAATAGCATTTCATCTACTCCACAATAATATTATGTTCCTACTTCAAATATAATCACCACATAGGTTCAAGACTTACCAAGCTCAGTTCCAAATATAAACATAACATCTATTCCTTATGAACTCAAAATATCTACTCATTCCGCTGTCTATGATCTACTCGATAAAGTCGCAGACTTAACGTTAATGATTATTCGAAAATACTGATGAAGTCCGCACACTTAGTGCTTAATATTCAAACTCGCACACTTAGTGCTATACAATTCAAACTCGCACACTTAGTGCTATACAATTAAACTCGCACACTTAGTGCCAATCTCATTATAGTAAACGTTTATACCCGCACACTTAGTGCCAAAATTAGCAACTCAATACATCTCACTTCTTTTTTTTACACTCGATAAATTTTGTCACTTCATGCAATTATATATCATTCCATTCGGCATAAGTACACAGGTATTATGATTATTTATATCAATACAAAATATATGCTTAATAACTTACCTTGTGTTGGGTAAAACGGTTCTAACTCGGCTACTCGATGTTCTTTCCTTTGCCTTTGCTTGATTCTCCTCCTTTAACTTCTTGAGCTTAATCAACAAATTAACTAGTTTAACCGTCTTGCTAAATATTTATATCAAAATATTAATGATTTCATATCATAGGAGATACATGACTAATTCTTATCTTCCTACCATATGTTTTTGAGCTATTCGACTAATAACCATATGCTATCGCCCTACTATCAATAATCCAATCACACATGCATATATATATATATATATGGCCGAATGTGCAAAGCTTAGACTCAACATCACCTATGCTCTTAATTTGATGGCCGAATATGCATACATATATATATATGATATCAACTATACTATCATCTTTAATTCATCTAAACACAAAATTTCATCTCATGAACACTTGACCGAATTCTTCCTAATTTAGCATGGCTTCACATATATTTGTAACATCCTACAAATCCACATATACCACATTTCTACATAAATTTTCTTTTACTTTTCCACTACTTCCACTCACAACATCAAAAGCACCATACACATGTATCATTACAAAGCTTCACACTTAGCATGCAAATGACATCAACACAAATCCACCTTAGCCGAAACTTAACCCATCTTCATGCCTCATCACCACAACATCAAACATCAACCAAGAAGACAACACCCATGGCCGAAATCATCTCCATCCCATAGCAAAGATTTAAACCATGGGCTAGGTAGAACTCAAACTAACAACTAAAAACATGCATGAATCTCATGGACAACATCAAACATACCTTAGTCTAGCAAACTACCATAGCTGATTTTCTCAAGCTCTTCCCCCCCTTCTTCTTAGAACATTCGGCCAAGGAAAAAAATGTGAAAGGATGGACACTTTTTTTTCCTTTGTTTTCATCATATTCCATTTTTTTTTCATTATTTTATTCTTTCTAACATAACCACTAACCCAACATGTTTGCAACATGTTTCCAACTCATAGCATGGCCGGCCACCATGCTTAAATTTTGGGTAAATTGACATGCAAACCCATCATTTTCACAACATGCATTAATAGACCACTTTACATTTGCCTAGCACATTTCTAAATTTTCTCACATAAGTCCTATTTGATAAAATTCACTTACAATTAACAAAATCCAAACATGAAATTTTCACACATGCATATGTACATATAATGAGCATCAACTATGACGGTTAATTATTTTTTTTTTTGACTCAGTTTAGTGGTCCCGAAACCACTTTCCGACTAGGGTCAATTTAGGGCTGTCACAATGTGAATGGTTTTAATTTGGATGCAAATTTATGACTCGGAATTGTATGATTGCTTGTGATATGAGTCTGGTAATGCCGCATACCCTATTTCGGCGTTGAATACGGGTGAGGGGTGTTATATTTAGTGGTTTTAGAGCAATGGTTTAGTCGATTCTCGGACTACCGTAGCGTTTGTAAGAGTCTAGCTATACATGTGTTATATAAATTTCAATAGCGTGACGACTTTAGACAATTTAAACTACATTTCATATAATAAATGGATCCCGACAGAGAAGTATCCGATGACGTTGAAAGTAAAGCACTGGCTCCCACTCAAGGGACCGCGCCATCTGAAAGTAGACTAATGACAATTAGTCAAGGAGGAGAAGATGGAAAAGCCTTCCTTCAAAGGATGAATGAGTGGTTTGTTGTGTTTGTTCAGACAAATCTGGCTGTCCAACATCCTCCACCCCCACCTAACCCTTAACTGGTTCCCGTAGCTCCCCAAGGTGTGGAATTGGTAAGACTGAATAAGCCTCCAGTTGATAAGATTTAGAAACAAGGGGCTGAAGAATCTAGAGCAAATGTCGATGATGATCCTGAAAGAGCAGAATTCTGGTTTGAGAATTCTATCCGAGTATTTGATGAGATTTCTTGCACACCGGAGGAGTGCTTGAAATATGCTATATCACTTCTGAGGGATACGACATATCAGTGGTGGAACACTCTTATATTTGTGGTACCGAGGGAAAGAGTTACCTGGGATTTCTTCCAAGAGGAATTCAAAAAGAAGTACATCAGTCAACGGTTTGTTAATCAGAAACGTAAAGAGTTCATAGAGTTGAAACAAGGCCGAATGACTGTGACTAAATACGAGCAAGAGTTTGTTAGACTCGGTAAGTATGCTCGAGAATGTGTTTCAACTTAGGCTATTATGTGTAAGAGATTCGAAGAGGGGCTAAATGAGAACATCAGGCTGTTAGTTGGGATTTTAGAGTTGAAAGAATTTGTTGTGCTGTCGAACAAGCTTGCAAAGCCAAAGAGTTGAGTAAGGAAAAGAGAAAAGCTGAGTTTGAGGCTAGACATTCGAGAAAGAGGCCGATGAATAAGTCATTTCAATCTTCGTCAAAGAAATTGAGAGATTTTTATGCTCGATCAAATGCTTCAGCTGGGTATCCCAACAGAGATCGTGGAAGCAATATTTGGGCTCTAAGGCCCAGACTACGTTAATAACGAGTGTTGGTAATGCTAGCTCTAATAAGCCTGAATGCGAACACTGTGGTAGACGACATCCTGGTGAATGTAGGATGAATAACGGAGCTTGTTTTAAATGTGGCTCCCAAGATCATTATATTCGAGATTGCCCGAAAATTGTTGAAAAATATAATTTTTAGAATGCAAGATTGAGTAACACTGCTGCTAGAGGGAGGCCGGTGAGAAATATGAGAAATGGGACCAGTAGTAGAGGAGTATCCAAAGACTCAGCTGTGAGATCGGAAGCTAGAGCACCTGCAAGAGCTTATGCTATTCGTGCTCGCGAGGATGCGTCCTCTCCTGATGTGATCACTTGTTTATTTTCTCTCTATGATACTGATGTAGTTGCATTAATTGATTTTGGATCGACTCATTCCTATATTTGCATGAATTTGGTATCTAGTAAGAATTTTTCTGTTGAGTTTACTGAGTTTGTGATTAAGGTGTCAAACCCCTTAGGAAAATATATCTTAGTTGATAAAGTTTGCAAGAGTTGTCCTTTAATGATTCGGGGTCACTGTTTTCCAGCTGACTTAATGCTTTAGCCATTTGATGAGTTTGATGTGATACTTAGAAGGATTAATTGACTCTGCATGATGTAGTAGTGAATTGTAGATGAAAAGTTATTGAATTGAAATGTCAAAACAATGAAACTCTTCGGGTTGGGTCAGATGAGTCGGATGAATTGCCTATTGTGATTTCATCGATGTCGGCTCAGAGGTATGTAAGAAAGGGTTGTGAAGCATTTCTCACATATGTACTGAATACTAAGGTGTTTGAATTGAAGATCGAATCTGTACTAGTAGTTTGTGAATATTCAGATGTGTTCCCAGAAGAGTTGGCAGGGTTACCACCGGTCAGAAAGGTGGAGTTTGCTATTGATTTAGTACTGGGACTGCACCAATATCAATAGCTCCGTATAGAATGGCTCCAATCGAGTTGAAAGAATTAAAGTCTTAGTTACAAGAGTTGATAGACAATGGTTTTACGAGACCGAGTTTTTCTCCCTAGGTGCACCGGTATTATTCGTCGAGAAGAAAGATGGATCCATGAGACTTTGTAACAATTATCGTCAACTTAACAAGGTTATGATAAAGAACAAGTACCCTTTACCGAGGATTGATGATTTGTTTGACCAGTTGAAAGGGGCAACAATATTCTCAAAGATAGATTTGAGATTTGGTTACTATCAGCTGAGAGTTAAAGACTTGGATGTTCCGAAAACTACATTCAAAATGAGGTATGGGCATTATGAGTTTCTTGTTATGCCTTTTGGATTAAGTAATGTTCCTGCTGTTTTTATGTATTTGATGAATCGAATCTTCCGACCGTATTTAGATAAGATTTTGGTTGTGTTTATTGATGACATTTTGATTTATTCTTGAGATGAGGCAGAGCATGCTAAACATTTAAGAATTGTATTGCAGACTTTGAGAGATAAGAAATTGCTTGCTAAGTTCAGCAAAAGTGAGTTTTGGCTTTGAGAAGTCGGATTTTTGGGGCATATTGTATCAGCGAAAGGTATAAGATTTGATCCGAGTAAGATTTCAACAATTGTGGATTGGAAACCGCTGAGAAATGTATCCAAGGTTAGAAGCTTTTTGCGCTTAGCTGGGTATTATCAATGATTTGTCAAGGGATTCTCGATGATTGCTACACCTATGACAAAATTGTTACAAAAAAATGTTAAGTTTGAGTGATCAGAGAAATGCCAAAAGAGTTTTGAACAGTTGAAAGCATCGTTAACTAAGGCACCGGTATTAGTGCAACTTGAGTCAGGAAAAGAGTTTGTGATTTTTAGTGACGCGCCATTGAACGATCTAGGATGTGTGTTGATGTAAGAGGGTAAAGTGATAGCTTATGCCTCGAGACAGTTAAAACTGCATGAGAACAACTATCCGACGCATGACTTGGAATTGGCTGCCATTGTGTTTGCTTTAAAGATTTGGCAACACCATTTATTCGGTGACAAGTGCCACATCTATACCAATCATAAGAGTTTAAAGTACTTGATAACTCAGAAGGATATAAATTTGCGACAACGGAGATGACTTGATTTGTTGAAAGACTATGATTCTAGGAAAGGCGAATGTGGTCGCCGATGCTTTGAGTAGGAAATCATTGTTTGCTTTGAGAGCAATGAATACTCGATTGAATTTATCTGATGATAGCTCAATCATAGCTAAGTTGAAAGCTAGACCAGTATTTCTTCAACAAATTTGCGAAGCTCAGAAAAGTGACAAAGAACTTCAAGCTAAAAGAGTTCAGTACGAATTGACTAGTGATTCAGATTTTCGAATTGGGGCCGATGATTGTTTAATGTTCCAAGGTAGGATTTGTTTACCGAGACATATTGAGCTTATTTAGAAAATTCTTCACGAGGCACCAAATGGTTGTCTGCCTGTTTACCCAGGAAGTACGAAGATGTATAATGAGTTCAAGAAGTTGTATTGGTGGTTAGGTATGAAAAGAGATATTTTTGAATTTGTATCAAGATGTTTGATTTGCCAACAAGTAAAAGCTGAACATCAAGTACCTTCAGATTTACTTCAACTTGTGATGATTCCTGAGTGGAAATGGGACAGAATTACAATGGATTTCATAACTAAATTACCTCTGACTCCGAAGAAGAAAGATGTTGTTTGGGTCGTTGTTGATAAATTGACAAAATTGGCTCATTTTATTCCGGTACATACTGACCATTCACTTTATAAGCTAGTTGAGTTGTAAATTGTTAGATTACACGGAGTGCCTATTTATATTATTTTAGATAGAGATCCGAGGTTTAAGTTATGATTTTGGAAAAAGTTGCAAGCATTGGGCACAAAGTTTAACTTTAGTACCGCATTCCATCTGTAGACCCACAGTCAATCTAAAAAGATGATTCAGGTACTCAAAGACTCGCTGTTGTGTTTTAGAGTTCGAAGGTAGTTGGGAAAAATATCTACCTTTAGTCGAATTTGCTTACAACAATAGTTTTCAGTTGAGTATAAAGATGGCATCGTATGAGGCATTGTATGGTCGTAAGTTTCAAACTCCGTTGTACTGGACCGAGCTCAGTTAGAGACAGATTCACAGGGTTGATTTGGTTAGAGAAACAGAAGAAAAAGTGAAAATAATTCGTGATTGTTTGAAAGTAGCTTCGGATAGACAGGAATTGTACGTGGATCTAAAACCAAAGGAAATTGAATTTCGATTCGGTGATAAGGTATTTCTGAAAGTATCTCCGTGGAAGAAAATCTTTAGGTTTGATCACAAAGGCAAGCTGAGTCCACACTTTATCGGTCCATATAAGGTTATAGAAAGGGTAAGACCAGTGGCTTATCGGTTAGCTTTACCGACAGAGTTAGAAAGGATCCATAATGTGTTTTATGTGTCTATGTTGCGATGATATCTATCAGATCCATCTCATGTAATTTCACCAACTAAGGTTGAGATTCGACCCGACATGACTTATGGTGAAAAACTGATCAAGATCCTAGCCCGGGAAGTTAAACAGTTGAGAAATAAAAATATAGCACTAGTGAAAGTTCTGTGCCAAAGACATGGGGTCGAAAAAGCTACGTGGGAGACCGAGGAAGCTATGAGAAAATAGAACCCAAACCTCTTTTCTGGTAAAATTTTCGGGGACAAAAATCCCTAAAAGGGGAAAGTTATAACAACTCGTTTTCAGGTCAAATCAAAACAGTGGTCCTGGGACCACAAATACAAAGTAGAAATATTTATTTTATTATTATTTTAAGGTCTACAATATGATTGAATAATTGTGTGAAAATTTCGTTAAGAAATTTTATCAATAGAGTGTCCAATTTGACTAATAAGACTAAATTGCAATAGGTGCAAAATTTGTGTTCTAGAAGCTAGAGGTGTCTAATTGCTATGAAATTTTAAATTGGAGGTCTTTAAATAGTAATTAGACCATTATACTTTAAGTTGGACAAAAATGGACATGGTTAGGTGAAATTTCAAAGTTTGGAATTAAGGGCATTTTGGTCATTTGGTAAATAAAAACAAAATAACTAAAATAAAATATGTTCATCTTCATCAAATTAGTCCCTTAGCCAAAATTCCAATGGTCTCCATAGCTAGGGTTTTGCCAAGCTTTCAAGCTCGATTGTAAGTCCGTTCTTGCCTCATTTTTAATGATTTTTATGTTTTTGAAGTTGTCTTAACCTAATCTAGCTATTTCAAGGGCTAACTTGAAAGAAAATCAAAGTATAAAACTTTAACTATGTTTAATATTTGTGTATTTTGATATCTAATGGTAGAAAATGGATGTTTGATGTTAGGTAAACAACATTTACCATGTGATTTTTGATAAAAATGTCAAATAAGAACCTATTTGTAAAAGTTGTAAAATGTGTGTAAAAATGTGAATAAATGAAAATTGTGGGCTGATTTGAGTACTAATAATATTCGGCTAGGCTTGGGTAATGAAGAAATCGAATGAAAACCATTTTTCGAGCCTAGGGACTAAAATGTAAAAAGTTAAAAAGTTACAGGCAAAAATGTAATTTTTTCCATAAGGTTTTTTTTTATTAAATTGAATAATGTGATGATTGAATGAGTTAAATATGGTATTATAGATCAAGAAAGACGAGCTTCTGACCTAGACCAGGGAAAGAACAAAGTTGTGGACTAATCGAACTATTAGCCATTTTGTACCGATGTAATATCCCAAAATTGGGTCTAGTTGGAACAGATGTTTTGGGACCACAAAATCTGAGATAAATATAATTAATTTATGATTATTTTGAGGTCTATGATATGATTGCATGATTGTGTGAAAATTTCGTGAAGAAATTCTATCTATGCATAAAGTGCTCAATTTGAAGTTAGGGACTAAATCGAATAAGTTGAAAAACTTGCATTCTAGAATTTTCTAGTATGAAATTGCTTTGAAATATTAATTAGGAGATCTTAAATAGCAATTTGACCAATTTCTAAGTGATGGACAAAAATTGGACATGGATGGAATTTTTGAAAGTTTAGTAAGGAAGGGCATTTTGGTCATTTGGTCATTAAAAGAAATAAAAAGGGAAAATAAAGCCAAAATTTACTCATTTTTTTCATGGAGGCCTAAATTAGCATGGGGGAAACCATGGCTAGGGTTTTCAAGCTTTCCAAGCTCAATAGTAAGTCCGTTCTAACCTCGTTTTTCAAGTTCTTTACGTTTTTGGAATCCCGGTAATTTGATTAAGCTTATTCTAGCAATAATTTAAGCTAGGGTTCATATTTGGAAAAATACCCATGGGTGAAATGTGTTTATTTTTCTGTTTTATGATAGAATATGAGGTTTTAAATTATGTTAGACAACTTGTGCTACTCGGTTTTGAGTGAAAATGAGTAAAAGGGCTTAATCGGTAAAAATACCTAATAGTCATAAGTATATGTTAGAGTGAGAATTTGATGTTTCCATAGAAGGGAAAAGTGATCAGCATGTCATAAAACATAAGAATAAGGGATGAAGTTTAATTCCCGAGCCTAGGGGCAAAAGTGTAAATATACAAAAGTTTAGGGGCAAAATTGTAATTTTTTCAAAGTTTGAGTTAAGGACTGTTACATTAATTAAATAAGTAAAATATGATGTTTTAGATCCTGGAAAATGAGATTTGAACCTAGAATGAGAGAAAAATCGAAAATTGGGAAAGTTGGTAAAATGATCATTTTAGTATCGAAGTAAGTTCATATGTATAATAAGCATTAATTTATGCATGTTTCAATGTAAAATTGATATATTTATTATAATTTTCGAGGTGTTGAAAGTATGTAAGTTGGTATGATAATAATACTGACAATAATCTTTGTAATTTATATTTGAAAGTTAAATTTAGTGAATTAATTGAATTATGTTAAATTAAATGATTATGGTGCCAAGTTTATGAATTGATTTAAAAATATGTTTATGGTACATGAAGTGCATTGAATTATCATACATAAATGTGATTTCTATGATTATGGATATTATGGGAAATTATAAGTTCATATGATTTTTAATAAGGCAATGTGTAATTTAATATTATTGCCTTGATATTAAATGAGATGTAAGTTTTATGTAAGTAATACATCAATATTACTTGTATTATGATATTGTATAATAATATTGGAAATATGTTTGTGGATAATTACTTGATTGGTGAAATTGTTGGAAAAGAGAGAAATCCAGTTGAACCTTGGAAAGATTGGATGATCTGAGATAGTATGTAGCTAGGTCACATGTATGGTGCTGAGTGCACATCATGTGTACAAGAGAGCTACAAGACATTATGATGTAGCTAGGTCGCATGGGTGATACTATGTATACACCATGTAGACAAGAGAGCTACGGGATATATGTAGCTAGGTCGCATGCGTGGCTCCAGGTGAAGGACACCATGTAGACAAGAGAGCTACGAGATAAATTGGCTAGGTCACATGGGTGGTACTGAGTGTTCACCATGTGTACAAGAGAGCCGAACTCTATGATGGGTGGAGCTATGTGCTGAAACCACCAAGTATCGAGGATTGATCCGAAGTGTTCAACGGGAGACTCTCTATGTATTGCTTTGTGAGTTTTGTGATGAATAAGTGCATGAACTCGGTTATGTGAATGATGTGTTCATTAAGTGACCAGGATGTGGTAAGGTTATAAACAAGTAAGTTATACATGAGGATGATTTTATGGTGACCTTGTGATCATGGGCCTATACTTGTGATGTATGAAATGTGGTGAAAATGATTTGTGATATGTATGTTAAAATGAGGTTAATACAAAGAAAGTGTGAAAGAGTGAATTAGCAATAAAACTGTTTTGGACAGTAGCAGTGACGTGATTTTGAAAAATCACAAAAAATAGTAGAAATTGAATCAGAGACTGAATGAGATATTAAATTAAAGGTTAATGAGTCTATTTTCATATAAAAGAAACAGAGCAAGAAAAGGAGTTCTATATTTTGATATATTTATGTTTTTGTAAGACTGGTTCAGAATGATTACGTGATCCCCTGTTGTGACTTTGGAAAATCACAAAAATTTGGATAACAATAATTAGGCTTAAAATTATATTTTTAAAATCCCTAATGAGTCTATTTTCAATATAAATCAACAAGAACATTATCTGATTTCTGTATTGTGAGATAATTAATTTTTAGTGAAGAGAGGTCAGAACTGTCAGAATGTGAAACAGGGGAAATTTTAATGAATAAACTGTACTAATTGGCCTAACCAAAAATTATTAAAATTTTATGGTACAAAGATATGTGAGTCTAGTTTCAGGGGAAATTTACGGATCTTAATTTGGAGCTCTGTAGCTCGAATTATAAATAAGTAAGTGACTATGACTTGTGTGGACAGTTTGATGTGAGCATTTATTAGTAAATTGTGAAATCGTACTTACAAGAATGCTATATACATTAAGGATGTGGAATGGATAGGAGGAGGAGGAAAATAAATATATGTGGAATACATGGAAACTATGGTATATGAAATATTGATATAATAAAATAAATGATATGTGTTTATAAGAAAACAGAAAGCGAATGATATGTATCATGACATGTTTATACATATATGACTAGTCTCAATGTAATGCTTGTAGGGTATGGAGTTGAATTAAAATGTTTTAGGCAAACATGTTATTTGCACATCTGAATTGTGGTATTTTATATAGCTATGATCTAGTTTTAAATATGAATGCTTGATGATCAAGCTGAAGATATTTGGTAAGATGATAATATTGGTATAAATGTATAAGTGGTACTATAATAAACAAGGTAAAATGAGTATGAGAGACACATGTTTGATGATATACAAATGCTATGTTTGTGGTTTAATTGAGAATATTTAATCATTAAATGAATACCATGTTATATGCTTTTGATTTTGTATAAGTGTGTAAGAGATTAAGGTTGACCAAAGCTTGGAAAATAGCCTAGGTATATTCCACACAAGCAGAGACACGACCATGTGTCTCAGCCGTGTATGGAACATGACTTTGGGACACGGGTGTGTGGAGCCTTAAATCATGAAATTTTCAAGATTTTCGTAAGTTCTTGGTTTAGTCCCCAACCCTTTCTAAAGTATGTTTTGAGCTTTGTAGACTCAAATAAGGGACTATGTGTAAGTGAATGAACGTTTTGAAATATGAATAAAATTTTATGGCCCGTATTTTAGTTTAATGTTTGTATGTTTGTCCGGTAATGCCTCGTACCTTATCCCGGACTCGGGTACGGGTAAGGGGTGTTACAACCGAGGTAAGTTCGTGTGTTAAAAATAAGCTTTAAAATAATTGTACTTAAATGCTTTAATATTGCATGAATTGTTTGTTTGATTGTGTGAATGAGTGTAAGTCTATGAATGAGTTCGACGATGAATCGACGAGCAAGAAATCTCATTTGAACCTTAGGAATAGGTTAGGATACAAGTGACATGTCACTAGGGTCATTATGTGTTATGTGATTATGTGATCCGGGTGTTGGTCTTGTACGTCTTACCGGTGGCTGAGTATACTGGCATATGTTGTAGATATTTGACAGCTGTGTAAGCAGCACCACATAGCTACGTCTTATCTGACAACTTTTGTAAGCATGACTGTTGATAGCTCGAGAGCAAACAACTATGTAAGATAAGACTTGGGTAGCTTTGGCTACATATGTGGCACTTAGTGTGAAAATTTCCCGAGTATTCGACATTTTTATTCCGAGTGGTTCACGGGTATGTCAAAGATGAGAATATGTGTCGATCCATTCCAAAATGGTTCAGGTATGTACGTAAAGCTCATGCTTATTAAATGCTTGAAACGATGAAAAAGAAGTTTTGTGATGGAATGAATTTTTATCATGAGACTGTGGTAAATTTACATTTAACTATGTTATATTATTCGAATGTTATATGCATGATAAGGTTGCTTATTTCTAAGCTATATAACTTACTTTATTTATTTTCCATGTTTTTATTGTGTCGCCAAGGATCAGAGATCGTCGGAGATTCGAATCACAATATCAAACTTTGATTTTGGGTATTTATGATCTTAGTATTTTGAAAGTATGGCATGTATAGGGACTTGGTCATTTTGTTATATATGTCATTATGATTGCCAGATGTATTGGCTTGTAATAGCTATTGGTTGATTTGGTACCTTGTCATTGCTAATTGGATTATTTTGGCTAACATGGTTGTAAGCCTAAGTATATTCATATATGTGCCAATGTCTTTGTTGATGTGGTCATGGAATGCTTGTGATTGATGGAAATGTGATTTAAGGCTTGAATGTGAAATGTTTGGTAATGTGATCTATTGACGAAATGATGAATTTGTGTATAATTAGTTATCTTGAAAATAGTTAATAGAGGTTTGATGAATGTGAAATTGGCATGATTGATTTAGGGTATAATAAATGTTGAGTATGATAGATGTTGCTATTTTATTGGCATGTGTTGGTCATAATTGTTGATGTTTTGGTTGCCTAAGTATATTATGTTTTATGCCATTGAATTGGTGTATGTATATGTGAGAATAAGGGTGGAAAATGGCTTGATAAATAGCCTTTATTTTGTCCACATGGGTAGACACACGGGTATGTGTCTAGGTCATGTGTGACACACGGTTTGCCCATGGGCATGTGTTTTGGCCGTGTGTCCCCTGCACCCTAATTTTGAGAAATAGAATGCTCAGAATTGAGTACACAGGCTGAGACATGGACGTGTGTCTCAGCCGTGTGGATGACACGGCCTCAGGTACGGGCGCGTGACTTGGCTGTGTGATCTCAATTTGTTCATGTGTTACAAGTTAGAGAGTTACACGGGGTCGGGATACGGGCGTGTGTGACCATACAGCCTGTCCACACGGGCATGTCCCATATCCACACGGGCGTGTGATCCCTGTTTAGTGGAAAAATTATCTAAGTTTTGTAAAAATTTCTCGAGTTTTCAGTTTAGTCCCGAACCACTTCCAAAGCATATTTTGGGCCTCGTAGGCTCATACTAGGGACTTTATGATTGAATGTGAATGGTTTTAATTTGGACGCAAATTTATGACTCAAAATTGTATGATTGCTTGTGATGTAAGTCTGGTAATGCCTCGTACCCTGTTCCGGCGTTGAATACATGTAAGGGGTGTTACATGTGTGGTCAGGCCGTGTACTACACACGCCCGTATCCCTGACTCGTGTAACTCTCTAACTTTTATGGCATGGAGAAATTGAAGTCATACAGTCAAGTCACACGCCCGTGAGCTAGGCTGTGTAGTGAATTTTATTTTTGAAATCTAGGTGTTGTTTTCATAAGGCCGTGTAACTGGAAACACAAAAATTTGCACACTTTTTCATACCCTTTTTAACTTAAATTCATGCAAATTCGGTTAAATTCATGTTGAAAAATAACTAATTTTTATAAAATAATTAAAGTGCACTTAAAATATGAACATGTTGAAATTTAGTTATTTTTTTAATTATTTTTGATGATTTTTGGTTATTTTCGACAGATTTGCACAAAGGGCAAAAAATGGCTCGGCAGACACTGCCAGAAACACAAAACCGAGAAGCAATTTGAAGTATCGAGGCGAATTAATTTCCAGCCTAAGACAGTCCAAAATTATATGTATTAAATCATAATAAACTAATTTTAATTTATATCCAAGTTAATTTGGATTAATAAATTATTGTTAATTAATTATGAAAAAATGGTCCGATTGAACCGAACTAAGTGAACCAAACCGACCAAGGAGAAGAAAGCCCAAAACTGTCCAAGTGCTGACCCAATTCAGCTCATTAGCTGATTATTTAAGCTGCAAAGAAGCCCTTGAAGACTTCTTCAAATTGCAAATCAGCCCCTCCACAATTGATGGCTTTGAAGTTTTGCCCCAAGCCAAATTTAGCAAAGTTGAAGCCATCAACTTTGCCACGTAGATGGCCAGCCAAGGGGTGGCTCTTTGGCTGCTATTTTTATCAAATTTTAGCTGCCACATTCAGCTATAAAAACCCCCCTTGGCTGATCATTCAATGCATCCCTCATTCATTCACATCTCTTGTCTTCTCTCCTCTCTCACTTTCTCCTCTCATTTTTCCATTTCAAGTCCCTTTCTCTTGTGTCGATTTCTCTCCTTGAGAAAGGGTTCTTCTTCAGCCATTTTGGAGCAGCAATTGAGTGTTCATAGAAGACTTGATCAGTGAGGACAAAAAAGAAGGAAGAACAGAGCAACCTAGTCAACCCACAGAAAAACACCGGATTTGATTCTTGTTCCCTATCTTTTTAATTTTTGTTGTTGTTATGATGAACATATCTATGAATATTTATGTTGTTGGAATGGTTAATTTAATCAGCTTAGCTTGAATTATTAAAATTGTGTTTATGCTGTTATAGGCCTCGGTAAAATGCTTAATTAAGTAAAATCATGCCTAAGTTATTCTTGCATTACGATTGTGAGGTAACTAATGAATTAATTATTTAAATGGATTGAAATTGTAATTAATTTAGACAATACTTAATCAGTGCATGTTTATTCTTCTAAGGTAGCTGAAGGTTAAATTAGCAGTGTATCTGGCGATACACTTGCCTTGCATAACTTGCAAGATTATTGTGATTAAACTGTTTCAAGGTAAGGATACCTTGTTACCTCACATAGTCTTTTATGTGCTTATTAGATTTAATTAATCATTTTAATTGACATAGGGATATGCAAGAGATTAGCTCACTTTAATGAGTATGTATGTGCCATGACATGTTTGCTTATTAAAATTTGTTAAATCGTTTGAATTAGCAGGGATATGTTAAGAGATGAATGGATTTGTGTATGTGAATATGTTCATAAGTTAGCAATTTACCGAGTTGCCATGAATTTATTCGTAACAACATAAACATGAGTTTAATAATTCTAAGTTAAAGAAATGTAATTAAATCAACAAAATTATGTCATCTTGATTAAATCATATTTTGAAATCGTGCATTTGAGATTTATTTCTTTAGTTTACTTAGCTTAAAATCTTATTTTTTAAATCACCCTCTTCAAACAAAATATTTTTCTTCAGCAAAGTGTTTTAAATAGCATTCATAAATAATCCTTTTTGTAGTACCTGTGGGTACGATAACTCGACATTTACTTGTCACTTTATTACTTGTTGCGATTGTGTACACTTGCACATTTCTATCGTGCCAAGTTTTTGGCACCGTTGCCGAGAACGGTTTTAAAAAGTCATTATTTGTAAATTTGTTAGTTTACATTTTGGTTTATTTTTCTGTTTAAATTTTAACTTAATTTTTCTGTGATTATTTCAGGTGTTTATAAGTATTGACCGAATTATTGAGCTACTCCCTATAGACCCTGAGATGGAACGAACTTTTTGAGAATGAAGAAGACAAGCAAATTAGAGAAGGACCGAAGAAATAAACTTTGAAAATCTAAATTAAGGAAATGAAGCAAACCTTGCTCAAAATCCTATCCTTATTGCTGATGATAGGGATAGAGCTTTACAACAATATGCCATGCCAGTGTTTCATAATCTTAATCAGGGTATTAGGAGACTTGAAATTGAGGCACAACAGTTCGAGCTGAAGCCAGTCATGTTCCAAATGTTTCAGACAGTGGGCCAATTCAGTGGAATGCCTGCCGAAGATCCTCACCTACACTTAAGACTATTTATGGAGGTGAGCGATTCTTTCAAGTTAACCGGAGTAACTGAAGATGCATTACGATTGAAGTTGTTCCCATATTCACTAAGGGACAGAGTTCGAGCCTAGTTGAACTCGTTGCCACCAAACTCAATTTCTACATGGCAAGAGTCAGCAGAAAGATTCCTTATGAAGTATTTCCTGCCTAGCAAGAATGCTAAGTTGAGGAATGAGATCACTGCCTTCCAACAAATAGATGATGAGTCCTTGTATGAGGCATGGGAAAGGTACAAAGAGTTATTACGAAAGTGCCCTCATCACGGAATCCCACATTGCATCCAACTTGAGACATTTTATAATGGTCTCAATGGTCACACGAGGATGGTAGTGGGCACTTCTGCTAACGGTGCTCTCCTTTCTAATTCTTATAATGAGGCTTATGAAATCATTGAGAGGATTTCCAGCAACAATTACCAATGGCCAACCAATCAAGCAGCACTAGGAAGACGAGTTGTTGGAATACATGAAGTAGACACTCTCACTTAATTTGCATCTCAGGTGTCCTCAATATCCTTAATGTTAAAAAATCTTACTACTAATGGGTCTAATAGTTTTGCAGCACAACCACCAAATCAATTTGAAAATATAGCCTGTGTCTATTGTGGGGAAGGACATTTGTTTGAAGAATGTCCATCAAACCCAGAATCCATGTACTACATAGGTAACCAGAACCAAAATCGAGGAAGGCAAGGACTGCAATCCAATTTTTATAACCCATCATGGCAAAACCACCCGAATTTTTCCTAGAGTAACCAAGGGGTTGGAACTAGTAATACTTACGCCCAACCTAGATCGACCCAGCCACCTAGTTTTCCCCAACAAGTTCAGAAACCAACCCAAGCTGAACCATCCAATGGCTTAGAAAATTTGTTGAAGGCATACATAGCCAAGAGTGATGTCTTAATCCAAAGCCAAGCAACTACGTTGAAAAACCTGGAAAACCAAATGGGCCAGCTTGCAACTGAACTCAGGAATCGACTACAAGGTGCTTTACCTAGTGCTACGGAGAATTTGAGGAATCCAGGGAAGGAACATTGCAAAGCTTTGACATTGAGGAGTGGAAAGACCATAGAGCCCACCATTGAAGCTGAAAAGGAGCAAGTTGACGCTCAAGATCCAGAGGAAGTTCAACCGAGTGTTGAAATTCCAGTTTCACAAGAACCAAACTTTGCAAAACCCTACGATGTAATTTCAGAACCACCTAATTCTGATAAACTAATAACTCCGTTAGATGCAGAATTGCTACAGAAGACGAATCAATCAGTTCCAATAAATAAACCACCACCACCCTACCCTCAAAGACTTTAAAAGCAGAAGCAGGAGATTCAATCCAAGAAATTCCTAGACGTACTCAAGAAACTTCATATCAACATCCCGTTGGTTGAAGCACTTGAGCAAATGCTGAACTACATCAAATTCATAAAGGATATCCTGTCCAAAAAGTGAAGACTTGGAGAATTTGAGATGGTAGCTCTGACGAAGGAATGCAGTGCATATCTTTAAGACAAACTACCCCCAAAGTTGAAGGATCCTGGATGTTTTACCATACCTTACAACATTGGAGCAACATATTGTGGTAAGGCCTTATGTAACTTTGGTGCGAGTATTAACTTGATGCCTATGTCAATATTTAGGAAGTTGGGGATAGGTGAAGTTAGACCTACTTCGGTTACACTTCAATTAGCAAATCGATCCTTAGCACATCCAGAAGGAAAAATCGAGGATGTATTCGTATGTGTAGATAAATTTATCTTCCCTTCTAATTTTGTTATTCTAAACTTTGAACCTGATAAAGAAGTTCCAATTATCTTAGGAAGACCGTTCTTAGCAATCGGAAGGTGTGACATCCCAAAATTGGCCCTAGTCGGAAAGTGGTTTCGGGACTACTAAACCGAGTCATAATAATAATTAACCATCATAATTGATGCTCATTATATGCATATATGCATGTGTGAAAATTTCATGTTTGGATTTTGTTAATTGTAAGTGAATTTTTATCAAATAGGACTTATGTGAGAAAATTTAGAAATGTGCTAGGCAAATGTAAGGTGGCCTATTAATACATGTGGGAAAGTGTTTTCCTTGCATGTCAAATTAGCCAAAATGAAGCATGATGGCGGCCATGCTATGAGTGGAAACATGTTGCCAACATGTTTAGTTAGTGGATTATGTAGGAAGAATAAAGAAATGAAAAAAAAAAGAGAATATGAAGAAAAACAAAGAAAAGAAAAAAAAGTGTTCATTCTCTCATTTTCTCCTTGCTTGGCGAATGTACTAAGAAGAAAGGGGGGGGAAGCTTGAGAAAATCAGCCATGGGAGTTTGCTAGACTAAGGTATGTTGATGTTATCCATGAGACTCATGCATGTTTTTAGTTGATAGTTTGAATCCCACCTAACCCATGGTCTAAACCTTTACCATGAAATGGGGATGATATTCGGCCATGGGTGTTGTCTTCTTGGTATCATTGGTGTTTGATATTTGATGTTGTGGTGGTGAGGCATGAAGATGAGTTAAGTTTCGGCTAAGGTGGGTTTGTGTGGATGTCATTTGCATGCTAAGTGTCAAGCTTAGTAATGATATATGTGTATGGTGTCTTTGATGTTGTGAATGGAAGTAGAAGAAAAGTAAAAGAAATTTATGTAGAAATGTGATGTATGTGGATTCATAGGATGTTACAAATAGGTGTGAAGCTATGCTAGAAGAGAAAAGAAATTCGGCCAAGTGTTCATGGGAGGAAAACTAAGTGTTTGAAAGAATAAAAAAAAATGATGCCATAATTGATAGTATGGGTATTCGGCCATTTAATCAAGTGTGTAGGTGATGTTAGATCAATTTTAGCACATTCGGCTATAGATAGGCATGTTGATAATCTCATTTAGACAATTAGACATAAAAGGGTGGTAATGAGGTTGAAAATTGTTGAATGGCTAGTTGGGTAATGAATGAAGCATTCGGCCATATGGGGTAAAAATGGGTCATATGCTTATGAGATAAAATTTTGTGAATTGATGTATTAATGATGATAGTTTAGTTGATGTCATGTGTATATGTATAAATATTTGGCAAGACGGTTAAACTAGTTAATTTATTGACTAAGCTCAAGAAGCTCGAGGTGGAGAAACAAGCAAAGGCAAAGGAAAGAACATCGAGTAGCCGAGTTGGAACCATTTTGCCCAACACAAGGTAAGTCATCAAGCACATATGTTTGATATTGCTTAAATGATTGTAAAATCTATGCAATTGTGTTTAATGGGATGCTATATATATATATAAATGAAATTGTATGTGTATGGAGTGATGACAATTGTTGAATGTAAAAGAAATAGTGAAATGTGTAGAAAGTTTGCTTTTGGCACTAAGTGTGCGGGCAATACGTGTGTACGGTGACGAGATTGGCACTAAGTGTGCGTGCTGGAAATATATGGCACTAAGTGTGCATGCTGGAAATATATGGCACTAAGTGTGCATGCTGGAAAAAAATACGGCACTGGGTGTGCGAGCTCGAAGGGTATGGCACTATGTGTGCGGGCTTAAATCGCGTGGCACTAAGTGTGCGAAATCGAGTATTAAGCACTGTGTGTGCGTACTCTATATATATGGAGGGTGTGTCTCCATCGAATTGAGTATGGACAGCGGATCGGGTAAGTACCTTGAGCTCATGACGAATAGAAAATACGTTCATGCTCGGGGTTGAATTTGGTAAGCCTTAAATCTATGTGATGATTGAAATTGTATGATTGTGGTGGAAATGAGTTAGTGTGTGAAAATGCTTCAAATATCTTGTTGTGTAGAATATGAAATGTGGATGTATGACTTGGTATGAGATTGGACCAAAAGGTCCGAGGAATTATGGTATAGATTCGATATGGATGAGTACCTAACCTCGTTTATTGTTCATGTTGTAGTAACTTTATCAGTGGATTGATGAATGCTTATGACTTACTGAGTTATAAACTCACTCGGTGTTTTCTTGTCACCCATTTTAGGTCTCTCGGACTCGTATTGTTTGCGTGATCGGAACCGTCGTTGAAGTCATCACACCGGCTGAAATATTTTGGTATTGTCTTCGTTGTTGAAGAACATTTGGCATGTATAGGCTATTATATTTTGTTGAACTGTGGGTTGTAAACTTTAAGCCATATGAAAATGGCCTATGCGGTCGTCGAGTGGGATGCTAGAACCTATAGCCACGAGTCTTAGAAACTATAAATTTTGATAAGGTGGCCGTAAATTGTGTCATGTATGATGGATGATTAAGGCCAAGGAAAGATTCATGAAATTGGCATAGTCTACTGCAGTAACTGTTGCGGACAGCAGCAGTGAGATGAGATTGAAAATTCACTAAAAATAGTATAAGTAGAATTAAATAGTGAGTAAATTATGAAATTTAACCTTGATGAATCTATTTTTATATGGATGAAACGAAATGACCATATGAGCAGTATACTGAGAAATATTAAAGTTCTCGTGAGACAGGGCCAGAACGGTTTCTGGGTCCCCTGTCGTGACTTTGAAAATTTACTATAAATTATCCAGAAAGAATTAGAAGTCATGCCTTATATGTGCAGATTCCATTTTGAGTCTAGTTTCATTAGAAACAAACGGCACCAGTATTAAAGCCCTGTACAGAGAGATATTCAAGTTTTAACGCGCGAAGGTCAGTATAGTCGACTCCTGTAACATTGGTGACTTTAACTAATAAACTGTACCAATTGGCCCGACCAAAAATTCTAGAAATAAATTCATGGATAGATATATGAGTCTAAATTCAGGGAAAATTTACGGAATCAGTTTCCGAGTTTTGAAACTCGAGATATGATTTTTAAGGCGACAGTGACGCAGTTAGCTAGCCTGCCTAGAACAGCAATCAGATTTCACAAAGAGAGAAATAAGGGAAGTAAGCCCGGTAACACCACGTGTTCAAATCCGGTGACGGTCACGGGTTTGGGGTGTTACAGAAGGACCCTTATTGATGTGCAGAAGGGCTAGCTTACTATGCATGTTCAGGATGATCAGGTTTTTTAACGTTTTTAAGTCTATGCAATTTCCTGACACAATTGATGATTGTTTTGCAGTGTTTGATTTAGAGGATTTAATAGTGGAGAAAGTGCTCAACTACATTGAGGATCCGTTGGAACAAATTTTAACATCAGATCCTCCGAATGATGAAGAGGAGGATGAATACTTAGCGTTGTTAGAAGCTAATCAAAATGGATTTAATCCGTAATCCCATTTTGAATCTTTGGAATCAGAGAAAAGGGATTATGCCCAACCAAAAGCGTCAATCGAGGAGCCACCTAAATTAGAACTCAATGTACTACCTTCACATTTGAAATATGTTTATTTAGGTAACACTTCTACTTTGCCTATGATTGTTTCAATAGAATTAACTAGTGAGCAAGAAGAGAAACTCATCCTGGTGTTGAAACAATTCAAGAAGGCTATCAGATGGACCATAGTAGATATTTTCAGTATTAGTCCATCTGTATGCATGCACAAGATTATCCTAGAAGATGGCGAAAAAGGGACGATTGATGGACAATAAAGACTGAACCCCATCATGAAGGACGTAGTAAAGAAAGAAATTATCAAGTGGTTAGATGCAGGTATAATCTACCCCATCTTAGACAATTCATGGGTAAGTCTGGTCCAATGCGTGCCAAAGAAAAGAGGTATCACAATCATTGAAAATGAGAATAACGAGTTGATACCAACTAGAGCAGTTACAGGATGGAGAATTTGTATCGATTACCGGAAGCTGAACAATGCGACTAGGAAAGATCACTTTCCTTTACTGTTCTTGGACCAGATGCTGCATAGACTCGCAGGGTGAGGCTATTACTGTTTTCTCGATAGATACTCTAGGTATAATCAGATTACAGTAGCACCGGAAGGTTAACACAAGACAACATTCACCTGTCTGTACGGTACATTTGCATTTAGATGCATGCCATTTGGTTTATGTAATGCACCTGCTACATTTCAAAGATATATGATGTCTATTTTTACTGACATGGTTGAGAAGTATTTGGAAGTTTTTATGGATGATTTTTTAGTATTCGAAGATACATATGATGATTGCCTAGCCAATCTAGCCAAGGTCCTAAGGCGATGCGAATAAACAAGCCTAGTACTCAACTGGGAAAAGTGCCATTTCATGGTACGAGAAGGGATTGTTCTAGGGCATCGGATAAGAAGACATGGAATAGAGGTTGATAAATCAAAGGTGGATGTTATAGAGAAAATCCCACCTCCAACATCTGTAAAGGGTGTTAGGAGCTTTTTGGGCCACGCCGGTTTCTATTGAAGATTCCTAGTGAAGGAACAAAGTTTTTCATCCCATCTACTACACAAGTCAAACTCTGACAGGAGCTCAACTGAATTATACGGTAACAAAAAAAGAGTTACTTGCTATTGTATTTTCTTTGGACAAGTTTTGATCTTATCTTGTAGGTACCAAAGTGACTGTCTATAGGGACCACTCGACAATTAAGTACTTACTTTCCAAGAAAGACGTTAAGCCGATGTTGATCCAATGGGTACTTCTACTCCAAGAGTTCGATCTAGAAATTCAAAATTGAAAGGGAGTAGATAATCAAGCAGTAGATCACTTGTCCAGATTGGAGTCGTAAGAAGGGAACTCTCCTCTTATACCAATTCGAGTGACGTTTCCAGATGAACACATACTGAAGGTAAATCATGTCCATAATACCCCTTGGTTTGCTAATATTACTAACTTTTTAGCTTGTGGTTTGATGCTGATTAATAAGACATATCATCAAAGGAAAAATTTTCTTCACGATGTGAAGTACTATTTTTGGGAAGAGCCATATTTGTTTAAAAAGTGCGCAAATCAAATGATCAGGAGATGTGTGGAAGAAGAAGAAGAAGAAGTACAAAATATTTTATACAATTGTCACTCAGCTCTGAGTGAGGGACACTTCGGAGGAACTCATACTGCAGCCAAAGTATTACAAGCTAGATTTTTTTGGCCAACACTATTCAAGGATGTATATGCTTATGTAAAGTGTTGTGATCGATGTCAAAGGGTTGGAAATGTAACCAATAGAAATGAGATGCCTCAAACAAACATCATTGAGGTAGAATTGTTCAATGTTTGGGGTATTGATTTTCTTGGTCCTTTCCCTCTGTCCTTTGGTTACAAGTATATATTGGTAGCAGTAGACTGTGTGTCTAAGTGGGTCGAGGCTGAAGCTTATCTGACAAATGACGCTAGGTTTGTGATGAAGTTTTTGCAGAAACACGTGTTCACAAGGTTTGGAATCCCAAGAGCTATTATTAGTGATGAAGGGTCCCATTTTGTGAACAAGTGGTTGAAATGGTTATTAGATAAACATGGAGTGAAACACAAGGTCGCTTCAGCTTACCATCCGCAGACGAATGGGCAAGCTGAATTGGCGAACAAGGAGATCAAAGACATACTTGAGAAGGTAGTTTGCTTGAACTGACGAGATTGGTCCAAAAGACTGGATGATGCTTTATGGGCTTAAAGGACAGCATACAAGACACCTTTAGGGATGTCACCCTATAGGTTGGTCTTCAAGAAAGCCTGCCATCTACTTTTAGAGTTAGAGCACAAAGCTTAGTGGGCCATTCGGTAACTCAACTTGGATCTCAAGCTTGCTAAAGAGAAACGGATGCTCCAACTCAATGAGCTAAAGGAATTCCAAATGTTCTCGTATGAAAATGACATATTACTTAAGGAGAGACTTAAGGAACGGCATGACAAGCACATTCGAGTTCGAGAATTTGAGGCAGGTCAGCAAGTCTTGTTATTTAATTCCAGATTAAGGTTCTTTCCAGGTAAACTAAAATCACGTTGGTTCGGTCCATTTATGATTCATCGCATCTATCCATATGGAATTATTGAACTCCAAGGTAAGGGAGGTAATTTTCATGTTAATGCTCAGCGTCTGAAATATTACTAGGGAGATAAGACTGAACGGAATCAAATGTCGTTCATTTTATCGGATGTTTAAATTTTCTTATTTTCTTTTTTAATAAATGATTTAGGGTATATTTTCGAGATTAGTATGTTTAAATAAATTCTGTCTAGGAGATTGAAACTTAAGCGGGACCGCTTTTGATCCCTCCAATCTCTCATGGGAATTGATTTTTACATAATTCTCTGAGAAATTATTCCCTAAATGGCAAAATAAATTTTTGGTTTTTCAAATAAAAGGGTTAATTTTGATCCAAGTTTTAAATTGCAATTGTAATAGCCCAATTTTGGGCCTAGTCGAAACAGTGGTTTCAGAACCACTATTCTGAAGCCAGAGAAATTATTTTAATATTATTTTATGTGTGACGGCATGATTATAAAGGTGCATGAAATTTTTGGTGAATAAATTTTAGCGTTTGAGAGCTTAATTGCGAAAAAGGACTAAATCGCATAAAGAGTAAAAGTTAAATTTCACTTGATAGACATACCAAATAGCTATAGAGCCAAAATTTAAGGTCTTTAAAGGGCAAATAGACCCTTAAAATGCAGCATGGCCGGCCATAGGGACAAAGAGTTAAGCTAGTCAATGTTAGGTAAAATTTTGGTGACTTGTTTAACTAAAAAGAAATTAAATAAACAAAAGATGATGTCACCCATTTCACCTCTTCTTCTTCACAGAAATTCTCAGTAAAAATAAGGTTTTTGAAGCCTTGAAATTTCATCCAAGCTAGCCTCTTGCAAGTAAGTCAATTTGAGGGTTATTCTTGATAATTTTTATACTTTTAGGACCCCCTAAAGCTTAATCTAGCTATTGAGGGGACTATTTTGTGAAATGATTGATAGCATAGGGACTTACCATGAAAGGATTTGTATGTTTGCTGAGTTTTATGGAAGAAAATGAGTCTTGGTTGTTGAGTGAACAACTTTTGTGAAAGGATTTCTCATGAAGACCTCAATAGGACCATTTTGTAAAGTTTGTAAAATAGATAGTACTGTTGTGAAATATTCAGAATTTGGGGTGCTCATTAGAGAAATAAATGGTTGGTTAGGCTTGGCTAACAAGGAAATTCAATAAAAATTGATTTTCGAGCCTAGGGGTAAAATCGTAATTTTTGTGAAGCTTAAGGACAAAACGGTCATTTTACCAAAGTATCAGTCTTAAGTTGAATTGAATGATTTGTGTATTAAATAAGCTAATTTTTGACATTTTAATCAAGAGAAACATGATTCGGGTCTTGATCGAAGGAAGAACAAAATTTATAAAGATTAGGCTTGTTCTCATCATTTTGTGCCAAGGTAAGTACATATGTAAATAATGTGTCATTGTAGCTTAATTTTAAATGGTTTAATTTTTTACCATGTATAATAATCTACTCGATACCATGAGAGTATAAATAATGCGATGTAAGAGTAACCTACATTATGAACAAGTGGGACAACATCAGGTTAGATACGAGATCCCATCGAACCTTGAAAATAGTATAGGATACAAAAGGTAAGTCATGAGAAATTGAGTGGCCTGAACTCATGAGTTGATTCTGAGTTCATGAGACAAGTGAAATATGTAATGTGGGTTCGGGTACTAACTTTGTGTGTAGACCCGTGAGTAGCTCAATGAGCGGGCATTACATGATAAAGCTATGGGGTCCGGGTATTGACTTGGTGAAAAGGCCTGTGAGTAGCTCAAACATGCAAGTATTACAAAGTACGAGGTAGCTTTGGCTACTTTTATAGTACATAGAAGTAAATTATCCGTGTATTCATTAGTATTCCTGAGTGTTCAAAGGGGCAACTCGATGAATGGATTGGCGATACTTCCAATGAGGTATGTCAATAGAGAGAATGAACTTTAGTTATTTTATAGGTAACTACAGGTATGTATACTAAACTCTTGAACGAAGACCTTAGTATGTGATGAGATGTAGTAAGTATGCGTAAAAGAAGGAAGAGCAAGATAGTGAGGTTAAAATGATATATCATTTAAGTATGATAAGCCATTGTTTGACGAATGTGTTTCTAATTACACTTATTTGCATATATGTACTTACTAAGCTCTCATGCTTACCTTTTTTCCTTTCCATTTCCTTTTAGTGCCACCAAAGTAGTTCGAGGATCGTCCCCTACGTCGGAGAAGCCAGTCACATTATCTTTGAAACACTTGGTATAACTAGTTTTATCATTTTGATTATGGCATGTATAGGAATCTTTGATTTTATTTTTGTGTCACATTGTTTTGGGGCCAAAGGTGTTGGCTTGTTTTAACATTTTACTCATTTTGTATAAGGCCTTGAAAATGACTAATATTTTAAGTCATTATATGAATGCAAGATAGTCTTCTGCGAATGTGAAATTGTTGACATGGTTAAATTTGTAAAATGTACATAGGCCTTAGTTATGGTTGTTGGTTGAGAACTCATATTAAATTAGACCTTGATATGTTGATTAGCATTAAATTTTGTTTCAGGGTGGCATAAGGCTTGGTAAATAGCCTTATATTGTCCACACGAGTAGACACACGAGCGTGTGCCTAGGCCGTATGTGACACACGGCCAGCCCTATGGGCGTGTTGTCCGGCCGTGTGTCCCCTGCATGTAAACTTTACAAGTCAGTATCAATAGTAGTAAAAACACGGGTAGATACATGGCCATGTGTCTTAGCCATGTGAAGGGCATGGTCTAGCACACGGCTGTGTGCCTTGGCCGTGTGCCCCTAATTGGATGCTGACATCAGAAACAGAATGTTAAGGTTTTTAGACACAGGCTAGGGCACGGGCGTGTCATGGTCGTGTGAGGGACAAGGGTCATAGACACGGGTGTGTGCCAGGCCATGTGAAAACCCCTATAGGTTCGAATTTAGAATTTAATTTACACGGGCATGGGACATGGGCATGTCCCTAGGTGCTTAGGCCGTGTGTGCCACACGGGCCATCAACACGACCATGTTCAAGTTCCATATGGGCGTGTTGCTTTCAAAGGTCATTTTCCTAGTGTTGATTAAAGGACCCAAATTGGCCCCGAGTGATTTCCAAGAGATGCTCTGGGCCTTATAAGCCCCTGATAAGAAGTTTTGGAAAAGTTTGAAAAACATTTTGAATTTAATAAAGTCTTGGTGACTCGTAAATGTTTCAATGCATGTGTTTAAGTTTAGTAATGCCTCGTATTCCGTCCCGGCGTAGGACACGGGTGTGGGGTGTTACAGCAACTCAATTTCAAATTTTCATTAAGTCTAGGGACTTAATTGAATTGTTTTCAAAATTTGGTTGCTCTTTCTAAAAATAATAAAAATTAGATGCCTCTTTTTGTAAATATTTTCAAAAGGCTTCTAGAATAAATGTTTTAGTTTAATAAAAAGGTGATAATTATTAATATATAATTATATCCATTATAATATATATTAATTATTATCAACTTTATATAGAGCTAGGATTAGTGTTAATTTAATCATATTTTATTTGATAAGTTTTTTTTCAAATAATAATAAGATAATAATCTTTAATATATAATTATATCTATTATAATTTATATATTAATTTTATCAATTTAGCATAGAATTAGGATTAGTTTTAATCATATTTCATTTTGTTTAAATAAATTAATCGCATTAATAATTTAATATGCATATATTTAATTATTAATTGTTGTTAACTTTGTATAGGATTAGACCTTAGAATTATTTATTGATTAAATTATTCTAAGAATTCTACTCTAATTCCTACTACTCTCACCATAAATACCACCAACCTTCTCCTTCATGCACCACTCAAACTCCATGCCCACCAAATCCCAATCACCTAGTGCCGCAAGCCCCCTCAGCCACTACACCGCCCGATAGCCATTCGGCTAGTAGCTCACATCATGCGCACCCAGTAGCCGCTCCTTTTCACTGCACCTGCGCACGTCCGCTCCAACACTCGCCAGGCTCGCACCTTGGCGCCGCACCTACTCTTCGCTCCAGTTCGTGCACACCCGCGTTGAGGCATGTTGCCCGTGCATCTCATCACGCCAAGTTGTGCCGCTTCTTTCTCCTGCTCGATGAGTCTGCTTGCTGCCCAGCATCTGTGCAACACATCAGCCCCATTACTTGCACCAGCTCTGTGACACCCCTAATGTGACCCTAGTCGGAAAGTGGTTTCGGGACCACAAAACCGAGTCATAAAAATAATTAACCGTCATATTTGATGCTTATTATATATATATATATGCATGTGTGAAAATTTCATGTTTGAATTTTGTTAATTGTAAGTGAATTTTATTAAATAGGACTTGTGTGAGAAAATTTAGAAATGTGCTAGGCAAATGTTAAAGTGGCCTATTGATGCATGTTAGAAAATGCTTGTCCTTGCATGTCAAATTACCCAAAACTTTAGGTAGTGGCCGGCCATGCTATGGGTTAAAGCATATTATAAACATTTTGTGTTAATGTTTTATGTTAGAAATAATAAAATAAAAGGTTAGTAATAAAGTAATGAAAAGGGAGGGGTGATGAAAACAAAGTTGTCTCATCCATGCTCCCCTATTCTTTGTGACTTGAGGAAGGAAGAAGAAGAGGATTCTCTTGCTTCATGTTCGGTTGGTTGATGTTTAGGAAGAGGTATGTTTGATGTTATTCCATGAAATTCATGCATATTTCTAGATGTTGGTTTAAATTCTTTTGCTATTTGATGGAGATGATACTCGGCCATGGGTGTTGTCTTCTTGGTTGGTGTTTGATGTTGTGGTGATGAGGCATGAAGATGATTGAGTTTGAGTGCTTAATAAAAGGATGGGTCTTAACAACTTCATGAAGTATTGACCATGGTGCTAAAATGTTGTATTGTGTTTAAACTTAGAATTTTTTAGTTATATGGATGTGTTAAGTTGCTTGAAATGTTAGATTAATTTGAACTCATCACCAAGTTCTTTAGGCAACCCATGTTAAAAATTTCGGTATTGAGATGCCTAGAACTTGAGGCCATAGTAGCTATGGAGAAATAAGGTTTTTGTTTCTTGTTAAATTGGATGTATCTTGTTGTATGAGTGCTTGAACAAACTATGATTAAATAGATGCATAGATTCAAGGTGGGAAGAATTGGCTATTATGCTTGATACTAATGCCGAATATGAGAATGTTGTACTTGAAAAATGTAGGTGAACATGACAAGTGTAATCGGCTTAGGGCATAAAGGATATGAAAAATTTGGTATTTATTTTTGATAGTGTGTGTATGACCATGAATAATTGGCTCCACAAATATTATAAATACATAATGTATGTTAAATTTATTAAGCTACAAAACATTATACATGATCGGCCAAGGTAAATTATTTGAGTAAAGTATATCTTGATGGTACATTTCGGCTAGTATAAAATGTATATGGATGTCGTATGACTATGTTTAATTTGGGAAATAAATTGTTTGATTTAGCTCAAGAGCCTAGAGGATCAAAGTTGGATAAGGGAAAGGAAAAAGTGATCGAAGAGCCGTCGTAATCGTTCGGCAACTTCCGAGGTAAGTTTTAAGTGATTAAACATTGAGTAAATTCGATCATAATAGGACATAATGAGTTGATTTAATAAGATATGATGTGGCCATGATATGTCTTAAACTCAAATGGTAAGTTCATAAGTGTTTGGACTTGGAAATTTAAGAGCAAATTGTAATAATTTGCTTAGGACAGCAGCAGTAACGTGATTTTAGAAAATCACTATAAATTGTTGGTGTGGAATTATAGGCTGAATAGAATATGTAATCAAAGCTTAATTAGTCTAGTTTCTTATAAAAGAGACCGTGTAAGCAAAGAAATTTCCTATAAAGAGATATTTAAAGTTGTGTGAGATAGTGTCAGAATGACTCCGAAATCCCCTGTTCTGTTTTTAGAAAATCATTATAATTTGTAAAAAAATGGTTATAAGATAAAATTTATATCCTTAGACTCCATAATGAGTCTAGTTTCAAATGAAATCAAATAGAACATATTTTGAATTCTGTACAATGATAAATTTGATTCGTAGTGAAGAGTGGTCAGATTAGTCAAACAGTGAAACAGGGGAAACTTTAGGAAAAATCTGGTATTGATTGGCCAAACCTAAAATTCTGAAAATTTTATATATGGAAGATATATGAGTCTATATTCAGGGAAAATTAACGGCAATTGATTTTGAGTTTTTTAGCTCCACTTATAAATAATTTAATGACTATTGCTCAGGAAAACAGCTTGTAGTGAATATGTGAATTTGTTGTAAACATTGATGAAACTATTTGAGTTGCTTATAAGCTATTGCTGAAATTGATGTACAAGATAAATATTTATGTGTGTGGTAAAGTCGAATGGGTAATGTGTTGCCAAATGGCTAATGTGAAATATGTATGAGATATGTATATGTGGTAAAGCCGAATGGCTAGTGTGAAATATGTACGAGATATGTATATGTGGTAAAGCCGAATGGCTAGTGTGAAATATGTACGAGATATGTATATGTGGTAAAGCCGAATGGCTAGTGTAAAATATGTACGAGATATGCCGAATGGCTAGTGTGAAATATGTACGAGATATGTATATGTGGTAAAGCCGAATGGCTAGTGTGAAATATGTACGAGATATGTATATGTGGTAAAGCCGAATGGCCGAATGGCTAATGTGAAATATATATGAGATATGTATATGTGGTAAAGCTGAATGGCTAATGTGAAATATGTATGAGATATGTATATGTGGTAAAGCTGAATGGCTAGTGTGAAATATATATGAGATATGTATATGTGGTAAAGCCGAATGGCTAATGTGAAATATATATGAGATATGTATATGTAGTAAAGCCGAATGGCTAGTATGAAATATATATGAGATATATATATGTGGTAAAGCCGAATGGCTAATGTGAAATATGTATGAGATATGTATTTGTGGTAAAGCCGAATGGCTAATGTGAAATATGTATGAGATATGTATATGTGGTAAAGCCGAATGGCTAATGTGAAATATGTATGAGATATGTATATGTGGTAAAGCCGAATGGTTGGTGTGAAATATATACGAGATATGTATATGTGGTAAAGCCGAATAGCTGGTGTGAAATATGTACGAGATATGTATATGTGGTAAAGCCGAATGGCTGGTGTGAAATATATACGAGATATGTATATGTGGTAAAGCCGAATGGCTGGTGTGAAATATATACGAGATATGTATATGTGGTAAAGCCGAATGGCTAGTGTGAAATATGTACGAGATATGTATATGTGGTAAAGCCGAATGGCTAGTGTGAAATATGTACGAGATATGTATATGTGGTAAAGCCGAATGGCTAGTGTGAAATATGTACGAGATATGTATATGTGGTAAAGTCGAATGGCTAGTGTGAAATATGTACGAGATATGTATATGTGGTAAAGCAGAATGGGTAGTGTGAAATATATACGAGATATGTATATGTGGTAAAGCCGAATGGCTAGTGTGAAATATATACGAGATATGTATATGTGGTAAAGCCGTATATGTGGTAAAGCCGAATGGCTAGTGTGAAATATATACGAGATATGTATATGTGGTAAAGCCGAATGGCTAGTGTGAAATATATATGAGATATGTATATGTGGTAAAGCCGAATGGCTAGTGTGAAATATGTACGAGATATGTATATGTGGTAAAGCCGAATGGCTAATGTGAAATATGTACGAGATATGTATATGTGGTAAAGCCGAATGGCTAGTGTGAAATATGAATGAGATATGTATGTGTGGTAAAGCCGAATGGCTGGTGTGAAATATGTAGGAGATGTGTGTATATTGTGGCCGAATGACCAAATGTGAAAGGTGTGTATTATTAGATATTTGATGAGGCAAATGAATTACAAATATGACAGTCGATGTGAATGTTGTAACATGTGATTAAATGTACATGAAACTTGGAAATATATTCCGGGTAAGACCCGATGACTACGTGTGGAGATTTTGTCTGGGTAAGACCCGATGACTACGTGTGGAGACTATGTCCGAGTAAGACCCGATGACTACGTGTGGAGATTTTGTCCGGGTAAGACCCGATAACTACATGTGGCGACTATTCGAGCTAAAGGTTTCGCTGAAGATTCGAGTAAAGCATAAGATTATACGACTTCACAGTAACAATTGGTAATAAATACGTTCAATGCGTTAAGCTGGTCAGGTATGTATTTTGAGATTATATTTAAGCTTGATTTGGACTAAATCACAAGGTCGTTATGTGATGCATATGTGAGTAAAGCAATAAGACTGTTCTATGATTATTGTGCGTTTGGTCAATGTGGAAAGTTAGGTGAAAATATGTAATGTACCTATGTTTATAAGAGATCACTATCAAGTGAGAATTTATCTGCCTATTATATATGATGAGATGGGCATATTCGGTAAAGGGATGGTATGCTCGAAGGAAGAGTGAAATAAAAATACGAACAACTATGTTATAATTTGATTGTTATCTGTTGACACTGCTTAAAACTTACTAAGCATTGTAATGCTTACTCGGTTTACTTTGTTTCCTCTATTTTATAGATCTCATTTGGAAGCTACAAGCTCGGGGATCGTCAGCAACTAGTCACACTATCACTATCCACTACTTGTTACTGTTATGTTTGAATTATTTTATGGCATGTAAAGAATAGACCAGTGGCCGAAGAATATTTTGGTTAATGTATATAAGCCATGCGAAAATGGCATCTTTTGAATGTGTACTTATAGCAGTTAAATTGTATCCCTGACTATCTTTAGTATTTACCTAAAGGAACGTTCTTTATAAAAAAAATATTCAAAATTTTTACTGTTCGGATATGAGTTTCAAGTCCGGTAATGCCCCTTTACCTATTCCGGCGACGGATACGGGATAGGGGTGTTACAAGCTCTGCAGCAATATCCTTAGCAGATAACCCTCCAACCTACCGTAAATTGACCTCTTTTTTTCATTAATTATTTTTAGGAGTTCTTAATTTTTATAAAAAGGTGGTAAGACAAAAAAATTTCTCTTAAATTTTAAATTTTATTTAATCATTTAATTTTTCAATTTATTGCATTATTAATATTTTATAAACTTTTGAGAAAATATTTGTTTCCATCTTATATTCAGGTTAATCATGCCTGGCAAGAGAACTCGTGCTTGCGCCCAAATTGATGAAACACAAAACAAGTTCCATTGTGAAGAAGCTAAAGCAAGATACAAGAGTATCTTCAAAAATCAACAGATGCATCGAGAGAAAGGATTTACATTGAAAGAGAGCAACTACAAAGACTTTATGGCATGTATTCGCCAAGTTACTGAAACCCTCAATTGGGAATTGTTTTGTGAAAAGAGACCTAGTGTGGATGAGGAACTAGTTCGTAAATTCTATGCGAATTTAACCTTAAGCGAGTTGATAGTAGTTCCAGTTCACGGAATCAAGGTACCAATAACTTCAAATGCTATTAATGAGTTCTTTGAATTGCCTGATTTTGAAAACGATGATTATTCTTCCTTGATGAGCAATATAAAGCCTAAAAAGTTGCAAGAAATTCTCAAGGAACTTACAGTTCTAGGTTCTAAGTGGATTGTGTCAAAGCAAGGAATCCACACTTGTCGAAGAGAATATTTGACACCACTCGCAAAGGTATGGTTCTATTTCATCCGATTCAACCTTATGCCTAGTTCACATGGAACTGCAATTTCATTATAGCGAATGGTCTTATTATACTCAATTTTAACTGGAAAGACCATTGATGTGGCAAAAATCATCCTGAGAGAAATACGGAATTGTGTCGTTAGACGTTTTGGCCCAGCCTACTTTCCCTTTACAATAACAATTTTGTGCTTGAAAGCTAAAATTCTTGCAAATCTAAAGAAGACATGGTATAGCCAGGGCACAATCACAGAATGAGACCTCTATCGAATAGTTGGAGATTCTATTCTATAGCAGCAAATTGAAGAAATTGAGGATCCCGAAGAAGAGGAAGAAGACCCCACAGAGATCAAACCAATGCAATCGGCTAAAGCCCTTGATAAGGTGGAACCTTCAGAGCTCAACCGCCTAGCCCAGATCTTCGAGATGAGCTGTCAAAGTTGATGGACATAATGTAGCATATGCAATGGCAGCAACAAGCTTACTGGAGATACTCAAAAATAATGGATGACTCGATGAGAAGTGGTCTTAATACAATGACCCATTTATTTTTGCGCCTGAATTTCCAGATTTTATATTTGAACCATATAGTCCGTTATCGAAGAAGGAGCAAAGTGATTCATGCAAAGCAATAATGATGGAACAAAAGATGAGTCAAATTCGGAAGCGTCTACAAATAAATAAAAGGGGGGATCTTGACCTTATTTTATTTCTGTTCTTAGGTCATTTTAGGATTAAGTTTAATTAGGAATTTTTATTTTTCACATAATAAAACAAGATATGGAAATCATGACTTATGAACAAGTCCCAAAGTATAAAGTGTGGCAATAGGTATATAGATGTCTAGGATTGGATCTAGAGAGAGCTTGGTACTTAAGCAGTCAATTTGACTCACCTTCTCTTTCTAGAATCCTACCTGGTGTATAGTATCTATTCACTTTAAACAATGAGGACATTGTTCATCTTAAGTGGGGGACTGAAAAATTAAATTTGAATTATTTACACTCAGAATAAAATTTTCTTTTAATTATGATTAGGATATATTTTGTTCAATAATTGGAAATTTTGTTAAGTATGCTCAACTTCAGTATAAATAAAGTTCTATTATTTCAATAAATTATTATGTTAGCTTAATAATGATATGAATGTATTTCTAATAAAGCATGCAAATCGTACCATAAATTTTTAGTTCCTTACGAAAGTTGGGCATGCATGAAAGTTTAAGTCTTTAGAATTGACTTAGTAGCTTCTTGAGGCGAAATCCTAGTAAGCATGGAACATTGAAAATGATTTAGGATTTTTTTTTTTTTTGGACCGTTTGAGCCTTTCAAGCCAACCATGATGAAATTTTTATCCTTTGAAACCCAACTTTGAGACTATATGGCCTAATTTTATTTGAACCCTTGCAAATTTAGTCATCACTTCTCTCTTAACTATCTTAAAATTGTCCCAAACACTAGACTCAGTACTATTCGATGTATTCTTTAAAAATAATTTTGGGAGAGTTGAAAAGAAGTATCGAATGCTCTAACATTGTAGTACATTCAGCAAAATGCTCGAATTTAAAAAAAAAGCATGAGTTCTTAAAATAAGATGTACAAAAGAGCACGTGAAAGCAAAGAAAGTTGATGTATTGAAGGTAATTATTTCGCAGGTCCGATGCAAGCTGAGTCTAGGGTTTAAAAGCCTAAATTTTTCTATCTTTTACCTACCCTTAAGCCCAGCCACGTTACAACCTTGTTAAAGACCTATTATTCAAAAGTTTCAATGCTACCTACATTAGTGGAGAGAAATTGCTATGTACAACATATGAAGACATAAGTTAAACTTAATGATTGCAGTTTAATCTTAAATAAAGGGAATTAAATTATAGTGGTAAGGTTTAGCATGACTTTATTAGGAAGCATTTAGTCTAATTTTTGCTATCATAATAGTTGTTGAGATTAATTTGAATGATATGTATACTTAAGTAGCATATTTGTCAAATTTCTTGTCTTAAAGCATAAGTATATTAAATTCATAATTTTGGGAAAAATGTTGTTATGAAGGAATTTTTCAAAGGTGTTTCTTAGAAATTCTTTTCAAAATTGGTAAGGTAATTCATGTCAAAAATAATTAATTTTTATAAAATAATTAAAGTTCACTTAAAATATGAACATGTTGAAATTTAGTTAATTTTATAATTATTTTTGATGAATTTTGGTTATTTTCAACAGATTTGCACAAAGGGCGAAAATGGCTCAGCAGACACTACCAGGAGCACAAAATCGAGAAGTAATTTGAAGCATCGAGGCAAATTAATTTCCAGCCTAAGACGGTCCAAAATCATATGTATTAAATCATAATATAATCTATTTTAATTTATATCTAAGTTAATTTGGGCTAATAAATTATTATTAATTAATTATGAAAAAATGGTCCGATTGAACCGAACCGGCCAAGGAGAGGACAGCCAAAAACCGTCCAAGTGCTGACCCAATTCAGCTCATTAGCTGATTATTTAAGCTACAACCCCTCCATAATTTATGGCTTTGAAGATTTGCCTCAAGCCAAATTTAGCAAAGTTGAAGCCATCAACTTTGCCATATAGATGGCCAGCCAAGGGGTGGCTCTTTGGCTGCTATTTTTAGCAAATTTTAACTGCCACATTCAGCTATAAAAGCCCCCCTTGGCTGATCATTCAATGCATCCCTCATTCATCCACATCTCTTCTCCCCTCTCTCACTTTCTCCTCTCATTTTTCCATTTCAAGTCCCATGCTCTTGTGCTGATTTCTCCCCTTGTGAAAGGGTTCTTCTTCAGCCATTTTGGAGCGGCAATTTAGTGTTCATAGAAGCCTTGATCAGTGAGGATAACAAAGAAGGAAGAATGGAGCAACCTAGTCAAGCCATGGAAAAACACCGGATTTGATTCTTGTTCCCTATCTCTTTAATTTTTGTTGTTGTTATGATGAACATATCTATGAATATCTATGTTGTTGGAATGGTTCATTTACTCAGCTTAGCTTGAATTTAATTTGTGTTGGTTTTATTGCATTTCATCTGCTTAAATTATTAAAATTGTGTTTATGATGTTATAGGCCTCGATAAAATGCTTGATTAAGTAAAATCATGCCTAAGTTATTCTTGCATTACAATTGTGAGGTAGCTAATGAATTAATTATTTAAACAGATTGAAATTGTAATTAATTGACACAATACATAACCAGTGCATGTTTATTCTTCTAAGGTAGCTGAAGGTTAAATTAGCAATGTATCTGGTGATACATTTGCCTTGCATAACTTGCAAGATTATTGTGATTAATCTATTTCAAGGTAAGGATACCTTGTTACCTCACATAGTCTTTTATGTGCTTATTAGATTTAATTAATCGTTTAAATTGACATAGGGATATGCAAGAGATTAGTTCAATTTAATGAGTATGTATGTGCCATAACATGTTTGCTTATTAAAATTTGTTTAATCGTTTGGATTAGCATAGGGATATGTTAAGAGATGAATGGATTTGTGTAGGTGAATATGTTCATAAGTTAGCAATTTACTGAGGTGTCGTGAATTTATTTGTAACAACATAGACATGAGTTTAATAATTCTAAGTTAAAGAAATGTAATTAAATGAACACAATTATGTTATCTTGATTAAATCATATTTTGAAATCGTGCATTTGAGATTTATTTCTTTAGTTTACTTTGTTTAAAATCTTAGTTTTTAAATCACCCTCTTCTAACAAAATATTTTTCTTCACCAAAATGTTTTAAATAGCATTCATAAATAATCCTTTTAACAGTCCATGTGGGTATGGTAACTCGACATTTACTTGTCACTTTATTACTTGTTGCGATTGTGTACACTTGCACATTTTCATCGTTCTAGTAACACACCCATGTTTAAGGCCGTGTCAACCACACGGCTGAGACACATGCCCGTGTCTCTGCCCATGTGCCTAATTTTGAGCATTCTGTTTCTTATTTTTAAGATGCAGGGGACACATGACTGGACCACATGCCCATGGGACACACACGGCCAAGGCACATGTCCTTGTGTGTACCTATGTGGACAAAATAAAGCCATTTCCTAGCCTCATTTGTCACCCAAAACTCACAAATAGCCATCAACCATGTGGTATTATCTCATGCATCAAAGAATATAAACTTACTCTTATCATACACTTATATGCTAACATAATTCCAACAAACTAACACATAATAAGCACTTATGTGATTACCAAAATATTACTTCAAAAATAGCCAAACTTAGACCACCATTAGCCACTCCAATGGCTAGATTACAAAACAACAATTACAAGCCATCATTGGCCAAATAAGCTTATACATGCCATTATACCAATATGAGATAGTGGATAGTGTGATGATTGCTCCGACCGACTTCCAACCTTCGTGAGCTTTGAGCACTATAAAACAGGGAAAATTAAATTGAGTAAGCATTTTATGCTTAGTAAGTTCGTATAATGGAAAATAAACTTACCAGACATATTTATTAAAGCAAGCATACATAAATTTACATTCCATTGATTTTGGATAAGTTGCCTAAACACATACACTTATTCAACAACTTAGTCACATAACCTCATATGAATATCAAGTAAACATAGATTAGCTCATCACATTACAAGCTTCCATTAACTTCACCTTTCCACACTTCAAGAGTCTTTTCCGTCGAACTATTGAAATCTCGATGGATGTTCAGGTAATATACACATGTGCAAAAGTACCCATTTGGGTACATAATAAAAAGGCACACTCTTGAGCCGTACATTTTACAATAGGATTACCAGTCCAGGCTAAATCCTATCCGTAGCATATGATCTAGAGAGTTTAATATGGATTACCCGTCCGGGCTAAATTCTATCTGCAACATATGCACTATTATTCTTAACCCATCGAAATTCAACATTCAACAGGAACATGATAATTTGTCCATATTACACAACTCAAGACTATTTCATTATGTATATATCATTTCACACATATCAACACAATCATACAATTCAATTCAAGCATATTAACATACATTTTTAAGTTAAACGAACTTACCTTGGAAATGGTTTGTATTTGAATTTCAACTAATTCTAAACCTTTTGCTTTCCTCAATCTAATTCTGTGGTTGGTCTTTCTAAATATATATGGGTAAATTTAACTACTAATCTATCACATTTCATATACATTTGCATCCTGTTACATCCTAAGCAAAATTACCATTTTTCCCTACCTTTTTTAAAAATTCTGATTTCGTCCCTAGGCTCGAAAAATGAAATTCATGAAATTTAACCCTCTTTCCAAGCCTATCCAAAATTTATATACTACATTTACAGCACATACATTTCACAAATTTTAGAATTTTCCATGGGTTTACAACTTTTTCATTTTGGTCCCTAAATCAAGTTTTCATCAAAAATTACTTTGTAAAAGTTGTTTATCTATGAATAACTTTTCATTCTCTACTATAAATTTTTAATTTTCAGCATATCCATCCTTGACCCAAATTTCATACCTTGATAACTTTTCAAATAAATCCCTTAAATAGAAAGATTAGGCTATCCCGATTCTAAAAATATAGAAATTACTAAAAATGGGACTTGATTTCATACCTTATTAAGCTTGAAAAGTTTTCTTCCTCTCTCCTAGGGTTTCCGTTGAAAAATTGGGGAAGATGATATGAAAATAGATGATTTGTTTTCTTTTTAATTAATTATCATCTATTAATTTTATTGATTTCAAATTTAGTCCCTACCCTTTTCTAATTTTTCCATGGATGAGCCCTTAAAATATCTACTAACTACTCTTCAATGATCTAATTTATCATATAAGGACATTAAGTTTTGAATTTCATAGCTATTTGATACCTATAGCTACTAGAACCCAACTTTTGCATTTTATGCAATTTAGTCCTTTCCCTAATTAAACACACAATTGGTAAAATTTTCCTTCCAAAATTTTCATGTGACTTCCCTATCATGATACCAACCATAAAATAAAATAAAATAAATTTTTATTTTTGGCTAGGATTTGTGGTCTCGAAACCACTGTTCCGATCTCACTGAAAATAGGCTGTTACAATTTCATCCCTGAAATTTACTTGACCCGAACAGATGAGGATACTGTTGCCAAATCGAATCTTCCAGCTCCTACATGACCTCTTTAGAGCTATGATTTTGCCACAAAACTTTAACCAGTGGAGTCTATTTCTTTCTCAGATTTTTTACCTCACGATCAAGAATTTGCACAGGTTCCTCCTCAAAAGACAAATTCGATCTGACCTCTATCTCCTCAATCGGACTGATATAAGATTTGTCAGATCAGTACCGTCTCAACATCAAAACATGGAACACATAATGAACATGCTCCAGCTCAGGAGTTAACTCCAACTGATAAGCCATCCGTCCAATTCTCTTAAGAATTCTGTAAAGCCCAATGAACCTTGGGCTCAACTTGCCCTTCCGTCCAAACCTTAAAACTTTCCTCAATGGTGATTGAAACTGAATTCTACATCCTTTCTCTTTTGATTAGCATATAAATTCTGCCTATTCGAAGCCGCTTTTAGTCGATCTTGAATCAATCTAACCTTACCCTCAGTTCCTTGAACCAATTATGGACCCAAAATATTCCTTTCACCCAACTCAGTCCACCACAGAGGTATCTGACACTTACGAACATACAAAGCCTCATACGTTGCCATCTGTATGCTTGACTAAAAACTATGATTGCATGCAAACTCATCTAACGGGAAGTGTTCCTCCTAACTACCTCTGAAGTCAATCACATAACTCCTTAACATGTCCTCCAAAACCTGAACAACCCGCTCTGACTGTCTATCTATCTGTGAATGGAAAGTCGTATTGAATCCAATCTAACACCCAGTGCCTCATACAATTTCTTCTAGAATCAAATGTAAAAGGAGGATCACGATCAAAAATAATTGATACCGGTACCCCATGCAGTCTCACAATCTCGAAAATATACAACTCGGAGAAAAATATGTACAAATTGGTAAGAAGTGAGTCAACATAGTCAACCTGTCCACCATCACCCGAATGGAATCTTTCTTAGTAGCTGTTAAGGGCAACCCACTAACAAAGTCCATAGTCACTCACTCCCATTTCAAATAAGGAATCTTAATAGGATGCAATAGTCCAGAAGGAAATTGGTGCTCAGCTTTCACCTATTCGTATGTCAGATACTTAGCCACAAAATCCATTACCTCTCACTTCAGACCAGGCCACTAGTACAGTTCTCTTAAATCTCGATACATCTTATTTCCTTCAGGATGTATAGTGTAAGGGCTATTATGTACTTCTCAAAGAATAGAATATTTCATTTCCTTATCATCTGACACACAATACCTCTCTTAGAAACACAAATGCCATTAGAATTAAACCCAAAGTTCGTTGTTTACCTTCCTCAACTTGCTTAACCGGAGGCAAAAAAGACACATCAAAAGGTTGTTTCTCCTTAATCTCACTGACCAAAGTTGGCCTTACTTGGAACTCTGCTAGTAAACCACCATCCTCAAACAAACTCATTCTAGAAAACATGGCCCTCCAATCTGCCACAACATTGGCTGTAACACCCCTAACCCGTATCCGTTGCCGGAATAGTGTTACAGAGCATTACCTGAGATTACATTTCAACTATAAAAAATTTTAATCATTTAATAACTCAACATCAATCATAGAAAAATCAATCAATATCATTCATATTGACCCTTATATGAGCCCTCGAGCCCTAAAAATACATTAGAAACAAGTTGGGACTAAATTGAAAACATATAGGTTTTTTAAAAAAAGAAGAAAATTTTCAAACTATAAGGATTACATGGCTGTGTGGCCAAGCCGTGTGACTCACATGGCTGAGACACACACATATCTCAGGCTGTGTGGGCATTCGAAATAGGGACACACGGCCGTGTCCCAGGCCATGTCCGTGCCTGTGTAACTCTATGACATGGCTCACACGGGTAAGCCATATGCCCGTGTGCTAGGCCATGTAACTACCTGACTTCCAACCCTCTGAAACCTACAGGGGACACACGACCGTGTTGCATGGCTGTGGGTCACACACGGCTAAGACACACGCCCATGTCTTATGCCGTGTGGATGAAAAATAGGCCATGTTCAAGTCATTTCCCTCACCCAAAACATGATTACATATACTAACCATTTATACCTATTTTCAAGCATCCAAAATGTACCTAAGACATGCATATTCAAGCTAGATCATCATGGTATTTGTTCATACAACCAATATGCCCAAAAGGCACCTCAATCACAACAATCAAACATGTTTATACATTTGCATAGTTTAGTCATTAACCATCCAACCTTTGCAACTAAATTCATACCAAAACATATCAAAATGTTCACATACCAATATCACACTCAAATATACCAATTTGGTCGTTCAAACCTATCATCACTAAACTGTTTCAACTTTTAACCATAAAAGCACCAAAATGCTAAATTTCATCATTCCTTAAACTACATATATATACATGCCAACATGATAACTATTTCATCAACCAAAATACCATATTTACAAGCCAAACATAATGGCTATATCATCAAGTACAAAACACATATACATGCCATTACAACTGTGACCAAAGCATAAAAATCTACCGATAAAATCGATGGGTTGTGTGATGGATCTCCGACTAGTTTCCAACCCGATTGAGCTTCTGATAATCTGTAAAGTAAGAGAATGATAACCACATAAACAATAAATGCTTAATAAGCTCATACAAACTTTAGACATAGCATTCCATTCTAATAATGAACATTATAGGTTAAGTATAAACCTATACCAATGCCTTTATATTTATCGAACCATAATCATCAACTCACAATGGAATAAGCCTATCAACACCATACATACTTATCATTCCTAGCATAGGAAGATTTCATAAGACTTGAACCCTTCCATTTTTGTACTTTGCATTTACTTACTTTAGCTTAAATAACAACATCAATTCATTAATTAGCATAATTTTTCATGAGCTAGGTATATTCATCTATAACATACGTAAACTTCTCACATACAAGTACATATTTCAACTTATTCATTCCCTTTTATTACATCATATTGCATTTCAACTATGAACTTACCATTTTCATTACATTTTCATACCCATTCCCTTTGCATAATATAAGACATAAGCGTAACATCAACCATGACTACGAGCTAGTGCATTTAACATAACTCTTTGGAATCAACTACATGATAAATCATTTTATGGAAATTACATACTTTAATTTATACCACCTTTTCATGTACATAAGCATATTACCAATTAAACACTTACTGTCTCAATGTATTTCATTAAGACTGAGCATGATATAATCCAATCATAAGCTTGGCACAAGCCTAAGCACATCAACAACACATGTTAGTTCATTTTAACATAATTCATGTGAATTTTTCATGGATAACCATTATACTTGAGCATAATTCAATTGGATTTATCATCCATCTCATAACATATCATGTTTTCCATGTATCACCATTTCAATGAGTTTCATGCATACATATCTTAATTTATATTGAACATTTACCATTTTATTTGCATAACACATAAGACATAAACATAGCATTAACCATATTCACAAGTGTAACAGCCCAGTTTACACCCACAAACTCTATGTCAAAAAATTATTTTAATATTATTTTATGTGTTTACAGTATGTGATTATATATGTGTGAAAGTTTCGTATGCTAATTTGATTGTTTAAGTGGTTAATTTGATAAAAGGACTAAATCGCGTAAAATGCAAAAGTGACATTCTATATGTTAAAAGTGCTTATATGCTATGGCTTATTAAATGGGAGGTCCTTATGATGAAATTAGACCATAGATAGTGTTAATGGACATTAATGGATATCCATTAGTTGATTTTATATGTTTATAAACAAGGGTAAAATTGTAAAAAGGTAATTAATGTTATATTAATTAAAATAAAACAAAATGGTGATCATTTTGTTCATCTTTGCACCAAAAATAAAAGAAAAAGATACGGTTTGAATGCTTAAACTATTCAGCCATTGATAAGCTTGATTAAGGTATGTATGTTTGTAATACCCCAAACCTGGCCTAAACGTTATGGTCGAATTTGCGATGCCACATTAAAGTGTGATTCTGAAAAGCATTGTTCTGTTGAAAACTTTGTACTATATAAAAACCCTCGTAGTGATCTTTTACAAAACTTTAGGGTATCTTGTTCGTTGTTAAAAACTCAAGTGGGTTTAGCAAAAAGTTTAATCATTATAGATTGTTATTGCACTTTAAAAATAATGTTTGCTTGCGGAAGCTTTTAAAGTATGCTGCAAAGGCGTGACATTTTGAAAGCATTTAATCTTATGAAAAACCACAACCTACTTCTAACAGACATGATCCAAGATAAATAAAACCCAAATCAAAAGTAAAACTTTAAAGAGGCCTTATTACATAACAAATACCCCAAACTAAATTACTTATAAAATAGAAGTTCAAGAGTGAAAACAAGTGTGGTTGTGTGGCCACCGTTGAGTCCCTCACAGCACTGCCCCGCCTAAGGATTACCTGCGCAGAGAAGCATAAGGGTGAGTTTACGCAAACTCAGTGTGTAATCCCTTATTAAACAAACAATAAATCATACAATAGGCAAATACAATCTGGGCCTAAGCCCATTTCAGTAACAGTCCAGTAACAGTTAGGGCCTTAGCCCATTACAGTATCAGTAGCAGTGTGGACCTTAGCCCATTACAATAACAATAACAGAAATGCAATCAAAAGCCCTACCCATCCATCCTCTACACTCCACTCCGTCCAGCCCTACACTCTAATGGGAATAAAATCGACCCACCTATCCCTACACTCCAAAATATAGCACCAGTTGCTGCACTAAATAGTATATGCAGCAGAGCTGCCAGTATAGTACACTTCCTCCAAATATATCAAACCTACCCCTATACAACATGTCATGTCATAATATCATACGTGTATGCAAAAATGTCATGCTTGGATACAGTCATACAATCATAGGGGCATATCAGTCATTTTACCTCATAGGGTATAATAGTCATTTCATCAGTATGGGATCTAAGTATACTTACCGACCCAATAGTAGGTCCACAGTCATCTCGAGCGACCCGTGCAACCTTAACAGTCAATCAATGAAAATGGGCCCAAGTCCATAATATGGCCCATGTTGGCCGACACGCCCGTGTAGCCCACAAAGCCTAAAAATGGCCATGCCGTGGAAGAAATAAAACGGTCATATGAGTTGTATATTAAGAGATATTTAGGTTTTCGTGAGACAGGGCCAGAACGGTTTCTGGATCCCCTGTTCCGACTTTGGAAATTCATTGTAAATTAACCAGAGATAATTAGGAGTCATGCCATATATGTATAGATTCCTCTTTGAGTCTAGTTTCTATAGAAACAAACGGCATCAGTATTGAATCCCTGTACAGAGAGATATTCAAGTTGTAACGCGCGAAGGTCAGTGTAGTCGACCCTTGTCACATGGGAGACTTTAACTAATAAACTGTACTAATTGGCCCGACCAAAAATTCTAGAAAAAAATATGTAGATGGACATATGAGTCTAATTTCAGGGAAAAATTACGAAACTGATTTTCAAGCTTTGAAACTCAAGATATGATTTTTAAAGCGACAGTGATGCAGTAACCAGCTTGTCTGGAAAATTTTAAATGGACTGTGAAAATGATTAAGTCAAGTTTGTGTGCACCTTGTGTTCGACTCCGGTAACGGACTCGGGTACGGGGTGTTACATTGGAAATGAGAGGTAAGAATAAGTATGATCATTTGAGATGTGAACTATATGGAAATATGATGTGTTTATAAGCAAGTGATTATGAACAATTAAGCTATATGAGAATTATGATCTTGCAATTTTGTTTTGCCATGATTCATATGTATGATTTGGTCTATAATTTTTTATATGATAAGTTTATTTGTATATGGCTTACTAAGCTTTCAAAGCTTACTTTGTGTGTTCTTTCCATGTTTTATAGATCATCAAAGCTAGCTCAGACATCAGGGATCATCGGGAACCATCATCACACTATTTTTACTTGTTGGTACATTTGAAGTTTTGTATATATGGTATATGGCATGTATAGGCTAGTGTTATTTTGGTATGTTTGGAGCTATGATGTTAGCTATGTGATTTGGTTTGTTAATGATGTAAATGTTAGTATGTTTTTAGCCAGATAGATTGGCTTAAGTTATGTGTTTGATAAGTTGATTATATGATGTGTATAATGTCTTTTATGTTGCCTTGAATATGAAGAGTTGAAATGGTAAGTTTTATGGCATGAAATAGGTAATATGATGATGATAATATGCATTTGAGGATTATGCATACTTAATGATTTTGACAAGTTGAAATGGTATGTTTTGGTTGTGGAATTGAATGGCTGAAATGGTATTGTAAGGATGGTATGATTTGTGTATGAATTGATATGTTTGGCTGCCTATAAGTGTATGGAAATGGTGCTAATTTGGTTGACTTGAATGCTTGTGGAAAGGGTGGCAAATTGGCTTTGCAAATGACATATTTTTTTCCACACGGGCGTGTACCTCAGCCTTGTGTGACACACAGTCATGTTACACGGTAGTATGTCCTCTGGGGTACCCTTTCGAATTAAGACAGTATACCCTATAGGTTTAACATGGCCTAGACACACGGGTGTGTCTATTGGCTATTTAAGTGGCACATGGGTGTGTGGTCGGCCATGTGGCCAAGTCAGTAACCTCCCTAATTTTCACATGACCTGGCACACTAGCGTTTCTTGTGGCCATGTGGGTAAGTCAGTATGTATGCCCTATTTTGCCACGGTCTAGACACATGGGAGTGTCTAATGCCGTGTGAGGCACACGGCTTGTTCACACAGGCATGTGATCCTTTAAGGTTTGAAATTTTTCTAAGTTTTGCAAAGTTTGAAATTGTTACCAGTTTAGTCCCGAACCTCTTCTAAGTATGATTTAAGGTCTTGTAGACCTATTTAAGAGACATTGTGAATGTTTTGAATGTATTGTGAATAAGAATTTTTGAATGTATATAAATGATGTGTATTGTTTGGTGATGCCTCGTAACCCTATTCTAGCGATGGATACGGGTTAGGGGCGTTACAACAAGTTAGTGACTAAATACATAACTTAGCAAAAATCACCACATGATTAAATTACTTTCATGAATATAACATATAAGCATTCATGCTTTTCATGAACATGGCTACCACACTTTAATCATCGACAACTCATACCTTTCCATACTTTCATGACATTGCCAATCGGAACACTTACCATCCCTTCCCTTCGTATGCCCGTTGAACCACTTAGAGTAATATCGAATATACGTGAAAGCTCACACAAAGTGTGCTAAACATATAGTCACAGCTCACACGAGCTGTCAAATGGGCCTGCTCACACAAGCTGTCGGTTGGAATGAAAGCTACATTATGCTGCTCACACAAGCTATCGAGTATTCGCAACTAATGCCGAACCTCAGCCATCGGTAGGACATTCAAGACCAGCACCTGAAACATAGTAACTTAGGTCTGCTCACACAAGCTGTCAAGCATCAGCAACAAATGCTGAAAAGTCAACCACTGGTAGGACATTCAGGACCAGCACCTAAAACACGGTAACCCTAATGACATGTCATTTTTATCCTGTATATTCTTAAGGTTCAAACAGGGCTAGATAGTCGTCGTACATTGTTGGATTTCCATCGTTTCCTTTTATGATAAATTGCATATTAATACATAACATATATATATATATATATATTAATTCATTGCATTAGAACACCACATTAAACATTTAATTTAATCAAAATTTAAGTGTTTTAGTTCATACGAACTTACCTGGCTAATTTGCAGAAATGTCAAAGTATAGGGGCATTTTGGTAATTTTGTACACTTCTCGATTTTCCACTCGATCTTGATCTAAATTAATAATTCCAATAAATTTATTAATTTAGATAGTAAAAAAATGTATTTTATGCAATTTAGTTATTTTGACATTTTTACAAAATTGCCCCCAAAGTTTTACTTTTATTCAATTTAGTCTCTGAGCCTAAAACATGAAAATTAACCATTTTTACCCAAAATTGAGCCTAGCTGAATACTTATGGCATCCAAAATAGCCCATTAATGCAACAATTTCACAACAAGTCCTTGTATTTTTTTCTATTTTAACAATTTAGTCCCTAATCAACAAATTCATCAAAAATCACTTAACAAAATACTTTCACACAACAACTAATATTTCAAATTCATCAATTAAAATAAAAAATCACAAGATTCATCAATAGAAACATTCAAAATCTTTAACAGTTTCAAAATCGAAGGTACGGGCTAGCTGGACCTAGTTGCAATGACTTAAAAACATAAAAATTATTAGAAACGGGGATAAATCGGACTTACATGCATCCCATGAAGTTTGACCGATGCTTGAGTATTCTTTCATGGAGGTTTGGCCATCCAAAAAGAAGAATGAAGAAATTTTTTTATGAATTTCAATATGTTTTAAGTTACATTTCAGCTTATTTACAAATTTGCCATTAAACATGTTTTATTTTATCATTTTCATTCAAGTTGCCGTCCAACCATATTAATTAAGGCTAAATTACCACATAGGTCCTTCCTCATTTAGTTAGTAAGCTATTTAATCATCTAAATGTAATGATTACTAAGTTTTGCGTATTTTACAATTTAGTGATTTTTTTTAATTAATTATCGAAACGTTAAAATTTTTCAACGAAACTTTAATACCACCTTAATGACACTCCATAAATATTTACAAAAATATTTATGACTCAATTTACAGAAATGAGGTCCCGATACCTCATTTTCTAAAACAACTTGACCTTAGGGTCTTACGACTTGAACTTAAAAATTTGCTTATATAACATAAATCACTATATCAAAAACCTTTTTAAAACCATGTTAGACTCGTAAATATTAAATAATAATCTTTACAAAATTTCTCATCGAATTTGGTGGCCCCAAAACCACTGATTCCTACACCACTGAAAAACGAGCTATTACATTGGCTTTCGTGGGATGATACTCAATAACACAATCATAGTCCTTAGGCATCTCAATCCATCTCTATTGTCTTAAGTTCAACTATTTTTGGGAGACCAGATACTTGAGACTCTTGTGATCCGTGTAAATAATACACTTCTCACCATATATATAATGTGTTCAGATTTTTAATGCAAACATTGCAGCTGCCAGTTCCAAGTCATGAATTGAATAATTGCACTCATACAGTTTAAGCTGCCTTGATGCATAGGCCATAACCTTATTGTCTTGCATCAACACACATCCAAGACCAGTATGGGATGCATCATTGTACACCATATAATCTTTCCTTGATTCAGGCTGAATCAAAATCGGTGCTCAAGTCAACAGAACCTTTAGCTTTTCAAAGCTAGCTTTCTTACTTAAAAGGGGAATTCTTCCTCAACAACTTCATAAAAGGAGCATCAATTAGAGAAAACCCCTCAACGAATTTCCGATAGTACCCAGCTAAACTAAGGAAACTTAAGATCTCGAAAACATTCTTAGGTTTCTTCCATTCCAGAAGAGCCTCTATTTTCTTTGGATCCACATTTATACCCTCGATTGATACCACATGGCCCAGAAACATTACTTCTCTTAGCCAGAACTCATATATACTCAGTTGCGCAAAGAGCTTCATCTCTCAGAGAATATATAGAACAACTCTAAGATGCTTATCATGATCAATTTTAATTTTTGAGTAAACCAAGATGTTATTGATAAACACAACGATGATCTGATCTAAGAATTGTAACACCCCTAACCCATATATGTTGCCGAAAAAAGGTTACAGAGCATTACCGTAAAAACATAACTTAAATCATTCATTTTCAATCATTTCATAAATCATAACATAATCCATTCAACACATGCATATCGTCTTTTATTTGAGCCCTTGAGGCCTTAGAAACACTTTAGAAACGATTCGGGACTAAATTGAAAACATTTAAAAACTTTATGGAAAAAGATTGAAAAATTCACACTGCAGGGGTGACACGGTTGTGTAACATTCAAAATAGGGACACACAACTATGTCCCAGCCAGTGTCTATGCCCGTGTAACTCTCTGACTTGGGTCACACACCAAGCCACATGCCCATGTGTCAGGCCATGTAACCATCGAAATGCAAGCATTAAAACCTACAGAGGACACACGACCATGTCAATGGCCGTGTGTCACACATAGGTGAGACACACGCCTGTGTCTTAGACCGTGTGGACAAGAAATAGGTCAATTTCAAGTCATTCCTTTCACCTATTTCAAGCTCACACTTACAAGACATTTGCACATACAATCTAGCATTCAAATATACCTAAAATATGCATGATAAGGCTAATTCAATATGGAAACTATCCATACAACCCATGTTATCACCAATAACAACCCATATTAGCATACTTGAACATAATTCATGTGAACTTAACATAGATAACCATTATACTTGAGCATGATCCAATTGGATTTATCATCCTTCATAACATATCATGTTTTCCATGTATCACCATTTCAATGAGTTTCATACATACATGTCTTGGTTCATATTGAACACTTACCATCTCATTGGCATAAGACATAAACATAACATTAACCATAGCCATAAGCTTGTGATTAAACACATAACTTAGCAAAATCATCACATGGTAAGATATGGTACATAAACATAGCATTACTTAAATCATACTTTTCATAATCATGAATGTTCATACTTTGATCATCAATACATGATACCTTTCCATAATTTTTGTAGTGAAATTAGTTGAAACCCTTACCGATTCATCCCTTTTCATGCCCATTGAACCACTTAGAATAATATCAGATCCACGGGAAGCTCACATAAAGTGTGATAACATATGGTCAAAACCATTCCTTTCCCTTTCTTTTTCCTTTTCTTTTTCCTTTACATAGATGCTCATACGAGCCATAAATGGGTCTGCTCGTACAAGCTGTCAATTGTAATATAGCTACATAGTGCTACTCACACAAGCTATCGAGTATCCGTAACAAATGTCGGAACTCAACCACCAGTAGGACATTCATGACCAACACCCGAAATATAGTAACCCTAATGACATGTCATTTGTATCTTATATATTCCTAAGGTTCAAACTGGGCTCAATAGTCATCGTACATCGTTGAATCTCCATAGTTTCCTTACATGATAAATTTCATAATAATATATATTGATTCATTTTCAATAAAATTTTACATTAAACATTCAATTTAATCAACCATTAAATGATAATAGTCCATACGAACTTAACCTAGCTAAATTGCAAAAATATCAAAGTACAAGGGCTTTTTTGGTAATTTTCTATTCTCTTCGATTTTCTACTCAAGACAAAATAAAATGCATCTACATTTTGGACTTAGGTACCACAATTGATTGTTGGAACCTTATTGGGTCATTGGTTCCCACCCTTCAAACCCAGGTGCCTTGACCTTCTGTTAAGAAATTTATAATGGTATTATAGTCCACCTAGTGCTTGTCTAACTCGTCGTAAAGTTCAGAGTGTAATGAGGGGTTCTATGGAAGGCCTCAATTGCGATAGGAGAAGCACCTACAAGAATGCATTTCACAAAGACCTTTTGGTCTTGTGCCTCAATAAATTTTGCATAAAATTCTTGTACAATCAAAATGATTACTAGTTGAAGGGGATTCCAGTAGAAGGTAGACTACCTTAATATCTCGACCCTAATTATGATTAGATCATGAAATAAGTTTGTGGAAAAATCAAATCCACATTCTGGTATAAGTGGTTTGACTGTGAATTCGTTGAATCTTTTCGTGGCATTTTTAAAGATGAATCATCCCCTTGGATCGTGAGGAACATTACATTCCTCTATTCTCTAGGATGTTGTCCTTTTATGGGAAGTCATAACCAATAATGTGCAAGCAACCAATAACCAAAATTAAAAAAAAAATCAGTGTTTCTAACTCTCTTTATCAAAATATCACTCAAATAATTATAGATTAAAATGAGTGAATATCACTAATTTTTGTTGTCATGGTGCCCATCAATCACAGTGGTATGTCTTCGGTTACTACCTTCTATCACTAGAGAGGAAAGGATGTTTGTTTCCTAAAGAAAAGAGGAATGCTGGAAAGGCTAACGTGTTGATTTTGTGGAGGTGAAACAGGTAGAATTCGATGGCGGAATGCACGGCGATAGACAAATGACTGTGCGGCAATGGCTGAGAATCATAAGGAACCACCACTTATAGAATTAGAGTTCACCGTGGCTATTGGGAAAGACGGTGATGAGCAGTGGAACCCCAATCGTAAGAGCGGTGGTGGACTCATTTGCAGCCTTCATAGGTTTTTGTCGGCGGTGATGGCAATGATGAAATGGTAAGTAATGGTGCAGAGGCTAGAGCGGAAGAGTTGGATGGTGCTTCACCGACCGTCAAAATATCTTATTAGCGGAGTCCAGCGAGTGTAAGGCATCAGGATGGTGTGAAATTATGGAGGCAATGGCAGAGGATTGTGGAGAAGCTGTATGTTTAGTTTTTCATTGGGACATGGTATCTTTTGTACTAACCGTGTTGTCTCGATGTGGTATCCTTTAACGTCTCGACATAGTGGGCCATTCACTTAACTAAGCATTTCGCTTTTTCTCGTCCCGACGTGGGTTGCCTTGCTCGTCCTTACGTCAAACAAATCTTAAGGACATTTATTTTGTGCCTTGTCCCAATGTTGTCGTGTATCCTGTCTGGATGACATAGCTTGACACTTCTCGATGTGGGCTAGAAGTTCATCCCAATGTTGCACTATATTAGATGCTCCCTTGGGTCGGATTGTTGGCTTGTCGTGACGCCCTAATTTCCCACGTCATGACATGCCAACTATTTCAGCCCCTCTCCTCATGATTTTTTCGCTTTCTCTTTCACAGGCTCAACACTCTCTAAGATAAAATAAAGAAACAATAATAGATAAACTATAATTATGCATAATAAAAATAAATTTATTAAAACTTAAATTAATAGAATTTAAAATTTAAGTCCTTTTCTTGGATTGGGACGATTCGTATCGCCCCCAAAGAAGAACTTCCAATTGGTCCTCGAGGCTTTGACTCGTCATTTACTCGTCCTCCGAGGGATATAAACCAGCATCCTCGGTCTATTCCATTGATATCGCCTTATCTTCAACCGACACAATATCCACATCACGAGCCACTTGGTGTCGACTGAGCCAACCCTAAATTATTTTTCGGGGTATTACTGCCTCAAGCCACTTCGCTTCCATGTCGCATGAGGTTCGGTTAACCCGAGCTTTATCTACTTCATCAAATGAGAATGAGTTAAACTCGTAGATTTCTTTGGCTGGCACCTTTTCGGTTATGGCCAAAAAGTGTATTCACTCATGTACACTTTCATTAAGAATATGTTTAAGCTCCTCTACCTCTAATGTTACCACTGCATCTACTATTACATCTACTTCTATGTTAATTGGATTGCAGATTTCCTTGACGATGTTCAATTCATTCCTGTCTCTAGATCCAAACTCTTGTTGATGTTCAAGATTTAATTATGAGTGATTGTCGGTAGTACATTAGTCCTTCGGATAAAAATTGGAGACATCATGTACGACCTCTTCTGATGGAGTATTTACTTGGGACTTTTGCCGAAAAAATCCTCTAATCGATCCAACTATTATTGGTTTCGTTTTAATTTAGCTTGGAATTCTCGCTCATGACTTTCTTGTTCAGAAGTATAGTCATAAATATCATAAGGAATTTTGTCTAAATATGTGGATGTCCCAAATTGTCACTTATGTATTTCTTCCAATAAAGTAACTGTTTTGTTTCTCCATTGGTAAAGTTCTAGCATAACTGATTTTTGGTTCTCTATAATCTCCCATTGTTCATAAACTCCCTCCTTGTATACTTCATCTTCATCCCATATGTTCAACGAATCTCCATCCCTCTCATGCGTATACTTGCTCAGCTTTGATGGAAGTTCGTTCGATCACTCAAGTTGCTTGGTTTTGTAATCACAACTCCATTGGTTTGTCGAATCTCTGTACAACGGACTCAATATCGATTGTTCATACACCAACCTATAAAAATCAATATTCATAATTAAAGCTGATAATCAACAAGGTAAATAAAAATATCTACTTAGCTACAAAAATTCAAAATATATCAGTATTGTTATTACACTAAAATAAAATAAAATTTAGAATATTATCTAGCTCATTCGTCTTTTGATTAATATTATTTTTATTAATCAATCTAACAAAAATTCGACCGTCGCAATCCTTGGCAACGACGCCAACAACTTGTCCGCATATAAACATGTTATCATTTATAGTATAAATATCACACCAAAAATATATAAAATTAAACCGGTAGCGTCTACAAGCGTACAGGTCAAATTGTAATATAGTAAAGTTTACAACGAAACACTGGTAACCATTCTAAGGATTGTACCAAAGGGATTGTAGATTGGAGAAATTAATGTTGAATCAATTACAAAAAATAATTACTAATCTAATCGAGTCACAAATTAGTAGTATTAATCCAAATAAAAATATTAATTAAATCAATTATATTAGTTAACCTAATGAACATTCTTATTCCTATTGTCGACAATGCGAGCCTCGGCCTATGATCAATTAAATCCCTAACTATCTAATTAAATAATTAATTATCCTAGATTGAATTATTTCTCACACTTAGCTAAGATTACCCTCCCAATTCATCTTCATTAAAGATTACCGCCTAAGTCACCCTTTCAGTCTCTTCCTAGGCATACGAATACTCTTCCGATCTCACCGCTCGACACAAGTTATACACGACAGGATACCCTTGTAACACCTCGTACCCGAGACCGTTGCCGGAGTCAGACACGAGGGGTTCACAGACTTAAATCACTTATTTGCACAGTCCATTTTAAATTTCCAGACGAGCTGGCTAACTGCATCACTGTCACCTTAAAAATCATATCTCGAGTTCCAAAACTCGAAAACCATTTCCGTAAATTTTTCCTGAAACTAGACTCATATGTTCATCAAAAAAATTTTTTCTAGAATTTTTGGTCAAGCCAATTAGTACAGTTTATTAGCTAAAGTCTCCCCTGTTTCAGGGTTCGACTACACTGACCTTTGCACATTACGACTAGGATATCTCCCTGTACAGGGATTCAATACTGATGCCGTTTGTTTCTATAGAAACTAAACTCGAAAAGGAATCTATACATATATAGCATGACTTATAATTATCTCTGGTTAATTTATAATGAATTTCCAAATTCGGAACAGGGAATCCAGAAACCGTTCTGGCTCTGTCTCACGAAAACTTAAATATCTCTTAACATACTGCTCATATGATCGTTTTGTTACTTTCCTATGAAAATAGATTCATCAAGGTTCGATTACATAATTTACTCACCATTTAATTCCATTCCTACTATTTTTAATGATTTTTCACATTCACGTCACTGCTGCTATCAGCATCTATTTTTAAGGTAGACTTTACCTATTACATAGTTTCCATGATTCAACTAGCCCTTTTTCATATATAGCACAAAATATGATCATGATTAACCATTCCAATGGCTAATCGTTCCCAAACATTTCCATACCTCTTAATGAACATCATACAAGACGATTATAATATTAAGCTCAAAGTGTATATATGCCATTTTCGCATGGCTATCCAAATTTATACAAAACCAAAGGGTCCATGACCAACAACAAAAGGGTAGTCCTATACATGCCATTTCAAAGTTCAACCAAAAGTGTACCAAAAGGGCTTTGATAGTGTGGGCGACTTGACTTCAATAATCCCGAGTCCGATAGCTACGAACCAAAATCTATAAACAGAGATTCAAAGAAACGAAGTAAGCATTAAATGCTTAGTAAGTTTTGAGCCATGAAATTAGACACAACTAAAGCGTAGCATTCATATGGCTAAACGGATAATTTCATATGCACAAATTCTCAATATCACACTTACTTCACATTACCAACCCTTATATTCATACACAAAAGATCAACTTAGCCAAAGGCGGTAGCTCATTTATCGATTGGCGAATACTAAGCTGTAAGGATCAACTAAATCAATGCATGTACGAGACATACCTCATTGTTGGGATTTTACGAGCATATTAATTGAAACTATTACAGCAAGGTCGCTCATTCCCAAGCCAAGTACCTTCGGATTTAACCGGATATAGCTACTCGCTCAATGCCTTGGGACATAGCCGGATATAGTAACTCGCACCAATGCCTTGGGACTTAGCCGGATATAGTAGCTTCGCACAAATGCCCTCGGGACTTAGCTCGGATGTAATAACTCGCACAAATGCCTTCGGGACTTAGCCCGGATGTAATAACTCACACAAATGCCTTCGGGACTTAGCCCGGTTATCATCCGAATATTCATGCACATATCAATAAATCATGACACATTTATATCTCATTTTCATAATTAGAGTTCAAACACAAGTCACGTATTAAGCACTCCCATTTTCGGCTCACTAGCCACATACAAACAGCATGGTTTAGTTTGCTTTATGACACGATCTCTATGCACATACGGCTACCCGTCATACGTATAGACTAATTAACTCATCATATAATTCAAGTAGAATCATCATATCACCGTATATTTGTTATGCTCATACATCATGACTTAATCAAATCATAAACTAAGTCTCATTGCTCGAAAACTTACCTCGGATGTTGTCGAACGATTTCGATGGCTATTCGACCACTTTTTCCTTCCCTTTATCGGATTTAGTTCCCTTTGCTCTTGAGCTTAATTTAACAAATAAATTGATTTAATCATTTGAGCATCAAAGAGGAACTCAAGGTACTTAGCCCATATATATACATTAGACATTAAAGTCACATACATGTGAAATCATGCATCAACTCAACATATTAACCCACACTCCCTTTTAGCCGATTGTCTAAACCAAGATAAAGGCATCAATATGCTTGCCTCTAACCGAATACATGCAACACTAATCTTCTCATGTGGCCGAGTATGCATGTATATGTTGAGGCCAATTATATACTTAATACCACCCATAAATGGCATACCAATACATCATGTGCAAACATATATATATATATATATATATATATGTGCAAGAGCCGAATCATAGGGTTGATTATAACCATTTCATATATTTTCATCATATACCCGAATTGTAACACCCCGAACACGAGACCGTCACCGGAGTCGAACACGAGGTGTTAACAGACTTCAAACCACTTATTAAAAATTTCCCAGACAAGCTGCCAATCTGCGTACTAGTCGTTTCAAAAATCATATCTTAAGTTCTGAAACTTGAAATCCAGCTCCGTAAACTTTCCCCGGAACTAGACTCCTATATCTATATGGTAGAATTTTTGTAGAATTTTTGGTTGGGCCAATTGGTACAGTTTATTAGTTAAAGTCACCCCTGTTTCAGGGTTTGACTACTCTGACCTTCATGCATTACGACTTAGATATTTCCCTTTACAGAGCTTCAATGCTTATGTCGATTGTTTCTAATGAAACTAGACTCAAAAGGGAATCTATACATATAAGGCATGACTTCTAATTGTCTCTGATTAATTTATGGTGAATTTCTAAAGTCGGAACAGGGGATCCAGAATTCGCTCTGGCCCTGTTTCACAAGAGTTTAATTATCTCCTAACATACAGCTCATATGGTCGTTTTGTTTCTTCCATATGAAAATAGACTCATCAAGCTTCGATTACATAATTTATTCCTTATTTAATTCCATTCCTACTATTTTTAGTGATTTTTTTCAATCTCACATCACTGCTGCTACCAGCATCTGTTACTAAAGCAAACTATGCCTATTTTGTGATTTTTCCTTAATCTAACTAATAATTCATCATACATATCATGAATTTAACACCGAGAATAATCAGCCATGACAACATTATCAAACCAATTTTACTAAGACTTATGACGAAGTATCATAGGACCAAAATTCAACTTAATATTTATGCCATTTTCGCATGGCTAAAGTTTACATACCAAAGTTCAACAAAACATAATAGCCTATACATGCCGAAATGTTCTCCTAGACCAACTAAGAAGAAGATACCCCAAAAAGTTGCAATCCGTGTGATGACTTAGATGACGGTCCGAGCACGCAAAAAGACGAGTCCAAGGAACCTAAAATAGGTGACAAGCAAACACCGAATGAGTATATAACTCAGTAAGTCATAAGCAATGCACTACCATCCATTAATAACATTATCACAAGAGGAAACAAAATGGAACGAGGCTAATTACTCCATCCAAACCGAACTATACCATAGTTCCTTAGACCTTTCGATTCAATCTCATACCAAGTTACACATTCACATTCCATATACTAATCAATAGGATATTTGAGGCATTTTTATACATCATTTTGTTTTCATTACAATCATAAAACTAAATGACCTTTGACTTATTCCACGATAATTCTTATGTACGTGACTTCAATTAAAATTGTCACATAGGTTCAAAACTTACCAAGCTCAACTCCAAATATAAACATAGCGCCTATTAGCCATGAACTCAAGGTACTTACCCGATCCGCTGTCCGTGATCAATTCAATAATGCCGCACACTCAGTGTCAATAGTGATTCAAAAGCATATAGTGAGTCCGCACACTTAGTGCTATATAATCAACTCGCACACTTAGTGCTATATAATCAAACTCGCACACTTAGTGCTGTACAAATTTTAAACCCACACACTTAGTGCCAATCTCATGATCATAAATGTTTATACCCGCACACTTAGTGCCAAAATCAACAACTCAATACATCTCACCTCTTTTCTTTTCATTCAATACTTTCATCACCACATACATACATGTATATAAATTTATCATTCCTTTCGGCATAATTACATAGACATTATGTCTATTTAAATCAATACAAAATATATGCTTAGTGACCTACCTTGTGTTGGGTAAAATAGTTCCAAGTCGGCTACTCGATGACCTTCGTCTTTCCCTTACTTGATTCTCCTCCTTTAACTCCTTGAGCTTAATCAATAAATCAACTAGTTTAACCATCTTGCTAAACATTCATAATTCAATTACACATGCATATGTATGTTTGTATATTCGGCAACCATCCTCACTAATTACCCATTTAGTCGATTATACACATAATTAAAGGTAACATCACGAACGGGCATACTTATGTATATTTATATATATATATATACACTTCCAAATGGGCATCACAATTAGATTTAACACCACCTTCATACTCAATTAGATGGCTGAATGTATGTATATATATACAATGTCAACTATAACATCTTTTAAACACCTAATTTCATCTCATGAACACTTAATCAAATTTTCCTAATCTAGCATATATTTTCACATCTATTTGTAACATCATGTAAATTCACATATAACTACATTTCTTAAGTTCTACATCTTAATGCCCATTATAGCCACTCCCATGGTCTAAATCTAACAATCGGCAACACCTACCTTTTCACTATGTTAGCCGAATACTCATTCTCTTCTTAGTCCTAAATTCGCACTTCCAACAAATTAGCTTAACAATTCCAACTTTCATGCTAACATCCCAAGCAACTTAACACATCCATATAACTAGCATGCTAATAGCATCAAGGTATCAACCAAAATTTTAGGCTCCTTAGCCAAATTCTAACTCTCCATCAACCCCAAATCCAACCATGAGATAGATAGAATTTAGACTCATCACCCAAAGGTTGTATATACTTCCAAAGATACCCTTGAACATACCTTAATCTAGAGGACCACCTTGGCGAATCTTCCTTCTTCCCTTCCTCTAGTTACGGCAATTGCAAAAGAAAGAAAGCATGAACACTCCTCTTCTTCTCAAGTCACGGCAATGGAGAGAGAGATGAGCATTTTTTTCTTTTTCCTTCTTTACTAACATTATTTTATTTCCAATAACCCAATTTCTTATTATAATATCTAATTAAACATATGTATTGCCCATCAACATTCCATCTTGGCTGGCCACTATAAAGAAATTGGGCAACTTGACATGCAAGTCCACCTTTGTGTTAACATGCACTAATAAGCCATTTAAAATTAGCCTATCATATTTCACTATGTCTCATATTGATCCCTATTTAATAATTTCTCATGCAATTGGCAAAATTAGAGAATGAAACTTCCACATACTCATGTACACACATAATAAGCATAGAATATAGCAATTATTCATTTTTATGACTCTGTTTTGTGGTCTCGAAACCACTTCCCGACTAGGGTCACACTAGGGCTGTCACACGAATGCACAAATACATTATAATAACTTCCAACTCAAATCATGTTACAAATTTATACTTCACAAGGATAAATCATTAACCAAATATAAACATATATCCGAATTCACATGTATATTTTATTTTTACATGAAGCATAGCCGAATCATTTTAACCATGAGTAACATAACAAGCATAAATCATACTTATGGATATACCATGGCGATTGCTTCATGAAGTTGCTAAAACCTACCTTTTCAAACTCTCACACACACTCTATCATCTTCATACCTCACCAACACAACATCAAACATCCACCAAGAAGACAACACCCATGGCGAGTATCATCTCCCTCACATAGCAAAGATTTAAACCATGGGCTAGTTAGAACTCAAGCTAACAACTAAAAACATGCATGAATCTCATGGCACAACATCAAACTTACCTTAACCTAGATACAAGTATGGCCGAACCTCTTCCTAATCCTCTTCCAAGACGAACATGAAGCAAGAGCTCCTTCCTTCTTCCTTAGAACTTTCGGCCAAAAGAAATGAAAAGGATGGACACTTTTTTTCTTTGTTTTCATCATATTCCTTTCATTATTTTATTACCATGCCCTTATTTTATTTTTCCTAACATACATCACTAACATAACATGTTTGTGACATGTTTCCACCCATAGCATGGCCGGCCACTATGCTTTAATTTGGCTAATTTGACATGCAAGGACAAGCACTTTCCCACATATATTAATAGGCCACTTTAACCCTTGCCTAGCATATTTCTAAATTGTCTCACATAAGTCCCTACTAATAAATTTCACATACACTGACCAAATTAAAGTATGGAACTATCACACAAGCATTTACGCACGTCATAAACACAGAATATAACCTTTAATTATTTATAAGACTCAGTTTCGTGGTCCCGAAACCACTTTCCGACTAGGGTCAATTTAGGGCTGTCACAACCCTTCTGATTTCACTTGTCTCAATATTCTATTAGGGGCGTCATGCCCCAATGTACTAAGTACCCTTGAACAAATAATCAATTTCAAATAAATAAACACTTAATGAATAAATTAGTTTATTAATCGAATCACGCGAGATATGAAATAAGCATAATAATCTATTCTAATATTTATGCAATGATTAATTGAAAGACAAATAAAAGAATAGAAGAATAAGAGATAGGAGAAAGATCATAAATATTTTTAAAACACAGTGTCGGAGAAATCTCCACTCGTGATCGTTTTCACATTGGAATAGAAAAGTTTCGACTACACGAACATGAAAATAAAATAAAAATAAATAGTAAAACTATCTTTCTAGGTCTACCCACAATTTCGGTGACCCTAAGGTTGCTTATATAGGCAACAACCTACTTGGTACCACTCAACTCAAGATACACTTAGGTACCAATGAATAAAATATTCTACTAAAATCTAGGGTGCAAATATGGAAATATCCTAAAAATGCCATCCAATAAAATCAACTTCATTTTGGCCCATCATCATTGTGTCGTCGTAATTTGGAAATGCTCCTTGTCACTAAGTCACCTCCATACAAGTCTCCCCATTTTCATCGCATTGTCGTGACGAGAGAAAGTTCCTAGGCACGATGTCAAATGTGTTATGGGCCTTTGGCACCCAATCATTTTTCATTCTATTCTAGGACTTGAATTGGCATCTTACACAACTAAATAGCTCATTAGTCACTCACAAGGCTTAAGTTGGCCTTAGGAGTCATCAAAATAGCAGAAAATGCATAAAAACACTTATTTTATTAACTTTTATTCCTAAGAAACTAATACAAAAATGTAATATTTAATAATAAAATGCCAAGAAAACAAACTCCTTAAGTGTGAAAATGATCTAAAATAACTACTACAAGTGATGTTAGGTCAATATTAGGGGATAAGGGGTCGTTGTTTTGGGAATGTCAATTCAATATAGCTAAGTTTTGCAATCCACAACTCTTGCAACTCCTTTCAAAGAACTTCCAATACACTATTTCATGTTGCTTCTCTTGTTGAAACATGTCAGGGAACATACTTTGTGTCTCTTGTAGCTCGTAGTTTAGATTACGATCATTTTCTTGGCGAATAAAAGAGGCCACTCTTTCTTATCGTTGTGCCTTCTCCTCTCTTGTGAACATTAAATATTATTTCATATTTCATTGCAACATCTCCTATTGTTGTTGATAATATTGCTACTACCTTTGTTGAGATTCTTGGGTCTACTTAAATCGCTCTTCCAAGTTTCAAAATTATTCTTGCAACTCTTGGGATTTTCTGAGAACCAACATTTTGATTCTAGTTTGTGTATGTTTGGTTCAAGTATTGATAGCTAGGATGGGTTTCAAAGTATCTTTGTTCATATGGGTATGGTGAGGCTTGTTGGTTGTAAGGATCATAGTAATTAGTACCTAACACCCGAGACTGTCGCTAGAGTCGAGCACAAGGAGTTACCAGACTTATCTTACTTGTTTAGGGCATAAAAAAAATTATTTAAAAATTAATTCGCTCTCATTCATCCAATGTGCACTTGGAATGGTTTGGGACCAAACCAGGAACATTAAAAATTTTCCAATTACTTACACAAATCAAAACAATTTATTTCACTATTCACTATAAAACTATTCATCTACATAACAGTCACTAAATTAATTATAACTCAATTTACGAAACTTGAAATTTAAATCTGTAAATTTTCCCTAAAGCTAGACTAATATATATTCTTACCATAATTTTTCCAGAATTTTTGGTTTGTCGTACATTTTATTCATTAAATATTCCCCTACTTTGCAGTTCAGCGGACCTGATGTCTCTTCACTAAAAATCAATTATCTCATTATACATAATTTGGTTAATGTTTCCGTTTGTTTCTAATGAAAATAAACTCAATAAGGAATTTAGATATATAAACTATAATGTATAATTATTTTTTTTAAATTTCTAGTGATTTTCCAAATTTGGAACAGGGGATCACGAAGTCACTCTGAACCAGTCTTACAAAAATATAAATATCTCAGAATATAGTCTTCCTTTCTTGATCTGTTTCTTTCCTATGAAAATAGACTCAATAAGCTTTAATTAAATATCTCATTCACCATTTCCATTTCTACAATTTTTAGTGATTTTTCAAATCCAAATCACTACTGATGTTTCCTAACTGTTCCATGGCCAACTCTTCCTCATTTATAATTTCTTTGCATCAAACCTCATTTAGGCATACATAATACCAAAACATGTTCTTATTTAGCTATATCATAAGCTAATCATTACCAAGTATTCACATATCATTCTTTACTCATATCATAAGGACATACACACAAAATAGCCAAGTCCTTATACATGCCATAACTTAAAGTATTTCTAGTCACAAAATACCGAGATAGCTCGTTGATAGTGTGAGGCGATCTCCGACGTCGTTACGATTTTTTGAGTTGGCTTTGCGATACTATAAAAAAGAGAGAAAAGAAAAGGAGTAAGCACAAATCTTAGTAAGTTTACATGTAAATAAATAACAATATTCTAAATGAATTATCAAGATAACCTGAACCTTTCGAACATGGACTTATCTTGCCTTCCCTTTGGTACACTCTTTAAATTTTTTTGTTGAACAACTTGGAATACTAAGGATACACGGTTACCTTTCCTTTTTAAACTTACCATTTCCATGTCTTGACATGGTCTTACATGGTATCCTTGCCTTATGAACTCACCATTGTCATGCCTTGGCATGGTCTTACATGGGATCTTTGCCTTATCGTAGTTTATCAATGTCATGTCTTGACATGCTCTTACATGATTTACTTGCCTTGTAAAACTTACCAATGCCATGTCTTGGCATGGTCTTACTTGGTACCCTTAAACCCTAATGTCATGACATTTGTATCCTACACATTCCTAAAGTTCAACCGGGACTTTTAAGTATTATTTCTCCATCAATTCTTTCTTGAATCATCAAGGAATAAATTTACAAAATAAATATGTAGATGCTGAAAAATAACATCATTAACTATAAAAAATAAAGCATTGCATTTATTTACCGCAAACTTAACTCGATACAAAATACGATCAAATATTTTGATTTAGTCCTCAACCTTTTCTTTCCTCGTTCTAACCCCGAATTTCATTCTTCTTGATCTATAATAGAAAATTTAACTTATTTAATATTCACATTTATCAAAACAATCCTTAACTCTAACTTTGGAAAAAATTACCATTTTGCCCCTAAACTTTTGCATATTTACACTTTTGCCCCAAGGCTCAGAAATGAAACTTTATCCCTAATTCTTATGTTTTATGGCATGCTAATCATTTATTTACCTACAAAAACATCAAATTCCCACTCTAACATGTACTTATGACCATTAGGTATTTTTACCAATTATTTCGTTTTACTCGTTTTCGATTAAAATCGCTTAGCTCAAGTCGTTTAACATAATTTAAAGCTTCATATTCTACCATAAAACATCAAAATAAACACATTTCACCTATGGGTATTTTTCCAAATATGAACCCTAGGTTAAATTATTGCTAGAATAAGCTAAATCAAGTTACTGGGACTTCAAAAACGTAAAGAACAATAAAAACGGCGTTGGAATCACTTACTATGAAGCTTGGAAGCTTGACAAAACCCTAGCTATGCAGAACCCTTGAAATTTTGGCCTAATGAAGAAGATGGGCACATTTTGCCATCTTTTTTCCTTTTTTAATCTTTTAATTACCAAATGACTAAAATACCCTTCATTAAAACTTTAGTTATTTTTATCTATGTATGTCCATTTTTGTCCATGAAAACCTAATTGTCTAATTACCATTTAAGGACCTGTACTTCAATTATACTTTTCAATTTAATCCTTTAGCATCTAAAACTCATATTTATCAACTTTTGCAGTTAAGCCCTAGTAGGTAAATTAAGCATGTTATCTATAAAATTTTCCATCGATACTCTAACACATGCATCTAATCACTCGGTAAATTATAAAAAATTAATCGGAATAAATTTTCTATCTCGAATTCATGGTTTCGCAACCACTGTTCCGTTTAGGCCCTATTTTGGGATGTTACAAAAGTTCTGGTTCATCTAAGTTTGGTTAGTGTTTTCGTATGTCCTGATTTTAGGTGGTGGCAAATAATGTGGCTTCAAAACCCCATTTTTGTAAACTAAGTCCTTAAGAATGAAATAAAAAGATTAAAAAAGTTAATATGAAAATATATTGAAGATCAGTTAAGTAACTTAATCAAGAAAATTGTTAATTAAAGCTTAGAAACTAAATTGTAAAAGTCAAATCGCTATTGAGTTTTAAATTAGAAAATGATTGAGGACCTAGTTATCAATTATTCAAATGGCCTAGATGGTTATTAAACCATTGTTTTTCATATTGATAGTGGAAGATGATGATAGCCATTAAATGGTTATAATTATGATTGATGAATAAATAAATGTTAAATTAAGTTAATTAATATAACTAATTAAGGTTAGTTAAATTTTAATTAAACTTTAATTAAAGTATATATATTAATGGATAGAAAGATGAAACATTTATCATATTCCTTCATTGTTGTCCACCAATAAAAAGAAAGAAGAAAACTTTAAACTATCAACCAAGCATTCAACCATTAATTTTCTTAAGGTAATCAACCTATTTTTTTAAATTTTTATAAATTTATGATCATGGGAATTTGATTTAGCTAGCCCATGTATTAATTGGTTCAATTAGTTTATGTTTAACAAGTTGTCATTAAAATTAATTTGATCATTTTGAGCTTAAATTGAAGACATTGGTAGTTAGTAAGCTTACTTAGAAAAAAAGTTAAACTTTTTAGATAACTTTGTAACAGTAGGGACTAAATTGAATAAATTGAAAGCTATCATGAAATTATGTTATAAATAGAAAGTATATAGTCCCTAGGGAATGAATGTGTTGGGGATAAACCTGGTTTAAGAAATGAACAAGTAAAATAATGAAGAAATTGAAAAGATCGAACACAAATATTTTACATGGAAAAACTCCTTCGAAAAGGATAAAAAAACCACGGGCAAAGATAATTTCACTAAAACAAAGAAAACGAATAGTACAAAAGATAAACATAAAACTAAACCCCAAAACCTGAAATAAGAACCCTCAAAACATAAACACAAAATTCTCTAAAAGCTTATAAAAGCTAATACCTAAATGTGTAATAGATTTTCTTTCTAGGGTAGAAAAAGGGCCTATTTATAGGCTAAATTTGTAGGTCAAATAATATTAAAATAACTTACACTAATCAGAGTTTAAGTAGGAAACCAATATTAAAATAACTACACTAATTAGAGTTTAAGTGGGAAACTAAAAATAGAGTTTAACTGGGAGAAGAAAAACCAAAAACTACAAGGCATAACTCCACAAATCTCCACCTTGACTTTTATTTTAACAACGAATTCTTTTTCAAAGCCTGCCACAAGCTTATCTCGAACTTTGCAAGATATTAAATAAGTCAAAGTTGTGCTTAGAAGCTGAAAGACTTCTAATCTTCAACTTGTGCACTACCAAATCAAAACTGACCTGAGTCTAATTTCCATGAACGTAGTGCCCTATCTTTTCAAAACATGTACCCAAAAGAGAACCTCTTTTATATGAAACGGTCAAACCTCTTTCCCTCTTATGACTAAGTTATCTTCACTTCAAACGAGTCAGCTTTGACTCTAGACGAGGGATGTCCTGTTTCACCGGTCACCGTTGATCTTTTTAGAACATAAAGATTGTCAATCTTTCCACCTTTCATAAAAGAGACAGCCTTATGAGATACCTTAATGCCGCTTGACTAGATGTTAATTTTACAACCCTTCGAGTCCAAATTTCCCAAGGAGATGAGATTTTTCTTTAAGTCGGGCATACGTCTAACATCTGGTAGTGTCTTGATTGTCCCATCATGCATCTTGATCTGAAATGTAACAACACTAGTTACTTTACTGGGTAAGTCATTCCCTAGGCACACAAATTCGCTTTCACCTGAATTGTATGTGGAGAACCAGTCCCTATTGGAACAATGTGGAAAGAAGGTCTAATAGTGTCTTAATTGTCCCATCATGCATCCTGATCTAAACAGTACCAACACCGATTACTTTACTGGGTAAGTCATTCCCTAGGCATACAAATCCACTTTCAAACTGAATTGTATGTGAAGAAACAGTCCCTGTTGGGACACATGTGGAAAGAACACCGTAAATCCAGGATCCACTCAGACATAAGCTCGGAACTTTCACTTTTTGACACTAACAAGAAATTATCACCCTTGTAATTGGCCAAATTAGCACCAGCTAAATCTTCCTCGTTGCTCTCAGTAGCCCTTTTACTTCGCAGATTGTAACAATATGCCTTGATGTGGCCTAACTTATAACACCCTAACCTGTATCCGTTGTCAGAACAGGGTTTCAGAGTATTACCAAAACTTTTAAAACATTTTACAAATAATTTATGTAAATTACGTTTCATTAACCGAGATCATTCAAAACATCCCTTAATTAGACCCTCGAGGCCCAATACGAGCATTAGAATCGAGTCAGGACTTACTCGGGAACTCTAAGAATTTTTCCTGACATTTCAAAAATTTTCCAAGCTACAAGACTCACACGCCTGTGTGGTCCAAGGGACATGCTCGTGTGACCGTGGGACATGCCCGTGCTACAAGCCGTGTTTGACCCGTGTAACTCTCTAACTTGTGCCCACGGCCATGCCACACGCCTGTGTCCTAGACCGTGTGGCTAATTAATTCATTTTGAAATTAGGTGCAGGTTTCACACGGCCCAGACACACGCCCATGTTCTAGGCTGTGTGGTACATACGACTGAGACACACACCCGTGTCTCTGCCCTTTTGTTCAATTCTGAGCATTCTATTTCTCCAAATTTAGGTGCAGGGGACGCACTTTCTAACTACACTCCCATGTGCCCGGCTGTGTGTCACACACGGTCTAGACACACGCCCATGTGTTTGCCCGTGTGGACAAAATAAAGTCATTTCTAGCTTTATTTCTCACCCAAATTCACGCCAATGGCCTGCACTTAAACTCACATCCATAAACCAACCAATTCAAACATTCAAATTTAGCAAATTCTATCATTCATATGGCACATCATTACATGCATACATGTTCACAATATTACCTTAGTTTAGACCCCATGTTGACATAATTTGATCAACTTCTCAACATTTTGAAACTACCATAGTATAACATTACAAGTATATTAAAACATGCCATTACTAGCCATTCCAATGGCTAGATTACAAGCATCATTTACATTTACATGACAATATGGCCAATATATCCTATACATTCCATTACAACCATAATTGATTTACCATATATACCGATATAGGTCGATGGACAGTGTGAGTTATCTCCACCGATCTTCCAATCCAACAAGCTTCCGATTTACTTTAAAACAGGGAAATAAAACTAAGTAAGCATAAAATGCTTAGTAAGTTCGTATAACATGGTACTTAACTTACCATTCATTCTATTTTGAGGTAACTATGTAAGGCATAATCAATCAATTTGACTCAAGCCTTACACACATTCTCATTGCTCTTGTTAGTCATATATTCCATAATATCATCAAACATATATGGGCTCAACAACCATCAAGTTTCCATGCACATATGCTTTTCACAACATGTATTCATTTAACATGTATAAATCATCTCTTTATATTACAAGTATAATTTCATAATAGTTCATTTCAAGTTTAGATCATTTCGTAACAAAACTTTACTCATATTACTCGAAATATCAAGGTCACTATTAGTACACTCAAGGTGTACAAATATTATTATCTCATGTTTTCATATATCATTTGTCAAGTATCATCATTTTCTTGTATTTCAGACAAATACGTGTAATAACTCATTTTATCATTCATATCTTCTCATGTCTGGAATTGTCACCCGTTGAATTTATTCAGAATATCAATAGATATGCAGGTAATACATTCGAGGTGTGCGAATCAAGATCCGTCAATTCATGTTCAATGGTACCCATAGGGTACTGTATCAGAGAGTACACTCTCGAGCCACACATGTATACGACAGGATTACCAGTCCAGGCTAAATTCTTTTTATGACATATGCTCTAAAAAGCTTGATCCGAATTACCCGTCCGGGCTAAATCCAATTCATAGCATATGCTCAAGAGGATTTATATCAGGATTACCCGTCTGGGCTAAATCCTTTCATAAATGAGGTCAATAGGATTACTCGTCTAAGCTAAATCCTATCAGCAACAAATGCAGGACCTCATTTATTTCGAGAAATCACATATCCATTGATATTCATTTATTCAATGAGATTTAACATTTTCAAGAATTCCCAGCATGTAACTATTTCATATATCTATAACATTCATATAATTTAAATGATCACATTCCACATTTGTTCCAAGCATAAAAGTAATATTTTTCTCTTTTATCTTTTATCGGGCATTTTTGTTAATCGGGTTTTGTCAGGTATATTTTCAATATCATATACATATATGATAATTATACAATGCACAAACACAACACTTAATTCAAGCATAAAAACTTTTAAAATTTAGTTACACGAACTTACCTTGACAATTGTTCATGTACGAAAAATCTACTAATATGACTTTTTCCTCTTTTCCTCGTTCTAGCTTCGAATTTGGTCTATCCGATTATATAAGAGTAAATTTAACATTAATTTACCATATTTCACATTCAATTGGACTTAATTTTCATCCTAGGAAAAATTACCATTTTGCCCTAACTTTTCTATAAATTCCAATTTCGTACCTAGGCTCAAAAAATGAAACTTGTGCAATTTAATCCCTATTCCAAGCCTAACTAAAATCTCATTACGAAATTTACAGCACATGTGTTCATGTAAATTCAACATTTTTCTTCAATTTCACAACTTTACATTTTAGTCCCTAAATTATGTTTTCATCAAAAATCACTTTGTAAAAGTTGTTTATCTATCAACAACCTTTCATTTTCTACCATAAATTTCTAATTTTGAGCATATACATCCATGACCCATTTTCCATACTTCGATAACATTTCAAATTAATCCCCCAAATAGATAGTTTAAGCTATCTCGTTTCAAAAATATCAAAATTACTAAAAACAAGACAAGGAAACTTACCCAAATAAGCTTTATAAGTCTTCTTCCTCTCTCCTAGGGTTTCTATAGAAATATTTGGGGAAGATGATATGAAATTGTTTTCTTTTTCATTTAATTAAATTGCCATTTAATAACTTTTCATCTTTCCAGTTTAGTTCTTAGCCTTTTTTATTTTTCCATGGATGAGTCATATAAAAATATCTACATATTTTCTTTAATGGTCTAATTACCATATAAAGACCTTAAGTTTTGAATTTCATAGCTAGTTGATCCTGCTAGCTACTAGAATCAACTTTTGCATTTTATGCGATTTGGTCCTTCCCGTAATTAAACACCTAATCGGTAAAATTTTCTTATCAAAATTTTCACATGAAATGTCTATCATAATACAGACCATATAATAAAATAAAAATAAATTTTATTTTCAACTAGAATTTATGGTCTCGAGACACTGTTCTGATTTCACTGAAATTGGGTTGTTACATAACTTCTTACAATAGAGACATCTCTTATCTCACTTCCTTGATGCTATCAAAACCAAGGCTTGCCTATCTGACTTGCTATTTGAACCAAACTTATTATCGAGTTTGTATTTGCTCAACAAATGACCCTTCACATCCTCAAATGAGAGATTACCGCTGTCGTAATCAAAATCTCCTTGAAAGACTTGTATGAAGGGGGTAAATAGAACAATAATAACTTATCCTTATCTCCATCGTCAATCTAAACCTCAACATTCTTTAAATCACTCAAAAGAGTAATAAATTGACTGATGTGATCTTTAAAGTGCCCACCTTCATTCATGTGGAATGTGTATAATCGTTGTTTCAACACTAATTGGTTAGCCAGAGACTTAGTTACGTAGAGGGTTTCTAACCTTTTCCATAAGGTGAATGACCTTTTCTCCATCAAAATCTTCTACAACACATTATTTTTTAGATATAATTGACTCATGGATAGAGATTTTTTATCTAATCTATCACATTCTGATTTATCCATATTTGTAGGCTTCTTCACTGTAAGGACCTTCTCAAGACCGCCCTAAATCAAAATTTTCCTTATTCGAATTGGCACAGATTGAAATTTGTGATGCTATTGAACTTATCAATATCAAACCTTATTGCTGCCATCGCTGAACGAGTTGATTGCAGAAATAGAGTAGCTCTTGATACCAGTTTGTTGGGGATAAACCCTGTTTAAGCAACGACCAAGTAAAATAACAAAGCAATTGAAAAGATCAAACACAAATATTTTACGTGGAAAAACTCCTCTGAAGAGGATAAAAAACCACGAGCAAAGATAATTTCACTAAAACGAAAAAAAAGAATAGTACAAAAGATGGAGATAAAACTAAACCCCGAAACCTGAAATAAGTACCCTCAAAACATAAACACAAAATTCTTGGAAAACTTATATATCTAAATGTGTAATGGGTTATCTTTCTAGGGTGAAAAAAGGGCCTATTTGTAGGCTGAATTTGTAGGTCAAATAATATTCAAATAACCTACACTAATCAAAGTTTAAGTGTGAAACTAATAATAAAATAACTTACATTAATCAGATTTTAAGTGGGAAACTAAAACCAGAGTTTAATTGGGAGAAGAAAAGCTGGAAAAATACGAGGCATAACTCCAGAAAATGTGAAATCAGATCTTAATCCGATATTAGATACTGAAAAATATGAGTAACCTAAATATAGGGACTAGAATGAATAAAATGAAAAATATGTTTGATTATGTGTTTGAATATAAATTGGATGTGAACTAGTTTTATTTTATAACTGAATTATCGAACATATCTAAAAATGATGTTAGGCCACCTTGAGAAAAGGAAAAGACGAGAATTGTAATCAAATGACGAAAACTCGATTTGTACTTTTATGATTTGAGCTCAATATATATATACATATATATGATTGTTGCATATTCATTATTGAGGTAAGATTATTACTTGTCTTATGAACTGAAATATGTTCGATGGTATTGAATGTCAATAATTGAGTTGTTCTAAGTATAGTAAAAACGAGCATGATATGAATTGCTAAATGATATGTGATACAAATTGATGATGAAAATGGTATAAGATCATGATATTTGAATTGATTTATAAAATGTAATTGGAAAATTTATACCCTATTAACTATTCGTGCAGAGTCAAATATGTTAGGACCGCCGGTATACCCAGTGGCATAGTGAAAAAATTATCCCGACGATCATCAACCACGGATCCATGTACGAGGAACGAATCAGTTTGAAATAGAGTTGAAAATATTCCTTCTTTACTGAAAGCATTGAAAGGATGCTGCTAATTCGATGTCGATTCCTAGCCACAACGAAAACATCTCGGCCTCTGTACGAACAGCCACTTTCTCTTGAATTTTTAGAGAGAATTAAAAAAGGTTGCTAGACTTTTTAAATTATTAAGTTGGTAACCTTAACGTACTAAGGGATTATCATCCTTTTATCCTCTTTGATATCACATATTCAAAGAAAAATCAGGATGATTCCCTTATAAATAGAGAAGGCAAATGGAAAGTTAGAAAAAGGAATTATATTTTGGAAAGAATATTAATTTCCATGTCTTTTATATTTTGACCGAAATTAATTAATATAACTGTTTATGTTAATAAATTTAGTAAAATATATACAATTAATATTTTGTATGAATTAAATTCATATATTAATTATATTCTTTCCAAAAGAATATTAATTTCCATGGCTTTTATATTTTGAGAAATTAATTAAGATAATTGTTTATTTTAATAAATTAGGTAAAATATATACAATTAATATTTTGAATGAATCAAATTCATATATTAATTTTATCTATGTTCTCTATTTTTGTACAACAACTTTGTACATATAATATGTTTAATATTTAACTATTAAATTATTTCAATAATTAATTTAATTCATGTGACAACTAAATACAATACCCAATGTAATTGGATTTTGTTCATTTCAACTATAGGGTGTGACCCTATAGGCTCTTGTAACATTGGTAGTAATAGTAGAATGTTTCTAACATTACAAGCAATGAGTCATATCTAGCAATGCATCATTACCACCAAAGTTAGAAGAAGTCGTGATTCGACATAACTTTTCTATGATAATCTTTTCATGTATTATATCCTTTTATCCTTAATATATAGATTGGACACAAGTCATAGAATAGTCACATTTGTATAGTCCAATACCATATTTCTTGATTTCAAAGCAAACTACAATAAACAAATAAGTGTGATATCTCATATCAGCTTATTCGAGCATGGTCACACATTTCTAATCTCACTCCATCAAAAGGCCTAAGATATTGCTCCCATTATTTAGGAGGGATAAATCCTATCTTGATCAACCATATCTCACTACATAGATTGTGGTTATCCAACACCAGTCTTTATAGTACAACCTGTCACGGTATATGTTTTAACTGCATCAAAATATATGACTCACAATATTAGGACAATGATGATCTCAAGTCAGAAGATCATATACATAGTTATCACTATGAGTAATATTGTGACTATTACATAATAATCAAAGAAACATACTCATAGTGAGTTAGTCCAATATGTTGTTCTCTAACACATACTCATGTAATGATTTTGACATCCTTATGTTAATGTCAACTCTTTGTCATCAATCAACTACACATTAGTCTCAATGCATTATTGTTGTCCAAGCCCACAAGAATACTTGACTAATGACCTTTTAATAATAATCATATTTTTTAGGACTTTATTACAATTAAGTTTATTTATATACACAGAAAAAAGAAACTGAAATAATATGGCAATGTCTTATATTAAAAAATAAGGTAAAACGAGCATGTGATTACAATCATCTCATGCTTGTTCTTTGGGAATATCTAACAAAATATAGTTGGCATGCCATAGGATTAGATTTGTGCGCAGGTTTATACTTTGATTTTACCGATGAGGCGCTGTAACATCCCGAATTAGGGTCTAGTCGAAATAGTGGTTTCGAGACCACAAATTTAAAATAGAAATAATTATTTTATGATTATTTGATAGTCCATGATATGATTTCATGTTTGTGTGAAATTTTCATGAAGAAATTTTATGCTTAAGGTGTCCAATTTGACTTTAGGACTAAATTGAATAAGATGTAAAACTTGTGTTCTAGAAGCTTCAACCATGATATTGCATTGGATCATTAATTAGAGGTCCTTAAATAGAAATTTGACCAAGTTCTAAAATTTTGGACAAAAATGGGCATAAATAGGAAAAATTGGAAAGAAATACCTTAAGGGCATTTTTGTCATTTGGTAAATAAAAGAATAAAAAAGGAAAAAAGAAAGTAAAATTGGTTCATCTTCTCTAAGAAAGTGCCAAAATTTGGGGTTACACTATAGCTAGGGTTTTCTTCATTTTCAAGCTTGATTGTAAGTACCTCCATGCCCCGTTTTTAATGTTCTTTACATTTTTGAAATCCTTGAAGTATGATCTACCCAATTCTAGCCATATTTTGAAGTAGGTTCATTTATGAAATTTGACCCATGTGTGACATGTTTGTATTTTGATAATTAATGGAAGATTATGAAAGTTTGATGTGTGATGAACATCTTTTACTAAGTGATTTTTAGTGAAAACACCTAAAAATGACTTGTTTGTAAAAGGTATAAAAATGAGTAGTAAAAATGTGAAATAAAGGAAAATGTGGGCTGATATGAGTATAGTATAGGTTCGGTTGGGCTTGAGTAACAAGAAAATGCATGCATTTCATTTTACGAGCCTAGGGACTAAAGTGTAAATAAGTGAAAAGTTAAGGGTAAAAAGGTAATTTTACCAAAGTATGTGTTATGGGTCGATTTGAACAATGTGTGTATTGAACAAGTTAAATTTGGCATTATAGATCAAGAAAAACGTGATTCGGGTCTTGATCGGAGGAAAAACAAAGTTTACGAGGATTAGGCTCGTTTCTATCATTTTGTGCCGAGGTAAGTTCATTTGCAAATTATGCAACATGTACCATACTTTAAATGTTTTAATATTGCATGCATGGTAAGTATATATGTCATTAATGTGATGATGTACCATGTGTTAATGCTTAAATTTTATTATGAATTATGCTTTGATTATTCCATGAGTATATGATTGGTGCTATGGATATTAAAATCGACATTACGAGCAAGCTCAATAGAAATGTAGTAACAAATAATCCCATTTGAACATTAGGAATAGTTTAGGATACAAGTGACATGTCACTAGGAATTATGTGATCTGAACTCATGAGTTGTGGTTTGAGTTCATGATATATGTGACACATGTTTTGGCATTCCGGGTACTGGTCTTGTATGTCTACCGATGGCTGGGAAGTCTAGCATGTGTTACGGATACCCTACAGCTTCTGTGAGCAGCCCGTAAAGCTACATCTTGACTGACAGCTCAAGTGAGCAGACCCGTGAGTAGTTCGAAAGCGAGAACCATGTGATATATGTTATGAGGTAGCGATGGCTACATATAGGGCACTTATGTGCGAGTTTTCGATATATTCGATAGTATTCCAAGTGTTCAACGGGTAGTTCAAAGAGAAGATCCATGGGTAATCTTAATGAGCATGTCAAAGACGAGAAAGTAAGTTTTATGTACAAGTTGGTACAAGTATGTACATAAACTCATGATTAAAGATACCGATATGCTATGAACATATGGTAAGAATGCATATGAGAAAGTTGTCCTTATGAGACTTGATGACATTTATGAAACTTTGCCTTATGTTAATTGTATGATTTATGTTGCTTATTATTTGCATGTGAACTTACTAAGCTTTAAAGCTTACCCCCTTTCCTTTCCCTTTCCTTATAGTGTCGCCAAGCTAGCTCAGGGATCAGAGGGCGTCTGAGTTTTCAATCACACTATCAATTGGAAAATTTGGTATAGTTAGATTCAACATTTCAATTTGGCATGTATAGAGACTTGGTTTTTTATTATGTGTCATATTGGTTAGCCAAATGTGTTGGCTCATGATGGTATTGTGATTCATTTTGTATATGGCCATGAGAGGTGGCTCATATTGATTATTTGGGTTAGCCCTAATTAGTTATGCATCCAAACAAATGTGTTTCTGCTTGTTATGGTTGTTTGATGAATGTGGTTATGTTGGATGTGGTTTATATGCTAAAGGTATGTGTTTGATGAGGCTTGTGGTTGTTTATGTTAATGAGAATGATGGGTGGCATGTATATTTAATGTATGAAATATGATTAATGAGTATGACAATAAATGTAGTATAATGATGAATAGATATGAAATTCGTATGGAATACCATATGAAAGCCTAATGGTTTAAGTATGTAATATGTTGACACTACCAAGTTATAAATTAACCATGTATATGAATGCTTGAGTAACTAAAGGTGCCATTGTAACATCCTGATTTTTCGGATTTATTCGCGGTTTTCAATATTTTGAAAAGATTTTAAAATTTTGTATTTGAATGTGGAATTAATATTTTGAGTAAGTAAATGGGTTTGTGGAAGGCCCATGAGTTGGCCAAAACCCTGTTGAATTTTTGAAATTTTGGACTTTGGAGTTAGGGGTTCTGGCTAAGAGGCCTTAAGTTGAGTTGTGGGTAAATTGCATCACAAAAAGAGCCTCTGGTAAAGTGGCTAAGTGACGCCACTAGGCTCCTAGAAAAGTGGCATGTGGAGCTTTGGGAAGGCAAGGGATCGATTCCTGTGTTGGCAAATAGATGCATTTATTTTTAAGTGCGGGAGGGGTAAGTGTTGGAGTTGGTGGATTCGCTAGAGGAGAGTTGGATCGGTTTAAATGCTTGGATTAAGGAGGGATAAGGGAGAGATTTAAGGATTTGGATGAGGCTAGGAGTTGGCGAATTATGGGAATTGAAGAGGAAAAATCGGCGGGGGTATTAGGTTGGTATTTGGCACTTAGGGTATTGAGTGGTGCCGTTTTCTTCGCTTTAACATCTTAGGGTTGTTTTCCTCTCTTTTCCTCTCTAGCCAAAACTACCACCTCCCTATTCTTCTTCTTCTATTTTCTACTTCAAAACTATTCATCATACTGCTATTCATCAATACTTTTGCGAATCTATAAAAGCGAAATCCTGTGATTCTTGCTTGTGCCGATTTCTTCAAAGCCGTGTCCTTCTATGTTCTTTGTTTTATTAATCTACGATTATCTTTTCTTAATCCTAGATACCGATGACAATTCTACTTTAAGGTTATAGCCCACATTATCATCTTCTTCACCCCCAAAAGCGAAAGTACCATTGGGTTAGGGGCTTATTGTCGAAACTTCTTAAACCCCTAGATTCGGGTTTTACCATTGTTCTAAGGATAAACCTGCACTGGATTGCGTGGAAATCAAGTAGGAGTAAGGGTAAGTACTTATCATCTCGGATCTGTTCTTATTTTGCAAAGTTAAGAAAAGCGAAATCCCTAAAATATAGAGAGGCTGTCGAATTGGGCATGTGGCTCTAAAGGTTTTTAACTGACGTTTTCTGTCAATGATTAGTGTCTTCTTAAGTGTTGGATTAAAGGCGTGGGTTGTTGGAGCAATCGGATTCGGAGCTAGCTACCGTTTTTGGCAAAGAAGGTAAGGTTTCAAAGACTTTTAGGGATATGGTTTGAGCATGGGTGAGTAAGTTTTGGAATTTAGTGATTATAGTTTGTAAATAAGAACTGTGCTAGTCAATTGTAGGATATCGAAAGAGATCTCAGTAGCAGTCGTCGCGAATCAGGTGTGTACCGAACACCCTTCCTTAGTTTAATTCGGCAAAAGCCGAAATGCCGAAATTCCGGCATTTCATAGGCTTGTGAGTATGCGAATGCTCTCAAGACATAGAGTAATTGTTAGATCTAGCACCGCAAAGTGGTAAGGAGGTTCGTGTGACATTTTAGCGTATTTCGGAAAAAGGGGTCTCGATGGGCCAAAACTGGGCCCAATGGGCTTACGGCCCAATATGGGCAAGAGGTGGGCAAAGTAGCCTGTCGGTTAGATGGGAGAATCAAATTGCATATGATTGTTAAGAATTCTGGAATAACGTGTGTAGTTGCGTAAATACGAAATTACCCCTAAAGAGCATAATTCTTGAAATACCCTAGGGTTTAAATTGGTTAAACCGCATGATTGATTAATATTGTATTTTACATGATATGCATTTATTAATATCATTGCATGGGATTGGGGTATTGATGGAGGAAATCTGAATGTGGTTCATCCACGTCTTGGAGGCTTTGCCTCAATCGATGATAATTGAGCGGCGTTCTTTAAGCTGTGGAGTGTAGAAATTTGGGTGGGTTGAGATATTCCCCACATGGAGTGTAGGGCTGATGCAGGCGGTGTAGCGGTTGGTGGGTTGAGTAGTCTCCCAGTTAGGCTTGCATTCATTCTTGATATTGTTACATATGTTCTTGAACGGGCCTATGGGCCAAACTGTTATGTTAAAAGGGCTAAGGCCTTGCTCATGATTCGAAAAGGGCTTTGTTCTCTGTGTCTCGTTATCAGTATAGGGCTTAGGCCCAATGGGCTCGAGCTGATTTGGGCTTTGGATGGGTTTCAGATATACTGAGTTTTCCCAAACTCACCCTTCCTCTTCCATCCTTGCGGTGAGCCCTAGTTGGTGGACTTGGAGTCAGGCGGGATTGAGTGGCCATGAAGTTTGATTGCCGATTTTAAATAAGTTTAGCATTTAATTTGGATTATTTTTATTGTGCTTGAAGTTGTAATAAGGCCGCTCTTTTTATTAATTTTATTTTGGGGATTATTAAACTGGTTAGCACTAGGGTTCGTTTTATAAAAACTACTTGTTTTCAAAAGATCACGATGACGCACAAAGTTTCCACAAAGTAAATGTTTTCCAAGAGAATAAATATTTTAAGCAAACGTTTTTCAACCTTAATCATTTTCTTAAGATGGCCATAATCACACGGTTTTCGCAAAAATTATACGAGATGTTAGAGTGTGGCAATGGCGGTGTGCATGTCTAGGATTGGATCCGAAGGAGCTTGGTACTTAAACAGTCAAGCGGACTCACCTCTTCTTCTTCTGGTTTCCTACGGTGCTGACTTTCGTTCACTTTAACCTACTTTTAAAAGTACCTTTACAACACCAACTAAGATTTTCCAACTAAGTGTCTGGAATGTTTTGAACGCTCGATGTGGCGCACGGATCCGATCATAACGTCTAGGCGGGTTTGGGGTGTTACATTTAGTGGTATCGAGCTGGTTGCAACAACTCGGTGTGGATCGGGTCCAAAAATCTTTTAAAAAAAAAATATAAGTTTTTCAAAGATGTTCAAAATTTTTCTATTGAACGAGGTTAAATCAATAGTTTTAAAATGAAAGTGTTTTCAAATGAAATCTTTTATTTTGAGTAAACAAAACATGGGTTTTTATGGATGATAAGGAAGTGGCTGCTGAATCCCGCACCAAGTTTGTAAGTGTTCTTTTACGCTTTAAATATTTATATAGAACTGCATGTAAATAATCTCGTAGATAGTCTTGAACCTTAGGGATAGCGCTATTGATGATGTAGTATTAGGACTACAAGATGGGAACCGTAGCTAAATTGTGATTCTGCGAAATAACTCTGAAACTCTATCTGTTCATAAGACATTCGTAATAAACAAAGTGAAACCAAGACACTAATGTCATAAAATTCGTGTCGGATAAATCGTTATGAGTACAAGGGCTACTCGGGAAGAGGCCATGGTCGAGGCCGAGGTAGCACTCAAGCCGGATCTGCGTCATCGAACACATACCGGTGGCGAGGTACGTCCACCACCGGTTAACGAAAATGGGCCGTATGATCGGGACGCGAGGGATGACGCTTTGTCTCGTGCCATGTTGAGGGTTTTGGAAAGGGTGGCGGAGCTAACGTCGGGCCCATGAATAGGGGTCTATTTCGAACGACTTGAACCAACGGAGTGAGATTTTAAGGCGTGTCTGGAGTGGCCCCAAATGTGGCTAATCTTGGTTGGAAGCCACAGAGCGGATCATGGACGACTGGACCTTTCGATGAGAGTAGAAGTTGAAAGGGCGGTGTCGTTCTTTGCGGGATGAAGCGTATCAATGGTGGATTCTTGTGAGAGAAGGTACCCGGTGAGAGGGTAACATGGGAGCTGTTCAAGCAGACCTTTAAGGCAAAATATGTTGGAGCTAGCTATGTGGATGCACGCAGAAAGGAGTTCTGAATCGACTCGGGAAATAAGACCATTCTTGAATATGAGGCGGAGTTTCTACGATTGAGTCGGTATGCTAATGGCATCGTTTCCACTTGAATCTGGCGCAGCGTTCGTTTTGAGGATGGCCTCAGAGATGAGTTAAGGGTGCTCATAGCTCCGCAGAGAGAGCGAGATTTCGCTGCACTGGTAGAGAAGGCTAAGATAGCCGAGGAAGTGAAGTAAATCGAACGGAGGAATCGTGATAAGGATCGGAATCGGTTCAAGAGGGATGCTGGACCAGCGGGTGCTGCAAATCGAAATGTTAAGAGAGCTAGGATGGAGGAACCGGTTCGAGCAGTTCCAGTGAACACGGGTAGACTGCAAGCTTATGGAGATTGCGGCAGAATGCATCAAGGAGAGTGCTGGAAGCGGTCTGGAGCTTGTCTTCGTTGTGGGTCTAAGGAGCATAGGATTAAGGATTGTCCTAGGAGGGCCACTCAGGCTCAGGTGGCTGAACAAGGGGCTGTGCGACCGGCTCAACCTGTGAGGGATGGACCGCCGCTGCCAAGAGGTCGTGGACAAGGTCGCGGTGGTAATGGCCGTGGACGTGGGGCACCCGGCAAGGGTATTGGTAACGCGGATGCTCGTCGGCCACTTTGGTGTATCTTTGCTCGTCGCCGCGAGGAGGTGACACACCGATTTCATAAGCGTACGTTTTTCTCTATGGTGTACCTTATCTTCGCTCGATTGATGTGGGATCAACCCATTCATATGTGGCATATAACATTTCGGGGTCTTTGGGTGTGCACTTGAGGAGATGTATGTGGGGTGTCTGTGATAAGTCCTTTAGGTCAGTCGGTTAAGGTAGAGAAACTCTTCAAGGAGGTGCCTCTAGAGATTCAAGGCAGGGTTTTCTGTGGGGATTTGATGGAGTTACCGCTTGAAGAATTCGATTTGATACTAGGGATGGATTGGTTGACCAAGCATAAGGCAACTTTAGATTGTGCAGCTAAGAGGATGGTGTTAAGGACTGTCAATGATGAAGAGGTAATGATTATTGGAGAACGAAGGGATTACTTATCCAATGTAGTATCGGCGTTGAGGGCTGAGAAACTGATGCGCAAGGGGTGCGAGGCATATCTGGTTTTGGTAAGCCAAGCTGAAACTGAGGATCTGACTGTGGAGACCATTAGAACTATTAGGGAATTCCGGGATGTTTTTCTGGAGGAGCTTCCTGGATTACCTCCGAATCGGGAAGTTAAGTTTAGAATCGATTTGTTGCCTGGAACGGCTCCAGTATCTATTGCACCCTATAGGATGGCACCGAAGGAGTTGGTGGGCGAAGGCTCAAATTCAAGAGTTGTTAGATAGAGGCTTCATTAGGCCTAGTGTGTCTCCTTGGGGAGCACCGGTCTGTTGTGAAGAAAAGGGCGGAACGATGCACATGTGCATCGATTATCGCCATTGAACAAAGCGGCGATTAAGAATAAGTATCCACTACCAAGAATTGACGATCTGTTTGATCGACTTAGAGGAGCTTCGGTATTCTCCAAAATCGATCTTCGTTCGGATACCATCGCCTAAGGGTAAAGAAGGGATATTCATAAAACAACATTCGAACTCAATATGGACATTATGAGTTTGTGGTCATGCCATTTGGGTGATTTAACGCACTGCAGACTTTTATGGATCGATGAATCGAGTATTCCAACCTTACTTGGATCGGTTCGTAGTCGTCTTTATCGACGATATCTGGTATACTCAAAGCAGGCGAAGCATGATGAGCATCTCCGTATTGTGTTGCAAGTGTTAAGGAAAAGGAGCTCTATGCGAAATTTAGCAAGTGTGAATTCGGTTGAGGGGGTAACCTTCCTAGGGCATGTGGTCTCTAGGGGATTAAGGTGGATCCTCGTAAAATTGAAGCGATTCGGAATGGAAGCCACCTAGGCGATGTCGGAAATTCGGAGTTTCCTAGGGTTGGCAGGTTACTACAGAAGGTTTGTGGAAGGTTTCTCGGTGATGGCGGCACCCTTGACAAAACTCATAAGGAAAGGAGTACCATTTGTCTGGACCGAGAAACAGCAAAAAGCTTTTGATCGGTTGAAAAAGGTATTGACCAAGCGCCGGTGTTGATTCAACCGGTGTGCAGGAAGGACTTTATCTGATGATGCGTCGCATGTGGGGTTAGGTTGTGTACTGATGCAAGAGGGCAAGGTGGTCGCTTATGCATCGCGACAGCTTAAGGCTCACGAGGTGAATTACCCTACGCATGATTTGGAGCTAGCAGCGGTGATTTTTGCGTTAAAAATTTGGAGACATTACTTGTATGGGGAGAAGTGCATCATATACACAGATCATAAGAGCTTAAAGTATTTGTTGACTCAGAAGGAGTTGAATCTTAGGCAACGAAGATGGATGGAGTTGCTTAAAGACTACGACTGTTCGATAGAGTACCACCCAGGAAAGGCTAATGTGGTGGCAGATGCATTGAGTCAAAGGGTTGTTACTGATTTGAGAGCCTTGTTTGCACGATTAAGTTTGTACGACGATGGAAGCGTATTGGCAGAACTACAAGTAAGGCCTACCTGGACTGAGCAGGTTAAGGAAAAACAGTTGAATGACGATTCATTAGCTCATCGGTTCCAGCAAGTTAAGAATGGTGAGAATGAGGATTTTGGGTTGAACACTTGAAGGATTTACGTGCTTTCGTGGAAGGGTTTGTATTCCAAAGGACCACGAATTGAGGCGATTAATTCGAAAGAGGCTCATGGTGGACTCGTGCCATGCATCCTGGAGGGAATAAGTTATATCGAGACTTGCGAGAGATGTCTTGTGGCGGATTAAAACGAGAGGTAACTAAATTTGTTGGGAAATGTCGGCGTGCCGCGGAGTTAAGGTGAGCACCAATTGCCTTCGTGATTATTGCAACTCGTGAAAATTCCGCTATGGAAGTGGGAAAGAGTAACAATGGACTTTGTGAGTGGGTTACCTTTGACACCCACCAAGAAAGATTCGGTGTGGGTAGTTGTGGATAGGTTAACAAAATCGCTCATTTTATACTGTTCGCACCGACTACTCACGCAAAAGTTGGCCAAGTTATATGTGGCGGAGGTAGTGCGATTGCATGGGGTGCCAGTGTCGATAATTTCTGATCAAGACCCTAGGTTTACATCTCGGTTCTGGCAAAAGCTGCAGGAAGCGTTGGGTACACGATTGGATTTCAAAGATCGCTTTTCACCCCACGGATGGACGATCGAAGGGTTATTCGAGTTCGGAGGATATGTTGAGAGGTTGTATCATTAATTTCCGTGGAAGTTGGGAGGACTACTTACCATTGGCGGAGTTTGCTTACAATAACAGCTATCAAGCAAGTATTCAGATGGATCCATATGAAGCACTTTATGGGCGAAGATGTAAATGCGCCGACGTGTTGGACGAGTTGGGTGAACGACGAGTGCTTGGACCGGAATTGGTGGCGGAATCGAAAGCAAGGTTAGGTGATAAGGGATCGGTTAAAGGAGGCATCCGATGAGACGAAGTCGTATGCGGATCTGAAGCGCAAAGAGATTGAGTTCATTGTTGGGGATATGGTTTTCTTGAAGGTTTCCCTTGGAAGAAAATTTTGAGATTTGGTAAGAAGGGTAAGTTAAGCCCACGGTTTATTGGGCCTTACCAATTGTTAAGCGGGTTGGACCGGTGGCTTATCACTAGAGTTACCACGTAAGCGCATCGTATCCACGATGTTTTCATGTATCCATCTTGAGGCGGTATCAATCGACCCAACTCATATCATACTAGTTGCGTAAATCGAGGTGCAGTCGATTTAACTTTCAAGAGGAACGTGCAAATACTTGATCGTGACGTCAAGGTGTTGAGAAGGAAATCAGTTCCACTAGTGAAAGTACTTTGGAGGAACCATGGCAAGGAAGAAGCTACTTGGGAGGCGAGGAGGCTATCGTCAACAGTACCTCAACTGTTCTAATAAGGTAAAATTTCGAGGACGAAATTTCTTTAAGGAGGGTAGAGTTGTAACATCCTGATTTTTCGGATTTATTCGCGGTTTTCAATATTTTGAAAAGATTTTAAAATTTTGTATTTGGATGTGGAATTAATATTTTGAGTAAGTAAATGGGTTTGTGGAAGGCCCATGAGTTGGCCAAAACCCTGTTGAATTTTTGAAATTTTGGACTTTGGAGTTAGGGGTTCTGGCTAAGAGGCCTTAAGTTGAGTTGTGGGTAAATTGCATCACAAAAAGAGCCTCTGGTAAAGTGGCTAAGTGACGCCACTAGGCTCCTAGAAAAGTGGCATGTGGAGCTTTGGGAAGGCAAGGGATCGATTCCCTGTGTTGGCAAATAGATGCATTTATTTTTAAGTGCGGGAGGGTAAGTGTTGGAGTTCGGTGGATTCGCTAGAGGAGAGTTGGATCGGTTTAAATGCTTGGATTAAGGAGGGATAAGGGAGAGATTTAAGGATTTGGATGAGGCTAGGAGTTGGCGAATTATGGGAATTGAAGAGGGAAAAATCGGCGAGGGGTATTAGGTTGGTATTTCAAACACTTAGGGTATTGAGTGGTGCCGTTTTCTTCTGCTTTAACATCTTAGGGTTGTTTTCCTCTCTTTTCCTCTCTAGCAAAACTACCACCTCCCTATTCTTCTTCTTCTATTTTCTACTTCAAAACTATTCATCATACCACTATTCATCAATACTTTTGCCGAATCTATAAAAGCGAAATCTCGTGATCCTTGCTTGTGCCGATTTCTTCAAAGCCAGGTCCTTCTATGTTCTTTGTTTTTATTAATCTACGATTATCTTTTCTTAATCCTAGATACCTGACAGCAATTCTACTTTAAGGTTATAGCCCCACATTATCATCTTCTTCACCCCCCCAAAAGCCGAAAGTACCATTGGGTTAGGGGCTTATTGCCGAAACTTCTTCAAACCCCTGGATTCGGGTTTTACCATTGTTCTAAGGATAAACCTGCACAGGATTGCGTGGAAATCAAGTAGGAGTAAGGGGTAAGTACTTATCATCTCAGATCTGTTCTTATTTTGCAAAGTTAAGAAAAGCCGAAATCCCTAAAATATAGAGAGGCTGTCGAATTGGGCATGTGGCTCTAAAGGTTTTAATCGACATTTTACGTCAATGATTAGTGTCTTCTTAAGTGTTGGATTAAAGGCGTGGGTTGTTGGAGCAATCGGATTCGGAGCTAGCTACCGTTTTTGGCAAAGAAGGTAAGGTTTCAAAGGCTTTTAGGGATATGGTTTGAGCATGGGTGAGTAAGTTTTGGAATTTAGTGATTATAGTTTGTAAATAAGAACTGTGCTAATCAATTGTAGGATATCGAAAGAGATCTCAGTAGCAGTCGTCGCGAATCAGGTGTGTACCGAACACCCTTCCTTAGTTTAATTCGGCAAAAGCTGAAATACCGAAATTCCGGCATTTCATAGGCTTGTGAGTATGCGAATGCTCTCAAGACATAGAGTAATTGTTAGATCTAGCACCGCAAAGTGGTAAGGAGGTTCGTGTGACATTTTAGCGTATTTCGGAAAAAGGGGCCTCGATGGGCCAAAATTGGGCCCAATGGGCTTACGGCCCAATATGGGCAAGAGGTGGGCAAAGTAGCCTGTCAGTTAGATGGGAGAATCAAATTGCATATGATTGTTAAGAATTACTGGAATAACGTGTGTAGTTGCGTAAGTAGAAAATTACCCTAAAGAGCATAATTAGAAATACCCCTAGGGTTTAAATTGGTTAAACCGCATGATTGATTAATCTTGTATTTTACATGATATGCATTTATTAATATCATTGCATGGGATTGGGGTATTGATGGAGGAAGTATCTTGAATGTGGTTCATCCACGTCTTGGAGGCTTTGCCTCAATCGATCGATAATTGAGCGGCGTTCTTTGCAATCTGTGGAGTGTAGAAATTTGGGTGGGTTGAGATATTCCCCACATGGAGTGTAGGGGTGATGCAGGCGATGTAGCGGTTGGTGGGTTGAGTAGTCTCTCAGTTTGGCTTGCATTCATTCTTGATATTGTTACATATGTTCTTGAACGGGCCTATGGGCCATACTGTTATGTTAAAAAGGGCTAAGGCCTTGCTACTGTATTCTGAAAAGGGCTTTGTTCTACTGTGTACTGTTATCTGTATAGGGCTTAGGCCCAATGGGCTCGAGCTGATTTGGGCTTTGGATGGGTTTCTGTATACACTGAGTTTTCCCAAACTCACCCCTTCCTCTTCCATCCTTGCAGGTGAGCCCTAGTTGGTGGACTTGGAGTGGCGGGATTGAGTGGCCATGAAGCTTGATTGCCGATTTTAAATAAGTTTAGCATTTAATTTGGATTATTTTTATTGTGCTTGAAGTTGTAATAAGGCCGCTCTTTTTATTAATTTTATTTTGGGGATTATTAAACTGGTTAGCACTAGGGTTCGTTTTATAAAAACTACTTGTTTTTAAAAGATCACGATGACGCACAAAGTTTCCGCAAAGTAAATGTTTTCCAAGAGAATAAATATTTTAAGCAAACGTTTTTCAACCTTAATCATTTTCTTAAGATGGGCATAATCACACGGTTTTCGCAAAAATTATACGAGATGTTAGAGTGTGGCAATGGCGGTGTGCATGTCTAGGATTGGATCCGAAGGGAGCTTGGTACTTAAACAGTCCGACGGATTCACCTCCTCTTCTTCCTGGTTTCCTACCTGGTGCACAGCTTCCGTTCACTTTAACCTACTTTTAAAAGTACCTTTTACAACACCAACTAAGATTTTCCAACTAAGTAATACGGAATGTTTTGAACGCTTCGATGTGGCGCACCAGATCCGGTCATAACGTCTAGGCCGGGTTTGGGGTGTTACAGCCATGTTGCATGACATGAAGATAATGTAGGTAGGTGAGTGTTCAAGGGTGGAAAATGGCTTGGAAAATAGCTTAGAAATTGTCCACATGGTTAGACACACAGGCGAGTGTCTAGGCCGTGTGTGACACACGGTCCGCCCAATAGGCGAGTGGTCTGGCCGTGTGTCCCCTGTACCCTAATTAATGCAAAATAGAATGCCTAGTAGTAATCACACGGGTAGAGACACGGTCATGTGGAGGACACAGCCTTAGGGCATGGGCGTGTACCTAGGCCGTGTGAAGTCTGCACCTAAATTCGAGAATTTAATTCGCCACATGGTCTAAACACACAAGCGTGTGTTGTGGTCGTATGACCTCATTTTGCTGATGACGTCATAGTTAAAGAGTTACATGGGCTGAGGACACGGGCGTGTGTAACCATACGGACTACCCACACGGGCGTATGACTTTCCAAAACAAGAAAATTTTTTAAGTGTCAAAGAAGGTTTCAAAAGTTTTCGGTTTAGTCCCAAACCGCTCCCGGTATACGTTTTGGGCCTCGTAGGCCCTTTTAAGGGACAACTTGCATGTGACTGAAATGTTTTAAATTTGGATGAAATTTTATGGCTCAGTTTTGTATGTTTGTTTACGTTTAAGTCCGGTAATGCCTCGAACCCTGTCCCAGCGTCAGATATAGGTAAGGGGTGTTACAAGCCCAAAGTGCATTTTACTTCGGACGTCCAATGAGGTGTAGACCACATTTTACTTTGGTTATACCAATGAGGCGTGAAGTGTAATTATTACTTCAAATGTTCTAATGAGGCACTGAGTGCCAAATTGGTGTGATGGTTGGATAATTCATGTATCCTTCTTGAGTCTGTGTTTGATGAATAGGGATTATAAAACATAAACTTAATAAATGATATTTGAAACTGAAATAATTATATGAAATTGTACTATATGTGTATATATATGAGATGTATCAAATGACAACAGCCCTTGGGAGCTGATATGGTAATGAAACGGATCAATAGATTCGAGAAAGAAATGAGATAACAAAATGAATAAGTAGCATATTGATTTGTTTTAAATTGATATGGAAAATTAAGCCCTTTTTACACTTAATGAGCTTATACTTAAGCATTTTATAGTGTCTTTTGTTATATTTCTGCAATTTATGGATTTCATGTTTAATTTTAGTTGTTATCGTATTTTAACTTTTTCTAAATAAAATGGAAAGCATATTCCATTAGGGACTTAATAGTTGAGTTGAACTTGTTGCAGGTACTTGATTGATGCAAAAAATAAAATATGAGCGTTATTTAGAGTAGAGGTCGTGACATTGAGAGGTCAATGTCGCGACACCAATGCCTTTGCCATTGAGTAGGGAATTGAACTTTATCAAAGAGCATGATTGAGTGAACTATTTCCAAGGTGGCAACACTAGTGGTTTAAACATTAGACTAATGGGTATGACAACACCAACCATAACCCCTGTAGATGAAGAAGTCAAGTTGTCTAATGACGATGTCGCAACACCAAAATGAGTGTTGTCACAACATTGAAGCCTAAAAGCATCCTTAGAGTAATCTATTGTTAATGTTGTGACACCAGTATGTGGATGTCGCAACACAAACCCCTAATGAAGAAAATTGCAGAAGGCCATTTTGCTGTTAAACAAGCCTCAAATTAAATACTAAGTGAAGGCATGCTTGTCCTTAATCATTAGACAATTTCTCTTTTCTCTTGTTTTTCTTCTCTAATTATTTTTTAAAAATAGGATTTTCTTTTATTATATTTTATAATAGGTTTTTTTTTTATTTTTTTCTTTATTTCTTCTCAATTGTTGAAGATGTTGCAAAGGATGGACAATCAAATTATTGCGCTTCATGGAAATCGAACAATCCAATGAGCATTTTCTTGAAATTTTTACTTTTATTTTATGCCTACCATGCCTTCAATAAAATACTTGTTTGAAATTAAAGTTTGATTATGTGCTAAATCAGTTTTTCTTGATTAATTAGTTGTTTAATTATATTGAACTATTTAATATGCTAGAATTGACATCTCTAGTAGAATATTTAAATAGACAAAATAGAGAGGAGACTTTATCCTTAATAGTTCAATATAAGTGTACTAGTGTCGCATGTGAATATGGCGTGTGAATTGTGCAAGTGTACACGTCGAATCAAGTGATAAAGTGATGAGTAAGTATAGTTCCCACGAGGATGGGATGAGTGCTCTTTGTCTAAGTTATCACAATTGAACAGAAAAGATAAATGTATGAAATGATGTTTACTGAAATTAAAATGGGATTAACACATTAGAAGTGAAAGTAATGAAGTATACTAGTAGGGATTACCATTGCAACAAATCAAACAAGAGTACTAAGGACTTTAGCAAGGTTGGAATATTGGTCGTGAAGGTTAGGATTACTAAGGGATCTATTCTAACCAGTGAATAATGTCGTGGCAAAACTATGGCTAACTTACTGTTCATTGGGTACTAATGTGGTTTACCTTTGTTGAAAGCAAGACCTAAGGTTACTCACCCCTAAGGCACTCTATGTCTATAGGCTCAAGATTAGCATCTACTACTAAAGCTCAACCCCCTAAATCGTATAAGGTAAGGCTCTATGTCTAGAGTTTACACGAGTATTTCACTCAACACTCACTTATATTACCCAACTTCAGTCCAGGTAACCTAATATTGTCGGTGTTAAGCTACCTTAAGACTTATTGAGTATTCATCAACACTCTCTTAAGCATTTAAACAAAAACAACCATTGGGTGAAGCAGTAATATGAACCATATTAATCCACAAACATTAATCAAAGTTAAAACATCATCCAAAGAAAACCTCAGCTGTATTAAGTTAGCTCAAAGCTGGGCTACACAAATTCAAGTTGTTTTCTTATCATCAATATCCCAAAGTATTAGTTTAGAACAAAAGAATTAAAACAAAATGTAGAGGAAGAAATCTGGGTTTCAAAACTCAATGTAATATCCTGATTTTGGGCCTAATCGGAATAGTGGTTTCGTGACCACAAAATCCGAGATAGAAATAATTATTTTATGATTATTTTAAGGTCTATGATATGATTGCATGATTGTGTGAAAATTTCGTGAAGAAATTTTATGCATAAAGTGCTTAAATTGAAATTAGGGACTAAATCGAATAATTTGCAAAACTTGCATTCTAGAAGTTTCTAGTATGAAATTGTTTTGAAATATTAATTAGGAGGTCTTAAATAGAAATTTTACCAATTTCTAAGTCTATGGACAAAAATTGGACATAGATGGAATTTTGGAAAGTTTAGTAGTAAGGGCATTTTGGTCATTTAGGGGTAAAATGAATTAAAATACAAAATTAAAAGCCAATTTTGCTCATCTTCAACCCCATGGCCGAATATAGCAAGGAGAAACCATGGCTAGGGTTTTTCAAGCTTCCAAGCTCGATTGTAAGTCCGTTCTAGCCTCGTTTTAACGATTTTTACGTTTTGGAGTCCGTAGCTCGATTTAGCTTATGCTAGCAATAATTTAACCTAGGGTTTATATTTGGAAAAATACCCATAGGTGAAATTTGTGTATTTTGGTGTTTTATGATAGAATATGAGGTTTTAAATTATGTTAGACAACTTGTGCTACTCGGTTTTAAGTGAAAACGAGCAAAAGGGCTTAATCGGTAAAAATACCTAATAGTCATAAGTACATGTTAGAGTGAGAATTTGATGTTGCCATAGAAGGGAAAAATGATCAGCATGTCATAAAACATAAGAAAATAGGCTGAAGTTTAATTTACGAGCTTTGGGGAAAAAGTGTAAATATGCAAAAGTTTAGGGGTAAAATTGTAATTTTTCCAAAACATGATTTTGGGTCAATTTGAATAATATGAGTCCTAATTAGACTATATTTTAAATGATAGAGCAAGGAAAACTGAAATTCAGGCTAAAATGGGGAAAATACCAAGTTGTGGACGAAATGGTAAAAGTAGCCATTTTCGCATACGAGGTAAGTTCATGTGTAAATGTAGTAACATGATTGTCATTTTAAGAAATTTAATGTTGTTTATATGATATGATGCTGATTATTATCATGAAATATTATGCTTTGTGGTTATTTTCAAATAAAATGCAAATTATGTGTATTAATTGTTAAATATAAAGTACTACCGAGTATTGGTTTCGGTATTTTACGGAAGATGGCAAGGAGATGTGTTCGAGGAAAATCCCGTTTGAACCTTAGGAATAGATTAGGATACAAGTGACATGTCACTAGGATGGTTGAGCATCCGAACTCGTTGAGTTGAGTCCGAGTTCACTTATGGATGCGAATGTCCGAACTCGTTGAGTTGAGTCCGAGTTCGAAAGATGTAACTAGGCATCCGAGCTTGTTGAGTTGAGTCCGAGTTCACTTATGGATGCGAACGCCCGAGCTCGTTGAGTTGAGTCCGAGTTCGCTTATGGGCGGGTTACATGGTAGCTTGGCTACATATGTGGCACTTATGTGCAAACTTTCCATGTATCCGAATTATATTCCGATGTGTTCAACGGGTAAAGTTCTACTGAAATGGAGGAACACTCAAGATGAAAGGGACGTATTGTTAAGTGTTGTGAAATGGGTACTTTGAACAGGTATGTACTTAACCCTCGGGTTGAAAAATCGATATAACAACAATATGGTAAAATGATAAATGAAAATATGATATGAATGTCTTGGTGATGATTATGCAAATGATGTTTTATGTTTGCTTATATGGTTATGTTACTTGCTATTTGCATGTGAACTTATTAAGCATTTATGCTTACTCCCTCCTTTTCATTCCTTGTAGTTTTGACAAGCCAGCTCGAAAATTGGGAACGGTCGGAGGCTCGCTCACACTATCCGTATACCATCTTGGCATAATGGCTTGTATATTTTGAGTATGGCATGTATAACATTATAATCATTTTGTATATATGGTCTTATAATATGGTTATTGAGTGGTATGGAAATGCTTGGTAATGAGTAGCCATTGGAATGGCTAATCATGATCATATTTGGTGTTATGTATGTCAAATTACTAGCTAATCCATGGAAACCATGAAATAGGTAAAATTTACCATAAAATAGATTCAGACAGCAGTAGTGATGTGAATTTGAAAAATCACTAAAAATAGTATAAATGGAATTAAATAATGAATAAGTTATGGAATCGAAGCTTGATGAGTCTATTTTCATATGGAAGAAGCGAAACTGGTATATGAGCTATATTTTATGAGATGTTTAAATTTTTGTGAAACAGGGCCAGAGCGATTTCTGGATCCCCTATTATGACTTTGGAAATGCACCATAAATTTTACAAAGATAATTAGAAGTCATGCTTTATATGTACAGATTCATTATTGAGTCTAGTTTTATTAGAGACAAACGGAATAGTCATTGAAGCTCTATAAAGGGAGATATCTGATTCGTAATACACAGAGGTCAGAGTAGTTGAACCCTGAAACAGGGGAGTCTTTAACTAATAAACTGTACTAATTGGCCCGACCAAAAATTCTAGAAAAAAATTAGTAGATAGATATATGAGTCTAGTTTCAGGAAAAATTTACGGAATTTGATTTCAAGTTTTGGAACTCGAGATATGATTTTTAAAACGACTATGATGCAGTTAACCAGCTTGTCTGGAAATTTAAAATGAATTGTATGAGCTGTTTAAGTAATGAATTAAGTCCATTAAAACCTCGTGTTCGACTCCGGCAACAGTCTCGGGTACGGGGCGTTACACTCAAATCCCCCCATGACTCAACGTCTTGTTGCTCGTCTTCACCAAAGCTCACAGTCAACTCAACTTGCCCTTCTTGCCACAATGAGACCTTTGTCCAAGCTCAGAAAATTGTCATTTTTTTCCCTTTTTTTTTCTTTTTCGTCTCTCCCCTTTTTATTTCCTTTTATACTTGGGTTGTGTTCTAAGGTAAAAGTCATCAACCAATGATTACTTTTTCCCTAATTTTGAGGTGAATATTCTCCATTACATGTGCATGTAGGGGACCAAATGTTGAGTGCTCTCATTGCTGACTGGTTGTTTGTCATTTTCTTCACCAGCATTGCCATGGCAACCTCTCATAATACCTTGGCAAACCTCCATCCTCTGCTATCCTTCTCCTTTAAACCTACTATTTAGCCACAACAAGATCTTTCCACAAGAAATTAAAAGTAAAGATGTTATAAAGTAATCACCATCTCAAGTTCTTAGATGCATTGCTCAATTGACTAGAAATAATCATGCAATTACCTAAAATGAAGCTAATTTTACTTAAGTACAAGCAATTAATTAAGTCTAAAAGTATGAATTATAACCCTTTTCAAGGGTTATAAACTAGATAGTGAGACCGAGAGGAGAACTACTTGTCTAAGTGAGATCAAGAGGAGAACTTAGTGGGTAATTCTGAATTAGGATGAGACCGAGAGGAGAGTCCTGGCCAGGAGTGGCAAGTGATCTAATAAAGATAGGTTACTGGCTTAGTTAGCAATTGGTTAATCAATTTACCACCCCTTTTTATCATTTGCATAGTGTAAGGCAATATTAAGAAAGTTTATTTTTAAATAGTTTAATTAACAATTTAGAATTAGTCTCGAATATTTTCAAATTTTTGTTTGCACTACTAATTTGTGACTCTATTAGATTAATACTTTCTTTTGAATAATTAATTTAATAACAATATTTACCTACTTTGGAAATCCCTTGAGTTCAATCCTCGGAGTACTCTCGTATTTTATTGCAAATTTTCTATATTACAATTTGACACTATATGCTTGCAGTTAAAAATTGCTCTTAAAATTATTTTAAAAGTAGTTTTTTTTTTTGCACATGCGCATGTAGGTCACATATTACAAAATGAATGAATGGTATGTTATGAAATGAATTTGAATTAGACTTGTTGTTTGAAAGCATGTCATTATATGTTTATATAAATGATTATATGAGATTATGCTTTTATTTTGTATATGAAACATGAATAAATTATATGATTTGATCCAATAATGAACATGATGTGATGATTTTAAACATGATATGTAATATTTATGTGTTGCCAAATGAGATAGTAAATGAGTTTGATACATAAGGAATGATTTGTGAATTGAATTGGTGAGAACTAAATTTGTACATTGATGAAAACTTTATCATGCTATTTCCAATCTAATATCGATTTCAATCATGAAAGTACCATTGAGTTTTATCGCTCAGTGTACAGTTTGTTTACTCTATGCGCAGGTATTAATAGATCTCGAAGACTTAATAAATGATCCAGCATCAAATCTACAACTCTCGACACAACAATGTTTGGATAGTTCTTTACATTGTAAATATATATGGCATGTATCTAAGGTTTGAGTAGGTTTCATAATGTAAATGGTTATTTTTGATCCCTGAATTAGTAAGTATCATTTTAAGTTCAAGTATATGAATTGTTAAAGCATTCATGTAAGTAGTATAAGGTTAAAATGTTTGAGTTATGTAAATGAACATATATGTTGAGTTGAATTGTATTTTATGGTTTATAGACAAATTGAATTTTGCAAATTGGTATGTTGAATCAAATGATGCAACTTCTGAAAGAGTCTACCTTTAATGTCGCAACACCACTCTATTGATGTTGTGACGCGACATCGACCTCCTATTTTCAGTGTTGTGACTCTGCACTATTGATGTTGTAACACCCAACTTCTACCCTTGACGTCGTGACATGATCTTTTCATGGTTGCGACTCAAATCCAAAAATTTTTGAAATTGTTACATTTTAGTCCTCAAATGACCTTGGGTTATCAAAATAGCTTTCATAAGCTCGTTTAAACCCCAAATTCAATTATATAACATATTGCAATTATGTATTGAACAAAATAGCAAGTGTAAAATGTTTAATTGATTTGAAAATGAGATTGTAGTTGCTCCGACAATGAATGTAATATCCCGTAGCTCAGACCCGACGATCAGGTCGGATATGGGGTGTTACAGTCTTGGGCTTAGTTTTGGTCAATGAGGATATTAGCTTCTAGGTTTTCCATCTGAAAGATATCATGGTAGAAGTGAGTTCACACTCGCAATAACAATTGTTAATGGGATAACATGTAAGGTAGAGATGGTGATGAAAATGTGTGGTTCACCTTGTTCTCTATAAGACGGTTACCATTCAAGGTGGTTAGATAGGACGATATGGAGATAAGAAATATTAGGGAGGGATGAAAGGGGAGAGAGAGCTTCCCTTCGACTCTTGACCTAAAGACTTATATGTCCTATGCCCCAACCCTAAGGTGCAAGTGGCCAAGTGGTTTGTCACTATATGCCTAGGTAGGGTGATAACAAGACGTGTTTTCAATCACATGTACATAGTAGTTGGAGTCTAGCAGGGTGGTTGATTAGTAAAACCCTTTTGAGTTCTAGGGTAGAGAGCATTCTAACGGGTGCATTCAGACCACTCGTAAGTTCACTACTCTGTCCCAGCAGCTAGGGTATAACATGATCCATTCTATATGTTCAGTGCTTTGCACTAGGTCTAGATTATCCAAAGTAGTTGGCATATGAGACTTGTTAAGGGACCATACTTGCAAGTATGTTTCCAAGTGGTAGCATACTTGTAAGTATATTTCCTTTATGTATGTTGCCAAGTGTTACCATACTTGTAAGTATATTGTCAAGTGGGTTTAGATGATCCATCCTACGTAGCTCAAGCGGTACCATAATTGCAAGTATGTTGCCTTTTAAGCCTCAGGTTGGCAGTTTAAGTCATCCATGCTCAAGTAGCTCAATTATTATCTCCTCCAATCGAGGTGTCCCCTCCATGAACTATACACGACTCTCCGTGGAAGTTAGGGACAAAACCCCGACACAAGGATAATACCTTCGATCGTTGGGAGATTGGTCAACTATCTGACAACAACACTCTAAATATTCTTCTGAAATAGTCGATCCCCCTCAACAAGACTATCTTTATCTTTGCAAGTTAAGCTTGTTTTGGAATGCATCTCGAGTGTGTGCTACAAATCTATTGACAAAAGAAATTGCTTGTATCAATTGAAATAATTGTTTCAAAAAACTTTCGCATTTCAACAACTCTAAATGCCCTAGATGATGGATGTGAAGTTCTTTACCACACAACCACATTTAAATAGCTCCTAAACCATATTGCTCATATGAAAGGCATGTCCGAAATAGATGATCCACTAATTCCTCAACTTGGCACATTAAACATAACTCATAGCCATTCAAGTTCCTTCTCTTAAGCTCTATTCAATCTGACAAACAATTATTACAAAGTTTCCATAAGAACAAGGTTAGTTGGTACAATATTTTAGTTTCCACAATACTTTGCAATTGAAATTGTTTGTTGAAAGATTAACATCAGGATTATTTTGCTACCAGATTAATTCATAAACACTTTTGATTGAGAACACTCCCTTAGAATTCCACTTCTCCGCAATTTTATCCTCTCCTCCCAAAAATAGAAAAAAAAAACCCTTGATTTTAATCCTTTCATCCCTTCCTCACATAGTTGTTCTTGCATCTATTTAACCCTCCATACTTTACAAGCTAGGTGAATTGGATAGTGCATGCTGAACACAACTATTATTGTTTTGGTTCTCATTAGATGCAAACGTATGGCTAATGAATGATCACTGACATAACATGTGATGTTGAGGGGGCAAATAATTAGTTCAATATGTTTTGAAAATTCTAAAACATCTTAAAAGGCCTATAAGATAAGCTTTATGGGTTCAAGGGTAACCTATCAAGCTCTTAAGATGACCTTGACCAAGTCACATAGTACGATGGCTTGCAAAACAATTAAAATCTAGTTAGCCTATCAAGTTCATAGGACCAACGTAACTACAATAATTAGTGGACTAATTGATCAAATACTTAATGGATCGAGAATAGTTTTAGGGTCCAATTCCCTTTTATTCTACTCATGTAGGATTTAGTGAGAACCATAGATGACTCTTTTTCAGTTAAAGACCATTCTTAGTTATTCGAAATGGTTCCAAATAGACAGGATTGCAGGTTTACCATCTCAAGTCATGGAATAAACAAACAAGCAAAATGTTGTTCCAAATTTCAGGCAAATAAATAGGACGTTCGTAAGGCTCACTAAACAGAGGCTATATTTGTTTTAATTTTTAAGGCTCACAAAATAAAAAAGGTTTTATTAAGGCTCTCAAAGAGAGGCTATATCTGTTTTAGGACTCAAACTAAAAGTTATATTTGGATCGCCAGTTCACAGTGCCAACAGTTGAGAGTTGAATACCATTTATGGATTCAAATTTCAAAATAAGCCTCTATTATTTTAAGACAAGGATTCATATACCAATATAAAGGGCAATGTGTTCGATTATAATTTACAAAGAATGATTCGTGTTCCTTGATTTGAGAATTCAAATACTTTGGTTCAAACTTTCGCAAAGGCAATGCAATTTCAGGTGATGTCATCTCACCAATTAAAGGTTTCCCCAAGGTACCTATTAACTAGAATGGCTTTATTAAACTTCAACTAAACAATGCAATGAACAAATGAAATGACAGGAGCGCATGCGTAAAAGTGTAGTAATAAATAGGACGTTTGGTTCATGTGTTACACACGCATTGGGAAACCGAAAACAAAACAATGAATAAACAAATTGTGTCCTTGATATAATGCACATTGGCCATAAAAGGCACATGCAAATTTCAAAATTAAACCAAATTGCCAATAAATCTACACATGAAAATGCAAACCATATAAGGACCTCTACTCATGCTTGGGATTAACTGGAGCAGCCTTCTCATGGTGGAATCTCACCACAATGCATGTTATATTGTCCGCACTCCCACGTGTGAACGCTGCTTCAGTCAACTTTCTGGCAGCTTTCTCAGGTTCTTCTTCTGCTCCGGCTAGGGAAACAGCATCCTGGAATTGCAATTTTAACTTATAACAAACGAACAAGCACAAAAATCCCCTAAAACTGTTCTAACTCGAGCATTGAAAGAATAAACAATCTAATCTAATCTATTATTGGAACACAGTCAAATCAGTATGCTCCTGAAACCTGGTAGTGTCCCTCTTATTTTTCTTTCCTTTTAGCAAGTTCAAATGTCATTAATAACTAGTACTTCATTCTAAGATGACGCTCAAAAACAGAACCCGGCACATGCCTGATATATGTGGACAGATAAACTACGTGCAACCATGCACATCACCACATTTTAACATGTGTCCAAGAGAGGTTTACCTCATTAGGCACTACATCCCATAACCCATCACTAGCAAGCACAAGCAACTCAAACTCTTCATCGATCTCTTTATCCTGAGAAATAAACGATAAGTGTGAAAATATTTCATTAATATTTTCAAAACCTATCAGCTTGAACTCATGCTATATGAATTGTTGTAGTCAGATCACCGACAGAGATCAAGAGACAAAGTAGGATGGAGCAAGAAAACGTAGAAGTCAAGGTAAAAGTGAAAATGAGACAAAAGTATTTAACATTATAGTCAAACTAAAAAGAATAAAACCATAAGCACATTCAGCATCTCATTCTAACACGTTAGCTTTAGGAAGGATGAAAACAAAAAGTTGAAATTTTCAACATTTTCACATCAGATGATGCGTTTGCCGAATGAGTTGGTACTACTAAACACAAAGCAATACAATGGAGAGAGTAATAGAAAAATTAAATGTAAGAAGAGCAATTAAGATGATTAAAGATTACTAGCTTATTAGCATATGGTTTTGAGGATCACCTGAATTTCTGGTTCTGCAACAACAAATTGCTTCAACATGCGATCACCGAAAGCTCGAGACATAGCTAATACACCTCCTACCCTCCAAGTTCCTGAAAACATGATCAACAAGAAATTTCACTATAAACTTTCAGGAGCCAGAACTTCTGATTCAAGAACCAGATACAAAGAAAAACATTTATTCTGGCTCAATTTAGACCAGCTAGATTTTTAAAATGTCTTACCTGCCCACATAACAACCCCACCAGCATTTTCAATTCTCTTCCGTTCATCAGTTCTATTTGGTTTATGATCCTCTGAGAGAGGGATAGCTTGAAAAAGAAAAAAAGCTGCATTTAGAAGTCCCTACTTATGAATTCAAAATTCTCAACATTCACTATCATGTCTAACAGCAGGTTACACTATATAATATAGTTCATGCTTAGTAGTGATAAATAAGCATACCCACAATGTGCTTTGACATGACTATTTATATACATATATATATATATGATCAAGGGCAAATAAAACTTAAAATGCCTACTGAATATGTGTCCTGGCCTTCTTCACTTTTACTGGGTCCTTTCCTCGTGCAATTTCATTGAACCATTTCACGATATATTCAAGTATAGAATTTAAAGGCAAATTATGTTAATCCATATACTAATACACTTGAAACCAACATATTAATATACAGTTTTTTTTTTTTTTTAAATGAAGCAGCGCATACCTTCTCCAGCCTTTGATATTATAGTCCTTGAGTCTCCAACATTGGCAACATATAGATGGTTACCAACCAATACTGCTGTTGAAGCAGTTGAACCATCATCTCGATAAGTATTTCTTTCAGAATCCAAGAAATCTACATCAGTCTGTGGATATGTTTCACCTGCAGGCAGATCCAGTGAAACCAAAATGAATAAAAGATCATTCAAGTAGGTTGAGAATCATTTTATGTGGAGGCAACCCCATCTCTAGCCTACTCAAAATAAGAAAAAGATGTGAATGCTTGTAAATGCATGGATCCTCCATAGAGGGCTGATAGCAAAGGATATGCAACATTTTAAATGTTCCATAAACAGAGAATATCAGAGTTCTTAAACGCACTTATGGCAAGTTTGGTGTCAGTGATGAACTCTGGATGCTTCATTAGATTCTCAAAAAGGTGTTGTTTCAAATACTCAGCAGCATGAGAACCACCATGCCCTGAAATTGCACATAACAGTTGTTAAATGGTGGGGTAAGAAAAACTGTCATTGCAGATAGCAAAGGCATCTTGCTCTCTGGAAATGTTCCTTATCATCCAAAAATACATGCACCAGCATGGAAGATAGTGTAAATAGGTCGAAACTCAAAGTGTTTGTCAAATTCTACATTTGGGATGTAAAATAAAAGAATGTCAGTCTCATAATGATTTCTACTCAGTTTTAAATGAAATCGAAACAAGACCTGCACATAATTTAAAGGTGTACTTGACCTTTGAACTATGCCACTTTTGTCACTTTGGTAATCAAAGAATAGAAGTTTCCAATTTGGAACCTGAAGTTTTGTTCAGAAAAAAGGCAAATTGTCCCGTACTAGCTTCACTGGTCAAAATAATAACATGATTTACAAGACCAGTAATCATTTTAGACATAAGCACATGTAATACCATCAAACCAACAAGAAAAGTTGAGATTTTTTTTTTTTCTAAATTCCAAAGAATAGAAAAGAAAAAAAATGATGGGAAAATCCCAAAGAACACAGAACCTTTCTTCATCGTCTAAACATTTTTTCTATGGACAAAATCTTTTCATCGATTAAAAAAGCTATGAAATCATGACCAAAAACAAAAACGAATGGCATGTAGCTCTCCATATCAATCCAGGAAAACTCAAGAACAAAGGGGGAAAAAACTGACACTAAAGCAAAGGATTCAAAAACCATGACAAATGACCACAACACAGCAACCAGGATGGAGTAAGCAAGCCATCTGAAGCTTTTCAAGCTCCAACCACTAATCAAATATGACAAGTTGAAGACTGCCAGATACAAAACAAACATTAGGAGAGAGAATTAGAAGTCTGGACACTGGAACACTTACAAGGAGTCAAGACCACATGGTGCCGGCTAGCTCCCTTCCGCTCCCCTCCTCTCTCCCTTTCTCCTCTCTCCCTCTCTTTATATTTTATATTTTAATTTTCTTTGTTTTCCAATTTCAAAAATAAGTACTGTTGTTGAGACCCACAAAGGAGTGGATACCAAATGGTACCAAAGTTACAAATAGTCCTCTTATAGTCATGGGAGGTCCTGGGTTTGAAACTTGGAGAGCACCTTAGCTTTATTCAGAGCAGCTAACAAAACCTTGAGGAGGCCCCCAGCATCCAAAGAGGACAATACCGGTTTGTGTGTGGTAACAATACAGACAGCTCCGAGGTGGGTCTCATCAACAAGTAATAAAAAATTATTGGCAAAGCAAAAGTTGAGGTACCTAATCGTGAATTATTATTATGAAGATACCAATGTGATAGAAGTGGCATATTTCATGTTCAGATGACCCATAAACAGACTACCACATAATTTTATTTCTTTTAACATATTTTGCACTATCAACATTGTGTTAGAGGAAACCTAGATAAGGGGAAAGACCAGTCCCACATTTTAGACTGAGGTCTTCTCCAATCACATCAGATGTTGTGCCTTCAAATATTTGTCCATAATGTGTTATAGCATATACGCAATATTTTAATTTCATATCCTTTCACAAGGTAAGAAATGTTAAGAGAGAATCTAACCATCAAAGATTCCAAACATGCAGACCATCTGCCCATTAATCTTGGAAGTTTTAATATCATAGAAATCTTCCATGGTTGCTCTCTTTCCCCTGAAACTTGAATAGCCATAGCTTAATTTTCCATCTTCACTGCCAAATCAGACAAGAAACCAACCGTGTAAGTGTGATTTTAAATCTAATGTTAGCTAATTGCATCACTTGTACAAAATTACAGATAACAACTAGAAAGTATTTGAATGTCTCTTTAACATCTAAATCAACAAATAAAATGAAATTCATGCATGAAAAATGATGATACATTCAAAATGTATAAATTCAAGTAAGATGCATTGTTTATGTAAGGAACTTGAAGAGGAGAAAACTTGCGACAGTGCTGATTTTGGGAAGTAAAAGAAATTACAAAGAGAATAAAATTAATATTAACAATGATATTACAAGTCTTGCAAAGAAATAAAACAATATTTCCTTCTATTCCCTCATATTAGGGAACCAGGGTATGAAAGTAAAGACAAACTGATGAAAAGGAATTTACTAAAAAACCCATTTTCACTTATTCCATTATGAGACTAAGTGAATTTATGAGAGTACTAATATCAACACATGTAAAATTGACATTGTTAAATTTCTCAGATTGCATAAATAATCAGTAACTGACAGTAGCAACACAATATGTAGCTTTCAATCATTGGGAAACACATTAATTGAACCAAATATGGAAAGAAATTTTCATATCTGACCAAATAATTAAACCAGCATACAGTAAACTGCTAGCAACATTTATTCAGAAAAAAAATCATTTTTAAAAAATGAATCATGAGATTTGTATCTATATGATAAAAAGTAAAAACAACTATTTAAAACAAGTGGAACTCAGATATTTACCTTTTCCACCCTCCAGTAACATATCCGCCATCACCATCTTTCTCGGATATCATATCAACAATGGGACCCTGATTTGTTGATGCACCTGAATCAACCATCATCCTTGCACCCACCCAAAATTCACAGCTTCACGAAAACGTTAATCCAGCACAGGCATATAAACTCCTTCAAAAATCTTATAAAAGCACCCTTTTCGAGGTTAATATTTTTCCTATATGCCCAGTTAGAAGAAGGAAAAATGTTAATCAACGTATAGTGACATTGGATAAGCGATATTTATAGAAAGTTAAATGTAATCAACGATTATTTTCTCTTGAATCCAGTACAAGTAATATATTAAATGCAAAACTACTAAAATGTTAACTAAATAATATTTAACAGAACCTGTAAATAACGGTAAATCTTATCCTTTAAACAATCACACTCCTTGGATAACTGCTGCATACCATCTAAAATTCTCCACTTATGGCCTTAATTGCCAGATCTTCAAACCCACAACAACAAAACAATGCTGGGTAACAAATATCAGTCTGGCTACAAAATCAAAGTGCTTTAAATTGGAATTTTATATTTTGTACAAAATACAATGGTTCCCCGTTCATAAATCAACTAACACAAAATGAACTCTTACAATTTGCATAGGTTAAATAGCTTCCAAGAAAAATTCATTATTACACACTAGATTTGAATATACTAGCAATATATTTATGAACATGTTTATTATTCAAAAGTGACTTGATAACTTTAGACCAAATACATTACACGATTACAGAAAACCTAGGCTGCTCAGACTCTTCATTTTGTTTAAGTACTTGTGTATGTCACCATGTTTAACGCATAATAGGATATGGATATGAAAATATGATCATCCGAAGATCCTCCCAAGTACATACAAAAACTTGGCAAATAACATTTCCGTGTTTGACACATATGGTATCCGACTCTCAACGCCAAGTCCGATTATCATAGCACAATACATTACGATACAGGGGGAAAAAAACACTAGAACGCCACAAAAATAATAGGAATATAATACAAAAATAAAAATGCATTAAAAGTTATATAACACAATAAATTAAGGTATCAAAATTTATATATAAATATATAATATCATCATGAAAAATATAAAAAGACAACACGAGTACATGCATTGCCTATTCTGTCCATAAGTAGCAAGAATTAGCATCAGTAAGCTGAGATTCCATTTACAGATATAAGTTAAATCAGCATAGGTAGAAAGAAAATGAAAATCCGAGAGGAATCAAAATCTTACTTTTACATTTCAAAGCAATAGCCTCATTGTTTGAGCTGATAAATCAAACAACACAGAGGGAATTTTTTTTTTTAAAAAAAGAAAGAGAAAGAAAGAAAGAAAAAGGCAGCATTATCGATTAAATTTAAGCGGGACAACAAAAAAGAAAAGAAAAAGGGACCTCTGGTCGATAACTCCGGATAAAAGAACCGGATGGGATCCAGGTTGGAAGACGTGGAGGATGCCAATCAGAAATGGAGATGAGTAGGGACGGACAGCGTAGCGTGGAGTTTTCTCTGGAACAGGAAAACTGGTATGAGAAGAGAAGAGAATGTAAAAACCCTATAGGGAGAAAAGTGAATAGGAAGGAGAGAGGAGATTTGAAGAAAGCAGTAGAGATATTGTCGGTTGGCACCGAGGAGGAGAAGTGGCAACGTGGCACTCTTCATGCATCCACTTCTATTTTGGGAGCCTGATCTTCTGGTTGCGCTTGCTTGCGCTTAGAATTTGCGCTCTAATTTCTAAATTACTACTACTACAAAATACTAGTGGTATACCGAACCTTGGTATGTGGTTTGGTGATTTACCTTTTTTGTTTGTTTTTAACAGCTAAAATATAAAATAAAATAAGCAAATAATACCATAGAAAAACAATTTGTTCGAATATAAAAGTCAAATTTCAACGATGTTGAAGTGTATAAACGTCATGCATATGTTAAATACATATTTACTTTAATAATAATTTTATATATCAACACTTACCATTTTATATTGATAAAATTTTAATAATTATGTTATGTGTAAAAAAATTATAAAAATATCATTAGTAGAAAATTATAAATGTGTACGTGACAAAAAATTTCATCACTAAAAATAAAAAATTAAACAACTAGGAATAAGTCATTCATCGCTAATATATTAGATAATAATTTTAGTAAAGAACTGTTAAAATTATGGCAAAATAGTCCTAAATTTTGTAGTATTAAATTGAAAAATTCCAATAAATTTATTAGAGGAAAATCTATAATCTATACTAAATAAGATATAGAAGAATTTGATATAAAGATTAAGGAATTATTAGAAAAATGATTAATATAAAAAACTAATAGTCTACATTCATCTAACATTTATGGTTAGAAATCATGCGAAATAAAAAGAGGTAAAATTAGGATGGTCATTAATTATAAAAATTAAGTCAAAATATTATTTTTTATGGTTATTTTATTCAATAAAAGATGTATTAATTAATTAGGAAAACAAGCAAAATACTTAAATAAGTTTGACTATAAATCAAGATTTTGGCAAATCATGCTAACAAAAAATCTAAACCTTTAACAGTTTTTAGTGCACCTAATGGACATTACCAATGGAAAGTAATGCTATTTGGATTATATAATGCACCACAAATATTCCAAAGATGGATGAATTCTTTAATAAATATAAGAAATTATGTGTAGTTTGTATAGATGATTTTTTTATATTTTCATATACTCTAGAATTACATAGAAAGCATTTAAATATTAAAATATGTATGTTATATGAAAAACTAAAAGCGGATAAACCCTTTACTTTATTTAAAGAAAACTCGAAATTATAAAATTTAAAATCAAATCATTGATTCCAAAAGTTCATTCTTAAACAATGAGATAAATTAATTTTGGAAACAAATGAATCACAAAATTATTTGAAATGTATTTTAAAAGCTAAAACCATAAATAATGAAGAATTAATATCTGGATCTAGTTAGGAAAATTTAAACCAAATGAAATTAATTATGTCATATTTGAAAAATAATTATTAGCTATAAAGAAAGGAATGAAAAATTTCTTATATATTTAACACCTGAAAATTTTGTCATAAAAGCGATAATCGAGATAGTTAAATATTTTCTAACTAACAAAAGTTTAGAAACTGAACCAAGAAGAATTAGATGGTATATTAAATTATGTACTTTTAATTTTAAGGTTTTACATTTTAAAGACACACAATATTATTATTGACTATCTTAGCAGGCCTTATAGATAGAAGTAAACAACTCTTAAAAAAGTTGGTGAATAGCCTACAATTAATAAAAAGCCCAACAAAGGGATTACCTTAAAATCAAAATATCCTAATCAAGGATAATAAGACAACCAGTTGCAATTTCAACTGAATTATCAATTACACCACAATCGATAAGTCAACTACCATGGTCCCAAGATCCAAATTCAATATACCAAGCTATTATGTTGAAATTATTCGAGGGGTAGAAAATTTTTGTGTGATAGAAAATTTATTGAAACTACAACAAATACAATAAATAAAATATTTTTATAATCCATGTTTACCCTTAGAATTATATAATCTTATTAATGAAATATTGAAAAGCCCATATTACTAAGCAAAGAGTAAATATTAGAAGAGCTCTTACTATTTAACAATACTTAGTTGAAAAACAACTAAAGAATAAGAAGCTCATGATTTATTGTTAAAATCTATTTTATATTGTTATTGGGAAGAACTAGAAATTAGTTTTTAGATATTAAGAAGATAAATAATCTTTTTATATATCTCAGTATTTTATTAACAAGGAACAACTAATCCTATTATAAATAAAATATTTAAATTATGTTTATATAATAAGCCTAGAATTATCCTACCTACAAAAATATTTTCTAAAATTGATAGAGCTATTTGCAATCAACAAGCTCAGTTTCAAAAAGCCTTTCCTAAACATTTGTCACAAACTTATGTTTTTACAAATTATTTAGACAAAAAAATCCCTACTATAAAATTTAGGCTTGATCATGAACCATTTGATATAAGTCATATTGAATGGGGTTTTGTTCAAGAAAAAATAATTCAAAATTTTTCTATTCATTTATTAAAAGATTTTCCAACATTTATTAAATCTTCGTCATTACGTATGAAATATGAAGATGACTTCTTTTATTATTTTCATCTTGAAATTTGCAGTCTTATTGGTATAGTTAAATGAGAAAATTAAAGAGCACTTGGCAAAATATGTTGACAAATGTTATAATAATCCTATTTATTATCAATTCCAAGAAGGAATTGATCTAATCACCAAAGCCCATAATCTACTTCAACAAAAAACTTATAAATTTTGGACTGATGGTCGAAGAATAATGACATATGATACTGGAAATAATCAAGAAAAGATAAATGAAGAATCCATTCAACTACTAAAAAACATAGCTGAAATGGAGATTGATGATTTCTCATCCCATATAATTGAAGATATTAAAAATACATGGGAAAGCTAGAACTCACCTGAATTGTCAATCGGTTCATTAAATTTAGATGAAATTGAAGAATTGAATCCGGATAATATCCAAGAAACTTGACAAAAAAAATAGAGGATATTGTCCATATTCATTTCTTCAATTTCATCTAAATTTAATGAATCAGTTGACAATTCTGTTCAGTTCCAGAATTCCCATGTATTTTGATGTCTTCAATTAAACTATTAAAACCTTTAGGCAATCACTTTCTACTAGAATTATCCTACCTTCATAAATATTTCCTAAACTTGATGGAACTATTTGTAACCAGTAAACTTATTTTCAAAAAGCCTTTTCCAAATATTTTTAGCAAGCTTATGTTTTTACAAATTATTTAGATGAAAAATTTCCTACAATAAAATTTAATTTTAATCATTAACCATTTGATATAAGTCATATTGAATGGGGTTTGGTTAAAGAAATAATAGTTTAAAATTTTATTTTCATTTATTAAAAGATTTTCTAGCATTTATTAAACCTATGTTATTATGTATGGTATATGAAGATGACTTCTTTTATTATTTTTATCATGAAATTTGTTGTAACAGCCTAATTTTTAGTGGTGACGGAACAGTGATTTCGGGACCACAAATTTCTGTCGTGTCAGCTCATAATTATTATTTTTAGAATATTTTTAGAGTTATTAAAATCATATTAAAATTTGGTTTGAAAATATTAACGTTTAGATAGTTAATTAAAAGAAAATGACTAAATTGAAAATGGTGCAAAAATTTAGTAAATCTTGAATGGCATAGATTTAATAGCTTATTTATGAAATAAAAGAGACTTAAATAATAATTATCCCATATGATTATTAATGGACCATAAATGGTTTTAAATGGTGTTTTAAAAGGTTTTAATTAAGGGATAATTAAGTAATTTAATAAATAAACTAAAATTTAATAAAACAAAATTCAAAATCATCATTTTTTCATCTTCTTGCCGAAAAACCTAGTCTATTTCCACCATTTTTGAATCTTTACATTTGACTAGCATTGGAAGCTTGCATGTAAGTCCGTTTACTTTCGTTTTAATTCCGTTTATTGTAATTTTTATATTTTTGAGATCGTTGCAACTAGGTCCAGCTAGCCCGTATCCCTGTTTTCAATTCTATTAAAATTTTTGTAAGTTTCCATTAATGAATATTGAATGTTCTTGATAAATACCATGTATTGGGAGATTTGGTTTTGTTATTTGATGATTTTGTAAAGTGATTTTTGTTAAAATTTGATTTTAGGATTAAATTATGAAAATGTCAAAATATTAGGGTTTGATATTGAATTTGATATTTATTAGGGGCTGTTGAGGGCCTAGTATATTTGGATAAATATTGAATTGAGAAAAAAAATGGTTAATTTGATGAATTTATGGTTAAACGACTAAATTGTAAAAATTATAAGTTTGAGGTAATTGTGTAATTTTAGAAAATAAAAGGGTATTAATTGTAAAATAGATTGGAAATGAAATATATGCTGATAAATAAAGAATTTTACATTTTAGATCAAGATCCCGTAGATACTCGAGGAAAAGGAAAAATTACAGAATAGTCCCTACACTTCTGCAACTTTTATAATGTAGTCCAGGTAAGTTCGTACGGTTTAGAATTTAATATCAACATAATTTAATAGGTAGTTTAACATGTTACTTATAATCAGTCTTAATTGTTGATGATGAATGATAATTTGAGGTTTAGTATTTAAACTTTATCTTCGGCTTGATTTGAACGCGAGATAGAGTACGGTTGGGATTTGGTGTGATATGGTGGTTTGGAGTGGAGATGGTATTGGAGGGATATATTTGTATATTGCCCTAGTAAACTGAGGTTCAGCATTTGTTGTAAACTCTTATGTTATACTCTCTTTTTGGTGTGCTGGTTGGATTAGCTTTTATGAGCATAGGTGTGATGGTTGGTTTAGCTCTTATGAACATTGGTGTGATGGTTGGATTAGCTCTTATGCGCATTGGTGTGATGGATGTATTGGCTCGAGTGAGCATCTTGTGTGTTTGGTTGGACTGATGATGTACTTCTATCCATAAGTCATTCTTTGAGTTGAAAATCTCGGTAAGTTAATTCGTTGAGTAACTCTATTGAATTTTTCATATATACTTGAAATTTAAATCGATAAGTTATGAATTACCAATTGAGATTATGGATGACAGGAAATGTTTATGGTTATTATATTACTTTTTGATTTGTTGTATTCATTTTGGTAAGATTTATCGATTTAATATGTCAAACTTACTAAGCTTCATTGAGCTTACTTGTGTTAAACATTGGTCTTGTAGTTACTTGGAAGGTTGGACGATAGGATCAACACTCAAGTCACACTATCCAGCTTAATTTGGTAGCTTTTGAAATGTTTATTTCAGATTATATGGCATGTAATAGGTTGAACGATAATACTAATGTTTTGGTCATGTAAATAGTTAAATATGAATTTGGTTGTACAAATTGCTTTGGTTGATTTTCTTTTGGTACTTTTGGTGCCTTATCAGTATGTGTTAATATAGTCATTTGATACTTGTTGAAATGGTTAAGAGAGTATGTGATGAATTGGTTATTTAGTAGCTAAGATATTGTAGCACCCCCAAACTCGGCCCAGACGTTAAGGCCGAATCCGACGTGCCACATTGAAGTCAAAAACTCGTGTTCCCTTTTTAGTGTTTTAAAAGCCGACTTTTGTTAAACTAACCAAGTGAATGGAAGCTGGGCACCAGGTAGGTATCCATAACAGAGGAGGTGAGCCATGAAGGCTGCTTAAGTACCAAGCTCTCCGATTGGATCCAATCCTAGACATGTCCACATCCATTGCCACACTTGGCTATAACAAGTTGAAATTTCTTTGAGTGGTTATCTTTGGTAAATCGAGTATTTGTGACGTCGTGTTATTTAAAAAAAAAACAAGTATCGTTTTGAAATCATGCCCTAAGTCTAGCCCATTTGAATTATTATCCATCAATTTAAAGTTGTTTAAAATAATATAATCCCAGAAAAATCAAAGAAGAAAATAAAGTTAAAATGGCCTTATTACAACCTAAAAATTAAATAGTAATTAAAAATAATTTAAGAAAACCAGTCTCTTTTTCAAACCCAAAAGTATTCACCATGGCCACTCTGAATCCCGTCCGGCTCCAAGTCACCCACATCAAGGCTCACCAGCAAGGTTAAAGAAGGGGTGAGTTTGGGGAAACTCAGTGTGTAAGGAAAACCCATTCAAAGCCCAAGTCAGCTCAAGCCCATTGGGCCTAAGCCCATTCAGTGCAGTGATCTTGGGCGAGCCCTTTTCAGATTACAATAAACTGGGCCTTGCCCCTTATTCAGATAACAGTATGGCCCATAGACCCATTTCAAAATACATGCAACATCAGTAAACATATGCAAGCCCATTTGGGGAGACTACTCAACCCACCAACCACTACACTCCACCCGTACTAGCCATACACTCTATGTGGGGAATAGCTCAACCCACCCATTAACACTCCACAGATTGCGACCTTGCTTGCTCGATTATCGAGAATTGAGGCAAAGCCTCCGAGACGTGAACAAGCCACTTTCAGTACTTCCTCCGTCAATATCCCAGTCCATGCATCAAATAATAACAACATGGCATGCGATAAATAACAACGATCAAACATGCATTTAGGTCAATTTAACCCTAGGGGTATTTGGTAATTTATCTCCTAGGGGTAAAGCGTAAATTTTCCACTTTTAAAGGTATTTCAGTAATTTATCTATTTTAGGGTTTTTCATGCATATTCCTACCTTTCACGTACTAACAAAATCACTAACGAGGGTTCTTACCGAATTGGGCCCTTTGGCCCATCATTCCAATTTTGGCCCATTAAGCCCAAAAATATCGAGGGCACGTAAATCATGCACTTTGCGGTCCAAACATTGCAGCTTACGAAACATTAATCGATTTACCTCACGAGCATTCGACTTTTCATAAATCTACAAAATACCGGTTTTCGGCATTTCGACTTTTCGGCTTTTGCCGATCTAGACTAAGAAAGAGGGTGTTAGTTACACACTGTTTGTGACGATATCTTGTGAGATCCACACACAAACTGCCTACAATTGGATTACTAACACGTTAATCTAACTATTCAAATACAAACTACGTATTAACCCCTTACAATATTCGGCCAACCACACCTACAGATCATAGTAAGCTTATAAGAAATCAATAAGCAACTCATTAACAAATTTTTGCCAATGTTTACCACATAATCATAATCTCACTGCAAGCTGTCTTCCTGAACAACAGTCACTAAATCATTTATAACTGGAGCTACGAAACTCCAAATCAAGTGCTGTTAATTTTCCCTAAAAATAGACTCATATATCTTATATCCATAAAATTTTCATAATTTTTGGTTTGGCCAATCAATACCAGATTTTTCTCAAAGTTTCGCATGTTTCACTGTTTGGCTAATCTGACCACTCTTCATTACAAATCAAATTTCTCATTGTACAGAATTCAAAATATGTTTTCATTTATTTCATTTGAAACTAGACTCAACAAGCTTTAATTACATAATTTATTCAGCTTCTAATTCATCTCCCACAATTTATGGTGATTTTCCAAAGTCACGTTACTGCTGCTGTCCCAAGCAGATTTATTACCAAATTCACTCTTTCACACATAACTTGCATGCATGTTATTTAAACATGTATATCACTAATTAATCATCACATATCTATGATTTTACTTAAGTATAATCTCCATTTCATCATTTTAAAGCACAACATGTTAGCCGATTTTTTCCTTTAGCATCTAAGGCACGTGCATGTTCATTTGTTTGGCTCAACTTCACCTATCTTCCATTTTTCATCAAAAGAACATGAAACAACAACCATTTCCTTCATTTTAATTCATGAGTAAATGCTCACAACAAGCTAAAAACCAGAATATGCTTCAAGAGTTAAGGTAGAATCAAGAAGAACTCATGAACCTCAAAATAAAAGCAAACTACCATGAACTTACCTTCAATTTTTCTTCCCCAAGTGACCGAACATTCAAGAGCTTTCTCCTCTCCTTTTTCTTCTCTAACTTTAGGCTATGATGAACAAAGATGGACAAAACTTTGTTCTTTTCACCCCTTTTTTTTAAATAAAATTTCATATTTCATCCATTTAATTCTTTAATACAAAAGACATGAAATTCTCATCTTGGAACATTTACCTAAACCATTATCATGGAACATTTACCTAACCCATTATCATGGAATATTTACCTAATCCATTATCATGGAACATTTACCTAACCCATTATCAATTTGTACCATGAATTATGGATATCAAGTGCTCATATTGTCTACAACAACATGATGGTTGGCCACTTCATGTAAAATGGGAGGTTTGTCATGCAAATCCTCCTATTTTGCACTCCTATTTTTTTGGCCACTTCAATTTAGCCTATAGCATTTTCAAACATTTTCACATAGGTTCTATTTCATAATTTCACCCCCTTTTTCTTATGGAACAAAAAATTAACTAAAATTTCCGGGTTCTATCTTAAGCTTGGGCCTTCTAGAGGCCCACTAACATAATTAAACCTATGCCAACATTCACAGAATTCTTGAAAATTGGGGCGTTACAGATATGGTATGTTTGAATTGGTGTTGATAGGTGATATCTTGAATGAATTGATAGGTTGAATTGATGTTATGTTTTGATATAAATTTCTGTATACTTGTGATACCAATAAGGGTAAATTGGTTAGACATGGAATTAGGTTGATTTTGGTATATTTTTGGCATGATTAAAGTCAAATTGGATAGGTATTTTGATTGGTAAATGGTTTGCTTAGGTTCCAAGTAAGTTTTAAATGGTAAACTTGTTGATTAAGGTACATTTTAGGTCCACACGGCCTGAGACACGAGTGTGTGTCTCAGCCGTGTGTGACACACGACCATACAACATAGCCGTGTGTCCTCTGTAGGTTCAAGGCATGCCAATCAGGCTGTTACACGGCCTAGCACACGGCCTGGCACACGGGCGTGTGAGGTCATTTCGAGGGGTACACAACCTAGCACACGGGCGTGTGGCTTGTTCGTGTGACCAAAGTCAGTGAGTTACATGGGCATGGACACAAGTTGGGACATGGCTATGTGTCCCTATTTCGAATGTCCACATGGCCTGAGAGACAGGCGTGTAACTCAATCGTGTGATTCACACGGCCTGGGCACATGACTGTGTGACCCCTTCAGTTTAAAATTTTCAACTTTCAATTTAGTCTCGGATTGTTTTCAAAGTATTTTTAGGGCCTCAAAGGCTTGATTAAGGGACATTATGAATGTATTGGAATGTAATTAGATTATGTTTGCATTGATGTATGAATTGAATGGTTTACTATTATGTTAGTCTAGTAATGCTCTGTAACCCTGTTCCGGGGATGGATACGAGTTAAAGGTGTTACATTTGTAGTCTTATTGGTATAGTTGAACGAGAAAAATTTTATCAACCATATCAAAATTTGACTATCTCAAAAATGATCATAGGAATAAACCTATTTGTAGCTTTAAAAGAGAAAGAGCACTTGACAAAATATGTTGACAAGTGTTATAATAATCCTGTTTTTTTTCAAATCCAAGCAGAAATTGATCTAATTGCCAAAGCCAAGAATCTACTGCAACAAAAAACTTATTGATTTTTGACTTATGGTCGAGGAATAATAGTGTATGGTACTTGAAATAATAAGGATGAGATAAATGAAGAGTCCACCACTAAAAAAGATAGCTGAAATGGAGATTGATAATTTTCCATCCCATATAATTAAAGACATAAAAAATACATGGGAAAGCTGGAACTCCATAGAATTGTCAATCGATTCGTTAAACTTATATGAAATTGAACAAATGAATTAGGACAATATTTAAGAAAGTTGAAAAAAAAAGACAGAGTAAGCTACGTGGAAAAACCACTACCAACAAATGATAAAAAAGGAAACTACGTGGAAGCAGCCACAAATGGACAAAAGATGTTATCCTTATCTAAAGAAAAGATGTCATCCTTATCGAAAAACTATGTAGAATTCTAACATTTTTCAAATTTAGTTATGGATCACTCCTATGAAAGGAGGTGTAAGACTTTAAATAAGGCATTCAGGTTTTGATTCAAGTTTTTTCATAAACCTTTAAGTTCTTTTTTTCTCTCTTTTGTAAATATTTCCTTTATAATTAGTTTCCTTCTTGTAAGGTACCAACCGTCCTTTATGTTCTTTCTTTCTCTCTTTTATAAAGCTTTCCTTTACTATTACTTTCATTCTGTAATCTTTCCTTCATCCTTTTGTAATAATTCCCTACAGTCTTTCGATAAGGATGACATCTTTTGTCCATTTGAGTTGCTTCCACGTAACTTTCTTTTTTGTCATTTCTTGGTAGTGATTTTTTCCTACATATTTTCCTCTTTTGTCGTTTCTTGGTAGTGATTTTTTTCACGTAGCTTCCTCTATTTTTTATGTAAGCTTTCTCAGATATTTTCCTTATTCATTTCTTCAATTTCATCTAAATTTAATGAATCAATTGAAAATTCTAGTGAGTTCTAGGTTTCCCATGTATTTTTTCTGTCTTCAGTTAAACTATTAAAACCTTTAAGCAATCACTTCTTGCTAGTATTTGTAACACCCCTAATCCGTTTCTGTTTTCAGATTAGGGTCACGGAGTATTATAATAAAATATTGAACATTTACAAGCTTACAAACATACATTCAAGTATATTTACAATTAATCAAATCACATTCAAATGGGTATTTGAAATACACATACGAGCCTTAAATCAAGTCTACAGGGCTCGAAAAATAGTTTTGAAACACTCCGGGATCAATTTGAATCAAATAAAAAAATAAGAAAAAGTTGAAAACTTTGGAAACAGGGGTCATACAACAATATGACACAGTCTTGGCCGTGTGGACATTCAATGTTGGGTCACATGGCCATGTTGCAGGTCGTGTCCCAAATCGTGTAACAAACTATTTTGGGACACACGGCTGTATACCAGACCGTGTGAAACCTACACCTAAAGACAATAAGATACACGGCTGAGCAGATAGGCCGTGTGTGGCACACGACTGTGTGGCAGTCCGTGTCCAAGGTCATGTGTACCACAATTTGCTTTTAAAAAAAGGCAATTATCACACATATCTTGGTTAACAATTCAAGCCTAATACTATCCTCTAAACATTATCAAATACACTTTAAAACAACTCAAAGCATACCAATTTCATACAACCTAAGTGCCTAACCAATGTGCCCTCATTGACACCACATTTTAATCAAAACATACAAAGGCATTTGACATTAATCAAATCATACATTCATCTTACACAACAATTAAGATTCTTCAACTTTAATTACCATATCATATGTAACAGCCCGATTTAGGGCCTACTCAGAACAGTGGTCTCGAGACCACAAATCTAAAGTTAGAAAATTTATTTTATTATATGGATTCATGGCATGATTATATTAGTGCATGAAAAATTTGGCAAGTCAATTTTAATGTTTGAAAGCCCGATTACGAAAAAAGACTAAATCGCATAAAAGGAAAAAGTTGCATTTTAGTACCAAGATGTGTTAAATAGCTAGAGAACTAAAATTAGGGGCTTTTAAAGAGAAATTAGAACCCTAGAAACAAGATGGCTAGCCATAGGAAGCAAATTTAGTCAAAAGGTCAATGTTAGGTGACTTGATGACATAATCTTGTGATAAAATAATACCTATGAGCTTAGCTATCAATTTCTTTCTTCTCCATCTCTCCTCCCCACCGAAAATATCAGCAAATATGGAGCTTTGAAAGCTGAAAATTTTCAGCAACTTATTCCTCTCATAATGTAAGTGATCTTGATGATTTTCTTGATGATTTTTACATTTTTGGCATGCTTGTATCATGGGCTTTCAAATGAGAGGACTATTTTGAAAACTGGTGAAAAGTGTAGGGTTTATGTTGTTTCCTAAAATTTTATGGAAGAAAATGAATCTTAGAAAAGTTCTAAACAACTTTTGTGAAAGGTGTTAGCATGAAAACACCTAAAGGGACTACTTTGCATAAGTTGCAAAATAGGTGGTAAGTGCATGAAATAATGAGAATTTTGGGTTGCTATAAGAGTAAAAAGGGGTCGGCTAGGCCTAGAATAAGAGGAAATTAGATAAAAATTAATTTTTGAGTATAGGAGCAAAATGGTCATTTTGCCAAGTCTAGGGGCAAAATGGTCATTTTAACTAAGATGTAAATTTTAGATTGCCTAATTGTTTTTAATGACTAAATGAGTGCATTTTGATATTATAGATCAAGATTCACCAAATCCGAACCTAGACAGGGGGAAAGCCAAGCAAATCGACTAAACCGACTAGTCAAGTACATTTTGTAATCCGAGGTAAGTTGCATATAAATAATATAACTACATTGTCAATACATATAATTGCATTGTCATTGAATTGATATAGCATGAATTGCTAAATTTTGAATTAAGAATGCTTAGTAATAATTGAGATAGTAGAAAGACTCCGTTGAAAACCTAGGAAACAAACCGAATATTCATGCCATGACATTTGGGTAATTTGTGTACCAGTGTAAGACCATGTTTGGACATGGCATCGGTATTGAGACGAGTGCTAGTGTAAGACATGTCCAGGACATGCATCGGCCTCGAGACGTAAGCCAGTGTAAGATATGTCTGGGACATGAATCGACTATGAGACATGTCAGTGTAAGACCATGTCTGGGACATGGCATCGACATAGATATGCAAGAGCTAGTGTAAGACCATGTTTGGGACATGACATCAGCATGTAAGTACGAGAGCTAGTGTAAGACCATGTCTGGGACATGACATCAGCATGTAAGTACGAGAGCTAGTGTAAGACCATGTCTGGAACATGGCATCGGCCTCGATGAGGATAGCTAGTGTAAGACCATGTCTGGGATATGGCATCAGCAACTTAACCATGTTTGAGGCTTATAGAATATCCTGTAGTATTCTGAAAGGCTTAAATTTAAAAGTTATGAAAGTGAGTTAGTAAGAAAAGTATAATAATGTTGTGAGTGGTACAAGTACCAATTTGGTATGCATGAGTATGAGCATAAAATATAAAATGTGACTAGAATAGACGGTAATGAGTAAGTCAAGCTTATGCCTATCTTTGTGCTATTAGTATGATGACTAGATGTGAAATCATTGTGGCATATTTATTTATATGCGACTTACTAAGCTTTATGCTTACTCTCTTTCCTTTCCCTTCTTTATTTGCTTAAGGATCCCTTGAAGTCAGAGATATCAATCACACTACCAGCCGTAATACTCAGTATAGTTGGATTTATATTTTTTATTATGGCATGTATAGGGCTAAACCTTATTATTTTGTGTCTTTGAGAATTGATCAAATGTGTTGGTCTAGAATAGATTCTACTCTTTACATTGAGCCTGGAATGAGGGCTTTCATTTTGAGTCTATAAAAGATGCATCTTCACAGTTGAATGAATGTCTATTTTGCTTGTTTTTGTTGGTTGGTATTGACATGAAAATAGGTACACTAGGGTGGCAAAGAGGCTTGGTAGATAGCCTCATATTGTCCACACGGGTAGACACACGGGCATGTGTGTAGGCCGTGTGTGATACACGGTTAGCCCCATGGGCGTGTGAGAAGGCCGTGCATCCCCTGCACCTAGAAATTTTAAGTCAGAATGTATGTAAGGGTCACATGGGCAGAGACATGGCCGTATGTCTCAGCCGTGTGGAGGGCACGGCTTAGTACCTGGGTGAATACCATGGTCGTGTGATGCTAACGTTAGAAACAGAATACCCAAGTTTTTGTACACAGGCTGCGCCACAGGTGTCTTGTGGCCATGTGAAAGGACACAGGTAAAGGACACGGGTGTGTGTCTGGCCGCGTGAAGTCTGCACTTGTTTTATGAAAAATTGTAAAAATTAAATTGGCCACACGGGTGTAGGACATGGGCATGTCCCAAGCACACGGGCGTGTGCCCTATACCCACACGGACTTGTGGAACCTTAAAGCATAAAATTTTTTAAGTTTTTCTTGAGCCCCAGTTTAGTCCCGAACCACCTCGAATGTATGTTTTAGGCCTCGTAAGCGAAATTAAGGGACAGTTTGCATATGAAATGAAAATTTTTAAATTGATCAAAATTTTATGGCCCGATTTTCTATTATTGGTTGAGTTTAAGCTTGGTAGCACCTCAAGCCCTGTCCTCACCTCAAGCCCTATCCTGGCATTGGATACGGGCAAGGGTTATTACATTTAGTGGTATCAGAGCTATGGTTTAGTAAGTTCTGGGACTAACCTAGCTTGAGGACGAGTCTAACCATACATGCCATAAATAAATATTGATAGTGTGAAGATTTCTAACGATTATAAATTATGTTTTTCTTATATGGTAAACTGATCCTGATAGAACCACAGCAGATGATGTGGAAAGTAATGCACCGGCTCCCGCTGAGGGGACCGCGCTAGTAGAGAGCGAGCCCGTGAGTTTGGGCCAAGCCGAAGGGGCTAGAGAAGCCTACCTCCGAATGATGGATGCTTGGTATTCGGAGTTTGTTCGTGCGAACCCAAACACTCCACCTTCCTCACCTCCTCCGATTCCTTAGTATGCCTCGGTAACTGCACAAGGTGTGGACATGTTTAGAAGAGAGAAGCCTCCGGTTGAAAAGATCCAAAAATAAGGGGCTGAGGAATTTCGGGCTAACTTAGATGATGACCCGGAGAAGATAGAGTTTTGGTTAGAAAATACCATAAGGGTGTTCGATGAATTATCATGCACACTTGAGGAGTGCGTGAAGTGTGCAACGTCACTCCTACAGGATTCGGCTTATCAGTGGTGGAATACTCTCGTGTCTGTGGTACCGAGAAAAAGAGTAACTTGAGAATTTTTCCAATAAGAGTTCAGAAAGAAGTACATTAGCCAGAGGTTCATGGACCAGAAAAGGAAGGAATTTTTAGAGTTGAAACAGGGTAATAAGACTATGATGGAATATGAGCGTGAGTTTGTGAAACTTAGCAAGTATGCGCGGGAATGCGTATCCACTGGAGCTACCATGTGTAAGAGGTTTGAGGATGGCCTCAATGAAGATATCCGAGTGTTTGTGGGCATCTTGGAATTAAGAGAATGTGTGGTGCTCGTTGAGAGAGCGTATAAAGTAGAAGAGCTGGTAAAAGAGAGGATGAAAGTGGCCATCGAGCCGCGAGATTCAAAGAAAAGACAGATGGGGAAAGCACATTAGTCCTGATCCAAGACATCAAAAGAATTTACTACCCAATCGAATGCTTCGGTGGGGTATTCGAGGAGAAACAAGAATCAACAGAATATGTCATCTAAAGCCCAGACTAATTTGGTCGCTAGTGTTGGTAGCACTCGGCCAAGTAGGCAAGAGTGTCCATAATGTGGGAGACGTCACTTAGGCGAATGTTGAGTAAACGAGAGGGTTGTTTCAAGTGTGGGTCACTTGACCACTTTATCCGTGATTATACTGAGATGGACGAGAGAGGAAGAAAACAAGATATGAAAGCAAGTAGTGCTCTCTTGAAGAGTAGGCCACAAAAGAACCCCGAGGGTGGGACTAGTGGTAGAGGCGCGTCAAGAGATGCCACGGTGAGATTTGAAGGCAAAGCGCCAGCGAGGACCTATGCTATACATGCCCGGGAGGCCTAATGTGATCACGAGTACCTTTTCTATCTATGATATAATTGTTGTTGCTTTAATTAACCCGGGATCTACCCACTCTTACATTTGTATGGAATTAATACCTCGTATGAATATGATAGTAGAGTCCACCGAGTTTAAAATAAAAATGTCTAACCCATTAAGCAAGCATGTTTTAGTGGACCAAGAATGTAGAAATTGTCCTTTGAGAATTAGAGGCCATTGTTTTCCGGCCAATTTGATGTTGTTGCCATTTAAGCAGTTTGATGTAATCCTCGGATGGATTGGTTGGCCTTTCATGGTGTTGTAGTAGATTGTGGACGAAAAGTAATAGAGTTGAGATGTGAAGATGAGAAAGTTCTTCGAGTTGAACCAGGTGAGTCAGAAAATATACCTATAGTAATATCATCATTGATTGCTAAGAAATATTTGAAAAAGAAGTATAAGGCTTATTTAGCTTTTGTGCTAAATACTTAAGAGACAGAGTTAAGGATTGAATCAGTACCGGTAGTCTGTGAGTTCACGGACGTGTTTCCAAAAAAATTACTTGGATTACCTCCAGTGAGAGAGGTCGAGATTGAAATTGAATTGGTTCCTGGTACGACACCTATCTCGATCACTCCGTATAGGATGGCTCCAACGGAGCTGAAAGAGTTGAAAGCACAGTTGCAAGATTTGACAGACAAGGGCTTTGCGAGACCGAGCTTTTCTCATTGGGGTACTCTGATACTCTTTGTGAAGAAGAAAGATGGGTCGATGAGATTATGCATTGACTATAGGCAACTCAACAAAGTGACAGTGAAGAACAAATACCCTTTACCAAGGATCTACGATTTGTTTGATCAATTGAAGGGAGCTACCATGTTTTCTAAGATTGATCTGAGGACTGGTTATTATCAGTTAAGGGTTAAAGAGCAAGATGTGTCGAAAACTGCGTTTCGGACAAGATATGGGCATTATGAGTTTCTTGTCATGCCCTTTGGTTTGACTAATACCCCGGCGGTATTTATGGATTTGATGAACTGTATATTCAGGCTGTATCTGGATAAGTTTGTTGTCGTCTTTATCGATGACATACTGATCTATTCGCGCAATGAGAGAGAGCATGCAGAGCATCTGAGGGTTATGTTGCAAACCTTGAGAGACAAACGATTATATGCCAAGTTCAACAAGAGTGAATTTTGGCTTAAAGAAGTCGGGTTTCTAGGACATATTGTGTCAGGTGACAGAATCCAAGTTGATCCAAATAAGATCTCCACTATTGTGGAGTGGAAACCACCGAGGAATGTAATAGAGATTCGAAACTTTTTGGGTTTGGCTGGATACTACAGATGGTTTATAAATGGATTCTCTATGTAGCTACCCCGATGACTAGGCTACTACAAAAAGACTTCAAGTTTGAATGTACAGAAAAGTGTCAGCAAAGTTTTGAGAGATTAAAGACTTTGTTAACGGAAGCCCTAGTGTTAGTGCAACCAGAGTCGGGCAAGGAATTTGTGATTTTTAGTGACGCCTCCTTAAATGGTTTGGGGTGTGTGTTATTCAAGAGGCAAGGTTATAGCCTATGCCTCGAGACAGCTAAAACCACACGAGAGAAATTATCTGACCCATGATTTGGAACTAGCAGCTGTGGTGTTCGCACTGAAGATTTAGAGACACCATTTGTATGAAGAGAAATGTCGGGTATTCATCGACCATAAGAGCTTAAAATACTTGATGACTTAAAAGGAGTTGAATTTGAGACAACGCCGATGGTTAGAGCTGTTAAAGGATTATGAATTAATTATTGACTATTATCCGGGAAAGGCGAATGTAGTCGCCAATGCCTTGAGTAGGAAGTCGTTGTTTGCCTTGAGAGCCTTGAACACTCAGTTGACTGTATCTAATGATGGTTCGATCTTAGCAGAGTTGAGAGCCAGACCGACTTTTCTTCATGAAATTCGAGAAGCTCAAAAAGGTGATGAGAAGTTGCAAGCTAGGAGAAATCAGTGTGAGCCAGAAATTGAATCGGATTTTTGTATCGGTACCGATGAATGCATAATATTCAAAGACAGAGTTTGCATACCCAAGGACAATGAACTTATTCAAAAGATTTTGAGTGAGGCACATGGTGGTTGTTTATCTGTTCACCTGGGTGGTGCGAAAATTTACAACAACCTTAAGAAAATGTATTGGTGGTCGGGTATGAAAAGAGATATTTCAGAGTTTGTTTCCAGGTGCCTAGTGTGTCAACAAGTGAAGGCTGAACATCAGGTATCTTCGGGTCTACTTCAACCTATTATGGTTCCCGAGTGGAAATGGGATCATATCACTATGGATTTTGTGACCAGTTTGCCAGTAACCCTGAAAAAGAAAGATGTAGTATGGGTTATTGTCGACAGACTAACTAAGTCAGCATATTTCGTACCAATGCGTACCGATTACTCCCTCGAGAAATTAGCAGACTTATATATTTTCAAGATCATAAGGCTTTATGGAGTGCCATTTTCAATTGTGTCAGATAGAGATCCAAGGTTTACCTCGAGGTTTTGGAAAAAGTTACAAGAGGGTTTGGGAACCAAGTTGAGTTTCAGCACGGCATTTCATCCGCAAACTGACGGACAGTCGGAAAGAGTGATACAGATCTTAGAGGACATGTTGAGATGTTGTGTTCTCAAATTTCAAGGAAGTTGGGAAAAATACTTGCCATTGGTTGAATTTGCCTATAACAACAGCTATCAGTCGAGTTTGAAAATGGTGTCTTATGAGGCCTTGTACGGGCGAAAGTGTCGAACGCCCTTATACTGGATTGGGTTGAGAGAGAATTAGATTCACGGGGTCAATTTGGTCAAAGAGGTGGAGGAGAAAGTTAAAGTGATTTCGTCTCAAATCCTCCACGTAGGATTTGAGACGAAAGGAAATTAAGTTTGAAGTCGGTGATAAAGTATTTTTGAAAGTTTCCCCATAGAGGAAAGTCCTCAGGTTTGGTAACAGGGGCAAGTTGAGTCCTTCTTTCATAGGACCTTATGAGGTTACCGAGAAAGTAGAGCCTGTTGCCTACCATTTAAATTTGCCACCAAAGTTATAAAAGATTCATGATGTGTTTCACATGTCCATGTTACGCCAGAACAGATCAGACCCTTCGCATGTAATTGCACCAACTGAAGTTGAGATTCTTCCGGATATGACTTATGGTGAGGAGCCAGTCAAGATTTTAGCTCGATAGGTCAAACAGTTAAGAAATAAGAATGTATCACTTGTGAAGGTTTTTTGGCATAGACATAGAGTTGAGGAAGCCACATGGGAACCCGAGGAGTCTCTGAGAGAGCAGTATCCGAACTTATTCACTGGTAAGATTTTTGTCCCCGAAAATCTCTAAAGGGGGAGAAATGTAACAGCCCGATTTAAGGCCTAGTCAGAACAGTGGTCTCGGGACCACAAATTTGAAGTTAGAAAATTTATTTTATTACTATTATGGAGTCATGACATGATTATATTAGTGCATGAAAAATTTGGTGAGTCAATTTTAATATTTGAGAGCCCGATTGCGAAAAGGACTAGATAGCATTAAAAGGAAAAAGTTGCATTTTAGCACCAATATGTGTTAACTAGCTAGAGAACTAAAATTAAGGGCTTTTAAAGAGCAATTAGGCCCCTAGAAACAAGGTGGCCGGCTATAGGAAGCAAATTTAGTCAAAAGGTCAATGTTAGGTGACTTGATGACATAATCTTGTAATAAAATAATACCTATGAGCTAGCTATCAATTTCTTTCTTCTCCATATCTTCTTTCCACCGAAAATATCAGAAAATATGGAGGTTTGAAAGCTGAAAATTTTCAGCAACTTATTCCTCTCATAATGTAAGTGATCTTGATGATTTTCTTGATCATTTTTACATTTTTGGCATACCTGTATCATGGGCTTTCAAATGAGAGGATTATTTTGAAAAATGGTGGAAAGTCTAGGGATTTACCATGAGAGAGTTTATGTTGTTTCCTGAAATTTTATGGAAGAAAATGAATCTTAGAAAAGTTCTAAACAACTTTTGTGAAAGGTGTTAGCATGAAAACACCTAAAGGGACTACTTTGTATAAGTTGCAAAATAGGTGGTAAGCGCATGAAATAGTGAGAATTTTGGGTTGCTATAAAAGTAAAAAGGGGTCGGCTAGGCCTAGAATAAGAGGAAATTAGATAAAAATCGATTTTCGAGCATAGGGACAAAATGGTCATTTTGCCAAGGTCTAGGGGAAAAATGGTCATTTTAACTAATATGTAAATTTTAGATTGCCTAATTGTGTTTAATGACTAAATGAGTGCATTTTGCTATTATAGATCAAGATTCACTAAATTCGAACCTAGACCAGGGGAAAGCCAACCAAATCGACTAAACCGACTAGTCAAGTACATTTTGTAATTTGAGGTAAGTTGTATGTAAATAATATAACTACATTGTTAATACATGTATTTGCATTGTCATTGAATTGATATAGCATGAATTGCTAAATTTTGAATTAAGAATGCTTAGTAATAATTGAGATAGTAGAAAGACTCCGTTGAAAACCTAGGAAACAAACCGAATATTCATGCCATGACATCTGGGTAATTTGTGTGCCAGTGTATGACCATGTCTGGGACATGGCATCGACATTGAGACGAGTGCCAGTGTAAGACATGTCTGGGACATGCATCGGCTACGAGACATGTCAATGTAAGACCATGTCTGGGACATGGCATCGACATGGATATGCAAGAGCTAGTGTAAGACCATGTCTGGGACATGTCATCAGCATGTAAGTACGAGAGCTAGTGTAAGACCATGTTTGGGACATGGCATCAGCATGTAAGCACGAGAGCTAGTGTAAGACCATGTCTGGGACATGGCATCGGCCTCGATGAGGATAGCCAGTGTAAGACCATGTCTGGGACATGGCATCGGCAACTTAACCCATGTTTGAGGCTTATAGAATTTCCGGTAGTATTCCGAAGGCTTAACTTTAAAAGTTATGGAAGTGAGTTAGTAAAGAAAGTATAATAATGTTGTGAGTGGTACAGGTACCTATTTGGTATGCATGAGTATGAGCACAAAATAGAAAATGTGACTAGAGTAGACGGTAATGAGTAAGTCAAGCTTATGCCTATCTTTGTGCTATTAGTATGATGACTAGAGGTGAAATCGTTGTGGCATATTTATTTATATGCAACTTACTAAGCTTTATGCTTACTCTCTTTCCTTTCCCTTTTCTTTCAGTACCGATTTATTTGCTCAAGGATCCCTTGAAGTCAGAGATATCGGTCGCACTATCAGCCGTAATACTCAGTATAATTGGATTTATATTTTTGATTATGGCTTGTATAGGGCTAAACCTTATTATTTTGTGTCTTTGAGAATTGATCGAATATGTTGGTCTAAAATAGATTCTACTCTTTACATTGAGCCTTGAATGAGGGCTTTCGTTTTAAGTCTATAAAAGATGCATCTTCGCGGTTGAATGAATGTCTATTATGCTTGTTTTGGTATTGGTTGGTATTGACATGAAAATAGGTACACTAGGGTGGCAAAGAGGCTTGGTAGATGGCCTCATATTGTCCACACGGGTAGACACATGGGCATGTGTCTAGGCCGTGTGCGACACATGGTCAACCCCATGGGCGTGTGAGAAGGTCGTGCATCCCCTACACCTAGAAATTTCAAGTTAGAATGCATGGTAAGGGTCACATGGGCAGAGACACGGCCGTGTGTCTCAGCCGTGTAGAGGGCACGGCCTAGTACACGGGCGTGTACCATGGTCGTGTGATGCTGATGTCAGAAACAGAATACCTAGGTTTTTGCACACGGGCTGCGCCACGGGCATGTTGTGGCTGTGTGAAAGGACCCGGGCATGTGTCCAGGCCCTGTTAAGTCTGCACTTTTTTTATGAAAAATTGTAAAAATTAAATTGGCCACACGGGTGCAGGACATGGGCGTGCGTCAAGTATACAGGTGTGTGCCTTATACCCACACGGGCGTGTGGAACCTTAAAGCACGAAATTTTTTAAGTTTTTCTTGATCCCTGGTTTAGTCCCAAACCACCTCAAATGTATGTTTTGGGCCTCGTAAGCCCAATTAAGGGACACTTTGCACATGAAATGAAAAGTTTTAAATTGATCAAAATTTTATGGCCCAATTTTCTATTATTGGTTGAGTTTAAGTTCGATAGCAGCTCATGCCCTATCCTGGTATTGGATACGGGCGAGGGGTGTTAAATCCTACCATATCACAACTCAACCAAAATGACTTAAATCATTTACTTCCAAAAGATCCAATTTTATAGAACATAAAACATCAACCACATGCAATATCTTCCACAGCAAAAACACACATACATACACCTAAAAATCAATAACCACCAATCCAAAATCACTTAACATATAACATAAACATCCGAAAGAGTCAATTTGATAAACATACTTATATTTATCCACATCTTTATACAAGCATTAGCTTTAAGGCAAAATATAAATCAAAGTTCACATGACAACATCCAATACAAGTAACTTTCATTAAGTTTAACTATATACCAAAAGACTATTTCTCTAAACATTAACATCCTAGGTACATGCCAAGACACAAAAAGAAATACGTCACCAACATTGAGTTCAGGACTGTCATTAGATGCTGAGTCGCAAAAACAATATAGGTACCTAACTTGCACACAAAAGGATGATCAAATGCCGAATAACTTAATTAACTCAAAGAACTACATATGTGTTTAATAATTCATCAATTCAAAATATCAAATATGTAATGATTATTACCACGTAGTGTACCATAAGTCCTCATGAACACTTTCTATACAATTCAAGCTATCTTTCATTTACCAACCATCTTCAAGGGATTGATTAAACATTATCAATATTAACCAACCTGTTATTAGCACTCAGTGTCTGATGGATAAATTGTAACAAAGTTTTGCGCCCAGCACTAGTCGGATAAATTGACGATATCAAATGTGTGCCCATTGCTAGCCGGATAAACCGACAACAATTTGCGCCCAGCGCTAGTCGGATAACTCGATGGTATTAAAGATGTGCCCAACAGTAGTCAGATAAACTGACAACGATTTACGCCCAACGCTAGTCGGATAACCCAACGATATTAAAGATGTGCCCAGCACTAGTCAGATAAACCGACAATGATTTACGCCCAGTGTTAGTCGGATAAACCAACTTTATTAAAAATGTGCCCAGCAATAGTTGGATAAACCGACAATGATTTGTGCCCAGCGCTAGTCGGATAAATTGACGATATTAAAAATGTGCCCAGCACTAGTCGGATAAAATGACAATGATTTGATAGAAAATTATAAAACCCTTAATACCTCATTTCACAACTCAATCAATCACAACCACAACTATAAGTATATCTTTGATCAATTTTGTATTCATTCATATATACATCCATAATCCTCCATCCAATTGGATTAACCAATTACATTTAGAATATAATTAGATACTAAGTAGTAACTAAATTAATTAAAATAAATCATAAAGTTTGGTTAATGGAATACAAACTTACTTGAACTCATAAACGACTTCTAACACAATCAACCACTATTTCGTTACTTTGACTTTTCTACGATTTGTGTCTATTTGAGTTGTTTCTTGATCTATATAAAAAATATATATATTTATTCAATTAATCCCATTATAGCATTCAAAATAATTAATTTAGATTATAATCCTTAAAAATGAAAATTTACAAAATTACCCTCAAAGTTTACCTTTTATGCAATTTAATCTCTAAACCCAAAACTTGAAATTTCACCATTTTTAACCATAAATTATGCTAGCTGATTTTTACCTAATCTTATAACAGCCCATATTTATACAAAATTTACAATATTTTCCCTGAATTTTACCATTTTCATAAATAAGTCCCTAAACCTTAAAATCATCAAAATTACTTAACAAAATATGTCTATTTAGCAACCAAGTTTAACAATTTACCTTAAAACTTCAAAAACATCTCAAATTCATCCATGGAATAATTTATAACATTTAATAGTTTTGCAATTTGACTCCTAGGTTAGCTAGATTAAACTAATACGATAACAAAAACATTAAAATCATTAAAAACGGGGCCAAAAATTACTTACATGCAAAACTTTGAAGTTGGTTGAAACTTAAAACAAAAAAAATGGTGTTCTTCTCTTCAATTTCTGTGGAAGAAAGAACTAAAGAAGATGATACCCCACTTGTTTTTCTTAGTTTATGATTTAGTGTTTAATTACCTTTTTAACATCAAATTTTAACTATTTTCAACCTCTTAACCGTCCAATATCTAAAGATTTGGTACAATTACCATATAAGTCAATTTCTTTATTTTTCCTTAATCATTTAAGCCATTAAACTAATAGAAACCCACTTTTTGCAACTTTTACAATTTAGTATTTTTTAATTAATTAACTAATTAAACATTAAAATTTCTTAACCAAATTTTTATACAACCCTAATAACACTCTATAAATATTTTACTAAAAATTTGTGGTCTCAGTTTATAGAAACGAGGTCCCGATACCTCTTTTTTTAAAACCACTTGACTTTAAGGATTTACCACTTGATCCAAATTATTCGTTTAAATAACATAAATTATCAAATCAAAATTTATTATAATACTATATTTGACGAGTAAATATTGAATAAAAATATTTACGAATTCACTCGTTGGATTTGTGGTCCCGAAACCACTGTTTTCGACACCATTGAAAAACGGGATGTTACAACTCTCCCTCCTTAAGAAAATTTTGTCCTCGAATTTTCTCATCTAATAAGAATTCTAGTTACTCGGTCCCGATTAACTAGTTTTCACTACATCTGTCTAGCATAGCAGGGTTCTACATCCAATCCGTGAAAAGTTTCAAACGATATCATTTTAATATAAGACTAATGGTTATTATCAAAAATGAATTTAACCTATGGTAAACATTTCCCTAATTGTCCTTCACTTGGATGACATATCTCTGTATTATATTTTCCAGAGCCTAATTTTCTCATTCTTATTGTCCACCTGTTTGTGCCATGAGAGAACAAAATGAGTTGATTTTATCAATCTGATAGTAACAATTCAGATCAAATATTTCTTTCTCACCATCAAAAGTAATCCAAATACAGAATCTATCATGACTCATTCTTAATCCATTCAAAGTTCATAACAAACCATAATAATTCATACAAAACCTGATACCCTGCTTTGACTTGTTGACATATTGGACATCTTGGTACAAATTTTGAAATTTCTACATTTTATTCTCGGTTGTTAGTAACTTTGTCTCAAGTCATTTCACATGCTTTTGATACCTGGTTTAACTTAATTAAACGCTGCTAACAACCTTATATAAAATATCTTATACCATCTCTGAGTTATTTAGCTCCTATATTCAATTTTAGAAAAAAATAGACTATTATCACTATCCACATTGAAATTGGTGATCTAATCATTCTAAATCAGCTCCCGTTTAACTAATCAATTTGAGTCTTTTTTTTTTGCATCCCACAAATTCTCTAACGAATAATGATTTAACTCTTGAGCCTGTAATAACTAAGCTGACATAATTTGAGATCATCTGAGTGATGAGAACTACTATGCAATGTTAAACTTGGACTTCCACTGTCTACACTCTTATCACTATTTATCCCCTCTTGAAAGCTAGAAGTTGGATACATAACAAGACTATTCCAATTATTAACATCTAAGCATTGAACTATACTCTAACTACTATCTTTGTTGATATTAGTAGAGTGACCTGTTTCAACACTTCTACTAAGATCTCCAGTCAGAATGTCTCGTTACAACTCTAAGTTAGAATTATTTGGAAAAAAATATAGTCTATTTCAAAAATACAATATATCATCAATACAGAATATTAATGAATATATCAAAATGTGATTAAAGGGAATCCAATTCATCGGATCTTCAAATGCTGCAAAGGCATTAAGTAATCCAAAAGGCATAACTAGAAACTCATAGTGCTCTTATCAGTTTTTAAATGCTATTTTCTATACATCTACATCTGTAACTAACAACTATATTAACCATATCCGTAATCTATCTTCTAAAACACTGTATGACTTTTCAATTGATTGAATAGGTCTTTAATATGAATTAATGGATGTTTATTCACTATCACGACTTTATTTAACCACTAGTAATCTGTACACAAACTCATCATTTCATCTTTCTTTTCACAAACAATACAAGTGTGTCCCAAAATGATAAACTTTGTTGAGTGAAACCTCTGTTGATTAATCCTTGCAACTAAATTTTTAATTCTTTTAATCCGAATGAAGTCATTTTGTACAAAGCGATAATAATCAGAGTAGTCCTATTTATTAATTATATAGTAAACTCAACTTCTCATTTCAATAATAAACATCCCAGAGGCAGATTTGTTTGATGTTTAGGGCATTGACTTTCTAGACCCATTTCCTTCTTATGGCAACGGGTACATCTTAGTGATAGTTGATTATGTATCCAAGTGGGTGGAAGCTGAGGCATACCTAACAAGTAATGCTAAGGTAGTCATGCGATTCCTACATAATTAGTGATGAAGGATCTCACTTTGTAAATAAATGGCTTAAGTGGTTGCTTGACGAGTATGATGTGAAACAAAAAATAGCTACTACCTATTATCCATAGATGAATGGGTAGGTTGAGCTTGCTAATCATGAGATAAAAGGAATCTTTGAGAAGTTGGTTCAACCTAACAAAAGAGATTGGTCTCAAAGGCTCGACGATGCTCTATAGGCCTATTAGACAGCTTTCAAAACACCGTTATGAATGACTCATTATCGGGTAGTCTTTGGAAAGGCATGTCATTTTTCGCTTGAGTTGGAAAATAAAGCTCACTTTTCATTGAAACAATTAAATCTGGATCTAAAGTAAGTCAATGAGAGAATAATGTTATAGCTTGATAAGTTGGAGGAATTGGGATTGTTTTCATACGAGAATGCCAATATGTACAAAGAAAAGATTAAGAGATGGCATGACAAACGTATACAACCTCGAGCATTTAGAGAAGGTCAAAGAGTCTTGTTGTTCAATTCAAGACTAAGTTTATTCCTTGGAAAGCTCAAATCTCGATGGATCGGACTATTCATCATTCACAAAGTCTATCTGTATGGAGTGGTAGAATTACGAGATAAAAAAGGAGGTACATTTAAAGTTAATGGTCAACGTCTCAAGCACTATTGGGATGGTGAAGTTGAGCGAATTGATAATTCGTTCAATTTAATGGACCTTTGATTTTTTATGTAATTGGTTTGAATAAATGGCATAATTTGAAAAATTCTCTTAGATTAATACATTAAATTAATTTTGTCTAAAGAGATTGAAACTTAAGTGGGACCAATTGTGACCCCTCCAACCTTTCTTGGGAAATTAATTTAATGTAATTTTTTGAGAAAATTTTCTAAGAATTCTAAAAGGAATTTTTATTTTTAATTTTATTTTCATCTTTATGCTAAATAAATAGGGTCATTTGACTCAAGTACTAATCAATTTATTTTTGGTTTAGTTTAAATTTTTGGTATAAGAAATAACTGCAGGTTGGGCTCGAGGTCCAAAATAGTAAAAATAAGGAAAATACCCAAATTTTTGCCACCCTTAAGCTTCCCTAAAACCCTAGTAATGCCGCCACTTATTTCCTTCCATACCTTGCCGCCCAAGTATCCCCTTTAGCTAATTTTTTGCTAAAATTTTAACCTAGTTTACCACTATAAAAGCCCCTTAACACCATCTTATTTTTCACAACACTTAAGCCATTAGACCTAATTTTTCCCTTTATTTTCCTTTCTTTAGTCATCAGGCTCAAAGCTCAAAAGTTCCCTCCTAAATATTTTTTTTTATTTCTTCTTTTCTAGCCATCGCATCACCTTTTGCCGCCACAACTCTCCTTCGCTGCAGCAACCATCTCCACTCCAAGCCAAGCTTTTTCGCAGCCTCCATATTAAACTTTTTCCCTTTTACCACCGCAAAGATCATTATTCTTGCTTCATTGCCATTTTAAGTCAATGCCACGACCTTTAAATTTTCTTGCTCGACTTTTTTCGAGAAAAATCATCATGAATCGAAAGAGAACTAGATCTTCAAAGACTTCTACTAAAAAACCAATTGTGATTCAAGATGAGGAACCAAGGGAAAGATTTGATTCCATCTTAAAAAATTAGCCTATGATGTCAGAAAATCAATTCAGAAAACAATTGAGGTTTTAAAGTGGAATCAATTTTGTGATGCGCGATCATTACCTGAAGAGGAATTAGTACGAGAATTCTATGCCAACGTAACTGTGCTAGACACTTTTAAAGTTCTTATTTATAAAAAAGAAGGTACCCTTTACTTCAAAATCTATTAATGATTTGTTTAATCTGCCTGATGTTAAAGAAGATAAATACTCTGCCATGATGATAAATATCAATTGGGATTTTCTTTAACAAGTAATTAACATTATTGCAGATCTGGGATCCCAATGGATCATAAGAAAATACGACAATCACTCTTGTCAAAAGGAGTACTTAAAACTAGTGGCTAAGGTATGTTGTACTTTGTACGATATAGCTTCATGCCTATCTCACAAAGTTCCACCATCTTGATGGAAGGAATGTTTTTTTATATGCAATTATGACATAAAAGTCAATCAATGTTGGGAAATTGTTCTCAAAGAAATCCAAGATCGTGTTAAGAAAAAGGCAGAAAGTGCTTACTTTCCATCATTGATTACTTCACTTTGTTTACGAGCACAAGTTTAGTCAAAAGCGAATCTAAAAGGTCATTATGTTCAAGGCTGCATAACAAGACACGGTCTTGAAAGGTTAGTAGAGAATGTTGAATAGTTGAATCATACCAAGCCAAATGAACTAGAATCTGATGAGTCGTCAACCAAATCTGAACCAGAAGTAGAATCAATAACTGAATTAAGAAAAATAGAATCTGAAAGTGAACCGAATAGCCCTAAATCAGGAATGGGACCAAATATTACTAAACTAGTTAAGCCAATGTTAATTATGAGTTGACCATCCCGATGGCCACTTCTTTGAACAACATTAATAGGTCAGAATTTTCAACTATGATGGATATATGGAAATTTATGCATAACCAACAACAGACTTATTGGAAATATGCAAAAATTCGAAATGATTCAATAAGGAATACTTTTAAGAACTTATCTAACAGTTCATTCCTGAGTTTCCAAATCATGTTTTCGAGTCATGGGAGCAAGATTGAAGGCAATAAGAATTTGGGAATTCAAGCAATAAAGGGAAGGAACAAGACAAAGGGGATGATACAAATTAATAAAAGAGGAATTTCTTTTTCTTTGTCTTAGTATTATTTTTAAGACATTTTTATTTTTTTTAGGATATTTTATTTTATGCACAATAAAATTGAATAATTTGCAATTTATGAATAAACTAAGTTGATGTCTTTCCATTAATTTTGTTCTCTCGTAAAATGCATAGTAGTATGGTAATGTGAATGTATATGTTTAAGGATTGGATTTTTCAATAAAGACTTGGTACTTAAGTAGTCTTCATGACTCACCTCTCTTTCTTGAAATCCTATCTGATATACAGTTCTCATTCACTACTTTGTTATTTTGCAATGAGGACACACATAAGTATGTTGAAATAAATTATACTCAGACAAAATTTTTGTTAATAAGTTAGCTCATATGAAAGTATAATTTCTTATTCTATTCAAGGTTTTTTTGAAAGTATGTTAGCTTAATCATAATATGATTGTGTTTTCTAAGCCTTAGGCATGTTAGTCATGAAATTTACTTTTCCTTATAAATTTGGCATGCATAAAGGTTTAAGTCTTTAGAATTGCCTTAGTAACTTTCTTGAGGCGAAATCTTAGTAGGCATGAGAATCTGAAAATGATAAGCACATTTTGTTTGGATTATTTGAGCATTTCAAGCCTGCCATGTTTATAAGTAACCCTTGAAACCTTATTTTGAGCTATATAGTCTTTGTTATTTGATTTATCTACATCATAAGACATCTTACATTCTTTTCATAAGGTTTACCTTATCTTTGCACCAATTTTAACTTTACTTGCTTTGGTGAAATAAATCTTAAGAAAGAAGTTAAAAGGAGGTAGATGCTTCAGAAAAAAAAAGTATGATCAGATGTTAATGTATGATCAAGTGTTATGATCAAAGTGTTCAAAAGCATGAGTTCAAAATTAAGTTTAAGGGTGTTAACCCAATTAGTAAGATGGATGGTGCTACGAAGATCCAAGGCAGGTTTAAGGTTATTTATCCCTACCTTGAGCTTAGCCCCATTACAACCCTGTGAAAGACCTATTGATTTTGATAATTATGCCGACTACATTAGCGGAGAGAAATTACTTCAACATATAAAGGCCATTGTTAAACCTTAGGATTGTTTGCTTAATTAAAAATAATGAAGAATACTTAAATGGTAAGATTTACGTATGGCTTGGAAAAGTATGTGAATTATGATTATTGCTAAAATCTTCTTTTACTTGATATACAATTTTGAAATTATATCTGCATGTGAGCAATTTATTAGCAAGAATAGGTTGTGAGCATAAATTTATTGATACATGGTTATGTGAAAAGTTGAGTCTACTGAATTTTTGTGGAAGGTTACCTTAAAATTTTTCTTTGCATGAAACATTACTTGGGACGAGCAATGTATTAAGTTTGGGGGGGTGATAAGTCTAAATTATATAGGTTTATTTAGCACCTTTCTACTTGGAATTTATGCAAATCCTGAACAATTGGATATATAATTGTGTAATTTTGGCTAATATTGAGACATTGGGCATAATTTAAGTAAATTTTATAATTTTACATAATTTCACTAAGTTATGCTACATGACAATTTTTTTCTTAAAATGTTGCAGTATGAACTATTAATGTAACAGTCCGATTTTGACCCTAGTCGAAACAGTGGTTTTGGGACCATAAATTCGAGTCAAAAAAATATTTAAATATTATTTTTTGTGCTTATGATATATGAATTAGTATGTGTGAAAGTCTCGTATGAAAATTTAAATGTTTGTGTGCTTAATTTTGAAAAATGACCTAATCGCGTAAAAGATAAAAGTTGCTTGCTACTTGTTAAAAGTGCCTATTTGATTTGTCTTATTAAAATAAAGGTCCTTATGATGCAATTTGACCATTGGAAGTATGAGTAGACAATTTTGGACATCCATGATAAGTTTTTAAAGGTTATTTGTTAATGGCAAAATTGGAAATTGGTTAATATGTTATTATTAATTAAAATAAAACAAAAGATGGCCATTGTTCAACTTTTCTAACCGATTTTAAGAAAGAAACAAGGGTTTTAAAAGCTTTGAACATTTGGCTAAGGTCCAAGCTTAATTCAAGGTTCGTTTTTTATCCGTTTTTGATAATTTTTATGTTTTTGTAATCGTTGCTTTGTATACTATCAAGCCCATGTCTCAATTTCTGATTTTGGTGATGATTTTGAAATATGCCATGGATGAATTCATGAGTTTTGTGTTGTTAAATGGTGAAATATGAAAGCTTGATGTTGGGTTTACATGTTTTTTCTTTGGATTTTTTATGAATTTGAGCAATTTGGGCTAAATTGTGAAAATGTTATTTTGAGGGACTAAAATATGAAATAAATGAAATGTATGGACTTGTATGAGAGCTATGAAAATTAGGCTAAGCTTGTGTACAAGCAAATTATATGTATTTTGTGATTTTGTCAAATAGGGACTAAAGTGTCAAAATGTGAAAATGTGAGGGCTAGTTTGCAAAATGCCCTAAAGATGTGTTTATGGATTGTTTTGAATGAATTTGTGATTGAATAAGTTAAATTTTAATTTATATAGATCAAGACTTAAAGAAAACGGAATTAGATCGGGGAAAGTCGAAAGTTATCGAGTAGCTAATTCCATCCATCCGAATCCGTACGAGGTAAGTCGATATACAATAAACGTGTTTGAATTGAATTCTTATTATTCATATGATACTGAATTGTGATGAATGAATGTCTGAGCTAAATATATATGCTATCTAAGAAAGTATCAACAAAGTTCCGACGTCTGAAATGCCCCATATGAACCTTAGGAATAATTAGGATACATATGTCATGAAATAGGATTACTTTATCTGAATTCGTGTAAGACCACGTCTGGGATGTTGGCATCAACTTCTACTTTACATGTAAGACCATGTCTGGGACATCGGCATCGTATCTGATTTTGTGTAAGACTCTGTCTGGGACAGTGGCATCGATGTTTGATTATATGTAAGACCACATCTGGGATGTTGGCATTGTATCTGTTCTCTAAGCTATCCACGTATCCTTATGTTTCTGAACGGTTCAAATAGGCATTCCAAAAAATGAATGACTTGTGAAATACATATCCGATTCAGGTACGTTCGAAATGAGTATGACATTTGATAGTGAAAGGTAAGTATGTATTCTTTTCTGAACAAAAGATGATATATGGTAAAAGCATGAGAAATTATACTATATGTGTCATGAAAATTAGAAGATATGAAATTTATGTGAATATGGAAGTTGTAATAGTTTATGACTTGAAGTATATGTAATTTGATAATGAATTAATGTTTAATGTGTTAAGTTTATTTGTATATGGCTTTCTAAGCTTTTATAAGCTTACTCTATGTGTTTTTAACTGTATTACAGATATCGTAACTACTAGAAGCTCGGGGATCATTGTGGATCATCACCGTACTATCGAACTTCATTTTGGTACATTTTGGAAATGTAATATTGGAGTATGGCATGTATAGGCTAGAAGAGCTTTGAATATGTTCTAAAATATGTATATATCTCGCCATGTGATTTGGCTTGATTATGGATATGTTTATGAGTGAGTTATGGTATAAGTTATATGATGAAGTTATGTTTATGACATGTTCTTGTTTGGCCAAAATAAATGGTCAATCTGCCAAGTTTTTGGTAAGTTCATAGTACGAGATTGAATGGTATGTATTAAGGTTTAATAACCATATGTTTTAAGATTTTTTTGTCTTATGTTTTGCATAAAATAGGAAGGTTATTAAGTATGGAATTGGTTGGCAATGATATAACATGAATGGTTAAAGTTTTGATTGTCAATTAGATGTGAATTGGTTAAGAAATGTTGTGATTTTGGTTGCTTGTAGGTTTGATTTAAATAGGTGGAAAATTAGATTTTTTAATGGCTTATTTTTGTCCACACGAGTAGAGACACGGGCGTGTGTCTCAGCCGTGTGAGACACACGTTCATGTTGTACGGCAATGTGTCCTCTGGGGTACCATACAATTTGTAAGTCAGGCTCGAGCACGGCCAAAGCACACAGGCGTGTGGCTAGCTGTGTGGCCCAAGTCAATTTCGACCATGGCCAAGGCACAGGGGCGTGTCTTGTGGCCATGTGAGTAAGTCAGTATGTATGCCCTGTTTTGACACGGCCTAAACACATGGGCATGTCTAATGCCGTGTAAGGCACATGGCCTATTCACACGGGCGTGTGACCTGTACTTCTTTGAAAAATGTTTAAGTTTTGGAAAATTTTTGTATGAGCTCAGTTTAGTCCCGACCCTTTTTCTAATATATGTTTAAGGTCTTGATGACCTAAATAAGAGACATTATGCTGATGTTTGATCTTTGATTCTATGATGTTTGCGAAATGAATGTTAAATGTTCTAATTTTTTGGTAATGCCTATAACCCTAGTCCGGCAACGGATACAAGTTAGGGGTGTTACAATTAAATTACTCAATGTTGGGAACTAGTAAGGAAACACATGTAAATGAGCTAATTATCCAACAATGTGGATGAAAATCTGATGAATTGGGCTCATAAAAATTGGTCTAACTCAGCTTGGAAAATGGTTGTTGAAAATAATTAGTCTACTCTCTAATTGGATTACCAAACCATCCAATAGGGGGAAGAGGAGCCCAAATTCGACAAAGACATGAAAGAACAGCCCAAATCAACTTTGGAACAATTAGAGGAAAGTCCCTACATGTGTGAAAAAAATTACAAATCTACCCCAACTAAGTCCCTTGATTGTCATCCAACCCCATGCCTTGAATCAAGGGAGAATTGATCACAAATCAAACAACCAACAACCCCTTATCCCACAAATCATGGTTGGCCATGCATGGGAGATTCTTAAGGGATGTGCATGTTATTTTTAGCAAACTCCCAAGCTCTCCCTCAAGTATAAATAGCACCTACCATTCACCTTTCAAACCATCCCTCAACACTCAATATTCTCTCATCTTTCTCTCTTCTTTTCCACACCTAAAGCTCTCTACCTTCCCATTTTTTTAGCTAAAATTTTCTTGAGAGAAAATTTCTTCTGGCCTGCCACCTTGAGGAGAAATTTGTGATAGCTCAAAAGGATCAATTATAGATCGTTGATAGGGAGGTTGAATTGGCCCTTGAGAAATTGTGGAGGAAGCAATGAAAAATATGCAACAAAGAATAGATGAATTTATAGTGGTTTGGCCCAAATTGCCTACTCCACTACTTTAGCTTACCATAAGTAAGGATTTCCCCAAATTCACTAATTTGGAAACCTTTGATGACAAGGTTTAACCTTACAATCTCTCTTAAGATTTATGCCCTAAAATCTTAAGATACAACTCTCTTAAGATCTCTACCCAAACCTTAAGGATTAACCCTTTCTCTCAAAGAGAAACAAATAAGAAAGTAAAGAAATAATCCTTACAAGATTAGGATGTTTGCCAATGAAGCACAAATTCAAAGAAGAACACTTGAGCTAAATGAATACAATGAAAGCTCACAAGCATTTACAAGAAAAAGGTACGAAAGAATTAAGCTCAAGGTTGTTTTGATTGATTTTTAAGCTTTGCACATGTTTCTTATCATTGCTAAACCTTTGGAATATGGTATTTATACCTTCTAATTGATTTACAATCGTTGTGGTTGTTGTAGAAGTGAATGTAGTTGTTGAGGGATAAAATACTAGGTCATTAACTTCACCTGTAGCAACGAGCATCAATACCTATTAAAAGGGTATCGATATTTTTTTTGCAATTAATGCAGATTTCAGTGATTGTTGGAGTAGGAATATTGATGCCTTAGGAAATATATCGATACCTATCAGGTTTTGAAAGAAACAGAATGTCAATTTGGTATAATTATCAGAGAGATATCGATACCTACCAGGGTTTGAAAATGGTTAAAACATATTTGAAAATGTTTGACTCAATTGAAACCATTTCAACTTGATTTTATAAAATTGCTCAACTTTACTTTTATTCAAAAACACTTTAATTTGTTATATCAAAACATATTATCCAATATGGCTTGGTTTAACAATTTGTGAATGAGCAATCAAGGAAATTGGAGGAAGCCACCACGAACAGTCTTCGGGGAATCACCAAATTCATCAAGAGTTTCTTCCTCCTTTATCTTTAATTTGTTCTTAGTTTTTAAACATTTTTGCAAATTATTTGATTGTTTTTCCATTAATGATGATGACTTAAGTTGTTTCAACTAGAATAATTGCAATGATTTGATTAAATTCATTCAATTCATGTTTCTGTTGTTTTGTGCCTAAGTTGTTCATGCTTCCAATTAAAATCATTCATGTTATTCATGCATAAAATATGTTTGAATGCATTAGAATTAGTTGCTTAATTTGTCCTAGATGGTGATTAATGGACACAATAATTGGAAGGTGCATGCTTAATTTATATATGACTCAGAATAAATTAAAGGTTCGTAATGATTCCAAAAGAATTCTATTAGCTTGTATAACTTTAGGTTTATGTGATTAAATTACTTCAAACTGACCCAGTCCCTGTTACTTTTCATAAATTTTAAGTAATCCTTAATTAAATATGGATATAGAAATATACATGTTTTCCTAAGTATAAGACTTTGAAAGAACTTATATTAGATTCCAAGTTAATAAATGATCGGGTTGCCATAGAATTTTACCAGAACATTGTTAAACATGATAAATAATTTAATTGAGTCAAGTGTTGTATTTGTTCTAGCTTTTTCATGTTATTGTTAAAATTTAAGAATTGCTACTAAACCATCTCATTGCATTTCATTTCATTACATTTAGGTGAATTCATTTGCATATAGTTGATTAGTTTAATTTTAACAGCTATTACCTCAAGATATTGTGTTTTTTTAACCAACTTGTGAATATTAATTTTACAATTATTGATTTAAAGATAGCCCCTATGGAGACGATACTATTTTTTCTTATTACTTGATAATGACTGCGTATACTTGCACAATCCGTCGCGAACCAAGTGTTTGGCACCGTTGCTGGGGACTGTTAATAATTGGTTGTGAAATTATTACTTGCAATTTGGTTTATTTAATTTTATTTTTATTTATTTATTCATTTATTGTGATTTTCTTTTCAGCTATTTATGAGCATACATCGAATAATCGATTTACTCCCAATAGACCCTAAAATCGAGCAGAGATTTAGACAAAGAAGACGAGAAAGACTAGCCCAGAGACAAGCCACAGAAATTGACCTTGAAAATCAAAATGAAATTCATGGGAATGGAGCTACTAATACTCGTAATCCAATCATTTTTATTGATGATAGAGATCGAGCTATAAGACAGTATGATGTGCCCTTTTTTAATGAGCATGATCTGGGAATTAGGAGACCGGAGATAGAGGCACCACAGTTTGAATTGAAGCCTATGATATATGTAACAGCCCGTTCTCAAAGAAATCAGAACAGTGGTTTTGGGACCACAAATTCGAGTCAGAAAGAAAATTTATTTTAAAATTTTTGCATGGTCTGCACCACGATAGGAAAGACATATGAAAATTTTGATAGGAAAATTTTGCCGATTTTGTGTTTAATTATGGAAAGGACCAAATTGCATAAAATGAAAAAGTTGAGTTCTAGTAGTTGTTAGTATCAAATGGCTATGGAATTCAAAATTTGAGGTCCTTATATATTTTTAATGATTCATCCATGGAAAATTAGAAAAAGAAAATGACTAAATTAGAAATTGAAATAAATAAAAGATGATAAATAAAATAAATATCTAATATCATCATTTTATATCATCTTCTTTCCCAAATTCTATGGAAACCCTAGGAAAGAGAAAGAAAATCAAGCAAGCCTAATTGGGTAAGTAATCTTGTCCCATTTTTAGTAAGTTTTTTATTTTTGAGATCAGAAAAACTTAGTCTAGCTATTTTGGGGATCAATTTGTAAATTTATCAAAGTATTAAAATTTTTCCATGGATGAATATGCTGAAATTTTAAAATTTATGGTAGAAATTGAAAGGTTGTTAATAGATAAACAACTTTTGTAAAGAGAAAGAAAATTGTGATTTATGGGCTAAATTGTAAATATGTAAAATTCATGGAAAATTTTTTATTTTTATGAAATATATGTACTGTGAATGTTATATGTAAAAATTTGTTAGGCTTGGAATTAGGATTAAATTGCAAGAATTTCATTTTCCAGGCCTAGGGATGAAATCGTCATTTATGAAAAGTATAGGGGCAAAATTACCATTTTGCCTAGGGTGTGAATTGAATTCAATTGAGTATGAAATAGATTAAATTGATGTTAAATTCAGTTATATAGATATGGAAAGACCTAGTACAGAGTTGGATTGAGGAAAAAAATTATCAAATTAGTATATTCTTATATACGAATGCTTTCGAGGTAAACTCATGTAACTAGATCATGTATATTAGTATGTTTGGAATTGAATGTTGAATATGTGTGAATTGTATAAATGTTTAATGTAAAATTAATTACATGCCTAATATTGCTCGATAAGTATAAGTCCCGTTTGAATAGATGGAATTTGATGGATACAGGATTTCCCAATTGGTTGTGGTTTTGCATATGTTGCAGACACACCATAGCTCTTACGAGCATCCTGTTATAAGTCCTCTCGAGCTTCCCTGTTATATGGTTTCTGCGAGCATCTTGATCCGTAGTGATCTTGCATGTGTAGCTGGCTACCTCAGCTCTTTGTAAGCATCTTGTTATATGATCGGTTGTGATCCTGCATATATTGCAGACACAAACGCAGCTCTTTATGAGCATCCTGATATAGGCTCTTTTTGAGCTTCTTCATATGGCTCACTTGAACATCCTGTTATATGGCTATCTGAAGCTCCCTGATAATAGCTCTTCGAAGTTACCTATTAAGCTTTGACTCAATGAGCTTCCTGTTCTAAACTCTTACGAGTTTCCTGTTATAGCCCAGATAAACTTCCTGTTACATGGCTCATATGAGCATCCTGTTATATGCCTTGAGAGAGTGCTTCCTGTTTATGTACCCTAATGGGTACCCCTGGATATGAATTGACGAATTTTCAGTTTTGTACACTTTAAGTGTACTACATGAGCATATCCATCGATATTTCAAATAAATTCAATGGGTAAACTTTTGACATGGCTGAATTGAATTTGAAATGATCTGTTACAGAAATGCACATGTAATGTTAAAATTATTATATGATGAGCTCATCTTTGATTCTTAAAATTTATGTGGAATAATGACTAACATGTTTGATGAAATTTGTGTATTTTAGGCTATTAGCTAAATTGCTCGAATGCATCTTTGTATGGTTACCTTAAATGTAAATAAATGGTAAGTTAAATTCCCGTTATGCGAATTTACTAAGCATTAAATGCTTACTTTGTTTTATTTCCTCTGTTTTACAGTACTCGGAGGCTCGTGAAGTTTGGAATTGGTCGGAGACACATCTCACTATCCCTTGGATCTCTCAGTATATGAAATAAGCTAACTTTTGATATAATGGCATGTATAGGTTAAATAGATTAAATGATAAAATATTTTGGTTGTAACTAACCATTGGAATAACTAGTGTTAAACATAGTTTGATGTAATTATATAAGGCCTTATCATGGTTGATGTGTGATAAAAATTGGTTTTATGGTGAAAGGTATATAAAACATATGATGAATGGATTTGAATTAGTATAATTGATAAAATACATATAAACATAAGTGCAAACTTGGCAAGTTTAATCACTCGAACATATGTGCTAATATGTTAAACACAATACTTGTATTTGCCTTGATTCAAATGACTTGAATTGGTTTGGAAATGTATTACAATGTCAATGTAGGTACAAGGTAAAATTTGGATGAGAAATAAAGCTTGGAAATGGCATTATTTTGTCCACATGGGTAGGCACACGAGCGTGTGTCTCAACCGTGTGTGACACTTGATCAAATACACATGCGTGTGGTTTAGCCATGTGTCCCTTGCATCTTAAAAAAAATTGAGAAATAGAATGCTCAGAATTGGTCACACAGGAAAAGACACGGGCGTGTGTCTTAGCTGTGTGAAACACACGGCCCAACACATAGACGTTTGTCTTGGCCGTGTGAATCCTGCACCTAATTTTCTAAAATTAAATTGGCCACATGGCCTAGCACACAGGCGTGTGTTTGGTCATGTGACTCAAGTCAGTAGCTACCCTAATTTAAACATGGGCTAGGACACGACTGTGTGCCTCACATCAAATGCTCACACGGCCTAAGACAAGGGCTTGTCACTTGGCCATATGAGCCACGCAGCCTGATCAAACAGGCGTGTGTCCCTTGAATATAAGGAAATTTTTGAAATTTTTTCAAAAAATTCTCTGAGATTTCGAATTAGTCCTGACTTGTTTCTAATAAACTCCCGTAATGCTCTATAATCCTGTTTCGACGACGGATATGGATTAAGGGACAACATGATTGAATATGATTGGTTTCGAATATGAATAGTAAATATCATTAATTATTTGTATCTATAAACTCCAGTAATGCTCTGTAACCCTGTTTCTGCGACGGATATGGATTAGGGGTGTTAGAATGTATATGTGACTCGTACACTTCGATGTAAGTAGAAGTCTGAGTTTGAATAGATAAGGAACTGAAAGCTAGTACGTTGGGTGTACGACTTTTGCTGTATGTAGTATCATCCACAACAGTAGAATTCATAAGCAAGACATGGGTAAATGGATATATATTGCATAGACAAACTATTATATTAATCCAATATGAAAATAAATGTATGTATTCATTTCTATAAATCTGTACAGTTGAATCAAAATCAAAAGTTTCATGTATCAAATTTCACTTTGAAACGAAATTCATATATAAATTTGAAATAATCCTTGAATTAATCTTCTCACCATGACTGCTCTCCGAAAAGATAAATGGCTCGCCATAAAATGTACTCAATTCTCAACAAATTTCTTATTAATTATATATTAAAAATGATCATGAAATATTCACACCGTCTTTTAAGGAAAAAATGGGTAGGGGATATGGAGGCAATACATAAAGGTTGTTTGTGGTTAATCTGGAATTTTGTGAGGTCAACCAAAGCAAACCTTTGACTTCTGTTAAAACATACTCTACTCTATTGAGTTGCTGGCGCAAGCGCAACAATGGTAATAAATATTTGATCCCATCAATTTTTATTTACTTTTGGTTTTATTTCTAAATTGACCCTTGAACTATCAGATTAGCTCTTGAATTTTTTTTGGTCAAAAGTCATACCTATACTATTAATTTTATCATATTTTACCTAAAAAATGCATTACGTCCAATAAGAATATACCACGTGCCACGTTCTTATAAGCTGGATTTTTTTTTTGTTAAATTAATACAAAATTAATAGTTTAGGCATTATTTCTAAAAAAAAATGAACCAATTTGAGAATCGAGGTATAGTTGAACCAATTACCAATTTATTAATAAAGCCTTCAAGCTCTACACTTCCCAATCATAAATATAACTAACCACCATTTTAGATTATGATAAATTAAAAAAAATGGAATTGAGTTTTAACTCAGTTGGCATTATTGATGTTACATTAGCTCGATGCTTATGGGTTATAGCGCATTTCAATTTAGTTTGTTTGAAGTTTGGGAGGTTTGTGGTAAGAAATATATAAGAAAAGTTGGTTAAGAAAATAATTATGTCAAATTGGAAAATTTTAATGAAAATACTAAACTAAATAATTTAATTATATCAACGATTACAATTACTTGTATCGAAGGTTTTGATAAAATCAATCATTAAAATTATTAAATTAAATAAGTTGGCAGAGTTAAGAGGAATTCTTTTTGGACTAATTTAATGGAAGTCGTACCTTCTGATCCTTTACCTTGGTTGATTTTGGGGGATTTTAATGCTATCCTCTCTTCTAAGGATAAAATAAGTGATTGCTCCACGGGTTAGAGATGTAATTTATTTGGAAATTTTCTTGACTCTTGTAATTTGTAGGATCTTGGATTCAAAGGACCTTCATTTACTTAGCAAAGAGAAAATACGCATGAACGAATTGATCGAGCCTTAGCGAATGATTCTTGCATTTTAGCCTTCCCGCATACTCTAGTTTATCATCTTCCACGTATTAAATTGGATCATAGACCCATTCTTATTAATACTAATCCTGAATTCAGCTTTCTGAAAGGAGACCATTTTGTTTCCTCGCAGGATGGACGAAGCATGCGAATTTTAAAGAATTAGTCTCTAATAAAATGTAGGTTTTTAGGTAACATGGCTGTTTCTTTATTGATTTTACCTTACATGTCAAAGATTGGAATAGTTCCGTATATGGCTTTATAAGCACGCGCAAGAGACAACTTATGAGATCGCTTAAGAGCATTCAAATGGCCATGGATCGATCATCCTTTAGTAGGCTAGTTGACTTGGAGATGGAGGTTCATGATGAATTGGAAAATGTGCATAATCATGAGGAACTTCTATGAAGACAAATGGCTAGGTGTCATTGGCTTCTATTTGTAGATCGCAATACCTAGTACTTTTATAGTTGCACTATGCAAAGGAGGAAATTAACCGCATTATGGCTTTATGCATAAGTAGAGGGGAGTGGTGCTCGGATCAGAGTATTTTCAGTGATGAGGCCGCCAGGTTTTTTAAGAGATTATATGGTGAAATCCCAACTCCCATAAGTGAACTTCCCTTGAATTTATTTCCCATCTCAAGGAGCAATACATTGATTTTCTTAAAAATTCAGTTTTGAATGATGAGATTAATAAGGAGCTTTTTGACATGGCTCCGGAAGTGATGGGTTCCATGCGCATTTTTTCCAAAGTAAGTGGGATTCTGTTGGAGGGGCGGTTTGTGAGTGGGTTCAGGGAATCTTTGCTGGTAATAAAATTGAGGAGGATCTTAATAATACGCTAATTGTGCTTATTCCTAATAAGGATCGTCCGAAAGACTTCAGTCAATTTCGGCCAATCAGTCTTTGCTCGATAACGTATAAATTGGTGATGAAGGTGATTGCCAATAGATTTAAAGTGGTGTTTCCAAATTATATCTCACCTGAGCAAGCAGGGTTTATTATTGGTCGTAACATTTCCGATAATGTCATTATTGTGCAAGAAGTCATTCATTCAATGTGTAGTAGAAAAGATGGCAGGAATTGGATGGCGATCAAGTTGGATTTGGAGAAAACCTATGATAGGATTAGTTGGGATTTTATTGATATGTCCCTTGTAGCTGCTGGGATTCCTGAGTTCCTCAGAAAGGTAATTATGGGTGCTATTTCTTCATCTATTATGCAGATTTTATTGAATGGAGTTTCGTCTCAGTCCTTTTAGCATGTGAGAGGGATTAACATGGATGTCCTTTATCGCCTTATCTTTTCATTCTTTGTATGGAATGGTTAGGGCATATTATTCATTCTGAAATCACAGTTGTTAGGTGGCATCCGATTCGGTTATCTAGGACCTGGCCGTCCTTATCTCATCTCTTTTTTGCTGATGATCTTGTCATTTTTGGTAAAGCGGAGATAGATCAAGCTCTTTTTGTTAAAGGAAATCCTTAAACGTTTCTGTGAATTTTCTAAACATAAGATCAGTGCTAGGAAGAGCAATATGTATTTCTCCAAAGGTGTTGAAAACAGTTTATATGATCAGATTAGTCAGATCTTTGGGTTTTAGAAGGTTCTACATCTAGGGAGTTATTTGGGGGTGCCTCTTCTTCATGGTCATGTTACTAAAAGTACTCTAAATTTTTTTTTTTGAAAAAGTGAGGTGTAAACTTCAAAATTGAGAAACTAGGAAACTTTCCTTTGTGGGACATGTCACACTTGCCCAATCAGTTCCTCTTGCTATTCCAAACTACTTCATACAGTCTTTGTTAGTCCCGAAAGGGGTGTGTGATGAGATTGAAAAGATTGCAAGGCAGCTCATTTGGAGAGGCTCTAATGGACATCCAAAAATTGCATTGTTAGGATGGGAGTCCATTTGTTAGCCTAGGTCTCGTAGAGGCATTGGGTTTCGACATATTCAAGATCAAAATAACTCATTCTTTATGAAAATTGGGTTCAATCTTGTCTCCAAAAGGATGCTTTAAGGGTTCGTGTTTTTTATTTGAAATATGGATGGAAGGACCAGCTTCCTGATACCATTCATAAAAGCAACTACTCTCATCTTTGGCGTTCCCTTTCTAAGGTGTGGCCCCCTTTTTTGTGAGAATCTCATGTGGTCTATTGGTGATGGTTCTACAATCCAAGGCTGGAAAGATTCTTGGGTTCTTGATGTTGGCCCCCTTTTTTCCTATGTGTCTGCTCATTCTAGTATTGATTTAGAGAGTCCTTTGAAGGATTGGGTGCTCCTTGATAATTCTTGGAATGTGGATCTGCTTCGTAAATGGCTGCCTGATGTCATGATAAAGCATATAGTAAATATTCCCCTTCCTCATCCTAATCAGGGTGAGGATAGGATCATTTGGGCTCGTTCTGGTTCAGGGTCATTTATAAGTTTCTCTTAATGATTTTTACATTTTTGGACCCCTTAAAGCATGAGTTTTCAAATGAAAGGACTATTTTGCAAGATAAACAAGAGTCTAGGGTTTTCCCTTGAAAGCATGTGTATTGTTATTTGAAATTTTATGGAAGAATATGAGTCTTAGATGGGTAATAAACAACTTTTGTGAAGGAATTTTTCCTGAAAACCCTATTAGGGACTAATTTGTATAAGTTGAAAAATGAAAAATAAATGTGTGAAAAAGTGGAAATGTTGGACTGCGATAAAAGTAAAAAGGGTTCAGCTAGGCTTATAATATGAAGAAATTTAATAAAAATTGATTTTCGAGCATAGGGGTAAAATGGTCATTTTGTTAAAGTCTAGGGGTGAAATGGTCAATTTGCCCAATTATGAAATTTTGAGTGTATAAATCAATATGCTGATGAAATAAGTGAATTTTATTAATTTAGATTAAGATAAACATGATTCGAGTCTTTATCGGGGTAAGGATAAAGTTTACGAGGATTAAGCTCATCTTCATCATTTTGTATCGAGGTAAGTACATATGTAACTAATGTGTTAACGAAGTTTACTTTAAAATACTTTGATAATATACATGTATATTTGGCTTATTATTGTTATGTATCTACAGTCTATTTGTTGCCATGATTGTGTAAATGACATGTTGTCTGAGTAAATTACATTGCGAGCAAACATGATGCTATTTGTTTAGATGTGGAATCTCTTTGAACATTAGACATAGCATAGGATACAAAGGGGCATGCTACAAAAATTATATGGTCTGAACTCTTGAGTTGAGTCTGAGTTCATGAGATGAATGCTATAAGTGACGTAGGTCTGGGTACTGACTTTGTGTATAGACTCGTGAGTGGCTCAATGAGCAAAAGTTACATGATAGCTATGGGGTTCGGGTCCTGACCTGATAAAAAGGCCCGTGAGTAGCTCAAAAAAGAGAGTTTCATAGCACAAGGTAGCCCAGATTCTTATATGGCATGTAGACGCAAATTTCCCTACGTATCCATATGTATTGCGAAAGTTCAACGGGTAACACAAAGATTGAATTGGTGAAAATTCAATGAGGTACGTAAATGAAACCCATAGATAGGGCTTGAGCTCGTGATGAGGTGCGTTAAAGTATAAGTGAAAGAAAGGAAGAATAAGATCGAGAAGTCTAAGCGATGTAAATCTATTACGCCTGTCAATTTATTGTTTGACAAATATGCTTTCTTTTAATTACACATTATTTGCATATATGTACTTACTAAGCTCCATGCTTACTCTCCTTTCTTTTCTTTCCATATAGTGCTGCCAAGCTAGCATCAGGGATCTAGTAACATCAAAAGCTTCGATCACACTATCACTCAAGGCCTTGGTATAGCTAGTTTCCTTGTTTTATTTTCTGGCATGTATAGGGACTCGAGTCTTTGTTTAGTGTTTTTGTTTGTTAGCCATAATGTGTTAGCTCATATGATGATTATGATACTCATTTTGTATAAGGCTATGGATGATGGTCATCTCATTTTGATTTATAAATAGAAGATGATATTTTCATGGATGAGTAAATTGTATAAATGGAATGTTGTCCATTGTGGTTATTTTGGCTATATGATGTGCTCTTATGTTAGTATAGAATGATTTTTGTGTAGGTTACATAAGAAAAGGTGACAAAAAGGCTTGGTAAATTGCCTTAATTTGTCCATATGGGTAGGCACACGGGCGTGTGTCTAGGCCATGTGTGACACACGGTTCACCACATGGGCGTGTGAGATGGCTGTGTGTCCTATGCTCGTAAGAATTGTAAGTCAGTATGCATGGTTGTAAACACACGGGTAGAGACACGGCTGTGTGTCTCAGCCGTGTGAAGGGCACGGCCTAGCACACGGGCGTGTGCCTTGGCCGTGTGGCTCTAAGGATTGCTGACGTCAGAAACAGAATGTCTAGGTTTTTGCACATGGGCTAAGGCACGAGCATGTCATGGCCGTGTGAAGGACACGGGCCAGAGACACGGGCGTGTTCCAAGCCGTGTGAAAATCCTTGTTAGTGTGTATTTCAAATTACTTCCACATGGGTATGGGACACCGACATGTCTCTGTATTGCTGAGGCCGTGTAAGCCACATGGGCGTGTTGCTCCTCCTACACGGGCGTGTGCCCTTGTGTTAAAATTTATTTTTAGAGTTCGTTTTTAGAACCCGGATTGATCCCGAATGGGCTTCAATGAATGTTTTAAGTCCCATAAGCTCATATTAAGGAGTTTATAAATAAAATTGAAAAAGTTTTAATTTGACCATGATTTGGTGTTATAAGAATGTTTATATGCATAAGTTTAAGTTAGGTAATGCCTCATTTTCAGACCCGACGTCAAACCTAGGTACGGTGTGTTACATTTAGTGGTATCAGAGCTACGGTTTAGTTGGTTCTCGGACTAACATAGCGACTGTACGAGTCTAGCTATACATGCCATAGATAAATTGTGATAGTGTGACGGCTTCTGATTTTTTTATGTGTTTTCATATAGTGATGGATCCCGATCGAGCTATGGCGGACGATGTATAAAGAAATGCGCTGGCTCCAACTGATGGGGTGATACCATCCTATAATCGACCTCTCACGATTAGTCAGGGAGGAGAAGAAGGAGCTCGGGAGGCCTTTCTCTACATGATGAATGAGTGGTACACGGAGTTTGTCTGAGCGAACTCGAATACTCAACCCTCTCCACCCATACCTATCCCTCAACCTGTCCCCATAGTACCCCATGGTATGGACCTTGAGAGGCGGAATAGACCTCCCGTAGATAAGATCTGGAAGCATAGAGAAGAATAGACCTCCGTGCTAATAGAGATGATGACCCTGAAAGGGCAGAATTCTTGATTGAGAAAACCATCAGGGTATTCGATGAATTATCTTGCACTCTGATGAATTTTTGAAATGCGCCATCGTTGTTGAAGGACTCGGCATATTACTAGTGGACGTCTCAATGGTGCCTTACGAAAGGGTTACATGGGAGTTCTTCTAGGAGGAATTCCAGAAGAAACACATCAGTAAGAGATTTATGGACCAAAAGCGTAAAGAATTTCTCGACTTGAAACCAGGCTGCATGACAGTCACTGAATATGAAAGAGAGTTTGTCCGCCTCAGTAAGTACGCTTAGGAGTGTGTATCCTCCGAGGCTAAGATGTGTAGAAGTTCGAAGACGGACTTAATGAGGACATTAGACTGTCAGTGGGTGTCCTTGAGTTGAAAGAGTTCGTGATGCTTGTTGATCGGGCTTGTAAAGCCTAGGAATTAATCAAAGAAAAGAAGAAAACAAAAGCTGAAACTAGAGATGCAAGGAAGAGGCATGCGAGCAAGTCATTTCCATCTCAGTCTAAGAAATCCAGAGACGTCTACTCTCGTTCTCATGTATCAGCTAGACATTCGTATCGAGATCGTGAGAAACAAGATTCGGATTTTAAGTCTCAGGCTACATCAGTGGCTAACGTGGGCAATGCCAGATCTCCCAAACCAGAATGTCAGCATTGTCGTCAAAATCATTTTGGCAAGTGTATAATGAACGATGGATCCTGTTTTCGATGTGGTTCCCAAGACCACTTTATTAAAGATTTCCCCGAAATGGCTGAAAAAGAGAAATTTCATAGTACAAGGCCAAGTGGCACCAATTCTAAAGGAAGACCTCAGAAAAATTTTGGAGTTGGGGCTAGTAGCAAGAATATGATGAGAGACACCACTGTAAGGTCTGAAGCTAGGGCTCCGACTAGAACTTATGCTATACGTGCACGTGAAGATGCATCTTCTCCTGATGTGATCACCGGTACATTTTCTCTTTACGATAATACTGTCATTGCTTTGATTGATCCTGGTTCTACTCATTCATATGTGTGCATGAAGTTGGTGTCTAGCACGAATATACCTGTTGAGTCTATGAAATTTATGATTAAAGTGTCAAACTCATTAGCCAAACATGTGATAATCGATAAAGTACATAAGAAGTGTCCTTTAGTAGTTAAAGGTCATTGTTTTCCAGCCGATTTGATGTTGTTACCATTCGATGAGTTTGATGTCATATTGGGTATGGACTAGTTGGCATTCCATGATGCTGTAGTAAACTGTAGAAAAAAAACTATTAAATTGAAATGCGAAAAGGGTGAAACCATTTGGATTGAATCAGGTGAATCGAGGAACTTGCCTGTTGTAATATCTGTAATGTCTATCTAGAAATGTTTAAGGAAAGGATGTAAAGCTTATTTAGCTTTTGTAATGAATACAAAGGAATCGGAGTTGAAGGTTGAGTCAGTGCCGATTGTAAGTGAATATGTAAATGTATTCCCGGAAGAATTGCCTGGGTTACCCCCTGATAGAGAGTTAAATTTGGTATAGAGCTAATGCCAAGGACCACGCCTATTTCGATTGCTCCGTATCGGATGGCCCTGACTGAGCTGAAAGAGCTAAAGTCACAGTTGTAAGAATTGACCGACAAGGGTTTCGTGAGACCAAGCTTTTCACCGTGGGGTGCTCCGGTGTTATTTGTGAAAAAAAATGGATCTATGAGTTTGTGTATAGATTACCGGCAGTTAAATAAGAGAACGATCAAGAACAAATGCCCATTGCCGCGAATTAACGACTTGTTTGATCAACTGAAGGGAGCAGCATGGTTTTCTAAGATAGACTTGAGATCTGGCTACTATCAACTATGAGTTAAAGAAATAGATGTGCCTAAGACCACTTTTAGGACGCTGCATGGCTACTATGTGTTTCTCATCATGCCTTTCGGTTTAACCAATGCTCCTGCCGTGTTTATGGATTTAATGAATAGGGTATTTCGACCATATTTAGATAAGTTTGTAGTTGTATTCATCGATGATATCCTGAGATACTCTAGAGATAGGGTAGAACATGCCGAACACTTGAGAACCATTTTGCAGACTCTGAGGAACAATCAGTTATATGCCAAATTTAGCAAAAGTGAGTTTTGGCTTAGAGAAGTTGGCTTTTTGGGCCACATTGTTTCGAGTGAGGGTATTAGGGTTGATCCCAACAAGGTTTCTGCTAATGTTGAATGGAAACCGCCAAGTAATGTGATGGAAGTTAGAAGCTTTTTAGGGTTGGCCGGTTATTACAGGCGATTAGTAAAGGAATATGTTGTTGTCTGAGGCTCCTATTCTATTACAACCCGAATCAGGAAAAGAGTTCGTGATTTATAGTGATGCTTCTCTAAATGGGTTGGGATGTGTACTTATGCAAGAGGGCAAAGTTGTGGCCTATGCCTCGAGGCAATTGAAACCTCACGAGAAGAACTATTCAATGCACGATTTAGAGTTGGCCGCCATAGTTTTTGCTTTGAAGATTTGGCGACATTATTTGTTCAGGGAGAGATGCCATGTATACACCAATAAAAAAAGCCTTAAGTACTTAATGACCCTAAAGGATTTAAATCAATGGCAACGGAGATGGTTGGAACTATTAAAAGATTATGAGTTGATTATAGATTACCATCAGGGAAAAGCGAACGTGGTCGCTGATGCATTAAGTAGAAAATAATCATTTGCTGTAAGAGTAATGAATGCCCGATTGACCTTGTCAGAGGATGGTTCGGTTCTAACAGAGCTAAAAGCAAGACCGATGTTTCTTCAAGAAATTTTTGAAGCTCAGAAGGGTGATAGCGAATTTCTATCCAAGAGAGCCCAGTGTGAGTCGAATGTTGAATTGAATTTTTGGGTCGGTTCCGATGGTTGTTTAAGATTCCGGGATAGGATTTATGTTCCTAAGGACACCAAACTGATTTGGAAGGTTTTAGATGAGGCATACAGTGGTTGTTTATCAATACACCCCAGGAGTACGAAGATGTACAACGATTTAAAGAAAATGTATTGGTGGCCAGGGATGAAAAGAGATATTTCAGAGTTTGTATCCAAATGCTTGATATGTCAACAAGTGAAAGCCGAGCATCAAGTATCTTCGGGTCTACTTCTGGCTATTATGGTCCTCGAGTGGAAGTGGGATTTAATTACTATGGACTTCGTGACAGGTTTGCCGGTAACCCCGAAGGAAAAGAATGCTATTTGGGTTATGGTGGATAGGCTAACAAAGTGGGCACATTTTATACTAGTGCGTACCGACTACTCGTTTGAGAGATTGGCTAACTTGTACGTTTCTGAGATTGTGAGACGACACGAGGTGCCCTTATTGATTATTTCAGATAGGGACCCGAGATTTACCTCGAGGTTTTGGAAAAAGTTACAAGAGCATTTGGGAACAAAGTTGAATTTTAGCACCGCTTTCCACCCGCAGACCGATGGCCAATCAGAGAGGATAATTCAAACCTTAGAAGACATGCTTCGATGTTGGGTATTGGAATTTCAGGGCAGTTGGGAAAAGTATTTGCCACTGGTGGAGTTTTCTTATAATAATAGCTTTCAGTCGAGTTTAAAGATGGGACCTTATGAAGCGTTGTATGGGCGTAAGTGTCGAACACATTTGTATTGAACAGAGCTTAGTGAGAGTCAGATTCACGGGGTCGATTTAGTCAAGGAGATCGAAGAAAAAGTTAAGGTGATTCGTAATTGTTTAAAGGCCGCTTCAGATAGACAGAAATCTTACGTGAATTTGAAATGAAGAGAGATCGAGTTTCAAGTTGGTGATAAGGTATTTCTAAAGGTATCTCCGTGGAAAAAGGTTTTTAGATTTGGTAAAAAGGGTAAACTGAGTCCGGTTATATCAGACCCTATGTAGTGATTGAGAGAGTCAGACCGGTAGCCTATCGGTTAGCCTTACCATCAGAATTGGAAAAGATCCATGACGTATTCCATGTGTCCATGTTACGTTGATACCGCTCGAACCCTTCACATGTGATTTCTCCGATTGAAGTAGAAATTAGATCGAATATGTCTTATAGTGAGGAACCTATTAAGATCTTAGCTCGAGAAGTTAAGCAACTAAAAAATAAGAGCATCGCCCTTGTGAAAGTGTTATGGCAGAGACATGGGGTTGAAGAGGCCACATGGGAACCTGAAGAAATCGTGAAAAGCCAATACCCGAACCTTTTTACCGGTAAGATTTTTGAGGATGAAAATCTCTAAAGGGGGAGAATTCTAACAGCCCAATTTTTTGGGCTAGTCGGAATAGTGGTTTCGGGACCACTAACCCGAGGTTGAAGAAATTATTTTTTCTTATATTATTTTATGAATTGTAGCATGATTAGATAAGTACATGAAAATTTTGGTGAATTAATTTTAGCAATTTCTTGCTTAATTGTGAAATAGGACTAAATCGCATAAAGTGCAAAAGCCCTATTTTGATAGATAAGGGTGTCAATTAGCTAAAGAACCTAATTTAGGGGCTTAAAGAGCAAATAGACCCTTAAAAAATAGGGTGGTCGGCCATAGAGGGACAAATTGATAGGAAAGTCAAATTTAGGTGGTGTTTTGGTCACCAATTTTGACTAGTTTTAAATAAAAATAAAACAAAAAAAGCTTCATCTTTCATTCTTCTTCTTCAACCATTTTTCATCTTCAGAAAGGGGGGTTTTGAGAGCTAAAAATATCAGCCATTAACATCCTCTACAAGTAAGTCATTTATAAGGTTCTCTTAATGATTTTTACATTTTTGGACCCTTTAAAGCATGAGCTTTCAAATGAGGTGACTATTTTGCAAGATAGACAAGAGTCTAGGATTTTTCCATGAAAGCATGTGTGTTGTTAACTAAAATTTTATGGAAGAATATGAGTCTTAGATGGGTAATAAACAACTTTTGTGAAGGAATTTTTCATGAAAACCCTATTAGGGACTAATTTGTATAAGTTGAAAAATAAAAGATAAATGTGTGAAATAGTGGAAATGTTGGATAGCTATAAGAGTAAGGGTTTAGCTAGGCTTATAATATGAAGAAATTTAATAAAAATCAATTTTCGAGCATAGGGTTAAAATGGTCATTTTGAGAAAGTCTAGGGGTGAAATGGTCAATTTGCCTAATTATGAAATTTTGAGTGTATAATTTTGTGACACCCCTAATGTGACCCTAGTCGGAGAGTGGTTTCGGGACCACGAAACCGAGTCACAAGAATAATTAGGTGTTATATTCTGTGCTTATTGTATGTGGAATTTGTATGCGTAAATATTTCGTGTCTTGATTTTTATTAATTAGGTGCAAATTTATAAGAAAGGACCCATGTGCTAGGACTTGAAAATGTGATAGGTGTATTTTAAGTGGCCTAATAATGCATGAAGTGAAATAAATGGAGTTGCATGTCAATTATCCCATTTCCTAAGGTGGATGGTAGGCCATGACAAATTATGGGCAAGGAAAACATGTTTCCAACATGTTTGGCTAGTGAGTTATGTAGGAAGTATTATAATAAAAATAAGCATAAAAAATGAAAAAAAAAGAGAAAGATGAGCTTGGATGCCCTTGTTGCCGTGAGTAGAGGAAAGAGAGGAGAAATTTTTGTCCATCCATTTTCACTTCTTGGCCGAAAATACTAAGGAAAAAGGGGGAGGATTTTTGCTTCATGCTTGGTTTAGAAGAGATCTAGAAGGAGATTTGGCTAAATTGCATCAAGATTAAGGTATGCATGAGGTTGTGTTGGGAGTTTCATGCATGTTTTGGTTGCTAACTTGATGTGCATGTTAGCCATGGCTCAAATCTTTGTTATGCCATGGAAATGGTATTTGGCCAAAGTTGTTATGGTGATAAAGCCATTGCATGCTAAGTGTGAAGCTTGATGATGATGCATGCAATGATGGATTGTCTACTATTGAGTAAGATTTTGAGTTTTCTTTTTGTTCAACCATGATTGAAGTTAAAAAGGGGCATGATTGTCATATTCGGCCATGATGCATTCATGAGCATGATTCATGCTTCTTGCATGTTAGTTAAAATTTGTGTTTTGGATGGCTATGGACACCTTGAAATTCGGCCATGCTCATATATGTATATATATGTTTGCACATGATGTTTTGGTTATGAAGGAAGTGATGAATATGTTTGTTTAAAGAAGAAGATGTTGAAGAATAATTGTGAAATTGCAAGCACATTCGACCTAGCACACATATGAGTGCTTGATGCTATATTATAAGTTTTGAGCTACAATATGCAAAGCATTAACTAGTAAAATGCATGCTGTTTTTGTGAGGTATTAAATGCATAATTGGCCTCAACATGTACATGAATATTCGGCCTTGGGTAGCCTATTGAAGGCCTTAGCTTTTCCTTGATGCTCGAATAAATTGTATTGAATTGCTTGATGTAGTATAAAATGTGCATGACCATTGTGTATTCAAGCTAAAGGGTGGCCATATGACCATTTAAACTCCTTGTCATATTCGGCCATAAGCTAGCACAATGAGGTTTTAATAAATTGAATTTGTTTGAATTAGCTCAAGAGCTTAGAGGGCCACAATTGGACAAGGGGAAGGAGAAAGTGATCGAATAGCCGTAAAAGTCGTTCGACAACATCCGAGGTAAGTCCTCAAGAAGTGACCCTACTTGAATTATGTGAAATGATGTATGGATGTGTATTGATTATTGATTATGTGTGTATGAGTATTTGAATGATACCCGGCTAAGTCCCGGCGATTATGCTAGTGATCATAATTGTGTTTGAGCCTTAGTAACGAAAATGAAATATGTATGTCCAATGATTATTGATGTATGTGCGCATGAGAAATTGAATGATATCCGGGCTAAGCCCCGAAGACGTTAATGCTGGAAATTATATCCGGGTTAAGACCCGAAGGCAATTGTGCTAGTGGCTACATCCGGGCTAAGACCCGAAGGCATTCGTGCGAGTCATTCTATCCGGGCTAAGACCCGAAGGCATTTGTGCACGTGGTTATATCCGGTTATATTCCGAAGAATCTTGGGCTGGAGGTGAGTGTTGGTTGCTGTAATGAATTCAATTAGTACGCTCGAAAAGCCCAAAGAATAAGGTACGTTTATATGTGCATTGGAAAGTCGACATGTTTGAGCAACATTCGCTCAATCGTCTAACGAATTTCAGCTATTGAATTGATCGATACTTTGTGAAAGTATATAATGATGAAGTGTGAAGTAAGAATGACTATGTGAATGTGTATTAATGGAATGATGCATTTGGTTATGTGAATGTATTGCTTTAATTAAAGCTGATTATATTCCTTGAGACTTACTAAGCATAAAAATGCTTACCCGTTGCTTTGGCTCTCTGTTTTATAGATTTCGCTCGATAGCAATCGGATTCGGGATCAATAAAGTCAAGTCATCCACACTATCAACGCCTCTATTTTGGTATAAATTTTGTTTGAACTTTGAAATGGCATGTATAGGACTACCCTTGTTGGTTTAAAATGTGGTGATGTATATGTATACGGCCATGCGAAAATGGCTCGTAAAAGGAAGCATGAACTTAGACTATTTTTGGTTTGTGCGTATATATATGGTGTCATGATGTGATTATGGATTGGAAATGGGAATGTTGGTCACATGATCAGCCATTGGTATGGTTAAAATGATCATATATGAACCTATGTATGGCAAGACTAGTTGGTTCATGGAGACTACAAAATAGGTAAGACCTACCTTAAAAACAGAAGCTGCCAGCTGCAGTGACGTGAATGTGAAAAATCACCAAAATTTGTAGGAATGGTATTAAATAGTGAATAAGCTATGTAAATGAACCTTGATGAGTCTATTTTCATATGGAAGAAACGAAATGGTCATAGGAGTTACAGGTTAAGAGATATGAAAGCTATTGTGAGACAGGGCCAGAACGGTTTCTGGGTCCCCTGTCGCAACTTTAAAAATTTACTATAAATTATCCAGAAAGAATTAGGAGTCATGCCTTATATGTACAGATTCCATTTTGAGTCTAGTTTTATTAGAAACAAACTAAACCAGTATTAAAGCCCTGTACAGAGAGATATTTAAGTTATAGCGCGCGAAGGTCAGAGCAGTCGATCCCTGTAACATGGGTGACTTTAACTAATAAACTGTACCAATTGGCCCGACCAAAAATTCTAGAAATAAATCCATGGATGGATATATGAGTCTAAATTCAGGAAAATTTACGAAACCAGTTTCCGAGTTTTGAAACTCGAGATATGATTTTAAGGCGACGGTGACGCAGTTTTCCAGCCTGACTGGAAATGTCAAATTGGTGGCAAAACATGTGAACTTGGCTTGTTAACCCTCGTGTCCACACACGGCGATGGTCTCGGGTTCGGGGTGTTACAATTTTATTGGTATCAGAGTCACGGTTTAGTCGATTCTAGGACTACCGTGATGTGTTTGGGGTCTAGCTATACATGCCATTAAATGATGAATCGATAGTGTGGTGATTTCTGACAATTTGACTTTGTGTTTGTTTATAGCAATGGATCCCGATCCCAACCGAGCGATAGCTGATGATGTGGAGAGTGTGGCGCCTGCTCCCGCGCAAGGGACAGCGCCGGCGGACTCTCAACCTATGGCCAGCAATCCGAATGATGAGGCTAGGCAAGCCTTTTATAGTGTGATGAACGAATGGTTTAATCAATACATTCGAACTAACACGGCTGTTCCACAACCTCCATTCCCGACAAATGCAACCCCCGCACCTACAATACCTCCGGTGACTAACCAAATAAGGTCAAGTAAGCCCCCAGTCGATAGGATTCGAAAACATGGGGCCACTGAATTTAAGGCTACGGATGATGATGATGCCGAGCGAGCTGAATTTTGGTTGGATAACACTATCCGGGTGCTCGATGAGCTATCCTGTACACCCGATGAGTGCTTAAAGTGTACCATCTCCTTGCTACGTGAGTCCGCCTACTATTGGTGGAGTACTCGACTTACGTGGTACCTAGAGAGCAAGTGACTTGGGAATTCTTTCAAACCGAGTTCAAAAAAATATATCATCGAGATTCATCGACCAAAAGCGAAGGAATTTCTTGATCTTAAGCAAGGTTCTATGTCGCCATCGACTCACGAACGAAAATTTGTGAGGCTTAGCCGACGCGCGAGAATGCATTTCGTCGAAGCTATTATGTGTAAACACTTGAGGATGGGCTAAATGATGATATAAGGATGTTCGTTGGCATTCTCGAAATACGAGAGTTCGTAGTACTTGTTGAGCGAGCTTGTAAAGCGAAGAGCTTAGAAAGGAGAAACAAAAGTTGATGTGGGAACCGGAGAATTCGAAAGAGGTCCTCGGAAAGTCTCTTCAACAGCATCAAGAGATTTCGAGATGATGTGAGCCGGTCTAGAGGCGTTTGGGCTTTTCTAGACGAGGACGCGATCGACCCCTGTGACCACACGAGTCACTTCGATCGCCGATGGTGGAAATGATCACGAGAGAGGCGAGTGTCTACATTGTGGCAAATGGCATTCGGGAGCTGTTGGTTTCGTGATCGCTCTCGCTATAAGTGTGGATCGGCCGACCACTTTATGAAGGATTGCCCGAGGATGCATGAGCAGAATGTAAGTCGAGTGGAAACCGGGTGCTACCACTACTCGAGGTAGGCCACCTAGAAATATGGGCAATGTCAGTGGCGGTCAGAGAGGATCTAGAGATGCTACCATCGATCCGAGGCTCGTGCTCTGCTAGGACTTATGCCATACGCGCACGCGAGGATGCCTCTCCGGATGTCATTACCGGTACTTTCACTCTTTTCAATACAAATGTGATTGCTTTGATTGACCCCGGTTCTACTCATTCATATATATGTGAAACCTTAGCATCCAAAGAAGACTTTCCCTATTGAGTCTCATCGAGTTTGTAATTCGGTGTCAAACCCTTGGGTCATTACGTGCTTGTCAACAAAGTGTGCAAGAAAAGTCCCCTAGTGTTCCGAGGTTCTTGTTTTCCGCGGACTTGATGCTTTTGCCGTTCGATGAGTTCGACGTTATTCTTGGTTTGGATTGGTTGACCATGCACGATGCGGTTGTAAATTGCAAGAGCAAGACTATCGATTTGAGGAGCGCGAATAACAAGATAATTCGGGTTGAGTCCACGGACTTAAAGGGTTGCCACCGTAATATCAGCGATGTTGGCCCGTAAATATGTAAGAAAAGGGTGCGGCGTACCTTGCGACGTGCTTTCGATGACAAGGAATCGAAAAGAAACCCGAATCTGTGCTCGTGGTTTGTGAATACCCGGATGTTTTCCCAAGAATTGCGGGTTTACCACTGCTCGAGAAATAGAATTTGGCATCGAATTGGTACTGGTACCACTCCAATTTCGATAGCTCCGTATCGTATGGCACCAACGGAATTAAAGGAGTTGAAAGCTCGGTTGCAAGAATTGGTGGATAGAGGTTTTGCTCGCTTGAGTTTCTCGCCTTAGGGTGCGCCAAGATTGTTCGTGAAAAGAAGGATGGAACCATGCGGTTGTGCATCGACTATCGTCGACTTAATAAAGCGACGATAAAGAACAAATATCCGTTACCACGTATCGATGACTTGTTCGATCAATGAAGGGAGCCTCGGTGTTCTCGAAAATAGATTTGAGATCGGGCTATTATCAATTGCGAATCCGAGATTGGACGTACCCAAGGCGCCTTGAGCGAGATATGGTCACTATGAGTTCCTAGTGATGCCGTTTGGGCTCACTAATGCCCTCGCGGTATTTATGGATTTAATGAATCGGATCTTGAGACCATATTTGGATCGATTCGTAGTCGTGTTCATTGATGACATCTTGGTCTATTCAAGAAATGAGACCGAACATCTTTGAACACTGCGGTTAGTCTTTGCAAATTTTACGGGATAAGCAATTATATGCTAAGTTCAAGAAGTGTGAGTTCGGTTAAGAGAGGTTAGCTTCTTGGGTCATGTGGTATCTGCATCGGTATTCGAGTCGACCGAATAAAATTTCAGCCATACTTAATTGGAAGCCTCCAGAAATATTATCGAGGTTCGGAGCTTTTTGGGGCTTGCTTAGGTTATTACCGACGATTTGTAAAGGTTTCTCAACGATAGCCACGCCGATGACGGCTACTCCAAAAGGATGTTAAGTTCGAATGGACGGAGAAATGTCAAAAAGTTTCGATCAATGAAAACTTATTTGGTGAAGCCCCAATTCTAGTGCAACCCGAGTCCAAGAAAGAGTTTGTCATCTATAGCAACGCCTCCTACTTGGGTTAGGTTGTGTATTGATGCAAGAAGGTCGAGTTGTGGCCTATGCATCGAGGCAATTAAAGCCACATGAGAAAAATTATCCGACTCATGATCTCGAATTGGCGCCATCGTGTTCGCCTTTAAAGATTTGGCGACATTACTTATTTGGTGAAAGGTGCCATGTGTACTCGGATCACAAAAGTCTCAAATATTTGATGACCCAAAGAGACTTAAATCTGCGACAAAGACGTTGGCTCGAGTGTTAAAGGATTACGAGCTGGTCATTGACTATCACCGGAAAGGCGAATGTGGTTGCGGATGCCTTGAGTCGTAAATCATTATTCGCTTTAGGAGCGATGAACGTGCACTTGTCGTCCGATCCGATAGTGTGTTAGTAGCTGAATTGAAAGCCAAACCACTATTGATACATCAAATTCGAGAAGCTCGTAAAGTCGACGACGAGTTGGTCAGAAACGGCCGAGTGTGTTCGAACAAGGACTCGAATTTCAAATCGATGATGACGATTGTTTGAGGTTCAAAAGTCGTCTGTGTGTTCCAAAGAATTCGGAACTCATTTCGATAATTCTGAATGAAGCCCATTGTAGCCGAATGGCAATCCACCCGGGGAGTACGAAGATGTACAATGATTTGAAACGTCGGTTTTGGTGGCATGGTATGAAGCGAGACATCTCCGACTTTGTTTGAGATGTTTAATATGTCAACAAGTGAAAGCGGAACATCAGTGCCTTGAGATTACTTCACCAATCACGATACCCGAGTGGAAATGGGATCAAGTCACAATGGACTTTGTATCCGGACTGCCATTGTCAGCAAGTAAGAAGGATGCGGTTTGGGTCGTGGTAGATAGATTGACTAAGTCGGCCCACTTTGTCCCCGTACATACGGATTTTTCAATGGACAAACTAGCCGAATTGTACGTTTCTCAGATTGTGAGATTACATGGGGTGCCATTTCCATCGTGTCGGATAGAGATCCGAGATTTACCTCGCGATTTTGGAAAAAGTTGCAAGAAGCTTTGGGTACCAAGTTGCATTTCAAAGACCGCCTTTCACCCCAAACCGATGGTCAATCCGAGCGGATAATTCGGATACTTGAGGATATGTTGAGATGTTGCGTCCTCGAGTTTAGTGGTTCATGGGAACGGTATTTGCCGTTGATTGAATTCGCTTACAACAACAAACTTTCAATCAAGTATTAAGATGGCACCTACGAGGCTTTGTACGATCGTAAATGCCGTACACCATTGTTTTGGACCTGAGCTTGGTGAAAGCAAGATTTTCGGTGGATTTGGTTAGAGATCTGAATGTAAAGTGAAAGTAATCCGTGAAAGTCTCAAGATAGCCTCCGATCATCGGAAGTCGACGCGGATCTGAAGCGTAAGGATATCGAGTATCGTGGGTGATAAAGTGTTTCTCAAGGTATCGCCTTGGAAAAAGATACTCGATTCGGTACCGTAAGGGCAAGCTGAGCCCGAGGTTCATTGGGCCATATGAGATATCCAAGCGAAGTCGGTCCGGTGGCATATCGTTTGATTTTGCCCCGAACTCAAAAAGGTGCACGATGTCTTTCATGTTTCGATGCTTCGACGCTATAGATCCAATCCATCACACGTGATTAGCCCATCAGAAATTGAAATCCAAGCTAATATGAGTTATGAGGAAGAACCGATTCGTATCCTATCACGAGAAGTGAAAGAGTTGCGAAACAAGCGGGTTCCGCTAGTGAAAGTGTTATGGCTCAAGCACGGATAGAAGAAGCTACTTGGGAGACCGAGAACTCTATGAGAGAGCGATATCCAAACCTATTTACGGTAAGATTTTCGGGACGAAAATCTCTTAAGTGGGGAGAGTTGTGACACCCTAATGTGACCCTAGTCGGAGAGTGGTTTGGGACCATTTAAACCGAGTCACAAGAATAATTAGGTGTTATATTCTCGTGCTTATTGTATGTGGAATTTGTATGCGTAAATATTTCGTGTCCCGATTTTTATTAATTAGGTGCAAATTTATAAGAAAGGACCCATGTGCTAGGACTTGAAAATGTGATAGGTGTATTTTAAGTGGCCTAATAATGCATGAAGTGAAATAAATGGAGTTGCATGTCAATTATCCCATTTCCTAAGGTGGATGGCCGGCCATGACAAATTATGGGCAAGGAAAACATGTTTCCAACATGTTTGGCTAGTGAGTTATGTAGGAAGTATTATAATAAAATAAGCATAAAAATGAAAAAAAAGAGAAAGATGAGCTTGGATGCCCTTGTTTCCGTGAGTAGAGGAAAAGAGAGGAGAAATTTTGTCCATCCATTTTCACTTCTTGGCCGAAAATACTAAGGAAAAAGGGAGGATTTTTGCTTCATGCTTGGTTTAGAAGAGATCTAGAAGGAGATTTGGCTAAATTGCATCAAGATTAAGGTATGTATGAGGTTGTGTTGGGAGTTTCATGCATGTTTTGGTTGCTAACTTGATGTGCATGTTAGCCATGGCTCAAATCTTTGTTATGCCATGGAAATGGTATTTGGCCAAAGTTGTTATGGTGATAAAGCCATTGCATGCTAAGTGTGAAGCTTGATGATGATGCATGCAATGATGGATTGTCTACTATTGAGTAAGATTTTGAGTTTTCTTTTGTTCAACCATGATTGAAGTTAAAAGGGCATGATTGTCATATTCGCCATGATGCATTCATGAGCATGATTCATGCTTCTTGCATGTTAGTTAAAATTTGTGTTTTGGATGGCTATGGACACCTTGAAATTGGCCATGCTCATATATGTATATATATGTTTGCACATGATGTTTTGGTTATGAAGGAAGTGATGAATATGTTTGTTTAAAGAAGATGTTGAAGAATAATTGTGAAATTGCAAGCACATTCGGCCTAGCACACATATGAGTGCTTGATGCTATATTATAAGTTTTGAGCTACAATATGCAAAGCATTAACTAGTAAAATGCATGCTGTTTTTGTGAGGTATTAAGTGCATAATTGGCCTCAACATGTACATGAATATTCGGCCTCGGGTAGCCTATTGAAGGCCTTAGCTTTTCCTTGATGCTCGAATAAATTGTATTGAATTGCTTGATGTAGTATAAAATGTGCATGACCATTGTGTATTCAAGCTAAAGGGTGGCCATATGACCATTTAAACTCCTTGTCATATTCGGCCATAAGCTAGCACAATGAGGTTTTAATAAATTGAATTTGTTTGAATTAGCTCAAGAGCTTAGAGGCCACAATTGGACAAGGGAAGGAGAAAGTGATCGAATAGTAGTAAAAGCCGTTCGACAACATCCGAGGTAAGTCCTCAAGAAGTGACCCTACTTGAATTATGTGAAATGATGTATGGATGTGTATTGATTATTGATTATGTGTGTATGAGTATTTGAATGATACAGGGCTAAGTCCCGGCGATTATGCTAGTGATCATAATTGTGTTTGAGCCTTAGTGTGAAAATGAAATATGTATGTCCAATGATTATTGATGTATGTGCGCATGAGAAATTGAATGATATCCGGGCTAAGCCCTCAAGACGTTAATGCTGAAATTATCTCGGGTTAAGACCAAGGCAATTGTGCTAGTGGCTACATCAGGGCTAAGACAGAAGGCATTTGTGCGAGTCATTCTATCGGTTATATTAGAAGAATCTTGGGCTGGAGGTGAGTGTTGGTTGCTGTAATGAATTCAATTAGTACGCTCGAAAAGCCCAAAGAATAAGAATACGTTTATATGTGCATTGGAAAGTCGACATGTTTGAGCAACATTAAGCTCAATCGTCTAGCAATTTCAGCTATTGAATTGATCGATACTTTGTGAAAGTATATAATGATGAAGTGTGAAGTAAGAATGACTATGTGAATGTGTATTAATGGAATGATGCATTTGGTTATGTGAATGTATTGCTTTAATTAAAGCTGATTATATTCCTTGAGACTTACTAAGCATAAAAATGCTTACCCCGTTGCTTTGGCTCTCTGTTTTATAGATTTTCGCTCGATAGCAATCGGATTCGGGATCAATAAAGTCGAAGTCATCCACACTATCAACGCCTCTATTTTGGTATAAATTTTGTTTGAACTTTGAAATGGCATGTATAGGACTACCCCTTGTTGGTTTAAAAATGTGGTGATGTATATGTATACGGCCATGCGAAAATGGCTCGTAAAAGGAAGCATGAACTTAGACTATTTTGGTTTGTATGTATATATATGGTGTCATGATGTGATTATGGATTGGAAATGGGAATGTTGGTCACATGATCAGCCATTGGTATGGTTAAAATGATCATATATGAACCTATGTATGGCAAGACTAGTTGGTTCATGGAGACTACAAAATAGGTAAGACCTACCTTAAAAGCGAAGTTGCCAGCTGCGTTGGCGTGAATGTGAAAAATCACCAAAATTTGTAGGAATGGTATTAAATAGTGAATAAGCTATGTAAATGAACCTTGATGAGTCTATTTTCATATGGAAGAAGCGAAATGGTCATAGGAGTTCTGAGTTAAGAGATATGAAAGCTATTGTGAGACAGGGCCAAAAGCGGTTTCGGGTCCCCGTCGCAACTTTAAAATTTACTATAAATTATCCAGAAAGAATTATGTAACACCCCAAACCCGAGACCATCACCGTGTCGGACCCGAGGAGTTAACAAGCCAAGTTCACATGGTTTGCCCACCAATTTGACATTTCAGTCAGGCTGGAAAACTGCGTCACTGTCGCCTTAAAAATCATATCTCGAGTTTCAAAACTCGAAACTGGTTTCGTAAATGTTTCCTGAATTTAGACTCATATATCCATCCATGGATTTATTTCTAGGATTTTGGTCGGGCCACTTGGTACAGTTTATTAGTTAAAGTTACCCATGTTACAGGGATCGACTGCTCTGACCTTCGCGCGGTATAACTTGAATATCTCTGTGCAGGGCTTTAATTCTGGTGTCGTTTGTTTCTAATGAAACTAGACTCAAAATGGAATCTGTACATATAAGGTATGTCTCCTAATTCTTTTGGATAATTTATATTGAATTTTAAAGTTGCGACAGGGAACCCAGAAACCATTCTGGCCCTGTCTCACAATAGCTTTAATATCTCTTAACCTGTAACTCCTATGACCATTTCGTTTCTTCCATATGAAAATAGACTCCTCAAGGTTCATTTACATAGCTTATTCACTATTTAATTCCATTCCTATGAATTTTGGTGATTTTTCACATTCACGTCACTGCAGCTGGCAGCATCTGTTTTTAAGGTAGGTCTTACCTATTTGGTAGTCTCCATGAATTAACTAGTCTTGCCATACATAGGTTCATATATGATCATTTTAACCATGCCAATGGCTGATCATATGACTAACATTCCCATTTCCAAGCCATAGCCACATCATGACACCAAATATATACGTACAAACCACAATTAGTCTAAGTTCATGCTTCCCTTTTCGAGCCATTTTCGCATGGCCGTACATACTTACATTACAACATATTTAACAAACAAGAGGTAGTCCTATACATGCCATCTCAAGTTCAACCAAAAATTTATACCAAAATGGAGGCTTGATAGTGTGGATGACTTCGACTTCAACGATCCCAAAATCCAATTGCTTCGAGCGAAATCTAAAAAGAAAACTGAGAGCCAAAGCAACGGGGTAAGCATTTTTATGCTTAGTAAGTCTCAAGGAATATAATCAACTCTAATTACAGCAATACATTCACATAGCCAAATGCATCATTTCATTAATACACATTCTTACTTCACACTTCATCATTATATATTTTCACAAAATATCAATCAATTCAATAACTGAAATTCATTAGTCGATTGAGCGAATGTTGCTCAACATGTCGACTTTCCAATGCACATATAACGTACCTTATCCTTTGGGCTTTTCGAGTGTACTAATTGAATTCATTACAGCAACGAACACTCACCTCCAGCCCAAGATTCTTCGAATATAACCGGATATAATCACGCACAAATGCCTTCGGTCTTAGCCCGGATAGTATATCTCGACGAATGCCTTTGGTCTTAGCCCGGATGTAGCCACTAGCACAATTGCCTTCGGTCTTAACCGGATATAATTTCCAGCATAATTGTCTTCGGATTTAGCCCGGATATCATTCAATTTCCCATGAACACATACATCAATTATCATTGGACATACATAATTCATTTTCGTTACTAAGGCTCAAACGCAATTATAGTCACAAGCATATTCGCCGGGACTTAGCCGGGTAGAATTCAAATACTCATGCATACATAATCAATAATCAATACACATCCATACTTTATTTCACACAATTCAAGTAAGGTCACTTCTTGAGGACTTACCTCGGATGTTGTCGAACGGCTTTTTCGGCTATTCGATCACTTTCTCCTTCCCCTTGTCCAATTGTGGCCCTCTAAGCTCTTGAGCTAATTCAAACAATTTCAATTTATTAAAACCTCATTGTGCTAGCTTTTGGCCGAATATGACAAGGAGTTTAAATGGTCATATGGCCACCCTTTAGCTCGAATACACAATGGTCATGCACATTTTATACTACATCAAGCAATTCAATACAATTTATTCGAGCATCAAGGAAATGCTAAGGCCTTCAATAGGCTACCCAAGGCCGAATATTCATGTACATGTTGAGGTCAATTTTGCACTTAATACCTCACAAAAACAGCATGCAATTTACTAATTAATGCTTTGCACATTGTGGCCCAAAACTTATAACATAGCATCAAGCACTTATATGTGTGCTAGGCCGAATTGTGCTTGCAATTTCACAAGCATTCTTCCACATTTTCTTCTTCAAACCAATATATTCATCACTTAGTTCATAACCAAACATAATGTGAAATCATATATATGCATATATGAGCATGGCCGAATTTTCAAGGTGTCCATAGCCATCCAAAACACAAATTTTAACTAACATGCAAGAAGCATGAATCATGCTCAAGAATGCATCATGGCCGAATATGACAATCATGCTCCTTTTCAACTTCAATCATGATAAAACAAAGAGAAAACTCAAAATCTTACTCATGAGTAGAAAATCCATCATTGCATGCATCATCATCAGGCTTCACACTTAGCATGCAATGGCTTTATCACCATAACAACTTTGGCCAAATGCCATTTCCATGGCATAACAAAGATTTGAGCCATGGCTAACATACACATCAAATTAGCAACCAAAGCATGCATGAAACTCCCAACACAACCTCATACATACCTTACTCTTGATGCAAATTTAGCCAAATCACCTTCTAGATCTCTTCTAACAAAGGAAATGAAGCAAAAATCCCTTCTTCCTCTTAGTATTTTTGGCCAAAAAGGGAGAGAGCAAGCATGAGCAAATTTTTGTTTTGTTTTTTTTTTTTTCTTTCTTCTTGGTTGCACGGCAATGGAGTATGCTACTCACTCACACACACATTTTTTTTCATTCTTTTCTTACCCATGCCTATTTGTTTACTATTTCTCCCTAATGCCCAACAAAACATGTTTCATGACATGTTTAACCCATATCTCTTTGTCATGGCCGGCCATCACTTGCAAAAAGGGGGAATTTGACATGCAAGTCCATTATTTTGCATGCATGCTTTAATTAGTCATCACCCCTTTCCCTATCGTATTTTCAAAGTTCACTACTAAGTCCTTTTTAGTGGAATTCACCTTTATAACACTAAATCAATCATCAAAAAAATGTCATACATGAATACTCACATATTATAGGCATCGAAATAAATTTTAAATTATTGTTATGCCTCGGTTTTGTGGTCCCGAAACCACATTCTGGCTAGGGTCTATTTTGGGCTGTCACAAATTAGGAGTCATGCCTTATATGTACAGATTCCATTTTGAGTCTAGTTTTATTAGAAACAAACTACACCAGTATTAAAGCCCCTGCATGAGAGATATTCAAGTTATAGCGCGTGAAGGTCGGAAGCGATCGATCCCCGTAACATGGGCGACTTTAACTAATAAACTGTACCAATTGGCCCAACCAAAATTCTAGAAATAAATCCATGGATGGATATATGAGTCTAAATTCAGGAAAATTTTCTGAAACCAGTTCCGAGTTTTGAAACTCGAGATATGATTTTAAGGCGACGGTGACGCAGTTTTTCCACCGACCGAAATGTCAAATTGGTGGCAAAACATGTGAACTTGGCTTGTTAACCCTCGTGTCCCATACACCGCGATGGTCTCGGGTTCGGGTGTTACAATTTTATTGGTATCGAGCCACGGTTTAGTCGATTCTAGGACTACCGTGATGTGTTTGGGGTCTAGCTATACATGCCATTAAATGATGAATCGATAGTGTGGTGATTTCGACAATTTGACTTTGTGTTTGTTTATAGCAATGGATCCCGATCCCAACCGAAGCGATAGTGATGATGTGGAGAGTGTGGCGCTGCTCCGCGTAAGGGACAATGCCGCGGACTCTCAACCTATGGCCGACAATCCGAATGATGAGGCTAGGCAAGCCTTTTATAGTGTGATGAACGAATGGTTTAATCAATACATTCGAACTAACACTACTGTTCCACAACCTCCATTCCCGACAAATGCAACCCCGCACCTACAATACCTCCGGTGGATCGACCAAATAAGGTCAAGTAAGCCCCGATCGATAGGATTCGAAAACATGGGGCCACTTGAATTTAAGGCTACGGATGATGATGATGCCGAAGCGAGCTGAATTTTGGTTGGATAACACTATCTGGGTGCTCGATGAGCTATCCTGTACACCGATGAGTGCTTAAAGTGTACCATCTCCTTGCTACGTGAGTCCGCCTACTATTGGTGGAGTACTCGACTTCGTGGTACCTAGAGAGCAAGTGACTTGGGAATTCTTTCAAACCGAGTTCAAAAAAATATATCGATCGAGATTCATCGACCAAAAGCGAAGGAATTTCTTGATCTTAAGCAAGGTTCTATGTCGATCATCGACTACGAACGAAAATTTGTGAGGCTTAGCCGATCTGCGAGAATGCATTTCGTCCAAGCTATTATGTGTAAACGCTTCGAGGATGGGCTAAATGATGATATAAGGATGTTCGTTGGCATTCTCGAAATACGAGAGTTCGTAGTACTTTTTGAGCGAGCTTGTAAAGCCGAAGAGCTTAGAAAGGAGAAACAAAAAGTTGATGTGGGAACCGGAGAATTCGAAGAGGTCCTCGGGAAAGTCTCTTCAACAGGCATCGAAGAGATTTCGAGATGATGTGAGCCGGTCTAGAGGCGTTTGGGCTTTTCTAGACGAGGACGCGATCGACCCCTGTGACCACACGAGTCACTTCGATCGCTGATGGTGGAAATGATCGCCGAGAGAGGGCGGAGTGTCTACATTGTGGCAAATGGCATTCGGGGAGCTGTTGGTTTCGTGATCGCTCCTACTATAAGTGTGGATCGGCCGACCACTTTATGAAGGATTGCCCGAGGATGCATGAACAGAATGTAAGTCAGAGTGGAAACCCGGGTGCTACCACTACTCGAGGTAGGCCACCTAGAAATATGGGCAATGTCAGTGGCGGTCAGAGAGGATCTAGAGATGCTACCATCAGATCTGAGGCTCGTGCTCTGCTAGGACTTATGCCATACGCGCACGCCGAGGATCTTGCCTCTCCGGATGTCATTACCGGTACTTTCACTCTTTTCAATACAAATGTGATTGCTTTGATTGACCCCGGTTTTACTCATTCATATATGTGAAACCTTAGCATCCAAAGAAGACTTTGCCTATTGAGTCTCTTGAGTTTGTAATTCGGTGTCAAACCCTTGGGTCATTACGTGTTTGTCAACAAAGTGTGCAAGAAAAGTCCCTAGTGTTCCGAGGTTCTTGTTTTCCGCGGACTTAATGCTTTTGCCGTTCGATGAGTTCGACGTTATTCTTGGTTTGGATTGGTTGACCATGCGATGCGGTTGTAAATTGCAAGAGCAAGACTATCGATTTGAGGAGCGCGAATAACAAGATAATTCGGGTTGAGTCTACGGACTTAAAGGGGTTGCCGGTGTAATATCGGTGATGTTGGCCCGAAATATGTAAGAAAAGGGTGCGGCGTACCTTGCGACGTGCTTTCGATGACAAGGAATCGTAAAAGAAACCCGAATCTGTGCCGTGGTTTGTGAATACCGGATGTTTTCCAGAAGAATTGCCGGGTTTACCACTGCTCGAGAAATAGAATTTGGCATCAAATTGGTACTGGTACCACTCCAATTTCGATAGCTCCGTATCGTATGGCACCAACGAATTAAAGGAGTTGAAAGCTCGGTTGCAAGAATTGGTGGATAGAGGTTTTGCTCGCTGAGTTTCTCACCTTGGGGTGCGCCAAGATTGTTCGTGAAAAGAAGGATGGAACCATGCGGTTGTGCATCGACTATCGTCGACTTAATAAAGCGACGATAAAGAACAAATATCCGTTACCACGTATCGATGACTTGTTCGATCAAGCTGAAGGAGCCTTAGTGTTCTCGAAAATAGATTTGAGATCGGGCTATTATCAATTGCGAATCCGAGATTGGACGTACCCAAGAGCGCCTTCGAACAAGATATGGTCACTATGAGTTCCTAGTGATGCCGTTTGGGCTCACTAATGCCCTGCGGTATTTATGGATTTAATGAATCGGATCTTGAGACCATATTTGGATCGATTAGTAGTCGTGTTCATTGATGACATCTTGGTCTATTCAAGAAATGAGACCGAACATCTTGAACACTGCGGTTAGTCTTGCAAATTTTACGGGATAAGCAATTATATGCTAAGTTGACAAGTGTGAGTTACGGTTAAGAGAGGTTAGCTTCTTGGGTCATGTGGTATCTGCGATCGGGTATTCGAGTCGACCAGAATAAAATTTCAGCCATACTTAATTGGAAGCCTCAGAAATATTCTTGAGGTTCGGAGCTTTTTGGGGCTTGCTTAGGTTGTTACCGACGATTTGTAAAGGTTTCTCAACGATAGCCACGCCGATGACGGCTACTCCAAAAGGATGTTAAGTTCGAATGGACGGAGAAATGTCAAAAAGTTTCGATCAACTGAAAACTTATTTGGTGAAGCCCCAATTCTAGTGCAACCCGAGTCCGCAAAGAGTTTGTCATCTATAGCGACGCCTCCTACTTGGGTTAGGTTGTGTATTGATGCAAGAAGGTCGAGTTGTGGCCTATGCATCGAGGCAATTAAAGCCACATGAGAAAAATTATCCGACTCATGATCTCGAATTGGCGCCATCGTGTTCGCCTTAAAGATTTGGCGACATTACTTATTTGGTGAAAGGTGCCATGTGTACTCGGATCACAAAAGTCTCAAATATTTGATGACCCAAAGAGACTTAAATCTGTGACAAAGGCGTTGGCTCGGTGTTAAAGGATTACGAGTGGTCATTGACTATCACCGGGAAAGGCGAATGTGGTTGCGGATGCCTTGAGTCGTAAATCATTATTCGCTTACGAGCGATGAACGTGCACTTGTCCGTCCGATCCGATAGTGTGTTAGTAGTTGAATTGAAAGCCAAACCACTATTGATACATCAAATTCGAGAAGCTCGAGAAAGTCGACGACGAGTTGGCGCAAAACGAAATTTGAGTGTGTTACGAACAAGGACTCGAATTTCAAATCGATGATGACGATTGTTTGAGGTTCAAAAGTCGTCTGTGTGTTCCAAAGAATTGAACTCATTTCGATAATTCTGAATGAAGCCCATTGTAGCCGAATGGCAATCCACCCGGGAGTACGAAGATGTACAATGATTTGAAACGTCGGTTTTGGTGGCATGGTATGAAGCGAGACATCTCCGACTTTGTTTGAGATGTTTAATATGTCAACAAGTGAAAGCGGAACATCGGTGCCTTGAGATTACTTGACCAATCACGATACCGAGTGGAAATGGGATCGAGTCACAATGGACTTTGTATCCGGACCGCCATTGTCGACAAGTAAGAAGGATGCGGTTTGGGTCGTGGTAGATAGATTGACTAAGTCGGCCCACTTTGTCCCGTACATACGGATTTTCAATGGACAAACTAGCCGAATTGTACGTTTCTCGGTTGTGAGATTACATGGGGTGCCATTTCCATCGTGTCGGATAGAGATCCGAGATTTACCTCGCGATTTTGGAAAAAGTTGCAAGAAGCTTTGGGTACCAAGTTGCATTTCAAGACCGCCTTTCACCCCCAAACCGATGGTCAATCTGGCGGATAATTCAGATACTTGAGGATATGTTGAGATGTTGCGTCCTCGAGTTTAGTGGTTCATGGGAACGGTATTTGCCGTTGATTGAATTCGCTTACAACAACAGCTTTCAATCAAGTATTAAGATGGCACCCTACGAGGCTTTGTACGGTCGTAAATGCCGTACACCATTGTTTTGGACTGAGCTTGGCGAAAGCAAGATTTTCGGGGTGGATTTGGTTAGAGATGCTGAACAGAAAGTGAAAGTAATCCGTGAAAGTCTGAAGATAGCCTCCGATCGTCAGAAGTCATACGCGGATCTGAAGCGTAAGGATATCGAGTATCAGGTGGGTGATAAAGTGTTTCTCAAGGTATCGCCTTGGAAAAAGATACTCAGATTCGGCCGTAAGGGCAAGCTGAGCCCGAGGTTCATTGGGCCATATGAGATATCCGAAGCGAGTCGGTCCAAAGTGGCATATCGTTTGATTTTGCCCCGAACTCAAAAAGGTGCACGATGTCTTTCATGTTTCGATGCTTCGACGCTATAGATCCAATCCATCACACGTGATTAGCCCATCAGAAATTGAAATCCAAGCTAATATGAGTTATGAGGAAGAACCGATTCGTATCCTATCACGAGAAGTGAAAGAGTTGCGAAACAAGCGGGTTCCGCTAGTGAAAGTGTTATGGCTCAAGCACGGGATAGAAGAAGCTACTTGGGAGACCGAGAACTCTATGAGAGAGCGATATCCAAACCTATTTACCGGTAAGATTTTCGGGGACGAAAATCTCTTAAGTGGGGGAGAGTTGTGACACCCCTAATGTGACCCTAGTCGGAGAGTGGTTTGGGACCACGAAACCGAGTCACAAGAATAATTAGGTGTTATATTTCGTGCTTATTGTATGTGGAATTTGTATGCGTAAATATTTCGTGTCTTGATTTTTATTAATTAGGTGCAAATTTATAAGAAAGGACCCATGTGCTAGGACTTGAAAATGTGATAGGTGTATTTTTAAGTGGCCTAATAATGCATGAAGTGAAATAAATGGAGTTGCATGTCAATTATCCCATTTCCTAAGGTGGATGGCCGGCCATGACAAATTATGGGCAAGGAAAACATGTTTCCAACATGTTTGGCTAGTGAGTTATGTAGGAAGTATTATAATAAAAATAAGCATAAAAAATGAAAAAAAAAGAGAAAGATGAGCTTGGATGCCCTTGTTGCCGTGAGTAGAGGAAAGAGAGGAGAAATTTTGTCCATCCATTTTCACTTCTTGGCCGAAAATACTAAGGAAAAAGGGGGAGGATTTTTGCTTCATGCTTGGTTTAGAAGAGATCTAGAAGGAGATTTGGCTAAATTGCATCAAGATTAAGGTATGTATGAGGTTGTGTTGGGAGTTTCATGCATGTTTTGGTTGCTAACTTGATGTGCATGTTAGCCATGGCTCAAATCTTTGTTATGCCATGGAAATGGTATTTGGCCAAAGTTGTTATGGTGATAAAGCCATTGCATGCTAAGTGTGAAGCTTGATGATGATGCATGCAATGATGGATTGTCTACTATTGAGTAAGATTTTGAGTTTTCTTTTGTTCAACCATGATTGAAGTTAAAAGGGGCATGATTGTCATATTCGCCATGATGCATTCATGAGCATGATTCATGCTTCTTGCATGTTAGTTAAAATTTGTGTTTTGGATGGCTATGGACACCTTGAAATTCGCCATGCTCATATATGTATATATATGTTTGCACATGATGTTTTGGTTATGAAGGAAGTGATGAATATGTTTGTTTAAAGAAGAAGATGTTGAAGAATAATTGTGAAATTGCAAGCACATTCGGCCTAGCACACATATGAGTGCTTGATGCTATATTATAAGTTTTGAGCTACAATATGCAAAGCATTAACTAGTAAAATGCATGCTGTTTTTGTGAGGTATTAAGTGCATAATTGGCCTCAACATGTACATGAATATTCGGCCTTGGGTAGCCTATTGAAGGCCTTAGCTTTTCCTTGATGCTCGAATAAATTGTATTGAATTGCTTGATGTAGTATAAAATGTGCATGACCATTGTGTATTCAAGCTAAAGGGTGGCCATATGACCATTTAAACTCCTTGTCATATTCGCCATAAGCTAGCACAATGAGGTTTTAATAAATTGAATTTGTTTGAATTAGCTCAAGAGCTTAGAGGGCCACAATTGGACAAGGGGAAGGAGAAAGTGATCGAATAGCCGTAAAAGCCGTTCGACAACATCCGAGGTAAGTCCTCAAGAAGTGACCCTACTTGAATTATGTGAAATGATGTATGGATGTGTATTGATTATTGATTATGTGTGTATGAGTATTTGAATGATACCCGGGCTAAGTCCCGAAGGCGATTATGCTAGTGATCATAATTGTGTTTGAGCCTTAGTAACGAAAATGAAATATGTATGTCCAATGATTATTGATGTATGTGCGCATGAGAAATTGAATGATATCTGGGCTAAGCCCCGAAGACGTTAATGCTGGAAATTATATCCGGGTTAAGACCCGAAGGCAATTGTGCTAGTGGCTACATCCGGGCTAAGACCAAGGCATTCGTATGAGTCATTCTATCCGGGCTAAGACCGAAGGCATTTGTGCGTGGTTATATCCGGTTATATTCGAAGAATCTTGGGCTGGAGGTGAGTGTTGGTTGCTGTAATGAATTCAATTATGCGCTCGAAAAGCCCAAAGAATAAGGTACGTTTATATGTGCATTGGAAAGTCGACATGTTTGAGCAACATTCGCTCAATCGTCTAACGAATTTCAGCTATTGAATTGATCGATACTTTGTGAAAGTATATAATGATGAAGTGTGAAGTAAGAATGACTATGTGAATGTGTATTAATGGAATGATGCATTTGGTTATGTGAATGTATTGCTTTAATTAAAGCTGATTATATTCCTTGAGACTTACTAAGTATAAAATGCTTACCCGTTGCTTTGGCTCTCTGTTTTATAGATTTATTTCGATAGCAATCGGATTCGGGATCAATAAAGTCGAAGTCATCCACACTATCAACGCCTCTATTTTGGTATAAATTTTGTTTGAACTTTGAAATGGCATGTATAGGACTACCCCTTGTTGGTTTAAAAATGTGGTGATGTATATGTATACGGCCATGCGAAAATGGCTCGTAAAAGGAAGCATGAACTTAGACTATTTTTGGTTTGTATGTATATATATGGTGTCATGATGTGATTATGGATTGGAAATGGGAATGTTGGTCACATGATCAGCCATTGGTATGGTTAAAATGATCATATATGAACCTATGTATGGCAAGACTAGTTGGTTCATGGAGACTACAAAATAGGTAAGACCTACCTTAAAACAGAAGCTGCCAGCTGCAGTGACGTGAATGTGAAAAATCACCAAAATTTGTAGGAATGGTATTAAATAGTGAATAAGCTATGTAAATGAACCTTGATGAGTCTATTTTCATATGGAAGAAACGAAATGGTCATAGGAGTTACAAGTTAAGAGATATGAAAGCTATTGTGAGACAGGGCCAGAACGGTTTCTGGGTCCCCTGTTGCAACTTTAAAAATTTACTATAAATTATCGAGAAATAATTAGGAGTCATGCCTTATATGTACAGATTCCATTTTGAGTCTAGTTTTATTAGAAACAAACGACACCAGTATTAAAGCCCTGTACAGAGAGATATTCAAGTTATAGCGCGCGAAGATCAGAGCAGTCGATCCCTATAACATGGGTGACTTTAACTAATAAACTGTACCAATTGGCCCAACCAAAAATTCTAGAAATAAATCCATGGATGGATATATGAGTCTAAATTCAGGGAAAATTTACGAAACCAGTTTCCGAGTTTTGAAACTCGAGATATGATTTTTAAGGCGATGGTGACGCAGTTTTCCAGCCTGACTGGAAATGTCAAATTGGTGGCAAAACATGTGAACTTGGCTTGTTAACCCCTCGTGTCCGACACCGGCGATGGTCTCGGGTTCGGGGTGTTACAAATTTGATATGCTGATGAAATAAGTAAATTTTATTAATTTAGATTATGTAACACCCCGTACCCGAGTCCGTTACCGGAGTCGAACACAAGGTGCACACAGACCAGACTTAATTGTTTTCACAGTCCATAAAAAAAATTTCCAGACTAGCTGGTTACTGCGTCACTGTCACCTTAAAAATCATATCTTGAGTTTTAAAGCTCGAAAATCAGTTTCGTAATTTTTACCTGAAACTAGACTCATAAGTCCATCAACATAATTTTCTCTAGAATTTTTGGTGGGGCCAATTAGTACAGTTTATTAGTTAAAGTCTCCCCTAATCCAGGGTTCGACTACACTGACCTTCACGCATTACGATTTGGATATCTCCCTGTACAGGGCTTCAATACTGATGCCGTTTGTTTCTATAGAAACTAGACTCAGAGAGGAATCTATACATATATGGAATGACTCCTAATTATCTCTGGTTAATTTATAATAAATTTCTAAAGTCGGAATAGGGGATCCAGAAACCGTTCTGGCCCTGTTTCACGAGAACTTTAATATCTCTTAACATATAACTCATATGAACGTTTCGTTTCTTCCATATGAAAGTAGATTCATCAAGGTTCATTTAAATAATTTATTCACTAATTAATTCCATTCCTGCTATTTTTAGTGATATTTCACATCCACACCACTGCTGCTGTCAGCATCTGTTTTCAAGGTAACTTTACCTATTTCGTGGTTTCCATGGACCAACTAGAGTTTTGTCATACATAGGTCCACATATGATCATATTTAGCCATTCCAAGGGCTGATCATTGCCCAACACTTCCATTCCAGTCCATAGTCACATCATAAAACCATATATATACATAAACACAAATGGTCTAATGCCATACTCCACTTTTACGAGCCATTTTCGCATGGCTGTACACACATACATCACAAAACGTACTTGAAAAACAGCAAAGGGTAGTCCTATACATGCCATATCCAGAGTTCAACTAAAAGAGTACCAAAGGGCTTTGATAGTGTGGATGACTTCGACTTCGATGATCCCGAATCCGATAGCTAACGAGCAAAATCTATAAAACAGAGAGCCAAAGCAACGGGGTAAGCATTTTAATGCTTAGTAAGTCTCAAGTAATGAAATCAGCTTTGACTAAAGTATTACATTCACATAGCTAAATGAATCACTTTAGTAATACACATTCTCATAATCATACTTACTTCACACTTCATCAACATATACACACACAAGGTATCAACCTATCTAATAGCCGAAAGTTCGTTAGTCGATCGAACGAACACTATTTCAAACGAATCGACTTTTCCGATGCACATGTAAACATACCTTATCGTATGGGTTTTTCGAGCGTATTAATTGAATTTATTACAGCACCAAAACGCTCACCTTCAACCGAGCTTCTTCGGAATTTAGCCGGATATAACCACAAGCACAATTGCCTTCGGGTCTTAACCCGGATTTGGTAACTTGCACAAATGCCTTCGGGTCTTAGCCCGGATATAACAACTCGCACGAATGCCTTCGGGTCTTAGCCCGGATATAATCACTAGCATAAATGCCTTCGGGACTTAGCCCGGATATAATCACTAGCATAAATGCCTTCGGGACTTAGCCCGGGTATCATTCAAATGCTCATGTACACATATATCAATAATCACGACACATCCATATTTCATTCTCGTTACTAAGGCTCAAACACAAAACATTTATCAAACCTTTCCAATTTCGGCTCAAAAGCCACACACAAAGGCATGATTTTGATTTGTTTATTACATAATCTAATTAGACCGTAATCTAAGTTCCATTACTCGAAAACTTACCTCGGATGTTGTCGAATGATTCCGATGGCTATTCGACCACTTTTTCCTTCCCTTTATCGGATTTAGCTCCCCTTTGCTCTTGAGCTTAATTTAACAAATAAATTGATTTAATCATTTGAGCATCGAAAGAGGAATTCAAGGTACTTAGCCCACATATTTTCATTAGACATTAAAGTCACATATGTACGGAAATCATGAATCAACTCAACACATTAGTTAGTACTCTCCTTAGCGAATTTTCTAAGCCAAGAATAGGCATCAATATGCTTGCCTCTAACCGAATGCATGCACACCAATTCCTCTCATGTGGCGAATATGCATGTCCATGTTGAGGCCAATTATACACTTAATACCACACAAAACAGCATACATTTTACTAACTAACGATTCCATATTGTAACTCAATACGCATCAATCATTTCCTTCATAACCGAAACATCATCATAAGTAAATATATACCTTGAGATAGTATATATGTCATACCAATACATCATGTGCAAACATATATACATATATATATGCTAGAGCCGAATCTCAAGTTGATTGTAACTAAACATGAACATAAATCCAAAACACAAATCTTACTTTCCATGCAATGAGCATAAATCATACTTATGGATGTACCATGGCCGAATACATCACAACACCATAATTTTTTGGTCATGATTAAACAAAGAACTTAATGTCTTACTCAAAAATACTAAAAAGAAAGTCCAAGAGCCATCAATCCACCATCACATGTATCATTAGCAAGCTTCATATTTAACATGCAATGGCATTAACACAAAATCCACCTTGGCCAAATACCATCCCCATGATATAACAAAGATTTGAACCATGGGCTAATAAGAGCATCAAGCTATCAACTAAAAACATGCATGAATCTCATGGCACAACCTCAAACATACCTTAATCTAGATAGAAGTATGGCCAAACCTCCTCCTAATCCTCTTCCAAACCAAGCATGAAGCAAAACTCCTTCCTTCTTCCTTAGTATTTTCGGCCAAAAGGAATGAAAAAGGATGAACAATTTTTTTTCTTTGCTTTTCTTCAACTCACGGCAAAGGGGAGGGGGAGAAGCCTTCACACACATTTTTTTCATTTTTTTATTACCATACAACTTATTTTATTTATTCCAACATAAACCACTTACAAAACATGTTTCATGACATGTTTTGCCCATCCCCCTTTGTCATGGCCGGCCACTAGTTCTTAAATGGGGAAATTTGACATGCAAACCCCTCATTTTTTGCATGCATGATCAACTAGTCATCACACATTTCCCCATCATGCTTCCAAAGTTTACTACTAGGTCCTTTCTAGTGAAATTCACATTTATAACTCTAAATCAAAACATCAAAAATGTCACACATGAGTTAACACACATTATAGGCATCAAAATAAATTTTAAATTATTTTTATGCCTCAGTTTTGTGGTCCCGAAACCACATTCTGACTAGGGTCGTTTTAAGGCTGTCACAGATTAAGATAAACATGATTCGAGTCTTGATCGGGGTAAGGATAAAGTTTACGAGGATTAAGCTCGTCTTTATCATTTTGTATCAAGGTAAGTACATATGTAAATAATGTGTTAACGAAGTTTACTTTAAAATACTTTGATAATATACATGTATATTTGGCTTATTGTTGTTATGTATCTGTAGTCTATTTGTTTCCATGATTGTATAAATGATATATTGTCTGAGTAAATTACATTGCGAGCAAACATGATGCTATTCGTTTAGATGTGGAATCCCGTTGAACATTAGACATAGCATAGGATACAAAGGGGCATGCTACAAAACTTATGTGGTCTGAACTCTTGAGTTGAGTCTGAGTTCATGAGATGAATGCTATAGGTGACGTAGGTCTGGGTACTGACTTTGTGTACAAGCTCTGAGTGGCTTAATGAGCAAACGTTACATGATAGTTATGGGATCTGGATCTTGACTTGATAAAAAGGCCCGTGAGTAGCTCAAATGAGAGCGTTTCATAGCACGAGGTAGCCCTGAATTCTTATATGGCATGTAGACGCAAATTTCCCCACGTATCCATATGTATTGTAAGAGTTTAACGGGTAACACGAAGATTGAGTTGGTGAAAATTCAATGAGGTACGTAAACAGAACCCATGGATAGGGCTTGAGCCCGTGATAAGATGCCTTAAAGTATAAGTGAAAGAAAGGAAGAATAAGATCGAGAAGTCTATGTAATATCCTGAATTAGGGCTTAATCAGAATAGTGGTTTTGTGACCATAAATCCGAGATAGAAATAATTATTTTACAATGATTTTGATGTTTATGATATGATTGCATGATTGTGTGAAAATTTCGTGATGAAATTCTATGCCTAAAGTGCTTAAATTGAAAGTAGGGACTAAATCGAATAAGTTGCAAAACTTGCATTCTAGAAGTTTTTAGTATGAAATTGTTCTGGAATATTATTGAGGAGGTCTTAAATAGCAATTTGACCAATTTTAAGTTCATGGACAAAATTAGGACATGGAAGGAATTTTGGAAAGTTTAGTAGTAAGGGTATTTTGGTCATTTAGTTATTAAAATGAATTAAAACAAAATTAAAAGCTAATTTTGTCCATCTTCTTCATTAGGCCGAAATTTCAAGGGTTCTCCATAGCTAGGGTTTGTTTCAAGCTTCCAAGCTCCATAGTAAGTGATTCCAAGCCCGTTTTAATGTTCTTTACGTTTTGGAATCCTTAAGCTCGATTAAGCTAATGCTAGCAATAATTCAACCTAGGGTTTATATTTGGAAAAATACCCATAGGTGAAATTTGTGTATTTTGATGTTTTATGATAGAATATGGGGTTTTAAATTATGTTAGACAACTTGTGCTACTCGGTTTTTAGTGAAAACGAGTAAAAGGGCTTAATCGGCAAAAATACCTAATAGTCACAAGTATATGTTAGAGAGAGAATTTGATGTTGCCATAGAAGGGAAAAGTGATCAGCATGTTATAAACATAAGAATAAGGAATAAAGTTTAATTCCCGAGCCTAGGGGCAAAAGTGTAATTATGCAAAAGTTTAGGGGGCAAAAGTGTAATTTTTTTTAAAGTTCGTATTAAATGCTGTTTTGATACATGTATGTATTAAATAAGATTAATTTGGTATTATAGATCAAGAAAGACGAGATTCAAGTCGTGATCGAGGAAAAGAAAAGATTGTGGACTAAATTGCAAAATCTTTATATTTTGGTACCAAGGTAAGTTCATGTGTAAATAATGTAGCATAAATGTTATTTTTAAGTTATTAATGTTAATTATATGATATGCTGATTTTTAATCGTGAAATATTATGCTTTGTGGTTAATGTTGAGTAATATGCAAATTATGTTTACTACTTGATAAATATGAATTGCTACCGAGTATCGGTTCCGATATGCCATGGAAGACGGCAAATGTGAGATCAAGGGAAAAAGCCCGTTTGAACCAGGAATAGATTAGGATACAAGTGACATGCCACTAGGATGGTTGAGCATCCGAACTCGTTGAGTTGAGTCCGAGTTCACTTATGGATGCAAATGTCCGAACTCGTTGAGTTGAGTCCGAGTTCGTGAGATGTAACTAGGCATCCGAACTCGTTGAGTTGAGTCCGAGTTCATTTATGGATGCGAACGCCCGAGCTCGTTGAGTTGAGTCCGAGTTCACTTAAGGGCGGGTTACATGATTTCTTGATTACATATGTGGCACTTATGTGCAAATTATCCATGTATCCGAGTTATATTCCGATGTGTTCAACGGGTGAAATTTCTAGTTTAATGGAAGAGCACTTAAGATATAAGTGACGTTTTGGGTAAGTGTTGTGAAATGGACACTTTGGACAGGTATGTTCTTAACCCTCGGGTTGAAAATAGATACAACAACGATAAGGTGGTAAGATGATGAATGATGTTTAAAGATGTGATATATGTTTTGGTGGTACCATGCTAAAGTTGTTTGGTATATTTGTATTGTTATGTTACTTGTTATTTACATATGAACTTACTAAGCATTTATGCTTACTCCTTCCTTTTCATTCACTGTAGTTTTGAACAAGTGGCTCGGGAATCGGGACGGTCGAAAGTTCGATCACACTATCCAAAGGACTTTTATCTTGGTAAATGGCTTGTACAACTACTTAAGTATGGCATGTATAGCAATATACCTATTTTGTGTAAATAATTTTATGATATGGCCATGTTTGGTTGAGAAAATGTCTGATATTGATAAGTCATGGTGATGGCTAATTTAGATCATGTTTGATATCATAGAAGTTTAACAGTTATCTAGTTCATAAAAATTCATGGAAAGATGAAACTTGCCTTAAAATGAATATTTGCTGCAGCAATGACATGAATTTGAAAAATCACTAAAAATAGTATAAATAGAGCTAAATGATGAGTAAGTTATGAAATTGAATCTTAATGAGTCTATTTTCATATGGATTGAACAAAACAGAATATAAATTATATTTTATGAGATATTTAAACTTTTGTAAACAGGGCGAGTGATTTCGGATCCCCTGTTCGACTTTAAAATTCATAATAAATTTTACTAAAATAATTAGAAGTTGTTATTTATATGTACAGATTCCTTATTGAGTCTAGTTTTAATATAAACAAACCTCATAGTCATTGAAATTTTTATAGAGATATATCGATTCGTAATACACAGAGGTCGAGCGATGAACCCCTGAAATAGGGATACTTTAATTAATAAACTGTACTAATTGGCCCAATAAAAATTCTAAAAAAATTAGTAAATAGATATATGAGTCTAGATTCAAGGAAAATTTACGGATCTTGATTTCGAGTTTTGTAACTCGAGATATGATCTTTCTTGTATCTGTGACACGAGTAGCTAGAAAACTGTGAATGTAGAAACAAATGATTTGAAGTTCTTAAATTGATAAATTATGTTCGGTAACCCCTCAAGCTCGACTCCGGTGATGGTCTCGGGCGTGGGGGCGTTACAGTCTAAGTGATGTAAATCTATTACGCCTGTCAATTTATTGTTTGACAAATATGTTTTCTTTTAATTGCACATTATTTGCATATATGTACTTACTAAGCTCCCATACTTACCCTCCTTTCTTTTCTTTCCATATAGTGCTGCCAAGCTAATCGGGGATCCAGTAACGTCAAAAGCTTCGATCACACTATCACTTAAGGCCTTGGTATAGCTAGTTTCCTTGTTTTGTTTTCTGGCATGTATAGGGAATCTAATCTTTGTTTAGTGTTTTTGTTTGTTAGCCATAATGTGTTGGCTCATATGATGATTATGATACTCATTTTGTATAAGGCCATGGATGATGGTCAGTACTCATTTTGATTTATAAATAGATGATGATGTTTTCATGGATGAGTAAATTGCATTAATGGAATGTTGTCCATTGTGGTTATTTTGGCTATATGATGTGCTCTTATGTTAGTGTAGAATGATTTTTGTGCATGTTACATAAGAAAGGGTGACAAAAAGGTTTGGTAAATAGCCTTAATTTGTCCACATGGGTAGGCACATGGGCTTGTGTCTAGGCCATGTGTGACACACGGTTTACCACATGGGCGTGTGAGATGGCCGTGTGTCCCCTGCACATAAGAATTGTAAGTCAGTATGCATGGTAGTAAACATACGGGTAGAGACATGGCCGTGTGTCTCAGCCGTGTGAAGGGCATGGCCTAGCACACGGGAGTGTGCCTTGGCCATGTGGTCGTTAAGGATTACTGACGTCAAAAACAGTATGTCCAGGTTTTTGCACATAGGCTAAGACACGGGCGTGTTCCAGGCCGTGTGAAAACCCCTGTAGGTGTGCATTTAAAATTACTTCCACACAGGTATGGGACACTGGCATGTCCATATATTGCTTAGGCCGTATGAGCCACATAGGTGTGTTGCTCCTCCTGCACGGGCGTGTGCCCCTGTGTTAAAAGTTATTTTCAGAGTTCATTTTTAGAACCCGGATTGATCCCGAATGGGCTTCAATGTATGTTTTAAGTCTTGTAAGCTCTTATTAAGGAGTTTATAAATAAAATTGAAAAAGTTTTAATTTGACCATGATTTGGTGTTATAAGAACGTTTATATGCATAAGTTTAAGTTAGGTAATGCCTCATTTTCAGACCCGTCATGGGACCCAGGGTACGGGGTGTTACAGAGAAGCAATCCAGGTTTTTTTCTTACTCTTTTCAAATTTAGTTTTTCACTAATCTTTGTTGTCATGATAAGTTGCAGGATAAGGGAATTACTAATCGCTTGGAGAATTTAGAAGAATAGGAATCTTTTCATCTTCCAAAACATTAATTGAATGGCCTATGAGATTATTAAAACCTCTGCCAGTTGAGCTCAACATTTTGAACCATTCCTAATTGGAGCCAAATCTATTGCATCCAATTCGAAAATTCATCACCACATTGCAGATAATTAGGTTCACTTATTTTCTGATGGAGCAGTGGCTAGAGATTCAGGAAATGCTTCAATGGGAGGCGTGGTTCGAGATTGGGTTGGCAATTGAATTTTAAGGTTCACTCATTATCTGGATAGATGTTCACCTTTGGAGGTAGAACTTTAGGGTATCCTTGATGGAATTCTCATTGTTTTAAGCAAGGGTTATAAGAAAATCCAGATTCAGATTGATAATCTTGAAGTGGTAAGGGCCTTGTCTTTTAAAGAAACAGTGGATTCCGGTATTACCTTATTCAAAAGAGTTAAACGACTTTTGCGCTCTGAAGGCCAATGGGAAATTAAGTATGTTCCTAGGGAGTGTAACTTAATTGCTGATCACATGGCAAAGATTAGTCTCTCTTAGCAGACACCCCTCCAGTTATTTGAAGTATTTCCTGATTTGATGGTTACGACTATTCAACAAGACAAAGCCTTTAGAGTCTTTTAGGAGGTTTTAAGTTGTAATACTGTTTACATTTTTCACCAAAAAAAAAAAAAAACTAGTACACACATAATTTTTAGGCTTAATGCTCAGTTTGACCCCTGAATTATGCCTATTTTTCTATTTTGGTAGTTAAACTTTTTTGTCCCAGATTGATGCTTAAACTTTCATTCTGTTACCCAATTCAACCTTTTTTTTTTGTAACAGTGTTAAAAAAATGGTCGTCATATGGTGCCAATCAAAATGAACCATGTAGTACATCCAATCAATCACAATTTGCTATGTGGTAATTAAGTTTATTTAAAATAAAAATATTAAATTTAAATTAAAAAAACCCTTGACTTTGACTCACCATTGATCACTATTAATCAATGTTTACTAGCATCGATTACTGTTGACCCTCCACGTGACATTATTAGAACACGCCACATATATTTTTTTAATATTTTATATATTATATTGATTAAAATGTAAAAATAATATGTAATACATAAATAATTCAAAAAATTAAAAAGACTTAAAATTTATAAAATTCTAAAATATATAAATATAAATTTCAAAAATTCAAAATAATAAAAATTATAAAAAATATTTAAATTTTAAAAATTAAAAAAAGACCATGAATTTTCAAAAATAATATTCTAAAAAACTTGACATAAGTTTTAGTTTTTCAAAATTGTAAATTCTAAGAATTCAAAATAATATATCTAAATTCAAAAGAATTTAAGTTTTTTCTAGAATATATATCTGAAAATTTAAGTTCTCTTTTTAAATTTAAATACTTTTTAATTTTTATAAAATTATTTTGACTTTAAGAGTTTTATAATTATTTTGCAAATTTTTTTTTAAATTGTTATATATTATATATGTTTTTTAGTTTTTAATAAATAGAATATATATAATATTAAAAAAAACAAAAAAGGATACATGGCACATTCTAATAATGATATGTGGATGGTCAATGATAGTCAACATCAGTCAATGGGGATCAACGCCAATCAACCGTCGAAGCAGTGAGTCACAGTTAAAAGTTTTTCTTAAATTTAAATTTAATATTTTAATTTTAAATTAAGTTAATTGTTATGTGACATATTGCGATTGATTAAATATGCCACGTGACACATTCTGATTGGTTCCATATGACGATCGTTTTTTTAATACTATAATAAAAAAGGTTGAACCCAATAATTAAATGATAATTTAAATATTAATTTAAAATAAAAGAAATTTAGATATCAAAATAAGAAAATAAACCTAGTTGAAGAGACAAATTAAGCATGGGGGAGAGTCCCTTGCCTAAACCTTAGGGCTTTAGCCTTCATTAACAAGACTTAATAGGCTTGAACTAAAATTTTAATTTTTTAAAATAAAAATGAAGAGAATTTAAATTTTAAACATTTAAAATATAAAAATTAAGGGTAAACTACAAAAATAGTCACTTTTGTTTATCTCAGGTTACATTTTAGTTACCTATGTTTGAAATGTTACGTTTTAGTCACTTATATTATTATTTTGTTACGAAGTGATCACTCTTCCGTTAAATTATGTTATCTCCCTAACGGTAATCCTACGTGGTAGTCCAACTAGATATTAAGTGCCAACTTGGATTTCCAAATAGGATGTGAATAGATTTTTGATTAGATAAATTTAATTAATTAAATATTTTAAACCCTAAATCTTAGTAGAAAAAACCGTTCATCTCCTCTATTTTTTTTAGCTTTCTTTTTCATTTGACTAAAAAAATTTATTATCATTAGAATTTTTTATTCATGTACAAAAACAAAAGAGGATTCAATGGAGAATCCAGGTATGTCTTTTTACCGACAATTTTATGTTCTAAGACTTAAAATCAAGTGGCTTGTTTGCTCAATCCGATTTTTGTTTATTTGTTTGTTTGTTCTAAGAAAAATTTATGTCTTATTCACATTCTTGAATAACTGGTTTCTTCACGTTGAGGCATTTTATGTTTTGTGTTTTTGCCCATGTGGGTACTTTTAGAGATGATCGAAAGAGTATGTTTCATCATGCTTAAATTGTTTGCATCTAGCTCTTTGGTGTTTATCTTCCTGTTGGTTGCTAAAAAAAGAAGTTTAATTCTTTACATGTAGCTGACATTTAAGCTCTTTGATATTGGAACTTATTTTTTTGGTTTTTCTAACCATTTTTCCTTTATTTAGGGTTTCGTTTTCTTTTTGTTCGTCGTTGAAATAGAATTTTTGCAGAAAGGAACGAACATTTTCTTGAGACACAAACAGATTTTTTTGTTTAAATTCACAGTACTGTGTCAGATAAGATAGTATGAGAGCTTAATTTGCTGATTTTCAGCTTTGGATATTCTTCCATGAGAAATATGTGTTCTTGATTTTCAGTTCCTTTGCGTGAATCTGACCTACGGGTTTATAAGTTTCGCTTTTGTTTTACTTAGATGAAAGCCATATACTTAAAAAGTTTGTCTTTTTCTTTCAAAAAGTGAAAACAGTTTCTTAATCTTTGAAGCCCAAACCATCATTCCCGGTGAATTATTGTATCAAAGCCCGATGTAAAGCGGGTTTTATATTCGCCATAATTGCAGCTAACAATAAGCTTCACCTTCATTTCTCGATTGAAAACATGCAAAATTTTGTGGTCGTTCTTGTATCAAGCTTCTTTGTAAACCTGGTTTCTTCCTGAATTTCATTTGTGCTTGTTCTTGTAAATTTTCATATCTTTCTTGTGTTCGTTTAAATGCATGAATATAAGTACATAAATTTTTATGGATTTAAATTTAAATTTAATATGTGTGTGTCTGTTTACATTGTTGACATGGGTCATATTATGTTATTTGCAATGCGATACTAGTTCAGGCTAAGATTATGAAACAGAAAAATACATGGTTTACTTAATTACATGTTACTGCTAGTGAAAAGAGCCTTCCTTTTTATTTTTATTTTGCAATGATCATCTTATTTTTAATATAATTTATATAGCTTGAACTTAATCATTTATAGATACTGTGGTTGCTCAATTTTTGTAATGAACTGTGATTGCTCAATTTTTGTCGCTGTCCTAGCAAAACAAACCTTATTTTTTGTCAGTCCTTTATGCTTATGTTTCAGCTTTTCATTTTAACTCAGGTGTAGTTTGATGCAAGTGTATAAAAAATAATTGATTTAAATATGTATATAATGTTAACTTCACTCTAATTGTCCAAGTAAAGATTGAAGTTTCCCAATTTTGCCACAATGTGTTAACAATTTGCACTTGTAATTTATAGTTGTTGTCAAAATGTCTCTTAATGTGCATATTTATGCTGTTCAAATGTAACTTATAGCTGCTGTCACAATGTATCTTAATGCGCATATTTATGTTGTCAAAATGTGAATAATGACTATTGTTTTCATGTTCTAGATTGTGTATTTTAATGATGTCTAAATGTGAATATCGATTGCTATCTGAATGTCCTAAAATGTTCATGAATTCATTAGTGGTGTTTTTTGAAATTGAACTGAAGTTGATATAATGTTTTTTCAGGTTTGAATTGTTGTGCAATTTGTTGATACTAATATAATGTTTTATTTTCCTTTTTTGGTTTAGGGTTTGATGTTGAACAAAATACTTTAGGGGGAGATTTTGGAGGAGAAGCGTCTGACTCAGATGATAGTTCATATAAAGCTTATGAGTCAGGTACTTCTTATTCTGATTCTTTTGAGTCTGATGGTGATAGGGTAGATGAACCAGAGGTTGAACTAGTAGGTGAAATGATACAGAAGGGGTTAGACCACTTACTTGGTTCAAGTTGTTGGGGTTTAGAAGATGATTTTAATAGTAACAGTGATGATGATTTGAATAATGATGTGGATTATGATAAATATGAGAATAAAAAGTACCCTCTATTCAATCCTCAAACTGATATGAGGAACCCTATATTGATAAAGGGTTTGGTTTTCCCTAGTAGAGACATTTTAAAAGATGCAGTTAAATAGTATGGGAGGATAAATAGGGTAGTAACCAAACTAACTAGGAATGACAAGCTTAGGGTGAAAGCAGTCTGTGTACCTAGTTGTACATGGACGTTGTAGGCATCCAAATTAAATCCCAAGGATCCAATGGATGGGAGTTGGAAAATTAAGACATTAGTCAACCACCATAAGTGTGGCAAGGTAATGAAAAATAAAAATATTACTTCAAAGTGGATGGCTAGACATTATTTACACAAATTTCAAGTTGATCTCAATTATTCCTTAACATCTTTTCAAAATGATATTAAGGTGGATTTTGGAACAATAGTGTCTCGGACTAAATGTATGAGGGCTAAGATTAGGGTTCTGGAACTAGTTCAAGGGAATCACAAAGCCCAATATGCCAATACATACGATTATTTACTTGAGTTAAGGAGAAGCAACCCTGGTACAACAACCATCTGTAAATTAGACTGTAGGCTATTTCAGAGGCTTTATATATGCCTTGAAGCATGCAAGTCAGGTTGGTTAATTTGTTGTAGGAGAATTATAGGGTTAGATGGGTGTTGGCTTAAGGGATATTATGGTGGACATTTGCTTGTTACTGTTGGGGTTGATGCCAATAATTATATATATCCAGTTGCTTTTACTGCAGTTGAGAGTGAAAACAAACAATCATGGTTTTGGTTCCTCGAGTTGTTATAGAGGGATTTGGAGATTGACAACTCCTACAATATATGCTTCATGTTTGACAAACAAAAGGTACTATAAAGTCATAGTATACGCTAAATTGTTTATATAAAAATGATTGCTTATCATGTTGTTTTAATTGTTTTCTGTGGTTTAATAGAAGCGATTTCTTTGTTGTTCCCTAATGTGAAGCAAGAAATTGTGCCAGACATCTTTACAACAATTTTAAAAACATAGAAGGATTTAGAGGCCAAGTTATGCGTCTCACTTACTGGAAAGCTGCTAAAGCAACTTTTCCAAGACAATTTGAAGAAGCAATGTCTGAAATGAGGTCACTATCAAAATCTGCTGAGGCTTGGCTGCGTGACAAGGATCCAAGGACTTGGTCAAGAGCCCATTTCTCAACCAGATGCAAATTTGATCTACTATTGAACAACAACAACGAATGTTTCAACAAGGTTAAAATTTATTTTTTAAATCTAACCATTTATCACTTCATGTTGTATAATTATTATGGAGTTATTTAAGGACTTACTCTCCTCTCATTACAGATCATTTTAGAAGCTAGAGATAAACCTATCCTAACGATGTTGGAAATAATTAGAAGAAAAGTCATGACTAGGTTGGTTTCTATGAGAGAGGCTGCTGAGAAGTATCCTGGACCTTTATGTCCAAGGATACAGAAGAAGTTGTTTGAAATTGCTAGTCAGTCCAATAAGTAAGTTTTGCTAACTCTTTTTTACTTAGCTTGAATTCTGTTACTTGAATGGAAAAGTTTTTAACTTTAAAATGTTACTTTGTTTGTAGTATATGGCCGGTATATGCTGGAAACGAGAAGTATGAGGTAGACTGTGGATTAGGCAACAAGCATGTGGTTGACCTCTTCAACTCCTCCTGTTCATGCAGAAAATGGGACTTATCAGGAATCCCATGTAAGCATGTTGTTTCTTGCATGCAATTACTTGCTGTGAGCCCTGAAACTTACATCAATACATGTTCTACTGTCACTACCCAGTTGAATATTTACAGCCACTTGATTAACCCTGTAAAAGGTAATAGCCTTAAAACTCTAAACCTTTATGAAATATTACTTATTTATAAAATGTTTTTGACATCTTTAAATTTTTTTGTATAGGTCCTATACAATGGGAACATGTGAGGGACATGGAACCCATTATTCCTCCTATAATTAGAAGGCCCACAGGAAGACCCAAACAAACAAGGAGGAAGGAAGTAGGTGAAGCAAGAAAGAGTGGACCAAAATTAAGCAAGATAGGACAGCAAGCTAACTGCACAAAATATGGCAAACCAGGCCATAATACAAGGACTTGCAAAAGGATTGTTGGGGGTATCCAAATGACAAGCCAATCATTGAGCCTACAAATTTCGAACCAAGCCACTTCAATGGATAACACATCAAGCCAACCATCCTTAACGCAACAAAGCTCAAACCTTACAGCAAATTTTAGGGCCAAATTACCTTTCAAAAGGAAATTTGTTTTGTGAATAAAGAATATATCTTTTTGGAAGGGTTGTTGAATCATGTTAACAATAGTTAGATTATACATTTTGTCTTAATAGAGGGTTTGAAACAATTTTTTTTTGAAATGTTAAACTATTGGACAATTACTTGAGAAATGTTAGATTATACATATTCTCTCAAAAGGGAGTAAAATAGTTCAACTCTTATTACATCTTTTAAGGATATCATCTATATGCCATTTTTTGCCTCACTATGCATTATGTTCGACTCTTTTAAGGATCTTATTTGCATATCTCATAAGTTTATTTTCATCCTCACACTAATATATATAGATAAACTAAAATATATATCTTGTACAGCAAACTTATAGAGTAAAATTTTCATAAACTATAAGTGTGGTATTCATGGTAAGGACAACCACATGTGAAATTAAAATTGATTACTTTCATTTTGTAGACCAAATAAACAACCAATTGAAGTAAAAAATATATATAAATACAGGATCAAAGTAATGCAGTGCCTGTTTATTTCTTTCTCTCGTTTTTACAATGCCAATTAAGTGAAAATAATTGTTAACTACGAGACAAAAGATTCTGATTTTTCTAGCATGAAATTGCTCATATTATTTGGTAATTAATTTCAAATTTACATGTCTGTTTCATATTTTATTTACACCTATGATTTCTTCCTCGTCCTCTTCAACCTTGTTAGCTTCTTCTAATCATCTCTTAGTAGGAGTGGATCGACAATGCATAAGCATAAAAAGTATTTGTAGGTGGGACTACAGCAACTTGATCATCAACAAACGTAAATTCTCAATCTTAAATCTGAGCTCTCCTTCAGGAAGCTATTTCCCACAGTGCCATCCAAGGCAAAACAAACGTAATTAGACTTAGGGGAAACGAGGAAGGTTGAATGAAACTATGACACAATGGTTAAGAAATACTCATAGGGGTGAACTTATTAAAAAGTGGAGCTATCAGAACAGGGTAAATTATCATCATTACAAGAGAAAGTACAAACATAAATGCCCAAAGATAGATAGCCAGATAAGGACCTCCACTCTGTAATCACAAAATAAAGATTCACCATAGTCAGAGAAGGATAACAATAATAGCAAAAAGACTAGAGAGTAATTAAGACCATAAAATCTCGTTGTTAAGCTAACAATTGTCTGATTATAATAGAATGGACCGGTACTATTTGACCAGAGAGACCAAATGCTAGAAATGTACACAGTTTTACCTGTACTATGACAATACTAGCAGAAACAATGGGTGGACCAAGTATAATAGCAAGACATATTCCTTTGATAAGGTCCTTAAAGAATAACCATATTGTTTGCTGCCAAACATATGAGAAAATAATTAGGAACAACAAGATAAGTGTGATCTTAAAATTAAAAAAGAAGTTCCAAAAATAGCAATAAATAAAGAAACAAGAAAGAGATTTAGCGATTAAGAATACGAACTTTATTGAAACCATGGCGGGCCTCGATTACAAAAGTTGAATAAACAGAAAAGGGTAGGCCAGTGATCTGCAATATAAAACCACAAATAAATGGTCTGTGATAACTTACACAAAATGACAATTGTATTAAGGGATGCAGAAGACAAAGAAAAGATCATGAACTAGCTTGTGGCCATATCATAACACTAGCCAAAAATGAAAGGGTGTGCAATATTTCATTCTTTTCATTTAGACCAAGTAAAGGCAAGAAAATTCCTGATTTCTGCAATAAATAACAATTAATTTACAAGATAGTGACAATCAACAAAAAGGATGATCCATTTATTAAACAGAAAACAACTCACATTCCAAAACCAAGGCAATTTGCCAAAGAACAAAATTGCAGAATCTATCAAGATCGTCACAAACTCATGAACAAAATGGAAGTGGCTGCGAAATAAGAGAGATGCATCAAGGACTATATCAAATCAAGTTAAAAGGAAGCTTGATTATTCCCTAATGTAACAATGTAATCTAGTAAATGATCAATAGAAACAACAAACCAACCTCTTATAAAGACTATAGGCTCGAAACTTTTCAAATTTCTTTTGGCTGATTACTCCTTCCAATGTTTTTGGAAGAGTTGTCAATTTGAGAGCAGCATGTTGCCGTAAGTCCAAATAAGTTTCAAATAAGTACATTAATATCATAAAACATGTAATTAACAGAAGGTAAGTTGGGAGAGAAAAAGAATAGAGCACTTACAAACTCATAAATAACCATCAAATTAGTACAAGAATGAAAAAAAACTTCTTTAAGAACATAAGTAACCGAGTGATTAACAAGTCCCACAACCTGTGTCATGTACTTTGGCACAACACATTCCTTAATAAGTAGAAAAAAAAACCTAAAAGCCAAAGAGGTTGAAATGCAAAAGATAAAACCTATAAACAGGCTAAAATTATCTTACAAATCATTGGACCCTCAAAACCAATAAGGTACATTCAGTTCAATCAATAGTTTACAGCAACAAGGACTATCTAAATATTTGGAATTATCCTTTTACTTATGTTCCCAGTGTTTTTTTAGCAACCAACAGGAAGATAAACCCCAAAGAACTAGATACAAACCATTTAAGCATGATGAAACATACTCCTTCGATCATCTCTAAAAGTACCCACATGGGCAAAAACACAAAACATAAAACGCCTCAACGTGGCATAAATGCAAGTACATGTTTTGGTACTTTCGAGTGAAAATTTTCATTATCATGATTTCCAAATTTCCTACAACTTGTAAGCTACTTAATTAGTAGATCAACCCCCATCCTCTTCCGACAATCACTAAACAGGACACTTGAAAAATATGGAATGTAACATCTTGAAATAGGGCCTAAATGGAATAGTGGTTGTGAAACCACAAATATAAGATAGAAAAGTTTATTTCGATTAATTTTTACGATTTATCGAGTGATTAGATGCATGTGTTAGAGTATTGATAAGACATTTTATAGATTGCATGTATAATTTGCCTATTAGGGCTTATTTGCAGAAGTTGTTGTAACAGCCCGATTTAGGGCCTTAACGGAACGATGGTTTTAGAACCACGAATTCAAAGTCAAAAAATTTATTCCGATTAAGTTTTAAGGTTTATTTATTGATTAAAATATTGTGTAAAAATATCGTTAAGTAATTTTATTGATAAAGTGCTTAATTAGACTTTTAGGACTTAATTGTAAAAGTTGCAAAATATGTGTTCTAATTCATAAGTACTTGAATGGTAATTAGACCATTATATTTTGTTTGGACAAAAATGGGCATGAATAGGACAAAATTTTAAAGAAAGGCCTTAAGGACATTTTAGTCATTTGGTAATTAAAAGAAATAAAAAGGGAAAATAAAGCCAAAATTGACTCATCATTTTCATGGAGGCCGAAATTAGCATGGGGGAAGCCATGGATAGGGTTTTCAAGCTTTCCAATCTCAATAGTAAGTCCATTCTAGCCCCGTTTTTCAAGTTCTTTATGATTTTGGAATCCCGGTAACTTGATTAAGCTTATTCTAGCAATAATTTAAGCTAGGGTTCATATTTGGAAAAATATCCATAGGTGAAATGTGTTTATTTTGATGCTTTATGGTATAATATGAAGGCTGAAATTATGTTAAACAACTTTTGCTAAGCGGTTTTAAGCAAAAATGAGTAAAACGGCTTAATCGGTAAAAGTTATTATTGTTCATAACTATGTGTTAGAGTGAGAATTTGCTGTTGCTATAGAAGGGAAAAATGATCAGCATGTCATAAAACAAATAATAAGGGATGAAGTTTAATTCCCGAGCCTAGGGGTAAAAGTGTAAATATGCAAAAGTTTAGGGGCAAAATTGTAATTTTGCAAAAGTTTGAGTTAAGGACTGTTTTGAATAGTACATTAATTAAATAAGTAAAATATGATGTTTTAGATCCTGGAAAATGAGATTTGAATCTAGAATGGGAGAAAAATTGAAAATCGGGAAAGTTGGTAAAATGGCCCTTTTAGTATCGAGGTAAGTTCATATGTATAATAAGAATTAATTTATGCATGTTTCAATGTAAAATTGATATATTTACTATGATTTCCGAGGTGTTGAAAGTAAGTATAATTATGATGATTTAAATGTTCAATATTAATTCGACATGGAAATGAGAAAGTATGTAAGTTTGTATATAAATAGTACATTATCTTTATTATGTTTTTGTATTTCAGCATATTTTATGTATTGTAGCTGATTTTTGAATCATAATTGACTATTGGAAGTATGGAATCAAGTATTAGAAAGAGAGAGAAATCACGGTTGAACCTTCGGAAAGATTAGGTGATACAGATGGTATGTAGCTAGGTCACATGTATGGTGCTGAGTGCACATCATGTGTACAAGAGAGCTACGAGACATTATGATGTAGCTAGGTTGCATGGGTGATACTATGTGTACATCATGTAGACAAGAGAGCTACGGGATATATGTAGCTAGGTCGCATGCGTGGTTCCAGGTGAAGGACACCATGTAGACAAGAGAGCTACGAGATAAACTGGCTAGGTCACATGGGTGGTACTAAGATTTCACCATGTGTACAAGAGAGCCAAAATTATGTGTACAATCGAGCTAGGTCACATGAGTGGTGCTAAGTGAAGGCCACTATGTGTAAAAGAGAGCTTCTATTTTAAAGGTGGGCTGTGTGCGATACCATCGCGTATCTATTATTATTCCGAAGCATAACTGGGAAATTGATTAAATGAAATTGTGTATGACTTTGTGATGATAAGTGTAAGTATATACGTGTGTAACTTATGATCAATATGCTCGATATGTGATTGGAAATTGGAAAGATTGTTATGGGAAAGTGATGAATACTATTGAAGTGTGAAAGATCAAAATTGACAATAAAACTGTTCTGGATAGTTGCAGTGATGTGAATCTAAAAATTTACCAAAAATAGTAGAAATTGAATCAGAGACTAAATGAGATATGAAATTAGATCTTAATGAGTCTATTTTCATATAACAGAAACAGAGCAAGCAAAGGTGTAACAGCCCTAAATTGACCCTAGTCGGAATGTGGTTTCGGGACCACAAAACCGAGTCATAAAATTTAGTTAAAATTTTATTTGCATACCTTATATGTGTGGTAGTACTTGTATAAAAATTTGATGTTTTAATTTTTATCTTAGGAATGTGAATCTTGCTTGAAAGGATTTAGTTGAGGGACTTAGAAAATTTGATAGGTAAATAAGTAAGGACCAAATAGTATTGAAATATGAAAATTTGGGTTTGCATGTCAAAATGCCCCAAACTATGTTGAGTGGTGGCCAAGCATGGCTTCATTCTTCCAAGGTTATGTTATTTATTATTTAATATTGGTGAGTAATTAAAATAGAGAAGAAATAAAGATTAATAATAAGAAAATGAACAAAAAAAGTGTGTGTTCATCCTTGCTACCCATTTAGCCGAAAAACCAAGTAAAAGAAGGAGAGAAAAGCTTTGGAGAAATTCGCCATAATTGCATCTAGGTTGAGGTATGTTGAAGTTATTCCTTTAAATTCATGTATACTTTTGGTTGTTAGTTTGAATTCCATCTATCCCATGGTTGGATTTGGGGTTGTTGGAGAGTTGGGATTTGACAAAGAAGCTTAAAATTTTAGTTGATACCTTGATGCTATTAACATGTTAGTTACATGGATGTGTTAAGTTGCTTGTTATGTTAGCATGAAAGTTGAAGTTGTTAAGTCATGGTGTTAGAGGTGCCGAATTTAGGACTAAGAAGAGGATGAGTATTCGGCTAACATAGTTGAAAGGGGATGTTGTCGATTTTTAGATTTAGACCATGGGAGTGGCTATAATGGGCATTAAGATGTAGAACTTAAGAAATGTAGTTATATGTGAATTTACATGATGTCACAAATAGATGTGAAAATATATGCTAGATTAGGAAAATTTGATTAAGTGTTCATGAGATGAAATTTGGTATGTAAACTTTAGCCATGCGAAAATGGCATAATGTTCGGTTGGATTTGGCTCTATGATGTTTGGACACAAGTCTTGGTAATTCGGTTTTGGTTGAGTATTGGTTGAGGCCTACTCGATTATTATGCCATATGTCATGGCTGATTTATTTTCGGTGTTAAATTCATGATTTGGTAATAGTATAGTAGGGAGATGCTCGGTGATGATTAACCTTTGGCATGGCTAGTCATGGTCATAAGTTGTAATATGTATGATGAATTATTAGGGAGATCAAGGAAAAAAAAATAATATCATGAAATAGGCATAGTTTGCTTTAGTAACAGGTACTGACAGCAGCAGTGATGTGAGATTGAAAAATCACTAAAAATAGTAGAAATAGAATTAAATAATGAATAAATTATGTAATCGAAGCCTGACGAGTCTATTTCCATATGGAAGAAACCAAACTACCATATGAGCTGTATGTTAGGAGATAATTAAATTCTCGTGAAACAGGGCCAGAGCGATTTCTGGATCCCCTGTTTCGACTTAGAAAATTTACCGTAAATTTTATTGAGATAATTAGAGGTCGTGCCTTATATGTACAGATTCATTATCGAGTCTAGTTTCATTAGAGACAAACGGCATAGGCATTGAAGCCCTTTACAGGGAGATATTTAAATCGTAAGGTACAGAGGTCAGTGTAGTGGAACCTTGAAACAGGGGAGACTTTAATGAATAAACTGTACTAATTGGCCCAACCAAAAATTCTAAAAAAATTCCCCTATATAGATATATGAGTCTAGTTTCGAAGAAAATCTACGAAATTGGATTTTGAGTTCCAGGACTCAAGATATGATTTTTAAAGCGACTATGATACAGTTAGCCAGCTTGCCTGGAACAAAAAAAAATAATAAATAGGGGGAAATAAATGAAGTAAGCTCAGTAACACCTCGTATTCGATTTCCGGTAACCGTCACAGGATTGGGGTGTTACATTTGATTGGTATCAGAGCTATGGTTTAGTTGGTTCTAGGACTACCATAGCACGTATGAGTCTAGCTATACATGCCTTAATGTTAATGTTTAAATGTGTGATGACTTCTGACGGTCAAAATTTTTGTTTTGATTAGTAAATGGATCCCGGTGTAGAGAGAACCTTGGCGGATGACGTTGAAAGTGTAGCGGCTGCTCCTGCACAAGGGACGCCACTGTTGAACCTCGGTCATCTGCGAATAATCAAGGTGAGGGGCTAAACAAGCCTTCTTTACCATGATGAATGAGTGGGTCGCATAATATGCCTGAACCAATCCGGCTGTCCAACAATTTCGAATTTGAATAATCCACCCCAAGAGCCCGTAATGCCGCGTGCCATCGATCCTGTGAGGTTGAGTAAGCCACCGTAGACTTGATTAGGAAGCGGGCTGAGGAGTTCAGGCCATAGTTCTTGATGATGCCGAAAGGGCCGAAGTTACGGCTTGATAACACCATTCGGTGTTTGATGAACTATCATGCACACCGATGAATGTCTAAAGTGTGCTATATCCTTGTTGCGGGACTCAGCCTACTATTGGTGGAGGACCTTGATTTCCATAGTCCCAAACGAACGAGTTACTTGGGATTTCTTTCAAACGGAATTTCGAAAGAAGTATATTAGTCAACGGTTCATCGATCAGAAACGTAAGGAATTCTTGGAACTCAAGCAAGGCCGTATGACAGTATCTGAATACGAACATGAGTTCGTAAGACTCAGTCGGTATGCTTGGGAGTGTGTGGCTGATGAGGTTGCTATGTGTGGGTATTTTGGAGATAAAAGAATTCGTAACACTAGTTGAACGAGCCTGCAAGGCGGAAGAACTTGGAAAGGAGAAGAAGAAGGCTAAATTTGAAGCTAGAGACTATCGTAAAAGATCGACGGGTAAAGCTCCATTCTCGGCTGTAAAGAAGTTTAGGGAGGACACTAATAAATCGAGGATGACGGTGGGAATTTCCATCAGAGCACGACCATCGACGGACTCCCGCGCTACTTCGGTAGCTAGTGTGGGCAATAATCGTCAAGAGAAACCTGAATGCCCCCAATGTGGAAGACGACACCTAGGTGAATGTTAGGGTAAGTCTACTAACAGGGCCTGTTACGGATGCGGTTCGAAGGACCACTTCATTAGAGATTGCACGGAGCTTGATGAGAAGAATAAGATGCAAGGTGCAAGACCTAGTGGAGTGACAGCTAGAGGTAGATCACCGAGAATTTCAGGAGGTAGGGGTGGTAATCAGAGAGGGGCTTCTGATACGGCTGTTCAATCCGAGACCCGTACTCCTGCTAGAGCATATGCCATTCACAAGACGACATGATTAGCGACTTGCACGGAACAAAAAAAAAAAATAAATAGGGGGAAATAAATGAAGTAAGCTCAGTAACACCTCGTATTCGATTTCCGGTAACGGTCACAGGATTGGGGTGTTACAAAAGGAATTCTATATTATGAGATATTTAAGTTTTTGAGAGATTGGTTCAGAATGACTACGTGATCCCCTATTCTGACTTGGAAAAATCATTAAAAATTATAAAAAAATAATTAGGGGATATAATTTATATTCTTGAAATCCTTAATGAGTCTAGTTTCAAATAAAATAAACGATAACATCCTTTGAATTCTGTATGAGGAGAAATTGATTCGTAGTGAAGAGTGGTCAGAACAGTTGAATAGTGAAACAAGGGTAACTTCAATGAATAAACTGTACTAATTGGCTGGATCAAAAATTTTGAAAATTTTATGGTAAGAATATATGTGAATATAGTTTCAATAAAAATTAACGGTTTGTAATTTGGAGTTCTGTAGCTTCAGAAATAAATAATTTAGTTGCTAGAACTCTGCTAGACAGCTTATTTTGAACCTGTTTATGATTGTAATGTAATAGTGAAAGTATGTGTGTTTGTGATGGTAATATTCCGGGAACATATTGTGACTTTGTTTAAAGTATGATAATGTATTGTTTATTAATATTTACATACTTACTTACTAAGCTATAATGCTTACTCCCTTCTTTTCCTTTTTCCTATAGTGTCGCAGATGTTAGATCGAGTTGGAGATCGCCGGAGGTTAAATCACACTATCAAACTATTGATCGATATATAAATGTTTTAAAGTATTTTAAGTCTTTGGCATGTATGGAGACTCGTTTAATTGTTATTAAGTTGCTAGGAATTGGTTTAAAATACTGACCTATGTTATTTGAAGGTCTCTATTGTATAAAGTCATTTAATGTAGATAGTCTTGATTATGTTATTAATTAAATGATACAATTTATGAATGTGCATGCTTGCCTATGTGTGTGGTTGAATTAAAGCATGATATGGGCCTTGTAAGCTCTTTTTAAGGGACAACTTGAATGTGTTTGAAAAAGTTTTAAATTAGAGTGAAATTATGAATCGGTTTTTATACGATGATTAGTGATTAAGTCCGGTAATGCCTCGTACCCTGTTTTGGCTTCAAACACGAGTAAGGGGTGTTACATGGAATCCCTACAAAGGGATTGTGAACAAACAAGCCGGTTCAGATAAAAAAAATCGGATTGAGAAACCAATTATTCAAGAACATGAAGAAGACATAAATTTGTCTTAGAACAAACAAACAAACAAACAAAAATCGGATTGAACAAACAAGCCACTTGATTTTAAGTCTTAGAACATAAATTTATTGGTAAAGAATACATACTTGGAACCTCCATTGAATCCTCTTTTGTTTTTGTACATGTAAAAAATTCTGATGATAATAGATTTTTTTAGTCTAATGAAAAAGAAAGCTAAAAAAAAATAGAGGAGATGAACGATTTTTTCTACTAAGATTTTGGGTTTAAATTTTTTAATTAATTAAATTTATTTAATTAAAAATCTATTTTCATCCCATTTGGAAATCCAAGTTGGCACTTAATATCTAGTTGGACTGCCACGTAGGATTACCGTTAGGGAGATAACAGAACTTAACGGAAGAGTGATCACTTCGTAACAAAATAATAACATAAGTGACTAAAATGTAACATTTCAAACATAAGTGACTAAAATGTAACATGAGGCAAACAAAATTAAAAAGACTTAAAATTTATAAAATTCTAAAATATATAAATATAAATTTCAAAAATTCAAAATAATATAAAAATTATTTAAATTTTAAAAATTACAAAAAGACCATGAATTTTCAAAATTATATTCTAGAAAACTTGACATAAGTTTTAGTTTTTCAAAAATTGTAAATTCTAAGAATTCAAAATAATATATCTAAATTCAAAACAATTTAAGTTTTTTCTAGAATATATATCTGAAAATTTAAGTTCTCTTTTTAAAGTTAAATACTTTTTAAATTTTTATAAAATTATTTTGACTTTTAGAGTTTTATAATTATTTTGAAAATTTTAATTTTTTTGAATTGTTATATATTATATATGTTTTTTAGTTTTTAATAAATAGACTATATATAATATTAAAAAAACAAAAAAAGATATATGGCACATTCTAATAATGATATGTGGATGGTCAATGATAGTCAACATCAATCAATGGGGATCAACGCCAATCAACCGTCGAATAGTGAGTCACAGTTAAAAGATTTTTTCTAAATTTAAATTTAATATTTTAATTTTAAATTAAGTTAATTGTTATATGACATATTGCTATTGATTAAATATATCACATGACACATTCTGATTAGTTGATTGTTTTTAATACTATAATAAAAAAGTTGAACCCAATAATTAAATAATAATTTAAATATTAATTTAAAATAAAAGAAATTTAGATATCAAAATAAAAAATAAACCTAGTTGAAGAGCATGGGGAGAGTCCCCTGCCTAAACCTCAGGGCTTTAGCCTTCATTAACAAGACTTAATAGGTTTGAACTAAAATTTTAATTTTTTAAAATAAAAAAGAAGAGAATTTAAATTTTAAACATTTAAAATATAAAAATTAAATATCAAAATTAGCGGAATTACAGGGAGTAATCGCAATTTTGAGCAGGGGAACACCTGTCAGAATCATCTGATGAGTTGAACGGTAGAGTGAGTGAAACTCTCGCATCGGAAAAATGAAAGTGGAGAATAGCGAACCGGACTGACTGACTGACTGAGAGTTCACCAACAAAAGAGTGAATAGTATCCCCACTGGGACCCACTCCAATTCACAACAATTTCTTTCTTCCGAAACACCACTTTCTTTAAGTCCTTCGTGTCTTTATTTTTGTAATTTTATATTTTATAAATAAATATAAGACCCTACCCTACCTAGACATTTCCAGGAAATTTCTTCCACTTCCCTACCCTTTTTTCCTCTTTGAAGAAGAAGGTAAAGAAGCAACTTTTAGTTTCAATAACAATAATTTTTTTCTATCACGCTCAGATTTCCTTCTTAATCCTTGTATGTTTCCTTTCTCCTCCTCTTCTATACTCTTTTAATAAATTTGTTTTGTAGTTTAATCTGCTTTTATAGAGGAATTTTTTAAATTAAATGTTCCTGACAATTTAGTGCTCCTTATTTTCGCAAACAGGATTAAATGCTTCGATAACTGATTTTTCAATAAAGTTGCTTGCTTTTTACCGTCTTCTTTATTTATTTATTCATTTTTTTCTACTCTAATAATCATGTAATTACTTGTCATTTCCTATATTAGTGTCAAAGTACGATATCGAATTATTCAGATATTTTTGGTTTTTAGTCATTTGAGTTAGTGGCTCGTCTGCAACTTTATTATAAACGCCATATTTGACTTTATCCTTTTTATTTTGGCACTAATTATTATGATTGTACAACGATTAACGAGGTTATGTTCTAGTAATTCCTCATGTGAAGGGAGAGTAGTTAACTAATTTCTTTTTTTTTTTTTTCAGTTTTTTAAGTGATTGGCTATAACTAATTTGATGTCTTGTTTTCCAGTTGTCTTTGATGTCTGTGATTTTGACATCTTCAATGTTTGTGCCTTAGTATATTCTTTCGCCGCTGACCTTGTTTCTAACTATGTATGTCTGGCATGCAATTGAGATTTGAATGTTCTAACTCGGTGTTTCATTTAATTTCTTCCCTTTTCAGGATCCGTGCTGTGCGGTAATAAGATTTCAGAGCTGATCATTCTTCTTTTAGCGGTGGCCCGGTGGTATCATTCAGGAAGCTATAGTTATGAATTATCCACCAGAAAAGCTTGTGAGGTTAGTGCGTTCTTAGACTTCGTCCTTTGATTTTGTTATGGGGAATGATGATATGTATTCTTAGTGGATTCTGTGCTTGATTCTGGAAGCCATTAAGATAATACTAGATATGCTATTTTGCAAGTGAGGTTGCCGTCAACCCTTTGCATTACCCGATGATACTATCATTAATTCTCATTGGCTGTAGTTACTGTCATTGACACCGCCTTCAAAATTCAGCATCCTGTGTTTTCTAATATCCGAAATCCTAGTAACTATTGATGCCTCATTTCTCACATGACAGCAATTATATTGTGCAATTAGTCAAGGGGTTGATTTTCTCTTACTACTTTCAGCTCCTTTTCTTTCTTTTTTTCCAGAACATGAAATGACTGATTACTTCGCGTACATGATGTCTTCCAGGTTCCAGGACTGGAATTCAGGGCGAAGCACTGAAGGACGTTTTTCTGATAATAATTGGATAAATTCGGGGAAAATTAGATTCACAATAAATTCCTTTTCAGAAAAGTTACAAAGAGGGGTTGAATCTGGTTCTGAAAGGTTTAAAGGGATTAGAAGATCATTTAAATCTTGTTCTTTTAACCGTGGGTTTGGGTCTAGTAAGAAAGTTCTTGATCCACAGGGGCCGTTTCTTCAAAGGTGGAACAAGATATTTTTATTATCTTGTATCATAGCAGTCTCAATTGATCCTTTATTCTTTTATGTCCCAGTGATAAATGATGATAAGAAGTGCCTTGTTTTGGACGAAAAGATGGAGATCACAGCCAGTGTGCTGCGCTCATTCACAGATATCTTTTATATAATCCATATTATTTTTCAATTTCGTACTGGGTTCATTGCGCCTTCTTCTCGTGTATGGAAGAGGCGTTTTAGTTGAAGATTTATTGGCAATAGCAAAGAGGTATCTGAAATCATACTTTGTAATCGACGTTCTAGCAGTTCTTCCCCTTCCACAGGTAAGAAAACATTACAGGCACATGAAAATGTTCTTCCTTTTGGGTTTAACTGGTTTATGTGTCGCAGGTCATACTCTCTTTAGGCCTTAAAAGTTAAATGAAATGTGTGGATGAATCTTTTTGATTTATAGGGTGAGCATGAACTTCTCGTTATGCACTTTGAATTGTGAATAGTACTAAGAAATTCCATAGAACCCTGAGTTGTTGAACCGTTCTATAATCTGTCATACCAAGGGCTAGTTATCAGGTTGTCCAAAGGATGAGTTTAATTGCTGTAACTAGCTATGTTTTTGCATCTGCAATGGAAATATGTTGTTTCATCACAGACTCACAGTCCATTGTTATAGAAACTTTTTTTTCATCTACTAATGCATGTAGTCCTGACTGCTGTACTAGGCCATAAAATACAGGAATACCTGCAGCTGAGCCAGCTCCTCGAGATACTCCGGAGGGCAAAGGTCAGGTCTGGTGGATAAACCCTGACCCAATTTTATGAAAGTAGGGCCTAGTCTGGTGAAGATAGTCCTCAATTCAGCTGCTCGTTTCCTCTTGTTTTGATCTAAGGTTTCATTCTTTTGGTCCAAAAACAGTTTCAAAGCAAAAGTACCCAGTGCTACCAAGATTTCCAAAGTCCTTTTCACTGCCTAAATCATTGCAATTTCCATTCCTCATTAACAAAAAAAAAACCTACTAAATTCCATTCATTTATAACGAATTTATGATGAAAATGACAAGTATATTATCACCTTGACAGGACGAGACCCATACTTTTTGGCAAGCAATTGGGGGCTGTAAACGGAGGCATCGGCAGCATGAGCCAAGGCTCGAGCCTCCGCCTTTAGTTCCTCGGCTCGGTCAGTTGCTAAAACCTGTATAGAGGTGGACGATGGCGAACCGTTGACTCTGGGTGTAGCTTCGACCAAAGCAGCTCGAGGACAGATTTTGTAGCCCTTGGGTTTGGATATAGAAAACCCTTTACCTGCTTGTAAATAGAAGGGATGACCCCCAGCTGAAACAACAAGGCTCCTGGCTGCCACTGCAACGACTTTCCCCCCTCCGACCAATGGATTCAATAAAACCAAAAAATGGTGGAAAGTGTCACCCTTTTGGTTGATTCATAGATTTTACCAAAGGGCTGTAAGTTGGTTTAGACTTTCCATAGACTCGTAAAATTTCTGATGTCTTTCGTTTTTGCTATTTTAAAATCTCATCCAAAAACTCCCATTTCTCCTATTCCAGTCCAATTTTGTTATTTTGGGTAAATTCAAAAAAAAAAAAAAAACTTACTTTAGACAGTTAATAATATTAAAATACAACGTAAATATAATTTTTCATATCACCTGCCTCTCAAGCACTTTCCTTTCTCTTTCAACTACCAATTTTTATCAGTCCACTCACTTTCCACTTTTCTCCACCACTTCCATTTCTCTTTCAACTACTTATTTGTATTTATATTTATAATTTTTAGGATAAGTTACATCCAATTATTGTCGTACCCTGTTCCGGCGTCGAACACGGGTAAGAGGTGTTACAAATACAATATTGTGCTCATACATAATAAAAATTAAGCCTAAAAGATGAACCCAATATGATTTAAACTTGAATTAAAAGCCCGAAACTTGTAATTCCCGTCATAATCTCGTCTAGAAATTCTTCTTATGCAGTCTTCACTGAAACGATCATAACTTATGCTCCCGAACTCAAAATTGAGTGATTCAAAGTGCGTTTCAAAGATAATAGATAGATCTTCAAACTCCATGAAGACATATTAATGAAGGAAAGCCTAGATCCCATCCAAAAAGTTGTCACAATTCTGCTAATATCCCAAACTGAAAAACTGACAGCTTTGGTGAATGGAATTTAATAAATTTCACCTATTTCATGCATGTATCATCCTTCATTTCCTCAAAAAGATTCATCCTTACATATTTTCTTTGATCAAATCTTGGTTTGATTTGATTGGCATTTGATCTAATTATTAGGCCTTGAGGTAGTGTAAGCCTATTACATTCGTGGGTCTGAATTGGACCTTGAGACTTGCACCATTCCCCCTTGCTCAAGAAGATTCGTCCCTGAATCTTTAGCTGCATAAAAAGAAAAGGGATTAGAATTAATAATAATAAAATGAAAAAAAATACTTACCTAATTTTTCTTGGACGACAAAACTATCTCTAGGATCAAAGACATTATTTCGATCCTTCAAATTAGCTTTTATCATGGACGTTTCCTTTAAAAACAAGGTATCAACACTAAAAAAAGAAATGTTAAGCACATGAGTGTTCGAGTAAAAAAAAAAACCTATAACTTTCTTTGAATATGCATGGTCATCCATAAGAATTTCCAATGGTGAGTCAAGAATTTCACATAATTATAAAAATCAATAAGGTTAAGATTATGTAAAAAATCATCGTTAAAGATCAATATATAAAATTTTGTTTGCAAGAGAAAAAATGTATAAAATGCTTTAATAAACCTATTTAATGCAACAAAATTACTATTTTTAACCTTTACAAATCTAGATAAACCCATAAAATTAATTGAAACTTACAAAGGTTTATTGAAACTTGACCAATGAGAAAACGTGTCATAAGAAAATTTAAAATCAATAGCATACTTATCAAAGACATACAAAGTATGCCTTCTTAATTCAATTTTAATGTTTCATTATCTTTCTTACCTTTTAGAACTTGTGGAGAATTATCAATGTTCAACTTATCTCTCTTCCACAAGTAAAATTGTCTATCGATGGTAGAGTAATGTAATTGGAAGTCCATTAATGGATCTTTGAAATCTTGTAACAAAGAAACATCACTAAACAAATTCGAGTTATGGTTAGTTAGAACATAATCATTCCTCACTTTTGCATGGATATTTTCTTGCTTTTCATATTCTTTTCCCACTTGTGATCTTTCAATTTTGCCTCAAATGGATTTCCACTCACCAAAAGTAGACCATCACTTAGACTTTTATCACTCAAGGTCTCTTTTCTCCATCTTTTCAATTTTTTCTTTCCTCTTAACCTCTTCACAAAATTTCATCATTTTCAGTTGGCCATTGTACACACATGGGCTCCAAATGGGCTGAAGTGTATTTTTCTCCTTTAAATACAAGGGAATAACGGTTCAATTTGCCATGGTGTACCACAAAACAATCATATTGCCATGTCTTCCAAGAAGAAAATGGGTGACATGCATGGGAACTATATCACACCAAACCTCGTCAAAATAATTCCCAATATTTGAATGCAATTGAGGACTATTTGTGTAACAGCCCGATTCTGGGCCTAGTCGGAACAGTGGTTTTGGGACCACGAATTCAACATAGTAAAACGTATTTTTATTACATTTTCATGGTCTACAATTTTACAGAATGATTTCATGAAAATTTCGTTCGAAAATTTTGACGTTTGAGCACACAATTTAACAAAAAGGACTAAATTGTAAAAAGTACAAAAGTTGAGTTCTACATGCTAGAGGTGTCTAATTGTTATGAAATTGTAAATTGAAGGCCCTTAGATGGTAATTAGACAATTTTACTTTAATATGGACAAAAATAAACTTGAGGTAAGAGAATTTTAGTGTTTTGAGAAAAGGGCATTTTGGTCATTTGGTAATTAAATGAATTAAAAACCAAAAACCAAGCCAAAATTTAGTCCATCTTCTTCATGCTTGGCCAATTTTGCAAGGAGGACATAACTAGGGTTTTTCCACTTTTCAAGCTCGATTGTAAGTTCGTTCTAGAGCCGTTTTTAATAATTTTTATGTTTTTGAGATCCTTGTAACCTAATCTAATCTATTTCTACCATTAATTTGAGAGATGATTGAGGTTTAGGGTTTGAACCATGTTAGATATTTGTGAATTTTGATGTCTAATGGTAGATTAAGTAAGTTTAATGTTAGATAAACAACTTTTGCTAGGTGATTTTTGATGAAAATGCCAAAAGGACCTATTTGTAAAAAGATTTCAAACTGGGTATAAAAGTGTAATTAAATGGAAAATGTGAGATGTTATGAGCATGAAAGAGTTTCGGCTAGGCTTGGGTCTTGATGAAATTGAATAGATTTCTTTTTACGAGCCTAGGGACTAAAATGTAAATATGTCAAAGTTTAGAGGGAAAATGTAATTTTTCCATAATGTAAGTTTTGGGCTGAATTGAGTAATGTGATTAAAAAATGAGTTAAATTTACTATTATAGATCAAGAGAAACGAGGTTCGGACCTAGATCGGGGGAAAAATAAAGTATTTGACGATTAGGTCCATTTCCTACTATTTTGGTACCGAGGTAATGCATTGTTATAATTATGTTTTAAATGCTTTACTATTGTATAAATTCTGACTGACCATTGAGCATGTTCGACAAAGTTACGACTAGCGTGAAATCCCTGTTGAACCTTAGGAATAGATAGGATACAAATGCCATGACATTAGGGTTACCGAGATTATGTGTAAGACCATATTTGGGATATGGAATCATTATGAGACTTCGGGTAAGACCATATCTGGGATATGGCATCGATATAAGATTTTGTGTAAGACCATATGTAACGCCCCAAAAATTTAAATATCTATATTGTGCATTATCGCGTATAATTTCACGTATGCTTCAGTAGTTGGGTGTCTCGAGGAGTGTTCGAGAAATCCTGAGTTCAAGCTGTGGCTTGAACAAAAATTTTGTTTTACTTGGTTAAACCTTGGCTCTGAGCTGTAAGCCTCTGAAATAAATATGACTAAAGTATGTCATAAAATACCTACTGCTCTAGGGGTTAAGGATGTGTGGAGAGTGCTTGGAGAGTTGAGGTTCGAGGCTTGGTAATGCAAGAGGAACATTTTATTTTGTTGTTAACGCTGGGGAGGTGTTGTTGTTTGAGTGAAATTGAATGCTTGTGTAGTGGGGGAAGTTGAGGCCGAATTCAAGGTGGGTGTTGGAGAGAATTTCGACTGGTTGGAGATATGGTTAGGTGGGAGATAGTTGAGTGATCTTAGGACCATTAATGGGAGAAAAATTAGGAGTGTGAAGAAAGGGATAGAGGTGTGCCAAGTGGGGACTTTCATTGCTTACAATTTTCGGTTGAATTGGTATTTTTTTGTTCTTTCTTTTCTCTCTAGAGCTTTCGGTTTTGTTAATTTCATTTGAGGTATTCTCTTCTCTTCTTGTTTTTGGTAGAGGTTTCGACAAATTGTGATTTTGTTCTCTTGTTCGAAAGCCGAGTGGAGGTTCTTAGGTACCTATTAGATTGTGGTTTATCTTTTCTTGGCCGGTTACCATTGCCTTCATATTTCTTAAGCTCTTTCGGTTTAGCCTAGTGTGGCCGATTCTGTTCTTTCCTCTTCTTCCTCTCCTGTTTAGCCAAATACCATTCTTTCACTTACCTTTTCTTGTGCCTACTTTCCTTTTTTGCTTCTTCTCTGTTGATCTTCGTGTAAGTGCTGCTATTTAGATTTTCATGTGCATCCTCTCCTTTTTCTGCTGTGTCTATAGTACTTATCTAACATCTTCTGTTCCGGTTGATTGTTGCTAGGAGGGTGATTGCACTAGTTCTGCCTTTGTGTAGCGGCAATCTCTTAGGATAGTGGACCGATTACTTCCCTCCCTTAGTAAGCTTTACGGTTTTGGTAGGTGGTAGTTCGCTTGATTCTATTTATGTGCGTATACTGTGTAAGTGATTAAAGTTTGGTTGGGATGCAGGAAATCTCCAAAGGAGTTCTTATTTGGTTTTGTGAATTGGTTTAAGGGTGGAATCTCCATTGGTTCGGCAAAGGCAAGTATGGATGAAAGTTTTAGAGTTAAGTACAAGGAGCTGTTAACTTTATGGTCATTGGTTAATGGAGTGTTTTTGGATTGAATGTAGGTTTGGGCTCGTTGGCTAGTCATACATCTTCGTCTAAGGTGTGTAATCACACTGTAAAGCTACTAAGTGGCAAAATCTAGAAAGCATGTTCATACACGCTACACGAGCGTGTGCTCACTCGTATGGTGAATCGAATTCACGAACATGTGTGTTTGACAGTAGAGGCCACCATGAACGATCTCATGGGTTTAGGCCGTTTTGGGCCGAAATGGGCCGTGCGGGCCCACGGGCTCGTAGGTCTCGTACGAGTAAACCATATTTTTGTGTGGAGATAATTGGGTCCGCTGTGTAGTTTACATGGCCAAGGCCATTATTTGGGCTTATTGGGCCACACGAGTGTGTGGGCCTACATAGGACGTATTATGGGCTTGGGCCCATTTTTACAGTTTAATTGTTAAGGTTGCACGGGTCGCATGGGATGACTGTGGACCTACTGCTGGGTCGGTAAATACACCTGGACCTTAATTTATGTTATGACTGTTATACCCCTACAAGGTAAATGACGAAAATACCCCTATGTGATATATGAATGTTTGAGCATGCCATCTTATTTATATATGTACATCTATAATATGTTGCATTGCATGGGGTGGGACATATGATATTGGAGAAAGTGTACTGAAAGGCTATAAGGCTATTACTGGTAGCGCTGTTGTAAATACTGTTAGTAACACAACCGGTACTACTTTCTGGAGTGTAGCGATGGGTGGGTCGATTTTATCCCCACATGGAGTGTAGGGTTGGACAGAGTGGAGTGTAGAGGATGGATGGGTAGGATCTTATATGCATTTTGGATACTATACTGAAATGGGCTAAGACCACACTGATACTGTCACTGTATTGGGCTAAGGCCACACTGATATTGCAACTGATATGGGCTTAGGCTCAGACTGTTCAACACTGTATGTTTGACTGTTTGATAAATATGGATTACACACTTAGTTTTCATAAACTCACCTTTTCTGCCTATCTGTGCAGGTAATCCTTAGGCGGGTCGGTGCTGTGAGGGGCTCGGAGATGGCCACACCACTGCTTATGTTTCGTTTTGGATTTTTGGTAAAAGTAGTTTTATTTGGGTAAATTTTATGTAATAAGGCCGTTTTAAGTTTTGTTTTTATTTGGAGATTTTTTTAAATTGACTTATATCTCTTTGCAGTAGGACACGGGTTTTTCAAAAAGTAAATAATTTTCAGCTACCAAGCTACACAACTCATTTTATAAGCTTCCGCAACGAACAATAATTTTAAAACGTAATAACGATTTTGTATGGGCCATATTTTGCTAATCAAACCTATAAATTAACAAATGATAAAATAAGTTAACTTCTCCTAAAGGACACAAATGAGGTTTTAACACAAAAGGACTTTTCCAATAAAACTACGCTTTTCAAAACTCTCTCCAATGTGACATCACAAATTAGGCCATAACGTCTAAGCCGGGTTTGGAGTGTTACATTTAGTGGTATCAGAGCCAGGTTGCAAACTCGGCTGTAGATTTGGGTTTTTCCTAAAAACGTAAATTTCAAAGGAATTGTTTCAAATGGTGGAAAAGAATTTTGAGGTGTTGTTTTCGAATGTGTGATCTATCGAGTCTCTGACACCGATTCTGTAAGTTCTCTGAAGCTTCTGTCGATTTAATTGAAATATTAAGATTACCGTAGATAATAGACCGTACTGAAACCTTGATTAGGCTAACCTAGAACTGTTGTAAAACTACAAACTGCGAAAACAAACAACTCTGAATTACTGATGCAATTCTTTCATAAAACATCCGTTAATAAACACTAGAACTGTAAAACTAATGCATAAAATTGTTAATATAGATAATACACAAATTGATAATGACCACCAGAAGTACTCGTGGAAGGGGTACAAGAGGTCACGGTGGAGGTTGTAGAGGTGCTCGGGCTGGGTCTTTGGCATCGGGCCATATGCCTAACATTGAAGCAAGAGAGGCATCGACTTCACCTGTGACTGAAACTGGGTCACGCGATTGGGTAGCTGGGGACGACGCACTGTCCTAAGCTATGCTGCGAATTCTAAAAAAGGTTGCTGGGCCCAATACTAGTACTGTGGGCTGTGGGTCAATAATGGAACGACTCAGGTCTAATGGGGTTGAGATCTTTAGGGGTATTGCTGGAGTTGCCCCTAATGTGGCTGAATATTGGATAGAGGCCACAGAGAGGATCATAGATGACCTTGACTACACCCTAGAGCAGAAACTAAAAGGTATAGTGTCGTTGTTGAGAGATGAAGCCTATCAGTGGTGGCTTACTGTGAAAGAGGGTACTCAACCCGATCGATTGACTTGGGGGTTCTTCAAGAATGCATTCCAAGGGAAATATGTGGGTGCTAGTTATGTGGATGCCCGGAGGAGGGAGTTTTTGAATCTGACCCAGGGAGATAAGTCCGTGGCTGAATATGAGGTTGAATTTTTACGATTGAGTCACTATACGCGAGGCATGGTGGCAACTGAGTATGAGCACTGCGTGCATTTTGAGGATGGCTTCAGGGATGATCTACGAGTTTTGATAGCTCCACAAAAGGAGCGAGACTTTGCCGTGTTAGTGGAAAAGGCGAGGATCGTCGAGGATGTGAAACGCGTTGAGCTCTAGAATCTTGAGTCAGACAGGGGAAGGAATAAGAGGGTTTGGAAACCCTCAAGTTCAGCTTTCAGACCTAAGAAGAAGGCCAGAGTTGATGGGCCGACAGGGTTGGGCCCTTTGTTGCTACTTTTAGGTTGCAGCCTTGTACTGTTTGTGGGAAACACTATCAGGGCAAGTGCTGGGTTTGGATAGGGGCTTGTTTGAGGTACGGATCTATGGAGCATCGTATCAAGGATTGTCCACAGAGGCCCGATCAGATGCAAGCTACTAGTAGGGGTACTGTTCAGCCGTAGAGAGGTTTTCAACAGCTACTAAGAGGCCGTGGTTAGGCCAGAGGTGGGAATGGTATGGGCCATGGTCGTAGAGCACCAAGTAGGGGTGCTAGTTATACTGAGTCAAGACAGTCAGCATTGGTTTATGCTGCACGTCGCCTAGAGGAAGGAGACGCCCCAGATGTTATTACGGGTACGTTCCTTATTCATCATGTACCTTACACTGCATTGATTGAAGTTGGGTCTCTGCACTCTTATATAGCATGCACTATGTCTGAGACTTTGGGTGTGATGTGTGAGAACACTACAAGTGAGGTTACCGTGTTGAGCCCATTAGGGCAATTAGTGAGAGTGAACAAATTGTTTAAGGATGTACCTTTAGAGGTTCAAGGAATGATCTTTTTAGCTGACTTAATGGAACTTCTTTTTGGGGAATTCAACATAATATTGGGCATGGATTGGCTAGTTAAGCATCAGGCAAATTTGGATTATGCTGCAAAGCGGATGATACTGAGAACTGAAAAGGGTGATGAGGTAGCTGTGATTGGAGAGCGCTAGAATTATCTGTCAAATATGATTTCTGCACTTAAGGATGAGAAGATGGTGGTGCGTAAGCGTTGTGAGGCATATTTAGCCTACGTCAGTGCTTCAAGTTCTGAGGTTTTGTATGTGAAAGATATCAGAACAATTAAGGATTTTTTGGATGTCTTTCCCAATGAGTTACCAGGGTTACCTCCTAACCGTGAAGTTGAGTTTGGGATAGAGCTCTTGCCTGGCACGGCTCCAGTGTCTATTTTCCCTTATAGAATGGCACCGAAGGAGCTCGTAGAACTTAAGGCTTAAATTCAAGAGTTATTGGATCGAGGGTTCATCCGCACTAGTGTGTCTCTATGGGGAGCGCCAGTTTTATTTGTAAAGAAGAAAGATGGAACTATAAGAATGTGCATCTACTATCGGCAACTGAATAAATTGACTATCAAGAATAAGTATCCCTTACCAAGGATAGATGATCTATTTGATCAGTGTCGAGGAGCTTCGGTTTTCTCTAAGATTAATTTTTGATCAGGGTACCATCAACTGAGGGTTAAGGAAGCGGATGTTTACAAGACAACATTTAGGACTCGTTATGGTCATTATGAGTTCCTAGTGATGCCGTTTGGACTGACGAATGCACCAGCAACTTTTATGGATTTGATGAACCGAGTGTTCCAGCCCTATCTGAATCCGTTCATAGTGGTGTTTATAGATGACATTCTGGTGTATTCAAGGACTGGGGAGGAGCACGATGCACATCTTTAGGTTGTTCTGCAGATTTTGAGGGAGAAGCAGTTGTATGCTAAATTCAACAAATGTGAATTCTGGCTACATGAGGTAACATTTCTGGGTTACGTGGTATTGGCTGAGGGGATTAGGGTTGATCCTCGAAAAATTGAAGTTGTTCTAGATTGGAAGCAGCCCAAGTCGGTGTCTGAGATTCAAAGTTTTTTGGGTCTGGAAGTGCGTTGAAGGGTTTTCATTGATTGCTACAACTCTGACTATGTTGTTACGTAAAGGGGTACCGTTTAACTGGATTGATAAGCAGCAGGAAAGTTTTGAGAAACTTAAGAAAATTCTGACTGAGGCCCCTGTCTTAATACAGCCAGAATCCAAGAAGGAATTCACTGTCTATAATGATGCATCACATGTTGGCTTGGGTTGTGTGCTAATGCAAGAGGGTAAGGTAGTGGCATATGCATCCCGTCAGCTTAAGACGCATGAAGCGAACTACTCGACACATGACTTGGAGTTGGCTGCAGTGGTATTCGCACTGAAGATTTGGAGGAATTACTTGTACGCTGAGAGGTGTATCATTTACACGGATCACAAGAGCCTCAAGTATCTTCTCACTCAGAAAGAGCTAAACCTTAAGCATCGTAGGTGGATTGAGCAGCTTAAGGACTATGACTATTCAATCGAATACCATCCGGGTAAGGCTAATGTGGTAGCCGACACACTAAGTCGTAGGGCTGTGACTGATCTGAGAGCGATGTTCGGTCGTCTCAGCTTGTTCGATGATTGTAGTTTGTTGGTTGAACTTTAGGTTAAACTGACGTGGATTGATCAGATAAAAGGTAAACAGTTGGAGGATGAGTCACTGGGATCTCGATTTCAGCAGATAGAGAGTGGGGAAACTTCAGATTTTGGACTGAATAGTGAAGGGGTACTCTATTTCTGAGGCAGAATTTGTGTACCTAAGGATACTGAGTTGAGCCAGTCTATATTGTATGAGGCGCATAGTAGCCTCTATGCTATGCAACCAAGTGGAAACAAAATGTACAGAGATCTTCGTGAGGTATATTGGTGGCCAGGGCTTAAGCGTGATGTGACCGACTTTGTGGGTAAATGTCTGACTTACCAGAAGATTAAGGCTGAACACCAGTTACCTTCAGGGTTGCTTCAGCCAGTTAAGTTTTTGATGTGTAAATGGGAAAGAGAAACCATGGACTTCGCTAGTGGGTTACCCCTAACGCCTTCTAAAAAAGACGTGGTATGGGTCATCGTGGATCGATTGACCAACTCTACTCATTTCATATCGGTTTGTACTGATTACTTATTGCAAAAACTGGCTAAGCTATATGTGTCGAAAATTGTGCGACTGCATAGAGTATTGGTCTCTATAATATCTGACAAAGACCCTCGCTTCACATCTCGATTTTGGAAGAAGCTGCATGAGGCACTAGGTACTAGATTGGACTTCAGTATCACGTTCAATCCCCAGACAGATGGTCAGTTAGAGAGGGTGATTCAGATACTAGAGGACATGTTAAGAAGTTGTGTAATAGATTTTTGAGGCAGTTGGGAGGATTACTTGCCGCTGGCAGAGTTTGCGTATAACAATACCTATCAGTCTAGCATACAGATGGCACCTTACGAGGTACTATATGGTTGAAGGTGTCGTACTCCATCGTGTTGGATTGAATTGTGTGAGCAGCATGTTTTGGGCCCTGAATTGATTTCTGATATTGAGGAAAAGGTTAAGCTAATTCGGGATCGACTGAAGCCAGCATCAGATAGACAAAAGTCATATGCAGATCTGAAGTGTAAAGAGACTGAATATTCTATGAGGGACTTAGTCTTTCTTAAGGTCTCGCTATGGAAAAAGGTATTGAGATTTGGCTAGAAGGGTAAGTTAAGCCCTAGGTTCATCGGGCCATACCGTATACTGAAACGTGTGGGACCGGTGGCCTATCAACTTGAGTTACCTCTAGAGTTGGACTGAATTCATGATGTATTTCACATCTCCATGCTGATGCGATATTGCTATGATCCTGAGCACATTGTCTCGACTGAGGACGTTGAGGTTAGGCCAGGTCTGTCATTTGAGGAAGAACCAGTGCAAATCATAGATCGTGATATGAAGGTTCTGAGAACAAAGTCAGTTCCACTGGTTAAGGTATTATGGAGTAATCACAGTTCTGAAGAAGCCACGTGGGAACTCGAGGAGGCAATACGACAACAATACCCTCATCTCTTCTGATCAGCTAAATTTTGAGGCCAAAATTTTCTTTTAGAAGGGTAGAGTTGTAACTGTAACACCCCGTACCCGAGTCCGTTACCGGAGTCGAACACGAGGTGCACACAGACTTAACTTAATTGTTTTCACAGTCCATAAAAATTTTTTCCAGACTAGCTGGTTACTGCATCACTGTCGCCTCAAAAATCATATCTTGAGTTTTAAAGCTCGAAAATCAGTTTTGTAATTTTTCCCTGAAACTAGACTCATATCTCCATCTACATATTTTTTTCTAGAATTTTTGGTCAGGGAAATTAGTACAGTTTATTAGTTAAAGTCTCCCCTAATCCAGGGTTCGACTACACTGACCTTCACGCATTACGAATTGGATATCTCCCTGTACAGGGCTTCAATACTGATACCGTTTGTTTCTATAGAAACTATACTCAGAGAGGAATCTATACATATATGGCATGACTCCTAATTCTCTCTGGTTAATTTACAATGAATTTCCAAAGTTGGAACAGGGGATCCAGAAACCGTTCTGGCCCTGCTTCACGAGAACTTTAATATCTCTTAACATACAACTCATATGACCGTTTCATTTCTTCCACATGAAAGTAGATTAATCAAGGTTCATTTAAATAATTTATTCACTATTTAATACCATTCCTACTATTTTTAGTGATTTTTCACATCCACATCACTGCTGCTGTCAGCGTCTGCCTTTAAGGTAGGCTTTACCTATTTCATGATTTCCATGATTCAATTGGCCCCTTTTTGCGTACATAGCACAAAGTGTGATCATGATTAACCATTCTAATGGCTAATCGTTTCAAAAAAATTCCATACCTCATAATGATCAACATACAAACGATTATAGTACTATGCTAAAAACGTATATAAGCCATTTTCGCATGGCTATCCAAGTTTACACAAAACCGAAAGGTACATGACCTACAACAAAAGGGTAGTCCTATACATGCCATTTCAAAGTTCAACCAAAATTGTACCAAAATGGGGCTTTGATAGTGTGAATGACTTGACTTCGATGATCCCAAATCCGATAGCTAACGAGCAAAATCTATAAAACAGAGAGCCAAAGCAACGGGTAAGCATTTTAATGCTTAGTAAGTCTCAAGTAATGAAATCAGCTTTGACTAAAGTATTACATTTACATAACCAAATGAATCACTTTATTAATCGCATTCTCATAATCATACTTACTTCACATTACCGACCCTTATGTTTATACACAAAAGAACAACTTAGCCAAAGGCGGTAGCTCGTTTATCAACCGGCGAATACTTACTTGTAAGGAATCAACTAATTCAAGCACATACTGAACATACCTCATTGCTGGAATTTTCACAAGTGTATAAACTGAATTTTTTTACAGCAAGATTGCTCATTTCGAATCACGTACCTTGAGTTTAACCGGATTTAACCACAAGCACAATTGCCTTCGGGTCTTAACCCGGATTTGGTAACTTGCACAATTGCCTTCGGGTCTTAGCCCGGATATAATCACTAGCATAAATGGCTTCAGGACTTAGCCCGGGTATCATTCAAATGCTCATGTAGGGTCATGATTTCAATATAATTCAAGTAGGGTCATTACTCGAAGACTTACCTTGGATGTTGTCGAGCGATTTCGACGGCTATTCAATCACTTTTTCCTTTCCCTTATCCAACTGTGGTCCTCTAAGCTCTTGAGCTAATTCACACAAATTTAACTTATTAAAATCTCATTATGATAGCTTATGGCCGAATATGACAAGGAGTTTAAATGGTCATATGGCCATCCTTTAGCTCAAATACACAATGGTCATGCACAATTTTTAAGCACAACAAGCAATTCAATACAATTCATTCAAACATCAAAGTGAAGCTCAAGGTACTTAGCCCTTATACACATTAGACATTAGAGTCACATGTGTACGAAATCACGAGTCGAATTCAACACATTAGTTAGTACCCTCCTTAGCCGAAATTTCCAAGCCAAGAATAGGCATCAATATGCTTGCCTCTAACCGAATGCATGCACACCAACTCCCCTCATGTGGCCGAATATGCATGTCCATGTTGAGGCCAATTATACACTTAATACCACACAAAAACAGCATACATTTTACTAACTAACGCATTACATATTGTAGCTCAATACACATCTCTCATTTACTTCATAACCGAAACATCATCATAAGCAAATATACACCTTGAAATAGTATATATGTCATACCAATACATCATGTGCAAACATATATTCATGTAGGTGCGAGGGTCGAATCTCAAGTTGCTTATATCCAAATATAAACACATATCCAAAGCCCAAATCTTACCTACCATGCAACATGCATGAATCATACTTATGGATATACCATGGCCGAACACACCACAACACCATACCGTTTCAATTTGGTCATGGTTAAACAAAGAACTTAGTATCTCATTCAAAAATGCTAAAAGAAAATCTAAGAGTCCTCAATCCCCCATCACATGTATCATTATCAAGCTTGATATTTAGCATGCAATGGCATTAACACCACATCCACTTTGGCCGAATATCATTCCCATGACATAGCAAAGATTTGAACCATGGGCTAATAAGAACATCAAGCTAGCAACTAAAAACATGCATGAATCTCATGGCACAACCTCAAACATACCTTAATCTTGATGCAAGTATAGCCAAACCTCTTCCTAATCCTCTTCCAAACCAAACATGAAGCAAAAATTCCTTCCTTCCTCTTTAGTATTTGGTCAAGAGAGAATGAAATGGATGAACAAATTTTTTTCTTTTCTTTTCTTCAACTCACGGCAATGGGCATCCATGAGACCATTTTTTTTTTTCTTTTTTTTCCATTTCTTTATTACCCATGCTCATTAATTTATTTTTTTCACCCATGATGCACCAACAAAACATGTCTATGACATGTTTTGCCCATATTTCTTTGTCATGGCCGGCCATCACTTGTAAAAAGAGGGATATTTGACATGCAAGGCCATTGTTTTGCATGCATGCTTTAATTAGTCATCACACATTTCCCTATCCTACTTTCAAAGTTTACTACTAGGTCCTTTTTAGTGAAATTCACATTTATAACTCTAAATTAAAGCATCAAGAATGTCACACATGAGTTAACACATATTATAGGCATCAAAATAAATATCAAATTATTTTTATGCCTCAGTTTTGTGGTCCCGAAACCACATTCCGACTAGGGTCGTTTTAAGGCTGTCACATTAACACCCAAAAATTTTAAATATCTATATTGTGCATTGTTGCATATAATTTCATGTGTGCTTTAGTGGTTGGGTGTCTTAAGGAGTGTTGGAGAAGTTCTGAGTTCAAGATGTGGCTTGAACAAAAATTTTGTTTTACTTGGTTGAACCTTGGTTCTGGGCTGTAAGCCTCTTAAATAAATATGACTAAAGTATGTCGTAAAATACCTACTGCTCTAAGGGTTAAGGACGTGTGGAGAGTGCTTGGAGAGTTGGGGTTCAAGGCTTGATAATGCAAGAGGAACATTTTATTTTACTGTTAACACTAGGGAGGTGTTGTTGATTGAGTGAAATTGAATACTTATGTAGTGGGGGAAGTTGAGGCCGAATTCAATTCAAGGTGGGTGTTTTGAGAGAATTTCTCCTGGTTAGACATATGGTTAGGTGGGAGATAGTTGGGTGATCTTAGGAGCATTAAGGGGAGAAAAATTAGGAATGTGAAGAAAGGGATAAAGGTGTGCCGAGTGGGGACTTTCATTGCTTACAATTTTCGGTTGAATTGGCATTTTTTTTGTTGTTTCTTGTCTCTATAGAGCTTTTGATTTTGCTAATTTTATTTGGGGTATTCTCTTCTCTTCTTATTTTTGGTGGAGGTTACGACAAATTGTGATTTTGTTCTCTTGTTCGGAAGCTGAATGGAGGTTCTCGGGTACCTCTTGGATTGCGGTTTATTTTTTCTTAGCCGGTTACCATTGCCTTCATATCTCTCAAGCTCTTTCAGGTTAGCCTAGTGTGACTGATTCTGTTCTTTTCTCTTCTTCCTCTCCTATTTAGCCGAATACCATCCTTTCACTTACCCTCTTTGTTCCTACTTTTCCTTTTTGCTTCTTCTCTATTGATCTTCATGTAAGTGCTGCTATTTAGATTTTCATGTGCATCCTCTCCTTTTTCTGCCGTGTCTATAGTCCTTATCTAACATCTTCTGTTCCGGTTGATTGTTTCTAGAAGGGTGATTGCGATAGTTCTGCCTTTGTGTAGCAACAATCTCTTAGGATAGTGGACCGATTACTTCCCTCCCTTAGTCGGCTTTACTGTTTCAGTAGGTGGTAGTTCGCTTGATTCTATTTATGTGCGTATACTGTATTAGTGATTAAAGTTTGGTTGGGATGCAGGAATTCTCCAAAGGAGTTCTTATTCGATTTTGTGAATCGATTTAAGGGTGGAATCTCCGTTGGCTCGGCAAAGGCAAGTATGGGTGAAAGTTTTAGAGTTATGTACAATGAGTTGTTAACTTTATGGTCATTGGTTAATGGAGTTTTTATGGATTGAATGTAGGTTTGGGCTCGTGGGCTAGTCATACATCTTCGTCTAAGGTGTGTAATCACACTGTAAAACTGCTAAGCGGCAAAAGCCGAAAAGCATGTTAATACACGCTACACGAGCGTGCACTCGCTCGTATGGTGAGTCAAATTCACAAACACGTGCGTTTGATAGTAGAGGCCACCATGACCGATCTCATGAGCTTAGGCCGTTTTGGGCCGCGTTTGGCCGAAATGGGTTGTGTGGGCCCATGAGCTCGTGATTCCTGCACGGGTAAACCACATTGTGGTGTGAAGATAATTGGGCCGGCTGTGTAGTTTACATGGCCAAGGCCATTAATTGGGTTTATTGGGCCACACGAATGTGTGGGCCCACATGGGCTGTATTATGGGTTTGGGCCCATTTTCACAGTTTAATTGTTAAGGTTGCACGGGTTGCACGAGACGACTGTGGACCTACTGTTGGGTCGGTATATACATCTGGACCCTAATTTATGTTATGACTTTTATACCTCTACGAGGTAAATGACGGAAATACCATTATGTGATATATGAATGTCTGAGCATGCCATCTTATTTATATATGTACATTTATATTATGTTGCATTGCATGGGGTGAGACATATGATATTGGTGGAAGTGTACTGAAAGGCTATAAGCCTATTACTGGCAGCGGTGCTGTAAATACTATTAGTACCACAACCGATACTACTTTCTGGAGTGTAGCGATAGGTGGGTCGATTTTATCCCTACATTGAGTGTAGGGTTGGACGGAGTGGAGTGTATAGGATGCATCGGTCGGATCTTTTATGCATTTTGGATACCATACTGAAATGGGCTAAGGCCCACGCTGATATTGTCACTGTATTGGGCTAAGGTCACCTTTTCTGCCTATCTGTGCATGTAACAGTCCGGTTTTGACCCTAGTCAAAATAGTGGTTTCGGGACCACAAATCTGAGTCAGATAAATGTTTTAGTATTATTTTCAATGCTTAAAATATTTGAATTAGCATGTGTGAAAGTTTTTTCTAAAATTTTATCGTTTTTGTGTTTAATTTTGAAAAAGGACTTAATTGCATAGAATGTAAAAGCTGTGTGCTAGATTTAAAAGTGTTTATTTGACTTGGCTTTATAATTGTGAGGTCCTTATGTGGTTATTTGACTATTGGAAGTTTGAATGGACATAAAAGGGCATGTGTTAGGTGAATGAATAATTTTATAACAAAGGGCAAAATAGTCATTTAGTTAATATGTTATTATTAATAAAACAAAAACAAGAAAACATGTTAATTTATGTGTTCATCCACCGAAATTGAAATGAAAATAAAAGAGAAAAATCTCACTTAGGGTTCGGCACTTTGAATTGGTAAATTAGGTATGTGTATTGCTCGGTTTTTTATTATTTCTATGTTTTTATAATCGTTGCCTCGTGTATTATCGAACCCATGCCTGAATTTCTGATTTTGTTGGTGATTTTGAAATGTGCCATAGATGAATTCATGAGCTTTGTGATGTTATATGATGAAATATGAAAGCCTAATGTTGGGTATACATGTTTTGTCTTTGGAGTTTGGATGAAATTGAGTAGTTTGGATGATACTTCTGTGATTGCTTTGATAGAATCTGGATCAACACATTCATATATATGCATGAATTTAGTGAGCAGTAAGACTTTGCCTGTAGAGTCTACTGAATTTGTAATTAGAGTTTCGTACCCCCTAGGCAGATATGTTTGGTTGATAAAGTCTGCAAGAATTGTCCGTTAATGTTTCGAGACACATGTTTTTCGGCTAATTTGATGTTGTTACCTTTTAATGAATTTTGTAACACCCCCGTACCCAAGACCGTCGCCGGAGTCGAGCACGAGGTGTCAACGGACTTAATTCATTAATTAAACAGCTCAAACAATTTATTTTAGAATTTCCAGACAAGCTGGCTAACTGCATCACATTCACTAAAAAATTCATATCTTGAGTTACAAAACTCGAAATCCAATTTTGTAAATTTTTCCTGAAACTAGACTCATATATCTACTTAATAATTTTTTTTATAGAAGTTTTGGTATGACCAATTAGTACAGTTTATTAGTTAAATTCTCCCCTATTTTAGGGTTTGGGTACTCTGACCCCTGTGTATTACGAATCAGATATCTCCCTGTACAGAGTTTCAATGACTATTTAATTTGTTTCGAATAAAACTAGACTCAATAAGGATTTCATAAATATAAGGTTCAACTCCTAATTATTTTTTTTAAAATTTATGGTGAATTTTTAAATTTAGAATAGGGGATTCAGAGATCGCTCTGACCCTGTTCCACCAAAACTTAAATATATCATAGAATATAACTCATTTACCTGTTTCATTTCTTCCATATGAAAATAGACTCTTCAGGATTTGATTCCATAACTTATTCATCATTTAATTCAATTTATACTATTTTTAGTGATTTTTAAAATTCACATCACTGCTGCTGTCTGATTCTGTTTTGTGGCAAATTTTACCTTTCCAAGGATTTTCATGGTTTAGTTAAGACATAAAGCATACATGTTATCATATATAAACTTGATTAGCCGTTACAATAGCTAATCATTCTCAAACATTTCCATTCCATCCATGGGCCATATCGTAAGATTATACACACAAAATGATTGGAATGCTATACATGCCATATTTCCAAAAATTACAAGTCATTATACCGCGATTGTCCAGTGATAGTGTGAGCGTGCCTCCGACCGTCCCGATCTCCAAATTGACTTATCAAAACTACAAAGAATGAAAAGGAGGGAGTAAGAATAGATGCTTAGTAAGTCCACATGCAAATAACAAATAACTTAACAAAGCAATTTTACCAACCAACATTAGCATAATATCACCAAAACATATATCACATTTCTATTCATCATTCATCATCTTACCATATTATTGTTGTCGTATCAAGTCTCAACCCGAGGGTTAAGTATATGCCTGTCCAAAGTGCCCATTCCACAACACTTACCAATACGTCACTTGCATCTTGAGTATTCTTCCATTTCACTAGAATTTTACCCGTTGAACACATTGGAATATAACTCGGATACATGGAAAGTTTGCACATGAGTGTCACATATGTAGCCAAGCTACCATGTAACTCGCCCATAACCGAACTCGGACTCAACTCAACGAGCTCGAGCGTTCGTATCCATAAGTGAACTCGGACTCAACTCAACGAGTTCGAATGCCTAGTTACATTTCACGAACTCGGACTCAACTCAACGAGTTCGGACATTCGCATCCATAAGTGAACTCAGACTCAACTCAACAAGTTCGGATGCCCAAATATCCGGATCTATTCCTAAGGTTCAACGGGACTTTTCTCGTTCATACTCTTTTACCATTCTCCTTGGAATACCAATGACGATACTTCGATAGTCTTTCACATTTTTCACATAATTCACAAAATTTTTTCATGCTGTCCAACAATGACCACAAAACATAGAATTGCATGATAACAATCATAATATCGTATAAATAGCATTAAATGATTTAAAATAATGGTTATATTACAATATTTACATATGAACTTACCTCGATACAAAATGAGAATAGTCGAACCTATTCCTCGTAAACTTTATTTTTCCCCCGATCTCAACTCGAATCTCTTTTCTCTTGATCTATAATACCAAATTAATTTATTTAATACACACATTCATCAAAACAGCCCCTAGTACGAACTTTGGCAAAATTATCATTTTGCCCCTAAACTTTCACATATTTACACTTTTGCCCCAAGACCTCATCCTATTTTCTTATGTTTTATGACATGCTGATCATTTTTCCCTTCTATAGCATTATCAAATTCAAACTCTAACATGTACTTATGAATATTAGGTATTTTTACCGATTATGCCATTTTACTCGTTTTTACGAAAAACCACTTAGCAAAAGTTGTTTAACACAATCTCAAACTTCATATTCTACCATAAAACATCAAAATTCATACATATCATTCATGGGTAAAATTTTAAATATAAACCCTAACTCAAAATATTGGTAGAAATAGGTAAACCGAGCTACGAGGATTTCAAAAATGTAAAGAACATTAAAAACGGGCATAGAAAGCACTTACAATCAAGGCTTAAAAGTGTTGAAACCCTAGCTATGGTGGACAGCAAAATTCAACAGCAACTTATGGAGAAGATGATCATTTTTGTGTTATTTTTCCCATTTTTATTTCATTTAATATTCAAATGACCAAAATGCCCTTCCTTACTAAACTTTCAAAAATTCCATCCATGTCCAATTTTTGTCCATAAACTTAGAAATTGGTCAAATTTCTATTTAAGTTCTCCTAGTTAATATTTCAAAGCAATTTCATACTAGAAATTTCTAGAATGCAAGTTTTGCAACTTATTCAATTTAGTCCCTAACTTCAAATTAAGCATTTTATGCATATAATTTCTTCACGAAAATTTCACACAATCATGCAATCATATCATAGACCTCAAAATAATCATAAAATAATTATTTCTATCTCAAATTTTGTGGTCCCGAAACCACTATTTCGATTAGGCCCTAATTCGGGTTATCACAAATTTGATATAATTTTGGGTATGGATTGGTTAACTTTGCATGATGCTGTTGTGAACTGCAAATGAAAAACTATTGATTTGAGATGCAAGAATGATGGAATAGTAAGAATTGAATCTAGTGATTTGAATGGATTGCCTACTGTGATATCTTCGATGAAAGCTTTGAGTATTGTGAGAAAAAGTTGTAAAGCCTATTTTGCTTATGTGATTGAATCGAGAGTGTTAGAAAAGAAAGTTGAATCAGTGCCTGTTGTGTGTGAGTTCCCTGATGTGTTTCCTGAAATACTACTCCGATTTCGATAGCTCCGTATAGAATGGCTCCGTCTGAATTAAAATAATTAAAGTCTGAGTTGCAAGAGTTGACCAAGAGAGGATTTGCTAGACCAAGATTTTCACCTTGGGGTGCTCCTGTTTTATTTGTGAAAAAGAAAGACGGTACGTTGAGAATATGTATAGATTATCGTCAGTTGAACAAAGTGACTATTAAAAATAAGTATCCCCTGCCCTGAATTTATGGTTTGTTTGATCAGTTGAAAGGAGCTGCTGTGTTTTCAAAAATAAATTTAAGATCAGGTTATTATCAGTTACAAGCGAAAGACTCAGACATTCCAAAAACTGCTTTCCGAACGAGGTACAGCCACTATGAATTCTTAGCTATGCCTTTCGGATTGAGTAACGCACCTACTATCTTTATGGATTTGATGAATAGAATCTTCAGACCGTATCTAGATCAATTTGCTGTTGTATTCATTGATGACATATTGATTTATTCACATGATGAATTCGAACATGTTGAGCATTTGAGATTAGTGCTACAGATTCTGTGAGATAAGTAATTGTAAGCAAAGTTCAGTAAATGTGAATTAAGGTTACGAGAAGTTGGTTTTCTGGGTCATATTGTATCAGCATCTGGTATTCGAGTTGATCCGAACAAAATTTCAGCTATTTTGGATTAGAAACCTCTGAGGAGCATCTCTGAAGTTTGCAATTTTCTGGGACTTACCGGTTATTATAGAAGATTCGTAAAAGGTTTTTCAATGATTTTGACTCCGTTAACAAAACTGCTTCAGAAAGATGTGAAACTTGTGTGGTCTGAAAAATGTTAGAACATTTTTGATCAGTTGAAAATTTTGTTGACTGAAGCTCCGGTATTGGTACAACCCGAATTGGGTAAAGAATTTGTGATCTACAGTGATGCTTCATTGATCGGACTAGGATGTGTTGATGCAAGAAGGAAAATTCATTGCTTATGCTTCGAGATAGTTAAAGCCATACGAAAAGAACTATGCGACACACGATCTTGAGTTAGTCGCGATTGTGTTTGCTCTAAAAATTTGGCATCACTATCTATTTGGAGAGAAATGTCATGTATATTCTGATCATAAGAGTTTGAAATATCTGATGACTCAGAAAGATTTGAATCTGCACCAGAGAAGATGTTTAGAACTGATAAAAGACTACGAACTTATGATTGATTATCATCCAGGTAAAGAAAATGTTGTAGCAGATGCTTTAAGTCAGAAATCATTATTTGCTCTACGTGTGATGAATGTTCATTTGGTTTTGTCCGATGATGGTTCAGTTTTAGTTGAATTGTAAGACCTTTGTTCTTACAGTAGATTATTGAAGCTTAGAAGATTGATAATGAGGTTTTAACTAAACGAGCTCAGTGTGATGTAGAGTCTGATTTAGAATTCAGAGTTGATAAAGATGATTGTTTGAGATTCTGAGATAGAATTTGTGTCCCGAGAAATCTAGAGTTAATTCAGATGATTTTGAATGAAGCTTACAACAGTAGATTATCTATTCATCCGGGTAGTACGGAAATGTATAATGATATGAAACAACTTTGTTGGTGGCAAGGTATGAAACGAGACATTTCTGACTTTGTTTCAAAATGTTTAGTTTGTCAGCAAATAAAAGCTGAATATCAGATGCCTTCTGGGTTGCTTCAACCGATCATGATACCTGAGAGGAAGTGGGATAGAGTCATAATGGATTTTGTATCTGGTCTACCGTTGACACCGAGCAAGAAAGATGCAATCTGGGTTATTGTGGAGAGATTAACTAAATCAGCTCACTTTGTTCTGGTTCTTACAGATTATTTGCTTTACAAGCTTGCTGAGTTATATGTTCCTCAGATTGTGAGATTACACGATGTGCCTATTTTTATTGTTTCGGATAGAGATCTGAGATTTACATCGCGATTTTGGAAGAAACTGCAAGATACACTAGGTACTGAATTACATTTTAGCACTGCTTTCCATCCGTAAACAGATGGTCAGTCTGAACGGATTATTCAGATACTTGAGGATATGTTGAGATGTTGCATTCTTGAGTTTGAAGGTACGTGGGAACATTATTTACCTTTGATTGAATTCGCTTATAATAATAGTTTTCAGTCGAGCATTAAGATGGCACCATACGAAGCTTTATATGGTCACAAATGTCGTACACCTTTGCATTGGACCCTAGCTCAGCCAAAATAAGATTCACGGGATTGATTTGATAAAAGAAACCGAACAGAAAGTAAAAGTGATCCGAGATAGTTTGAAAGTAGCTTCCGATTGTTAGAAATCTTATGTGAATTTGAAAAGAAAAGACATTGAGTTTGAGATCGGTGACAAAGTGTTTTTGAAGGTAACTCCATGGAAAAAAGTGTTTCGCTTTGGTAGAAAAGGTAAATTGAGTCCAAGGTTCATCGGGCCGTATGAGATTACTGAACGTATCGAGCCTGTAGCATATAGATTGTTATTACCACCAGAGCTAGAAAAGATTCATAATGTGTTTCAAGTATCGATGCTTCGATGATATAGATCTGATCCTTCGTATTTGATTCCTTCGTTTGAAATTGAAATTCAGTCTGATATGACTTATGAAGAAAAGTCAATCCGTATTTTAGCTTATGAGGTTAAAAAATTGCAAAATAAGGAAATTCCATTAGTAAAAGTGATGTGGCATCGACACGGTATTGAAGAGGCCATGTGGGATCCTAAAGATGCTATGAGACAGCAATATCCTAACCTATTTAACGGTAAGATTTTCGGGGACAAAAATCCCTAAGGGGGGAGAATTGTAACAGTTCAGTTTTGACCCTAGTCGGAATAGTGTTTTGGGACCCTAAATCCGAGTCAGATAAATGTTTTAATATTATTTTTCATGCTTAAAATATGTGAATTAGCATGTGTGAAAGTTTTGTTTGAAAATTTAATCGTTTGTGTGTTTAATTTTGAAAAAGGACTTAATTGCATAGAATGTAAAAGCTGTGTGCTAGATGTTAAAAGTGCCTATTTGACTTGGCTTTATAATTATGAGGTCCTTATGTGGTTATTTGACTAATGGAAGTTTGAATGGACATAAAAGGGCATGTGTTAGGTGAATGAATAATTTTATAACAAAGGGCAAAATGGTCATTTAATTAATATGTATTATTAATAAAACAAAAAACACGAAAACATGTTAATTTATGTGTTCATCCACCAAAATTGAAAAGAAAATAAAAGAGAAAAATCTCACTTAGGGTTCGGCACTTTGAATTGGTGAATGAGGTATGTGTTTTACTTGGTTTTTGATTATTTCTATGTTTTTGTAATCGTTGCTTCGTGTATTATCGAACCCATGCCTCAATTTCTGATTTTTTTTGGTGATTTTGAAATGTGTCATGGATGAATTCATGAGTTTTGTGATGTTATATGATGAAATATGAAAGCTTGATGTTAGATTTACATGTTTTATCTTTGGAGTTTGGATGGATTTGGGTAATTTGGGCTAAATTGTAAAAATGACATTTTGAGGGACTAAAATGTGAAATAAATGAAATGTATGGACTTGTATGAGAGCTATGAAAATTCAGCTAAGCTAGTGTATAAGCAAACTTTGTGTATTTTGTGATTTTGTGAATTAGGGACTAAAGTGTCAAAATGTGAAAATATGAGGGTTAAATTGTGAAATACCCTAAATGAATGTTTATGGATTGGTTTGAATTATTTGGTGAATAAAAGGGTTAATTTTGAATACATATAGATCAAGAAAAGAGGAATTCAGATTTAGACTTAGGGAAGTCGAAGATTATAGAGTAAATTGTCTAAGTCGACAATTCTGAGTACGAGGTAAGTTCGTACATAAAACATGATGTTATAAGTATATTTTTCTGTTTTGATTATACATAGATTGTAGATATATTTGGTTTGGATGAATACGATGATAAATCAATGGTATTTGGCACTAAATGTGCGATTTAAATTAGCTTCGGCTATATGAGGCACTAAGTGTGCGGAATTATTATAGCTTTGACTAATCTTTAAAGCACTAAGTGTGCGGATGTTTAAAGCATTGGTAATCTTCGGAAAGCCTTAAATATTCAAACAAGTGGTGGGAATAAAAATGAATGAATTCGGTATGTATGATACCGATGTGGTAGATGGTATTATTCTTATAACGTTCATTAATTTGGTAAGAACATATGGATGGTGTTAGCTTAAAACTTATAGATGAATTGAGAAGTTACATGTACTTATGTGTTGATGTTTTATATTCTATATACTGTTGCTGATTTTTGGTACAAGCTTACTAAGCTTTTAAAAGCTTACTCTGTGTATGTTTGCATTGTTTTATAGATATTGAAGCAACTGTGAGCTCGGTGATCATCGAGGATCGTCACTACACTATCAAATCTCATTTTGGTACCTTTTGAAAATGTATATAGTAAAGTATGGCATGTATAGGCTAGAAGTACTTTGAATAGGTTTTGTACTGTTTATATTTAGCCATGTGATATGGTTTGGTATGGTTGTGGATATGTTATGGTTTTGGTAAAGGATATGTGATGAAATATGGTATATTTGATATGTTTGAGTTGGATAAAAGAAATGGTAAATGATGTTATGTTTTGACAAGTTTTAGCATTGAATTGAATGATGTATAGAAATAAATGTTTTGACAAGCTTTTGACTTATGTTTGATATAGATTGGTAAAGCTTATGAGTATGTATTTGATTGGAAATGATATGTCATGAATGGTTTAGGTTTTGGTTGTGAATTGGTCAAATAATATTGTGCAAATATGCTTGGTTTGGTGTTTGTTGGTTGACCCAAATTAGGGTAGCAAATTGGCTATTCAAATGGCCTATTTTTGTCCACACGGGTAGAGACACAGGCGTGCATCTCAGTTGTGTGTGACACACGACTATGTAGCACGGTCGTGTGTCCCCTGTGGTACCATACAATTGTAAGTCAGGCTCAAGCACGGCTAAGGCACACGGGCGTGTGGCTAGCCATGTGGCCAAAGTCAGTTTCAACCACGGCCAAAGCACACGGGCGTGTCTTGTGGCCGTGTGAACAAGTCAGTATGTATGCCCTATTTTGACACGGTCTAGACACACGGGCGTGTCTAAAGCCGTGTGAGGCACATGGCCTATTCACACGGGCGTGTGACCTGTACTTGTTTGAGAAATGTTTAAATTTTAGAGAAATTTTGTATGTGTTAGGTTGAGTCCCAGCCCCTTTCTAATACATATTTAAGGTCTCGATGACCTATATAAGGGACTCTATATTGTTGATTGATCTTTAATGCTTCGATGTTTATGAAATGAATGTTACAGTTTTGATTTTTTTTTGGTAATGCCTTTAATCCTAGTTCGGAAACGGATATGGGTTAGGGGTCTTACAGTATAGGTAATCCTTAGGCGGGTAGGTGCTGTGAGGGGCTCGGAGATGGCCACACCACTGTTTATGTTTCGTTTTTCCTTTTTGGTAAAAATAGTTTTATTTAGGTAAATTTTATGTAATAAGGCTGTTTTTAGTTTTGTTTTTATTTGGGGATTTATTTAAATTGACTTATATCTGTTAGTAGTAGGATACGGGTTTCTCAAAATGTAAATGATTTTTAGCTACCAAGCTACACAACTCATTTTAAAAGCTTCTAAAACGAACAATGTTTTTAAAACGTAATAACAATTTAGTATAGGCCATGTTTTGCTAATCAAACCTGTAAATTAACAAATGAGCAAATAAGTTAACTTCTCTTAAAGAACACAAATGAGGTTTTAACACAAAAGGACTTTTCTAGTAAAACTACACTTTTCAAAACTCACTCCAATCTGACATCACAAATTGGGCCATAACGTCTAGGCTGGGTTTAGGGTGTTACACCATAGCTGGGCTATTAGCATCGATACGAGATCCCATGTAAGACCATATCTGAGATATAGCATTGGTGTGGTACTATGTGTGCGAGATACTCGAGTATCCTTAAGTATTCCAAGTGGTTCAACGGGAAATACAACAAGAACATCAAAGTTGTGAAAGACTATGGTATGTTGTAAATTGCTACAGGTATGTACAAAAACTCATGTTTAATGAGCTCAATATGTGATGAATCCCTCGTTAGGGTTGTGAATGAGTAAGTTTGATTATGAGATTTATGATGACATTTACATTAATTTACTTCAAGTTAATTGTATGTTAAATGTGAGTTTATAATGCTTATTATTTGCATTAGACCTTACTAAGCTATATAGTTTACTCCCCTTTCTTTTCCCTTGTCTTATAATGTCACCAAGCTAGCTCGGGAATCGGAGATTGTCAGAGATCTAGTCACACTATCAACATAATATTTTGGGTACCAATGATTTCAATATATTGAGTTATGGCATGTATAGGGACTTGGTCATTTTGTTATGTGTCATAATTGAATTGGCGTAATGTGTTGGCCTATATTGGTTGATAATTTATTTTGTAAATGGCCATATGGTGTTGGCTAGTATTAGTTTAAGTATATATATAAATATGCATGTGATGATATTTTCATGGATGTGGGAAATTGCATGATTTGAGTTGAGATATATATGATGTTTATGTATGATCAATGATAGCATGTGAGTGTAGTATTAATGTCTTGGTTCTGGTTGATTTGGTTGAATGTATATACTTGGAATGGTGCTATGTTTTGTTGTGTAGGTTGTGCTTGGAAGGATGACAATTTGGCTTGGAAGATGGCCTTATTTTTGTCCACACAGGTAGACACACGAGCATGTGTCTAGGCTGTGTGTAACACGCGGCTCACTCAATGGGCATGTGTCCCCTACACCTTAATTGTTGCAAAACAGAATGCTCAGTATTGAGCACATGCAGAGACACAGACACATCAGGCACGGGTGTATGCCTTGGGTGTGTGAAGTTTGCACCTATTTTATGAAAATTTATGAAAATTAAATTGACCACACAACCTAAGCACATGGGCATGTGCTTTGGCCGTATGACTTCAATTTGTTCATGGATGACAAATAGAGGGTTACACAGGTTAGGGACACGGGCGTGTGTGACCACAGGGCCTTCCCACACGGGTGTGTCCCAAGCCACACGAGCGTGTGGCTCTTAAAACATGAAAAATTTTCTAAGTGTTGTGAAATTTTCCAAAGTTCTCAGCTTAGTCCCGAACCGCTTCCAATGCATGTCTGGGCCTCGTAGGTTTGTTATAGGGGTAATATGAATGTTTATGAAAAGTTTTAAATTTGGATGGAAATTTAAGTCTCGATTTTGTATGTTTGCTTATGTTTAAGTCTGGTAATGCCTCGTACCCTGTTCCGGCGTCGAATGCGGGTAAGAGGTGTTATAATTTGACTATCTTAACTTCCAAACTTTCGTTAAACAATTGTAAGTGATATGACTTAGGATGGTTTTGACAAGGCAAAGATAAAGTATCTACTAAAAACTACTCACCATGTTGGCCCAACTATCATTATCAACATTAAGAGAACACAACTTTCCTTCAATCAAGCACCTCGAACGAAAGATGTTAGTCCTTTGCACTTCGTCGGAATTGTCCCTTACTTGAATGTTAAGGGATTGTCGTACTACAAGACAATTGGACTCAAGCAAATCATCCCCATCAATTGGAGGTTCCCAAACCTCTTTCATACTATGTTTGCATACCATTATTAGAGGCTGAAATAAAAATACTCAAAAAAAAAAAAGCAAACGTCACCTTATGCACTCATAAATAAAATTAAATTCTCAATGAGGTAAGAATTAATCTTGTGAGTCTTTTAAAAGTGTTTATATCAATTAATCAAAACGTATTAGAATCAAACTAACAAAGCAAACCTGTAGCACCAGAAGTCCAAAATTGGCTAGACACCAAATAATTGTGTTGTAAGAGGAAGGAATGTGCAACCTACTTTAACCTACTAAAATAAGAAAAAATAAAGTGTTCAAATGCATAAAGGAAAAATAAAAAGCAAAAAAAAAAAAATAAATAAAACCTAAGGCTAAAAGTTAATAAAAATCCCTGAAACCTAAAAACCTGAAAAATTACGATGCAACTTGACAGACTTTGATCGAGGTGTTCCCCATTTCTAAAAATCATGAAATTTAAACTACAGCCTACTCAAATAATGTATATCTAATCTAGAAAGTTTTGACACAAAATTCAACCCAAAAAATATTTTTAATTTTTTCTTTTTTCGTATTTATGGATGAGTACAGAAAAGGATCGTAAGTTTATCGTAAGTTTGTCCAAGTCATTCGAAAAGAAACTTGGATTTTGACACAACCTGAAACACAATCAAATCCAAGTCAGATAAAACAATCAAAATTGTCACATCCTAAAAATCGAGTTAGTAGAAATTGGGTTAATGAATCGAGAGTTGTCACGCCCAAATTTTTTTAGATGCCCTTTTTCTTATTTGTTCATAAATAAGTATCAAGTATACTGATTGAGTAGTGGTAAAGTTGTCCTTGATGATCAGTGTTCGAATCCCTTCCCTCGCATTATTTTTTATGGGGTGCAATTTTGCTTCAAACCTTAGCAAAGGTCACACCATGTTTTTAAAGTAAATGTTGTAGAAGTGTGAACAAGAAAGTGAGTTGGCTTAGTGGTTACATTAATCATGTCACTTCACCATTTAGGTTTTCGGGTAAAACATATTGGGGAAACATGATTCAAAATCTTAGGTTAAACCTGGTGATAGTGTGGGAATGTTCGTAATGCTATGAAACCGGTGTGTGAGCATGACCACATGCTAGTGAATGCACGACCAAAGGATAAATTTATGGTTGTCTTTATAGATGATATTTTTGTATATTCTCATTCTGAGGAGGATCACAATGAGCATTTAAGGGTTATTTTACAGATTTTGTAAGATAAGCAATTGTATGCAAAGTTAAGTAAGTTTGGATTTTGGCTTAGGGAAGTCACATTTTTAGGAAATCTTGTATCAGTAGAAGGGATTCGAGTGGATCCAAACAAGATATAGGCAATTTTAGATTGGAAGCTGCCTAGGAGTGTTACTGAAGTTAGGAGTTTCTTGGGTTTGGCTGGCTATTATCGTAGATTAGTTGAAGGGTTTTCTCTTACTGCTGCACCCTTAACGAAACTGGTTTAGAAAGATGTGGTGTTTGAATAGACTGATGCTAGGTAGAAAAGTTTTAAGCAACTCAAGGAATTTTTGACTAAGGCACCAATGTTGATTCAACCAGAGCTTGGAAAAGATTTTGTGGTTTATAATGATGCTTCGTATTCGAGTCTTGGTTGTGTGTTGATGTAAGAGGGAAAAGTTGTGGCTTATGCTTTGAGGCAATTGAAGACTCATGAGCGCAATTATCCCATTCATGATTTGGACTTAGCCGCTGTGGTTTTTCCACTTAAGATTTGGCGTTAATACTTGTATGGAGAGAAATGTGTGATTTATACAAATCATAAGAGCCTTAAGTACCTTCTTACCCAAAAGGAGTTTAATTTAAAGCAAAGGGGTTGGATTGAGATTTTAAAGGATTATGATTGTGTGATAAAGTATCATCCTGGCAAAGCAAATGTAGTTTTTGATGCTTTGAGTAGGAAGTCAATATCGGAATTGAGAGTTATGTTTGCATGTTTAGGTTTGTATAGTGATGGTGGATTGTTAGCTAAACTACAAGTGAGTCCAACTTTGTCGCAACAAATTAAGGAGAAGCAGTCTTTAGATGAGGAGTTATCAAAGAGGATTCAACAGGTTTAGCATGGTATTAAGGGGGATTTTGATGTTGATAGTGACGGTATCTTGAATTTTTGAGGTAGGTTGTGTGTGCTGCATGAGATTTAAGGCAAGCGATTCTTACTGAGGCACATAGTAGCCCTTATGCTATGCACTTCAGTAGTAGTAAGATGTATCATGATCTTAGAGAGGTTTATTTGTGGCCTGGGTTGAAGCGTGATGTTACGAATTTTGTGACTTGATGTTTGGTTCGTCAAAAGGTGAAAGTTGAATATCAGTTTCCTTTAGGCTTGTTGCAATTGATTGAGATTCTTGAATGGAAGTGGGAAAGGATCATTATGGATTTTGTTTTGGGTTTGCCTTTAACTCCATCAAAGAATGACTTGGTTTGGGTTGTAGCTGATCGATTTTCGAAGAGTACGCATTTCTTAGCTGTGCGTACTAATTATTTTGTGCAGACGTTAGTGGAGTTGTATATTGGTGAGATTGTTCATCTTTATGAGGATCCAGGTTTGATTATTTTAGATAAGGATCTGTGGTTTACTTTGAGATTTTGGAAGAGTTTGCAAGAAGCTTTGGGATCAAAGCTTAGTTTTAGTACAACTTATCATCCTTAAATAGATGGTTAGTCTGAGTAGGTAATACAAGTCTTAGAAGATATGTTGTGAAACTGTGTTATTGAGTTCAATGTTAGTTGGGAGCGATATTTGCCTTTGGCAGAGTTTGCTTCCAACAATAGTTTCCAAGCGAGTGTTCGTATGGCACCTTTTGAAGCATTGTACAATAGGAAGTGTAGAACTCCTTTGTGTTGGACAAAATTAGATGAGAAGCGAGTTGTTGGACCTGATTTAGTTCGTGAGATTGAAGAGAAGGTAAAGCTAATTTGTGATTGTTTGAAAGCAGCGCCTAATAGGCAGAAATCCTATGCGGATTTGAAACAAAGAGATATTGTAACCCCCTAAACTCGACCTAGAAGTTGTGGCGGAACCTCGAAGATCATATTGGCGATATTGATGGTGCAAAAAATCATTTAGCTATTTTCTCTTAAAAATCGTCATTGCTAAAAATGTCCTTTTTAAGAAAACCGAATTTTGTTTGAAATTGTTTATCTTTAGAAAAGTTTAAGTTTTGATATTTTTTTAAGAAAGTGTCGTACTTCAATTAAAACATCGCAATGAATAATTTGCATATCTAAAACTCGTTTTTCATTTTCAAAACATAGATTTAACGTATATCTTATAAAATATAAATTTTGTAGCAAATAGTGTTGAGTTTTGAAAATAAAGTATTGAATTTTGAAAACACCCTTGTTGGGCCTTGTTTGACTTAGTTATGAAACATCCATCATAAATAGTCAATTTCAAAATCTTTTAAATGATAATTTTAAAACCTAAATCTTGCAGAAAAATCCAAAATCAAAATAATCCAAAGTCCAAAAGAAAATCCCAAGCAAAAGTCCATAGTAATAAAAACACATCCCCAAAATATCGAGTACCAAGATTATATATTTTTTCTGAAAATGACCAAGAGCACCTCCATAAGCTAGACTCGTCCTAATCTCGATTATTATCTGAGAAATTAGAATTAAAAACGGGTGAGATTTAAAAGCCCAGTGTGAGATCAACACAAATATAATCACATACATATCAAAATATCAATCTCATCATAATAATCACAAGTTCTAATATTGATACTTATACATGAACATGTCGATGCATACTTTAAAAATGATGCACATTTTATAAAGTTTCTTACCCATCTCTGCTAGACACCATATATCAAGTTCCCCAGAGCTCATCCATCCAATAACACACCATTTGTAGATAAGCCACAACATAAATAACGATAAACGATCACATAACCCATCGTGGACAAGCCACTACATAATTATCGATAACGACCACATAATCACAGTTCTACCACATAGCTTCCTCCTTTCACGATCCCACCCCATGCATATGATATGGCCATTTTAACACATATGTTTCACTTTTCACATTTTTCACATATTTACGCATATGCATGTATCATGCTCACATTTTCACATATCACATAGTTTTCACTTTAGCATGCTTTAATATACATATTTATATTAAAACATGGATCTTAACATACACATACAGATATCACATGTTTAGATCATCACATATCAATCTAGCCATAAATCACATAACATAGAGTTAAAATCAACATTGCATACATCATATATCACAAATCATGGATTTCCACAACACTTAATAGTTTATGACACTTACTTGGATTCCTTTTTGAATGAGTTTTTCAACTCCACTCGAGTATTTAATGTACTCACAGAGTAATTAATTAAAAAACATTTTATTAAAGTAAATAGCATTATATTTCACTTAAAATGAGAGTTAGATCCCACACCCTAAACAATAGATCTGATTGCCACAATCTTATCAGAGGAGATTTTACTTGGATCTAAACCGATAGATGAATCTATCGCATCAAACACATATTTTAATTAGATCCATCAGATTTTATTTTTAACACTTAAAGTTTTAACCGTTCTAAATAATTCTCACCAACACCTACCCTTAAATCACGACTTGGATTAGTTATCTTCGTTATCACACTAAGAATCTCTTTGATCGGTGTTGTTTGATCGTTCAAGTTGATAGGAGATCACATTAGTACTTTTGTTAAACCAATAATAAAATAACTTGATAATATTATCATCTTATACCATTTGGCCAAGCCATGGTATTTTTAAAATGAAGAATTTATGAATTGAACAACCTTACTTACACTTGATTTAATACGAGATGATCGAAGGATCAAGAATGGAATGAGATCGATGTTTGAGTGATCTAGAAATAAATAATCGAATAAGTGAAAGAAATAAAAAATGAGTTTTAGTCACTAAGGAATCAACAAAAGAAAGAGGAAGCAAAAAGGAAAAAAAGGTCACCAGCAGCGGTGATGACTGTGGTTTGATGGCAGTGTCTCAATGGTGGTCCAGATATGAAGGAGTGGAGGTCCGACAGTGGTGAGAAAATATTAAAAGAAGGAGGTTTCAATCACTACAATCAGAAGAAAAGAGAAAAGAGAAAAAGAAGGAAAAATAGGTAGAGGAGGAGGGGACCTGTGGTGGTTCGCGATAGTGGTCACAGTGGTGGAAAGGAGAAGTGAAGGCATCTACGGTGGTTAAGAGGTCATTGATGGTGGTGGAAGGCTTGGTTGTGGTAGTTGGAGAACAAAAGTTAAAAGGAGGTGGTGGTGGTCCTATTTTGATTTAAGAGAAAAAGAAGATGAAGAAAATGAAAAAAAAATGGAGATTAGGGTGCAAATGAGGATGGTGGATGACACAAGGGGTGTGTATAGCTTGGTCAACCATGACCAAGTTCATTTTATCACAATCGTATGGAAAGAGAGGAGGTTTTGGCAAGAGAGTGAAACAAGGAGTGAAAAGAGGGATGTATCTCACAACATAAGGCAAGTTTAACTTGCTAAAGGAGGAAAGGAATCCTCCATATATGGCAACAAGGGGGTTGGACAGTAAGGCTTGAATGCACATGCCAATTGTGTGCAAAAAAATTAATTAAAAGAAATGAGAACATGGGGGTTTGAACTAAAGACATCAAAGATAGCTAAGGAGCTTCATACCATTAAGCCACAACGCTTCATTGTGTTCATTCTTGTACAGTTAATTTAAGACATAAGAGATGGCAGTTTCACTATTTTATAATTAATAAAAAAAAATGGGATCTGACACAGATCATCAAGGATAACTCCACCACTACTCAATCACTATAACTGATATTTATTTATTATCAAATAAGCAAAATATTATCTAAATAAAAATTCGATCATGACCACTCTTGGTTCATTAATTCAATTTCTACTAACCCAATTTTTTGGATGTGACAAATATTGAGTTTCGAGTTGGTGATAAGGTGTTCTTGAAAGTGTCACCTTAGAAGAAAGTTTTGAGGTTTGGTAGAAAGGGTAAGTTAACTCCAAGATATATTAGACCTTATGAAGTTGTCAGTAGAACTCGAGCGGATTCATGATGTTTTTCATGTGTCTATGTTGCAAAAGTACTGTTTAGATTTGTCGCATATAGTTCCAATTGAGAAAGTTGAAATTTGTGATGATTTTACTTATGAAGAGGAGCCAATTGAAATTCTAGCTCATGAAGAGAAAGTCTTGTGTAATAAGAGAGTTCTGTTGGTTAAAATATTGTGGCGAAACCACAAGACTAAAGAGGCTACTTGAGAAGTTGAAAAGACAATAAGGCAACAATAACCTTATTTGTTTAATTCAAGTAATTTTGAGGACGAAATTCTTTTTAGAGGGGGAGAATTGTAACCCCCCAAAATAGGGCCTAGAAGTTTTAGGGTATTTTAGGAATTTTTGCCTTAGAGTGCTTGGAATTTCGTAGCATGGTAAATGAAAATTATATTCGACTATGGCATCTTAGTTGTTAAATCAATTTTTGAAAATAAGTTTTAAAAGTCTATTAATTTGGACATAGGGACTGATTTGTAAAAGGGGTAAAATTGGGAGTTTCTAAGTGTAACACCCCAAACCCGGCCCAGACGTTATGGCCGAATCTGACGTGCCACATTGGAGTTGAAAACCCACGTTCCGTTTTAGTGTTTTAAAACCATACATTTTATTGAGTTAACAAAATGTATGGAAGCCGGGCACCGTGTAGGTATCAAGAGAGAGGAGGTGAGCCATGAAGGTCGCTTAAGTACCAAGCTCTTTAATTGGATCCAATCCTAGACATGCCCACAACCATAGCCACACTTTGTTATATCGAGTTTAAATTTGTTTAAGTGGACGTCTTTGATAAATCGATTAATCGTGGTGTTGAGATATTTTGAAAACAAGTATCATTTTGAAAACACGTCCTAAGTCTAGCCCATTTGAATAATTATTAACCAAATTTTAAAGTTATTAAAATTAAAATAATTCCGAAAAGAAATAAAAGGAAAGTTAAAATTGGCCTTATTACAACCCAAAAATAAATAATAATTAAAGGAAATTAAATGAAAACCAACACTTATTTAAAAGCCCAAAGATGATCACCGAGGCCACTCTGAATCCTCTCGGCCCAAGTCCCCACATCAAGGCTCACTGCAAAGTTAAGGAAAGGGGTGAGTTTGGAAACTCGATTGTGCAACAAGCCCTTTCGAGCCCAAAACAATAACGACTGTTGGGTCTAAGCCCAAATCCAATCTCAATCATGCATCGGGTCAGTAGCCCTTTTCATATTTCATATTTCATATCTTGGGCGAAGCCTTTTCATATTTCATATTCTTGGGCGAAGCCTTTTCATATTTCATATTCTTGGGTCAAGCCTTTATCAGTAAGCAGTATGGCCCTTAGGCCCATTTCAATGTCACATATAATTTCAATGAAAGAATGCAACCCGTTTGGGAGACTACTCAACCCACCATCCGCTACTCTCCACCCGTACCAACCAACACACCATGTGGGATTAACTCGACCCACCCCGCCAAACTCTCCTTTGGCGGCAAAGATAGTTGCTTTATCATATAACCGAGGCCTAGCCTCTTTTTAATAATCAGGGCAAAAGCCCTTTCAATAAGCGGGCATAAGCCCTTTTATAAGCAGGGCATAAGCCCTTTTGATAAGCAGGGCATAAGCCCTTTTGATAAGCAGGGCATAAGCCTTTTTCACTTCCTCCATCCATATAAAACCCAACCCAATGCGCTTATGATTACCTCATGTGCATATCATACATATCATGTGCATATCATACATGTCATGTGCATCTCATACATACCATATTTATCAAAATCCCATGTATTAAAATCATACATAAACCCTAGGGGTATAATGGTCATTTTACCTAGGGGCAAAACGGTCATTTTCATGGTATACGGGTAATCTCATAATTTTACCAAAATTAGGGTTTCCATGTTCATTAACGATTACTAACAATCCATGGGTGCAAACAGTGATTACGGCCCATTTTTAGCGAAATCGAGTTATTGGGCCTAAAACCCTAATGGGCCCTACTTAGCCAATTTCATCGTCTAGGCCCACTTAGCCTATATTCCATAACGGTTTTAACGGTCTTATCATGCAATTTAATGATTTCGTTTTCTACCAATTTTACCCAAATGGGCCGAAAGCCCAATGGGCCCCACTTGACCCGAGGCCCAACCGACCAAGAACGCCAAAATCACATTCTTACCGTTTCCATCGTTCTCGATCACCGTCTCATCGATTCTAACTAACTAGTGAGCGTTAAATTGCTCACAAGTCCTCAAAATGCCGAATTTGGCATTTGGCTTTTCGACATTTTATCGCTTTAAGCTATGAAAGGGTTCGTTACACACGATTTGCGATATTCCTTGACGAGATCTCCTATGCGATTTCTCCTATAATCAATTGTTAAATAGATCAGCTCGCAATAATTGAACCAAATCAAGAACTTTCCAATATTAACACTTACACATTCGGCCACCATCCATAATGGCCTTAGGCACCTTACCTTTGTCGCGATTGATGACTAGGCCTAGCTACTCCCGTGATCCAAGCTACTCCAAATGGACACTACACCTTGCTGCTCCTTCAATAAATAAACCAAAAATATTAAAAGAAGACCCCATAAAGTCTATGCCCATATTCGACCATCTCCCTAAATTTGGGGTTTCGGCTTTTGGCCAAAGTTACACTAGGAATTGTTTAGAGTTTGAACACTTACCACAGTCTTTCTCCTCTTGAATCCGGATGCCTAAAAGGTAAAGGAATCGAACGCCAACTATAGAAAAGAAAAGAAAAGGTTGCTGGTCACAAAGAATCGGCACCCCCTATCTTCACTGATTTCGGCTTTTTGCGGTATTTCGGTAGAAGTAGAGATTAAGGAAAGAAACAATGGTGAATGGAGGGAAATAGTGGGCTGTTTTGAAAGAAGAAAAAGGAAGAAAAATGAATAGGAGGGAGGTAGATTCGGCTGGAAAAGAAAAGAGAGAAAAAGGCTACACACCAAAGAAGAAATCGGCACAACTAAGACCCTAATGCCGAAATTACTAACCTAATACCCTCTGCAGAAAATCCCTCTCCAATCTCCCTTATTCGCCAACTCTATCTCCATATCACATCCTAAAATCTCTCCCTTATCCCTCCTTAATTTATGCATTTGACTTGATCCAACTCTCCTCTTACGAGAATCCACTTAGGTTCCAACACTTACCCTTCCCGCACATAAAAATAAATACTCTTATTTGCCAACACAGGAATCGAACCTGTGTCTTCCTCTATGCTCCACACGCCACCTTTTTAGGAGCTTAGTGGCGTCACCCTGCCACTTTACCAAAGCTCTTTCGTGATACATTTTACCCACAACTTAATATAAGGGCACCTAGCCGAACCCCTAACTCCTAAGTCCAAAATTTAAAAATTCTCTAGGGTTTGGCCAACTCATGGGCCTTCCATAGGCCCATTTACATACCCATATTATGAATTCTATAATCACATACCAAATTTTAGAAATTTACTTAAAATATCAAGAATCGCTGAAAACCCGAAAATCGGGATGTTACAACTCTACCTCCTTAAAGAAATTTCGGCCTCGAAATTTACGATCCAAACAGTTGAGGGTCTCACGACGCATTGCCTCTCTTGGTCTCCCGGTAGCTTCTTCCTTGCCATGGTTCCTCCAAAGTACCTTCACCAACGGATGACCTCCTTCTCAACACCTTGACATCACGATCAAGTATTTGCACAGTTCCTCTTCAAAGGTCAAACCGATTGTACCTCAATTTACGCGAATCGGCACGATATGAGTTGGGCGTAACGATATCGCCTTAGCATGGACACATGGAAGACATCGTGAATGCGATCCGATTCGAGGTAACTCTAATGATAAGCCACCGCCCTATCCGCTTAATGATTGGTAAGGCCCAATAAACCGTGGGCTCAACTTACCCTTCTTACCAAATCTCAAGATCTTCTTCCAAGCGAAACTTTCAAAAGACCATGTCTCCTACCGCATATTCAATATCCTTACGCTTCAGATCGGTATAAGACTTTTGTCGATCTGCCGCCTCTTTTAACCTCTTCCGATTACCTTAATCTTGTCTTGAAGATCTCGCTACCAACTCGGTCCAAGTATTTGCCTTTCCCCAATTACGCCCAACAAGTAGGCGGCGACACCTTCGCCCATATAGTGCCTCATATGGAGCCATCTGAATACTTGCTTGGTAAGCTGTTGTTATCTGCGAACTCCGCTAAGGGCAAATGGTCCTCCCAGTGCCTTTAAACTCAATAGCACAACCCTCAACATATCCTCTAAAATCTGAATAACCCTCTCGATCGCCCATCCGATCGAGGGTGAAAAGCCGTCTTGAAATCCAATCGCGTTCCCAATGCCTCATGCAACCGCCAAAACCGAGATGTAAACCTTGGGTCTCGATGCGAAATTATCGATCTTGGCACACCATGCAACCGTACTATTTCCGCCACATACAATCGCCAACTTCAAGTGAGTAATCGGTTCGGACGGTATGAAATGAGCGATTTCGTGAGTCTATCCACAATCACCCAAACCGAATCCTTCTTTGAAGGTGTCAACGGCAACCCACTTACAAAGTCCATAGTTACCCTTTCCCACTTCCAAAGTGGTATCTTTACCATTGTAACAATCCGAAGGTAGTTGATGCTCGGCCTTCACTTGTTGACATGTCAAACATCTCCCAACAAATTCGGTCACTTCTCGCATAAGCCCAGGCCATCAATATTGCTCTCGCAAGTCTCGATACAACTTACTCCCTCCTGGATGCATAGCACAAGGTCCATTATGTGCCTCTTTCAAAATCATCAATCTCAAGTCGGAGTCTTTCGGCATACAAATTCTTCCTTGGAAACAAAGAATTCCCTCACTATTTAACCCAAAGTCAGGATTCTCCCCCTTCTCAACTTGCTGAAACCGAGCAACCAACGACTCGTCCTCCAACTGTTGCTTTTAATCTGTTTCTACCCAAGTCGGTCTCACTCGTAACTCGCCAACAAACTCCCGTCGGCATACAAACTTAGACGAGCAAACATCGCCTTTAATTCCGCCACAGCTCTTCGACTTAGCGCATCAACCACGACATTCGCCTTACAGGTGGTACTCAATCGAGCAGTCATAGTCCTTTAACAACTCTATCCACCTTCACGCCTAAGATTCACTCCTTTTGAGTCGCAAGTACTTAAGACTCTTGTGATCCGTATAGATGATGCATTTCTCTCCATACGTAATGCCTCCATATCTTAAGTGCAAAGATTATCGCCGCCAATTCCAAGTCATGCGTAGGGTAGTTCACCTCATGTGGCTTAAGTCGTCGTGAAGCATAGCGACCACTTTACCCTCTTGCATCAACACGCAGCCCAAACCTACATGTGACGATCATTGTACACCGTGAAATCCTTACCGGACTCGGTGAATCAAACCTGGCGCTTAGTCAAAACCTTCTTCAACTTCTCAAAAGCCTCTTGCTGCTTATCTGTCTAAACAAAAGGTGCTCCCTTCCTTATAAGTTTCATTAACGGTGCTGCCATCGCAGAAAATCCTTCCACGAATCTCCGATAATAACCTGCAACCCCGAAAACTTGAATCTCATTCGACTTGGTGGCTTCCATTCCAAGATTGCTTCAATCTTTCGAGGTCCACCTTGATCCCTTCAGCCAGACACAACATGCCCCAAGAAGGTAACTTCCTTCACCAAAACTCGCACTTACTAAACTTTGCATAAAGTTGCTTCTCCCTTAACACTTGCGATTACTACGAAGATGCTCATCATGCTTCTCTTCCGCTTCCGAATACACCAAGATATCATCAATAAAATGACTACAAACCGATCCAAGTATGGTTGGAATACCCGATTCATCAAATCCATGAATCTTTGCGGTGCATTAGTCAACCCAAATGGCATTACCGAAACTCGTAATGACCGTATCGAGTCCTGAACGCCGTCTTATAAATATCCCCCTCTTTAACTCTTAATTGATGATATCCCGACCGAAGGTCGATCTTAGAAAACACCGAGGCTCCTTTTAATTGGTCGAACAAATCATTGATTCTCGGTAACGGATACTTGTTCTTGATAGTCAGCTTATTCAACTGCCGATAGTCAATACACATTTGCATAGTCCCATCTTTCTTCTTCTGAACGACAGGGTGCACCCACGGAGAAACACTTGGTCTTATAAACCCTCTATCTAGCGACTCTTGAATCGAGCTTTCAATTCTACCAACTCTTTTGGTGCCATCCGATAAGGCGTAATGGACACGAGGAGTCGTTCCTGTAGTAAGTCGATTCCAAACTCGACTTCTCTGTTCGGGGGTAATCCAGGAAGTTCATCTGGGAATACATCCTGAAATTCCTTAATAGTCCTAACCGACTCCACCGTTATCTCCTCAAGTCCCGTTTGACTTACAAAGGCCAAGTACGCCTCACAACCTTTCCGGATCAACTTCTCGGCTCTTAACGCCAAAACAACATTGGATAAATAATCCCTTCGTTCCCCTATGACCATTATCTCCTCATCTTCGGCAGTTCTTAGTACCATCCTCTTTGCAGCACAATCCAACGTCGCCTTGTGATTAATTAACCAATCCATTCCCAAAATAAGATCAAAATCCCGAAATGGCAGCTCCATCAAATCTCCTTCAAAGATTTTATCTTGTGTCACTAACGGTACTGCCCTAAAAATTTTATCTACCTTAACCGAATGTCCCAATGGACTTATTACTGATACCCCACTCACAGTCTTCTCAGGAAGCACATCCAAAGCCCCAGATACATCACAAGCAACATACGAGTGGGTGGAACCCACATCAATCAAAGCAGTGTAAGGTATGCTAAGAATGAAGAACGTACCAGTTATAACATCAAGAGCGTCACCCTCCTCACGACGTCGTGCAGCATAAACCAACGCCGGTTGTCGAGCTTCAGCATGTCCAGCACCTCTGCCAGGTGCCCCACGTCCTCGTCCATTACCATTGCCACCTCTACCTTGCACACGACCCCTCTGTGGTGGTGGTCCTCCTCGCCGTGGTTGGACATCCCTTTGCTCTGCCGCTAGCTCTCGAAATGTCCTCCAGGACACTCTCGAACTTATGCTCCTTTGACCCACATCGAAAACATGCTCCAGTTCATTTCAAAGACTCCCCATATGCACCCTACCACAGTCCCCGCAAGCTGCGGTCTATAAGTATTCTTGGAACTGCTCGAACCGATTCCTCCATCCTTGCTCTTTTAACACTTGATTCGTGGCACTTGAGGGTCTAAAATCCTCTTAAACTGGTCGATCCTTCTCACAATTCATCGCTCGATCGGCTTCACCTCCTCGGCTATCTTAGCCTTTTCTACCAATGCAAGCAAAACCACGCTCCCTCGTGGAGCTATCAATATCCTAAGCTCATCGCGGAGACCATCCTCGAAGCGGACATGCGCTCATATTCGTTGCCACTATGCCACTAGCATATCGACTCGACCTCAAAAATTTCGCCTCATACTGCTACATGTCTTATCACCCCGAGTCAAATTCAAGAATTCCTTCCAACGAGCATCCACATAGCTTACTCCAACATACCTCCCTTTAAAAGCAGTTTTGAACAATTCCCGTGTTACTTGCTCAATTGGGGTACTCTCCCTTACGGTGATCCACCAACGATATGCCTCGTCCCGTAGCGGCGATACGACTCCTTTCACTTTTGCTCCATCGAGCGATCTAGATAAATCCATGATCCGATTCTGTTGCCTCTAGCCAATATTACGCCACATTTGGGGCTACTCCAGATACACCCCTAAATACTTACGCTCCGTTGGCTCTGAGTCGCTCGATATAGACCCCTATTCACCGTCCCAAGATTAGCTCCACCACTCTTTCTAAAACCCTTAACATGGCTTGGGATAAAGCGTCATCCCCCGCAGCCCGATCATAAGACCCAGTCTCCGTTGCTTGTGGCACAGATGGCTCCTCAGCTGGCCTATGCCCTGAGGATGAAGATTCAGCTTGCACCCTTCCGCGACCACGTCCGCGGCCTCGTCCACGAGCTCCTCTTGTACTCATATCGAATTTTCTATTTACGAGTTTTATGAAATTAGTATAACGTTCCACTGTTTATTAAGAAAATGTCTTATGAAGATATAGCGGTTCAAGGATTGTTTTCGTATCATCGTAGCCTAGCTACAGTCTCATTCCTACCGTTTACAGCTCTACCCTAGCTAAAGTATCATAGTAGGGTCTCAGCACTATTCATAATATCATATATCATAAAGAAAATATACTTACAGACTTGGTGCCGGGGATTCAGTGCGCCACTTCTTTCTCCAATCCATTTAGAACTAAAAAACCATGTTTTTGATTATCGAAAATAGAAATTGAAAACTTTGATTTGAAAACTCCTTTATTTTGAACTCTTGATTTAAAAGCAGAAAAAGCGGTACCTTTTAACATATATTCTCCATAAAACATCTTTAAAATGAATTTTTGAAGCCATTTCCAAAAATACCCTTCTTAGGCCTAAGGTTCCAAAACATTTTGGACCCGATCCACGGTGAGTTGTTGCAACCTAGGCTCTGATACCACTAAATGTAACACCCCAAACCCGGCCCAGACGTTATGGCCGAATTTGACGTGCCACATTGGAGTTGAAAACCCACGTTCCGTTTTAGTGTTTTAAAACCATACATTTTATTGAGTTAACAAAGTGTATGGAAGTCGGGCACCGTGTAGGTATCAGAGAGAGGAGGTGAGCCATGAAGGTCGCTTAAGTACCAAGCTCTTTAATTGGATCCAATCCTAGACATGCCCACAACCATAGCCACACTTTGTTATATCGAGTTTAAATTTGTTTAAGTGGACGTCTTTGATAAATCGATTAATCGTAGTGTTGAGATATTTTGAAAACAAGTATCATTTTGAAAACACGTCCTAAGTCTAGCCCATTTGAATAATTATTAACCAATTTTTAAAGTTATTAAAATTAAAATAATTCCGAAAAGAAATAAAAGGAAAGTTAAAATTGGCCTTATTACAACCCAAAAATAAATAATAATTAAAGGAAATTAAATGAAAACCAACACTTATTTAAAAGCCCAAAGATGATCACCGTGGCCACTCTGAATCCTCTCCGGCCCAAGTCCCCACATCAAGGCTCACCTGCAAGGTTAAGGAAAGGGGGGTGAGTTTGGAAACTCGATGTGCAACAAGCCCCTTCGAGCCCAAAACAATAACTACTGTTGGGTCTAAGCCCAAATCAATCTCAATCATGCATTTGGTCAGTAGCCCTTTTCATATTTCATATTTCATAATCTTGGGTCAAGCCTTTTCATATTTCATATTACTGGGCCGAAGCCTTTACTGTAAACGGTATGGCCCTTAGGCCCATTTCAATGTCACATATAATTTCAATGAAAGAATGCAACCCGTTTGGGGAGACTACTCAACCCACCATCCGCTACTCTCCACCCGTACCAACCAACACACCATGTGGGGATTAACTCGACCCACCCCGCCAAACTCTCCCTTGGCAAAGATAGTGCTTTATCATATAACCGAGGCCTAGCCTCTTTTAATAATCGGGCAAAAGCCCTTTAAATAAGCAGGGCATAAGCCCTTTTGATAAGCAGGGCATAAGCCCTTTTGATAATCGGGGCATAAGCCCTTTTGATAAGCAGGGCATAAGCCCTTTTCACTTCCTCCATCCATATAAAAACCCAACCCAATGCAGTTATGATTACCTCATGTGCATATCATACATATCATGTGCATATCATTCATGTCATGTGCATCTCATACATACCATATTTATCAAAATCCCATGTATTAAAATCATACATAAACCCTAGGGGTATAATGGTCATTTTTACCTAAGGGCAAAACGGTCATTTTCATGGTATACGGGTAATCTCATAATTTTACCAAAAATTAGGGTTTCCATGTTCATTAACGGTTACTAACAATCCATGGGTGCAAACAGTGATTCTGGCCCATTTTTAGCGAAATCGAGTTATTGGGCCTAAAACCCCTAATGGGCCCTACTTAGCCAATTCATCGTCTAGGCCCACTTAGCCTATATTCCATAACGGTTTTAACGGTCTTATCATGCAATTTAACAGATTGCATTTTCTACCAATTTACCCAAATGGGCCCGAAAGCCCAATGGGCCCCACTTGACCCCTCGAGGCCCAACCGACCAAGAACGCAAAAATCACATTCTTACCGTTTCCATCGTTCTCGATCACCGCCTCATCGATTCTAACTAACTAGTGAGCGTTCATTGCTCACAAGTCCTCAAAATGCCGAATTTGGCATTTGACTTTTCGACATTTTATCGCTTTAAGCTATGAAAGGGTTCGTTACACCGATTTGCGATATTCCTTGACGAGATCTCCTATGCGATTTCTCCTATAATCAATTGTTAAATAGATCAGCTCGCAATAATTGAACCAAATCAAGAACTTTCCAATATTAACACTTACACATTCTACCACCATCCATAATGGCCTTAGGCACCTTACCTTTGTCGCGATTGATGACTAGGCCTAGCTACTCCGTGATCCAAGCTACTCCAAATGGACACTACACCTTGCTGCTCCTTCAATAAATAAACCAAAAATATTAAAAGAAGACCCCATAAAGTCTATGCCCATATTCGCCATCTCCCTAAATTTGGGGTTTGACTTTTGGCCAAAGTTACACTAGGAATTGTTTAGAGTTTGAACACTTACCACAGTCTTTCTCCTCTTGAATCCGGATGCCTAAAAGGTAAAGGAATCGAACGCCAACTATAGAAAAGAAAAGAAAAGGTTGCTGGTCACAAAGAATCGGCACCCCCTATCTTCACTGATTTCGGCTTTTTGCGGTATTTCGGTAGAAGTAGAGATTAAGGAAAGAAACAATGGTGAATGGAGGGAAATAGTGGGCTGTTTTGAAAGAAGAAAAAGGAAGAAAAAATGAATAGGAGGGAGGTAGATTCGCTGGAAAAGAAAAGAGAGAAAAGGCTACACACCAAAGAAGAAATCGGCACAACTAAGACCCTAATGCCAAATTACTAACCTAATACCCTCCGCAGAAAATCCCTCTCCAATCTCCCTTATTCGCCAACTCTATCTCCATATCACATCCCTAAAATCTCTCCCTTATCCCTCCTTAATTTATGCATTTGACTTGATCCAACTCTCCTCTTACGAATCCACTTAGGTTCCAACACTTACCCTTCCCGCACATAAAATAAATACTCTTATTTGCCAACACAGGAATCGAACCAGGTCTTCCTCTATGCTCCACACGCCACCTTTTTAGGAGCTTAGTGGCGTCACCCTTGCCACTTTACCAAAGCTCTTTTTGTGATACATTTTACCCACAACTTAATATAAGGGCACCTAGCCAGAACCCCTAACTCCTAAGTCCAAAATTTAAAAATTCTACCGGGTTTTGGCCAACTCATGGGCATTCCATAGGCCCATTTACATACCCAAATTATGAATTCTATAATCACATACCAAATTTTAGAAATTTACTTAAAATATCAAGAATCGCGAAAAACCCGAAAATCAGGATGTTACACTAAGAGGCAGTTAGCCTAGATTTTAAATTTCAGTCTGTCTCTTTCCCCCAATAGTAGATTCATGTAAGTTTCATCCTCTACCCTCTCTTGCTATTGTCCCTCATTCTCCAAACACTAAACCACTTGATTTTGATTTCCAAACTATAAGCTTTTGATTTCTCTCAACATCCAAGCCTTAAACCCTCATAGAATCACTTTAAAAACACCCAAAACTCCATAAATTTCAACATCTTCTCCAAATGTGAGATTTCTTGTGTTTGTGTTAAAAGTTCAATTTTCGTCCATCTAAGGTAATGTTTCAAAATCTTATGAGTTTTTAATGATATCTAGTCCTTAAATTTGAAGTATTAGCCATTGAATCGTAAATTTTTAATAAAACCCAAAAATCGGGACTTTAATGGTGGATTTCAAGATTTTGAGTAAAAATGCCATTTTAAAGTGTTTTTCAACTAGTTTTTTCACGATTAGAAGGTTTCTAAACTTACCTTGAAGATTCATTAATGATTTCTTATGTTTTAATAAATTTTGTGAAAATTGCCAAAAAGATGTCGAAAGATATTGATACCATGAATTGGGTAGTTTTCAATGGTTTAAGGGTTGAGGATTACACATAGATGAGCAATTAGGCAAACAAAATTCATTTTAGGTGGAAAGGTTAAGTGTAGACTGAGTTATGAGCATCCTAAGTTTGTTATGTTAAATTTTGGTTACATAAGAACTTAAAATATGTTGATGTTTTAATTTGTTTAAGTGAGTCTTTGGCTACTCTTTGATTTTGAATTTTGTATGGTTATTGTGTGTAAAGCCTCAGATTCATTGGAGCCTTCTACAAGTTAAAGGAAGAACTAGTTTGAGCTTTTAACTTCTCGGTGAAAGCATAGGGGTGAGTGTTTAGAATCACTATGTAACACCCCTAACCCGTATCCATCGTCGAGCTAGGGTTAAAGGAATTACCTAACAAATCAAAACACTTAACATTCAATTCAAATACATTATCCACAATCATAGTCAAACATTATCAAATGTTCTTTAGATAGTATCGAGACCTTAAACATACATTAGAAAGGGTCGGGACTAAACTGATCTCATATAAATTTTTTTGAAAATTAAACATTTTTCAAAGTTGTACAGGTCACACACCCGTGTGAACAGGCCGTGTGCCTCACACGGGTTTAGACACGCCCGTGTGTCTAGACCGTGTCAAAATAGGGCATACATACTAACTTAATCACACAGCCACAAGACATGCTCGTGTGCCTTGGCTGTGATCGAGACTGACTTGGGTCACATAGCTAGTCATACGCCCGTGTGCCTTGGCCGTGCTCAAGACTGACTTAAAATCGTAAGGTACCCCAAGGGACACACGACCGTGCAACATGACCGTGTGTCACACACGGCTGAGACACACGCCTATGTCTTTGCTCGTGTGGACAAAAAAATAGGCCATTTGAAAAGCCAATTTGCCACCCAATTTGGGTCAAACGTACAAGAATCAAACCAAGCATATTTGCAGTATTATTTTAGCCAATTTCAATGCCAAAACATACATAATTCATGCCATATTATTATCAACCAAATTCAAGCTTATAAACTATACTCAATCATATCAAATCGTAAGCCAAAGTCATATTAAGCCATATGTGTCATAACTCCAATTTACCTTATCCATTCACATACCAAAACCTTACTAAATTGAACATTTCACTAGGCCATTGAAGCACATCAACACATACCATTTATGAACACAAGCATGTACCAAATTCATTCATGATCTCATCCATAACCAAGCCATACCAAATGGCTAGATATATGCCCCTATGAGGTAAAATGACTGTTACGCCCTATGAGGTAAAATGACTGATATGACCCTATGAGATGTATGACTGTATTCGAGCATGCCAATTGTATATTGTATATACGTATGATATTATTCCATGATGCATGACATATTGCATGGGGATGGGTTTATTATGATTGGAGGAAGTGTATTGTACTGGCATCTCTGCTGCAATTACTATTTAGCGCCGCAATCAGTGCTATATTCTGGAGTGTAGGGATGGTGGGTTGATTTTATCCACACATGGACTGTAGGGTTGGATGGAGTGGAGTGTAGAGGCTGGCTGGGTAGGATTTATGTTTGCATTTTGTACTGATATTATTACTGAATTGGGCTAAGGCCCACACTGACACTGTTACTGAATTGGGCTAAGGCCTACACTGATACTGTTACTGAATGGGCTAAGGCGCTAACTGAGACTAGACTGATACTGAAACGGGTTTAGGCCCAAACTGTATTTGAGTAATACATGTTTGAATATTTTTTTTTTGGATTGTACACTTAGTTTCATAAATTCACCCTTTTGCTTATCTGCGTAGGTAATCCTTAGGCAGATTGGTACTACGAGGGACTCGAAGATGGCCACACATCTGCTCATGCCTCTTTACTGGATTTTTAATTTATAAGTAATTTAGATTTGGGTATTTCAATGTAATAAGACATCTTTAAAGTTTTAACTTTTAATTTGGGCTTTTTACTTGCATTGATATAAACTGTTGGATATAGGAAAAAGACGGGTTTCAAAAAAGTAAATGTTTTTCAAAACACCACAATTACGCAACATAGTTTAAAAGCTTCCACAGTAAATAATTTTTTTAAAAAGTAGCATCAATTTAATACGATTATCGTTTTGCTAAACAACTTTAGGTTTTACAATGAACGAGATATTCTAAATCTTCATTAAGAACACAAAGAGGCTTTAATATAGGACAAATTTTTCAACGAAACCATGTTTTTCGAAAAAAAACTTGAATAGAACATCGCTAGATTCGGCCCAACATCTAGGCCGGGTTTGGGGTGTTACATTTAGTGGTATCAGAGTCAGGTTGCAAAAGTCGACTGTGGATTTGGGTTTTCTCTAAAAACGTGAAATTCTCAAAAAGAACTGTTCAAATGATTGAAAGGTATTTTGAAATGTTTTTACTAAATGTGTGGTCTACCGAGCCTCCAGCGCCGATTCTATAAGTCCTCTAAAATTACTACTTGTTTAAATTGAATTATTGAGATTACTGTAGGTAATAGACTATACTGGAACACTCTGTTTAGGGTAACCTAAAACTGTAATAAGACTGCGATCTGTGAAAACAAAACTCTAAATTATTGATAATATTTTCCATAAAATATCCGTTAATAAACATTAGAACTGTAAAACTGATGCATAAAATTGTTAAAATAGATAATACGCAAATCAATAATGAGCACCAGAGGTACTCGTGAAAGGGGTACAAGAGGCCGCGATGGAGGCCGTGAAGGTGCTCGGGCTAGGTCTTCGCCATCTGTCCATATGCTTAACGTTGAAGCTAGAGAGGCACCGACATCACCTGTGACTGAGACTGGATCTCATGGTCGTGCGGCTGGGGACGATGCATTGTCCTAAGCTATGTTGCAAATTCTAGGGAGGGTCGTTGGGCCCAATATTGATACTGTAGGCCATGGGTTGGTCACAGAACGATTCAAGTCTAATGGGGTTGAGATTTTTAGGGGTATTGCTAGAGTTGCCCCTAATGTGGCTGAATATTGGATCGAGGCCACAGAGAGGATCATGGACGACCTCGACTGCACCCCCGAGCAGAAACTAAAAGGTGCAGTGTCATTGTTACGAGATGAAGCCTATCAGTGGTGGCTTACAGTAAAGAAGGGTACTCAGCCCGACCAATTGACTTGGGAATTTTTCAAGACCGCATTCCAAGGAAAATATGTGGGCGTTAGTTATGTGGATGCCATGAGTAGAGAGTTTCTGAATTTGTCTCTATGTACGTGGGATGGTGGCAACTGATTATGAACGTTGTGTTTGATTCAAGGACGACCTCAAGGATGATTTAAGGGTTCTGGTAGCTCTACAGAGGAAGCAGGACTTTGTAGCTTTAGTGGATAAGGCGAAGATCGCTGAGTATGTGAAGCGCGCTGAGCGCCAGAACCGTGAAAAGGAAAGAGGTAGGAACAAGAGGGATTCAGAGCCTTCAAGTTCATTTGTGAGGCCTAAGAAAAAGGCTAGAGCTACTGGGTCGGTCAGAGTTGGCGACTCTATTGGTACTACTGGACCGCAGCCCTGTGCGGATTGTGGGAGATGCCATCACGACGAATGTTGGAAAATAATTAGGGCATGTTTGAGGTGTAGATCATTAAAGCACCGTATCAGAGATTGTCCACAGAGGCCCGATCAGATGCAAGCTACTGGTATGGGTACTGTTCAGCCGTCGAGAGGTCTTTAACAGCCACCAAGAGGCCGTGGTAAGGCCAGAGGTGGAAATGGTATGGGCAGTGGTCATGGAGCACCAGGCAGAGGTGCTGGTCATACTAAGGAGAGGCAGCTAGCACTGGTTTATGCTACACATCGCCGAGAGGACAAAGACGCCCCAGATGTTATTATGGGTAAGTTCTTTATCCATAATGTACCTTATACTGCACTGATTAATGTCGGGTCTACGCATTCTTATATAGCATGCACTGTATCTGAGACTTTGGGTATAATGGTTGAAAACACTGCTAGTGAGGTTACTGTGTTGAGTCCATTAGGGCAGTTAGTGAGAGTAAATAAACTATTTAAGGATGTACCTTTGGAGGTTCAAGGAATGATTTTTTTAGTGAATTTAATGGAACTCCCTTTTGGAGAATTTAATTTAATACTTGGTATGGACTGGCTGGTTAAACATCAAGTGAATTTGGATTGCGCTGCTAAAAGGGTGGTACTGAAAACTACGGAGGGTGCTGAGGTAGTTGTAAATAGAGAGCGTCAGAATTATTTTTCAAATGTGATTTCTACACTAAGGGTCGAGAAATTGGTTTGTAAGTGTTGTGAAGCGTATCTAGCCTCCATTGATGTTTCAGATTCCGAGCGTTCTTCTATTAGGGATATCAGAATAATTAAGAACTTTCCAGATTTTTTCCCGGTGAGCTACCTAGGTTACCTCCAAACCGTGAAGTTGAGTTTGAGATTGAGCTCTTGCCTGATACAACTTTGGTATCCATCGGCCCTTATAGAATGGCATCGAAGGAGTTACTGGAGCTTAAGGCTCAAATTCAAGAGTTACTAGATCGAGGATTCACTCGCCCTAGTGTGTCCCCATGGGGAGCACCAGTTTTATTCGTGAAAAAGAAGGATGGATCCATGCGTATGTGTATCGACTACCGGCAACTGAATAAATTGACTATTAAGAATAAGTATCCCCTACCGAGGATTGATGATCTATTTGACCAGTTTTGGGAAGCTTTGGTCTTCTCTAAGATTGATCTTCGATCGGGGTATCATCAATTGAGAGTCAAAGAGGCTGATGTTTATAAGACAGCGTTTAGGAGTCATTATGGTCACTACGAGTTCCTAGTGATCCCGTTTGGACTAACAAATGCACCAGCGGCTTTTATGGGTCTAATGAACCGAGTGTTATAGCCCTATCGAGATCGGTTCGTAATGGTTTTTATAGATGACATCTTGGTGTACTCAAAAACTGAAGATGAACATGATGCACATCTCTGAGTTGTTCTGCAGATTTTGACTGGAAAACAACTATACGCCAAGTTTAGTAAATGCGAGTTCTGGTTATGGGAGGTAACATTTCTAGGTCATGTGGTATCTGTTGAAGGGATTAGGGTTGATCTTAAGAAAATTGAAACTGTTCTGGATTGGAAGTCACCTAAGACGGTATCTGAGATTCGAAGTTTTCTGGGTCTGGCAGGGTATTATAGACGGTTTGTTGAGGGGTTTTCATTGATCACTGCACCTCTGACTAAGTTGTTGCTTAAGGGTGTGTCGTTTAAATAGACTGATGCTCAGCAAGAAAGTTTTGAGAAACTTAAGAAAGTTTCGATCGAGGCCCCTGCCTTGATACTGACCACTGGGAAAAAGTTATCGTCTCTGATGACGCATCACACGTTAGTTTGGGCTGTGTATTGATGCAAGAGGGTAAGATGGTGGCATATGCGTCTTGCCAGCTTAAGACTCATGAGGCCAATTATCCAATGCATGACTCGGAGTTGGCCGTGGTGGTATTCGCACTGAAAATTTAGAGGCATTACCTGTACGGTGAGAAGTGTATTATTTACACGGATCACAAGAGCATCAAGTACCTCCTCACTTAGAATGAGCTAAATCTTAGGCAGCATAGATGGATTGAGCTGCTTAAGAATTATGACTGCTTGATTGAATATCATCCTAGTAATGCCAATGTAGTGGTTGACGCGCTGAGCTATAGGGCTATGACGGATTTGAGGGAAATGTTGGCTCGTCTCAGCTTATTTGATGATGGTAGTCTATTGGCTAAACTTCAGATTAAACCGATGTGGATTGGGCAGATTAAGGGTAAACAGTTGGAGGATGAGTCACTGGGTCCTCGATTCTGGCAGATTGAGAGTGGGGAAAACTTAGATTTTGGATTGAATAGCGTAGGGGTACTATGTTTCCGTGAGAGAGTCTGTGTACTGAGAGATACTGATTTGAGCTGTCTATACTGCAAGAGGCGCATAGTAGTCCTTATGCTATGCATCCCGACGGGAACAAGATGTACCGAGACCTTCATGAGTTATATTGGTGGCCAGGTCTTAGGCGTGAAGTCACTGACTTTGTGAGTAAATGTCTGACTTGCCAGCTGATCAAGGCTGAACATCAGTTACCTTCAAGGTTGCTTCAGCCAGTTAAGATTCCACTTTGGAAGTGGGAGAAAGTGACTATGGACTTCGTTAGTGGGCTGCCCTTAATACTTACTAAGAAGGATTCAGTATGGGTTATTGTCGATCGATTGAACAAATCTGCTCATTTCATACCAGTCTGTAATGATTACTCATTGCAGAAGCTGGCTAAGCTGTATGTGGCTAAGATAGTGAGACTGCATGGGTTACCGGTTTCCATAATATCTCATAGAGATCCTCGCTTGATGTCACGGTTCTGGAAGAAGTTACACGAGGCTTTGGGTACAAGGTTGGACTTCAGTACTGTGTTCTATCCTCAGAAAGATGGTCAGTTAAAGAGGGTGATTCAGATACTAGAGGACATGTTAAAGAGTTGTGTGATAGATTTCTAAGGCAGTTGGGAGGACTACTTGTCGTTAGCAGAGTTTGCCTATAATAATAGCTACCAGTCGAGCATACAGATGGCACTTTACGAGGCATTATATGGTCGTAGGTGTTGTACTCCTTCATGTTGGATTGAGTTGGGCGAGCGGCGTGTTCTGGGCCTTGAGTTAGTGTCTGCTATTGAGAATAAATTTAAACTAATCCAGGATCGACTGAAGGCGACATATGACAGACAAAAGTCTTATGCGGATCTGAAGTGTAAGGAGATTGAGTATTCTATGGGGGATTTAGTATTTCTCAAGGTCTCGCCATGAAAGAAGGTACTGAGGTTTGGACAGAAGGGCAAGCTAAGCCCTAGGTTCATTGGGTTGTACCACATATTGAAACGTGTGAGAACGGTTGCCTATCAACTTGAGTTACCTCCAGGGTGGGACTGAATTCACGATGTGTTTCACATCTCCATGCTGAGGTGCTACCGCTCTGATCCAATGCATATTATATCGACTGAGGAGATTGACGTTAGGTCGGATCTAACTTTCGAGGAGGAGCCAGTTCAGATTCTTGAGCATGATGTAAAGGTGTTAAGGAAGAAGTTTGTCCTACTGGTTAAGGTACTTTGGTGTAATCACAGCTCAGAGGAAGCCACGTGGGAACCCAAAGAGGCGATATGACAACAATATCCTCATCTGTGTTAACCAAGTAAATTTTGAGGCTGAAATTTTCTTTTAGGGGGTAGAGTTGTAATGCCCCAAAATCTAAGCATTCATTTTTGTTGTTGTGTTGCATAAATGCATGCTTGCTTCAGTGGTTAAGTGTCCTGAGAAGTGTTGAAGAAGTCCTGACTTGGCTTGTACAAAGTTTTGATTTTACTTGATTAAACCCTGTCTCTAGTCAGTAGGCTTCTTAAATAAATGTTGGTAAAACATAACATAAAAAGCCTGCTGGTCTATGGGATGGTGGCTTGTTACTATTACTAAGAGACTGGAGTTCGAGTCCTGCTACGCTCAAGTTGTGTTTTATTTTGCAGGTTTCCGTGTGAGAGGTTGTATGTCAATGGAACTCTGATGCTTGGACGGTTGGAGTGTTTGAGGGGCGTAGGGGATGGTGTAGCCAAAATTTAGGATGAGAAAGGGGAGATTTGGATAGTGATCGGTTTGAGGGTTTTGTGGGGAGATTATAGGAGAAAATCAAGGGGATCTGAAGTTGAGGGAGTGTTGGAGCCGAATTAGGATTGTAGGCACCCTTTGAATTCAATTTTGGGAAGTTTTCGAGATTGGTTTGGGTACTTTGCTCTTCAACTCGTTTTTGTCACTTTTTTTACTATTTTTCTGCTCTTTGGAGACTATTTAGTGCAAGGGATATTGGTCGTGTTTTTGGTTCATTTCGAGTTAGCATTTTAGGGTCTCTTACTTTTCTTTTCATTCTTCTTTTCCTTCCCCTTTGGTCGAATGCCTTTCAATTCTCTTGAGATCATTATTTCCCTCTTTTGCTTACTATACTTTGGCCGATTCTCTCTTTTTTTCCTCTCAATACTTTTCCCCTTTCACCTTGTTACCTAGGCCGAATACCTCATACTCCTTTCCTTTTCTTTTGTTTCAGTTTTAGGTAAGTACTCTTGACTTCTCTCTTTTCTCTCAAGTAGCATTCTCTTGCGAATACTCTTCCCCTTATTTCTTTCTTTTGGCTTTTTTCTTTTTTCACATTTTGGGGTTAGCCGAATATTCCATCTTAGGGGTGATTGCACGATCTCGTGCCTCAATTTTAGGTTGTACTTTTGTAGGCTGATTACTGCTACCCTCCACTCTTAGTTCTACATTTCGGTAAGTTGTTCACTTGGTTCAAGTTATTTATGTTTAGGGTTTTGGTTAACAAGATTAGGTTGTAATGCAGATTTTTGCCAAGGATCTTGAAGTCAATCTTGGTCAGCGGTTTAAATGGGTTAAATCGTATTTGTTCAATCAAGGCAGGTAATAATTACCATTTTGGAATTAAGTGTTAATAAGAGGGTGTTTAACCCTAGTGATTAAAATACTGATTGAATGCCTTGAATGAATGTAGGCTTTGGTGCTCGTGGACTTTTAGCACTTTTAGCAAACAGGTGTGTAACCACACCGCTATAATCATAAATTGGCAAAAGTTGAAAAATATGACTATTGATGCTACACAAGCGTGCGCTCGCTCATGTGGTAATCTGAATGCATAAAATGTGGGTGTTTGATCGTAGCGGCCACCATAAGCGATTTCATGGGCCTAGGCCGTTTTGAGCCACGTTGGGCTAAAATGGGTCGTGTGGGCCACACGGGCTCGTAGGCCCCACACAGGTAAACCACACGAACATGTGGAGATTATTGGGTCAGGCTATGTACTTCGCACGGCCAAAGACATTTTTGGGCTTCGTGGGCCACACAGGCGTATGGGTCCACTTGGGCCGTATTATGGGCCTTGGGCCCATTTTCACTGTTTGACTGTTAAGGTTGCACGGGTCACCCGAGATGACTGTAGACCTACTTTTGGGTCTGTAAGTATACGTAGACCCCAAATTGATGAAATGACTGTTATGCCCCTATAAGGTAAAATGACTACTATGCCCTATGAGGTAAAATGACTGATATGCCCCTATGAGATGTATGACTGTATTCAAGCATGCAAGTTGTATATTGCATACACGTATGATATTATGTTATGACGCATGACATATTGCATGGGGATAGGTTTATTATGATTGGAGGAAGTGTACTATAATGGCAGCTCTGCTACAATTACTATTTAGTGCCGCAACCGGTGCTATATTTTAGAGTGTAGGGATGGGTGGGTTGATTTTATCCCCACATGGAGTGTAGGGCTGGACGGAGTGGTAGAGGCTGGCTGGGTAAGATTTATGTTTGCATTTTGTATTGATACTGTTACTGAATTGTCTAAGGCCCATACTGATACTGTTACTGAATAGGCTAAGGCTCTAATTGAGACTTGATTGATACTGAAACGGGCTTAGGCCCAGACTTTATTTGCGTAATACATGTTTGACTGTTCGTTTTTTGGGATTACACATTGAGTTTCATAAACTCACCCTTCTGCTTATTTGCGCAAGTAATCCTTAGGTGGATTGGTGCTGCGAATGACTCGAAGATGGCCATACATCTGCTATGCCTCTTTACTGGATTTTTAATTTATAAGTAATTTAGATTTGGGTATTTCTATGTAATAAGGCCTCTTTAAAATTTTAACTTTTAATTTGAGATTTTTACTTGCATTAATATAAACTGTTAAATGTAGGAAAAAGACAAGTTTCAAAAAAAAATAATTGTTTTTCAAAACACTAGATTTACGCAACATAGTTTAAAAGCTTCCGCAACAATCAATTTTTTTAAAAAGTAACATCAATTTAATATGGTTATCATTTTGCTAAACAACTTGAGTTTTAACAAGGAATGAGACATTCTAAATCTTCATTAAGAACACAAAGATGCTTTAATATAGAACGAATTTTTTCAACAAAACCATGTTTTTCGAAAAACAGTTTAATGGAACATCACCAGATTTGGCCATAACGTCTAGGCCGAGTTTGGGGTGTTACATTTTGTGGTATCAGAGCCAGGTTGCAAAACTCTACTGTGGATTTGGGTTTTCTCTAAAAAATTAAAAGTCTTAAAAAGAACTGTTCAAATGATTGAAAGGTATTTTGAAATGTTTTTACTGAATGTGTTGTCTATTGAGCCTCCGGCGTCGATTCTGTAAGTCCTCTGAAATTACTGCTTGTTTAAATTGAAATTCTAATATTACTGTAGGCAATAGACTGTACTGGAACACTCTGTTTAGGGTAACTTAAAACTGTAATAAGACTGTGATCTGCGAAAACAAAACTCTAAATTACTGATAATATTTTCCATAAAATATCCGTTAATAAACACTGGAACAGTAAAACTGATGCATAAAATATTTAAAACAGATAATATGCAAATCAATAATGAACACCAGAGGTACACGTGGAAGGGGTACAAGAGGCTGCGGCAGAGGCCGTGGAGGTGCTCGGGTCAGGTCTTCATCATCGGGCCATATGCCTAATGTTGAAGCTAGAGAGGCACCGGCTTCAACTGTGACTGAGACTGATCGTGCGGCTGGGGACGATGCATTGTCCCAAGCTATATTATGAATTCTGGAGAGGTTCGTTAGGCCCAATACTAGTACTGTAGGCCGTGGGTCAGTGACGGAATGACTCAGGTCTAATAGGGCTGAGATTTGGAGTTTCCCCTAATGTGGCTGAATATTGCATCGAGGCCACAGAGAGGATCATGGACAACCTCAACTGCACCCCCGAGCAGAAACTAAAAGGTGCAGTGTCATTGTTACGAGATGAAGCATATCAGTGGTGGCTTACAGTTAATGAGGGTACTCAGCTCGACCGGTTAACCTGGGAATTTTTCAAGACTGCATTCCAAGGAAAATATATGGGCACTAGTTATGTGGATGCCCAGAGGAGAGAGTTTCTGAATTTTTCTTAGGGGGATAAATCTGTGGCTGAATACTAGGTTGAATTTTTGCGACTTAGCCACTATGAATAAAATGTTACTTGTATGCTTGACATGAATGTGGAATGTGTTTTACTCGAATTACGTAAATGTTATGAAGGTATGAAATAGTCAAGTGCCTGATAATGCTTGAAAAGTGTTTAAATCTCAGTTGAATAAATAGAAAATCTATGGATATGTGATTTTCCAAAACGAAAAAGGTCCTGCATTTGTTGTGGATAGGATTTAGCTTGGCCAAGTAATCTTATTGACCTCATTTATGAAAGGATTTAGCCCGGACAGGTAATCCTGATATAAGTCCTCTTAACCATATATTATGGATTGGATTTAGCTTAGACGGGTAATCCAGATCAAGCTCTTTAGAGCATATGTCATAAAAGGGATTTAGCCTAGACTGGTAATCCTGTAGTATATATATATGTGGCTCGAGAGTGTACTATCTGAATTAATACCTTATGGGTATCATTGAATATGAATTGACAGATCCTAGTTTGTATGCCTCGAGTGTACTACTTATGTATCCATCGATAATTCAAATAAATTCAACAAGCAAGGTTTCTGACAGGGGAAAATGTAAATTTAAGACAACTTGACATGGAATGGTGTATATGATATGAAAATATGATATGAAAGAACATTACATGAAACGCAAGAAAATGATGATACATGACAAGTGATATATGAAATATGAGATGATGATATTTGTACATGGAGATTATTTGATGAGAACGTTCATTCTCGATTATAGAATTGTACACCTAGAGTGTACTAATCGTGACTTTGATATTCCGAGTAATATGTGTAAAGTTCTTATACGAAATGATTTGAACTTGAAATGAATTATTATGAAATTATACTCGAAATAATGTGATGAATTATGTATGTTGAATGAATACATGATGTGGAAAGCATATATGCTTGGAAACTTGATTATTGTTGAGCCCATACATGTCTTGATATTACTATGGAATATATGACTAACAAGGACAATGGGAATGTGTGTAGGGCTTGTGATCAAAGTGACCGATTATACCTTACTTAGTTATCTCAAATAGGATGAATGGTAAGTTAAGTACCATTTTATACGAACTTACTAAGCATTTTATGCTTACTCTATTTTATTTTCCCTTTTTTTAGAGTAAATCAGAAGCTGATTGGATTGGAAGCTTGGCGGAGATCACTCACACTATCCATCGGCCCATGTCGATATAGTATGGTAATTCAATTGTGATTGTAATGGCATGTATAGGAGATGTTGACCATACTAGCATGTAAATGTAAGTGATGCTTGTAACCTAGCCATTGGAATGGCTAGTAATGATTGTTTTGATATACTTGTAATGTCATATTATGTTAGCCACATATATGTTAAGTAGTTGATCAAATTATGTCTAACATGAGGACATAACCAAGGTAAGATTGTAAACATGTATGCATGAAATGATATGCCATGATGATGGATGGAATATGCTTGATTATAATGCTTGAAATGGTTAGTAATTGTATATGATGATATATCACGTTAAATGATAGAATTAACTTGAATAAAATGCTTGGATTAGTTGGGTTGTGAATGCAAGATGTGGTGTAGGATTATGGAAAAGTTTAGGGGTAAGAAATGAAGCTAGGAATGGCTTTATTTTATCCACATAGGCGTGTGTCTAGACCGTGTGTGTCACATGGCCTAGTAACACGGGCATATGGTTAGGTCGTGTGTCCCTTGCACCTTACTTTTGAGATACAGAATGCTTAGAATTGGGCACATGGCCGTGTGTCTCAGCCATGTATGCTACACAGCCTAACACACGGGTATGTGGCATGGTCATTTGTGCAAGTCAGAGAGTTACAGGGGGTCAAACACGGCCTTCAAAATAGACATGTTCTAGGGTCACACAGGCATGTCCCTTAGACCACACGGGCGTGTGAGCCCTGCACCTTGGGAAAATTTTGAAAAGTCGTAAAAAATTCTTAGAGGTCTCGATTAAGTCTTGACTCATTTCTAAAGCTCGTATTGGGCCTCGAGGGTCTATTTAAGGGACGTTTAAGATAATCTCAATTAATGAATAGTAATAAAAATGAAATTCCTATAAATGTTTCGAAAATTTTTGATAACACTCTGTAACCCTATTTCGACGATAGATACGGGTTAAGGGTGTTATATTTACTGGTATCAGAGCTATGGTTTATTTAGTTCTCAGACTGAACGTAGCGTATGTGGAGTCTAGAAATACATGCCATTATATAACCTGTGATAGTGTGATATCTCCCGATTTTGATGAAAATTATTTTACAAATAGACAAAGATGCTTTCCAATCGAGCTAATTCTGATACTGCTGAAAGTGATATTCACGTGCCTGAATAAAAATGTTACTCATGATGAAATAGAGTTAAAAAAGGTGCGAATAAATGTTTTATAGTACATGAGAATGATGAATGTTATGTTATATGAGTATAAGCATATACATATACAAAAGTTAAATTTTGAGGCTTACGGTCTCGACCTCCTTACCAGTATAGTTTTATACAATGAAATTCACAAGATTTATTTGGATTAAGCTCATGAATGTGGAACTAAAGAGTTCAAAGGCTGAATGATTAATGATGTAGTCAGAATGAGAATGGGTTAGTAAGTAAAAATGGTATTAAAAGAGATATCAGATTTTTCTGAAGATTATTCTGAATATGTGATGTCATTGTTAAGGAGGAAGATTATGCATAAGTAATAGACTTATCCATGATATGACAATTACATAACGGATTAGCCGAAAATTCTTTCGAGTTGACTCTTTCAATAAACTGAATAATGTAAGATTATTGATGACTTTATTAGTCAGTGGAATAGTAATGAAATTGTAAAGATATGTGAATATAGCTACTATAATGGAGTATATTATAGCAATCTCTTTTGAGTATTCTATATGTTCTGTTATTCTCAGAGGCATATGAAATTGTGCATGTACAGATGCAATAATTATTGTGACAACCCTAATTAGACCCTAGTCGGAATGTGGTTTCGGGACCACAAAACCGAGTCACAAAAAAAATATTTTAATTTCAATTGCAATATTTATGTGAATTTTCTTGAAAGGACTTAGTTGAGAACTTAGAAAAATATGTTAGGTAAATATGTAAGGACCAAATAATATTAAAGTAGGAAAGTTTGGGTTTGCATGTCAAATTGCCAAATTTATTCTAAGTGGCCAGCCAAGCAATGATGTTCTTCCATTATGTTTAAATTAATTATAATATTTTATTTGCAAGTGATTAAAATATTCAAAATAAAGATGAATAAAAGAAGAAATTGAAGAGAGTGTTCATCTTCTTCTTCTCCTTGCCAAAAACCGAAACAAAAAAAAAAAGAAATAGGGAAATTTACACTAAGACAATTCGGCAACCCTTTTTGCTAGTTGGAGGTAAGTTTTGAAATGTTGTTTAAACTTTTGTTTATATATGTTAAGCTAATTGTTAAATACATTTTAGCAATGTCAAGAAAATCAAACTTTTATGGAGGTTTGGGCACTAAGCCGTACATCAAGAGATAGGAGTAGAGGTTGTTTTCATGTTATATTGAATAAGTAGAGGTTATTATGAGGTTGAATTTGTTGAATTATTAGTTGGGTAACAATTGATGCATTCGGCCATATGGGGTAAAATGGAATGTTCATTTTATTTATTATTTCATTTTTATGAGAAATGGGTCAAGGTTAAAGCCGAATGAATCATGATGGATAAGAAAGTGCAAAATTCATGTTATGTGGTAATATGAGTAGTTGACCGAGACATGGAAGAAGGAAATAGATTGATATTTTTATGTTTTAGGAGTGAAAGGCATAATGAAAACATAGTAAGTTTAAGTGCATATTTTAGTTTAAGTGATAAGTAGAATTTGGTTTAAATAGCTTGATATATGTGTGTTTGTCGATTTTAAATCAAAATAGTTTGAGTGACTTAATTGATGTATTTGAAATTATTTGAGTAATTACAATGGGCATTAAGATGTTGAACTCATGAAATTAGAAGAATATGAGCTTGATAGATTTTAAATGAATTAAAAATGATATTATATTTGATATTGTATATCAGTCATCTAATTAAGTACATAGGTGATGTTGAATTTAATCTTGCACATTCGGCTATATAGGTATGCACATTTGTGATATTATCTTTGATTGTATATAATCGATTAAATGAGTGATGTTGGCTTATAAGTTGAGTTTGATTCATGATTATATATATATATTTGAATGTAAACATATTTGAGATAATGTTATGTTGGGAAGTGATGATGCATTCAGCCTTGAGGTAATAGATGAGTATTTGTTGAAGTTTTAATGTCTTGAACAATTATGGTTGTAAAATGTAATGAAAATTATTAGACTATATATGTGAGTAATTAGCAAGGGTGGTTGCCGTATATACAAATATATATATATATATGTGTAATTGAAATATTGATTGGATTATTGATAGTAATGTGATATTATGTGGTTATTAGCCGAATAGCTCAAAAGCATAAGGTAGAAAGATCAAATTTTACCATGTGTTCCTTATGATATAAAATCATTAATATTTGGATACAAATAACTAGCAAGGTGGTTAAACTAGTTAATTTATTTGATTAAGCTCAAGAACTTAAAGGAAGGGAATCAAGCAAGGGCAAAGCGAGGAGCATTGAGTAGCAGATTTGGAACCGTTTTATCCAACACAAAGTAAGTCCATAAGCATTTGTAAGGTTGATTAATTTATACATAAATGACTCTGGCGTATCATGAGAGAATATCTTTTGTTAGGTATTCTTTTGGAGTGACATACATATTTATAAATGTGGTCGTATATGCTAATTGAATTAAGTAAATTGTCTTATTATAATGGGTCAACATTAGCACTAAGTGTGCGAATTTGAATGGCACTATGTGTGTTGATTTGAATGTCAATACATGAGTGAATCTTCAAGGCACTATGTGTGCGGTGTAGCGTGGCACTATGTGTGCGAACTTGTTTAGCACTATGTGTGCGATATTTGTTGATGATATAAGAAGTATAGGGAAAGAATAAAGTGCTAGAGCTATTACCTGAAATATCGAATTTGAGACATGAAACGTATATGCATGGATACATCTAGTTCATCATTGTTTCATACTTTGAGAAAAGGATTTAAACCATTTGGTTGTTTGATAGTTGATTGGACAGCAAGATTTGGCTTGTGGCTGGATCGATAATCTAGGTAATTGTAGCATAGATCGGTATGGCTGAAATAGTTGATCTTACGTCATTTTTCTTATGATCTTATGTTAATGGTATATATTATATTGCTTATGACTTACTGAGTTGAATACTCATTTGGTGTGTTTGCTTGTCGTCTATTTAGATTTCTTTGACCCATTTTGCGTGCTTGGGACCATCGTCGAAGTCATCACACCAACTTGCAACATTTTGGTACCCTCTTCTTAGTTGATCTAAGTGAACATTACGGCATGTATAGGCTAATATGTATTTTGTTTGAACTTTGATATGTATACTTCCAGCCATGCGAATATGGCTTAAATACTAAGTTTGAATTTGGTTATGTTTAATCGTGGTATAATTCGTCTTGGTTATAATGTGTAATGCTATTAATGAATGATATATATATAAATCTATACATATGATTGAGTGTTGAAAATGCTAAGAAATATTGATTATGTGTTTTTGGGGAGGTTCGATTATGACACATTTATATAGGTGATTAATTGTAATTTGGCTATTGTATTTGATCTTAGTATTTAATTTGAGATAGCATAATGGGTCGTCTGGTTATGTCTGAACATAACATAAAATTGTATGATATGGTTGTTATAGGATGTAAACTTATGTGATGGTTTTGATTGAACTTGATAAAGATTAATTATGTGTTCCGGCTATACATGAATAAGGAATATATATGGTGGGATAATGAATTATGCATTATTAAAGATGAACTTAACGAAATGAAGATGATAGAAGTAGACGCATGAAAATTTTCGAATAAGTATTCGGTTCGGTAATATCTCGTAACCCATTCCTGCGATGGAAACGGGTTAGGGGTGTTATATTTTAATTGTTATCAGAGCTATGGTTTAGTCGGTTCTAGGACTACCGTAGATGTTAGTATATGATAGTGTGATGAGTTCTGACAGTTGAAATTATTGTTTTAGTTAGTAAATGGAACCCAATTCAGAGAGAACCATAGCAGATGACGTTGAGAATGTAGCGCCTGCTCATGCACAAGGGACGGTGCCTGTTGAACCTCAACCATCTGTGAGTAGTCAGGATGATGGGGCTAAGCAAGCCTTCTTTACCATGATGAATGAATGGGTTGCACAATATGCCCGAACAAACCCGACTACTCAACAATTTCCGAACTTAAATAATCCTTCTCCGGTGCCTATAACACCATCAAATACTAATCTTTGAGATGAGTAAACCTCCTGTTGATTTGATTAGGAAGCGCGAGGCTGAGGAATTCCGAGCCACAGCTACTGACGACACTTAAAGGGCTGAGTTTTGGCTTGATAATACCATCCGTGTTTTTGATGAGCTGTCTTGCACACCGGATGAGTGTCTAAAGTGTGCCATATCCTTATTATGAGACTCGGCCTACTATTGGTGGAGAACCCTGATTTCTATTGTCCCGAAGGAACGAGTTACTTGGGATTTCTTTCAGACGGAGTTTCGTAAGAAGTATATTAGTCAACGATTCATCGATCAAAAACGTAAAGAATTTTTGGAGTTCAAACAAGGTCGTTTGACGGTATCTGAATACGAACGTGAGTTTTTAAGACTCAGTCGATATGCTCGGGAGTGTGTAGCTGATGAAGTCGCCATGTGTAAAAGATTTGAAGAGGGATTGAATGAAGATTTAAAGCTACTGGTGGGTATTTTAGGAATAAAAGAATTCATAACACTAGTTGAACGGGCTTGCAAGGCTGAAGAGCTTGGAAAGGAGAAAAAGAAAGTGAATCTGAAGCCAGAGACTTTCGTAAAAGATTAGCGGGTAAAACTTCTTTCTCGGCTGCAAAGAAGTTTAGAGACGATACAAATAGATCAAAGACGACTGCAGGAATTTCTATTAGGGAGCGACCTTCAACAGACTCTCGAGCTACTTCGATTGCTAGTGTTGGCAACAATCGACAAGAAAAACCCGAATGTTCACAATGTGGAAGACGACATGTAGGTGAATGTTGGGGTAAGTCTATTAACAGAGCCTGTTATAGATGCGGTTCGAGGGATCATTTCATTCGAGATTGCACGGAATCTGACGAGAAAAATAAGATGCAAGGTGCGAGATCGAGTAGTACAACGACTAGAGGTAGACCACCGAGAAATACAAAAGGTAGGGGTGGTAGTCAGAGAGGGACTTCTGATACGGCTGTTCGATCTGAGACTCGTGCTCCTGCCAGAGCTTATGCCATCCGCGCACGAGAGGAGGCATCCTCCCCCGATGTTATCACTGGTACTTTCACTCTCTTTGATACTGATGTGATTGCATTGATTGACCCTGGCTCTACTCATTCATATGTATGTGAGACTTTAGCACCCAGTAAGACTCTACCTGTTGAGTCTACTAAGTTCGTAATTCGAGTGTCGAATCCCCTGGGTCGATATGTACTTGTCGACAAAGTGTGTAAGAAATGCCCCCTGATAATCCGAGATTTCTGTTTTCCGGCCGATTTGATGCTTTTACCATTTGATGAATTTGATGTTATTCTTGGTATGGATTGGTTGACCGTACATGATGCAGTTGTAAATTGCAAAAGGAAGACTATTGATTTGAGATGTGCGAATAATGAGATAATCCAGGTTGAGTCTACTGACTTAAATGGATTGCCAGCAATAATATCCTTGATGCTGGCTCAGAAATATGTGAGAAAGGGGTGTGAAGCGTATCTTGCTTACGTACTTGATAACAAAGAGTCAGAAAGGAAACTTGAATCAGTGCCAGTGGTTTGTGAGTATTCAGATGTTTTTCCTAAAGAACTACCGGGATTACCACCCGTTCGAGAGGTAGAATTCGGCATCGAACTTGTACCAGGAACTACACCAATTTCGATGGCTCCATACTGTATAACACCTACGGAATTGAAAGAATTGAAAACTTAGTTGCAAGAGTTGACGGATAGAGGTTTCGCTCGATCGAGTTTCTCACCTTGGGGTGCACCAGTATTGCTTGTGAAAAAGAAAGACGGAACCATGAGAATGTGCATTGACTGTCGTCAATTGAACAAAGTGACTATAAAGAATAAATATCTATTACCTCGTATTGATGATCTGTTTGATCAGCTAAAGGGAGCCTCAGTGTTTTCAAAGATAGATTTGAGATCGGGTTATTATCAATTGCGAGTTCGAGACCCAGATATACCTAAAACTGCCTTCAGAATGAGATATGGTAACTACGAGTTCCTAGTGATGCCGTTTGGGCTCACTAATGCCCCTGCAGTATTTATGGACTTGATGAATCGAATCTTTAGATAGTATTTGGATCGGTTTGTAGTGGTGTTTATAGATGACATCTTAATTTATTCGCGCGATGAATCTGAACATGCCGAGCACTTGAAATTGGTATTACAGATTTTACGAGACAAGCAGCTATATGCGAAATTTAGTAAATGTGAGTTCTGGTTGAGGGAAGTTAGCTTTTAGGGGCATGTGGTATCTGCATCGGGTGTTCGAGTTGATCCGAGCAAAATTTCGTCCATACTCGATTGGAAGCCTCCGAGAAATATTACTGAAGTTTGGAGCTTTTTGGGACTTGTCGGTTACTACAGACGGTTTGTAAAGGGTTTCTCGATGATAGCCACACCAATGACGAAACTACTTCAAAAAGATGTTAAGTTTGAATGGTCAGAAAAATGTCAGAAAAGTTTCGATCAATTGAAAACCTATTTAACTGAAGCTTCAGTGCTAGTGCAGCCCGAATCTGGTAAAGAGTTTGTCATTTACAGTGATGCATCCTTACTTGGGCTGGGTTGTGTGTTGATGCAAGAAGGTCGAGTTGTAGCTTATGCGTCGAGGTAATTGAAGCCGCATGAGAAAAATTATCCGACTCACGATCTCGAATTAGCTGCCATTGTATTCGCTCTGAAAATATGGCAACACTATTTATTTGGAGAGAGGTGTCATGTATATTCGGACCAAAAAAGCCTCAATATTTGATGACTCAAAGAGATTTGAATCTGAGACAAAGACGTTGGATTGAATTGTTGAAAGATTATGAGCTCGTCATTGACTATCACCCGGGAAAGGCTAACGTGGTTGCCGATGCTTTAAGTCGTAAATCGCTGTTTATTTTGAGAGTGATGAATGTTCACCTGTCCGTTTCATCTAATAATGTGTTAGTAGCAGAACTAAAGGCTGAACCATTATTGATTCATCAAATACACGAATCCCAGAAATTTGATGATGAATTGGTTACTAAACGAGCTGAATGTGTTTTAAATGTAGAATCAGAGTTTCAAATAGACGACAACGATTGTTTGAGGTTCAGAAGTCGATTGTGTGTTCCAAGAAATTTAGAACTTATTTCAATGATTTTGAGCGAGGCTCATAGTAGCCGAATGTCAATCCACCCGGGTAGTACGAAAATGTACAACGATCTGAAACGTCAATTTTGGTGGCCTGGTATGAAACGAGGCATTTCTGACTTTGTTTCGAAGTGTTTGATATGTCAATAAGTGAAAGCAGAACATCAAGTGCCTTCGGGATTACTTCAGCCGATCATGATACCCGAATGGAAATGAGATCGAGTCACGATGGATTTTGTATCTGGTCTACCGTTGACGCAGAGTAAGAAAGACTCAATCTGGGTTATTGTTGATAGATTGACGAAGTCTGCTCATTTTATCCCTATCCGTACGAATTTCTCGCTCGATAAATTGGCAGAATTATATCTCTCCCAAGTTGTTCGATTACATGGAGTACCTACTTCTATTATTTTTGATAGAGACCCCAGATTCACATCTCGATTCTGGAGAAAGTTGCATGAAGCATTGGGCACTAAGTTACATTTTAACACAGCTTTCCATCCCCAAACAGATGGTCAATATGAACGAGTTATTCAGATGCTCGAAGATATGTTGAGATGTTGCATGCTCGAGTTTAGTGGTTCGTGGGAACGATATTTACCCTTGGTTGAATTCGCGTACAACAATAGCTTCCAGTCAAGCATTAAAATGGCACCATACGAGGCTTTGTATGGTCGTAAGTGCCGCACACCACTATATTAGATCGAACTCAGTGAAAATAAAATATACGGGGTTGATTTGATTAGAGAGACTGAAGGAAAAGTGAAAATGATTAGTGATAGCTTAAGAGCAGCATCGGATCGTCAGAAGTCGTATGCGGATTTAAAACGGAAAGATATTGAATATCAAGTCAGAGACAAGGTGTTTCTTAAGGTTTCACCTTGGAAAAAGGTGCTCAGATTTGGCCGTAAAGGCAAATTGAGTCTGAGGTTCATCGGGCCGTATGAAATATCCGAACGAATTGGGCCAGTCGTATACCGATTGATTTTACCCCCTGAGCTTGAAAAGATTCACAACGTTTTTCATGTTTCGGTGCTTCGACTTTATAGATCCGATCCATCGCATATAATTAATCCATCTAAAGTTTAGATTCAATCTGATTTGAGTTATGAAGAGGAACCGGTTCGTATTTTAGCACGTGATGTAAAAGAACTACGAAATAAGAAAATCTCATTAGTAAAGGTACTGTGGCTTAAGCACGGGGTCGAAGAAGCTACTTGGGAACTTGAAGATACTATGAAGGATCGATATCCTAACTTATTCACTGGTAAGATTTTCGGGGACGAAAATTCTTTATGTGGGGGAGAGTTGTGACAGCCCTAATTAGACCCTAGTCGGAATGTGGTTTCGGGACCACAAAACCGAGTCACAAAAAAATTTATTTTAATTTCAATTGCATATATTTATGTGCATTTTCTTGAAAGGACTTAGTTGAGAACTTAGAAAAATATGTTAGGTAAATATGTAAGGACCAAATAATATTAAAGTAGGAAAGTTAGGGTTTGCATGTCAAATTGCCAAATTTATACTAAGTGGCCAGCTAAGCAATGATGTTCTTCCATTATGTTTAAATTAATTATAATATTTTATTTGCAAGTGATTAAAATATTCAAAATGAAGATGAATAAAAGAAGAAATTGAAGAGAGTGTTCATCTTCTTCTTCTCCTTGCCAAAAACTGAAACAAAAAAAAAAAGAAATAGGGAAATTTACACTAAGACAATTCGGCAACCCTTTTTGCTAGTTGGAGGTAAGTTTTGAAATGTTGTTTAAACTTTTGTTTATATATGTTAAGCTAATTGTTAAATACATTTTGGCAATGTCAAGAAAATCAAACTTTTATAGAGGTTTGGGCACTAAGCCGTACATCAAGAGATAGGAGTAGAGGTTGTTTTCATGTTATATTGAATAAGTAGAGGTTATTATGAGGTTGAATTCGTTGAATTATTAGTTGGGTAACAATTGGTGCATTCGGCCATATGGGGTAAAATGGAATGTTCATTTTATTTGTTATTTCATTTTTATGAGAAATGGGTCAAGGTTAAAGCCGAATGAATCATGATGGATAAGAAAGTGCAAAATTCATGTTATGTGGTAATATGAGTAGTTGACAGAGACATGGAAGAAGGAAATAGATTGATATTTTTATGTTTTGGGAGTGAAAGGCATAATGAAAACATAGTAAGTTTAAGTGTATATTTTAGTTTAAGTGATAAGTAGAATTTGGTTAAAATAGCTTGATATATATGTGTTTGTCGATTTTAAATCAAAATAGTTTGAGTGACTTAATTGATGTATTTGAAATTATTTGAGTAATTACAATGGGCATTAAGATGTTGAACTCATGAAATTAGAAGAATATAAGCTTGATAGATTTTAAATGAATTAAAAATGATATTATATTTGATATTGTATATTCCGTCATCTAATTAAGTACATAGGTGATGTTGAATTTAATCTTGCACATTCGGCTATATAGGTATGCACATTTGTGATATTATCTTTGATTGTATATAATCGACAAAATGAGTGATGTTGGCTTATAAGTTGAGTTTGATTCATGATTATATATATATATTTGAATGTAAACATATTTGAGATAATGTTATGTTGGGAAGTGATGATGCATTCAGCCTTGAGGTAATAGATGAGTATATGTTGAAGTTTTAATGTCTTGAACAATTATGGTTGTAAAATGTAATGAAAATTATTAGACTATATATGTGAGTAATTAGCAAGGGTGGTTGCCGTATATACAAATATATATATATATATATGTGTAATTGAAATATTGATTGGATTATTGATAGTAATGTGATATTATGTGGTTATTAGCCGAATAGCTCAAAAGCATAAGGTAGAAAGATCAAATTTTACCATGTGTTCCTTATGATATAAAATCATTAATATTTGGATACAAATAACTAGCAAGGTGGTTAAACTAGTTAATTTATTTGATTAAGCTCAAGAACTTAAAGGAAGGGAATCAAGCAAGGGCAAAGCGAGGAGTATTGAGTAGCAGATTTGGAACCGTTTTATCCAACACAAAGTAAGTCCATAAGCATTTGTAAGGTTGATTAATTTATACATAAATGACTCTGGCGTATCATGAGAGAATATCTTTTGTTAGGTATTCTTTTGGAGTGACATACATATTTATAATTGTGGTCGTATATGCTAATTGAATTAAGTAAATTGTCTTATTATAATGGGTCAACATTAGCACTAAGTGTGCGAATTTGAATGGCACTATGTGTGTTGATTTGAATGTCAATACATGAGTGAATCTTCAAGGCACTATGTGTGCGGTGTAGCGTGGCACTATGTGTGCGAACTTGTTTAGCACTATGTGTGTGAGATTTGTTGATGATATAAGAAGTATAGGGAAAGAATAAAGTGCTAGAGCTATTACCTGAAATATCGAATTTGAGACATGAAACGTATATGCATGGATACATCTAGTTCATCATTGTTTCATACTTTGAGAAAAGGATTTAAACCATTTGGTTGTTTGATAGTTGATTGGACAGCAAGATTTGGCTTGTGGCTGGATCGATAATCTAGGTAATTGTAGCATAGATCGGTATGGCTGAAATAGTTGATCTTACGTCATTTTTCTTATGATCTTATGTTAATGGTATATATTATATTGCTTATGACTTCTCGAGTTGAATACTCATTTGGTGTGTTTGCTTGTCGTCTATTTAGATTTCTTTGACCCATTTTGCGTGCTTGGGACCATCGTCGAAGTCATCACACCAACTTGCAACATTTTGGTACCCTCTTCTTAGTTGATCTAAGTGAACATTACGGCATGTATAGGCTAATATGTATTTTGTTTGAACTTTGATATGTATACTTCCAGCCATGCGAATATGGCTTAAATACTAAGTTTGAATTTGGTTATGTTTAATCGTGGTATAATTCGTCTTGGTTATAATGTGTAATGCTATTAATGAATGATATATATATAAATCTATACATATGATTGAGTGTTGAAAATGCTAAGAAATATTGATTATGTGTTTTTGGGGAGGTTCGATTATGACACATTTATATAGGTGATTAATTGTAATTTGGCTATTGTATTTGATCTTAGTATTTAATTTGAGATAGCATAATGGGTCGTCGGTTATGTCGAACATAACATAAAATAAATCGATATGGTTGTTATAAGATGTAAACTTATGTGATGGTTTTGATTGAACTTGATAAAGATTAATTATGTGTTCCGGCTATACATGAATAAGGAATATATATGGTGGGATAATGAATTATGCATTATTAAAGATGAACTTAACGAAATGAAGATGATAGAAGTAGACGCATGAAAATTTTCGAATAAGTATTTGGTTCGGTAATATCTCGTAACCTATTCCAGCGATGGAAATGGGTTAGGGGGTGTTACAATTATCATATTGAAAGGCTAGTAAATTATGATAGATGAAACTACTGAAATCCGGTTGATTCATGAGCGGTATTGCTTTATCATACTTGGGTTTTCTAATTTATCATGATTGATATAAGATGTGATGATAAAGTTCATATGATGATGTTTTCTATTTCTACTGATTGAAGCCCTAAATTGCGAATGTGTAAGATATATTATCTACGGGTGTGTGGCATGGTCGTGTGTGCAAGTCAGAGAGTTACACGGGGTCGAACACGACCTTCAAAACAGGCTTGTCCCAGGGTCACACGGGTGTGTCCCTTGGACCACACAAGCGTGTGAGCCCTGCACCTTGGGAAAATTTTGAAAAGTCGCGAAAAATTCTTAGAGGTCTCAATTAAGTCTCGACTTGTTTCTAAAGTTCGTATTGGGCCTCGAGGGTCCATTTAAGGGATGTTTCGAATATCTCGATTAATGAATAGTGATAAACATGAAATGCCTATAAATGTTTCAAAAAAATTTAGTAGCGCTCTGTAACCCTATTTTAGTGACAGATACGAGTTAGGGGTGTTACATACAACTACAACACATGATGATTTAGTTAATTCAAAATCCTAATCTATTACAGATATCTAATTCATAAAGAATGATGTGGATGAATGCAGAAGCGGATCGTAAAGTTTGTCAAGTCACGGATTTAACCTAGACCTCTAGACGAACGTAATTTGAAATGAGAAACAAGGAAAACAAATTAGTTGTCACAAATGAGAGTTAAACAAAATTAAAATAAAATAAAGAGTCCAATAGAGAATGAATTAGGGTTTCTTGGATGGAAAGAAACTATCCTTGGACCTCAAGAAAACACCCAACCAGATCTGGAAAAACAAAACACAAACATATTTGTTAGAAGTGATTTTAAAGACAAGAGCAAACTGTTTTGTGCAAGAATGTTTGAAACAACTAGAAACGATTGACACTCCTAATTTTGATGTGTTTCTTAAAGGAACAATATAGGAGAACATCTTTCTTGAAGCAACTTTAACCTAGAACAAAAATCAATAAAATCAACAAGCTAAAACAGCAAGACCTAACTTAAATAAGCAAGAAACAATAAATTATGGATAGAAAAGAGAAGATGACGTCCTAAGAAGCCCTAGAAACATTAAGAATCCACAACTCCTTTCAATGGCTCTAATTTCCCCTCCAAGAAAAATATCATGGCAAAAAAAAGCTTAAAGATGATTCCCACAACCTGAAAGATTGTTAAAACGACTTCTAAAAGAAACTCAATAGCAATTCTTGAAGAAAAACTCAAAGAGAATTATTATTAACTAAAAAAAACATAAATTAATTGTGTGTGTATAACGGTGAGCATTCATGCTACTTATAAGCCCCCAAATAAGTTTTTCTAACCTTAATGGAATAAATAACATGACAACTCATCAAATAAATAAAACAAAATAATTCTAAGTGTGGACTTTTAATACGAATTCAGCCAAAGGAATTAAATGGGCTCTTTGGGCTGAATTCTTACATGATGATCCACCTATTAAAATAAAATTGGACCTATAGTTTAAATATTTTACAATTTAGGCCACTTTGATTATTTGCCCTGATATTCAATTAAATTACTTTCCAAAGTTTAGGATAGGCTTGTAGACATCTTAATGGGTTATTTTTTCAAGAACTTGGTCTTGTGATCTGTTTGCTCTCGAAATTGGCTCGTTCAAGCTCGTACATGAAATCCAATGTTCTTTGGCTACAAAATTTGGTTTCTTGGACCAATATTTCCAAGATTTGAAATCTTGATTTTATTGATTCTTGAAATTGTCCGAAACAAAAAAATTAGACCAAGATTTGGTTTCTTGATTTTCTTGAATATAAGAAAGTGAATCTTGATTTTATTTTTTGGTTGTGTGTGCATCTAGGGCCTTGGTGACGAAGCCTTGGATGGTCCCATTCAACCTTGCTCGAATTTGCTTGGCCTTCGACCTCGTTATTGGACCTTGAGGAAATTTTAGCCCATCACATTTGTAAGCCTTATTTTGGGCCTTGAGACTCGCATCACACATACTCTTTGTGCATTAAAGAAAACTAAGCACAACCATTTGGATCTACTAACATCCAACCAACACAACACACATCTCATATCATACATTCTAGACATTTAGATACAACCATACTTCACTCTACGTTACTCATACATAATCCATCTCATACTACATCATTCATGATCTCAACATCACTATTCAATCAGTTTTCCATAGATATCATGGTATGAACAATACCCATAAAAGAGTCAATATAAAGACTTATCTAACCACCTCAAACAACAACTTGAATTCTAGATTCAACTTCCAACGAGTAACTATAGCCACCGCTGCTTATAAAACATAAGAACGCCATTAAAACTCATTCAAATACTATATATTATCATCTCAACCATGGATGATCCCCATGCAAATCCTTATTTCTTTATTTTACTATTCAACAACATAAAACTGACTTTCCCTTTTAGAGGTTAACGTGTAAGACTATAATGCTTACCTAGGATTTGAAACAACCTTTTGAATGAACTCAAATCCTTAATTTCAGCTTAACAAGAGAAAACTATACTCATCTCCAAGGAAATCACAACAATATATTTCTTTTCTTAAATGGAAGAAAGAAGAGAGAAATCTCCCCTTTTTCTGAAGTCCATATCATAATATATATTTATTACCGATGTTCCCATAGTGGAACGTGATATGTGTCACATCCTTACTGAATTGTCTTTTCCAAGGGTTTACAACTTCCGAGAAACCTAATTGAGTACCCTAATTTACATCCAATCAGTTTCTAACCAGCTTACCTTGTAACTTAATTTGCACAGTTCTACATATAAAGGGCACACTACCCCTCAGGCATGAACTCATTCCACAATACATTTTTACTTGCCTAACATCCTACTCCAACAAACATAGAAATCTGATATCAAACCACCATTATCTTACACACATATAATGGAATACACCTGTTCTATACGCCAAAAAAATGTACTTGGGCAAATACTACCCTGCCAAACAAACTATTTTAGGACTAAACACCAAACCTTGTACCTATTAGAATTGGGATGTTACATAAGATGTAGCCTAGATGAGCAGAACACAAAATGAGGATATGTAAGACCATATGTTTGAGTCCCATGGCATAATATGAAAATGAAAATATTCATGGTGTTGCCTTTGGTAAAATGTAAACCAAACTAGCAAGTCATGACATGAAAATATGTATAAGAGCATGAGGGAGAAACTCATGACATTTTTTAGAAAGCCCACCGAGATAGTAAACACATTACTCTCTATGATGCTTATGCGGCGTGATCTACAAAGCCTTAGTGGAGTATTCTATAATGCTTGGGTGGTGTATTCAGTGATGCCTTCGTGGCAAAAATCTAGTTAATTGCCTTTGTGGCGATCTAGGTAAGCTCTGAGATTTCTTCTCTAACTAACTCTACGATAAAGATCTGATAAGTCTAAAGACAACTGTGCCTGGTTAGCCTTGTGATAATATTTAATGTGCTTTGAGGGACGGTTCTTGAAAAGAGTTCACAACAATGCTTCTAAAGAAGGGAATCTGCCTTAATAATTCGTCAGTACAAAGAACTTGGTGTAGTCGTAGATATGGATAATCTGTGTTTGTCAAATCTGAGTTTCTCTAGACTATGTAAGGAAGTGTCCTGAGTTATCTGGTATTCACCAAATATGAATACTTTTCATGTTATGTAGAAAGCCCATGCTGAATCTAAGTTGTTTGTAACACCCCTAACCCGTATTTGTTGCCGAGACAGGGTTACAAAGCGTTACCAAAATTTTTCAAAATAGTTTTTAGATAATTCACATAAATTACTATTCATTAACCGAGATTATTCATAACGTCCCTTAAATGGACCCTTGAGGCCTAATACAAGCATTAGAATCGAGTCGGGACTTTATCGAAAACTCTAAGAATTTTTTATGAAATTTCAAAAAATTTCCAGGTTACAGGTTGCACACACTCGTGTGGTCCAAGGGACACGCCCGTGTGACCCTGGGACACGCCCATGCTACAGGCCGTGTCTTACCTAGTGTAACTCTCTGACTTGTACACACGGCCATGCCATATGCCCGTGTGCTAGGCCATGTTACCCACATGATTAAGAGACACGCCCGTATCTCTTCCCGTGTGCTCAATTCTGAGCATTTTATTTCTCAAATTTAAGGTGCAGGGGACACACGGCCTAACCACGCGCCCATATACCAAGTCGTGTGTCACACACGGTCTAGACACACGCCCGTGTGTCTACTCGTGTGGACAAAATAAAGCCATTCCTAGCTTCATTTCTCACCCAAAGTCATACCAAATTCCTACACCAAACTTACATCCAAATACCAACCAATCCAAGCATTGAATTCAAGCAATTTATAGCATTTAATCATGATATATTGTTACATGCATTCATGCTTAAATCTCACATTTTATAAGCATACTCATTTAACCTTTCTCAATCAATCAATAATAAACACTTATGTTATCTCCATAAAATAAACTTAAATACATATATATACATGTACCAAAACATAATCATCACTAGCCATTTCAATGGCTAGATTACAATAATCATTTACATTCACATGCCAATATGACCAATATAACCTATACATGCCATTATAACCACAATTGATTTACCATATTGTACCGACATGGGTCGCTGGATAGTGTGAGTGATCTCTGCCAAGCTTCCAATCCAATGAGCTATCGATTTACTCTAAAATAGGGAAATAAAACTAAGTAAGCATAAAATGCTTAGTAAGTTTGTATAACATGGTATTTAACTTACCATTAAGTTTATTTTGAGGTAACTATGTAAGGCATATTCAATCAATTTAACCTCAAGCCGTACACACATCCTCATTGCCCTTATTAGTCATATATTCTATAATAACATCAAAACATATATGGGCTCAACAACAATCAAGTTTCCATGCACATATGCTTTCCACAACATTTACTCATTTAACATGTATGAATCACCTCTTTATATTACAAGTATAATTTCATAATAGTTCATCTCAAGTTCAGATTATTTCAAGTCAGAACTTTACTCATATCATTCAAAATATCAAGGTCACACGAGTAGTAGTACACTCCAGGTGTACAAGTCTATAATCAAGATGAACATATATTCATCAAATAAATTCCATGTACAAATATCATCATCTCATATTTCCATATATCGATTATCATGTATCGCCATTTTCATGTGTTTCAGACAAATACGTGTAATAACTCATTTCTTATTCATATCTTCTCATGTCAAGATTTTTACCCGTTGAATTTATCTGAAATATCGATGGATACACAGGTAGTACACTCGAGGTGTATAAATCAGGATCCATCAATCCATATTCAATGAGACCCATAAGGTACTATTTCAGAGAGTACACTCTCGAGCCACATATATATATAGACAGCAGGATTACCAGTCCAGGCTAAATACTGTCTACAATATATACTCAATAGAGCTTAGTCAGGATTACCAGTCCAGGCTAAATCCAGTCTACAATATATGCTCTAAAGAGCTTGATCTGGATTACCCGTCCTCGCTAAATCCAATCCATAACATATGCTCGAGAGGACTTATATCAGGATTACCCATCTAGGCTAAACCCTTTCATAAATGAGGTCAATAGGATTACTCGTCTGAGCTAAATCTCGTCAGCAACAAATACAGACCTCATTCACTAGAGAAATCACATATCCATCGATTTTCATTTATTCAAACGGGATTTAACATTTTCAAGCATTTCCCGGCATGTGATTATTTCATACATCTATCACATCCATATAATTCAAATGATCACATACCACATTCATTCCAAGCATAAAAGTAATTTTTTCATCATTTATCCTTTATTAGGCATTATCGTGGATCGGGCTTTATCAGATACATTTTCAATGTCGCACACACACACACATATATATATATATATATATATATGATATTTATACAATTCACAATGGAACATTTAATTCAAGTATATAAACATACACAATTTACTTGCATGAACTTACCTCAACAAATGTTTGTGTATATAAAATCTACTAATTCGACATCTTCCTCTTTTCCTCGTTTTAGCTTCGAATTTGGTCTATCCGGATCTATACGAGTAAATTTTACATCAATTTATCATATTTCATATTCAAGGGGACTCAATTTTCATCCTAGGCAAAATTACCATTTTGCCCCTAACTTTTCCATAAATTCTAATTTCGTCCCTAGGCTCGAAAAATGAAATTTGTGCAATTTACTCCCTGTAACACCCCTTACCCGTACCCGATACCAGGACAGGGTCCGAGGCGTTAACAGACTCAAACATAAACTTTTATACAAAATCGGGCCATAAAATTTTGCCCAAATTAAAACCATTCATTAACAGACATATCGTCCCTTATATGGGCCCATGGGGCCCAAAACATACTTTAGGTGTGGTTTGGGCCTAAACCGAGAACTTTCAGAACTTATACAACAATTAAATTTTTTTTCTTATTTTGGAGGGTTATACGCCCGGGTGGCTTGGAACACGTCTATGTCCTCAGCTCGTGTAACTCTCTGTTTATGACTTCATTAACAAATTAGGGTCAGACGGCCAAGTCACACGCCCGTGTGCTTAGGCCGTGTGGCGAATTAAATTCCAAAAATTAGGTGTAGAATTCACACGGCCAGGGCACATACCCATGTCCTGAGGTCGTGTCCTTCACACGGCTGAGACACACGGCCATGTCTCTGCCCGTGTGTTTACTACTGGGCATTCTATTTTATCTAATTAGGGTGCAGGGGACACACGGCTGGATCACACGCCCATGGGGCAGACCATGTGTCACACATGCCCATGTGTTTACCCGTATGGACAACTTTGAGGCCATTTTTTAAGCCAATTGCCACCCTTATTTGCAGAAACACATACATGACTTCAACGGCACTTGACATGGCATAATTGAGCACTTAAACAGACACAAACAAAACAATGCCATGTTAGCTTATACATGCACAAGACACCATACTTTATCAAGCCCATCTTACCAATTCTCACTTAAGTCATGGTTATCATCATATTAAACAAATCCTAATTAAATCTTTAAGCATTCATAGTCACAACACATCTCATCACATACACACAACCACTAACCACATCACAATTGCATGAGTACATGCATGCTTGAATAAATAGGCTTCCAACCCAATAATCATTATAAGCCATACCTCATGGCCATACACAAAATGAATCAAATATCATCATAAGCCAACACATTTGGCTAAACCAATAAGACATATAAAAAAAAGACCAAGTCCCTATACATGTCATACTCAAAATGTTAAGACTAACTATACCCAAATGTCCAATTGATAGTGTGATCGAGTCTCCGACGTCCTTCGATCCCCGAGCTAGCTTGGCGATACTATAAGAAATGGAAAAAAAAGAGGAGTAAGCATAAAGCTTAGTAAGTTCACATGCAAATAAATAGCAACATTGTAACACCCCCACGTCCGAGACCATCGCCGAGTCGAGTATGAGGTGTTACTAAGCTTAGTTTAACATTTTTAGAACTTTGGATTATTGTTTCTACATTCACAGCTTTTAAGCTACTTGCGTCACAGTCACAAGAAAAATCATATCTCGAGTTACGAAACTCGAAATCAAGATCCGTAAATTTTCCATGAATCTACACTCATATACCTATCTACTAATTTGTTTCTAGAATTTTTGGTTGGGCCAATTAGTACAGTTTATTAGTTAAAGTTACCCCTATTTCAGGACTTGACTGGTCTGACCTCTGTTTACTACGAACCACATTTATCTCTGTAAAAAAATCATATGACTATGATATTTGTTTCTACTAAAACTAGACTCAATAAGGATTCTGAGGATATAATATATACCACCTAATTATATCTTTATAATTTATGATGAATTTCTAAAGTTGGAACAGGGGATTCAAAAACTGCTATGACTCTGTTTTACTAAAATTCAAATATCTTCTAACATATAATTCCTTTACCTTTTTCATTTGTTTCATGTGAAACTAGACATAATAAGCTTCAATTTGATATGTAGTCCATCACCAAATTTAATTTCTATGATTTTTAGTAAATTTTCAAACTTGCGTCAGTGTTGTTGCAGTATTTTGTTTATGGCAAATTTCATCCTTTTTATGAGTTTTTATGCACTAAATATCTTAATAGTTTTCCTTAACATCAAACATAATCTACACTAACCATTTTCATAATTTATCATGATCAAGCATTTCCTCAACCATTCCACAACTATACCATAAGATCATTTACACAAAATAGGTATATTGCTATACATGCCATACTTAAATTTACAAGCCATTTACCAAAAGTCTTAGGATAGTGTGGTGAGCCTTCGACCTATCCCGACTCTCGAGCTGGCTTGTCCAAAACTACAATGAGTAAGAAGGAGGGAGTAAGCATAAATGCTTAGTAAGTTCATATGCAAATAATAAGTAACATAACAAACAGTCATACCAATCAACATTAGCATGTATTACTAAAACACATATCACATTTTTAATCATTTTTCATCATCTTATTACCTTATCGTGGTTGTATCAATACTCAACCCGAGGGTTAAATACATACCTGTCCAAAATATCCATTTCACATCACTTACCAATACGTCTCTTTACATCTCGAATATTCCTCCATTTGAGTAGAACTTTACCCGTTGAACACATCGGAATATAATTCGGATACATGGATAACTTGCACATAAGTGTCATATATGCAATCAAGCAATCATGTAACCCGCCCATAAGCGAACTCGGACTCAACTCAACGAGCTCGGGCGTTCGCATCCATAAGTGAACTCGAACTCAACTCAACGAGTTCGGATGCCTAGTTACATCTCACGAACTCAGACTCAACTCAACGAGTTCGGACATTCGCATCCATAAGTGAACTCGGACTCAACTCAACGAGTTCGGATGCTCAACCATCCTAGTGACATGTCACTTGTATCCTAATCTATTCCTAAGGTTCAAATGGGCTTTTTCCTCGAACACTTATCCTTGCCGTCTTCCGTAGAATGCCGAAATCAATACTCGGTAACAATTATATTTAACAAGTAGTTCACATAATTTACATATTATTTGAAATTAACCACAAAGCATACATTTCATAATAAAATTCAGCATAACATATAATTAACATCAATAACTTAAAAATAACCATTATGCTACATTATTTACACATGAACTTACCTTGGTACCAAAATACAAAGATTTTGCAATTTAGTCCACAATCTTTTCTTTTCCTCGATTGAGGTCGATTCCACGTCTTTCTTGATTATGGAGCTTGGAAGCTTGAAACAAACCCTAGCTATGGAGAACCCTTGAAATTTCGCCTAATGAAGAAGATGGACAAAATTGGCTTTTAATTTTGTTTTTAATTCATTTTAATAACTAAATGACCAAAATACCCTTACTACTAAACTTTCCAAAATTCCTTCCATGTCCTAATTTTGTCCATGAACTTAAAATTGGTCAAATTGCTATTTAAGACCTCCTCATTAATATTCCAAAACAACTTCATACTAAAAACTTCTAGAATGCAAGTTTTGCAACTTATTCGATTTAGTCTCTACTTTCAATTTAAGCACTTTAGGCATAGAATTTCATCACGAAATTTTCACACAATCATGCAATCATATCATAAACCTCAAAATAATTATAAAATAATTATTTCTATCTCGGATTTATGGTCACGAAACCACTATTCCGATTAGGCCCTAATTCGGGATATTACAACTCTCCCCCCCTTTAAGGATTTTCGTCCTCGAAAATCTTACCTGTAAATAGATGTAGGTATTGATTTCTCATAGTTTCTTTGGATTCCCATGTAGCTTCTTCTACTCCATGCCTTTGCCACAACACCTTCACAAGTGCAACATTTTTATTCCTTAGTTGTTTGACCTCTCGAGCTAAAATCTTAATCGGTTCTTCTTCGTAGGTCATATCTGGTTGTAGTTCAATTTCTGTCGGTGAAACTACATGTGAAGGATCCGAACGATACCGACGTAACATAGATACGTGGAACACATCATGAATCTTCTCTAATTCAGGTGGTAATGCTAACCGATATGCTACCGGTCCAACTTTTTCAATTACTTCATACGGCCCAATATAACACGGACTTAATTTGCCCTTCCGTCCAAATCTAAGGACTTTCTTCCACGGAGACACCTTTAAAAATACTTTATCACCAACTTGAAATTCAATGTCCTTTCGTTTTAAATCGCATAAGATTTACATCTATCTGAAGCGACTTTCAAACAATCTCAATTACCTTCACTTTTTCTTTTTCTTTTATTAGATCAACTCCATAAATCTGATTTTCCTTGAGTTCAGTCCAATACAAAGGCGTTCGACACTTACAACCATACAATGCTTCATAAGGTGCCATTTTCAAGCTCGTCTGATAACTATTATTGTAAGCAAATTCCACCAACGGTAAGTATCTTTCCCAACTTCCTTGAAATTCCAATACACAACATCTAAGCATATCTTCAAGAATCTGAATTATTCTTTCTGATTGTCCATCAGTTTGTGGATGAAAAGCAGTACTGAAATTTAACTTTGTACCTAACGCGTCTTTCAACTTTTGCCAAAACCGTGAGGTAAACCTTGGATCTCTATCTGAAATAATCGACAATGGTATTTCATGTAATCTAACAATTTCTCTAATATACAGTTCAGCCAACTTGTTAAGAGAATAATCCGTGACGCATCGGATAAAATGAGCCGACTTAGTTAATCATCAACTATTACCCAGATGGCATCTTTCTTTCCGAGTCAAGTGGCAATCTGAAACAAAATCCATAGTAATCCGATCCCATTTCCATTCAGAACCATAATAGGTGGAGTAATCCTGAAGGTACTTGGTGTTCAAACTTTCACCGTTGACAAATTAAGCATTTGGACACAAACTCGATATATCTCTTTTCATTCCATTCCACCAATACATTTTCTTCAAGTCATTATACATTTTCGTACTACCGGATGAATCGAGAAATAACCACTATGTGCTTCCTGTAGGATCTTTTGAATCAATTCCTCATTCTTGATACACAATCCGATCTTTAAACATTAAGCACCCATCGAACCAATTCAAATCGATCCCATATCGCCTTCACTTCGTTTTCTTTTGGCTAGCAAATCTTGATCATTTTTCGAGTTTGAAATCTCTTGTAAAAACATTGGTTTTGCTCTTAACTCGCTAGAATCGAACCATCATCCGACACTTTCAACTAAGTGTTCATAACTCTCAAAGCAAACAACAACTTTCGCTCAAAGCATCAAGCAACCACATTCGCTTTCCGGATGATAATCAATAACAAGCTCATAATCTTTCAATAACTCCAACCATCTTCATTGTCTCAAATTCAAGTCTTTTGTGACATCAAGTATTTAAGACTTTTGTGATCGGTATATACTCGGCACTTTTCACCATACAAATAATGTTGCCAAATCTTCAAAGCAAACACCACTGCAGCCAATTCCAAATCGTGAGTAGGATAATTCCTTTCATGAGGTTTTAAGCGCCTCAAAGCATAAGCCACCACTTTTCCTTCTTGCATGAGTACACACCCAAACCATTTAGAGAAGCATCACTATACACCACAAATTCTTTACCTAATTTGGGTTGTACCAACACCGGTGCTTCAGCTTAATAACTTTTCAATTCTTCAAAACTCGTTGACATTCTTCCGTCCATTCAAATTTAACATCCTTTCGGAGTAGTCTAGTCATAGGAGCAGCAATTATAGAAAATCCATTTACAAACCGCCGATAATACCCAGCTAGCCCCAAGAAACTTCTAACTTCGCACGTTTTCGGTGGTTTCCAATGAACAATGGCTGAAATTTTACTAGGATCAACCCAGTATACCATCACCAAACAATATGACCCAAAAATCCAACTTCCTGAGCCAAAATTCACTTTTACTAAACTTAGCATACAATGCTTATCTCTCAAAGTTTGCAAAACTATTCTCAAATGCTCAAGATGCTCGTCTCATCTTTTGAATAAATTAAAATATCATCTATAAACACCACAACAAATTTGTCCAAGTATGGCGAAATATGCGATTCATTAAATCCATAAACACAAGCAGGAGCATTTGTCAATCTGAATGGCATAACTAAAATTCATAATGACCATACCTTGTTCTAAAAGCGCTTTAGGCACATCCGACTCTTTTACCCGCAGCTTGGTAATACCGGATCTCAAGTCAATCTTTGAAAACCATGTCGCTCCTTTTAGTGATCAAACAAATCATCAATTCTTGGCAACGGATACTTGTTTTTGATTGTCACCTTGTTTAACCGCCGATAATCAACACACAACCTCATAGAACCATCCTTCTTTTCACAAATAACACGGAGCACCCCAAGGTGAAAAACTTCGGTCTCACAAAACCTTTATCACCAACTCTTGCAATCTGCGACTTTAATTCCTTCAACTCTGCTGGTGCCATTCTATACGAGCAATCGAAATCGAGCTATTCCGGTATCAAATCAATACCAAATTCTACTTCCCGACCGAGGCAAACCCGACAATTCTTCCGAAATACGTCGCAAATTCACACACAACCAAGACCGATTCAACTTTCTTTTCAACTTCTTTTGTATTAATTACATACGCCAAATAAGCTTCATAACCCTTTCTCAGATATCTTTGAGCCGACATTGAAGAAATCACACTAGGAAATGCCTCTGATTTATCTGATTCAACCCGCAGAGTTTCACCATTTTCACACTTTAATTCTAGAACCTTTTCTTTGCAATTTATTTTAGCATCATGCAATGTCAACCAATCCATACCCAAAATAACATCAAACTCATCAAACGGCAACAACATCAAGTCGGCCGGAAAGTAATGATCCCGAATCATTAAAGGACATTTCTTATATACTTTATCAACAAATCACACATTTACCTAACGGATTCGACACTCTAATCATAAATTCGTGTTCTCAACGGTATATTCATACTAGACACCAATTTCATGCACACATATGAATGAGTAGAACCGGATCAATCAAAGCAATAACATTAACATTATAGAGGAAAATGTACGGTAATCACATCGGTGAGGAAGCATCTTCACGCGCTTTAATAGCATAAGTTCTAGCCGAGCCCTTCCTTGAGTCTAACCGGTGCATCCTCGGCTACATTCTTCTCGCTTGTTTCACTTCCACTTTTCTGGATACCTTCCCTAGAGTCTGCACCACTAGCTTTTACATTCTAAAATTTTTCTTTCTCACTCTCTGGGCGTCTCTAATAAAATGATCCGGAGAACCACATCGAAAACATTCATTTGCTCTGACGGACCAAAATGATTTCTACCACACACCGGCACTTTCGGGTTTAACAAATCTCGAGTTCCCTACACTGGTCGCAAGTAGTATTCGAGATTTAGGACCTACATTTTGCTTCTTATAATTCCCATATGATTATCCAATGAAGCTTGGGAACGAGGATTCATATTCCTTGACTTTCTAGGTTGCTGTGAAAATGAACTACTCATCGGTCTTTTCTTCCAATTTCTAGTCTCAGCCTCTACCTTTTTCTTTTCTTTAAGTAGTTCTTTAGCCTTGCAAGCTCAATCAACCAGTACTACCATTTCTTTTAGTTCAAGGATCCCGACAAATACTTTAATGTCTTTGTTGAGCCCGTCTTCAAATCGTCGGCACATCTTGGCTTCGGTAGGAACATATTCCCTGGCATACTTACTCAATCGAACAAACTCTCTTTCATATTTCGAGACTGTCATATTACCTTGCTTCACTCAAGAAACTCTTTACATTTCGATCAATAAACCTTTCACTAATATATTTCTTCCAAACTCTTCTTGAAAGAATTCCTGTGTTACCCTCTCTTTGGTACCACCAAATCAAAGTCTTCCACCAATTATAGGCTGAATCTCTCAACAAAGATGTAGCACATTTCAAACATTCTTCGGTGTACAAGATAATTCATCAAATACCGGATAGAATTTTCAAGCCGAACTCGCTTTCTGCATCATCATCAATATTTGCTCTAAATTCTTCAGCCCCTTGTTTACGAGTTCATCAGCGGGGGTTCTGTGAAATTTTATCATATCCATACCTTGAGGGATCAGGGGTATAGGTTGAGGAATTGGGGGAGGTGGGGGAGATCGTACATTTGGGTTCGTCTGAACGAACTCGATGTACCATGCACTCATCATTTGGAGAAAGGCTTCCGATCCCTTTCTCCTCCTCCCCGACCAACAAGAGGGGTGGGTTTTCGATCGGCGCTGCTCCTTCAAATGGAGTGGCGCATTACTCTCTACTTCATCCGCCACACTCGATCGGGATACATTTACTATATATAAAAAAATTCATTTAAAAAGGTCAGAAGTCGTCACACTATCACAATTCATACATATGGCATGTATAGCAAAATCCGTACATACAACACGTAGTTCGAGAACCGACTAAACCTGCTCTGATACCACTAAATGTAACGCCCCCACGCCCGAGACCATCGCCGGAGTCGAGTATGAGGTGTTACTAAGCTTAGTTTAACATTTTTAGAACTTTGGATTATTGTTTCTACATTCACAGCTTTTAAGCTACTTGCGTCACAGTCACAAGAAAAATCATATCTCGAGTTACGAAACTCGAAATCAAGATCCGTAAATTTTCCATGAATCTAGACTCATATACCTATACACCAATTTTTTTCTAGAATTTTTGGTTGGGTCAATTAGTACAGTTTATTAGTTAAAGTTACCCCTGTTTCAGGACTTGACTGGTCTGACCTCTGTTTACTACGAACCACATTTCTCTCTGTAAAAAAATAATATGACTATGATATTTGTTTCTACTAAAACTAGACTCAATAAGGATTCTGAGGATATAATATATACCACCTAATTATATCTTTATAATTTATGATGAATTTCTAAAGTTGGAACAGGGGATTCAAAAACTGCTATGACCCTGTTTCACTAAAATTCAAATATCTTCTAACATATAATTCCTTTACCTGTTTTATTTATTTCATGTGAAACTAGACATAATAAGCTTCAATTTGATATGTATTCCATCACCAAATTCAATTGATATGATTTTTAGTAAATTTTCAAACTCACGTCAGTGTTGTTGCAGTATTCTGTTTATGGCAAATTTCATCCTTTTTATGAGTTTTTATGCACTAAGTATCTTAATAGTTTTCCTTAACATCAAACATAATCTACACTAACCATTTTCGTAATTTATCATGATCAAGCATTTCCTCAACCATTCCACAACCATACCATAAGATCATTTACACAAAATAGGTATATTGCTATACATGCCATACTTAAATTTACAAGCCATTTACCAAAAGTCTTAGGATAGTGTGATCGAGCCTTCGACCTATCCCGACTCTCGAGTGGCTTGTCCAAAACTACAATGAGTAAGAAGGAGGAGTAAGCATAAATGCTTAGTAAGTTCATATGCAAATAATAAGTAACATAACAAACAGTCATACCAATCAACATTAGCATGTATTACTAAAACACATATCACATTTTTAATCATTTTCATCATCTTATTACCTTATCGTGGTTGTATCAATACTCAACCCGAGGGTTAAATATATACCTGTCCAAAATATCCATTTCACATCACTTACCAATACGTCTCTTTACATCTCGAATATTCCTCCATTTGAGTAGAACTTTACCCGTTGAACACATCGAATATAATTCGGATACATGGATAACTTGCACATAAGTGTCATATATGCAATCAAGCAATCATGTAACCCGCCCATAAGTTTAATTCGGACTCAACTCAAGGAGCTCGGCGTTCGCATCCATAAGTGAACTCGGACTCAACTCAACGAGTTCGGATGCCTAGTTACATCTCACGAACTCGGACTCAACTCAACGAGTTCGGACATTCGCATCCATAGTGAACTCGGACTCAACTCAACGAGTTCGGATGCTCAACCATCCTAGTGACATGTCACTTGTATCCTAATCTATTCCTAAGGTTCAAACGGGCTTTTTCCTTGAACACTTATCCTTGCCGTCTTCCGTAGAATGCCGAAATCAATACTCGGTAACAATTATATTTAACAAGTAGTTCACATAATTTACATATTATTTGAAATTAACCACAAAGCATACATTTCATAATAAAATTCAGCATAACATATAATTAACATCAATAACTTAAAAATAACCATTATGCTACATTATTTACACATGAACTTACCTTGGTACCAAAATACAAAGATTTTGCAATTTAGTCCACAATCTTTTCTTTTCCTCGATTGAGGTCGATTCCACTTCTTTCTTGATTATGGAGCTTGGAAGCTTGAAACAAACCCTAGCTATGGAGAACCCTTGAAATTTCGGCCTAATGAAGAAGATGGACAAAAATTGGCTTTTAATTTTGTTTTTAATTCATTTTAATAACTAAATGACCAAAATACCCTTACTACTAAACTTTCCAAAAATTCCTTCCATGTCCTAATTTTGTCCATGAACTTAAAATTGGTCAAATTGCTATTTAAGACCTCCTCATTAATATTCCAAAACAATTTCATACTAAAAACTTCTAGAATGCAAGTTTTGCAACTTATTTGATTTAGTCCCTACTTTCAATTTAAGCACTTTAGGCATAGAATTTCATCACGAAATTTTCACACAATCATGCAATCATATCATAAACCTCAAAATAATTATAAAATAATTATTTCTATCTCGGATTTATGGTCACGAAACCACTATTCCGATTAGGCCCTAATTCGGGATATTACAAACATAATCATGAATATTATACAATTAACATAACATAATTTACATATATGTCATCATAGTTTCATAGGCATAACTCACTCATTTTCAATCTTACCAAAAGTTCATCACATACTGAGCTCATTCATATGAGTTTTTCATACATATCTATACCAACTCGTAACACATCCTCATATTTCCTCATCATTGACTTATTTGTCGAATAACCCACTGATTTACTCGTTGAACACTTGGAATGCTATCGATTACATGGAAAGCTTGCACATAGTGCTTCATACATAGCCACATGCTACCTCATATCACATGCCACACATCTCTCGCTCTCGAACTAATCACGGGCCTGCTCTCACAAGCTAACAGTCAGGATGTAACTACACGAGCTACATACACAAGCTGATAGGTACCTGTAACACATGCCGAGCCACACAGCCATCGGTAGACATACAAGACCAGTACCCGAATCACATTACATACATCACATAATCTCATGAGTCCATAATCACATAGTTCCTAGTGACATGTCACTCGTATCCTAATCTATTCCTAAGGTTCAAATGGGATTTTCTCAATGTCACATCTTCGTCGAACTCGTTCACAGCGTTATTCTTATTGACCATAATGTCGTTTATACACTCATTATAACAATTAAACATGGGAATTCATACATAAATAAAGCATTAAAACATGATACAACATTGCATTATTTACACATGAACTTACCTCGATACCAAAAATAGTAAAAACGGACCTAACCGTCGTGCACCTTGTTTTTCCCCTGATCAAGGTCCATTCCTCATTTTTCTTGCTCTATAATACCAAATTTAGCTTATTTAATACACATATTATTCAATTTAGTCCATAACTTATACTTTGATAAAACTACCTTTTTACCCCTAAACTTTCACATATTTACAAATTAGTCTTTAGGCCCGTAAAATGAAATGTACTCATTTTCTTTATTAATCAAGCCTAGCTGACCCACACACATGCTCATATCAGCCCACATTTTTCATTAAAATCAGATTTTTTACTACATATTTTACATCTTTTGCAAATAAGTCTTTTTTTATGCATTTCCATCAAAAATCACTTAGTAAAAGATGTTAAACACACATCAAACTTTCATAATCTACCATGAAACATCAAGATACATGCATGTCACACATGGGTAGATTTTTTAACATGAACCCTAGCTCAAATAAATGGTAGAAATAGCTAGATCGGTTGATGACAACTTCAAAAAATACAAAGAACATTAAAAATGGGGCTAGGATGCAGTTACTATTGAGATTGAAAGGATGAACAAAACCCTAGCTATGGCTCCTTAGAAATTTCGGCAATAGGGGAGGAAGATGGCATAATTTTTGACTTATTTTCCCTTTTTATTCTTTTATTAACCAAATGAAAAAAAATGCCCTTAAGGCCTTTCTTTGAAATTTTACCTACCCATTCCCATTTTTGTCCATAAAAATATAAATTGGGCAAATTGCTATTTAAGGTCTTTTAATAATCCATCGCAATTTCATGCTTAAAACTTCTAGAACTCACATTTTGCAACTTTTGCAATTTAGTCCTAAAAGTTAAATTGGACGCTTATTTATAAAATTTCTTCATGAAACTTTCAAACAATCATGCAAACATGTCATGGACCTCAAAACAATCATAAAAAAAATATTTCTACTTTGGATTTGTGGTCTCGAAACTACTATTCTAACTAGGCCCAAAATCGAGATGTTACAACTCTTCCCCCTTAGGGATTTTCATCCCAAAAATCTTACCTGTGAAAAGGTTTGGGTATTGGTTTCTCATGTTATCCTCAGTCTCCCATGTAGCCTCTTCAACCCCATGTCTTTGCCGTAATACTTTCACAAGGGAAATGATTTTGTTTCTCAATTGTTTGACATTCCGAGCTAAAATCTTAACTGGTTCTTCGCCATAAGTCATTTCCGATCGAATCTCAATCTTTGTCTGTGAAATCACATGTGAAGGGTCTGATCGGTATCGGTGCAAGATAGACACATGGAACACATCATGAATCTTTTCCAACTCAGACGGTAAAGCCAATCGATATGCTACCAGCCCTATCTTTTCGGTAATCTCATACGACTTGCCCTTTCGGCCAAATCTGAGAACTTTCTTCCACCGAGATACTTTCAGGAATACTTTATCACTGACCTAAAACTCAATCTCTTTTCATTTCAAATCTGCATAGGATTTCTATCTATCTGAAGTAGCTTTCAGACAATCACGAATTACCTTCACTTTCTCTTCGGTTTCTTTAACCAAATCAACTCCGTGAATCTGACTCTCTCTGAGTTTGGTCCAATACAAAGGCGTTCGACACTTACGTCCATATAATTCCAGCACCATTTTCAAACTGGACTGAAATCTATTGTTGTAGGCAAATTCTACCAACGGTAAATACTTTTGCCAACTACCTTGGAACTCAAGAGTACAACACCACAGCATATCTTCAAGAATTTGAATTACTCGCTCCGACTAGCCGTCAGTTTACGGATGGAAACTAGTACTAAAATTCAGCTTTGTACCTAAAGCCTCTTGTAACTTTTTCCAAAATCGTGAAGTGAACCTCGGATCTCTATCCGATATAATCGAAAAAGGTACTTCATGCAATCTTACTATTTCGAAAATAAACAACTCGGCTAACTTATCAAGTGAATAGTCAGTGTGTACCGGGATAAAATGAGCCGACTTTGTCAATCGATCTACAACAATCCATACAGCATCTTTCTTTCTCAGTGTCAAAGGTAAACCCATCACAAAGTCCATAGTAATCCGGTCCCACTTCCACTCAGGAGCCATCACAGGTTGCAGTAATCCAAAAGGTACTTGGTGTTCAGTTTTTACTTGTTGACAAATCAAACATTTAAAAACAAACTCTGAAATGTCTCTTTTCATTCCTGACCACCAATACATTTTCTTCAAGTTATTATACATTTTCACACTACTCGAATGAATAGACAAACAACCATTATGTGCCTCATGCAAAATCTTTTGAATCAACTTGATATTTTTAGGAATACAAATTCTATCTTGAAATGTTAAGCAACCATTGGAACCAATCCAAAAATCTGATTCAATACCCGAATCACACTGAACTTTCTTGTCTTGTAACTGACTATCTCTTTTCTGAGCTTCATAAATCTCTTGGAGAAACATCGATCTAGCTCTCAACTCAGGTAAAATCGAACCATCATCTGATAAAGCCAACTGAGTGTTCATAGCCCTCAATGCAAACAATGATTTCCTACTCAAAGCATCGGTGACCACATTCGCCTTTCTCGGGTGGTAGTCAATCACTAACTCGTAATCTTTTAACAACTCCAAACATCTCCTTTGCCATAGGTTCAAATGTGACAGCCCAAAATTGACCCTAGTCGGGAAGTGGTTTCGGGACCGCTAAACCGAGTCACCGAAATGTTTGAACGTAATATTTATTGTCTAGAATATGTATTTATGAATGTGTGAAAATTTCAAGCTTCGATTTAGTCGATTGCATGTGAATTCAGTTATTAGGACTTGTGTGACACTTTTGAAATGTGATAGGCTAATCTATAAGGACCTAATAGTGCATGTAATCAAAAGGGAGGACTTGCATGTCAAATTTCCCCTAATAGCTAGTGGCCGCCATGACAAAGGATTATGGGCAAAAACATGTCATAAAACATGTTGGGACAATGGTGTATGTAAGAAAAAATAAAATAATGAGCATGGGAATTGAATAATGAAAGGGAAGAAAAAAAAAGAGAATGGTGAGTGTTTCCCCCCCCATTGCCGTGAGTTGAAGAAAAGAGAGAAAAAAAAATTGTTGTTCATCTTTTTTTTCATTTCTTTGAGCTGAAAATTCTAAGGAAGAAGGAAGGGGTTTTTGCTTCATGCTTGGTTTGGAAGAGGATTAGGAGGAGGTTTGACCATACTTGTATTAAGATTAAGGTATGTTTGATGTTGTGCCATGAGATTCATGCATGTTTTTGGTTGCTAACTTGATGTTCTTATTAGCCCATGGTTCAAATCTTTGCTATGTCATGGGGATGATATTCGGCCAAGGTAGATGTTGTGTTAATGCCATTGCATGCTAAATATGAAGCTTGATAATGATACATGTGATGGTGGATTGAGGACTCTTGGATTTTCTTTTAGCATTTTTGAGTGAGACATTAAGTTCTTTGTTTAACCATGACCAAAATCGAAGCAAGATGGTGTTGTGGTGTATTCGGCCATGGTATATCCATAAGTATGATTTATGCATATTGCATGGTAGGTAAGATTTGAGCTTTGGATATATGTTTATATTTGGATATAAGCAACTTTGAGATTCGGCTCTAGCATATATATATATATATGTTTGCACATGATGTATTGGTCTAACATATATACTATCTCAAGGTATATATTTGCATATGATGATGTTTCGGTTATGAAATAAATGATTGATGCGTATGGAGTTACAATATGGAATGCGTTAGTTAGTAAAATGTATGCTGTTTTTGTGTGGTATTAAGCATATAATTGGCCTCAACATGGACATGCATATTCGGCCACATGAGGGGGATTGGTGTGCATGCATTCGGTTAGAGGCAAGCATATTGATGCCTATTCTTGGCTTGGAAAATTCGCTAAGGAGAGTACTAACTAATGTGTTGAGTTTGATTCATGATTTCGTACATATGTGACTTTAATGTCTAATGAAAAAAATGTGGGCTAAGTACCTTGAATTCCTCTTCGATGCTCAAATGCTTAAATCAATTTATTTGTTAAATTAAGCTCAAGAGCAAAGGGAGCTAAATCCGATAAAGGGAAGGAAAAAGTGGTCGAATAGCCATCGGAATCATTCGACAACATCCGAGGTAAGTTCTTGAGTAATAGAGCTTAAATTATGATTTGATTAGATCATGTCTCAAGTAAATCAAATCATGCTCTTTGTGTGTGGATATTGAACCGAAATGTGCAAAACCGATAAGTGTATTGTATTTGAGTTTTGCTAATGGAAATGAAATCTGAATGTGTCATGATTTAGTGTTAAATGTGCATGTTTATTCGAATGGTGTCCGGGCTAAGTCCCGAAGGCTTTTGTGCTAAGTGACTAAATCCGGTCAACTCTCAAGGCATTTGTGCGAGTTACCAAACGGGTTAAGTCCCGAAGGCATTCGTGCGAGTTATTAAATCCGGGCTAATTCAAGGCAATTGTGCGAATCACTATAACCGGCTATGTCCCAAGACAATCGGCGAGTCGCTATATCTGGTTAAATTTCAAGGTACGTGATTCGGGAATGAGCAATCTTTCGTAAAAATTTCAGTTAATACGCTTGCAAAAATTCCAGCAATGAGGTATGTTCAGTATGTGCATTGGAATAGTTGAATTCCTTGAATAATATTCGCTCGGTTGAGTAATGAGCTCCGGTATTTGGCTAAGATGATCCCTTATGTATGAACATAGGGGTTGGAATGTAAAGTAGAAATGATTTGAAAGTATGTATATACGGAATTATCCGTTTAGTTATATGAATGCTATACCTCTGTTGTGCTTAAATTCTTCGCTCAAACTTACTAAGCATAAATTGCTTACTCCGTTTCTTTGTTTCTTTGTTTTATAGATTTTTGGCTCGTCACCATCGGACTCGGGGTTTTGGAAGTCGAAGTCTCCCACACTATCAAGGCCCTTTTGGTACAAATTTTGGTTGAGCTTTGAAATGGTATGTATAGGACTACCCTTTGTTGCTTTTCAAGTACTTTTGTGATGTATGTGTGTACAGCCATGCGAAAATGGCTCGTAAAAGTGGAGTATGGTATTAGACCCTTTGTGTTTATGTATATATGTATGGTTTCATGATGTTACTACGGACTGAATGGAAGTGTTGGGAAAATGATCAGCCATTGGAATGGCTAAATATGATTATATGTGGACATATGTATGACAAAACTCTAGTTGGTCCATGGAAACCACGAAATAGGTAAAGTTTACCTTGAAAACAGATGCTGACAGCAGCAGTGGTGTGGATTTGAAAAATCACTAAAATTTTTCGGGATGGAATTAAATAGTGAATAAATTATGTAAATTAACCTTGATGAATCTACTTTCATATGGAAGAAACGAAACGGTCATATGAGTTATATGTTAAGAGATATTAAAGTTCTCGTGAAACAGGTCCAGAACGGTTTCTGGATTCCCTGTTCCGACTTTGGAAATTAATTTTAAATTAACCAGAGATAATTAGGAGTCATGCCATATATTCATAGATTCCTCTTTGAGTCTAGTTTCTACAGAAACAAACAGCATCAGTATTGAAGCCCTTTACAGAGAGATATTCAAGTTGAAACGCGTGAAGGTCAGTGTAGTCGACCCCTGTAACATGGGAGACTTTAACTAATAAACTGTACTAATTGGCCCGACAAAAAATTCTAGAAAAAATTTTGTAGATGGAAATATGAGTCTAATTTCATGGAAAAATTACAAAACTGATTTTTGAGCTTTGAAACTCAAGATATGATTTTTAAGGAAACAATGATGTAGTAACCAGCTTGTCTGGAAAATTTTAAATGGACTGTGAAAATGATTAAGTCGAGTTGTGTGCACCTTGTGTTCGACTCCGGTAACGGACTCGGGTACGGGGTGTTACATCGAATCCTTTTGAGTCACCAAATACTTTAGACTTTTATGATCAGTGAATACTCGACATTTCTCGCCATACAAATGATGTCTCCAAATCTTCAACGCAAACACAATGGTGGCTAGCTCCAAATCATGTGTTGGATAATTTTTTTTATGTGGTTTCAGTTGCCTTGAGGCATAAGCTATCACCTTGCCTTCTTGCATAAGTACATGACCAATCCATTCGAGGATGCATCACTAGAAACCACAAATTCTTTTCTCGGTTCAGGTTGTACTAAAATTGGAGCCTCAGTCAACAATGCCTTTAGTTTCTCAAAACTCTATTGGCACTTTTCCATCCATTCGAACTTGACATCTGATGTGATCTGGCCCGGGTAGTTGAGTCGAATTCACTTAGTTGTCTGATCGTCATTCGAGAGAGTCTGCCTCAGATTTTAGTGATAGTAGTATAAGAATTAAAATAGGATAAGCGGAAGGTTTCAAAGTAGGTAAGTTTAGTGATAGGTTCGGTTATATGTAGCAAAGATGGGTGATGGACAAATGGTTCGGTTTGGGATAACAAGAACGAAAGTTGAAAAAAATGGAAAATGGAAGAACGAACTCAACGTCAGGAATGATTCAACACTAAGTAGTGTCACCCTGATTCCTATATGGTTAAAGTGAAAAGATGGATAGTTGGATAGGTGAACGCCACACCAATATTGGTGATAAGTTCAAAACAAGACGATTGACGCCACTAGCACAAGCTAGATAAGTCTTTCGAAACTTGTACGAGATATGAGAGGAAGCAACCTCACAAGAACAATGTTCATTAACAAATTTGGAAAAAAGTCCTTTTCTAATGAAATTAACAAACTATTTAAAGGCAAACATGTAGTAACCGAATGGACAAACTAGCTAGCTTAAAGGCTAAGCAAATTCGGTCATGAACTTGCTAGAATATTCTAGAATGAACACTTTAATTGTCTTGTCTTGATTCGGCTAATAGGAATGTGTTTGGATAGCTTCATGCATGAGCTTTAAGTCACTTGATGGATGTACACCTTTGGAAGCTCAACGGGTTGTCTAGGTTCAGCCAAGGTGTGCATGATACTTCCAAGAGGTGTCTTTTGGCCGAATAGGTGCTTAGGAAACACTAAGAGACCTCACACATGCATCGGCTGTACATGGAACTTGGTAGGAGGCTTGAACCTAGCTGTACATGCACTTGCATTAAATGTCCCTCATACATGCATGTGTGTCGTCCATGGGAGATGCATCTTCAATATTCATTAACCCTCCATGTTCATGAATGTATAGCTTCCAAACATTGAACCGATCCATGCATGTATCCTCCCATTCATTGTACTTTCCCGTTCATGCATCTTGTCATGAATCTTCCACATTCGGCTAACCTACATGAATCAATTAACATAATTAAATAACACACAACTATTCATATAATTATAATTAAAATATTAACTAAACAACTTAATAGCAATAACTAAATTTGGACAAATTAAATAAGAGTCAACTAATAAATTCGGCTAGCTCAAATAGTCAAAACACTTAGTGAGCTAAGTTGAGCTAGGAGTTTCGGCATGAGCTGTAGCAAATGTAATTAAAAACTAAATTAAAACTTAGTTTATTGGAATGAAGAACAAATGAGCCGAAACGAGCTAAATTCGAGCTCAAGCGAGCTGATGGACACTGAATGGTGCATGGGGAGCTGGAGAGGAGCTGAAATCGAATTGCAAAAGGGTGCATAGAGTCTTCAAGGAGTCGTCCTTATCTCTTCCAACATCAAGGACCTTGTTGTCATCCCAAATGCGCATCACCAAGGCTGTTATAGCATCTTGAATTTGCTTGGTTCGAGCTCGAGTCATGGGACCTTTTGGAAGCTCGATTGATTCAAGATTTGCATTCGAGGATGCCCCGGGTGTGCTCACATCATTCCCCTCGTCTTCAAAGCGACTTGTCCTCAAGTCGGAATTTGCATCAAAAGGGGACAAATCTGAAATGTTAAAACTAGCACTTATGTTATATTCACCCGGTAAGTCAAGCTTATATGAGTTCTCATTAATGCGTTCAAGCACTTGGAAGGGTCCATCTCCTCGGGGAAGTAACTTGGAACGTCGCTGGGCTAGAAATCGTTCCTTGCGCATATGGACCCAAACCCAATCACCGGGTTCAAATATGACTCTCTTTCGCCCCTTGTTTGCTTGTTGCACATAAGACTTAGTCCTTGCCTCTATATTAGCTCACACTTGTTGATGTAGCTTCTCCACGAAATCGACTTTTTTTCTAGCATCAGAATGAATCAATTGGTTATTTGGTAGAGGAACTAAGTCTAAAGAAGTTATCGGATTAAACCCATAGACCACTTCAAAAGGTGAATGCTTGATTGCTGAAAGGACCGTTCTATTATAGGAAAACTCAATATGGGGCAAACATTCTTCCCACAATTTTAAATTCTTACGAATGATAGCCTGCAGAAGAGTAGAAAGTACTCGGTTGACCACTTCGGTTTGTCCATCCGTTTGAGGATGACAGGTAGTTGAAAACAATAATTTGGTTCTGAGTTTACCCTATAGTGACCTCCAAAAATGGCTAAGGAATTTCGCGTCTCGATCTGACAAGTTCACGGTACTCCATGTAAACGAACAAAGTCCCTAAAGAAAAGGTTAGAAATATGCACGGCATCATCAGTTTTTGCACAAGCAATAAAATGTGACATTTTAGAGAAGCGATCTACAACTACAAATATAGAATCCTTTCCCGTTTTAGTTCGGGGCAAACCGAGGATGAAATCCATGGATATATCCGTCCAAGGAGTTTCAGGTATAGGTAATGGCATGTAAAGTCCATGGGGTTGAATCTTGGATTTTGCTCGTTTGCACGCCAAACATCACTCACAAACCCGTTCCACGTCTCGCCTCATCCTAGGCCAATAAAAATGTTCGTTAAGAGTGGCTAACGTCTTGCCAACTCCAAAATGTCCCATGAGTCCTCTGCTATGTGCTTCTTGCACAAGCAAATCCCGAACAAAGCTTTGTGGAACACAGAGCTTACCTTCCTTGAACAGAAACCCGTCAAACCTATAAAATTTCTCAAATGCAACATGCTCACAAGCAGAATAAATCTCTCCAAAATCAACATCGTTAGCATACAATTCTTTTAAGAATAAAAATCCAAGTAGCTTTGATTCAAGAGTAGAAAGTAAAGTGTACCTCCACGATAGGGCATCAGCTACTACGTTGTCTTTACCTTTCTTGTACTTAATTACATAGGGAAATGACTCAAGGTACTCGACCCACTTAGCGTGCCTCTTGTTCAACTTGTTTTGACCCTTTATATGTTTCAGGGATTCGTGGTCGGAATGGATCACAAACTCTTTTGGCCACAAATAATGTTGCCAAGTTTCAAGAGCCCGTATTAACGCATTCATTTCTTTGTCGTAGACCGGATAATTAAGTGGGGCTCCACTAAGCTTCTTACTAAAGTAGGCAATGGGTCGTCTGTCTTAGGTTAATACAGCTCTAATTCCCACACCAGATGCATCACACTCAAGTTCAAAGGTCTTCGAAAAATCTGGAAAAGCAAGTAAAAGTGCGTTAGTAAGACAATTTTTAATCTCGATAAAAGACACCTCTTGCTCATCTCCCCAATGGAACGTGGAGTTATTTTTTATCACACTTGTCAAAGGTGCGACCAATGTACTGAAGTTGGGCACAAATCGTCGATAAAAGCTTGCCAATCCATGGAAGCTTCGAACTTGGCTAATGGATGTAGGTCTCGGCCACTCTTGTATTGCCTTTATCTTCTCTTGATCGACTTCCAAACCTTGTGTACTAACCACAAAACTAAGAAAGATAACTTTGTTAGAGCAAAAAGTACGTTTCTTAAGATTAGAAAAGAGAGTTTCCTTACGCAGTGTGTCAAGAACATGCTTAAGATGTATTACATGATCTTCCAAAGTCTTGCTATATATGAGAATATCATCGAAGTAAACAACACAAAACTTACCAATGAAGGATCTTAACACATGGTTCATTAGTTTCATAAAAGTACTAGGAGCGTTGGTTAAGCCAAACGGCATGACCAACCACTCATACAAACCATGTTTCGTTTTGAAGGCAGTTTTCCACTCGTCGCCTTCTCGCATACAAATTTGGTGATATCAGCTTTTTAGATCGATCTTGGAAAACAGTTTAGCTCCACTTAGTTTGTATAGCATGTTGTCTAGTCGAGGAATTGGATGTCGATATTTGATAGTGATTTTATTCACATCACGACAATCGACACACATTCGCCAAGTACCATCTTTTTTCGGCACCAAGAGGACGGCACGGCACAAGGACTAAACTCTCTCTAATATAGCCCTTTTCCATCAATTCGTTGACTTGCCGTTGTAGTTCTTTAGTTTTTTCGGGATTTGTTCTATAGGCAGGTCGATTTGGAATTACCGCTCTGGGCACAAAATCGATTTGGTGCTCGATTCCTCGAAGATGTGGTAATCCACTCAGAGTCTCTTCCGGGAAAACGTCTTGGAAATCCTGCAAAAGGCTCAAAATAGAAGAGGGCAATTCCTCGAGCAATTCATTAGTGCTAAAAAGATTTTCCTTGTACAAGAGTACAAGAATGGTTTGTTTTGATAGAATTGCTCTCCGAACTTCTCTTTTTTTTGCAAACATACTTTTTTTTCTAATCTTTTTTTCTTGCTCTTCTTTTTCTTTTCTCACTTGTTTTTTTTCTTTTTCTATTTTTGCATTCTTTTTCTTTTTTTTCTTTTCTTTTTCATTTTCTTTTCTTTTTTCACATTCATTCTTTTCTTTTTCTCTCAATTGATTTACAATAAACTTAATTCTCATTTGATCCTCGAAAACTTGCTTTGGCGTCAAAGGTGCCAAAGTGATATTCTTGCCTTGGTATTTGAATGTATATCGATTGGTATACCCGTAATGGGTGACTCTTCGGTCGTATTGCCACGGCCTCCCAAGCAACAAATGTCCCACGTGTATGGGAACAACATCACAAAGTACCTCGTCCTCGTACTTACCGATTGAAAAAGAAACAAGTACTTGCTTGGTTACCTTGATTTTGCCGCCGTCATTGAGCCATTGGAGTTTGTAGGGGCTCGGATGTTTGGTGGTGGACAAGCCTAGTCTCTCTACCATTAAAGTGCTTGCCACGTTGGTACAGCTTCCACCATCGATGATCAAACTATAGACTTTCCCTTGAACTTGGCATCTAGAATGGAAGATATTCTCCTGTTGTTGTTCATTTTCAGGACTTTGGATACTGAGGCTTCTTTTAACAACGAGAAGCTTTTTGGCTTGCACCATGTTGAATCAGCAAGTTAGAATCCTCACCACAAATCTCACTATTTCACTCAAAAATAAAATATTGATGACACTCCACTCGTGTTTTCACTCGTTTTTGGCTTTTTCAACACTCGAATGCACTCACGCACTCTAGCCTTTTTCCACTCAAGCTTACTCTCGTAACCTCATATTTTGTTTCTTTCGACTCGTCTTGGTGCTTTGGGGTCGGCTTCAAAGTGGTTACAAGGGTTAAATCGTATGGTGTATGGGTAGGCTAAAAGAAAATAAGTTCAATGTAGTGTGCCGTTTTTAGGGGGGGTTAAAATTGATGAAAAGATTATAAAAACGATCGGAACAAGATGTAAACAGTAGAAAAGAACTTACTCACTTCATTTTTTTTATAATTTCGTATATATATATTTTTTTTCAATTTCAATATAACACTTTTACAAGGATAAACGAAAATACAAGTTTTTTTTAATTTGAATTTTTTTTTACAACGAACCTATTTCGATCTTGATACGAATGTCGGTGCCTCTCGATTTACAAGCTCTGATACCAAATGATGTGATTCGACCCGGGTAGTTGAGTCGAATTCACTTAGTGGCGTCAATCGTCTTGTTTTGAACTTATCACCAATCTTGGTGTGTCGTTCACCTATCCAACTATCCATCTTTTCACCTTAACCATATAGGAATTGGGGTGACACTACTTAGTGTTGAATCATTCTTGACGTTGAGTTCGTTCTTCCATTTTCCATTTTTTTTCAACTTTCATTCTTGTTATCCCAAACCGAACCATTTATCCATCACCCATCTTTGCTACATATAACCGAACCTATCACTAAACTTACCTACTTTGAAACCTTCCGCTTATCCTATTTTAATTCTTATACTACTATCACTAAAATCCGAGGCACGAATGACTCTCTCGAACGACAATCGGGCAACTAAGTGAATTCGACTCAACTACCCGGGCCGGATCACATCAACATCTTTCTGTAACAACCTCGTCATCAAAGTAGCAATCATGGAAAATCTTTTAACAAACCGTCTGTAATAACTGGCTAAGCCTAGAAAGCTTCTAACCTCTGACAAATTCCTCGATGGTTTCCATTCAACAATAGCAGAAATCTTACTCGGGTCAACTCTAATACCATCACTCGAAACAATATGGCCCAAAAATCCAACTTCTCTAAGCCAAAATTCACAATTACTAAACTTAGCATACAACTGCTTGTCCCTCAAACTTTGCAAAACCATTCTCAAGTGCTCCGCACGCTCAGTCTTATCATGAGAATAAATTAGTATATCATTAATAAAAACAACAACAAATTTATCTAGATACGGTAAAAAAAACGGTTCATCAAATCCATAAATATAGCAGGAGCATTCGTTAAACCAAAAGGTATAACAAAAAATTCATAGTGACCATACCTCATCCGAAATGCAGTTTTCGGCACATCAGACTCCTTAACTCTCAACTGGTAGTAACCGGACCTTAAGTCTATCTTTGAAAACACTGTAGCTCCCTTTAATTGATCAAACAAATCATCAATCCTTGGCAAGGGATGTTTGTTCTTTATGGTTACCTTATTGAGCAGTCGGTAGTCAATGCACAATCTCATTGAACCATCTATTTTTTTCACAAATAGTATAGGTGTGCCTCACTGAGAATAACTAGGTCTCGCAAAATCTTTATCCATTAATTCTTTCAATTGAACTTTCGACTCCTTTAATTTTTTCAGAGCCATCCTATACAGAGTAATTGAAATAGGTGCAGTACCAAGAATTAACTCAATACCAAACTTAACTTTCCTAATAGGAGGTAATCCGGGCAATTCTTTTGGAAACACATTCGGATACTCACATACTATATGCACTGATTCAATTTTCAACTTAGACTCTTTTGTATTCAACACAAAGGCAAGATAAGCTTCACAACCCTTTCTCATACATTTCTAAGCAGTCATAGAAGAAATCATTACAGGCAAGCTATCCGATTCATCTGATTCAACCCAAAGAATATTATCACTTTCACATTTCAGTTCAATGATTTTCCTTCCATAGTTTACTACTACATCATGCATGGTCAACCAATCCATACCAAGTATTATATCAAATTCATCAAACGGAAAAAGCATAAGATTAGCTGGAAAACAGTGACCTCTAATCATCAAAAGGCAATTCTTACATACTTTTTCAACTAACACATACTTGCCTAGAGGGTTTGACACTTTTATCATAAATTCTGTAGACTCAACAGGCACATTCATGCTAAACACCAATTTCACACAAAGATATGAATGGGTAGATCCTGGATCAATCAAGGCAACAACAGAAGTATTATAGAGAGAAAAAATACTCGTAATCACATCAAGAGATGAAGCCTCCTTGCGAGCGCGAATGGCATAAGTCCTCGCAGGTGCTCTACCCTAGGACCTCACAGTTGGATCTCTAGGTGCACTCTTGCTACTTGCTCCATTTCTTGGGTTTCTATGTGGCCTCTCTCTATGCGTAGTATTGCCTGATCTTGCACTCTGAAATTTCTCTTTTTCAACCACCTCAGGACAATCCTTGATAAAATGATCATGTGAGCCATACTTGAAACATGCCCGATTATTCATCCAGCATTCATTGGGGTGACGTCTGTCACAATGTTGACACTCAGGGCTATTAGGTCAAACGTTACCCACACTCACTATTGAAGTACTCTGAGCCTTATGACCCGAATACTGTTTCCCATGGTTTCTATTTGAAAACCCAAGTGAAGCACTCGATTGAGTATTAAACTCTCTCAGTTTTTAAAATGAAGACTGAAATGACTTACCCATCTGTCTCTTCTTCAAATCTCGAAACCTAACTCAGCTTTTCTTTTCTCTTTAACCAATTCCTCGGCCTTACAAGCTCTCTCACTAGCACAACAAATTCTTTCAGCTCAAGGACACCCGTCAACAATCGGATGTCTTTGTTTAACCCATCTTCAAATCTTTTACACATGATGGCCTTAGTCGATACACATTCTCGAGCGTATTTGCTCAGTCTCACAAACTCACGGTCATATTCCATTACAGTCATTCGGCCCTATTTTAACTCTAGGAATTCATTCCTTTTCTGATCAATAAACCTCTGGCTAATGTACTTTTTGCGAAACTCTTCTTAGAAAAATTCTCAATTAACTCTCTCCTTTGGTACCACCGACACAAGGATGTTCCACCGCTGATAAGCCGAGTCTCTCAGGAGGGACACAACACATTTCATACATTCCTCAAGTGTCCATGATAACTCATCAAATACCCTAACAGTATTCTCAAACCAAAATTTTGCCCTCTCGGGATTATCATCTATACCTGCTCGGAACTCTTTGGCTCCTTGTTTTCATATCTTATCAACTGGAGGTCTATTTAGTCTTATGAAGTCCATACCTTGGGGTGCTACGGGAATAGGCTGAGGAATAGGTGGAGGTAGAGGGGGTTGAGCATTTGGGTTCATTCGTACGAACTTCGTATACCATGAATCCATCATATGGAGAAAGGCTTCCCTGCCTCCTTCTCCTCGACTAAATGTAGGGGGTCTACTATCAGACAACGCTGCCCTTTCAGCGAGAGCAGGTGCGTTACTTTCAACATCATCTGCCACTACTTTGTCGGGATCCATTTACTATATGAAAACACATTTTAAAATCATCAGAAGTCATCACACTATCATAATATACGTATAGCATGTATAGCTAGACTCGTACACATGCTACGTTAGCCCGAGAATTGATTAAACCGTAGTTTTGATACCACTACATGTAACACCCTTTACCCGTATCTGACACCGGGACAGGGTCCGAGGCTTTACCGGACTCAAACATAAACTTTCATACAAAATCGGGACATAAAATTTGACCCAAATTAAAACCATTCATTAACATACATATCATCCCTTATATATGCCCATGAGGCCCAAAACATACATTGGGTGTGGTTCAAGACTAAACTGAAAACATTCGAAATTTATATAACCTTAGAAAATTTTCTTATTCTGGAGGGTTTCACGCCTGTGTGGCTTGGGACACGCCCATGTCCTCAGCCTGTGTAACTCTCTATTTATGATGTCATCAACAAAATAGGGTCATACGGCCAAGTCACACGCCCGTGTGCTTAGGCCGTGTGGCGAATTATATTCCAAAAATCAGGTGCAGACTTCACACGGCCAAGGCACGCGCCCATGTCCTGAGGCCGTGTACTTCACATAGCTGAGACACACGGCCGTGTCTCTGCCCGTGTGTTTACTACTGAGCATTCTGTTTTACCTAATTAGGGTGCAGGAGACACACGGTCAGATCACACGCCCATGGAGCAAACCGTGTGTCACACATGGCCTAGACACATGCCTGTGTGTCTACCCGTGTGGACAAATTTGAGTCTATTTGATGCGAGTGCGCCCAACGAACCTCTTCGAACAAGTCTCCCTAGTCGAGCCGTGACATGTTGGCAAGCTGATCCCAGCTCGTTTCCAGCTCCACGAGCTCCATCCAGCTCAAATCCAGCTCATTCGAGCGCAATCTAGTTGCCTAAGCTAAACCGAGCTTACTCCTAGCTCATTTCCAACTCACGAGCTAAACCTTAGCTCAACTTCAGCTTAGGAGTTTAACCTCAGCTCAACTTTAGCTCAAGGGCTAAAGCTTAGCTCATTTTAGCTCAAACCCGATTTTTGACTTTAATGGATTAAATAAAAATTCGAATATATTTGTTTAAGCATTAAATTTGTTTTATATTAATATTTGTTATTAATATGTCATAGATATCACATATCTTAAATGTGTTCACATTGTGCTGAATTTATGTGTGTTCACATGATGTCTTATGAATTGTTTTATTTCTTGTAGGTGCAATGCTCATGGACTCAAGCAATGAATGCTTGAAGAAACATCTCTTTTGGACATCCCACATGCATGAATGAACAACATTTAATTAGGTGCATGCATGACCAGATTCAAGGTGTTTACAAGTTCATGAATTTGTCAAATACATGAATGCACAAAATACATGAATGTTTGGGTTCAAATGCACATTCAGTTACATGAATGATGAAGATTCATGCATGAATGTATTTAGAAGATCCAATCCCTTTGGACGGCACACATTCATGCATGGAAGGAAATTAATGCAAGTTCATGTAGGGCTTGGTGCAATGTATGAAGAGGTGCATGTAGAATTGAGGTTCAATGGATGACATTTAAGGGAGTACATGTATTGGAGACGTTCATGCAAGTAGGGGCTATTTAATGTTCATATTTTTGAAGGTTCATGGACCGAATTTATGGAGGAACATACATTAGGACGTTTCATGCATGATCCATGCATTTTCAAGCTAACCATTCAAGTATTCAAGGTGCATTAAAGCTTCATTCGGCCAAGGGGGATGATGGAACATTAAAAGGGCTGCACATTCATGGATATTCATGATTTTTCTTTTAGAATTATCTAGGTGTTTATGGCCGAATTTCTTAGCTTCTAAGCTTGTCCATTCGGCTACTTTTATTTAGGATATGAATATATGTTATTTCATTTGTAAGAGGTTAAACTTTTCACTTAATGAAACTTTGTTAAACTTTCATGGAATTTGTGAGATTTCTTTCTCTCATATTTCGTTGAGGACTTCATTGGCTTATCTAGGAAGCCTAGTGTCATCAACCCTATTCTTCACTATCCCAAACTTATCACTGTCAAATAGTGTGGCATTCACCCATATACCGAGGTTCCTACTTTGTTATGTAGTGGGTCGAGGTTCTATCATTTTCATTTTCACCTTGAAAGCGTATAAGTACTTGGGTCAATATTTCCTAATATTGGTTCTTACTTGCTTTTAAATTCAGCATCTTCCATAACCATCATTTATTAAACTACCTTCAATCTATTTTCATTCTTTTGTTTCTTTTAAAACCAAACCTTTAATATTCATATTTCAAACCCATCTTCAAACCCTTTTAAAAAAAGCTTCCACATTATTTAACCTAAAAACATCTTCTTTAAAAGAGGCGAACGATACTTTCTCGTAGACGATCGGGCAAACTCGCATACGACTCGACTCACCCCGAGGCGGATCGTATCACTATTTTCCTAGCCAATTGCCACCCTTATTTGCACAAACACATACATGACTTCAACGAAACTTAACATGGTATAATTGAGCACTTAAGCATACACAAACAAAACATGATTATGGCATTATCATGTTAGCTTATACATGTACAAGACACCATACTTTATCAAGCCTATCTTACAAATTCTCACTTAAGTCATGGTTATCATCATATTAAACAAATCCTAATTAAATCTTTAAGTATTCATACCCACAACACATCTCATCACATACACACAACCACTAATCACATCACAATTGCATGAGTACATGCATGCTTGAATAAATAGCCTTACAACCTAATAATCGTTATAAGCCATACCTCATGACCATACACAAAATGAATAAAATATCATCATAAGTCAACACATTTGGCTAAACCAATATGACATATAACAAGAAGACCAAGTCCCTCCCTATACATGCCATACTCAAAATGTTAAGACTAACTATACCCAAATGTCCAATTGATAGTGTGATCGAGTCTTCGACGTCCTTCGATCCCCAAACTAGCTTGGTGATACTATAAGAAATGGAAAAGAGAAGGGAGTAACCATAAAGCTTAGTAAGTTCACATGCAAATAAATCACAACATAATCATGAATATTATACAATTAACATAACATAATTTACATATATGTCATCATAGTTTCATAGGCATAACTTACTCATTTTCAATCTTACAACAGTTCATCACATACCGAGCTCATTCATATGAGTTTTTTGTACATACCTGTACTAACTCGTAACACATCCTCATATTTCCTCATCATTAACTTACTTGTTGAATAACCCACTGATTTACCCATTGAACACTTGGAATACTATCAGATACACAGAAAGCTTGCACATAGTGCTTCATGTGTAGTTACATGTTACCTCATATCACATATCACACATCGTTCGCTCTCAAGCTAATCATCGGCCTACTCACACAAGCTGACAGTCAGGACATACCTACATGGGCTGCTCACACAAGCTACTAGGTACCCGCAACACATGTCGGGCTACCCAACCACTGATAGACGTACAAGACCAGCACCCAGATCACATTACATACATCACATAATCTCATGAGCTCATAATCACATGGTTCCTAGTGACATGTCACTCGTATCCTAATCTATTCCTAAGGTTCAAACTTGATTTTCTCAATGTCACATCTTAGTCAAACTCGTTCACAATGTTATTCTCATTGACCATAATGTCATTCATACACTCATTATAACAATTAAAAATGGGAATTCATACATAAATAAAGCATTAAAACATGATACAACATTGCATTATTTACACATGAACATACCTAGGTACCAAAAATAGTAAAAACAGATCTAATCATCATACACCTTATTTTTCCCCCGACCAAGGTCCATTCCTCGTTTTTCTTGCTCTATAATACCAAATTTAGCTTATTAAATACACACATTATTCAATGCAGTCCATAACTTATACTTTGATAAAATTACCTTTTTACCCCTAAACTTTCACATATTTACAAATTAGTCCTTAGGCCCGTAAAATGATATGTACTCATTTTCTTTATTACTCAAGCCTAGCCGACCAACACACATGCTCATATCAGCCCACATTTTTCATCAAAATTAGATTTTTACTACACATTTTACATATTTTACAAATAAGTCCTTTTTGTGCATTTCCATCAAAAATCACTTAGTAAAAGATGTTAAACACACATCAAACTTTCATAATCTACCATGAAACATCAAGATACATGCATGTCACACATGGGTAGATTTTTGAAAATGAACCCTAGCTCAACTAAATGGTAGAAATAGCTATATCGGTTGATGACAACTTCAAAAATACAAAGAACATTAAAAATGGGGCTAGGATGCACTTACTATTAAGATTGAAAGGATGAACAAAACTCTAGCTATGGCTCCTTAGAAATTTCGGCAATAGGGGAGGAAGATGGACACAATTTTTGACTTATTTTCCCTTTTTATTCTTGTATTAACCAAATGACAAAAATGCCCTTAAGGCCTTTCTTTGAAATTTTACATACTTATGCCCATTTTTGTCCATAAAAATAGAATTGGGAAAATTGCTTTTTAAAGACCTCTAATTAATAATCCATGGCAATTTCATGCTTAAAACTTCTAGAACTCGCATTTTGCAAATTTTGCAATTTAGTCCTAAAGGTTGAATTGGACACTTATTCGTCAAATTTCTTCATGAAACTTTCACACAATCATGCGAATATGTCATAGACCTCAAAACAATCATAAAAAAAATATTTCTACTTTGAATTTATGGTCTCGAAACCACTATTTCGACTAGGCCTAAAATCAAGATGTTACACTCCCTATTCCAAGCCTAACCAAAATTTCACCATAAAATTTACAGCACATGTAACACCCCATACCCGAGACCGTTGCCGGAGTCAGACACGAGGGGTTAACAGACTTAATTCACTTATTTGCACAGTCCATTTTAAATTTCCAGACGAGCTGGCTAACTGCGTCACTGTCACCTTAAAAATCATATCTCGAGTTCCAAAACTCGAAAACCAGTTCCGTAAATTTTTCCTGAAACTAGGCTCATATATCAATCTACAAATTTTTTTTCTAGAATTTTTGGTCGAGCCAATTAGTACAGTTTATTAGTTAAAATCTCCCCTGTTACAGGATTCGACTATTCTGACCTTCATGCAGTACGACTTGGATATCTCCCTGTACAGGGATTCAATACTGATGCCGTTTGTTTCTATAGAAACTAGACTCGATAAGGAATCTATACATATATGGCATGTCTTCTAATTATCTCTGGTTAATTTATAATGAATTTCCAAAGTCAGATCAGGGGATCCAGAAATCGCTCTGGCCCTGTTCCACGAAAACTTAAATATCTCTTAAAATCCGACTCATATGACCGTTTCGTTTCTTCCATATGAAAGTAGATTCATCAAGGTTCGATTACATAATTTATTCACTATTTAAATCCATTCCTACTATTTTTAGTGATTTTTAAAATTCACACCACTGCTGCTATCAACATCTGCCTTTAGGGTAGACTTTACCTATTACATAGTTTCCATGATTTAACTAACCCTTTAGCATATATAGCACAAAACATGATTGTGATTAACCATTCCAATGGCCAATCATTGCCAAGCATATCCACACCTCTCAATAACCATATACATACAAGATGATTATAACATTATGCTCAAAATATGTATATAAGCCATTTTCGCATGGCTATCCAAATTTGTACAATACCGAAAGGTACATGACCAACATCAAAAAGGGTAGTCCTATACATGCCATTTCAAAGTTCAACCAAAAGTGTACCAAAAGGGGCTTTGATAGTGTGGACGACTTCGACTTCGACAATCCCGAGTCTGATAGTTGACGAACCAAAATCTATAAAACAGAGATTCAAAGAAACGGAGTAAGCATTAAATGCTTAGTAAGTTTTGAGCCATGAAATTAGACACAACTAAAGCGTAGCATTCATATGGCTAAACGGATAATTTCATATGCACAAATTCTCAATATCACACTTACTTCACATTACCAACCCTTATATTCATACACAAAAGATCAACTTAGCCAAAGGCCGGTAGCTCATTTATCGGCTGAGCGAATACTTTTTGTAAGGGATCAACTAATTCAATGCATATACGAAACATACCTCATCGCTGGGATTTTACGAGCGTATTAATTGAAACTATTACAGCAAGGTCGCTCATTCCCAAGCCAAGTACCTTCGGGATTTAACCGGATATAGCTACTTGCTCGAATGTCTTCGGGACATAGCCCGGATATAGTAACTCGCACCAATGCCTTCGGAACTTAGCCCGGATATAGTAACTCACACAAATGCCTTTGGGACTTAGCCCGGATATAGTAACTCGCACAAATGCCTTCGGGACTTAGCCCGGATATAGTAACTCGCACAAATTCCTTCGGGACTTAGCCCGGAACTAGTCACTAGCGCAAATGCCTTCGGGACTTAGCCCGGTTATCATCCAAATATTCATGCACATATCAATAAATCATGACACATCTATATTTCATTTTCATAATTAGAGTTCAAACACAAGTCACGATTAAGCAATCCCATTTTCGGCTCACTAGCCACATACAAACAACATGGTTTAGTTTGCTTTATGACACGATCTCTATGCACATACTGCTACCCGTCATACGTATAGACTAATTAACTCAACATATAATTCAAGTAGGATCATCATATCACCGTATATTTGTTATGCTCATACGTCATGACTTAATCAAATCGTAAACTAAGTCTCGTTACTCGAAAACTTACCTCGGACGTTGTCGAACGATTTCGATGGCTATTCGACCACTTTTTCCTTCCCTTTATCGGATTTAGTTCCCCTTTGCTCTTGAGCTTAATTTAACAAATAAATTGATTTAATCATTTGAGCATCGAAAAGAGGAACTCAAGGTACTTAGCCCATATATATATACATTAGACATTAAAGTCACATGCATATGAAATCATGAATCAACTCAACATATTAACCCACACTTCCTTTTAGCCGATTGTCTAAGCCAAGATAAAAGCATCAATATGCTTGCCTCTAACCGAATACATGCAACACTAATCTTCTTCCTATGGCCGAATATGCATGTCTATGTTGAGGCCGATTATATGCTTAATACTTCCTACAAGTATGGTTACTTGTATTGATTATATATCATCTTATTTCAAGTTCAAAACTTGGCTAATACGCATATATACACTAGTAATCAAATACTAACATTTTGCACTTCACCTTACTACCATTTCACATCTACTTTCTACCATGGCGAATGCATCAAGACACCATACCATTCAATTTTGGTTATGGGTTACACAAAGAACTTAATGTCTAACTCAAAAATGCCAAAAGAAAATCCAAGAGTCATCAATCGCCATCACATGTATCATTACAAAGCTTCACACTTAGCATGCAAATGACATCAACACAAATCCACCTTAGCCGAAACTTAACTCATCTTCATGCCTCGTCACCACAACATCAAACATCAACCAAGAAGACAACACCCATGGCCGAATATCATCTCCATCTTATAGCAAAGATTTAAACCATGGGCTAGGTAGAACTCAAACTAACAACTAAAAACATGCATGAATCTCATGGACAACATCAAACATACCTTAGTCTAGCAAACCACCATAGCCGATTTTCTCCAAGCTCTTTCCCTTCCTTTCTTTCCTCTATTCGGCCAAAGATGTTCAAGAATGAACACTTTTTTTTGTTTTCTTTCTTCAATTCACGGCAATGGGGGGGGAACATGGATGAGACAATTTTTTTTTTCATCACTCCTCCCTTTGCATTATTATTTTATTACCCATACTCCTTATTTTATTTTTCCTAACATAAATCACTAACATAACATGTTTATGACATGTTTTGCCCATAACATTTTGTCCTCCTTCCTTGTCATGGCCGGCCACTACTAAATTAAGGGGGAAATTGACATGCAAGTCCACCCTTCTATTACATGCACTAATAGATCCTTATAGATTAACCTATCACATTTCAAAAGTGTCACACATAAGTCCTATTAGCTGAATTCACATGCAATCGACTAAATCGAAGCTTAAAACTTTCACACATTCATATTCACATATTTTAGACAATAAATATCATATTCAAATAATTTGGTGACTCGGTTTAGCGGTCCCGAAACCTCTTTCCGACTAGGGTCACTTTAGGGCTGTCACAACTCTCCCCCACTTAAGAAATTTTCATCCCCGAAAATCTTACCGGTAAATAGGTTTGGGTATCGCTCTTTCATAGAGTTCTCGGGTTCCCAAGTAGCTTCTTCCATCCCGTGTTTGAGCCATAACACTTTTACTAACGGAACCCTTTTGTTTCGCAACTCTTTCACTTCACGAGCTAGGATACGAATCGGTTCTTCTTCATAACTCATATCGGATTGAATTTCAACCTCTGATGGATTAATTACGTGTGATGGATCAGATCTATAAAGTCGAAGCATCGAAACATGAAAGACGTCGTGAATCTTTTCAAGTTCAGGGGGCAAAATCAATCTATACGCAACTGGACCAATTCGTTCGGATACTTCATATGGCCCTATGAACCTCGGACTCAGTTTGCCCTTACGGCCAAATCGAGTATCTTTTTCAAGGTGAGACCTTAAGAAACACTTTGTCTCCCACGATACTCAATATCTCTTCGTTTTAAATCCGCATACGACTTTCGACGATCGATGTCGCCTTCGGACTTTCACGAATTATTTTTACTTTCTGTTCAGCATCTTTAATCAAATCCACTCTGAAAATTTTACTTTCACCGAGCTCGGTCCAAAACAATGGCGTACAGCATTTACGCCCATACAAAGCCTCGTAAGGTGCCATCTTAATACTTGATTGAAAACTATTGTTGTAAGCGAATTCAATCAAAGGTAGATACCGTTCCCATGAACCACTAAACTCAAGGATGCAACATCTCAACATATCCTCGAGTATCCGAATTATCCGCTCGGATTGACCATTGGTTTGTGGATGAAAAGCGGTGCTAAAATGCAGCTTGGTACCCAAAGCTTCTTCCAATTTCTTCCAAAATCGCGAGGTGAATCTCGGATCTCTATCCGACACAATAGAAATGGGCACCCTGTAATCTCACAACTCGAGAAACATACAATTCGGCTAGTTTATCCAAATTGAATAATCCGTGCGACGGAATAAAATGGGCCAACTTGGTGGTCTATCAACAACAACCCAAATCGCATCTTTCTTCTTCGGGTCGACAATGGCAACCTGCACACAAAATCCATCGTGACTCGATCCCATTTCCATTCGGTACCATGATCGGTGGAGTAAACCCGTAGGCACTTGATGTTCGCCTTCACTTGTCGACATATTAAACACTTCAAACAAAATCGAAAATGTCTTGTTTCATACCATGCCACCAAAGCGGCGTCTCGGATCGTTGTACATGTTCGTACTCCGGGTGAATTGACATTCGGCTACCATGAGCTTCGTTCGTAATCATCGAAATGAGTTCGAATTTCTTGGAACACACAAACGACTTGAACCTCAAACAATCGTCATTATCAATTTGAAAATCTGATTCCATATTCGGAACACATTCAGCCCGTTTTGCAACCAATTCATCATCGACTTTCTGAGCTTCACGAATTTAATGAATCAACAATGGTTTGGCCTTTAATTCTGCCACTAACACATTGTCGGATAGAACAGACAAGTGTACATTCATCGCTCGTAAAGCAAATAGTGATTTATGACTTAAGGTATCCGCTACCACATTAGCCTTTCCCAGGTGATAGTCAATGACAAGCTCATAATCTTTCAACAACTCGAGCCAACGTCTTTGCCGCAGATTTAAGTTTCTTTGAGTCATCAAATATTTGAGACTTTTGTGATCCGAAAATACATGGCACTTCTCACCAAATAAGTAATGTCGCCATATTTTCAAAGCGAATACAATGGCAGCTAATTCGAGATCATGGGTTGGATAATTTTTCTCATGTGGCTTTACTTGTTTCGACGCATAGGCCACAACTCGACCTTCTTGCATCAATACGCAACCCAACCCAAGTAGGGAGGCATCACTATAAATGACAAACTCTTTGCCTGATTCGGGTTGCACTAGAATTGGAGCTTCATCAAATAAGTTTTCAGTTGGTCAAAACTTTTCGACATTTTCCATCCATTCGAACTTAACATCTTTTGAAGTAGCCGTCATTGGTGTGGCTATCATCGAAACCTTTTACAAAGCGTCGGTAGTAAAGCAAGTCCCAAAAACTCGAACCTCGTAATATTTCTGAGGCTTCCAGTTAAGTATGGCTGAAATTTTGCTCGGTCAACTCGAATACCGTTGCGGATACCACATGACCCAAGAAGCTAACCTCTCTTAACCGAACTCACACTTCTTGAACTTAGCATATAATTGCTTATCTCGTAAAATCTGCAACACTAATCTCAGGTGCTCAGCATGCTCGGTTTCATCTCTTGAGTAGACCAAGATGTCATCGATAAACACAACTACAAACCGATCCAAATACGGTCTAAAGATCCGATTCATTAAATCCATAAATACCGCAGGGGCATTAGTGAGCCCAAACGGCATCACTAAGAACTCATAGTGACCGTATCTCGTTCTGAAAGCAGTTTTAGGTATATTCGAATCTCAAATTCGCAACTGATAATAACCCAATCTCAAATCTATCTTTGAAAACACTGAGGCTCCCTTTAGTTGATCAAACAAATCATCAATACGCGGTAACGGATGTTTATTCTTTATTGTCACTTTATTCAGCTGATGATAGTCAATGCACAACCTCATGGTTCCGTCCTTCTTTTTCACAAACAATACTGGTGCACCCCAAGGTGAGAAACTTGGTCGAGCGAAACCTCTATCCGTCAATTCTTGCAATTGAGCTTTCAACTCTTTAACTTCGGTTGGTGCCATACGATCACGGAGCTATCGAAATCGGCGTAGTCCCAGGTACAAGCTCAATTCCAAACTCTACCTCCCGAACAGGTGGTAAACCCGGTAATTCTTCGGGAAAAATATCCGGGTATTCACAAACCACCGGTACTGATTCGGGTTTCCTTTTTAACTCTTTGTCATCAAGTACATACGCAAGGTATGCTTCGCACCCTTTCTTACATATTTCGAGCCAACATTGATGATATTACGGTGGCAACCCTTTAAGTCCGTAGACTCAACTCGGATTATCTCGTTATTTGCGCACCTCAAATCAATAGTCTTGCTTTTGCAATTCACAACCGCATCATGCACAGTCAACCAATCCAAACCAAGAATAACATCAAATTCATCAAACGGCAAAAGCATCAAGTTCGCCGGAAAACAGGAACCTCGAATTACTAGGGGGCATTTCTTACACACTCAGTCGACAAGCACGTAGCAACCCAAGGGATTTGACACCCGAATTACAAACTCAGTAGACTCAATAGGTAAAGTCTTACTGGATGCTAAGGTTTCACATATATAAGAATGAGTAGAACCAGGGTCAATCAAAACAATCACATTAGTATCAAAGACAGTAAAAGTACCGGTAATAACATCTGGCGAGGAAGCGTCCTCGCGTGCGCGTATAGCATAAGCTCTAGCAGGAGCACGAGCCTCAGATCTGGTTGTAGCATCTCTAGATCCTCTCTGACCACCACTAGGATTTCCCGCATTTCTAGATGGTCTACCTCGAGCAGTGGTAGCACCCGGTTTCCCACTCTGGTTTACATTCTATTCAGACAACCTCGGGCAATCTTTAATAAAGTGGTCAACTGATCCGCACTTGTAACAAGATTGGTCATGGAATCTACAACTCCCCGAATGCCATTTACCACAATATTGGCACTCCGTTCTGTCTCGACGATCATTTCCAACACTGGCGACCGAAGTGACTCGTGCACTCACAGGGGGTCGATCACGATCTCGTCTAGAAAAGCCCGAAGTGTCTCTTGATCGGCCTAGGTCATCTCTAAATTTCTTCGATGACTGTTGAAAGGGCTTTCTCGAAGATCTCTTGTGAAACTACTTTGCTCCCATATCAGCTTTCCTTTTCTCCTTGCTGAGCTTCTCGGCTTTGCAAGCTCGCTCGACAAGTACCACAAATTCTCGGATTTCTAAAATGCCAACATACAGCTTTATATCATCGTTCAGTCCATTCTCAAACGTTTACACATCACGGCTTCGAAGAAATGCATTCTCGCATGTCTGGCTAAGCCTCACAAATTTTCGTTCATAGTCGGTGAACCGACATGGGACCTTGTTTGAGTTCAAGAAATTCCTTCCGTTTTTGGTCAATGAATCTCTGACTGATATACTTCTTTCGAAACTTGGTTTGGAAGAACTCCCAAGTTACTTGCTCTCTGGGCACAACAGAAGTCAACGTATTCCACCAATAGTAGGCAGAATCACGTAGCAAGGAGATAGTACACTTTAGGCACTCATCGGGTGTGCAAGATAGCTCATCGAGTACCCGGATAGTGTTGTCCAACCAAAATTCAGCTTGCTCGGCATCATCGCTGTCTGTAGCTTTAAATTCAGTAGCCCTGTGTTTTCGAATTCGGTCAACTGGGGGTTTATTTGACCTTATTTGGTCAGTTGCTGGAGGTATTGTAGGTGCGGGGGTGGCATTAGTCGGGAATGGAGGTTGTGGAACAGCTGTATTAGTTCGAATGTATTGGTTGAACCAATCATTCATCACGCTATAGAAAGCTTGCCTAGCCTCATCATTCGGATTGCTAGCAATAGGTTGAGAGTATGCCGGCGCTGTCCCTTGTGCGGGAGCAGGCGCTACACTCTCAAGATCATCAGCTACCGCTCGGTCGGGATCGGGATCCATTACTATAAATAAACACATTTGCAAATGTCAGAAATCACCACACTATCAAATAATCACAAAATGGCATGTATCGCTAGACCCAAACGTATTACGGTAGTCCTAGAATCGACTAAACCGTAGCTCTGATACCAATAAAATTGTAACACCCGTGCACGAGACCGTTGTTAGGAGTCGGACAAGAGGGGTTAACAGACTTAATTCACTTATTTGCACAGTCCATTTTAAATTTCCAGACGAGCTAGCTAACTGCGTCACTGTCACCTTAAAAATCATAACTTGAGTTCCACAACTTGAAAATCAGTTTCGTGATTTTTCCCTGAAACTAGACTCATATATCCATCTACATATTTTTTTCTCGAATTTTTTGTCAGGCCAATTAGTACAGTTTATTAGTTAAATCCTCCCCTATTACAGGGTACGACTACACTGACCTTCATGCATTACGATTTGGATATCTCCCTGTACAGGGCTTCAATACTGATTCCATTTGTTTCTATAGAAACTAGACTCAAAAAGGAATCTATACATATATGGCATGACTTCTAAATGTCTCTGGTTAATTTATAATGAATTTCCAAAGTCAGATCAGGGGATCCAGAAACTGTTCTGGCCCTGTCTCACGAAAACTTTAACATCTCATAATATACTGTTCATATGAATGTTTCATTACTTTCCTATGAAAATAGATTCATCAAGGTTCGATTACATAATTTATTCGCTATTTAATTCCATTCCTACTATTTTTAGAGATTTTTCACAACCACATCACTGCTGCTGCCAGCATCTATTTTTAAGGTAAACTTTACCTATTTCATGATCCTCCATGGATCAACTAGAGTTTGTCATACATATACCAAAAGTGATTATGAATAACCATTCCCATGACTAACCGTTACCAACATTTCCATATCTCTTAAAATCCGACTCATATGACCGTTTCGTTTCTTCCATATGAAAGTAGATTCATCAAGGTTCGATTACATAATTTATTCACTATTTAACTCCATTCCTACTATTTTAGTGATTTTTAAAATTCACACCATCTCTGCTATCAAGATCTCGCCTTTAGGGTAGACTTTACCTATTACATAGTTTCCATGATTTAACTAACCCTTTAGCATATATAGCACAAAACATGATTGTGATTAACCATTCCAATGGCCAATCATTGCCAAGCATATCCACACCTCTCAATAACCATATACATACAAGATGATTATAACATTATGCTCAAAATATGTATATAAGCCATTTTCGCATGGCTATCCAAATTTGTACAATACCGAAAGGTACATGACCAACATCAAAAAGGGTAGTCCTATACATGCCATTTCAAAGTTCAACCAAAAGTGTACCAAAAGGGGCTTTGATAGTGTGGACGACTTCAACTTCGACAATCCCGAGTCCGATAGCTGACGAACCAAAATCTATAAAACAGAGATTCAAAGAAACGGAGTAAGCATTAAATGCTTAGTAAGTTTTGAGCCATGAAATTAGACACAACTAAAGCGTAGCATTCATATGGCTAAACGGATAATTTCATATGCACAAATTCTCAATATCACACTTACTTCACATTACCAACCCTTATATTCATACACAAAAGATCAACTTAGCCAAAGGCGGTAGCTCATTTATCGGTGGCGAATACTTTTGTAAGGGATCAACTAATTCAATGCATATCTGAAACATACCTCATCGCTGGGATTTTACGAGCGTATTAATTGAAACTATTACAGCAAGGTCGCTCATTCCCAAGCCAAGTACCTTCGGGATTTAACCGGATATAGCTACTTGCTCGAATGCCTTCGGACATAGCCGGATATAGTAACTCGCACAAATGCCTTGGGACTTAGCCGGATATAGTAACTCGCACAAATGCCTTGGGACTTAGTCCGGAACTAGTCACTAAGCGCAAATGCCTTCGGGACTTAGCCGGTTATCATCCAAATATTCATGCACATATCAATAAATCATGACACATCTATATTTCATTTTCATAATTAGAGTTCAAACACAAGTCACGTATTAAGCAATCCCATTTTCGACTCACTAGCCACATACAAACAGCATGGTTTAGTTTGCTTTATGACACGATCTCTATGCACATACGGCTACCCGTCATACGTATAGACTAATTAACTCAACATATAATTCAAGTAGGATCATCATATCACCGTATATTTGTTATGCTCATACGTCATAACTTAATCAAATTGTAAATTAAGTCTCGTTACTCGAAAACTTACGTCGGACGTTGTCGAACGATTTCGATGGCTATTCGACCACTTTTTCCTTCCCTTTATCGGATTTAGTTCCCCTTTTCTCTTGAGCTTAATTTAACAAATAAATTGATTTAATCATTTGAGCATCGAAAAGAGGAACTCAAGGTACTTAGCCCATATATATATACATTAGACATTAAAGTCACATGCATATGAAATCATGAATCAACTCAACATATTAACCCACACTTCCTTTTAGCCGATTGTCTAAGCCAAGATAAAAGCATCAATATGCTTGCCTCTAACCGAATACATGCAACACTAATCTTCTTCCTATGGCCGAATATGCATGTCTATGTTGAGGCCGATTATATGCTTAATACTTCCTACAAGTATGGTTACTTGTATTGATTATATATCATCTTATTTCAAGTTCAAAACTCGCTAATACGCATATATACACTAGTAATCAAATACTAACATTTTGCACTTCACCTTACTACCATTTCACATCTACTTTCTACCATGGCGAATGCATCAAGACACCATACCATTCAATTTTGGTCATGGGTTACACAAAGAACTTAATGTCTAACTCAAAAATGCCAAAAAGAAAATCCAAGAGTCATCAATCGCCATCACATGTATTATTACAAAACTTCACACTTAGCATGCAAATGACATCAACACAAATCCACCTTAGCCGAAACTTAACTCATCTTCATGCCTCGTCACCATAACATCAAACATCAACCAAGAAGACAACACCCATGGCCGAATATCATCTCCATCTTATAGCAAAGATTTAAACCATGGGCTAGGTAGAACTCAAACTAACAACTAAAAACATGCATGAATCTCATGGACAACATCAAACATACCTTAGTCTAGCAAACCACTATAGCCGATTTTCTCCAAGCTCTTTCCCTTCCTTTCTTTCCTCTATTAGGCCAAAGATGTTCAAGAATGAACACTTTTTTTTTTTTGTTTTCTTTCTTCAATTCACGGCAATGGGGGGGGAACATGGATGAGACAATTTTTTTTTTCATCACTCCTCCCTTTGCATTATTATTTTATTACCCATACTCTTTATTTTATTTTTCCTAACATAAATCACTAACATAACATGTTTATGACATGTTTTGCCCATAACATTTTGTCCTCCGTCCTTGTCATGGCCGGCCACTACTAAATTAAGGGGGAAATTGACATGCAAGTCCACCCTTTTATTACATGCACTAATAGATCCTTATAGATTAACCTATCACATTTCAAAAGTGTCACACATAAGTCCTATTAGCTGAATTCACATGCAATCGACTAAATCGAAGCTTAAAACTTTCACACATTCATATTCACATATTTTAGACAATAAATATCATATTCAAATAATTTGGTGACTCGGTTTAGCGGTCCCGAAACCGCTTTCCGACTAGGGTCACTTTAGGGCTGTCACAGCACATATATTCTATAAAATTCAGAATTTTTCTTCAATTTTTACAAATTCACATTTTAGTCCTTAAATCATGTTTTCATCAAAAATCACTTTGTAAAATTTGTTTATCTATCAACAACCTTTCATTTTCTACCATAAATTTAAAAATTTCAGCATATTCATCCATGACCTAATTTTCATACTTCTATAACTCTTCAAATTGATCCCCCAAATAGATAGATTAAGCTATCCCAGTTTCAGAAATATCAAAATTACTAAAAATGGGACAGGAAAACTTACCCTATTTGGCCAAAAAGTTTCTTCTATATCTCTTAGGGTTTCCATGGAATATTTTGGGGAAGAAGATGAAAACAATGATTTTTATTTCTATTTAATTAATCTATCATCTTTTAATTATTTTGATTTCCAATTTAGTCCTTAGCCTTTTTCTATTTTTCCATGGATGAATCATCCAAAAATATCTACTAACTTTTCATTAATGGTCTAATAGCATATAAGAACTCAAGTTTTGAATTCCATAGCTATTTAATCCTTCTAGCTACTAGAATTTAACTTTTACATTTTATGCGATTTGGTCCTTCCCGTAATTAAGCACATAATTGGTAAAATTTTCTTATCAAAATTTACACATGACATTTATATCATATTACAAACCATAAAATAAAATTAAAATAAATTTTATTTTTGGCTCGAATTTGTGGTCCCGAAACCACTATTCTGATTTCACCGAAATTAGGCTATTCCATTGTTTGTGAAGTTAGGTGTTCTCGTGATATGTAACATAACTATCTGTAACTTTTTAAAATGATTTAAAATGTTCCATTACCAGTATAAGTTATGATTTGGGGTTGGTTTAATATATGATCTGATTGGCATTCTGATAGTTATTAGAACCAGTATGAGAATCCGCCAAAGGTAAGATCAATATGGAGTTCATCTTAAAAGATTAGTAGTTTATGTATCTTCCAAGAATAGTGTCTGTGAGTACTCATTTTAGGGGAAAAGTATTCAATGTCTGTTTGAAGAAGATTCCGTCAAAGATAGGTTCTGTATGGATATTCTTCTGAGAAGTACATTTGTTTTTCTGATAAGGAAATGAGATCTGTATTGATTGGTGAAGTCTGGAATCAGTTCAAAAAGTGACTTGTGAATAGATTGGTCAAGCATGGTAGTTGGTGAATATGTATACTCCGTTATAGGAAAGTATTCGCCAAAGAAAAAGATGAAACCCAAAACCTTCAAGATGATGAATTCAACTAGAAATGCTTCAAGGTAATCTGGAATTAAAACTCACTAAGTTCGTTTAAACTTATAGGTGTTTGTTCATGTTTCAGGTTCTACTATAATAGTGGGTATACTAGGAGGGACAAAGCTAGGATTGTGTTAGGTAGCAATGAGTTGCGATATTATGCATACAAAGGGCATCATAAGAGTGTGGCGTATAGTACACAATGCCATGAAGAGTATTTTTTTAGTAAATCTTTATTTTGTAACATTTTACATTGTTCCAAGATTTAACGTAAATATTTAATATCCTCTTTTATATTAAAGAATAGTACAAAAAGAAATAAGAAATATGTTTTAAAATAGATTACGCTAGATGTTTAAATTTCTATTAAGTGCTTTTGCTTTGTAACATCTGATATCCAGATCTAGTGATTCGGGTTGGGGAGAGGGTGTTACAACACATTAGATTAAGACATAACTATGTCCGATAATTAATCTCTAAATGAGTGGTCACTATTAATTATGTGAGGTCCAAGTGAATATTTGGCGGATCCTTTGACAAAAAGTCTTACTAGAGATGTAGCCAACAAGACCTTAAAAGGGATGGGACTCAAGCACATAAACTAGTGTCACCCATGGTGGAAACTCAACTTAATGTTTGGTATAATGTCAAGTCTTGAGTTCAATGAGACAAAGTACATCATTAGTATGTGACTACTAGCACTATAAATAAATCATCCTATGATTAAATTGCTAAGTGCTCGTAATTATAAGGGAATGATGAGTAATATACTCTTATTAGACTCGTAACATAATGTTAGAGTGTTATAATTATAAGAACACTCTTGATGGGATCTACCTAAGTGAGTGGAAGTGTGGTCACGTCTAGGAGCTTAAGGGTTTGGATCTAACAGCACTCATAAAAGAGGACACAAACACATGGCCATAATAGTGTCCCTGGATACTATGCATTGACAGATGTTGAAATCATTGTGTGAGATGTATTCGGTTAATCAAATAGAATAGTTGGTTCAAAGCTTAGTCTACCATGCAATTTTGATTAATTTTAATATGTTTTCACAAAGTGAAGGTTCGATCGTAAGATATCTTTATTTATGCAAATTGATTTCCAAGAATATCAAGATCTAAAATATTTTGAAAATGGGGGGAGATCGTTGGAAAATTTTCAACAATATTTATAGTGTTCCAAAAACTATAAATGAAAAGGTGTAAGTAATAAAAAAAAATATATTTTTGGTTATTGACAAAGAATTATGACTATTCAAGTAATTATGTTTAATCAATAGGTATTAGATGAATAATTATGTCTCTTTTAAAGATATTATTAGTTAGAAAAGACACCTATTGAAAGATGTTTCTATGAAGAGACATGAAAATTTCTATTAGATGAAAATTCATTCTATCTTTCCTCCATCTTTTAATATTATTTTATTGTTCTATAAAGAGTTAATATAAAAATTCTTTATAGAAATTGATTTTCTTGTTATACATTGCTTAGTGCTTAGTGGACTATTTCCGTTAGTGCAAAATGCAAATAGTCAACGAGCTTCATTGTATCCTCGAAGTTTATTTGCTTGAAACTCATTTACCTTGTAACGCCCCCACACCCGAGACCGTCGCCAGAGTCGAGTATGAGGTGTTACTAAGCTTAGTTTAACATTTTTAGAACTTTGGATTATTTGTTTCTACATTCACAGCTTTTAAGCTACTTGCGTCACAGTCACAAGAAAAATTATATCTCGAGTTACAAAACTCAAAATTAAGATCCGTAAATTTTCTCTGAATCTAGACTCATATACCTATATACTAATTTTTTTCTAGAATTTTTGGTTGGGCCAATTAGTACAGTTTATTAGTTAAAGTTACCCCTGTTTCAGGACTCGACTGGTCTGACCTCTGTTTACTACGAACCACATTTATCTCTGTAAAAAATTCATATGACTATGAGGTTTATTTCTACTAAAACTAGACTCAATAAGGATTCTTAGGATATAAAATACACCACCTAATTATATCTTTACAATTTATGGTGAATTTCTAAAGTAGGAACAGGGGATTCAGAAACTGCTATGACTCTGTTTCACTAAAATTCAAATATCTTCTAACATATACTTCCTTTACTTGTTTCATTTGTTTCATGTGAAACTAGACATAATAAGATTCAATTTGATATGTAGTTCACCACCAAATTCAATTTCTATGATTTTTAGTAAATTTTCAAACTCGCATTAGTGTTGCTGCGGTATTCTGTTTATGGTAAATTTCATCCTTTTATGAGTTTTATGCACTAAGTATCTTAATAGTTTTCCTTAACATCAAACATAATCTAAACTAACCATTTTCATAATTTATCATTATCAAGCATTTCCTCAACCATTTCACAACCATACCATAAGATCATTTACACAAAATGGGTATATTGCTATACATGCCATACTTAAATTTACAAGCCATTTACCAAAAGTCTTCTGGATAGTGTGACTGAGCCTTCGACCTATCCCGACTCCTGAGCTGGCTTGTCCAAAACTACAATGAGTAAGAAGGAGGGAGTAAGCATAAATGCTTAGTAAGTTCATATGCAAATAATAAGTAACATAGCAAACAGTTATACCAGTCAACATTAGCATACATCACTAAAACACATATCACATTTTTAATCATTCTTCATCATCTTATTACCTTATCGTGGTTGTATCAATACTCAACCCGAGGGTTAAATACATACCTGTCCAAAATATCCATTTCATATCACTTACCAATACGTCTCTTTACATCTCGAAATTTTCCTCCATTTGAGTAGAACTTTACCCGTTGAACACATCAGAATATAATTCGGATACATGGATAACTTGCACATAAGTGCCATATATACAATCAAGCAATCATGTAACCCGCCCATAAGCGAACTCGGACTCAACTCAATGAGCTCGGGTGTTCGCATCCATAAGTGAACTCGGACTCAACTCAACGACCTCGGATGCCTAGTTACATTTCACGAACTCGGACTCAACTCAACGAGTTCGGACATTCGCATCCATAAATGAACTCGGACTCAACTCAACGAGTTCGGATGCTCAACCATCCTAGTGACATGTCACTTGTATCCTAATCTGTTCCTAAGGTTCAAACGGGATTTTTCTCGAACACTTATCCTTGCCGTCTTCCGTAGAATGCCGAAATCAATACTCGGTAACAATTATATTTAACAAGTAGCTCACATAATTTACATATTATTTGAAATTAACCACAAAGCATACATTTCATAATGAAATTCAGCATAACACATAATTAATATCAATAACTTAAAAATAACAATTATGCTACATTATTTACACATGAACTTACCATGGTACCAAAATACAAAGATTTTGCAATTTAGTCCACAATCTTTTCTTTTCCTCGATTGAGGTCGATTCCACGTCTTTCTTGATATAAAATAACACATTTAGCTTATTTAATACTCACATTATCAAATTACTCCTTAACTCAAATTTTGGAAAAATTACAATTTTACCCCTGAACTTTTGCATATTTACATTTTTGCCCCTAGGCTCGGGATTAAACTTTATTCCTTATTCTTATGTTTTACAACATGCTGATCACTTTTCTCTTCTATGGCAACATCAAATTCTCACTCTAACATGTACTTGTGACTATTAGGTATTTTTACCGATTAAGCCCTTTTACTCGTTTTTGCTTAAAATCGAGTAGTACAAGTTGTCTAACATAATTTAAAACTTCATATTCTATCATAAAACATCAAAATACACAAATTTCACCTATGGGTATTTTTCCAAATATAAACCCTAGGTTAAATTATTGCTAACATAAGCTTTATCGAGTTAGGGATCTCAAAACGTAAAATCATTAAAAGCGGGCTTGGAATCACTTACTATGGAGCTTGGAAGCTTGAAACAAACCCTAGCTATGGAGAACCCTTGAAATTTCGGCCTAATGAAGAAGATGGACAAAATTGGCTTTTAATTTTGTTTTTAATTCATTTTAATAACTAAATGACCAAAATACCCTTACTACTAAACTTTCCAAAATTCCTTCCATGTCCTAATTTTGTCCATGAACTTAAAATTGGTCAAATTTCTATTTAAGACCTCCTCATTAATATTCCAAAACAATTTCATACTAAAACTTCTAGAATGCAAGTTTTGCAACTTATTAGGTTTAGTCTCTACTTTCAATTTAAGCACTTTAGGCATAGAATTTCATCACGAAATTTTCACACAATCATGCAATCATATCATAAACATCAAAATCATTGTAAAATAATTATTTCTATCTCGGATTTGTGGTCACGAAACCACTATTCCGATTAAGCCCTAATTCAGGATATTACATGCCCACCGAGTATAGGTGGGGGAAACTAGAACCTTAAAGATAGTTGCTTGATACACGTATTGGAGCCTTGTCCTATTTCTTCGTTTTCTGCTCGAGTTGTTGTTGTTCTTCTATTTGTATGTTCGAGATTTTCCTCACCAAAGATTTGTACTAACAAGACCTAGATACAAAATTTTGATTTAAAATAATTGTAAATATTTAATGGAAGATAAAAATTATTTTCGTGTTTTTAATTTAGTATTTTAGGTTAATTTAATAATTTAATAATTTTAAATTTTTATTATTTTATAATTTTTTAGGACTTTAGATTATGATATCATTTGTGGTATGTATTGTAATTTGTAGAGTGACAACGATCTTAAAAAAATACTACTAAAATGATGGAAGAGAAAAAGTTTGTATCAATATGGGAGAAGTGGATAAATTCAGATATCACATTTATATTTAGGAATAACTTACTTTAGGATTATCTAAAAACTAAAGTTTTTAGACATCAATAAAATTGTGCCACATCATCAAATTTTAAAGATATAAAATTATTATTATACACTCATCGATAAAGAAATTATTTGATGGACCCTTCCTACCACATTATTCATGGTCTTTTTCCAATTATATAATAACGCTTCAACAATTATTTTCATATGATTGACATATAATTTTGGTAATTTTTATCCTAAACCCCAAACCCTAAACTCTAAATCTAAAATCACAACCTTGAACCACAAACCCTAAATTTAAAACATTGAACCTGTAACTTCAAACCCTTGAACCCTAACAAGAATTCTGAACCCCGAGCTCTTAATCCATAATCTCAAACATTTAAATCTTAAAACCAAACCCATAATCTCAAACCTTTTTTGAGATTATGGGGAGTCGAGGTTCACAATAAAATAATTATAAAATTATATGTCAATGACATGGAAAAATTACTATTTTTTTAAAATTGGTTATACAAAAATAAAAAAATTAACTTATGAAAAAATGATTAAAATTTGTAAAAGAAAAAAGATTTATTTATAATTAAAAATTAATTATTTTAAGTGATTTAATTAAATTTAAATTAACTTGGAGAAGATAGTAAATATAAATGAATATATAATAATATTTTTATTCTTAAAACTTGATGACATAACATTGTTTTATTTCTACATATAAATTATACTTTTTAAGATATACTAATATAATTTATTCCATTCAGTATTTAATTTTTTAATACGGTGATATAATTTAAATTTATAAAGGATGAAGCTACTGATACATATGGGCATTGGACGGTGATAGTGGGTAAAAGTAGAGGTTCCAACTTGTGGCACTCACATCCTCTCACTCAAAAAAGGAAATAACCGAAAACTCAGTTCTTTTCATCTATTCAAACAAGTTCCAAAGCAGTTGTGATCCGTTGTTAAATATTTTCCCTTATTTCCTCTCTCGTCTGTTTTTGTCTCTCTGTCTTTTGTCTTTCTATTTTTTCGTGCATTTGATCCTTCAGTTTTGGCGGGTTTAATCACTGAGTCAGGTAATAACCATTGTTTTGTAGTGTGCTTAGAAGCTCCATCCTGGTGAATCCGCACAAGGATTTGAATTATATAATCCAAAAATAAATCTGATTTTAAAGACCATTTTTCAATAATGTCGTTGGCATCCCTCACTTGTACAAGTTGGAAATAGCACTTGCCTTCTCCTTTCGCTCAACAAGCCCTCCCATATTCCTCAGTTAAATGTCAGCCCCAAAAACCGCCGTAAAACTAGAACTCTGCGATGTTCCTTCACCAGGAAGTCCTTGGTGCCTTTGGAAAAGAAATTCTTAAGGACCCAATTTCGATGGCGGGGCTCTGGACCAAAAAGGCTACAGTAGGGATTTAAATTGTGGTCCCGGCCGCATTTTTGGTCGCGTTGCGTTTATCGCGGTTGCGGAGATAACGGATGCTATTGTGGTCACTGCTCATATCGCGGTCACTTATTGTAAAACATAATAGCGGTTTCGGCAGTAACGGTTTCGGACGGTGCCGCTACCGCTATATAGCAGCCGCTATAACGGTATGGGACCGGTATTTAAATCCCTGGTACACTTATGGCAGTCGGAAGGGCGAGGCAGGCTTGGGGTGCAGTCTGCATTGTCCGGGGTTCCTGAGAAGGCTCTCGATCTCTATGATCTGACTTTCGATAAGGAGTCCTGTGGGGTAGGCTTTGTCGCTGAGCTATCCGGTGATAGCTGCCCCAAAACTGTACGTTTTTAGTATACTGTGTAATTTAGTGTTTTTAATTCATGTACGTAGACATGTATGTACCTGGTTGTGTTTGAATTTCTTCAAATATTTTGTGATGGAATTTTTTAGATGACGGATGCTTTGGAGATGTTGATACGGATGTCACATCGAGGTGCTTGTGGATGTGAGACAAATTCTGGAGATGGAGCTGGGATTCTTTTGGCGCTTCCTCATGATTTCTACGTACAGGTTTGTTTGTTTGTTTGTTTTATCTATTCTTTCTTTTTAGCCTTTTGCCTTTCAAGTTAAGTCGTGAAATGTATGGAACATTTTTCATTACGGATTTCTTTCAAATTTTTAAGCTTGAGTTTGTAAAGGAAAAATAAATTTTTAACCTTGATGTCCAGATTTTATTTGTTTTCAATGCTTACAGTGTAATTAAGGGAGCAACAATAGGCTTTTTGAACATTTTTTAGTATCTTTGATCAGGTTACAGAGGATGTTGGGTTTGAGTTGCCACCATCGGGGGAATACGCCGTGGGCATGTTTTTTTTGCCCACGTCTGAGAGCCGAAGGGAAGTAAGCAAAAATGTATTCATTAAAGTAAATTTTCACACTGAAAGTGTTGTTATTGTGCATATCTAGTATCCATTTTGGCAGTATGCATGTTGAATAATAGTGTGAATTTTTTTTCTCACGCTTAAAGTTTTGGATCGATTTCTCTTGCCATTAGTTCTTGCGCATAAAATGCTTCAATACAACAAACTACTGAATGATTTATTATCTTTTTCATTCGTAATTAAAGTCAGCAACCATAGTGATGGTCATCTGGAAGCAATTCATGTAGGTGCAGCTTAATGTCAATATAGATCTTTTGAAAAGCTCTTCTACGGGAATTTGGTTGGCTTTTGTAGGTTGCTGATTCTCTCGAACATAGTGTGCTTGGGTGGCGATCTGTGCCAACAGATAACTCTGGACTGGACAATTCGGCTTTGCAGACAGAGCCTATTATAGAACAAGTGTTTCTTACACCAACACCTAGATCAAAGGCTGACCTCGAACGACAGGTAGCTTTTTCTTTCTTCATGTGCTCAATTTTCTAGAAATGGTAAGCATGATTTTATCTGGACTAGAGTACATGTTAGAATTAAGTGACCCAAATTCTTATTTAAATAAAATACGATGGAAAATAAAATAAAAGTAAAATCCATATAGAACTAGACTTCTTTTATTTTATTTTAGAATAAGGTTTTAAACCTTATTAAACTCCATCTATTTTATATTGATTAGGATAAGGTGTTTCAATCCTACTAGAATATGGCTTTGCAAGCCTATAAATAGACATAGTCTATTCCTCTTGTATTGGAGTAAAAAATTTTCGACATAGTGAATTTTCTTCTCCTCCTGCGTGGTTTTTTTCCGAAAGGGTTTCCACGTAAAATTTATGTGTTCTTTATTTTTATTTATTTTATTCTATTTTATTTTTCACAAATTGGTATCGAGCTTAGGGTTATTCATCTCGATCACGGTAATGGCGTCTTTGAAGTATGAAATTCATTGTTGGATCGCAACACCATTTGCGTTGTGGCAAATTAAGATGCAAGCGTTCTTGCAGATGGATCTAGAGGATACCTGCTAGGGATAGATAAGATGCCTTCGACATTAATGAGATGAAGAGAAGAAGCGTAAGGATCGAAAGGCATTAACACAATTACATCTACATTTGTCCAATGAAATTTTACAGGATGTGATGAAAGAGAAAACTGCCGCTGCATTATGGAAGAGGCTAGAACAAATATGTATGTCGAAAACTCTAACAAGCAAGTTGCATATGAAGCGGCGTCTTTATGCTCATCGTTTGGAGGAAGGTGCGTCGTACGAACACTTAATGGTGTTTAAAGAAATTCTCTCAAACTTGGAGGCCATGGAGGTTCAAGATGATAAGGAAGATCTAGGGTTGATTCTACTTTGTTCGTTGCCCGTCTTATTCAACCTTTAGAGACACGATTTTATATAACCGCGAGTCTCTCACAGTTGATGAGGTTTATGATTCTTTAACCTCGTATGATAAGATGAAGCATCTTGTGGTTAAACCCAACTCTCGGGAGAGGGTCTCATTGTTCGTGGGAGACAAGACCGGAATGTTGATGATGATCGTGGTAGAACACAGAACGGAATCCTCGTGGTAAATCTAAGGGTAGATCGAAATCTTCAAATAGAGGTAAAACTTGCAACTTCGCAAGAAGAAAGGGCACATTAAATCTGAAAGTGCTATAAGCTACAAAATAAGATTAAAAGGGAGGTGCGAATCAAAAGGAAAACAGACGGAAAATTCGGTGAAGGCGATGTTGTAGAAGACTACGCGATGGTGAACTTCTAGTTGCTTCATCAATGATTCTAAAGTAAGCGAGAGTGGATACTTGATTCAGCTGCACCTTCCACATGAGTCCCAATCGGGATTGGTTTACAACTTATGAAACGAGATCTCAAGGTGTTGTTTTGATGGGAAATAATGTTTCATGTAAAATCGCGGTGTTGGAACAATTAAAGTTAAGATGTTTGATGGAGTTGTCGAACACTTAGTGACGTGCGGCATGTTCCGAATTGAAAAGAAATTTAATTTCGTTGAGTACTCTTGATTCAAAAATGCAGATACACATTTGAAAGTGGGGTTTAAAGATTTCAAAGGGTCCCTTGTTGTGATGAAAGGGCAAAGAAAGATTGCCAAGTTATATGTTTCTGAGGTTCTATCATATTGGTGATGCAAATTGTCGCTTCCTCTTCCTTGTCGGATGATGATATTACTAAACTTTGGCATATCGCCTAGGGCATATGAGTGAGAATGGCATGGCGAATTAAGCAAAGAGGACTTCTTAATGGGCAAGGAATTTGCAAACTGAATTTCGTGAGCACTTGTGTTTTGGGAAGCAAAGAGAGTTCGATTCACTAGAGGAATCCATAACACGAAGGAAACGTTGGAGTATATCCATTCTAATCTGTGGGGGCCGTCGAGTGCCTTCGAGAGGTGGAGCTAATTATATGCTAACCTTTATTGATGATTTTTCGAGAAAAGTTTGGGCGTTCTTCACGAAGCGAAAAGCGATGTGTTTTCCACATTTAAGTCTTGGAAAATTATGATTGAAAACAGACGGAAAAGCAGATAAAATACCTCCGCATGCAGACAATGGCTTAGAGTTACATTCGATGAGTTTAATAGATTGTGCAAGTCGAAGGGATCATGAGACACTTTGATTCGTCATACTCCACAAGAAAGCGGAGTTGCGAGCGAATGAACGAGCGATCATGGAGAAGGTTCGATGTATGTTGTCAAATGCCAACTTACGAAGTCATTTTGGGCGTAGCGACCTCTCTGCATGTTTTTGATCAACCGATCTCCATCCGTTGCCATTGAGAAAAGACTCCACAAGAGGTATGGTGCGGTAATCCCGCTAATTATTACGATTTAAAGATTTTTGGGTGTCCCGTATGCTCATGTTGATAATGGAAAATTGGAACCGAGATCCATTAAATGCGTTTTCTTGGTTATAAAGTGGTGTAAAAGGCTATAAGTTATGGTGTCTGAAAATAGAAAAGTTGTGATTAGCAGAGATGTTGTTTTTGATGAAAGCGCTATGCTACCTAACTTATCTCTTAAAGACTCTTCCAATAAAGAAAACCAAAAGCGGTGGAGCATCAGTTAATACGAATCAACTCCTCAAGCTAGTACAAAATTGAGAATAGAGTTGCTTCTTCACCGCAATACTCTATCGCCAAAAACAGGACAAGAAGAGAAATTAAACCTCCAAAGAAGTATGCCGAGGTTGATCTAGTTGCTTATGCTTTAAATGTAGTGAAGATATAGATGCGAATCAAGAGCCATTTAATTATTACGAGGCGATTAGCTGTGAAGACTCGAGAAAAGTGGATGTTTGCTATGCAAGAGGAGATGGAATCACTCCACAAAAAGCAGAACATGGGATCTTGTAAAACTTCCTAAAGGTAAAAAGGCTGTTCGTTGTAAATGGGTGTTTAAAAGAAAGAAGGGACTCGGGAGTTGAAGAACCCGGATATAAAGCAAGGCTTGTTGCAAAGGGTTCTGATCAAATTCCGAGTGGACTTCACAGATGTGTTCTCTCCGGTTGTTAAGCATAGTTCGATTCGAGCTTTGCTTGGTATTGTGGCCATGCATGATTTGGAGCTTGAGCGGTTAGATGTAAAAGCGCATTTTGCATGGAGAACTTGAGGAAGATATTTACATGCAACAACGAGAGGGTTTTATAGTCTCGAAAAAGAGGACTATGTTTGCTTCTTGAAAAAGTCCCTTTACGGTTTGAAACGATCACCAAGACAAGTGGTACAAGAGGTTTGATTCCTTTATGACTTCTCATGATTTCAAAAGAAGTAGTTTTGACAGTTGTGTCTACTTTAAGAAAAACGGTGATGGTTCTTTTGTGTATCTACTTCTTTATGTTGATGACATGTTGATAGCGACAAAAGATAAAGAGAGATAAGAAAGGTTAAAGCCCAACTAAGTGAAGAATTTGAGATGAAAGATTTAGGACCAGCAAAGAAGATACTTGGTATGGAGATTCTCGGAGATAGAAAAGCAAGTAAATTGTACCTAAGTCGGAAGGGGTACATTGAGAAAGTTCTTTGCGGGTTCAATATGCAGTGCTAAGCTTCGTTAGTACTCCTTTAGCGACCATTTCAGACTTTCATCGGCCTTATCTCCTCAATCGATAATGAGATTGAGTACATGTCACATGTTCCATACTCTAGTGCGAGAGGATCTCTCATGTATGCTATGGTTTGTTCACGTCGGTTATCATATGCGATCGGGCGGTTAGCGATACATGGCGAATCTGGTAAAGAACACCGGAAAGCGATTCGATGGATTTTAAGATACTTACGAGGCACTACTAATGTTTGCTTACAGTTTGGAAGAACTAAAGATGGAATTATAGGGTATGTTGATGCTGATTTTCTTGGAGACCTTGATAGAAGAAGATCTCTCATAGGTTACGTCTTTACAATCGGAGGTTGTGCAATTAGTTGGAAAGCCACTTTGCAAACTACGATCGCTTTGTCTACCAATGAAGGTGAGTACATGGCGATTCATCGAGGCTTGTAAAGAAGCTATTTGGTTGAAGGGACTATTTAGTGAACTCAATGAAGACCTTCAAATCAGCACGAGATTTTGTGACAGTCGAGTGCCATCTTTCTTACAAAAGATCAAATGTTTCATGAGAGAACAAAACACATTGATATTCGGTATCATTTTGTTCGTGATATTATTGCTCGTGGTGATATTGTTGTGAGCAAAATTAGCACTCATGAAAATCCTGCAGATATGATGACTAAGTCACTTCCTATAACCAAGTTTGAGCATTGCTTAGACTTGGTTGGTGTTCATTGTTGAAGTTAAACCCTTAAGGGGTTTTTGGAAGAGGTGAAGAACTTGTTTATTGAAAGTTCGCGATGAAGAACTTGTTCATTGAGAATTTGTGTCAAGGTGGAGATTGTTAGAATTAAGTGACCCAAATTCTTATTTAAATAAAATACGATGGAAAATAAAATAAAAGTAAAATCCATATAGAACTAGACTTCTTTTATTTTATTTTAGAATAAGGTTTTAAACCTTATTAAACTCCATCTATTTTATATTGATTAGGATAAGGTGTTTCAATCCTACTAGAATATGGCTTTGCAAGCCTATAAATAGACATAGTCTATTCCTCTTGTATTGGAGTAAAAAAATTTTTCGACATAGTGAATTTTCTTCTCCTCTGCCCGTGGTTTTTTTCCCGAAAGGGTTTCCACGTAAAATTTATGTGTCCTTTATTTTTATTTATTTTATTCTATTTTATTTTTCACAGTACAGATATCTGAAATGTGGAGTTATTCAAGGGAAATTAAGTAATAAGACTAACGTGCAGTACAAGTTGATTCTTTTTGTCAAGCAGATTGTTAACATAGTAATTGTTTTACAGATGTATATACTACGGAGGTTTCAATGGTTGTTATCCGAGCTGCGCTAAACCTCCAACATGGTGGTGTTAGGGACTTCTATATATGTTCTCTTTCATCAAGGTTTGTCTTTAACAAATCTGAGTTCTGATATACAAGAAAATTTTCCCAGTGATTGTGCACATGAAAATTATGATCTGGCTTGCGCAGAACTGTTGTTTATAAGGGCCAGTTAAAGCCTGATCAACTGCAAAACTACTATTATGCTGATCTTGGCAATGAAAGGTTTACCAGCTACATGGCCCTGGTAAATATTTTATCCATTTACTTTCTTTCTTTCTTTCTCTACTAACAGCATGGAACAATCAGTAACGGAAGAGATGCAAGGTTGAGGGATGACTTCCTAGGCATCGAAATTTGAATGATCTCTTAAGCTCTTCCACTCCCTTGATAACTTAAATGAATTCGTATGCTGATTGAATCAGATCCTACATTCCTAGCAAAGGCGAGGAAATTGTGAATGACAATTTTGATCCTTTTGAAGCAGGTACACTCTAGATTTTCAACAAATACATTTCCTAGCTGGGAACGTGCCCAACCACTGCGTGTCTTGGGTCATAACGGGGAAATTAATACACTAAAAGGCAATGTGAACTGGTATAAATTGGTTTATATGTACGGTTTTACTCTTATTTTCGCTTTTCCTGGAATCGTTGAGAATGTATATTTAAAATTCAAAGTGATATAAATCATAGAAATGATGATACTCTTTAAACTGAAGCAACATAATAGTTTCATTTCTATCATAACTTTTTGGTTGTCAAAGTTTTACATCCCACCTTTTGATTTGTCGTTTGTCACCTGCCATTCTGCTCCTCTTATGGCAACAAATGATAAATGAAACGGATTGTGCATGCTTAACATTGATAATATTAAAGATGAATACTCTAATATATTGAGGAAAATTTTACTCAAAATTTATCTATTTCTCATAAATATTTACAAATATATATACATGAAGCATTGAATCATGTAAAGAAAAAATATCTCTAATTAGAATCTCTAAAAATCAACTATAATCCCTAAAGATTAGCTATTCAATGTTGTCAAATAAATCAAAGATTCTCAACACTTCCCCCAAGTTGGTGCATAGATGTCTCACATGGCCAACTTGCAAAGAAGATTATGATAAGTCTTACAGCTAGGCCTTTTAGTAAAAACATTAACCAACTGTTTTCCGGATACTAGATAAAATATACTTAAGACACCACTAGTTGCTTTTTCCTTGACAAAATGGCAATTTATTTCGATGTGCTTGGCCCTATTTTGTTGCACTGGATTTTAAGCTATGTTGATGGCCGCTTTATTGTCACAATACAAAGTTGATCTATTTTCGTTCAACTTTAGCTCTTCCAATATTTTTCGCAACCATAAAATCTCACAAACACTTTGAGTGTAAAACCTCTAACTCGTATTCGTCGCCAGAATAGAGTTACGAAGCATTATCGTAAAAATAGAACTTTAAAACATACATATCATATATTAATATAAACATAGTATAATTCATTCATTTATATGCATATCGTCCCTTAATTGAGCCTTCGAGGCCTTAAAAACACTTTAGAAACAATTCGGGACTAAATTAGAAACATTTGGAACATTTAGGAAAAAGCTAGAAATATTGAACTGTAGGGGTCACATGATCGTGTGACTCACACGGATGAGAAACACGCCTGTGTCTCAGGTCGTGTATCTTTCAAAATAGGGACACATTGTGACACCCCTAATGTGACCCTAGTCGGGAAGTGGTTTCGGGACCACAAAACCGAGTCATAAAAATAATTAGCTGTCATATTTGATGCTTATTATATGTATATATGCATGTGTGAAAATTTCATATTTGAATTTTGTTTAATTGTAGGTGAATTCTAATAAATAGGACTTATGTGAGAAAATTTAGAAATGTGCTAGGCAAATGTAAAGTGGCCTATTAATGCATGTTATAGAAATGATGGGGTTGCATGTCAAATTGCCCAAAATTTGAGCTAGTGGCCGGCCATGCTATGGGTCATAGCATATTTTAAGCATGGTGTGTTAATGCTTCATGTTGGAAAGAATAAAATAAAAGAGTTAGTAATAAAATAAGGGATGAAGGGTGAAGAAAAGAAAAAGAAAAGTATCATCTTGTTCTTCTTAGCAGTACAAGAAGAAGAAAGTTTTTGGTTGCTTTAATTTTGACTTAGAAGATGGCTAGAAGGAGGAAAACTATGATTTTAGCTAGTTAGGTAGCTGAAATTTCAAGTAACCCGGTAATCCATCGAAGAAGAAGGAGAGGGCTGCAACAAAAAGAAAAAAAAAATGGAGACAGCTTGCATGTTGAAGGAAACTAAGGATTTAGCTTGTTAGGAGTTGTATCCTAAGTTGGTAAGTTTTCTAAGCTCTCCTCTATCTTTATCTATGTTGTAAAGAAAAATGATGATGGGTTGTGGTTGGAAGGCATGAATGTGGGTTGTAGAAAAGAAAAGCTCTTGGATTAGTTGTAAAAATTACTACCGTCAATTTTGTGCCTTCGTTATGTTTGTCTAAAATTTGAACAAATTAATGGTTCTATTTTCATGCCAATTAGGGGTTGATAAATTGAGTTTAATAGCTAAAATATTATGTTATTCTTACTAAGTTTCAATTGTTAGTAGTGACGTAACAATTTGACAATTAAATGCATAAATGACTGCTGGAAATTTGCAACTTGAAAACAAATTGTTCCAGCATGTAAATGCTGATTTGAATGTCTTTGTAATATGAGGAGAAATTGGTCTCTGCATGCTTGAAATAAAAGAGAACAATGGTTGTTAAATATTAGTTTTGTTGCTAATCGAATGGGTTTAATTCATTGTTCAAGGGCTATAAATTGGTGTTAATTAAGCTATTCGGATGGTTTAATAAAACAACTGAATGTTAAATAATGCTTGCTGTCAGATTGAAATTATGCTAGAAGGTTGAACAATTGTTGTTCAAATGAAACTTTGGAGTGTTTAATGGACTCCATGTTGCTAAAATTTACATGAATAGAAATTTCTAAGCTTAAATTGTAAGAATTTGAGTTGTGTGGTTTAAATTATCAATCTTTCTTCCCAGCAGAATATGTGTTTATAAAGTTAAGCTATTAAATAGATTTTGAAGTTAGCCCATGTATTTATTTTTGAATTTAAGAAGAATGATACATTCGACTATGCTTTGATGTGAATGAATTGTTGTTATGTGAAAAAATATTTGTTTGATGATATATGTATTCGGAAATGAGATAAAATGTGTATTAAGGTAAGTTTCATGGTGATTATGCTTGTGATGTTGGGTTAATATTCGGCATTGAGTAATGTGGGGTAAGGTGATTAATCGGCTATGAAATTAGCTAAATTGAATAGGTATGTTTAATGATATGCTTAGTATAATGGATGATCTTATAACTCGGTTTGGTATTGAGATAAAGGTTAGATGTATGATTGGATTTTGGTATGTGTTAAATTGGTTAATCAAAGATTAAATGATATGTGATTGCCAAATGTGATTGTTAAGTGAATAATATTAGTTAAGTACTTAAGCAAATCTATTGTTTTACTTAAGGTTAAGAGCAAAGAGGATCAAAGTCGGATAGGGGAAAAGAGAAAGTAAACGAATAGCCGTGGACATCTAATCGTCGACCACTTCCGAGGTAAGTTTTAAGTGATTAAACGTTGAGTAAATTCAATCATAATAGAACATAATGAGTTGATTTAATAAGATATGATGTGGCCATGATATGTTTTAAACTCAAATGGTAAGTTCATAAGTGTTTGGACTTGGAAATTTAAGAGCAAATTGTAATAATTTGCTTAGGACAGCAGCAGTAACGTGATTTTAGAAAATCACCATAAATTGTTGGTGTGGAATTATAGGCTGAATAAAATATGTAATCAAAGCTTAATTAGTCTAGTTCCTTATAAAAGAGGCCGTGTGAGCAAAGAAATTTCCTATAAAGAGATATTTAAAGTTGTGTGAGACGGTGTCAGAATGACTCCGAAATCCCCTGTTATGTTTTTAGAAAATCATTATAATTTGCACAAAAATGGTTATAAGGTAAAATTTATATGGTTAGACTCCTTAATGAGTCTAGTTTCAAATGAAATTGAATATAACACATTTTGAATTCTGTACAATAAGAAATCTGATTCGTAGTGAGGAGTGGTCAGATTAGTCGAACAGTGAAACAGGGGAAAACTTTAAGAAAAATCTGGTATTGATTGGCCACACCTAAAATTCTGAAAATGTTATGGATGAAAGATACATGAGTCTACATTTGGGGAAAATTAATGGCAATTGATTTTGAGTTTTGTAGCTCCAGTTATAAACAATTTAGTGACTGTTGCTTAGGAAAACTACTTGTAGTGAATATGTGATTTTGTTGTAAACTTTGATGAAACTATTTGAGTTGCTTATAAGCTATTGCTGAAATTGATGTACAAGAAAAATATGAAATATGTATGAGATATATATATGTGATAAGGCCTAATGGCGATGTGATGAATGTGAAAGTGTGTATATATGTGATAAGGCCTAATGGCGATGTGATGAATGTGAAAGTGTGTATATATGTGATAAGGCCTAATGGCCGATGTGATGAATGTGAAAGTGTGTATATATGTGATAAGGCCTAATGGCCGATGTGATGAATGTGAAGGTGTATATATGTGATAAGGCCGAATGGCCAATGTGATGAATGTGAAAGTGTATATATGTGATAGGGCCGAGTGGCCAACGTGATGGATGTGGAAGTGTATAAATGTGATAAGTCCCGAAGGGCATTTGTGTTAGTACTATATCGGGTTAAAACCCTGCAGGCTTTATGCGAGAATATTATCACCGATTAATGACCAGAGGCTTCGTGCTCGTACTATATCCGAGCTCTAATGACCCGATGACTACGTGTGGAGATTTTGTCCGGTAAGCCCGAACTAAAGGTTTTCTTGAAGATTCAAGTAAAGCGTAAGATTATGCGACTTCACAGTGACAATTAGTAATAAATACGTTCAATGCGTTAAGTTGGTCAGGTATGTATTTTGAGATTATATTTAAGTTTGATTTAGACTAAATCACAAGGTCGTTATGTGATGCACATGTGAGTAAAGCAATGAGACTGTTCTATGATTATTGTGCATTTGGTCAATGTGGAAAGTCAGGTAAAAAAAAATATGTAATGTACCTATGATCATAAGAGGTCACAATCAAGTGAGAATTTATCTGCCTATTACATATGATGAGACGTGCATATTCGGAAAAGGGGATGGTATGCCCGAAGGAAGAGTGAAATAAAAATATGAACAACTATGTTATAATTTGATTGTTATCCGTTGACACTGCTTAAAACTTACTAAGCATTGTAATTGTTATTCCGTGTACTTTGTTTCCTTTGTTTTATAGATCTCATTTGGAAGCTACAGGCTCGGGGATCATCAGCAACTAGTCACATTATCACCATCCACTGTTTGGTACTGCTACGTTTTGGAATATCTTATGGCATGTATAGAATAGACTAGTAGTGAGAGGATATTTTGGTTAATGTATAGGACTACCCTTTTGTTGTAGGTCATGTACCTTTCGGTTTTGTGTAAATTTGGATAGCCATGCGAAAATGGCTTAAGTACACTTTGATCATAGCATTATAATCGTTTTGTATGCCGTCCGTCGAGAGGTATGGAAATGTTGGTAACGGTTAGTCATGGGAATGGTTATTCATAATCACTTTTGGTATATGTATGACAAACTCTAGTTGATCCATGGAGGATCATGAAATAGGTAAAGTTTACCTTAAAATAGATGCTGGCAGCAGCAGTGATGTGGTTGTGAAAATCTCTAAAAATAGTAGGAATGGAATTAAATAGCGAACAAATTATGTAATCGTACCTTGATGAATCTATTTTCATAGGAAAGTGTGAAACATTCATATGAACAGTATATTATGAGATGTTAAAGTTTTAGTGAGACAGGGCCAGAACAGTTTCTGGATCCCCTGATCTGACTTTGGAAATTCATTATAAATTAACCAGAGACATTTAGAAGTCATGCCATATATTTATAGATTCCTTTTTGAGTCTAGTTTCTATAGAAACAAACGGCATCAGTATTGAAGCCCTGTACAGGGAGATATCCAATCGTAATGCATGAAGGTCAGTGTAGTCTCACCCTGTAACAGGGGAGGCTTTAACTAATAAAATGTACTAATTGGCCCGACCAAAAATTCTAGAAAAAAATCTGTAAATGGATATATGAGTCTAGTTTCGGAGAAAAATTACGAAACTGATTTTCGAGTTGTGGAACTCAAGTTATGATTTTTAAGGTGACAGTGACGCAGTTAGCCAGTCGTCTAGAAAATTTTTAAATGGACTGTGAGAGTAAATGAATTAAGTCGGTTAGCACCTCGTGTTCGACTCCGGCAACGGTCTCGGATACGGGGTGTTACAATTATATTGGTATCAGAGCTACGGTTTAGTCGATTCTAGGACTAACGTAGCACGCGTGAGTCTATTTATACATGCCATAAAGTGATAAAATGATAGTGTGATGATTTTTGACTATTAAAATGTGGTTGCTATATTGTAATGAATCTTGATCCCGATCGAGCTGTAGCAAGATTCTGACTATGAGAATTTGCGATATAACTTCACTTAGATATGCCTAAATTATTAAGTTGATCAGGTACGTATCATGTACTCGTATTTGAATTTCGATTTGGATTGAATTAAGGGTATAAGTGATGCAATTTTGAAAGAGTGTTATGACTATAAATGTGATTTTTGTATGTGGCTATGGAACTGGAAGTTGAATGGTCGATAAGCATGTTGTGTTTGTATTCAAGTAACGTAAATGATATACTAATGTGTATTGCTATATGTGTATATGTATCCGGACTAAATCCCGAAGAGCATTCGTGCTAGTGATGTATCCGGACTAAGTTCCGAAGAGCATTCGTGCTAGTGATGTATCCGGACTAAGTTCCGAAGAGCATTCGTACTAGTAATGCAACCGGACTAAGTCCCGAAGAGCATTCGTGCTAGTGATGTATCTGGGCTAGGTCCAGAAGAGCAATCATGCTGGTGACGTGTATTCGGGCCTTCGTGCCTAGTAGGCTTCGTGCCGGTAATTTGAGCAAAGTTTAAGTGTTCATTACTATACGAATTCAAACTTAAATGAGATGATATGTTTAAAAGTGTACATACATGATGTTTATAGACTTGGTTAAGTCATTTCAATGTGTAATAACGAATGAATAAGAGCACTATGTGTGTGAATGATTAGAGGCACTGTGTGTGTGCAAATTCCTTTAACCGAGCACTATGAGTGCGAGATCGGTCAGTGGGCACTAAGTGTGTGAAGTGGAATTCATGTAAGACCTAAATGCTGGGACGAAGGCATTGATTTGAGATAGTGTGTAAGACCATATGCGGGACATGGCATCGGCTCGATATGTGAGAATATGTAAGACCATATATAGGATATGGCATTGTAAGAGCTATATGTGCTTAATGAGTATCCGTAATGATTTCGAATGATTCAACGGGTATATTTAAGATGATAAATTAAGTAAGATCAGAATAAGTGATACAGGTATGTACGGAAGGTATGAGAAAATCAGATGAAAGTAAAAAGATGGTGGATATGTTGTTAAGAAATGAATTCAAGTTATAAATGTGTTACGGATTTAGTCTATGGAATGCTTGGTATATGAAGTCATATGTGCTATTGCTAAATGACCCCTATTTTTTTGTTGTTAATCATATTCAAGAAATTATTTCGATTAAGTTCAACATTTGAAAGTCTGTAAGAATTTGTGATGAATGCTGATAATTTTGGATATATGGGTTACGTGCTAACATAAATCCCATGCCGATGTACTATACGAGGCTTTATGCCTAATCAACTGTATACGGGTAGCATTAACGGTGATTGAATGTGCTGAATGAATTAAATGTTCAGTGTGTGGAAGTTGAATTTTCATTGGAAATAAGTTAAGTTGAATATTGAGATCGATGGAGTTATAAAGGATATTTATTTGGGTGTTTGAGTATGTGTGTACTTTCAATTGAGTTCTGACTTATACATGAATGAAAATGTGGGTTACAAATATGTGGGTTGATGATGTGAATTATACATGTTAATATGTGCTTAATATGTGTTTGAAATGCATTTGTGAATTAAATTAAGTGATTATTGCTTATGAAATCAAGAAAATGAGATATATGTGCATACTTGTAGAAATGTTTATGTATTTGTTTTAAGATAAGAAAATGATTTTGTAGATCGATCTGAAATCAGTAGTGAATTACAATTGCTATCGATGAGCTAATGTCTATATGGATATAATTCAATAAGAGGATGTTATCCTAAACTATGCATCGGTAGAAATTTTCGAGGACGAAAATCCCTAAAGGGGAGAGTTGTGACACCCTAATGTGACCCTAGTCGGAAGTAGTTTCGGGACCACAAAACCGAGTCATAAAAATAATTAGCTGTCATATTTGATGCTTATTATATGTATATATGCATGTGTGAAAATTTCATATTTGAATTTTGTTTAATTGTAGGTGAATTCTAGTAAATAGGACTTATGTGAGAAAATTTAGAAATGTGCTAGGCAAATGTAAAGTGGCATATTAATGCATGTTATAGAAATGATGGGGTTGCATGTCAAATTGCCCAAAATTTGAGCTAGTGGCCGGCCATGCTATGGGTCATAGCATATTTTAAGCATGGTGTGTTAATGCTTCATGTTGGAAAGAATAAAATAAAAGAGTTAGTAATAAAATAAGGGGATGAAGGGTGAAGAAAAGAAAAAGAAAAGTATCATCTTGTTCTTCTTAGCAGTACAAGAAGAAGAAAGTTTTTGGTTGCTTTAATTTTGACTTAGAAGATGGCTAGAAGGAGGAAAAACTATGATTTTAGCTAGTTAGGTAGCTGAAATTTCAAGTAACCAGTAATCCATCGAAGAAGAAGGAGAGGGCTGCAACAAAAGAAAAAAAAATGGAGACAGACTTGCATGTTGAAGGAAACTAAGGATTTAGCTTGTTAGGAGTTGTATCCTAAGTTGGTAAGTTTTCTAAACTCTCCTCTATCTTTATCTATGTTGTAAAGAAAAATGATGATGGGTTGTGGTTGGAAGGCTTGAATGTGGGTTGTAGAAAAGAAAAGCTCTTGGATTAGTTGTAAAAATTACTACCGTCCAATTTTGTGACTTCGTTATGCTGTCCAAAATTTGAACAAATTAATGGTTCTATTTTCATGCCAATTAGGGGTTGATAAATTGAGTTTAATAGCTAAAATATTATGTTATTCTTACTAAGTTTCAATTGTTAGTAGTGACGTAACAATTTAACAATTAAATGCATAAATGACTGCTGGAAATTTGCAGCTTGAAAACAAATTGTTCCAGCATGTAAATGCTGATTTGAATGTGCTGTAATATGAGGAGAAATTGGTCTACTGCATGCTTGAAATAAAAGAGAACAATGGTTGTTAAATATTAGTTTTTGTTGCTAATCGAATGGGTTTAATTCATTGTTCAAGGGGCTATAAATTGGTGTTAATTAAGCTATTCGGATGGTTTAATAAAACAGCCTGAATGTTAAATAATGCTTGCTGTCCAGATTGAAATTATGCTAGAAGGTTGAACAATTGTTGTTCAAATGAAACTTTGGAGTGTTTAATGGACTCCATGTTGCTAAAATTTACATGAATAGAAATTTCTAAGCTTAAATTGTAAGAATTTGAGTTGTGTGGTTTAAATTATCAATCTTTCTTCCTAGCCGAATATGTGTTTATAAAGTTAAGTTGTTAAATAGATTTTGAAGTTAGCCCATGTATTTATTTTTGAATTTAAGAAGAATGATACATTTGACTATGCTTTGATGTGAATGAATTGTTGTTATGTGAAAAAATATTTGTTTGATGATATATGTATTCGGAAATGAGATAAAATGTGTATTAAGGTAAGTTTCATGGTGATTATGCTTGTGATGTTGGGTTAATATTCGGCATTGAGTAATGTGGGGTAAGGTGATTAATCGGCTATGAAATTAGCTAAATTGAATAGGTACGTTTAATGATATGCTTAGTATAATGTATGATCTTATAACTCGGTTTGGTATTGAGATAAATGTTAGATGTATGATTGGATTTTGGTATGTGTTAAATTGGTTAATCAAAGATTAAATGATATGTGATTGCCAAATGTGATTGTTAAGTGAATAATATTAGTTAAGTACTTAAGCAAATCTATTGTTTTACTTAAGCTTAAGAGCAAAGAGGATCAAAGTCGGATAGGGAAAAGAGAAAGTAAGCGAATAGCCGTGGACATCTAATCGTCGACCACTTCCGAGGTAAGTTTTAAGTGATTAAACGTTGAGTAAATTCAATCATAATAGAACATAATGAGTTGATTTAATAAGATATGATGTGGCCATGATATGTTTTAAACTCAAATGGTAAGTTCATAAGTGTTTGGACTTGAAATTTAAGAGCAAATTGTAATAATTTGCTTAGGACAGCAGCAGTAACGTGATTTTAGAAAATCACCATAAATTGTTGGTGTGGAATTATAGGCTGAATAAAATATGTAATTAAAGCTTAATTAGTCTAGTTCCTTATAAAAGAGGCCGTGTGAGCAAAGAAATTTCCTATAAAGAGATATTTAAAGTTGTGTGAGACGGTGTCAGAATGACTCGAAATCCCTGTTCTGTTTTTAGAAAATCGTTATAATTTGCACAAAAATGGTTATAAGGTAAAATTTATATGGTTAGACTCCTTAATGAGTCTAGTTTCAAATGAAATTGAATATAACACATTTTGAATTCTGTACAATAAGAAATCTGATTCGTAGTGAGGAGTGGTCAGATTAGTCGAACAGTGAAACAGGGGAAAACTTTAAGAAAAATCTGGTATTGATTGGCCACACCTAAAATTCTGAAAATGTTATGGATGAAAGATACATGAGTCTACTTTCGGGGAAAATTAACGGCAATTGATTTTGAGTTTTGTAGCTCCAGTTATAAACAATTTAGTGACTGTTGCTTAGGAAAACTACTTGTAGTGAATATGTGATTTTGTTGTAAACTTTGATGAAACTATTTGAGTTGCTTATAAGCTATTGCTGAAATTGATGTACAAGAAAAATATGAAATATGTATGAGATATATATATGTGATAAGGCCTAATGGCCGATGTGATGAATGTGAAAGTGTGTATATATGTGATAAGGCCTAATGGCCGATGTGATGAATGTGAAAGTGTATATATATGTGATAAGGCCGATGTGATGAATATGAAAGTGTGTATATATGTGATAAGGCCTAATGGCCGATGTGATGAATGTGAAAGTGTATATATATGTGATAAGGCCTAATGGCCGATGTGATGAATGTGAAGGTGTATATATGTGATAAGGCCGAATGGCCAATGTGATGAATGTGAAAGTGTATATATGTGATAGGGCCGAGTGGCCAACGTGATGGATGTGGAAGTGTATAAATGTGATAAGTCCCGAAGGGCATTTGTGTTAGTACTATATCCGGGTTAAAACCCCGCAGGCTTTATGCGAGAATATTATCACCGATTAATGACCGTAGGCTTCGTGCTCGTACTATATCCGAGCTCTAATGACCCGATGACTACGTGTGGAGATTTTGTCCGGGTAAGCCCCGAACTAAAGGTTTTGCTGAAGATTCAAGTAAAGCGTAAGATTATGCGACTTCACAATGACAATTAGTAATAAATACGTTCAATGCGTTAAGTTGGTCAGGTATGTATTTTGAGATTATATTTAAGTTTGATTTAGACTAAATCACAAGGTCGTTATGTGATGCACATGTGAGTAAAGCAATGAGACTGTTATATGATTATTATGCATTTGGTCAATGTGGAAAGTCAGGTAAAAAAAAATATGTAATGTACCTATGATCATAAGAGGTCACAATCAAGTGAGAATTTATCTGCCTATTACATATGATGAGACGTGCATATTCGGAAAAGGGGATGGTATGCCCGAAGGAAGAGTGAAATAAAAATACGAACAACTATGTTATAATTTGATTGTTATCCATTGACACGGCTTAAAACTTACTAAGCATTGTAATTGTTATTCCGTGTACTTTGTTTCCTCTATTTTATAGATATCATTTGGAAGCTACAGGCTCGGGGATCGTCAGCAACTAGTCACATTATCACCATCCACTGTTTGGTACTGCTACGTTTTGGAATATCTTATGGCATGTATAGAATAGACTAGTAGTGAGAGGATATTTTGGTTAATGTATAGGACTGCCCTTTTGTTGTAGGTCATGTACCTTTCGGTTTTGTGTAAATTTGGATAGCCATGCGAAAATGGCTTAAGTACACTTTGATCATAGCATTATAATCGTTTTGTATGTCGTCCGTCGAGAGGTATGGAAATGTTGGTAACGGTTAGTCATGGGAATGGTTATTCATAATCACTTTTGGTATATGTATGTAACACCCCGATCCCGAGACCATCACCGGTGTCGGACACGAGGGGTTAACAAGTCAAGTCCACATATTTTGCCCACCAATTTGACATTTCCAGTCGGGCTGGAAAACTGCGTCACTGTCGCCTTAAAAATCATATCTCGAGTTTCAAAACTCGGAAACTGGTTTCGTAAATTTTCCCTGAATTTAGACTCATATATCCATCCATGGATTTATTTCTAGAATTTTTGGTCGGGCCAGTTGGTACAGTTTATTAGTTAAAGTCACCCCTGTTACAGGGATCGACTGCTCTGACCTTCGCGCGTTACAACTTGAATATCTCTCTGTACAGGGCTTTAATACTGGTGCCGTTTATTTCTAATGAAACTAGACTCAAAATGGAATCTGCACATATAAGGCATGACTCCTAATTCTTTCTGGACAATTTATAGTAAATTTTTAAAGTTGCGACAGGGGACCCAGAAACCATTCTGGCCCTGTCTCACAATAGCTTTAATATCTCTTAACAAGTAACTCCTATGACCATTTCGTTTCTTCCATATGAAAATAGACTCATCAAGGTTCATTTACATAGCTGATTCACTATTTAATACCATTCCTACAAATTTTGGTGATTTTTCACATTCACGTTACTGCAGCTGGCAGCATCTGTTTTAAGGTAGGTCTTACCTATTTTGTAGTCTCCATGAACCAACTAGTCTTGCCATACATAGGTCCACATATGATCATTTTAACCATGCCAATGGCTGATCATGTGACCAACATTCCCATTTCCAATTCATAGTCACATCATGACACCATATATATATATACAAACCGCAAATAGTCTAAGTTCATTCTTCACTTTTACGAGCCGTTTTCGCATGGCCGTACACATATACATCACCACATTTTTAAACCAACAAGGGGTAGTCCTATACATGCCATTTCAAAGTTCAACCAAAATTTATACCAAAATAGAGGCGTTGATAGTGTGGATGACTTCGACTTTAATGATCCCGAATCCGATTGCTATCGAGCAAAATCTATAAGACAGAGAGCCAAAGCAACGGGGTAAGCATTTTTATGCTTAGTAAGTCTCAAGGAATAAAATCAGCTTTAATTAAAGCATTACATTCTCATAACCAAATACATCATTTCACTAATACACATTCACATAATCATACTTACTTCACCATCCCAACTCTTAGGTTCATACACAAATAACGGCTTCGTTAAGGCCGATAACTCGTTCCATCATAGGAGCGGATATGCATACGCTCTTACTCCTAGCGCGCAAAGCACACACCACACTTACCTTGTTATTGGGAAATTTCACAAGTGTATTAGCTGAAATTTTCCAGCAAGCTTATAATTTTCAAATCACATACCTTTGAGCTTAACCGGATATAGCTACTCGTTCAAACGCCTTGGGACATAGCCGGATATGGTAACCCGCACCAAGGCCTACGGACTTAACCCGGATATCACGATTGCACAAATGCCTTGGTCTTAGCCCGGATAGAATGACTCGCACGAATGCCTTGGTCTTAGCCCGGATATAGCCACTAGCACCATTGCCTTTGGTCTTAACCGGTTATAATTTCCAACATAATTGTCTTCGGGCTTAGCCGGATATCATTCAATTTCTCATGCACACATACATCAATAATCATTGGACATACATATTTCATTTTCGTTACTAAGGCTCAAACACAATTATAATCATTAGCATAATCGCCGCCGGGACTTAGCCGGGTATCATTGAATACTCATACACACATAAATCAATAATCAATACATCCATATTTCATTCCACATAATTCAATTAAGGTCACTTCTTGAGGACTTACCTCGGATGTTGTCGAACGGCTTTTACGGCTATTCGATCACTTTTTTCCTTCCCCTTGTCCAATTGTGGCCCTCTAAGCTCTTGAGCTAATTCAAACAAATTCAATTTATTAAAACCTCATTGTGCTAGCTTATGGCGAATATGACAAGGAGTTTAAATGGTCATATGGCCACCCTTTAGCTTGAATACACAATGGTCATGCACATTTTATACTACATCAAGCAATTCAATACAATTCATTCGAGCATCAAGGAAAAGCTAAGGCCTTCAATAGGCTACCCAAGGCCGAATATTCATGTCCATGTTGAGGCCAATTATGCACTTAATACCTCACAAAAACAGCATGCATTTTACTAGTTAATGCTTTGCATATTGTAGCTCAAAACTTATATTATAGCATCAAGCACTCATATGTGTGCTAGGCCGAATGTGCTTGCAATTTCACAATCATTCTTCAACATCTTCTTCTTTAAACAAACATATTCATCACTTAGTTCACAACCAAAACATCATGTGCAAACATATATATACATATATGAGCATGGCGAATTTCAAGGTGTCCATAGCCATCCAAAACACAAATTTTAACTAACATGCAAGAAGCATGAACCATGCTCATGAATGCATCATGGCGAATATGACAATCATGCCCTTTTCAACTTCAATCATGGTTAAACAAAAGAAAACTCAGAATCTTACTCATGAGTAGACAATCCATCATTGCATGCATCATCATCAAGCTTCACACTTAGCATGCAATGGCTTTATCACCATAACAACTTTGGCCAAATACCATTTCCATGGCATAACAAAGATTTGAGCCATGGCTAACATGCACATCAAGTTAGCAACCAAAACATGCATGAAACTCCTAACACAACCTTATACATACCTTAATCTTGATGCCAATTTAGCCAAATCACCTTCTAGATCTCTTCTAAACCAAGCATGAAGCAAAATCCTCTTTCTTCCTCCTTATGATTTTAGGCCAAAAGATGAGAAAGGATGAACACAACAAATTTTTTCTTCCTTCTTTCTCAACTCACGGCAAGGGGGATTACCACACTCACACACATTTTTTTTTCATTCTTTTCTTACCCATGCTTATTTGTTTATTATTTCTCCCTAATGCCCAACAAAACATGTTTCATGACATGTTTAGCCTATATCTCTTTGTCATGGCCGGCCATCACTTGTACAAAAGGGGAATTTGACATGCAAGTCCATTATTTTGCATGCATGCTTTAATTAGTCATCACACATTTCCCCATCATACTTTCAAAGTTCACTACTAGGTCCTTTCTAGTGAAATTCACCTTTATAACACTAAATCAATCATCAAAAAATGTCATACATGAATACACACATATTATAGGCATCGAAATAAATTTTAAATTATTTTTATGCCTCGGTTTTGTGGTCCCGAGACCACCTTCCGACTAGGATCAATTTTGGGCTGTCACAACTCTCCCCCACTTAAGAAATTTTCGTCCCCGAAAATCTTACCGGTAAATAGGTTTGGATATCGCTCTTTCATAGAGTTCTCGGTCTCCCAAGTAGCTTCTTCTATCCCGTGCTTGAGCCATAACACTTTTACTAGCGGAACCCGCTTGTTTCGCAACTCTTTCACTTCTCGTGATAGGATACGAATCGGTTCTTCCTCATAACTCATATTAGCTTGAATTTCGATTTCTGATGGACTAATCACGTGCGATGGATCGGATCTATAGCGTCGAAGCATCGAAACGTGAAAGACATCGTGAACCTTTTCGAGTTCAGGGGGCAAAATCAAACGATATGCCACTGGACCGACTCGCCGGATATCTCATATGGCCCAACGAACCTCGGGCTCAACTTGCCCTTACAAATTAATCGAGTATCTTTTTCCAAGGCGATACCTTGAGAAACACTTTGTCACCCACGATACTCGATATCCTTACGCTTCAGTCCGCGCACGACTTCGACGATCGGAGGCTATCTTCGACTTTCACGGATTACTTTCACTTTCGCTCAGCATCTCTAATCAAATCCACCCGAAAATCTTGCTTTCACCAAGCTCACCCAAATCAATGGTGTACGACATTTACGATCGCATAAGGCCTCGTAGGGTGCCATCTTAATACTTGATTGAAAGCTGTTGTTGTAAGCGAATTCAATCAACGGCAAATACCGCTCCCATGAACCACTAAACTCGAGGACGCAACATCTTAACATATCCTCAAGTATCTCGAATTATCCACTCGGATTGACCGTCGGTTTGGGGGTGAAAGGCGGTGCTAAATGCAACTTGGTACCCAAAACTTCTTGCAACTTTTTCCAAAATCGCGAGGTAAATCTCGGATCTCTATTCGACACGATGGAAATAGGCACCCGTGTAATCTCACAATCGAGAAACGCACGATTCGGCTAATTTGTCCATTGAAAATCCGTACGCACGGGACAAAGTGAGCAGACTTAGTCAATCGATCTACCACGACCCAAACCGCATCCTTCTTACTGCCGACAATGGCGGTCCGGATACAAAGTCCATTGTGACTCGATCCCATTTCCACTCGGGTATCGTGATTGGTCAAGTAATCTCAAGGCACCGATGTTCCGCTTTCACTTGTTGACATATTAAACATCTCAAACAAAGTCGGAGATGTCTCGCTTCATACCATGCCACCAAAACCGACGTTTAAAATCATTGTACATCTTCGTACTCCCGGGTGGATTGCCATTTGGCTACTGATGGGCTTCATTCGAATTATCGAAATGAGTTCAATTCTTTGGAACACACAGACGACTTTTGAACCTCCAACAATCGTCATCATCGATTTGAAATTCGAGTCCTTGTTCGAACACACTCGGCCCGCTTTTGCGCCAACTCGTCGTCGACTTTCTCGAGCTTCTCGAATTTGAGGTATCAATAGTGGTTTGGCTTTCAATTCAGCTACTAACACACTATCGGATCGAATGCACAAGTGCACGCTCATCGCTCGTAAAGCGAATAATGATTTACGACTCAAGGCATCCGCAGCCACATTCGCCTTTCCGGTGATAGTCAATGACCAGCTCATAATCCTTTAACAGTTCAAGCCAACGCCTTTGTCGCAGATTTAAGTCTCTTTGGGTCATCAAATATTTGAGACTTTTGTGATCCGAGTACACATGGCACCTTTCACCAAATAAGTAATGTCGTCAAATCTTTAAGGCGAACACGATGGCGCCAATTCGAGATCATGGGTCGGATAATTTTTTTCTCGTGTGGCTTCAATTGCCTCGACGATAGGCCACAACTCGACCTTCTTGCATCAATACGCAACCTAACCCAAGGAGGAGGCGTCACTATAGATGACAAACTCTTTGCCGATTCGGGTTGCACTAGAATTGGGGCTTCATCAAATAAGTCTTGATTGATCGAAACTTTTTGGCATTTCTCGTCCATTCGAACTTAACATCCTTTTGGAGTAGCTTTGTCATCGGCGTGGCTATCGTTGAGAAACCTTTACAAATCGTCGGTAATAACCTAAGCAAGCCCCAAAAAGCTCGAACCTCAAGAATATTTCTGAGGCTTCCAATTAAGTATGGCTGAAATTTTATTCGGTCGACTCGAATACCCGATGCGATACCACATGACCCAAGAAGCTAACCTCTCTTAACCGAACTCACCCTTGCTGAACTTAGCATATAATTGCTTATCCCGTAAAATTTGCAAAGACTAACCGCAGTGTTCAAGATGTTCGATCTCATTTCTTGAATAGACCAAGATGTCATCAATGAACACGACTACGAATCGATCCAAATATGGTCGAAGATCCGATTTATTAAATCCATAAATACCGTAGGGCATTAGTGAGCCCAAACGGCATCACTAGGAACTCATAGTGACCATATCTCATTTCAAGGCGGTCTTGGGTACGTCCGAATCTCGGATTCGCAATTGATAATAGCCCGATCTCAAATCTATTTTCGAGAACACCGAGGTCCCTTCAGTTGATCGAACAAGTCATCGATACGTGGTAACGGATATTTGTTCTTTATCGTCGCTTTATTAAGTCGACAATAGTCGATGCACGTACCGCATGGTTCCATCCTTCTTCTTCACGAACAACACCGGCGCACCCCAAGGCGAGAAACTCAAAGTAGCAAAACCTCTATCCACCAATTCTTGCAACCGAGCTTTCAACTCCTTTAATTCCGTTGGTGCCATACGACACGGAGCTATCGAAATTGGAGTGGTACCGGTACCAATTCGATGCCAAATTCTATTTCCGAACAGTGGTAAACCCGACAATTCTTGAGGAAAACATCCGGTATTTACAAACAACGGCAGAGATTCGGGTTTCCTTTCTGATTCCTTGTCATCGAGCACATACGCAAGGTACGCTTCGCACCCTTTTCTTACATATTTCCGGGCCAACATTGCTGATATTACAGCTGGCAACCCCTTTAAGTCCGTAGACTCGACCCGGATTATCTCGTTATTCGCGCACCTCAAATCGATAGTCTTGCTTTTGCAATTTACGACCGCATCGTGCATGGTCAACCCATCCAAACCAAGAATAACGTTGAATTCATCGAACGGCAAAAGCATCAAGTCCGCCGGGAAACAAGAACCTCGGAACACTAGGGGACTTTTCTTGCACACTTTGTTGACAAGCACGTAATGACCCAAGGGGTTTGACACCCGAATTACAAACTCAGTAGACTCAATAGGCAAAGTCTTACTGGATGCTAAGGTTTCACATATATAAGATTGAGTAGAACCAGGGTCAATCAAAGCAATCACATTAGTATTGAAAAGAGTGAAAGCACCGTAATGACATCCGGAGAGGCAAGATCCTCGCGTGCGATATGGCATAAGTCCTCGCAGGAGCACGAGCCTCAGATCCGATGGTAGCATCTCTAAATCCTCTCGACCGCCAATCGACATTGCCCATATTTCTAGGTGGCCTACCTCGGCGATGGTAGCACCCGGGTTTCCACTCTGACTCACATTCTGTTCAAGCATCCTCGGGCAATCCTTCATAAAGTGGTCGGCCGATCCACACTTATAGCAGGAGCGATCACGAAACCAACAGCTCCCCGAATGCCATTTGCCACAATGTTGACACTCCGCCCTCTCTCGGCGATCATTTCCACCATCGGCGATCAAGTGACTCGTGTGGTCACAGGGGTCGATCGCGTCCTCGTCTAGAAAAGCCCAAAGCGCCTCTAGACCGGTTCACATCATCTCGAAATCTCTTCGATGCCTGTTGAAGAGACTTTCCCGAGGACCTCTTTCGGAATTCTCCAGTTCCCACATCAGCTTTTTGTTTCTCCTTCCTAAGCTCTTGACTTTACAAGCTCGCTCAACAAGTACTACGAACTCTCAGATTTCGAGAATGCCAACGAACATCCTTATATCATCATTCAGCCCATCCTCAAGCGTTTACACATAATAGCTTCGGACGAAATGCATTCTCGCAGATCGGCTAAGCCTCACAAATTTTTGTTCATAGTCAGTAACCGACATAGAACCTTGCTTAAGATCAAGAAATTCCTTCGCTTTTGGTCGATGAATCTCGATCGATATACTTTTTTTCGAACTCGGTTTGAAAGAATTCCCAAGTCACTTGCTCTCTAGGCACCACGAAGTCGAGTACTCCACCAATAGTAGGCGGAATCACGTAGCAAGGAGATGGTACACTTTAAGCACTCATCGGTGTACAAGATAGCTCATCGAGCACCGGATAGTGTTGTCCAACCAAAATTCAGCTCGTTCGCATCATCATCATCCGTAGCTTTAAATTCAGTGGCCCCATGTTTTCGAATCCTATCGATTGGGGCTTACTTGACCTTATTTGGTCATTCACGGAGGTATTGTAGGTCTTGGGGTTGCATTTGTCGGGAATGGAGGTTGTGGAACAGCCGTGTTAGTTCGAATGTATTGGTTAAACCATTCGCTCATCACACTATAAAAGGCTTGCCTAGCCTCATCATTCGGATTGCTGGCCATAGGTTGAGAGTCCGCCAAGATCGTCCCTTGTGCGGAGCAGCGCCACACTCTCCCCATCATCAGCTATTGCTCGGTTGGGATCGGGATCCATTGCTATAAACAAACTCAAAGTCAAATTGTCAGAAATCACCACACTATCGATTCATCATTTAATGGCATGTATAGCTAGACCCCAAACACCTCACGGTAGTCCTAGAATCGACTAAACCGTGGCTCTGATACCAATAAAATTGTAACACCCCGATCCCGAGACCATCACCGGTGTCGGACACGAGGGGTTAACAAGTCAAGTCCACATATTTTGCCCACCAATTTGACATTTCCAGTCGGGCTGGAAAACTGCGTCACTGTCGCCTTAAAAATCATATCTCGAGTTTCAAAACTCGGAAACTGGTTTCGTAAATTTTCCCTGAATTTAGACTCATATATCCATCCATGGATTTATTTCTAGAATTTTGGTCGGGCCAGTTGGTACAGTTTATTAGTTAAAGTCACCCTGTTACAGGGATCGACTGCTCTGACCTTCGCGCGTTACAACTTGAATATCTCTCTGTACAGGGCTTTAATACTGGTGCCGTTTGTTTCTAATGAAACTAGACTCAAAATGGAATCTGCACATATAAGGCATGACTCCTAATTCTTTATGGAAAATTTATAGTAAATTTTTAAAGTTGCGACAGGGGACCCAGAAACCATTCTGGCCCTGTCTCACAATAGCTTTAATATCTCTTAACAAGTAACTCCTATGACCATTTCGTTTCTTCCATATGAAAATAGACTCATCAAGGTTCATTTACATAGCTGATTCACTATTTAATACCATTCCTACAAATTTTGGTGATTTTTCACATTCACGTTACTGCAGCTGGCAGCATCTGTTTTAAGGTAGGTCTTACCTATTTTGTAGTCTCCATGAACCAACTAGTCTTGCCATACATAGGTCCACATATGATCATTTTAACCATGCCAATGGCTGATCATGTGACCAACATTCCCATTTCCAATTCATAGTCACATCATGACACCATATATATATATACAAACCGCAAATAGTCTAAGTTCATTCTTCACTTTTACGAGCCGTTTTGCATGGCCGTATACATATACATCACCACATTTTAAACCAACAAGGGTAGTCCTATACATGCCATTTCAAAGTTCAACCAAAATTTATACCAAAATAGAGGCGTTGATAGTGTGGATGACTTCGACTTTAATGATCCCGAATCCGATTGCTATCGAGCAAAATCTATAAGACAGAGAGCCAAAGCAACGGGTAAGCATTTTTATGCTTAGTAAGTCTCAAGGAATAAAATCAGCTTTAATTAAAGCATTACATTCTCATAACCAAATACATCATTTCACTAATACACATTCACATAATCATACTTACTTCACCATCCCAACTCTTAGGTTCATACACAAATAACGGCTTCGTTAAGGCCGATAACTCGTTCCATCATAGGAGCGGATATGCATACGCTCTTACTCCTAGCGCAAAGCACACACCACACTTACCTTGTTATTGGGAAATTTCACAAGTGTATTAGCTGAAATTTTCCAGCAAGCTTATAATTTTCAAATCACATACCTTGAGCTTAACCGGATATAGCTACTCGTTCAAACGCCTTCGGGACATAGCCGGATATGGTAACCCGCACCAAGGCCTCACGGACTTAACCCAGATATCACGATTGCACAAATGCCTTGGTCTTCGCCGGATAGAATGACTCGCACGAATGCCTTCGGTCTTAGCCGGATATAGCCACTAGCACCATTGCCTTCGGTCTTAACCCGGTTATAATTTCCAGCATAATTGTCTTCGGGCTTAGCACGGATATCATTCAATTTCTCATGCACACATACATCAATAATCATTGGACATACATATTTCATTTTCGTTACTAAGGCTCAAACACAATTATAATCATTAGCATAATCGCCGGGACTTAGCCCGGTATCATTCAATACTCATACACACATAAATCAATAATCAATACATCCATATTTCATTCCACATAATTCAATTAAGGTCACTTCTTGAGGACTTACCTCGGATGTTGTCGAACGGCTTTTACGGCTATTCGATCACTTTTTCCTTCCCCTTGTCCAATTGTGGCCCTCTAAGCTCTTGAGCTAATTCAAACAAATTCAATTTATTAAAACCTCATTGTGCTAGCTTATGGCCGAATATGACAAGGAGTTTAAATGGTCATATGGCCACCCTTTAGCTTGAATACACAATGGTCATGCACATTTTATACTACATCAAGCAATTCAATACAATTCATTCGAGCATCAAGGAAAAGCTAAGGCCTTCAATAGGCTACCCAAGGCGAATATTCATGTCCATGTTGAGGCCAATTATGCACTTAATACCTCACAAAAACAGCATGCATTTTACTAGTTAATGCTTTGCATATTGTAGCTCAAAACTTATATTATAGCATCAAGCACTCATATGTGTGCTAGGCCGAATGTGCTTGCAATTTCACAATCATTCTTCAACATCTTCTTCTTTAAACAAACATATTCATCACTTAGTTCACAACCAAAACATCATGTGCAAACATATATATACATATATGAGCATGGCGAATTTCAAGGTGTCCATAGCCATCCAAAACACAAATTTTAACTAACATGCAAGAAGCATGAACCATGCTCATGAATGCATCATGGCGAATATGACAATCATGCCCTTTTCAACTTCAATCATGGTTAAACAAAAGAAAACTCAGAATCTTACTCATGAGTAGACAATCCATCATTGCATGCATCATCATCAAGCTTCACACTTAGCATGCAATGGCTTTATCACCATAACAACTTTGGCCAAATACCATTTCCATGGCATAACAAAGATTTGAGCCATGGCTAACATGCACATCAAGTTAGCAACCAAAACATGCATGAAACTCCTAACACAACCTCATACATACCTTAATCTTGATGCCAATTTAGCCAAATCACCTTCTAGATCTCTTCTAAACCAAGCATGAAGCAAAAATCCTCTTTCTTCCTCCTTATGATTTTAGGCCAAAAGATGAGAAAGGATGAACACAACAAATTTTTTCTTCCTTCTTTCTCAACTCACGGCAAGGGGGATTACCACACTCACACACATTTTTTTTCATTCTTTTCTTACCCATGCTTATTTGTTTATTATTTCTCCCTAATGCCCAACAAAACATGTTTCATGACATGTTTAGCCTATATCTCTTTGTCATGGCGGCCATCACTTGTACAAAGGGAATTTGACATGCAAGTCCATTATTTTGCATGCATGCTTTAATTAGTCATCACACATTTCCCATCATACTTTCAAAGTTCACTACTAGGTCCTTTCTAGTGAAATTCACCTTTATAACACTAAATCAATCATCAAAAATGTCATACATGAATACACACATATTATAGGCATCGAAATAAATTTTAAATTATTTTTATGCCTCGGTTTTGTGGTCCCGAGACCACCTTCCGACTAGGATCAATTTTGGGCTGTCACAATGTTATGATTTTCAAGTTGTGGAACTCAAGTTATGATTTTTAAGGTGACAGTGACGCAGTTAGCCAGTCGTCTGGAAAATTTTTAAATGGACTGTGAGAGTAAATGAATTAAGTCGGTTAGCACCTCGTGTTCGACTCCTGCAACGGTCTCGGGTACGGGGTGTTACACACATGGCTGTTCCCCAACCCATGTCCGTACTCATGTAACTTCTTGAGTCACATGGCCAAGCTACACACCCGTGTCCCGGGCCGTGTACTAGGTCGTGTAATAGCCTTACTTACATGCATTAAAACCTATAGGGGACACACGGCTGTGCCACATGGCTGTGTGTCACACATGCCCGTGTCTCAGGTCGTGTGGACATGAAATTGACCAAAATCAAGCCTTTTCCAACACCAAATTAAGAATGTACCTAGAAGCATTTTGTACCCATGACCAAAGCATAAAAACCTTACCAAAATATGTATGAAATGACCAATTCAAAAGACCAAATCCATTCAACCAATATGCCATACAAGGCACCTCAAATGCAAACATACAAACTTACTTAAACATATACATATTCTTGACCACATTTCTTTCATAATCATCTAGCTCATTTCCATCTTAAAGCATATCATAACTTTACCTATATCACTTCAACATAAACTTACCATTTGAGCCCTACCATTGTTGCATCATATGTACCAAATTGACATAATTCAACCATCATCAAAATGATACCAAAACAACCAACTCATACATACCAAAATCAACATCTAAGCATTCAACTAAACATTAAACACAAGTCCACCTATACATGCCATTATAACCTTGACCAAAACATCAAAAACTACCGATATAATCGCTAGATAGTGTGATAGATCTCTGACGAGCTTCCAAACCGATCGAGCTTCCAATTATCTATAAAATATAGGAAAGAAAACTACGTAAGCACAAAATGCTTAGTAAGTTCGTAAAATATGAACATAATTTACCATTTTAATGCATAACATTAAGATTAAGCATAATATAATCCAACCATAAGCTTAGCACAAGCCTAAGCATAATCCACAACACATGTTAGTGCATTAATACATAATTCACTTGAATTATCATAAGATAAGCTAAGTGTACATGAACATATTATTTTTGTATTCATCCTTTTCATGAACATAGATATACTTTCATTAAACATTTCCATTTCAATCCTTTTTATAGATTCATGAAATAGTTCATTTGAACACTTACCGTTTCTTTCCTTTTCATGTCCGTTGAACCGTTTAGAATAACATCGGATACACGGGAAAGCTCACACGAAGTGTGCTAAACATATAATCGTAACCTTTCCTTTTCCTTTACATCATTGCTCATACGAGCTATGGGTCGAAATATAAGCTACACGTGTAACATCTCGATTTAGGGTCTAGTCGAAATAGTGGTTTCGAGACCACAAATCTGATGTAAGAAAATTTATTTTTATTATATTTTTATGGTCTAAAATTTCACGGGATGATTTCGTGAAAATTTTATTCGAAAATTTTGACGTTTGGGCACTCAATTTGGTCAAAAGGACTAAATTTAAAAAGTGCAAAACTTGAGCTCTATATGCTAGAGGTGTCCAATTGTTATGAAATTATAAAATGGAGGTCCTTATATGGTAATTAGACCATTGGTTAATTTGTTGGACAAAAATGGACATGAAATAGGTGAAATAGAATATTTTTAAGTTAGGGGCATTTTAGTCATTTAGTAATTAAAATGAATTAAAAGCCAATTTTTGTCCATCTTCAAGCTATGGACGAAATTTGCATAGAGAAACCATGGATAGGGTTTTCTAAGCTTCCAAGCTCGATTTTAAGTCCGTTCTTGCCCCATTTTTAATGACTTTTACGTTTTTGAAATCCTCGTAATAAGATCTAACTATTTCTACCATTTATTTGAGCTAAGGTTGATGTTTAAAAATTTACCCATGTGCTACATGTGTGTATTTTGATGTTTAAGGGAGGAATATGAATGTTTTTTTGTGTGTTAAACGACTTTTACTAAGTAGTTTTCGGTGAAAACGCTAAAAAGGACTAATTTGTAAAAGTTATAAAATTTATCATAAAAGTGTGATTTAGTGGAAATTGTGAGCTTTTATAGTTATGAAAATGATTCATCTAGGCTTAAATTACAAAGAAACTGAATAAATTTCAAGCCTAAGGGCAAAAATGTAAATATGACAAAGTTTAAGGGCAAAAATGTAATTTTGCCATAATATGATTTTTGGGTCACAATGAATAATGTGACTAATTAGTCAGCTAAATGTGATATTATAGATCAAGGAAAACGAGATTCAGACTTAGATCGGGGAAAAACAAGTATTTGACAGTTAAGTTATTTTTTCACCATTTTTGGTATCGAGGTAAGTTCGTGCGATAATAATAATGTAATGTTATACTTGAATGTTAATGCTTGATATTACATAAATTGTAAGTACATGTGTAAATAATGTGAAGTACATGTGCAAATAATGTGACAACATAACATATTTTGATGTATTGATATTATGTGATAAATTTTTTATTTTCATTATGGATGTTATGCCTAATGGTGGTTATGAAAGTATGATTGATATTATGTTTGTTATCCATGACATCACGAGCAAGTGCGATTGAGATGTTATGTACATGTGAGGAAGAATCCCATTTGAACCTTAGAAATAGTTTAGGATACAAGTGACATGTCACTAAAAAAATTATATGATCTGAACTCATTGAGTTGGTTTGAGTTTATGATATATGTGACATCTGAGCTCATTGAGTTGATCTGAGTTCATGATGTACATGACACATGTAATTTGATTCCGTGTGCTGGTCTTGTGCATCTTACCGGTGGCTGGGTAGCCCTGAGAGTGTTGGATACCTAACAGCTTGTGTGAGCAGTTCGTGTAGTTACGCCCTGATCGACAGCTTGTGTGAGCAGGCCCTTGAGTAGCTCGATGAAGAGCATTACATGATATGAGGTAGTTTTGGTTACGTATGTATATGTGGAACTTATGTACAAGTTTTTCGCGTATCCAATAGTACTCTAAGTGTTCAACTGGTAGTTCAAAGAATGATTTGATGATAGTCCCAAAAGGGTATGTCAAAGACAAGAATGAATATGTGAAAAATGTTGAAAGGGTACAGGTACGTACGCTAAGCTTATGGTTATTGAAATTTTGAAATGTCGAGACCTCGGTGAGCTAAGATGTATGAATTATGATTATGAATTTTGTTTCAATATCATGCTAACTTACATTGTGTAATTGAATATGGAATCCATGAAATGGTGAGTTCATGATTAGTTGAAAATGAACTTATGATAGTTATAATTATATTGCACTAAAACAGTTTTGGACAGTAGCAGTACTTTGAAAATCCACCAAAAATTGTGGAAATCAAATTAGAGACTGAATAAAATATTAAATTAAATCTTATTTAGTCTAGTCTTACATAGAATAAACTTTGTAAGCAAAAGAATTTCATATTATAAGATATTTGAATTTTCGTAAGACAAGATCAGAATGACTTCGGATTCCCCTATTCTGACTTTGGAAAATCACTAAAAATTGTAAAAAAATAATTATGGGTTAGAATTTATATGACTAAATTTTTAATGAGTCTGTTTTCAAGAGAAATAGACAGGAACATCATCCAAATCCCGTATTAAGGTATAATTAATTTTTAGTAAAGAAATGTCAAAGCTATCAAACAGCAGAACAAAGGTAAATTTGAAGAATAAACGGTACTTATTGGTTGATCCTTAAATTCTAAAAATTTCATGGTAGAAATATATATGAGTATAGTTTCAAATTCTTTTAACAGATCTTAATTTAGAATTTTGTGTAGCTCAAGTTATAAATAATTGAGTAATCATGACTCGAGTGGACAGCTTGTCATGAATATAAGTAAAAAAAAAAGTGCAAATATGATTGTATTACCTTGAGATCATGTTGTGAGAATTGGTAGAAGCATGTTGATAAAATGGTTATTATTTTCATACAGACTTACTAAACTTTAAAGCTTACTCTCCTTCTTTTCCCATCTCTTATAGGTTAATTTAGCTAGCTCGGGTTGGAGATCGCCGGAGATGCTATCACACTATCAAGTTATCATGTTGGGTATAAGTGAATGCAAACCCCTTTAAATTTATGGCATGTATAAGGACTTGGTTATTTGCTGTATGAGTCATTATGAATTGGTTAAATGTATTGGATTGTGAAGCCTAAAGGTTGGATGTAATTTGTAGCCATGCAAATTGTAACACCCCTTATCCATGTTCGATGCCGGAACAGGGTACGAGGCATTACCGACTTAAACATACACATTCATGCAAAAATCAGGCCATAAAATATCTTTTAATTCAAAACCTTTCAAACACATGCATGTCGTCCCTTATTTGAGTCTACAAAGCCCAAAACATTCATCTGAATTGATTCGAGACTAAGCCGAGAACTTTGAAAAGTTTCAGGAAAACTTAGAAAATTTTCCCATGAAATAGGGTCACACGCCCGTGTGGACATAGGGACATGCCTGTCTGCCTTTGGCATGCCCATGTCCTTAGGCCGTGTAACTCTCTATTTATGACGTCAGCGTGCTATCAAACCACACGGCCGGGCCACACGCTCATGTCTCCAGGCCGTGTCCCTAACACGGTTGAGACACACAGTCGTGTCTCAGCCCGTGTGGCAAGCCTTCATGTTACCCGTAATCTCTTACAGCCTTATGCACATTAAATTGCAAATCATGGTATCATTTTAGTGATTAAGCACTCTTTATTAAGACATATTCTTAACATTAACATGTCCTCTTGCAAGTAATGCATCTACTCATGCAATACCAAGTCTAGATTCCTTATTTCACACTCATAAGACTTGTCATTTTAATGACCATATTTACCATTATACTATGGTTACCAACTTATCCATCAAGCACTTATGTTCAATTATTATCACGTTGTGTTTATAACGTGCAATTACTAAATGGCTATGACCACCTCAATTGGTCATAGAGCATACATCCAACACACATGTCATATTACTAACCATGCACAGCAAACAAACATAATCACATTATAAACATTAAACATGACATGAATAGCTAGGCTTACAAGCCATAATCGATATGAGCCACATCTCATGGCAATATACATATTACTCAATATAAGCCAACACATTTGGAAAAAGCAAAATAATACATGTCAATCAACTAGATCCCTATACATGCCACTCACTTGATGTAACACCCCACACCCGTGCCCCACGCCGGGTCGGAATATGAGGCATTACCTAACTTAAACTTATGTATATAGACACTTTCATAACACCAAAACATGGTCAAATTAAAACTTTTTTCAATTTTATTTATAACTCTTTAATAAAATCCTACTAAGCCCAAAACATCCATTGGAACCCATTCGAAAACAATTCGAGTCCTTTAAAGAACTCTAAAAATAACTCTTAACACAGGGGCACACGCTCATGTGATAAGGCAACACGCCCGTGTGACATATCAACATGGTCGTGCTATTGGCCCATGGGGCTCACATGGCCTAAGCAATACAGGGACATGCCCGTGTCCTATACCCATGTGGAATTAATTCTAAATGCACACCTACAGGGGTTTTCACAAGGCCTAGAACATGCCCGTGTCTCTAGCTCGTGTGCAAAAACTTGAACATTTTGTTTCTCACGTCAGCAATCCTTAAGGGGCACATGGCCAAGGCACACGCCCGTGTGCTAGGCTATGTCCTTCATACAGCTGAGACAGATGGCCATGTCTCTGCCCATGTGTTTACTACCATACATACTAACTTACAATTCTTACGTGCAGAGGACACGCGGCCATATCACACGCCCATGTGGTAAACCGTGTGTCACACATAACCTAGACACACGCTCGTGTGCCTACTTGTGTGGACAAAATAAGGCTCTTTACCAAGCCTTTTTGTCACCCTCTCTTATGAAGCCTGCACAAAAATCACTCTATACTAACATAAGGGCATATCTCATAGCCAAAATAACCACAATGGACAACATTTCATTCATGCAATTCACTCATCCATGAAAATATCATCTTCCATTTATAAATCAAAATGAGTATTGACCATCATCCATGGCCTTATACAAAATGAGTATCATATTCATCATATGAGCCAACACATTATGGCTAACTAACAAAACACTAAACAAAGACTCGAGTCCCTATACATGCCAGAAAACAAAACAAGGAAACTAGCTATACCAAGGTCTTGAGTGATAGTGTGATCGAAGCTTTTGATGTCACTGGATCCCCGATGCTAGCTTGGTGGCACTATAAGGAAAAGAAAAGAAAGGAAGGTAAGCGTGGGACATTAGTAAGTACATATATGCAAATGAAGTGTAATTATAAGAAAATCATATTCATCCAACGGTAGCTTGTCATGCTTAAAAGATAAAAATCACTTAACGTCTCTATCTTACTCTTCTTTTCATTCATGTATACTTAATACACATAGTTCTTTACTCAGGTCCTAACCATAAGTTCAGTATACATACCTCATCAAAGCATTCACCAACTAAATCTTTGGGTTACCCGGTGAACTCTCGAAATACATATGGATACGCGAGGAATTTGCGTCTAAATGCCATATAAGAAATCAGGGCTACCTCGTGCTGTGAATCGCTCCTATTTGAGCTACTCACGGGCCTTTTATCAAGTTAGGACTTGGACCCCATAGCTATCATGTAACGTATGCTCATTGAGCCACTCACGGGTCTGTACACAAAGTCAGTACCCAGACCCACATTACCTATAGCATTTATCTCATGAACTCAGACTCAACTCATGAGTACAGACCACATAATTTTCATAACATGTCCCTTTGTATCCTATGCTATGTCTAAGGTTCAACGGGGCTTCATATCTAATCGAATAGCATCACATTTGATCACATTGTAATTTACTCGCATAACATGTCAGTTAAACATTCATGGCAACAATTAAAATTTAGATACATAACAACAATAAGCTAATTACACATGTATATTATTAAAATATACCAAATTAGGCTTCAATAACACATTATTTACATATGTACTTACCTCGATACAAATGATGAAGGCGAGCTTAATCTTTGTAAACTTTGTTCTTACCCCGATCAAGACCCGAATCACGTTTCTCTTTGTTTAACTTAATAAAATTCATTTATTTCATCATCATATCGATTTAAAAGCCCAAAAGTTCATAATTGGGTAAATTGACTATTTTGTCCCTAGATTTTCACAAAATGACCATTTTACCCCTATGCTCGAAAATCAATTTTTATCGAATCTCTTCATATTATAAACCTAGATGTTCACTTTATATACTAGAAGCAATCCAAAATTTCCATTATTTCACACATTTATTATCTATTTTACAACTCATGCAAAATAGTCCCTATTAGGGTTTTCATGAGAAATCCCTTCACAAAAGTTGTTTATTACTCACCAAAGGATCATATTCTTCAAAAAAATTTAGAAAACAACCTAAATGCTCTCATGGAAAAACCCTAGACTTTCAACCATTTTGCAAAATAGTCCCCTCATTTAAAAGCTCTTACTTCAAGGGGTCCAAAAATGTAAAAATCATCAAGAAAAGTCATGAAATCCACTTACTTGTGAAGGCTTAAGGTATCTGAAACTTTCAAGCTTCAAAAACCCCTTTAATGGCCAATTTTTCAGTGGAAGAAGAAAGAGTGAAAAATATGAAACCTTTTGTTGTTTATTTTATTCAAACTAGTCAAAATTGAGGACCAAACACCACCTAATTTTGACTTTCCCATCAATTTGTCCCCTATGGCCGGCCAAACTAAGAATTAGGGGGTCTAATTACTCTTTAGGGCCCCCAAATTAGGTTATTTAGCTAATTGACACTCTTATCTAGCAAAATAGGACTTTTGCACTTTATGCGATTTAGTCATTTTTCACAATTAGGCAAGTAATCGTTAAAATTGATTCACCAAAATTTTCATGTACTTATCTAACCATGCTACAATACATAAAATAATATTTAAAATAATTTCCTCAACCTCATTTTAGTGGTTTTGAAATCACTATTCTGACTAGCCCCAAAATCAGGTGGTTACAATTCTCCCTCCTTTAGGGATTTTCATCCTCGAAAATCTTACCGGTAAAAAGGTTTGGGTATTGGCTTTTCATGATCTCTTTAGGCTCCCTTGTGGCCTCTTCAACCCTATATTTCTGTCATAACACTTTCATAAGGGGAACATTCTTATTTCTCAGTTGCTTAACCTCTCGAGCTAGGATCTTAACAGGTTCTTCACCATAACACATATCCGGATGAATCTCAACTTCTGTTAGCGCAATCACAAGAGAAGGGTCTGATCTATATCTACGTAGCATGGACACATGAAACAAGTCGTTAATCTTTTCCAATTCTGGTGGTAAGGCCAATCGATAGGCAACCGACCATACTCTTTCGGTAACCTCATAGGGTCCTATGAAATGAGGACACAACTTACCTCTTCTACCAAATCTAAGAACTTTTCTCCTTGGGGATACTTTCAAAAACACTCGACCGCCAACTTGAAATTCGATCTCTTTCTGTTTCAAATCCGCATAGGGTTTCTGCCTATTCGTGGCGGCCTTCAAACAGTCACGAATCACTTTAACTTTCTTTTCAGTCTCCTTAACTAAATCGACCCCGTAAATCTAACTTTCTCTGATATCGGTCTAATATAAGGGCATTCGACACTTTCGCCCATATAAATCCTCATAAGGGGTCATCTTCAAACTCGATTGATAGATATTATTGTAGGCGAATTCAACCAATGATAAATATCTTTCCCAACTACCATGAAATTTGAGAACACAACACCGCAACATGTCTTCTAAAATCTAAATCGATCTTTTTGACTGACCGTCGATTTGCAGGTGAAATGTCGTGCTGAAACTCAACTTTTTTCCTAATGCCTCTTGTAAGTTTTTCCAAAACCTCGAGGTTAATCTCAGGTCCCTAGCTGAAATAATTGACAAGGGCACCCCGTGTAGTCTCACAATTTTAGAAACGTACAAATCAATCAATCTCTCAAGGGAGTAGACGATACGCACTGGTATAAAATATGCCGACTTTGTTAGCCTATCCACAATAACCCAAACAACATCCTTTTTCTTCAGGGTTACCAGCGAACCCATCACGAAATCCACAGTAATCTGATCCCACTTCCACTCAGGGACCGTGGCAGGCTGAAGTAGACCCGTAGGTACTTGGTGTTCAGCCTTCACTTGCTGACACACAAGACACTTGGAAAAGAACTCTAAAATGTCTCTTTTCATTCCCAACCACCAATACATTTTCTTCAAATCGTTATACATTTTAGTACTCCCTGGGTGTACTGATAAACAACCATTGTGTGCCTCATCTAATATCTTCTGAATCAGTTCGATGTCCTTAGGAACACAAATCCTATCCAAAAATCTCAAGCAACCGTCGTAACTGATCCGAAAATCTGATTCAACATCTGATTCGCACAGGGTTTTCTTGGATAGTAATTCGCTATCACTCTTCTGAGCCACAAAAAATTTCTTGAAGAATCGTTGGTCTAGCTTTTAGCTCTACTAGGACTGAACCATCCTCTGACAAGGTCAATCGGGCATTCATTGCTCTCAAAGCAAACAATGATTTTCTACTTAATGCATCGGCAACCACATTTTCTTTTCCCGGATGGTAATCTATAATCAACTCATAATATTTTAATAGTTCCAACCATCTACGTTGCCTCAGATTTAAATCCTTTTGGGTCATCAAGTACTTAAGACTTTTATGATCGGAGTATACATGACATATCTCTTCGAACAAATAATGTTGCCAGATCTTCAGAGCAAATACTATGGCGACCAACTCTAGGTCGTGTGCCGGATAGTTCTTCTTGTAAGGTTTCAATTGTCTCGAGGCATAAGCTATAACTTTGTCCTCTTGTAGTACACATCTCAACCCATTCAAAAACACATCGCTATAAATCACGAACTCTTTTCCTGATTAGGTTTGTACTAGTACGGGAACCTCAGTCAACAGCATCTTCAACTTCTCGAAACTCTGCTAACACTTATCTTACCATTCAAACTTAACTCCTTTTTGAAGTAACCTTGTCATGGGAGTCGCAATCATAGAGAAGTCCTTTACAAATCGTCTGTAATAACCAGCCAACCCTAAAAAGCTTCTAACCTCAGTCACACTCTTTGGTGGCTTCCATTCAACAATAGTAGAAAGTCTGCTGAGATCGACCCTGATACCATCACACGAGACAATATGACCCAAAAAGCCAACTTCTCGAAGCCAAAACTCACTTTTACTAAATTTGGCATACAACTGATTGTCCCTCAGAGTTTCCAAAACGGTTCTCAAGTGTTCGGCATGTTCTACCCTATCTCTAGAGCATATCAGGATGTCATCGATGAATACAACTACAAAGTTATCTAGATATGCCAAAATACTCTATTCATTAAATCCACAAACATGACGGGAGCATTTTTTAAGCCGAAAGGCATGACGAGAAACTCATAGTGGCCATACCGAGTCCTAAAAGCGATTTTAGGCACATCTGCTTCTTTAACTCGTAGTTGATAGTAGCCAGATCTCAAGTCAGTCTTAGAAAACCATGCTGCTCCCTTCAGTTGGTCAAACAAGTCATCAATTCGCGGCAACGGGTATTTGTTCTTGATCGTCCTCTTATTTAACTGCTGGTAATCTATGCACAACCTCATAGATCTATCTTTCTTTTTCACAAATAACACCGGAGCAACCCACGGTGAAAAGCTTGGTCACACGAAACCCTTGTCGGTCAATTCTTGCAACTATGACTTTAGTTCTTTCAGCTCAGTCGGGGCCATCCGATACAGAGGAATCGAAATAGGTGTGGTCCCTAGCATTAGCTCTACACCAAATTTAACCTCTCTATTAGGGGGTAACCCATGCAATTCTTTCAGGAATACATCCACATATTCACTTACAACCAGCACTGACTCAACCTTCAACTCTAATTCCTTAGTATTCATTACAAAAGCTAAATAAGCTTCACATCATTTCCTCAAACATTTCTGGTCAAACATGGAGGGTATCACCGTAGGCAAGTTCCCTGGCTCACCTGATTCAACCCAAAGGGTCTCACCATTTTCACATTTTAATTTAATAACCTTTTGTCTACAATTTACTACAGCATCATGGAATGTCAACCAGTCCATACCCAATATGACATCAAACTCATCGAATGGTAACAGCATCAAATTGGCCAGAAAACAATAACCTTTAATTACAAAATGACATTTCTTACATACGTTATCAACTATCACATGTTTGCCTAATGGGTTTGACATTTTAATCATAAATCCCGTAGACTCAACAAGCATATTCGTGCTAGACACCAACTTTATGCACATATACGAATAAGTAGAACCATGGTCAATCAAAGCAATAACAGTATTATCATAGAGAGAAAATGTACCGGGGATCACATCAGGAGAGGTTGCATCTTCACGTGCACATATGGCATAGGTCCTAGCTGGAGCACTAGCTTCAGACCTTATGGTAGTGTCTCTTGTCACATTCTTGCTACCAGCTCCAACTCCATCATTCTTCTGAGGTCTTCCTTTAGAATTAGTGCCACTTGGCCTTATATTTTGAAATTTTTCTTTATCATTCATCTCAGGGCAATCCTTAATAAAGTGGTCTTGAGAACTACACTGAAAACAAGATACATCGTTCATTCTACACTTGGCGAAATGATTTCAACCATAATGTTGATATTCTAGTTTGGAAGATTTGACATTGCCCATGCTAGCCACTGATGTAACCCGAGACTTAAAATCTAAATCTTGTTTCTTATGATATCAGTACGAATGTCCAGCTGATGCATGAGAACGAGCGTAGGTGTCTCTAGATTTCTTGGACTGTGATGGAAATGTCCTGCTCGCATGTCTCTTCCTTACATCTCTAGTTCCCACTTCGATTTTCTTCTTTTCCTTGATTATTTCCTCGACTTTACAGGCCTGATCAATGAGTACTATGAACTCTTTTAACTCAAGGACACCCACTAACAGTCTAATTTCCTCATTAAGTCCATCTTCAAACCTTCTACACATCTTGGCCTCGGAGAATACACACTCCCGAGCGTATTTACTAAGTTAGACAAACTCTCTTTCATATACAGTGACTATCATACGGCCTTGTTTCAAGTCAAGGAATTCCTTACGCTTTTGATCCATAAATCTTTCATTGATGTATTTCTTCCAGAATTCCTCTTGGAAGAATTCCCATGTGACCCTTTCCTGACGCACCACCAAAACTAACGTCTTCCACCAGTAGTATGTAGAGTCCCTCAATAAGGATATGGCACACTTTAAGCATTCTTTGGAAGTGTAAGATAATTCATCAAATACTCTGATGGTATTCTCAAGCCAGAATTCTACCCTTTTAGGGTCATCATCTTTATTAGCACGGAACTCATCGGCTCCATGCTTCCGGATCTTATCCACTAGAGGTGTATTCTGCCTCTCAAGGTCCATACCCTGGTGTACTACGAGGACAAGTTGAGGGATAGGTCGGGGTAGAGGGGGTTGAGCATTCGGGTTCGCTCGGACAAACTCCGTGTACCACTCATTCATCATGTGGAGAAAGGCCTTTCGAGCCCCTTCTCCTCCTCATTGACTAACTGTGGGAGGTAGATTATCGGATGCCATCACCCCCCATTACTTTCTACGTCATCTGCCATAGTTCGATCAGGATCCATTACTATATGAAAACACAATTTAAAAGATCAGGAGTTGTCACATTATCCCAATTTATTTATGGCATGTATAGCTAAACTTGTACACATGCTACATTAGCTCGAGAATCGACTAAACTATAGCTCTGATGCCACTAAATGTAACACCCCACACCCGTGCCCCACGCCGGGTTGGAATATGAGGCATTACCTAACTTAAACTTATGCGTATGACACTTTCATAACACCAAAACATGGTCAAATTAAAACTTTTTTCAATTTTATTTATAACTCATTAATAAAAGCCTACTCAGCCCAAAACAACCATTGGAACCTATTCGGAAACAATCCAAGTCCTTTAAAGAACTCTAAAAATAACTCTTAAAACAGGGGCACACGCCCATGTGATAGGGCAACACACCCATGTGACTTATCAACATGGTCGTGTTATTGGCCCATGGGGCTCACATGGCCTAAGCAATATAGGGACACGCCCGTGTCCTATACCCATGTGGAATTAATTCTAAATGTACACCTATAGGGGTTTTCACAAGGCCTAGAACACGCCCGTGTCTCTAGCCTGTGTCCTTCACACGCCATGACACACCCGTGTCCTAGCTCGTGTGCAAAAACTTGAACATTCTATTTCTGATGTCAGCAATGCTTAAGGGACACATGGGAAAGGCACACGCCCATGTGCTAGGCTGTGTCCTTCACACAGCTGAGATAGATGGCCGTGTCTCTGCCTATGTGTTTAATACCATACATGTTGACTTACAATTCTTATGTGTAGGGGACACACGGCCATATCACACGCCCATGTGGTAAATCGTGTGTCACACACGAGCTAGACACACGCCCGTGTACCTACCCATGTGGACAAAATAAGGCTATTTACCAAGTATTTTTGTCACCGTCTCTTATGAAGCCTGCAAAAAAATCACTCTATACTAACACAAGGGCATATCTCATAGCCAAAATAACCATAATAGACAACATTTCATTCATGCAATTCACTCATCCATGAAAATATCATCTTCCATTTATAAATCAAAATGAGTATTGACCATCATCCATGGCCTTCTACAAAATGAGTATCCTATTCATCATATGAGCCAACACATTATGCCTAACTAACAAAACACTAAACAAAGACTCGAGTCCCTATACATGCCAGAAAACAAAACAAGGAAACTAACTATACCAAGGTCTTGAGTGATAGTGTGATCGAAGCTTTTGATGTCACTGGATCCCCGATGCTAGCTTGGTGGCACTATAAGGAAAGAAAAGAAATGAGGGTAAGCGTGGGAGATTAGTAAGTACATATATGCAAATGAAGTATAATTATAAGAAAATCATATTCATCCAACGGTAGCTTGTCATGCTTAAAAGATAAAAATCACTTAACGTCTCTATCTTACTCTTCTTTTCACTCATGTATACTTAATACACCTAGTTCTTTACTCAGGTCCTAACCATGAGTTCCATATACACACCTCATCGAAGCATTCACCAACTAAATCTTTGGGTTACCCGTTGAACTCTTGAAATACATATGGATACGCGAAGAATTTGTGTCTAAATGCCATATAAGAAATTAGGGCTACCTCGTGCTATAAAACGCTCCCATTTGAGCTACTCACGGGCCTTTTTATGAAGTCAAGACCGGACCCCATAGCTATCATGTAACGTATGCTCATTGACCACTCATGGGTCTGTACACAAAGTCAGTACCCAGACCCACGTTACCTATAGCATTTATCTCATGAACTCAGACTCAACTCATGAGTACAGACCACATAATTTTCATAACATGTCCCTTTGTATCCTATGCTCTGTCTAAGTTTCAACGGGGCTTCATATCTAATCGAATAGCATCACATTTGCTCACATTGTAATTTACTCGCATAACATGTCATTTAAACATTCATGGCAACAATTAAAATTTAGATACATCACAATAATAAGCTAATTACACATGTATATTATTAAAATATACCAAATTAGGCTTCAATAACACATTATTTACATCTGTACTTACCTCGATACAAATGATGAAGACGAGCTTAATCTTCGTAAACTTTGTTCTTACCCCGATCAAGACCCGGATCACGTTTCTCTTTATCTAACTTAATAAAATTCATTTATTTCATCATCATATCCATTTAAATGCCCAAAAGTTTATAATTGGGCAAATTAACTATTTTGTCCCTAGACTTTCACAAAATGACCATTTTACCCCTATGCTCGAAAATCGATTTTTATCGAATCTCTTCATATTATAAACCTATTTGATCACTTTATATACTAGAAGAAATCCAAAATTTCCATTATTTCTCACATTTATTATCTATTTTACAACTCATGCAAAATAGTCCCTATTAGGGTTTTCATGAAAAATCCCTTCACAAAAGTTGTTTATTACTCACCAAAGGATCATATTCTTCAAAAAAAATTTAGAAAAAGGACCTAAATGCTCTCATGGAAAAACCCTAGACTTTCAACCATTTTGCAAAATAGTCCCCTCATTTAAAAGCTCTTACTTTAAGGGGTCCAAAAATGTAAAAATCATTAAGAAAAGTCATGAAAACCACTAACTTGTGAAGGCTTAAGGTATCTGAAACTTTCAAGCTTCAAAAACCCCTCTAATGGCCAATTTTTCAGAGGAAGAAGAAAGAGTGAAAAATATGAAACCTTTTGTTGTTTATTTTATTCAAACTAGTCAAAATTGGGGACCAAACACCACCTAATTTTGACTTTCCCATTAATTTGTCCCCTATGGCCGGCCAAACTAAGAATTAGGGGTTCTAATTTCTCTTTAGGGCCCCCAAATTGGGTTATTTAGCTAATTGACACTCTTATCTAGCAAAATAGGACTTTTGCACTGTAACACCCCTATCCCGTATCCGTCGCCGGAATAGGTAAAGGGGCATTACCGGACTTGAAACTCATATCCGAACAGTAAAAATTTTGAATATATATTTTTTTTTATAAAGGACGTTCCTTTAGGTAAATACTAAAGACAGTCAGGGATACGATTTAACTTCTATAAGTACACATTCAAAAGATGCCATTTTCGCATGGCTTATATACATTAACCAAAATATTCTTCGGCCACTGGTCTATTCTTTACATGCCATAAAATAATTCAAAACTAACAGTAACAAGCAGTGGATAGTGATAGTGTGACTAGTTGCTGACGATCCCCGAGCCTGTATCTTCCAAATGAGATCTATAAAACAGAGGAAACAAAGTAAACGGAGTAAGCATTACAATGCTTAGTAAGTTTTAAGCAATGTCAACAGATAACAATCAAATTATAACATAGTTGTTCGTATTTTTATTTCACTCTTCCTTCGGGCATTCCATCCCTTTACCGAATATGCACATCTCATCATATATAATAGGCAGATAAATTCTCACTTGATAGTGATCTCCTATAAACATAGGTACATTACATATTTTCACCTAACTTTCCACATTGACCAAACGCACAATAATCATAGAACAGAGTTATTGCTTTACTCACATATGCATCACATAACGACCTTGTGATTTAGTCCAAATCAAGCTTCAATATAATCTCAAAATACATACCTGGCCAACTTAACGCATTGAACATATTTATTACCAATTGTTACTGTGAAGTCGTATAATCTTATGCTTTACTCGAATCTTCAGCGAAACCTTTAGCTCGAACAGTCCCCACACGTAGTTATTGGGTCTTACCCGGACATAATCTCCACACGTAGTCATCGGGTCTTACCCGGAATATATTTCCAAGTTTCATGTACATTTAATCACATGTTACAACATTCACATCGACTGTCATATTTGTAATTCATTTGCCTCATCAAATATCTAATAATACACACCTTTCGCATTTGGTCATTCGGCCACAATATACACACATCTCCTATATATTTCACACTAGCCATTCGGCTTTACCACATATACATATCTCATACATATTTCACACTAGACATTCGGCTTTACCACATATACATATCTCATTCATATTTCGCACTAGCCATTTGGCTTTACCACATATACATATCTCATACATATTTCACACTAGCCATTCGGCTTTACCACATATACATATCTCATATATATATTTCACACTAGCCATTCGGCTTTACCACAGATACATATCTCATACACATTTCACGTTAGCCATTCGGCTTTACCACATATACATATCTCATTCAGATTTCACACTAGCCATTCGGCTTTACCACATATACATATCTCATACATATTTCACATTAGCCATTCGACTTTACCACATATACATATCTCATTCATATTTCGCACTAGCCATTCGGCTTTACCACATATACATATCTCATATATATATTTCACATTAGCCATTCGGCTTTACCACATATACATATCTCATACACATTTCACAGAAGCCATTCGGCTTTACCACATATACATATCTCATATATATATTTCACATTAGCCATTCGGCTTTACCACATATACATATCTCATACACATTTCACATTAGCCATTCGGCTTTACCACATATACATATCTCATATATATATTTCACATTAGCCATTCGGCTTTACCACATATACATATCTCATACATATTTCACATTAGCCATTCGGCTTTATCACATATACATATTTCATACATATTTCACATTAGCCATTCAGCTTTACCACATATACATATATATTTATCTTGTACATCAATTTCAGCAATAGCTTATAAGCAACTCAAATAGCTTCACCAATGTTTACAATAACTTCACATATTCACTACAAGCTATTTTCCTGAGCAATAGTCACTAAATTATTTATAACTGGAGCTACAAAACTCAAAATCAATTGCTGTTAATTTTACCTGAATATAGACTCATATATCTTCAATACATAAAATTTTCATAATTTTAGGTTTGGCCAATCAATACCAGATTTTTCTTAAAGTTTCCCCTGTTTCACTATTTAATCATAGTTTGTTCAAGCACTCATACAACAAGATTCATCCAATTTAACAATAAACAAAAACTTTATTCCTCCATAGCTACAATGGGCGAAAGATCTAGACATCTCAATACTGAAATTTCTAACATGGGTTGCCTAAAGAATTTGGTAGGGAGTTCAAATTTATCTAACATTTCAAGTAACTTAACACATCCATATAGCTAACATGCTAGTAGTATCAAGGCATCAACTAAAATTTTGAAGCCTCTTAGCCGAATCCTAACTCTCCAACAACTCCAATTTCATCCATGAGATAAATAGAAGTAGGCTAACCCTCCAAAGGATGTGTAAACCTCCAAAAGCAACATTGAACATACCTTAATCTCAAGAACCACCTTGGCCGAACTTCCCCTCTTCTTCTTCCTTCAATTCACGGCAATGAAGGAGCAACCTAGCTAATTTTTTGTTTCTCCCCTACTAACCACTATTATTTTATTACCCATGTTCTTTATTTTATTAATTTTAACATAAAACACTAACATAAAATGTTTATAATACATTTTAACCCATAGCATGGCCGGCCACTACCTAAAGTTTTGGGTAATTTGACATGCAAGGACAAGTATTTTCTAACATGCATCAATAGGCCACTTTAACATTTGCCTAGCACATTTCTAAATTTTCTCACACAAGTCCTATTTAATAAAATTCACTTACAATTAACAAAATTCAAACATGAAATTCTCACACATGCATATATATATATAATAAGCATCAAATATGACGGTTAATTATTTTTATGACTCGGTTTTGTGGTCCCGAAACCACTTTCCGACTAGGGTCACATTAGGGGTGTCACAACTCTTCCCCCCTTTAGGGATTTTCGTCCTCGAAAATTTCTACCGATGCCTAGTTTAGGATAACGTCCTCTTATTGAATTATATCCATATAAATATTAGCTCATCGATAGCAATTGTAATTCATTACTGATTTCGCATCGATCTATAAAATCATTTTCTTATCTTAAAACAAATACATAAACATTTCTACAAGTATGCACATATATCTCATTTTCTTGATTTCATAAGCAATAATCACTTAATTTAATTTACAAATGCATTTCAAACACATATTAACATGTATAATTCACATCATCAACCCACATTTTCATTCATGTATAAGCTGTAACCTAACCGAAAGTACACATATATTCAAACATCCCAATAAATATCCTTTATAACTCCATCATATCTCGCTATTCAACTTAACCTATTTCCAATAGAAAATCAACTTCCACATACCTGAACATTGAATTCATTTAGCTCATTCAATCACCGTTAACGATACCCGTATACAATCGATTTGGCATAAAGCCTCATATATTATACCGGCATGGGATTTATTTTAGCACACAACCCATATATCCAAAATTATCAGCATTCATCAAAAATTCTTACCAACTTTCAAATGTCGAAACTTAGTCAAAATAATTTCTTGAACATGATTAACAAAATAGTGTTTAGTCACAATAGCACATCTAATTGCATATACCGAGAATCTCGTATTTATAATGTATATATATATCACATACCTTGTCAATTTAATGTCTCAAACTTATTTCATTACCAATTTGGCTCAATGTTGTATAATCTCTGACTCTAATTAGTTCACCAGTGTTTAGTCCGTTTAACGAATTTTCTCTTTAGGTCTTACTTGCTATTACAAATCAATGCCATCGTCTCACACGAGGTCATACATGAAACACACTTCGCACACGCAGCGATCCATCGACCGATTTCGCACACATAGCACTCGATTAAAGAACTCGCACATAGTGCCTCATTACCATTCTCGCACACATAGTGCTCGATTGAAGAACTTGCACACACAGTGCCTCAACTACTGATCTAGCACACATAGTGCTCGGTTGAAGAACTTGCACACATAGTGCCTCATAATTCCAGCACGAATGCCTTCGAGGTTTAACCCAGATATATCACTAGCACGAATGCTCTTGGGACTTAGCCCGGATATAACTCCAAAGACGAATGCTCTCGGGACTTAGCCGGACATAACACCAAAGACGAATGCTCTTCGGGACTTAGCCGAATATAACTCCAAAGACGAATGCTCTTGGGACTTAGCCGGACATAACACCAAAGACGAATGCTCTTGGGACTTAGCCGGACATAACACCAAAGACGAATGCTCTTGGGACTTAGCCCGCTATATAACTCTCAATTCTCATGTACATATACATATATAACAATACACATTAGTATATCATTTACATTACTTGAATACAAACACAACATGCTTATCGACCATTCAACTTTCGGGCCCATAGCCACATACAAAGATCACATTTATAGTCGTAACACTCTTTCAAAATTGCATCACTTATACCCTTATAATTCAATCCATATCAAAATTCAAATACGAGTACATGATACGTGCACTGATCAACTTAATAATTTAAGCATATCCAAGTGAAGTTATATCGCAAATTCTCATAGTCAAGCTTGCTACATTTCGATCGGATCAAAATTCATTACAATACAACAAACACATTTTAATAGTCAAAAATCATCACACTATCACTTTATCACTTTATGGCATGTATAAATAGACTCACGCGTGCTACGTTAGTCCTAGAATCAACTAAACCGTAGCTCTGATACCAATAAAATGTAACACCCCTATCCCGTATCCGTCGCCGGAATAGGTAAAGGGGCATTACCGGACTTGAAACTCATATCCGAACAGTAAAAATTTTGAATATATTTTTTTTATAAAGAACGTTCCTTTAGGTAAATACTAAAGACAGTCAGGGATACGATTTAACTTCTATAAGTACACATTCAAAAGATGCCATTTTCGCATGGCTTATATACATTAACCAAAATATTCTTTGGCCACTGGTCTATTCTTTACATGCCATAAAATAATTCAAAACATAACAGTAACAAGCAGTGGATAGTGATAGTGTGACTAGTTGCTGACGATCCCCGAGCCTGTAGCTTCCAAATGAGATCTATAAAACAGAGGAAACAAAGTAAACGGAGTAAGCATTACAATGCTTAGTAAGTTTTAAGCAATGTCAACATATAACAATCAAATTATAACATAGTTGTTCGTATTTTTATTTCACTCTTCCTTCGGGCATACCATCCCTTTACCGAATATGCACATCTCATCTTATATAATAGGCAGATAAATTCTCACTTGATAGTGATCTCCTATAAACATAGGTACATTACATATTTTCACCTAACTTTCCACATTGACCAAACGCACAATAATCATAAAACAGTCTTATTGCTTTACTCACATATGCATCACATAGCGACCTTGTGATTTAGTCCAAATCAAGCTTAAATATAATCTCAAAATACATACCTGGCCAACTTAAGGCATTGAACGTATTTATTACCAATTGTTACTGTGAAGTCGTATAATCTTATGCTTTACTCGAATCTTCAGCGAAACCTTTAGCTCGAATAGTCCTCACACGTAGTTATTGGGTCTTACCCGGACAAAATCTCCACACGTAGTCATCGGGTCTTACCCGGACATAATCTCCACACATAGTCATCGGGTCTTACCCGGAATATATTTCCAAGTTTCATGTACATTTAATCACATGTTACAACATTCATATCGACTGTCATATTTGTAATTCATTTGCCTCATCAAATATCTAATAATACACACCTTTCGCATTTGGTCATTCGGCCACAATATACACACATCTCCTATATATTTCACACTAGCCATTCGGCTTTACCACATATACATATCTCATACATATTTCACACTAGCCATTCGGCTTTACCACATATACATATCTCACTCATATTTCACACTAGCCATTCGGCTTTACCACATATACATATTCATACATATTTCACACTAGCCATTCGGCTTTACCACAAATACATATCTCATATATATATTTCACACTAGCCATTCGGCTTTACCACATATACATATCTCATCCACATTTCACATTAGCCATTCGGCTTTACCACATATACATATCTCATTCAAATTTCACACTAGCCATTCGGCTTTACCACATATACATATCTCATACATATTTCACATTAGCCATTCGACTTTACCACATATACATATCTCATTCATATTTCGCACTAGCCATTCTACTTTACCACATATACATATCTCATATATATATTTCACATTAGCCATTCGGCTTTACCACATATACATATCTCATACACATTTCACATTAGCCATTCGGCTTTACCACATATACATATCTCATATATATATTTCACATTAGCCATTCTACTTTACCACATATACATATCTCATACATATTTCACATTAGCCATTCGGCTTTATCACATATACATATTTCATACATATTTCACATTAGCCATTCAGCTTTACCACATATACATATATATTTATCTTGTACATCAATTTCAGCAATAGCTTATAAGCAACTCAAATAGTTTCACCAATGTTTACAATAACTTCACATATTCACTACAAGCTATTTTCCTGAGCAATAGTCACTAAATTATTTATAACTGGAGCTACAAAACTCAAAATCAATTGCTGTTAATTTTCCCTGAATATAGACTCATATATCATCAATACATAAAATTTTCAGAATTTTAGGTTTGGCTAAATCAATACCAGAGTTTTCTTAAATTTCCCCTGTTTCACTGTTTGACTAATCTGACCACTCTTCACTACAAATCAAATTTCTCATTGTACAGAATTCAAAATATGTTCTATTTGATTTTATTTGAAACTAGACTCATTAAGGAGTCTAAGTATATAAATTTTATCTTATAACCATTTTTGTACAAATTATAATGATTTTCTAAATACAGAACAGGAGATTTCGGAGTCATTCTGACACTGTCTCACACAACTTTAAATATCTCTTCATAGGAAATTTCTTTGCTTACACGGCCTCTTTTATAAGAAACTAGACTAATTAAGCTTTGATTACATATTTTATTCAGCCTATAATTCCACACCAACAGTTTATAGTGATTTTTTGAATTCACGTTACTGCTGCTATCCTAAGCAAATTATTACAATTTGCTCTTAAATTTCCAAGTCCAAACACTTATGAACTTACCATTTGAGTTTAAGACATATCATGGCCACATCATATCTTATTAAATCAACTCATTATGTCCTATTATGATTGAATTTACTCAACGTTTGATCACTTAAAACTTACCTCGGAAGTTGCCGAACGATTACGACGGCTCTTCGATCACTTTTTCCTTTCCCTTATCCAACTTTGATCCTCTAGGCTCTTGAGCTAAATCAAACAAATTTACTTCTCAATCAAACACATACATACGGCAACCATTTACATTTCAAAAACCAATTCATTCAGATCATTTGTCCATATATTAGCTTTTAGCATATTTGGTCATTAGAGTGACCTATTTAACTTTCAAGCATTCATTTCTAATTTTAATTAAACAATGCCGAATGCCATTAACTACTAATGCCACACACACACATATGCATAAAATTCATCCATACATAACCTATAGCTCATTCGGTCATTCATCTCTCAAACCTATCAAAGCTTCATGTCAAACTTCCCCGGCGAATACACATATAAGCACATAATGCACATTTAGCATTTTTATTTACTTCATGATACATTCGCCTTGGCAAAATTTCATTAAAATCCCTATTAGCCACTTCATCAATCAATTATATCATCTACTTAATATTTCATAACTTATCATGCTAGCTGAATATTATTTATTCAAGTTCATCATCTTCATATTCGGCATTAGCATCAAATATAATAGCCCATTTCTTCCCACTTTGAATCTATGCATCCATTTAATCATAGTTTGTTCAAGCACTCATACAACAAGATTCATCCAATTTAACAAGAAACAAAAACTTTATTCCTCCATAGCTACAATGGGCGAAAGATCTAGACATCTCAATACCGAAATTTCTAACATGGGTTGCCTAAAGAATTTGGTAGGGAGTTCAAATTTATCTAACATTTCAAGTAACTTAACACATCCATATAGCTAACATGCTAGTAGTATGAAGGCATCAACTAAAATTTTGAAGCCTTTTAGCCGAATCCTAACTCTCCAACAACTCCAATTTCATCCATGAGATAAATAGAAGTAGGCTAACCCTCCAAAGGATGTGTAAACCTCCAAAAGCAGCATTGAACATACCTTAATCTCAAGAACCACCTTGGCTGAACTTCCCCTCTTCTTCTTCCTTCAATTCACGACAATGGAGGAGCAACCTAGCTAATTTTTTGTTTCTCCCCTACTAACCACTATTATTTTATTACCCATGTTCTTTATTTTATTAATTCTAACATAAAACACTAACATAAAATGTTTATAATACATTTTAACCCATAGCATGGCCGGCCACTACCTAAAGTTTTGGGTAATTTGACATGCAAGGACAAGCATTTTCTAACATGCATCAATAGGCCACTTTAACATTTGCCTAGCACATTTCTAAATTTTCTCACACAAGTCCTATTTAATAAAATTCACTTACAATTAACAAAATTCAAACATGAAATTTTCAAACATGCATATATATATATATAATAAGCATCAAATATGACGGTTAATTATTTTTATGACTCGGTTTTGTGGTCCCGAAACCACTTTCCGACTAGGGTCACATTAGGGGTGTCACATGCACTTTATGCGATTTAGTCATTTTTCACAATTAGGCAAGCAATCGTTAAAATTAATTCACCAAAATTTTCATGTACTTATCTAAGCATGCTACAATACATAAAATAATATTTAAAATAATTTCCTCGACCTCGGTTTAGTGGTTTTGAAGTCACTATTCCGACTAGCCCCAAAATCAGGTTGTTACAATTCTCCCCCCTTTAGGGAGTTTCGTCCTCGAAAATCTTACCGGTAAAAAGGTTTGGGTATTGTCTTTTCATGATTTCTTTAGGCTCCCATGTGGCCTCTTCAACCCCATGTTTCTGTCATAACACTTTCACAAGGGGAACATTCTTATTTCTTAGTTGCTTAACCTCTCGAGCTAGGATCTTAGTAGGTTCCTCACCATAAGACATATCCGGATGAATCTCAACTTCTGTTGGCGCAATCACATGCGAAGGGTCTAATCTATATCTATGTAGCATGAACACATGAAACACATCGTGAATATTTTCCAATTTCGGTGGTAAGGCCAATCGATAGGCAACCGACCTTACTCTTTCGGTAACCTCATAGGGTCCTGTGAAACGAGGACACAACTTGCCTCTTCTACCAAATCTGAGAACTTTTCTCCATTGGGATACTTTCAAAAACACTCGACCACCAACTTGAAATTCGATCTCTTTCTGTTTCAAATCCGCATAGGGTTTCTGCCTATCCGTGGCGGCCTTCAAACAGTCACGAATCACTTTAACTTTCTCTTCGGTCTCCTTGACTAAATCGACCCTGTGAATCTAACTTTCTCTGAGCTCGGTCCAATATAAGGGCGTTCGACACTTTCACCCATATAAAGCCTCATAAGGCGTCATCTTCAAACTCGATTGATAGCTATTATTGTAGGTGAATTTAACCAATGATAAATACCTTTCCCAACTACCATGAAATTCGGAAACACAATACCGCAACATGTCTTCTAAAATCTAAATCGATCTTTCCGACTGACCGTCAATTTGCAGGTGAAATGTTGTGCTGAAACTCAACTTTGTTCCCAATGCCTCTTGTAACTTTTTCCAAAACCTCGAGGTAAATCTCGGGTACCTATCTAAAATAATCGACAAGGGCACCCCGTGTAGTCTCACAGTTTTAGAAACGTACAAGTTAGTCAATCTCTCAAGGGAGTAGTCGGTACGCACTGGTATAAAATATGCCGACTTTGTTAGCCTATCCACAATAACCCAAACAACATCCTTTTTCTTCGGGGTTACCAGCAAACCTGTCACGAAATCCATAGTAATCCGATCCCACTTCCACTCAGGGACCGTGATAGGTTGAAGTAGACTCGAAGGTACTTGGTGTTTAGCCTTCACTTGCTGACACACAAGACACTTGGAAAGGAACTCTGAAATGTCTCTTTTCATTCTCGGCCACCAATACATTTTCTTCAAATCGTTATACATTTTTGTACTCCCGGGGTGTACTGATAAACAACCACTATGTGCCTCACCTAATATCTTCCAAATCAATTTGATGTCTTTAGGAAAACAAATCCTATCCCAGAATCTCAAGCAACCGTTGGAATCGATCCGAAAATCTGATTCAACATCTGATTCGCAAGGGTTGTCTTGGATAGTAATTCGCTATCACTCTTCTAAGCCTCAAAAAATTTCTTGAAGAAACTTCAGTCTAGCTTTTAGCTCTACTAGGACCGAACCATCCTCTGACAAGGTCAATCGGGCATTCATTGCTCTCAAAGCAAACAATGATTTTCTACTTAATGCATCGGCGACCATATTCACTTTTCCCAGATGGTAATCTATAATCAACTCATAATATTTTAGTAGTTTCAACCATCTACGTTGCCTCAGATTTAAATCTTTTTGGGTCATCAAGTACTTAATACTTTTATGATTGGAGTATACATGGCATATCTCTCCGAACAAATAATGTTGCCAGATCTTCAGAGCAAATACTATGGCGGCCAACTCAAGGTCGTGTGTCGGATAGTTCTTCTTGTGAGGTTTCAATTGCCTCGAGGCATAAGCCATAACTTTGTCCTCTTGCATAAGAACACATCTCAACCCATTCAACGACGTATCTCTATAAATCACGAACTCTTTTCCTGATTCGGATTGTACTAGTACGGGAGCCTCAGTCAATAGCATCTTCAACTTCTCAAAACTCTACTGACACTTATCTTAACATTCAAACTTAACTCCTTTTTGAAGTAACCTTGTCTTGGGAGTCGCAATCATAGAGAAGTCCTTTACAAATCGTCTGTAATAACCAGCCAACCTTAAAAAGCTTCTAACCTCAATCACACTTTTTGGCAGCTTCCATTCAACAATAGTAGCCTGTTGGGATCAACCCTGATACAATCACACGAGACAATATAACCCAAAAAGCCAACTTCTCGAAGCCAAAACTCACTTTTACTAAATTTGGCATACAACTGATTGTCCCTCAGAGTCTGCAAAACGTTCTCAAGTGTTCGGCATGTTCTACCCTATCTCTAGAGTATATCAGGATGTCATTGATGAATACAACGATAAACTTATCTAGATATGGCCAAAATACTCTATTCATTAAATCCACAAACACGACGGGAGTATTTTTTAAGCCGAAAGGCATGACGAGAAACTCATAGTGGCCATACCGAGTCCTAAAGCGGTTTTAGGCACATCTGCTTCTTTAACTCGTAGTTGATAGTAGCCAGATATCAAGTCAATCTTAGAAAACCATGTTGCTCCCTTCAGTTGGTCAAACAAGTCATCAATTCGCGGAAACGGGTATTTGTTCTTGATCGTCCTCTTATTTAACTGCTAGTAATCTATGCACAACCTCACAGATCCATCTTTCTTTTTCACAGATAACACCGGAGCAACCCACGGTGAAAAGCTTGGTCACACGAAACCTTTGTCGGTCAATTCTTGCAACTATGACTTTAGTTCTTTCAGCTCAGTCGGGGCCATCCGATACAGAGGAATCGAAATAGGTGTGGTCCCTAGCATTAGCTCTACACCAAATTCAACCTCTCTATTAGGGGGTAACCCATGCAATTCTTTCAGGAATTCATCCACATATTCACTTACAACCAGCACTGACTCAACCTTCAACTCCAATTCCTTATTATTCATTACAAAAGCTAAATAAGCTTCACATCCTTTCCCCAAACATTTTTGGTCAGACATGGAGGGTATCACCGTAGGCAAGTTCCCTGGCTCACCTGATTCAACCCAAAGGGTCTCACCATTTTCACATTTTAATTTAATAACCTTTTGTCTACAATTTACTACAGCATCATGGAATGTCAACCAGTCCATACCCAATATGACATCAAACTCATCGAATCGTAACAGTATCAAATTGGCCGAAAAACAATGACCTTTAACTACTAAAGGACATTTCTTACATACTTTATTGACTATCACATGTTTGCCTAATGGGTTTGACACTTTAATCATAAATCTCGTAGACTCAACAAGCATATTCGTGCTAGACACCAACTTCATGCATACATACGAATAAGTAGAACCAGGGTCAATCAAAGCAATAACAGTATTATCATAGAGAGAAAATGTACCGGTGATTACATCAGGAGAGGATGCATCTTTACGTGCATGTATGGCATAGGTCCTAGTCGGAGCTCTAGCTTCATACCTTACGGTAGTGTCTCTTGTCACATTCTTGCTACCAGCCCCAACTCCATCATTCTTCTGAGGTCTTCCTTTAAAATTGGTGCCACTTGGCCTTATATTTTGAAATTTTTCTTTATCATTCATCTCAGGGCAATCCTTAATAAAGTGGTCTTGAGAACTAACTAAAAACAAGATACATCATTCATTCTACACTTGTCAAAATGATTTCGACCACAATGCTGACATTCTGGTTTGAAAGATTTGACATTGCCCACGCTAGCCACTGATGTAACCCGAGACTTAAAATCTAAATCTTGTTTCTTATGATATCGGTACGAATGTCCAACTGATGCATGAGAACTAGAGTAGGTGTCTCTAGATTTCTTGGACTGTGATGGAAATGACTTGCTCGCATGTCTTTTCCTTACATATCTAGTTTCCACTTCGGTTTTCTTCTTTTCCTTGATTAATTCCTCGACTTTACATGCCTGATCAACGAGTACTATAAACTCTTTCAACTCAAGGACACCCACTAACAGTCTAATGTCCTCATTAAGTCCATCTTTGAACCTTCTACACATCTTGGCCTCAGAGAATACACACTCCCGAGCGTATTTACTAAGTCAGACGAACTCTCTTTCATATACAGTATCTATCATGCAGCCTTGTTTCAAGTCAAGGAATTCCTTACACTTTTGATCCATAAATCATTGATGTATTTCTTCTAGAATTCCTCTTGGAAGAATTCCCATGTGACCCTTTCTTGAGGCACCACCAAAACTAACATCTTCCACCAGTAGTATGTAGAGTCCCTCAACAAGGATATGGCACACTTCAAGCATTCTTCGGAAGTGTAAGATAATTCATCAAATACTCTGATGGTATTCTCAAGCCATAATTCTGCCCTTTTAGGGTCATCATCTTTATTAGCATGGAACTCATTGGCTCCATGCTTCTAGATCTTATCCACTTGAGGTGTATTCTGCCTTTCAAGGTCCATACCCTAGGGTACTACGGGGACAGGTTGAGGGATAGGTTGGGGTGGAGGGGGTTGAGCATTCGGGTTCGCTCGAACGAACTCCTTGTACCACTCATTCATCATGTGGAGAAAGGCCTCTCGAGCCCCTTCATCTCCTCCCTGACTAACCGTGCGAGGTTGATTATCGGATGGCATCGCCCCTTCAGTGAGGGCCAGCCCATTACATTCTACGTCGTTTGCCATAGTTCGATCGGGATCCATTACTATATGAAAACACAATTTAAAAGATCAGAAGTCGTCACATTATCCCAATTTATTTATGGCATGTATAGCTAAACTCGTACACATGCTACATTAGTCTGAGAATCGACTAAACTGTAGCTCTAATGCCACTGAATGTAACACCCTACACCTGTGCCCCACGCCGGGTCGGAATATAAGGCATTACCTAACTTAAACTTACGTATATAGACATTTTCATAACACCAAAACATGGTCAAATTAAAACTTTTTCAATTTTATTTATAACTCCTTAATAAGAGCCTACTAAGCCCAAAACATCCATTGGAACCCATTCAGAAACTATCTGAGTCCTTTAAAAAACTCTGAAAATAACTCTCAACACAGGGGCACACGCCCGTGTGGGAGGGCAACACGCCCATGTGACATATCAACATGGTCGTGATATTGGCTTGTGTGGCTCACATGGCCTAAGCAATACAGGGACAGGCCCATGTCCTATACCCGTGTGAAATTAATTCTAAATGTACACCTACAGGGGTTTTCACACGACCCAAAACATGCCCACGTCTCTGGCCCGTGTCCTTCACATGGCCATGACACACCCATGTGCAAAAACTTGAACTTTTTGTTTCTGACGTTTGCAATCCTTAAGGGACACACGGCCAAGGCAAACGCCCGTCTGCTAGGTTGTGCCCTTCACACGGCTGAGGCACACGGTTGTGTTTCTGCCCGTGCATTTACTACCATGCATACTGACTTACAATTCTTACGTGTAGGGGACACACAGACATATCACACGCCCATGTGGTAAACCGTGAGTCACATATGGTCTAGACATACGCCCGTATGCCTACCCGTGTGGACAAAATAAGGCTATGTACCAAGCCTTTTTGTCACCCTCTCTTATGAAGCTTGCACAAAAATCACTCTATACTAACATAAGGGCATATCACATAGCCAAAGTAACCACAATGGACAACATTTCATTCATGCAATTCACTCATCCATGAAAATATCATCTTCCATTTACAAATCAAAATGAGTATTAACCATCATCCATAGCCTTATACAAAAAGAGTATCGTATTCATCATATGAGCCAACACATTATGGCTAACTAGCAAAACACAAAATAAAGACTCGAGTCCCTATACATGCCAGAAAACAAAACAAGGAAACTAGCTATACCAAGGTCTTGAGTGATAGTGTGATCAAAGTTTTTGATGTCACTGGATCCCCGATGCTAGCTTAGTGGCACTATAAGGAAAGAAAAGAAAGGAGGGTAAGTGTGGGAGATTAGTAAGTAAATATATGCAAATGAAGTGTAATTATAAGAAAATCATATTCATCCAACGGTAGCTTGTCATGCTTAAAAGATAAAAATCACTTAACGTCTCTATCTTACTCTTCTTTTCATTCATGTATACTTAATACACCTATTTCTTTACTCAAGTCCTAACCATGAGTTCAGTATACATACCTCATCAAAGCATTCGCCAACTAAATCTTTGGGCTACTCGTTGAACTCTTGAAATACATATGGATACACGAGGAATTTGCGTCTAAATGCCATATAGGAAATCAGGGCTACCTTGTGCTATGAAACGCTCCAATTTGAGCTACTCACGGGCCTTTTTATCAAGTCAGGACTCGGACCCCATTGCTATTATGTAAGTATGCTCATTGAGCCACTCACGGGTCTGTACACAAAGTCAGTACCCAGACCCACGTTACCTATAGCATTTATTTCATGAACTCAGACTCAATTCATGAGTTCAGACCACATAATTTTCATAACATGTCCCTTTGTATCCTATGCTATGTCTAAGGTTCAACGGGGCTTCATATCTAATCGAATAGCATCGCATTTGTTCACATTGTAATTTACTCGCATAACATGTCATTTAAACATTCATGGAAACAACTAAAACTTAGATACATAACAACAATAAGCTAATTAAACATGTATATTATTAAAATATACCAAAGTAGGCTTCAATAACACATTATTTACATATGTACTTACCTCGACACAAATGATGAAGACGAGCTTAATCCCCGTAAACTTTGTTCTTACCCTGATCAAGGCCCAAATCACGTTTCTCGTGATCTAACTTAATAAAATTCATTTATTTCATTAGCATATTGATTTAAACGCCTAAAATTTCATAATTGGGCAAATTGACTATTTTGTCCTTAGACTTTCACAAAATGACCATTTTATCCCTATGCTCGAAAATCAATTTTTATCAAATATCTTCATATTATAAACCTATTTGATCACTTTATATACTAGAAGCAATCCAAAATTTCAATTATTTCACACATTTATTATCTATTTTACAACTCATGCAAAATAGTCCCTATTAGGGTTTTCATGAGAAATCCCTTCACAAAAGTTGTTTATTACTCACCAAAGGATCATATTCTTCCACAAAAATTTAGAAAACAACCTAAATTCTCTCATGTCAAAACCCTAGACTTTCAACCATTTTGCAAAATAATCCCCTCATTTAAAATCTCTTGCTTCAAGGGGTCCAAAAATGTAAAAATCATCAAGAAAAGTCACGAAAACCACTTACTTGTGAAGGCTTAAGGTAGCTGAAATTTTCAAGCTTCAAAAACCCCTCTAATGGCCAATTTTTTTGTGGAAGAAGAAAGAGTGAGAAAGATGAAACCTTTTGTTGTTTATTTTATTCAAACTAGTCAAAATTGGTGACCAAACACCACCTAATTTTTCCTTTCCCATCAATTTGTCCCCTATGGCCGGCCAACCTAAGAAATAGGGGGTCTAATTGTTCTTTAAAGCCCCCAATTTCGGTTCTTTAGCTAATTGACACTCTTTTCTAGCAAAATAGGACTTTTGTACTTTATGCGATTTAGTTCTTTTTTTACAATTAGGCAAGCAATCGTTAAAATTAATTCACCAAAATTTTCATGTACTTATCTAACCATGCTACAATACATAAAATAATATTTAAAATAATTTTCTCGACCTCAATTTAGTGGTTCCAAAATCAATATTCTGACTAGCCCCAAAATCAGGCTGTTACACTTGAAATTTCTAATATATATACTTCATTATTCCAAAGGTAGCGACTTCATAGTGTGATGCTGCCTCTAACGATCTCCAAGCCCGAGCTAACCTGAAAACACTAAAGGAAAGGAAAGGAAGGGAGTAGGTTTTTAGCTTAGTAAGACCGTATGAAAATAATAAGCAATTGATCAACTTGCTTCTCATGGTAATACAACCCTATTTGCATTTTTACTCATGTTCCAGTCAAGCTATTTTCGAGTCACAGTCACTAAATTATTTATATCTGGAGCTACAGAACTCCAAATTAATTTCTGCTAATTTTCCACGAAACTAGACTCACATATCTTCCTACCATAAAATTTTCAGAATTTTTGGTTTCGCAAATTAGTACAGTTTATTCCTTAATGTTACCCCTTTTTTGCTGTCTGACAGTTTTGACCCCTCTTCACTAACAATTAATTATCTCATAATACAAGAATTCAAAGCATATAAATTATAACCCATAAATATTTTTGTAAAATTTTAAATGATTTTCTCAAATTAGAACAGGGGATTTCGAAGTCATTCTAACTCTGTCTCACAACAATTTAAATATTTCATAATATGAAACTCTTTTGCTTACACTGCTTATTCTATGTGAAACTAGACTCATTAGGCTTTAATTTCATTTTTATTCAGCCTCTAACTCAATTTCCACAATTTTTGGTGGATTTTTAAAGTCGAACTATGGCTGCTGTCCAAAACTATTTTAGTGTAAATTAATGATACTAAGTTTATCACTCCATATTAATTCATTTTCACCACATTGGTAAGCTTACATATTTATACATCATAAGTATAGACCTATAATCACAAGGTCATCACAAAATCATTCTCATAAGCATGAATTACCTATTTACATCTTCACTAAATGTGCATCATAAACTGAAATCATTTCTCATGAGCTTGGTATACATACCTGTGTTACTCAACATGCTCATATTCATTCCTCACTAATCCTATAACATGAATTGAATTCACATCTCATCAATTTCATGTAAGTACCTGTACCACTCACAATATGGTCATAACCTTTGTCATTTAGCTTAAACCATAACTCTCACCGTTGAACTATTCGGAAAGCTATCGGATATTCACTAAGCCCCAAACATAAGGTCTAATGTCGATGCCATGTCCCAGACATGGTCTTACACTGACTATCAAAATCGAGGCCGATACCATGTCCCAGACATGGTCTTGCACTAGCTCTCACATATCTGTGCCGATGGCAGGCCCCAGACATGGTCTTACACTAGATCTCACATATCTGTGCCGATGGTAGGTCTCAGACATTGTCTTACACTGACACATCTCGTAGCCGATGCATGCTCCAGACATGTCTTACACTAGCTCTCGTCTCAATGCCGATGCCATGTCCGAGACATGGTCTTACACTGGCTCTCATAATGTGGCAGATACATGTCTCAGACATGTCTTACACTGGCACACAAATAACCCGAATGTCTTGGTATGAATATCTGAATTGTTTCTTAAGGTTCAAACGGAAATTCTACTGTCTTAATATTCATCAAACATAATCATTTCCACAACCAATAAATTCATGCTATATCAATTTAAACTGATATAATAACAATTTAGTCATATTATTTACATACAACTTACTCGTTTCAATGGAATATCATATTCCATCAAAACTCCAAGCATTCAATCAACACATAAATGTTATTTACATTTGACATCACTTTCTCATATACAATATCATCAACCTAAACTTTAATACAATCATGGCAAGATAGATTTTCAAGTATAATAACAATGGCATAAATATCATGCTCATTTAATCACATGGACTTACCTCAAATGCAATTTCGGCTAATTATTCTCCTTTTGTCTTTAACCACGCACTTTCTCGATTTAAGCCTAAATCTCTATTTTCTTGATCTAACATGATGAAATTCAATCATTTAATTACTAAATAAATTTGGACAATCAAAACTCACATTTTTGGCAAAATGACCATTTTGCCCCTAAACTTTCACAAAATGATCATTTTACCCTTAGGCCTAGAAATCAATTTTTATCAAATTTCCTTATTAGCCAAGCCTAACCGACCAATTGTTACTCTTATGACAACCCCAAATTTCCACTTTTTCACACAATTACAACCTATTTTATAACTTTTACAAAATGGCCCTTTTAGGTGTTTTCTATGAAAATCCTTTCACAAAAGTTGTTTATTACACAACCAAGACTCATTTTCTTCGATAAAAATTCAGAAAACAACATAAATCCTTTCATGGCTAATCCCTAGACTATCAACCATTTCACAAAATAGTCCCTCCATTAGCTAGTTCATGCTACAAGGGTTCCAAAAGTACAAAAATTATCAAAAAAAGGCATCTAAATCACTAACTTGTAAGGGATATAAGTTGCTGAATTTTTTGAGCTTTTAAAGCCCCCCTCTTTGCTGGAATTTTCGGTGGGGAAGAAGGAAGATGAAAAGATGACAACAATTTTTTTCTTTTTGTTTTATTTTCTTACCAAATAAGTCATCTAATGCATACCAATTTTGACTTTTCAACCTTTTTTTGTCTTCTTGATCAGCCACTAACATATTTATGGTCTATTTACTCAATAAAGACCCTAATTTAATGTTCTATAGCTATTTGACACCTTTAGCTAGCAAAACAAACTTTTGCCCTTTACGTGATTTAGTCCTTTTTCGCAATTAAGCATGAAATTGCTAAAATTATTTCACTGAAACTTTCATGTAATCATATAATCTTGCTATAACACATAAAATATCATTAAAAATAATTTCTATGGCTCCAAAATAGTGGTTTCAAAACCACTGTTTCGACTAGGCCCAAAATCGGGTTGTTACACAAATTAGCTATATTGGCTAATTGGTTGTAAGCCTATATAATTATGTATGTGCATATGTCAATGTTTTGTGATGTGATTTATATTTGCTTGATATATATAATGGATATGAATTTATCCATATGTTAATGCCTTTTTTAGTGTGAATTTAGCATGAAGTGATTTGGTAAGGCATGATGTTATAATGCATGATAGATGATGGTGTGAAAATGATATGTTATTGCCTGGTGGTAGTTTATTTATGCCATGAAACGTACTATTGTAGTTGTGTTTAAGTATGTGCAAATAAGGGTGACAAATGGCTTGGTAAATAACCATTTTCTCAACCACACGAGCAGAGACACGGCCGTGTGGAGGACACGTGTGACAACCCGAATTAGGGCCTAATCGGAATAGTGGTTTCGTGACCACAAATCCGAGATAGAAATAATTGTTTTATAAATATTTTGGGGTTTATGATATGATTGCATGATTGTGTGAAAATTTCGTGATGAAATTCTATGCCTAAAGTGTTTAAATTGAAAGTAGGGACTAAATCGAATAAGTTGCAAAATTTGCATACTAGAAATTTTTAGTATGAAATTGTTTTGAAATATTTATTAGGAGGTCTTAAATAGCAATTCTACCAATTTTAAGTTCATGGACAAATTTAGGACATGGAAGGAATTTTGGAAAGTTTAGTAGTAAGGGTATTTTGGTCATTTTGATATTAAATGAAATAAAATGGGAAAAATAACACAAAATAGTCATCTTCCCCATTTAGTTGCTGCCGAAACTTCACTCTCTCCATAGCTAGGGATTCTTCAACTTTCAAGCTCCATAGTAAGTGATTCTAAGCCCCGTTTTTAATGTTCTTTACGTTTTTGGAATCTCGGAAGCTCGATTAAGCTTATGTTAGTAATAATTTAACCTAGGGTTCATATTTGGAAAAATACCCATAGGTGAAATTTGTGTATTTTGATGTTTTATGATAGAATATGAGGTTTTAAATTGTGTTAAATAATTTGTGCTACTCGGTTTTAAGTGAAAACGAGTAAAAGCAAGCATAATCGGTAAAAATACCTAATGTTCATAACTATATGATAGAGTGGGAATTTGATGTTGTTGTAGAAGAGAAAAATGTTCAGCATATCATAAAACATAAGAATAAGGGCTGAAATTAAATTCCGAGCCTAGGGGCAAAATTGTAATTTTGTAAAAGTTAGGGGCAAAATGTAATTTTTCTACAATGTGATTTTTGGATTGAAATAAATAGTATGAGTATTAAATGAGCTAAATGTGTTATTATAGATCAAGAAAGGCGTGAACCGACCTCGAAGCGGGGAAAGAAAAAGTTTTGGACTAAATTGCAAAATTTCCATATTTTGCACCAAGGTAAGTTGTATGTAAATATTACAATAATTTCATGTACATTCTTATATTTCAGCCTATTATATAAATATACTAGCTGATGTTAAAATATAAATTGACTATTGGAAGAATGGAAATAAATACAGAGAGAGAGATCCCGGTTGAACATTCGGAGAGATCGAATGAAATAGAGGGAGCGTAGCTAGGTCACATGTATGATGCTGAGTGCACATCATGTGTACAAGAGAGCTACGAGACACCCTGTAGTAGCTAGGTCACATGCGTGATACGAGATGTATCCCATGTAGACAAAAGAGCTACGTGAAAGATAAATGTAGCTAGGTCGCATGCGTGATTCCAAGTGAAGGACACCATGTAGACAAGAGAGCTACGTGAAAGATAAATGTAGCTAGGTCGCATGCGTGATTCCAAGTGAAGGACACCATGTAGACAAGAGAGCTACGAGACAAATCGGCTAGGTCGCATGAGTGGTACTAAGTGTTCCCCATGTGTACAAGAGAGCCGAACTAAATGAAGTATGATGGTGGGTTTGTGTCAAACCGTTAAATATCGAGGATTGATCCGAATTGTTCAACGGGATGGTTTTGTGGTGACATTGTGGTTTGGACCTACACTTATAGTGAATGAAATGTGGTGAAAATGAATTGTGGCATATACATATATACGATAAAATGAGGTTAGTATAAAGAATGTGTGAAAGAGTGAAATTAGTATTAAAACTGTTTTTAGATGGCAGCAGTGACGTGATTTTGAAAAATCACCAAAAATAGGAGGAATATAATTAGAGGTTGAATGAGATGTGAAATTAAATCTTAATGAGTCTACTTTCATATAAAAGAAGCAGGGCAAGCAAAGGAATTCTATATTTTGAGATATTTACAATTGTAACTGACTTGCTCAGGATGAATACGTGATCCCTGTTTCCACTTTGAAAAATCATTAAAAATTGTACAAAGCAAATTAAGAAATATAGTTTACATGCATAAATTCCTTATTGAGACTAGTTTTAAATACAACAGACTTCAGGGTTGTTTGAGTTATGTACTGAGAGAAATTCAATTCGTAGTGGACAGAGGTCAGGCCAGTCGAGCTGTGTAACAGGGGAAACTTTAACTAATAAACTGTACTAATCTGCTGAACCAAAATTATAAAAAAATTTAGCAAGAAGCTTTATGAGTCTAGATTCAGGAAATTTTACGGATATGAATTTCGAGTTTTGTAACTCGAGTTATGATTTATTTAGTGAATATGACACAGCAGAGACAGCTTAATCGAAGTGGAATAAGTAGTGAAGTTAAAGTAGACATACTTGAATTGTTGTGTAAACATGTTAGATTCTTAAATTAGTATTTACATACTACTTACTAAGCTATAAGCTTACTTCGTTTTTCTCTTTTGTCTTATAGTGTTCTCCACTTGCTCAGAGTCAAGGATCGTGAAGATCTACCGCACTATCATACTTTGGGGTATTTGAACTAAATGTTTTGAATTATGGCATGTATAGTAGACAAAAAATTATTTTGTTATGTGTCATATTTGTCTAGGTTTAAAATATTAGTTACAAAGACTCGACCAATTACTTTGTACAAGCCATAAAAGTTGGCTAATATTGTTCAAGATATATGTTATACGATGCATTATCAAATGGGATGACATATTTCTATCTTGGTATATGTTATGTTCGGTAATACCTTGTATCTGTTCCATGACGATAAATGTAAAGGTGTTACATTTAGTGGTATCGAGCTATGGTTTAGTCGGTTCTCGGACTAATAAAGTGTGTGTAAAAGTCTAGCTATACATGCCATAAAAATATTGTGATTGTGTGGTGACTCGATTATTCTAAAGCGTGTTTTGTTTTAATATAGTAATGGATCCTGAAGGCTGCGGTGATGATGTTGCTAGTAATGCGCTGGCCCCCACAAGGGACCGCTACTGTGGAAAGTAGACACGAGACATTGGGACAAGGAGATGAGGCTCGGACGCCTTTCTCCAAATGATGAACAATTGGTATATGAATTTATTCGAGCAAATCCAAATGCTCAACCTCCTCCACCCCTCCTATACCTCGGACGATTCTCTGTAGTCGCTCAAGGTATAAATTTGGTAAGAATGAACAAGCCTCCGGTTGACAAGATTCAAAACAAGGGGTCAAGAGTTTAGAGCAAAGGTTGATGATGATCCTGAGAAAGCGGAATTCGGCTTGAAAATTCTACCGTGTATTTGATGAGCTCTCATGTACACCGAGGAATGCTTAAAGTGTCAGATCACTTTTGAGAGATTCTACCTACCACTGGTGGAAGACTTTGGTTGCAGTGGTGCCAAAAGAAAAAGTTACTTGGGATTTCTTCCGGAAGAATTTAGAAAGAAATACATAAGTCGCGATTTATTGATCAAAACGGAAGGAGTTCCTTGAATTGAAGCAAGGAAAATGTCATCGCAGAGTATGAACGCGAATTTGTAAGACTCAAGCAAGTATGCCTGGGAATGTGTGTCCACCGAGGCCATTATGTGTAGAAGATTTGAAGATGGGCTGAATGAGGACATTAAAGTGTTTGTAGGGATTTTGGAGTTGAAAGAATTTGTAGTATTGGTTGATCGAGCTCTTAAAGTCGAAGAATTGAACAAAGAAAGAAGAAAAGTCGCTATTGAGGCTCGAGATGTCGAAAAAGACAGATAAGTAAGCCATTTCAATCTCAACCAAAGAGGTCCAAAGAGACAAACCCTCGAATGACAGTTTCAATTGGGGATTTACAGAGATCGTGGTAGAGCATATTCGGGTCTAAAGCTCAAGCTACTTGGTGGCAAGTGTGGGTAATGTGCGACCTAGAAAGCCCGAGTGTCAACAATGTGGCGAGCAACATTATGGTGAGTGTTGGGGACCGAGCGAGCTTGTTTCAAAGTTGTTCTCGCGAGCATTTTATTAGAGACTGTCGGAGAAGGTTAAAGAAGAAAGATTTGAGTGTTAGATGAATACCACCGCTAGTAGAGGTAGACCACCGAGAAATCTGGAGGTGGGACTAGTAGTAGAACTGTGATGAAAGATTTAACGGCAAGATCGAAGCTAGAGCACTGCTAGAGCTTATGCTATACGTGTTTCGAGAAGATGCATCATCTCCGATGTCATTCTTGGTACATTTCTCTTTATGATACTATTGTTATTGCATTGATTGATCCGGGTCCACCCATTCCTATATTTGCATGAATTTAGTATCCAATAAAAAGTTGCTGTTGAATTTCTTGAGTTTACGATTAAAGTGTCGAACCCTTAGGCCAATATGTGCTAGTTGACAAGGTTTGCAAGAATTGCCCATTAATGATTCAAGGTCACTGTTTTCCGCCAACTTGATGTTGTTACCATTTGGTGAGTTTGACGTTATCTTGGGAATGGATGGTTAACATTGTATGATGCTAAGGTAGATTGTAAACAAAAGACACTAGAGTTAAAATGTGAAAATGGAGAAATTCGTGGGTTGAAACAGACGAATCAAATAAATTGCCTATGGTGATTTCGCACATGTCCGCATGAAATACATGAGAAAAGGGTGTGAAGCTTATCGGCTTATGTAATGAATGTTGAGATGTCTCAACTGAAATTTGAATCGATACCTATAGTCCTGTGAGTTTCGGATGTATTTCGGAGGAATTGCCAGGTTGCCTCCAAAAGAGAGATAGATTTTGCCATTGATTTGTTGCCTGCATCGCACCGATCTCGATTGCTCCATATAGAATGGCTCATTGAATTAAAAGAATTGAAGGCTCGGCCAGGAGTTAACAGACAAGGGATTTGTGAGACCGAAGTTTCTCTCCTGGGTGCTCTGTATTATTCAGAAGAAGAAGGATGGTTCAATGAGACTTTGCATTGATTACCGTCAGCTTAATAAGGTGACTATAAAGAACAAGTACCCATTGCCGAGGATTGATGATTTATTCGATCAGTTAAAGGGGGCCACAGTGTTTTCAAAGATTGATTTGAGGTCTGGTTACTACCAGCTGAGAGTTAAGGAGTCAGATGTGCCGAAAACCGCCTTTAGGACAAGGTATGGACATTATGAGTTTCTGGTGATGCCTTTTGGCTTAACAAATGCTCCAGCCATATTTATGGACTTAATGAATCGGATTTTCCGGCCATATTTGGATAAGTTTGTAGTAGTGTTTATAGATGACATTTTAATTTATTCTCGAGATGAGTTTGAACATGCCGAACACTTGAGAACTATATTGCAGATCTTGAGAGAAAAGAAACTGTTTGCCAAGTTTAGTAAAAGTGAGTTCTGGCTTCGTGAAGTCGGATTTTTGGGGCATATAGTCTCAGGTGATGGTATTCGGGTGGATCCAAGCAAGATTTCTGCGATCGTTGATTGGAAACCGCCCAAGAATGTATCCGAGGTTAGAAGCTTTTTAGGCTTGGCCGGGTATTATAGGCGTTTTGTTGAAGGATTTTCGATAATTGCCTCTCCTATGACTAAATTGTTGCAGAAGAATGTTAAGTTTGAATGGACTGATAAATGTCAACAGAGTTTTGAAAAGTTGAAAGCACGATTGATGAAGCACCAATTTTAGTACTGACCCGAGTCGGAAAGGAGTTCGTAATTTATAGTGATGCATCATTGACAGGCCTTGGATGTGTGTTGATGCAAGAGGGCAAAGTAGTAGCTTATGCTTCGAGGCAGTTAAAACCGCATGAGAAGAACTATCCTACACATGATTTGGAACTGGCCGCTGTTGTTTTTGCCTTGAAGATTTGGCGACATTATTTATACGGTGAAAAATGCCGAATTTTTACTGATCACAAAAGTTTGAAGTATTTGATGAATCAAAAGGACCTAAATTTGCGACAGCGAAGATGGCTTGAATTATTAAAGGATTATGATCTAGTGATTGATTATCATCCGGGAAAAGCAAATGTAGTTGCTGACGCCTTGAGCAGAAAATTTCTTTTCACTTTGAGAGCCATGAACATGGGGTTAGCATTGTCTAATGACGGGTCAATTTTAGCAGAGATGAGAGCTAAACCGTTATTTCTCCAGTTGATTTGTGATGCTCAAAAGAATGATAGTGAGTTGCGGATCAAGAGAACTCAATGCGAATCGAGTTATGACTCGATTTTGAGTTGGACCGGATGACTGTTTGATGTTTCGAGACGTAATATGTGTGCCGAAAAATGATAAATTGATTCGAAAATATTACATGAGGCGCACAATGGCTGTTTATCGATTCACCTGGTAGCACAAAATGTATAATGATTTAAAAAAGTGTATTGGTGGCGGTATGAAAAGGACATTTCGAATTTGTAACTAAGTGTTTGATCATCAACAAGTAAAAGTTGAACATCAAGTACCTTGAGGATTACTTCAACCGTAATGGTGCACGAGTGGAAATGGGACAAGATTACCATGGATTTTGTAACCGGTTTGCCTTTAACTCCTAAAAGAAGGATCTGTTTGGGTAGTGGTTGATAGATTAACAAAGTCACCCACTTTATACCAAGACGCACCGATTACTCACTTGATAAATTAGCCGAATTATATATTGCTGAAATTGTGAAGTTGCACGGAGTACCTATGTCTATAATATCAGATAGAGATCCAAGATTTACCTCGAGATTTTGGAAAAAGTTACAAGAAGCTTTGGGTACAAAATTGAACTTTAGTACCGCATTTCATCCACAAACAGATGGTCAAACGGAAAGAGTAATCCAGGTACTCGAAGATATGCTTAGATGCTGTGTTTTAGAATTTGGAGGTAGTTGGGAGAAATATCTATCTTTGATTGAGTTTGCCTACAATAACAGCTTATCAATCAAGTATACAAATGGCACCGCTGAAGCCTTATATGGTCGTAAGTGTCGGACTCCTTTATATTGGACCGAGCTTAGTGAGAAACAGATTCACGGAGTTGATCTAGTTAAAGAAACCGAAGAGAAAATAAAAGTAATTCGGGATTGCTTGAAAGCTGCTTCAGATCGACAAAAGTCATATGCAGATTTAAAAAGAAAAGATATTGAATTTCAAGTGGGTGATAAAGTGTTCTTGAAGGTGTCACCATGGAAAAGGATTCTGAGATTTAGTCGAAAAGGCAAGTTGAGTCCGCGTTTTATTGGGCCGTCTGAGATTCTCGAGAGAATTGGGCGATGGCATATCGGTTGCCTTACCGGCAGAGTTAGAAAAGATTCATAACGTGTTTCATGTATCAATGTTGCGACGTTATCGTTCGATCCTTCACATGTGATTTCCCAACGAAATTGAGATTCGATCGGATATGACCTATGAGGAGGAACCAATAAAGATTTTGGCTCGAGAAGTTAAGCAGTTAAGAAACAAAAGTATAGCCTTAGTGAAAGTATTGTGGCACAGACATGGGATAGAAGAGGCTACGTGGGAACTGAGGAAGCTATGAGGAAGCAAGACCCAAACCTCTTTCTGGGTAAGATTTTTTGGGACGAAAATCTCTAAAGGGGGAGAATTGTGACAACCCGAATTAGGGCCTAATCGGAATAGTGGTTTCGTGACCACAAATCCGAGATAGAAATAATTGTTTTATAAATATTTTGGGGTTTATGATATGATTGCATGATTGTGTGAAAATTTCGTGATGAAATTCTATGCCTAAAGTGTTTAAATTGAAAGTAGGGACTAAATCGAATAAGTTGCAAAATTTGCATACTAGAAATTTTAGTATGAAATTGTTTTGAAATATTTATTAGGAGGTCTTAAATAGCAATTCTACCAATTTTAAGTTCATGGACAAATTTAGGACATGGAAGGAATTTTGGAAAGTTTAGTAGTAAGGGTATTTTGGTCATTTTGATATTAAATGAAATAAAATGGGAAAAATAACACAAAATAGTCATCTTCCCCATTTAGTTGCTGCGAAACTTCACTCTCTCCATAGCTAGGGATTCTTCAACTTTCAAGCTCCATAGTAAGTGATTCTAAGCCCGCTTTTAATGTTCTTTACGTTTTGGAATCCGGAAGCTCGATTAAGCTTATGTTAGTAATAATTTAACCTAGGGTTCATATTTGGAAAAATACCCATAGGTGAAATTTGTGTATTTTGATGTTTTATGATAGAATATGAGGTTTTAAATTGTGTTAAATAATTTGTGCTACTCGGTTTTAAGTGAAAACGAGTAAAGCAAGATAATCGGTAAAAATACCTAATGTTCATAACTATATGATAGAGTGGGAATTTGATGTTGTTGTAGAAGAGAAAATGTTCAGCATATCATAAAACATAAGAATAAGGGCTGAAATTAAATTCCCGAGCCTAGGGGCAAAATTGTAATTTTGTAAAAGTTAGGGGCAAAATGTAATTTTTCTACAATGTGATTTTTGGATTGAAATAAATAGTATGAGTATTAAATGAGCTAAATGTGTTATTATAGATCAAGAAAGGCGCTGAACCGACCTCGAGCGGGGAAAGAAAAAGTTTTGGACTAAATTGCAAAATTTCCATATTTTGCACCAAGGTAAGTTGTATGTAAATATTACAATAATTTCATGTACATTCTTATATTTCAGCCTATTATATAAATATACTAGCTGATGTTAAAATATAAATTGACTATTGGAAGAATGGAAATAAATACGAGAGAGAGAGATCCGGTTGAACATTGAGAGATCGAATGAAATAGAGGGGCGTAGCTAGGTCACATGTATGATGCTGAGTGCACATCATGTGTACAAGAGAGCTACGAGACACCCTGTAGTAGCTAGGTCACATGCGTGATACGAGATGTATCCCATGTAGACAAAAGAGCTACGTGAAAGATAAATGTAGCTAGGTCGCATGCGTGATTCCAAGTGAAGGACACCATGTAGACAAGAGAGCTACGTGAAAGATAAATGTAGCTAGGTCGCATGCGTGATTCCAAGTGAAGGACACCATGTAGACAAGAGAGCTACGAGACAAATCGGCTAGGTCGCATGAGTGGTACTAAGTGTTCCCCATGTGTACAAGAGAGCCGAACTAAATGAAGTATGATGGTGGGGTGTGTCTTTGAAACCATTAAATATCGAGGATTGATCCGAATTGTTCAACGGGATGGTTTTGTGGTGACATTGTGGTTTGGACCTACACTTATAGTGAATGAAATGTGGTGAAAATGAATTGTGGCATATACATATATACGATAAAATGAGGTTAGTATAAAGAATGTGTGAAAGAGTGAAATTAGTATTAAAACTGTTTTAGATGGCAGCAGTGACGTGATTTTGAAAAATCACCAAAAATAGGAGGAATATAATTAGAGGTTGAATGAGATGTGAAATTAAAGCTTAATGAGTCTACTTTCATATAAAAGAAGCAGGGCAAGCAAAGGAATTCTATATTTTGAGATATTTACAATTGTAACTGACTTGCTCAGGATGAATACGTGATCCCTGTTTCCACTTTGAAAAATCATTAAAAATTGTACAAAGCAAATTAAGAAATATAGTTTACATGCCTAAATTCCTTATTGAGACTAGTTTTAAATACAACAGACTTCAGGGTTGTTTGAGTTATGTACTGAGAGAAATTCAATTCGTAGTGGACAGAGGTCAGGCCAGTCGAGCTGTGTAACAGGGGAAACTTTAACTAATAAACTGTACTAATCTGCTGAACCAAAAATTATAAAAAAAATTTAGCAAGAAGCTTTATGAGTCTAGATTCAGGAAATTTTACGGATATGAATTTCGAGTTTTGTAACTCGAGTTATGATTTATTTAGTGAATATGACACAGCAGAGACAGCTTAATCGAAGTGGAATAAGTAGTGAAGTTAAAGTAGACATACTTGAATTGTTGTGTAAACATGTTAGATTCTTAAATTAGTATTTACATACTACTTACTAAGCTATAAGCTTACTTCGTTTTCTCTCTTTTGTCTTATAGTGTTCTCCAGCTTGCTCAGGAGTCAAGGATCGTGAAGATCTACCGCACTATCATACTTTGGGGTATTTGAACTAAATGTTTTGAATTATGGCATGTATAGTAGACAAAAAATTATTTTGTTATGTGTCATATTTGTCTAGGTTTAAAATATTAGTTACAAGATTCTCGACCAATTACTTTGTACAAGCCATAAAAGTTGGCTAATATTGTTCAAGATATATGTTATACGATGCATTATCAAATGGGATGACATATTTCTATCTTGGTATATGTTATGTTCTGGTAATACCTTGTATCCTGTTCCGGCGACGGTAACAGGTAAGGGGTGTTACAACACGACCTAGCACACGGGCGAGTAACCTGGCCGTGTGACCTGGCCGTGTGACCCTTATTTGTTGATGATGTCATAAACAGAGAGTTACACGGGCTGAGGACACGGGCGTGTCCCAAGCCACACGGGCGTGTGACTTTCAAAACATGGAAAATTTCTTAAGTGTCGTAAAATTTTCAAGAATTCTCTATTTAGTCTCGAATCACCTCCGGTGTATGTTTTAGGCCTTGTAGGCACATATAAGGGACAATGTACATCTGTTTAGTCCAGTAATGCCTCGTATCCTATCCCGGCCTCGGGTACAGGTAAGGGGTGTTACAACACAATCTTGCTTATAGGATTTGTGGAGTATCCTCAACAAATGTAGGAACTCAACCATCGATAGGACATTTAAAACTAGCACCCAAAACATGAAAACCCTAATGACATGTCATTTGTATCCTATGAATTCCTAAGGTTCAAACGGGGCTCGATAATCATCGTGACATCATTAGATATACATCTTTTACTTACATGGAAAATAACACATCAACATATAGATCATTATAACATTAAAATGATATTTAATCATACAAACTTACTTCGATAACAAAGACGTAGAAATGAAGTCGACTAATCCGAAGCTTTAGCTTTTCCCCGATCTAAATCCTCATGAGGTCTATCTTGATCTAAATATACAGATTCGATCCATTTAATAGTTCTATTATTCAATTCAACCCAGATTTCATATTTTTGCAAAATTACTATTTTGCCCCTAACATTTTAAATTTTCACAATTTAGTCCTTAAGCTCATAAATTGAAATCTAAGCATTTTCATCCTCATTTCATGCTAGCTAAATTTATTATGAACCCATATCAATCCATACCATTTATAATTTCACAAATTTACCATGAATTTTTACTACAATTACAAATAAGTCCCTAAATGACATGTTCATAAAAAATCACTTTACAAAACTTGTTTATTTATTAACAAGGACTCATAATCTTTTATAAACATCAAGAATCATGAAAGAACATTCATGGAAAAACCTTAAACCTTTAACATTTTTGCAAATCAATCCCCAGACTAGCTAGATTAAACTACAACGATCTTGAAAACATAAAAATATTAAAAACGGGACAAAATTATGCTTACATGCAAGCTAAATGAGTAACAGAAGCTTCAAACCCTAGTTATGGCTTCTCCTTCATCAATTTTCAGTGAAAATAAAAGTTAAAGAAGATGATACATTTTTTTATGATATTTTACTTTAACTTATTTATGAATTTACTTTATTAACCTTTCATTTTAACTTACAATAACTTAATTTGTGTCCATAAAAGTCCACTAACTAGTTAAATGGTCTCATTACCATTTAAGTCCACTCACATTTAAATTTCATAGCTAATTGATACCTTAAACTAATAGAACTTCACTTTTTCACCTTTTACGATTTAGTTCTTTTCACATAATTAAGCATGCAAATGTCAAAATTTCTTAACGAAATTTTAATACGATCTTACTAACATCCCATAGACATTAAAATAATAATCTACTCATTAGATTTGTGGTTTCAAAACCACTATTCTGATTTCACTGAAAACGAGCTATTACAACACTCCCCCTTAAAGCAATTTTCATCCCCGAAAATCTTACCAGAAAGGAGGTTCGGGTATTGCACTTTCATAGCTTCTTCCAGTTTCTAGGTGGCCTCTTCTATACCATGATGTTGCCGAAGAATTTTCACTAAACCTATGCTTTTATTTCTCAATTCTTTAACCTCTCAAGCTATAATTTTGATCAGTTCTTCACTGTATGTCATATCTGGCTGAATCTCAACGTTAATAAGTGAAATCATGTGTGAAGGATCTAATCGATACCGTCGTAACATCGATACATGAAATACATTGTGGATCTTTTCTAAATTTGATGGCAAAGCTAATCTATAAGCTACAGGTCTGATTCTCTCTATGATCTCATACGGCCCGATAAACTACGGACTAAGCTTTCCTTTACGGTCAAATCGAAGAACTTTCTTCTAAGGCAATACTTTCAAAAACACTTTGTCATCAACTTGGATTTCGATGCCTTTCCTTTTCAAATCTACATAGGATTTCAATCAATCCGAAGTTGCTTTCAAATTGTCACATATCACTTTAACTTTTCTTCGATTTCTCGTATTAAATCAACACCAAATAAATTTTTCTCACTGAGCTCAGTCCAGTATAATAGAGTTTGACACTTTCGACCTTACAAAGCTTCGTACGGTACCATTTTAGTACTCGTTTGATAACTATAATTGTATGCAAATTCCACCAATGATAAAAATCTCTCCAGTTACCTTCAAACTTTAAAAGACAACATCGAAGCATATCCTTGAGTATTTGATTTACTCGCCTAGACTGACCGTTAATCTAAAGATGAAATGCAGTACTAAAATGTAATTGTGTACTTAGATCTTCGTGTAACTTGCTCCAGAATTGAGACATAAACCGTAGATTTTTGTTAGAAATAATAGAAACTGGCACACCATACAATCTAACGATCTCAGCAACATACAACTATGCCAATCTCTCGAGTGAAAAATAAATGTGCACTGGAATGAAATGCACGGACTTCATCAAATGGTCAATAATGACCCACACAGTATCTTTCTTTCTCAGAGATAGAGGTAATCCCGATATGAAATTCATTGTGACACGTTCCTGTTTCTACTCTGGAATCATCACTAGCTATAATAAACTTGAAGGTACCTGATGCTCGGCTTTAACTTGCTAACAAACCAAGCATCTCGATATGAACTCTAAGATTTCTTGTTTCATACTTGGCCACCAATACATCTGTTTCAAGTCACCGTACATTTTATTGCTACCCAAATGAATAGATAAGCTACTACTGTGAGCTTCTTGTAAGATCTTCTGAACAAGGTCAAAACTTTCTAAACAAAAATTTTTTCTTTAAAGTACAAACTGTCATCTGAACCCACATGAAAATCTAAATTAGGTGTCATCTCAATCTGTTTCCGTTTAGCTATCAAAACATTATAACATTTCTAAGCTTCGCAAATCTGTTACAGAAAAGTTGGTCTAGCTTTTAATTCAACTAAAAGTTAACCATCATCAATCAATGTTAACCGCGTGTTCAAATATCGCAAAGCAAATAGATATTTTCTACTCAAAACATTAGGAACAACATTAGCCTTTCCTGGATGATAGTCAATGACCAAGTCATAATCCTTTAATAACTCGAGCCATCTGCACTGTCTCAAATTCAGATCTTTTTACGACATCAAATATTTCAGCCTTTTATAATCTGTGAAGATATGATATTTTTCTCCATACAAATGGTGTCGTCAAAACTTCAAAGCAAAAAACAATAGTTGCAAGCTCTAAATTGTGAGTTAGATAATTCTTTTAATGTGGTTTCAACTGTCTAGAATCATACGCTATCACTTTTCCCTCTTGCATCAAAACACAACCCAAACCATTCAACGGAACATCACTATAAATCACAAATTCTTTACTAGACTGTGACAGCCCTAATTTGACCCTAGTCGAGAAGTGGTTTTGGGACCAAAAAACTGAGTCACGAAAATAATTAAATGTTATATTCTATGTTTATTATATGTGAAAGTGCATGTGTGAAAGTATCGTGTCTTAATTTTGTCATTTGAATGTGGAATTAGCTAAAAAGGACTTGTTTGAGAAACTTTGAATATGTGGTAGGTGAATGTCCAAGTGATTAATTTTGTAAATTACTAAAGTAGAGGATTTGCATGTCTATTTTACCACTTTATTTAAGTGTACGGTAGTGGGGTTGGTTTAATGCATCATGTGCTTAATAATAATAATAAATTATAAACTTAAATTATGGTATAAAATAATATATGTTATTTTATAACATAAAATAAGGTGATAAAAACAAAGTTAAGCTTTATTTTTTTTCTTTCATCACTTGGCAAAAACTAAAGAAAACAAAAAGAAGAAGAGAAGCTCTTGAATATTTGGTCATTTGGGGGAGATAAATTCAAGGTAAGTTCATGGTAGTTTGGTTTCATGTTTTTGAGTTCCTCTCTTGGTTCTACTTTAAACCCATGAACTAATTTGTTAAATATTGGTCAATTGTGCATTTGGTCATGATAGGAAATTGCAAAAATTTTGTATTTGATGATAGAAATTGATGAATGAAAGTTTGATGGACTATAATGTTAAAATCCATGTGATTGTAAGTTTATAAGTTTAAATTTTGAAATTTGAATTATGTGTGGCTCAATTGTTTGGAATGGGCATTCGGCTATAGTATGAAATGCAAAGAAAATTTGGTGTTGGATGTTTTAAATGATTTAGATAGTTATAAATTAAGTTTGAGGCTTGGTACTTATGTATAGAGGGTCTATTTAGATATCTGGGCTTGTAAGTTTAATGGTGAAATTTATGCTTTGTGAGGATAAATGGTTTAAAAAGAAGCATTCGGCTATGATGTAAAATTTTGATGAAGTGATGTTAAATGCTTTGAATATTGAGTATATATTGTTATAAGTTGAATTTAAGGTTTGTTAAATTGTCTTTTTCATTGCCGAATGTGTGTTTAGTTAACGAAAATTTGTTAAAGTGCTTAGTTAATTGATATTAGGTTAATAGTGTGTGTATAAATTATTTAAAATATAAACTTTGTATGAGCATTAAAGGTTTTATATGAATTCGGCCTTGGGAGGAATTTTAGTATAAAATGCTTGAATGTTAAATAGGTTATTACTTTAATGACCGAATGTGCCAAAGGCTAATTCATGGTCTAGTTGATCAATATGTGATATCGGAACGAGAATAAATATCTATTTGATGAGCTATTTATTCGGCTATATGGTTCAGATATGTATATGAAAATATGATAAGCCATATTAGTTTTGTGTTTGTGTATGTGAACTAGGTATACAATGAATATTCGACTATGAAGGTTAAAGGTTAAGTCATAGGAATTTTGGTGATATACATATTCAGTCATTAGGGTTATATGTACTTTGGCTATGTGGGTTATGTGTTAAGGTAAGTTACTTATTTGATATGTGTATTCGGTCATAAAGGTGTACATGAGGAAATATTAAATTAATTGTATTAAATTGCTTAATGTGATTAAAAATGTGTATGACCATTTTGTATTCGAGCTAAAAGTAACTATATGACCTATAAAATTTCTTGTCATATTCGGCCATAAGCTAGCATGATAGGACTTTAATAAGTTAAATTTCTTTGAATTAGCTCAAGAGCATAGAGAACCAAGGTTGGACAGGGGAAAAGAGAAAGTAGTTGAATAGCCGATCGGAGACTGTTCGAAAATATTCAAGGTAAGTTTTTAGTAGTTAAACATAAATAATATTCAATAATGACATGACATATTATGAGAATTAAGTATTACTTGTAATGTATGTATATGGCCGAATGGCAAATATAATATGGAAGTAAAATGTGATATGCTTTTATGATCAAATGATAAGTGTTAGATGAATATGAGTGAGATGTTATGTGTAAACTATCAAATGATAAGTATGAATGATGAAATGAAATAAAGGTGAATAAAATTTAGGATGATATATTCGAATGATGCTAGTACCTGTTTGGTGTGATTGTGTTATATGAAACTTGTTGATTTGAATATCATACGGTACTAATCGGGTCTTTGAGCCTAGCAGGCTATAATGCCAGTGAAATGATATCGAGCCTTTAAGCCTAGCAGGCTATAATGCCGGTGAGATACTATTTGGGTCTTCGAGCCTAGCAGGCTATAATGCTGGTGAAATGATATCGGGCATCGACCCTAGCAGGCTATAATGTCGGTGAAATGATATCGGGCTTCGAGCCTAGTAGGCGAAATGCCGATGGATGAATTCGGGTTTAAAACCTAGCAGGCTAAATGCCGGTGATTTGATAAAAGTCTAAGACTAAGATACCTCGTGTTAGAACGACAAATGAATACATTCAATACGTTAAGTTGGTCAGGTACGTATTATGTATTTATTTGTGAGTTTGATTTGAATTGAATCATAAGTGTATAATGTGATACATATGTGAATAAATGTTATAACTATATCTATGATCATGATACATTCGGTCAAGGTGTGAAAGTATGTGAAACTATTTGATTTATTTATGTTATATGAATTTAGATTAAGTGAAATAAGAATGCTAAATGTGCATGATGTGCAGTGTATATTCGGCCAAATGGCAATATACCTAAAAAATGGCCTCTTGAAAAATTGAATGATCGAAGTATAATTGAGTTTATTTGTTTGCATTGCTTAAAATTTACTAAGCTTATGAAAGCTTACTCCGTTTGTTACGTTTCTCTGTTTTATAGATTGTTGACTCTAGTCACCTACTCGGGAGGGGATCGTCAGCAACTCGTCACACTATCTATCATTTTGGTACTATTATGTTTTGGAGCTAGTATGGCACGTATATAATACACTTAAGTAAATGATATTTTGAGATGTTGTTGTATATAAGCCATGTGAATATAGAAACTTTTGAATGTCGGTATAAGTCTGAATTTCGATCTTTGATTGTGTTTGGCTATGCATATAATTGCTAATGAACTTATGTAAATGTGAATGTGCAAATGTAGTGTTTTAAATTGGTAACACTTCATAACCCACTCTAGCGATGGATACGGGTTATAAGGGTGTTACATGGACTCTGGCTGAACTAACACAAGTGCCTCGGTTAACAAAACTTTCAACTGATTAAAACTTTATTACAATTTCTCTAAACATTCGAATTTGACATCATTTTGTTTCAATCTCATCAGTGGTGTAGCAATCATCGAAAATCCCTTGACTAATCTTCCGTAATATCCAACTAAACCCAGAAAACTACTGACTTCAGATACATTTCTCGGAGGTTTCCAGTCAACCACAGTTGAAATTTTTCTCAGATCAACTCTAATGCCATTGGTCGATACTACATGTCCAAAAAATCTAACTTCTCGAAGCCAGAACTCACGTTTGTTGAACTTAGTGAACAATTGTTTTTCGCGTAAAGTTTGCAAAACAATTCTCAAATGTTGGAGATGCTCTATCTCATCTCGTGCATAGATCTGAATATCATCAATGAACACAAAAACAAATCTATCCAAAAACGGTCTAAATATTCTATTCATCAAGTCCATAAATACAACAGGTGCATTAGTCAAACCAAATGGCATCAGAAGGAACTCATAATGCTCGTACCTAGTTTTGAATGTAGTTTTCGACACATCTGAGTTTTTAACCCATAACTGATAATAACTAGAACGAAGATCGATCTTTGAGAATACCGTCACACCTTTCAATTGGTCAAATAGATCATCGATATGCTACAATGGATGCTTGTTCTTGATCGTTACTTTGTTGAGTTGTCGATAATCAATACATAATAGCATAGATTTGTCATTTTTCTTAACAAATAACAAAAAAGCACCCCAAGGAGAAAAACTGGGTCGAGCAAAACCCCTATTGTCAACTCTTGCAATTGTGCTTTCAATTCTTTCAATTTAGTAGGTATCATTAACTCAATAGCAAACTCAACTTCTCTGGTTGGCAGTAACCCTGGTAACTCTTCTAGAAACACATCTGTATACTCGCATACCATTGGAACTGATTCTAGCTTCAACTTAAAAACTCTAGAATCAAATATATAAGCAAGATACGCTTCGCAACCTTTTCTAACATATTTTTGTGCCGAAATAACATTAGATACATGTCCAATCTATCTGACTCAATTCAAAGCTTTTCACCATTTTGACATTTCAACAAGATATGCTTTCATCTACAATTCATAACAGCATCATGCAGAGTTAACCAGTCTATACCGAAAATCACATCAAACTCATCAAAGTGTAGTAACATCATATCAGCCAGAAAGTTGCAACACTGAATCATCAAAGGACAGTTTATACAAGCTTTATCGACTAACATGTACTGGTAATTCATTTCATATTGATAAATTAATCAACCCTGAATCATCTTAATTGTGTTCAATTTAGCAATCGAAACAAATGTTTCTTGATAATTCATTTCATATTGATAACTTTATCAACCCTGAATCATCTTAATCATTTTCCATTTAGCAACCGAAACAAATGTTTCTTGATAATTCATTTCATATGTCTAAATGAATCATTGCGCTAATAATTTGGCTTTGAGTCTTTCAATTGAACCGTCAACCTTATAGTTGATAGTAAAAACCTATTTGCAACCAACCATTTTCTGCCCCTAAGGAGGACTAACCAGTTCCCACGTCTCATTTTTTGCTAAAGCCCACATTTCTTCTATCATGGCCTTCTTCCATCTTGGATCAATGATAGCTTATCTCCAATCCTATGGAACAGACATAGAGGACAAGGATAAAGCAAAAGATCTATAGGATAGGAATAAGCATAAGAGACAAAGTCAGAGATAGGATGTAAAGTGAAAGTTCTAACACCTTTTTGTTGGGCTATTGGTAATTCTAAATCAATAGAAAATTTAGGTAAAGAAGACTCACCTGGCTGTGAAAAGTCAGGGCACAAAGTAGATTGTATGATGACATCTTCTTTCTTGCCTTTTCTAATTTATGTCCTTAAATCAGGCCCATCCAACAACCGTCCACTAGTCTTCTCTTAAACCAAAGTCTTTGCTGGAAATAAATTCTCCATCAGAAGAGTAACAGGGCAAGGTGTCATCTATTCATTTTCAATAACCTCCACTCTAAGAGATGGTTGTGATGAAGAAAATTAGGGTTCATCTTCACAAAATGTTACATCCATGCTTACATAATACTTTCTAGATGGCGGATGATAACATTTGTAACCCTTTTGTGTGGGAGAGTATCCAATGAAAACACATTTGACTGCTCGAGGATTTAGTTTGATCTCATGACGAAGATGGACAAAGTAAGCACAACCAAATACCTTTGGTGAAACCGAGTAATTTATCTTGTCTTGTAAAATTTCTATGGGACTTTCAAAATCAAGGACTCGAAGAGGCATCTAATTAATGATATAAGTAGAAACCAAAATTGCATCCCCCCAGTAAGTCTTTAGGAGGTTCATAGCAAACATAAGTGATCTTGAAACCTCTAAAAGATGTCATTTTTTCCTTTTATCAACACCAATCTCAGCACTTGTACCAAGATAACTAGTCTGATGTACAATCCATATGATTTTAAATAATCATTAAAGTTATACTCAGTTCCATTATTAATTCGTAAAATCTTAACCTTAGAATCAAACTAAGTAGTAATCAATTTATCAAAAGAATGGAAACATGAATAAACATCACTTTTGGACTTTAATAAAAAAATCATGTCATCCAAGTGTAACAGTCAATAAATGTAACAAACCAACGATTACCAGATAAAGAAATAAGGCGAGCAGTGCCTCAAACTCAAGAATGAATAATCTAAAAAGGAATAATACTTCTATTATTACATAAAGGATAATTGTTTCTTGTATGCTTAACAAACTCACATACATCACAAACTAAAGAATCCAACTGAGTTCTTCAAAGCAAAGTAGGAAATATCTTGGCAAGAACAGTAAATGATAGATGTCCTAACCGCCTATGCCACTAAATAATCTCATGGTTAACATCTTTATTTTATCCAAATAAGGCTTGAGACATACTAGACAATCGATTCAGAAGATATAAACTATCACAAAATCTACCACTGCCAAATTTCTTCCTTCTCTAGAGGTCCTGAAAGACACAATGGTCGAGAAAGAATTCATGTTTACAATTTAAGACTATAACAGCCCGGTTTAGACCCTAGTTAGAACAGTAGTTTCGGGACCACAAATCCAAGTCAAAAAAAATATTTTGATATTATTTTCTATGTTTACAACAAGATATGTGATATGTGTGAAAATTTTATCATTTGGGTGCTCGATTTTATAAAAGGACTTAATCGCGTAAAATGTAAAAGTGGCTAGCTATTTGATAAAGCACTAAATTGTTATGTCTTAATAAATATGAGGTCCTTTTGATGTGATTAGACCATGGTTTTAATGAATGGACATAGATGGACATGAGATAGTGGAATTTTAATGTTATTACTAAGGTTAAATTAGTAATTAATGAAATAAAAGTTATTAAAATAAAATAAACATAAAATTTCCATGCTTGTTCATCTTTTAGCTGAACATTGAAGAGAAAAAGAATCATTTTAGGGCTTTTAAAGTTTGACACTCATTTTGCTTGATTGAGGTATGTATTTTGCTCAGTTTTTTATGATTTCTATGTTTTTGTGATGGTTGCTTCAAATACTAGCTAGCCCATGCTTGAATTTTTGAATTGGTTATGGATTTTGTGATTTTCCATTATTGATAGCTTGAGATTTTGTTGTTTGATGATGAAATATGAAAGCTTGATGATAGATACCTATATTTTGTAAAGTGATTTTAGTGAAATTGCATAAAAAGTACTAATCTGTGAAAAGCGTAAAATGTGTGGTTAAATTGTGAAATAAATGAAATTTATGGGCTGCTAGGGACCTAAAGAGAATTCGGCCTAACATGAGTTTATTAAAATTTTGTGTATTTTGTGTTGTTTTGAAATAAGGACTAAATTAAAAGAAATGTAAAAGTTTAGTGTGAAAGTGAAAATTACCTAAATTATGCATTTGTGGATGAAATTGTTTGAATTGGTGATTAAATAGATTAATTTTGAATACATATAGACCCTGAAAGAAAGAAATCAGATTTAGATCGGAGGAAACCGAAAGTTGATGAGTAGTTGATTTCGTCCATTTATTCCAACTACAAGGTAAGTTCATATGCAAATAAATGTATTTGAATTGATGTATTCATGTTTATATGATATTAAAATGTAACGTATGACTATGGAAGATGAATATGTGATACTGAGAAAGCATCGACAGTGATATGACATCTGAAAGTCCCGTACGAACCATAGGAATAGAATAGGATACATATGTCATGACATAGGATTCTGATATGTAATTTCATGTAAGACTGTCTGGGATGTTGGCATCGATTGGAGATTTATGTGTAAGACCATGTCTGGGACATTGAAATCATATATGATTTCGTGTAAAACCCTATCTGGGATAGTGGCATCGATATTTGATTACATGTAAGACCTCGTTGGGGACATTAACATTGTATGAGTTTACGAGCTATCCGAGTATCCTTATCAATTTTGAACTGTCCAACGGGCATTATCGAGGAAGGAATTAATATGTGAATGAATATCCAATTCAGGTACATATGAAATGTACATGTTATTCAAGAATGAAAGGATAGTATGTTATAAATGATGACATATGAATTATAAGAGAATGAAATGTGATTATATGCAAGTGAACTATGAACAAGTGAACTAAATGTAATTTATGAAATGAAATTGTGATTTGTATGATCTTACTAGGATTGAATTGGTTTAAGTTTATCTTATGTGTTAAGTTTATTTGTATATGGCTTACTAAGCTTTAGAAAGCTTAGTTTGTGTGCGTTTTCCATTGTTTTATAGATTATCAAAGTTACCGTGAACTCGGGGATCATCAAGGATCTTCATCACACTATCGAACGATATTTTGGTATTTTTGAAGTTGTATATTAATGTATGGCATGTATAGGCTAGTGATGTTATGATACGTGTTATATGTATTTTTTGCCATGTGATATTGCATGAAGATGATTGAGATTATGGAATTGGTTTTGGTATAGACTATGTGATGGAAAAATGATGTAATTGATATATATATGTGTGGTTTTGTGTGAATGGTCATCTTGGTATGATTTGGTAGTTGAAATGGTAAGGTTTTGGTATGATATTGAATTTGATTAAATGTTGTTTGAGACAAATGGATTGGTATGCATTGATATGAAATTGATTGGTGATATTGTGGATTGAAATATTCATGTTTTGGTTGTGGAATTGAGTAATTGAAATGGTTGATATTAAATGGTATAATATGTGGTGAATTGACATGTTTTGACTGCACATATATATGTTTAGAAATGATGTAATTTGATGTGGTTTAGGTATGCTTGAGGAGGGTGAGAAATGTGACTTAAACTAACTCTATTTTCACTCTACACAGCTGAGCACAAGGGCGTGTGGCTCGACCGTGTGTGACACATGGCCTTGGTATACGGCCGTGTGTCCCCTAGGGTACCTTACGATTTAAAGTCAGTATACCCTACAGTTTTGACACGGCCTAGACACACGAGCGTGTCAATTAGTCGTGTGCGACACACGGGCTGGCACATGGGTTTGTGGTCAACCATGTGACCCAAGTCAGTAACCCCCTTAGATTTCACACGACCTAGCACACGGGCGTGTCCTTGGCCATGTGGTGCAAGTCAGTTTGTATGCCCCGTTTTCACATGGTCTGTGACACGGGCGTGTCTGGTGTCCGTGTGAGGCACATGGCCTGTTCACATAGGCGTGTGACCCTTAAATGTTAGAAAATTTTATAAGTTTCTTAAAGTTTATGAATGTTATCGATTTAGTCCCGAACCACTTCTAAGCATGTTTTAAGGTCTCGTGGGACCTTACAAGGGATAATATGAATAGATTTTGATTATGATTGTATGAATGTATGTGAATTGTGTGTGATTTCTAGTAATGCCTCGTAACCTTATTTCGGCGATGGATACGGGTTAGGGGTGTTACAAAGACTTTAGTGATAGTACTAATAGATAAAAAGTTAACCAGAAATTTATGGACATGGAGGACAAAGGATAAAGTGATATTAGGAATACAAACAACAAAACCTGTTTCAGAAGCAAAGATAAGGGAGCCATCGACAATTCGCACACTATCTTTAGATAGACAAGTTGTATAGTTAAATAAGCTTTTGTTTGACCCTATCATATGTTTAGTCGTACCAAAATCAATAATCCAAGATTCAGAAGTAGATGAAACATTTAAAACAGTATCTAATTTAATATGATTAGACTTAGCACTCGAGATAGAGTCCAATTGAGATAAGAGACGTCAGAGATGTTGAATCTCGTCTGAGGTAAAACTCTCAACAAAATTGAACTTTTCCTCTATTGTCACAGAGTCTGAAAAAATTGCGTAAGACTAAGAATTACCTCTTCGCTTTCCACTACGACTTCAAGCAAGGTGACCATGTAACTTTCAGCATGAATATTTAGTGTGTTGAGGCTTACCAGAATAGTCACTTACTACTTGGTGGACCATCTTGGTTAGCAGTGAGGCCAGCTTTCTCAATAGGTGGATTATAAAGCATAACAGCGCGTCAACTCTCCTTCTATTGTAGATAAGAGTATGCCTCATGGAAAGAAGGGAACGAAGTTTTTCTAAGAACTTAAACCCAAATTTGATCATACTAGTATTCAACCCAGCCAAGAAATCAAAAACTCACTCATTCTCAATCATCTTCTGAAATTTCTAGGCATCATTGGTAAAAGTTGCTTAAAAATCTTGATAATAATCAAGTTCTTGCCACAAGCTACTTAATTCAGCAAAATCTTGAGAAATTGTTAGCTCCTTCTATTTTGTACCATGAACTTTATTATGAATCTAAAAAATTTGCACATCATTTCCAATACGAGAGTAGTTGATAATAGTAGCATTCCAAATTTTTCCGCAGTATCAAGTAGCAAATAAGTTTTGGAAATATGGGGTTCCATAGAGTTGATAAGTCATATAATAATAAGAGAGTTCACTAAATCTCATTGACTAAAAGTTGAATGTGAGTTCAAGTTTCAACATGGTACCAGTGATGTATCCATACAATCCACGAGCCTTGATAAACAACAAATAAGACCTTAACCAAGCAAGGTAATTACGTCCATCAAGCTTCACAGGACTAATTTGCAACGAGAGATTATCAGTTGTATAGAAGTTGTGTGACCCAAATTCCTGTTAAACGTAAAATACAAGTGGCAAGATAGGGGGATCTACGAGGGCAAAGACTCCGCGGTACGGTACAAGCTGCACAAGTGGAATCTGTATAGAAGTTTACTTCCTCTATTTGATGTTGAATAGAATAATATGTTTTAACCTTACTACATTACTTCTATTTAACTTTGATTAGAATAAGGTTTTAAACCTATAAATAGACGTAATCATCTCTCCACTTATATCATTCAAATTCAACATAGTAAATTTTCTTCTCCTCTGCCTGTGGTTTTTTCCCGAAAGGGTTTCCCCGTAAAATTATGTGTGTTCTATTTTCTTTATTTTATTTGTGATACACTGCCATTGTCGTCCTCCTATTTTCATAGGTTAGAATCATGAGCTTCTCGTCTTTCGACATAATACTAAAAAAAACAACTGATATCCCAAAAAATCTACTTGGAAAAATTAGTCGAAATACACCACAAATCAGAAGAGAATGACCGAAAGGGAGCAAAGAGCACTGCGATGGCGTTGGAAAACATGGCGACAACAGGCAAAGGCCACTAGTGGCGCATAAAATAAAGAGGAAAAACCTTGTGATAACCCATAAGGCCCACGGATGGGTTTTCTGTTCACAGGACTTTGGAGTTTTGTTGACGAGTGGATTCTGACTCCAATGGTAGGGGCGATGGGAGAGAAAATAAAGGTTAGGGTTGAAAGTACCAATTTAATGTTTATAAGGTTTTTGTGACAAAACTTTAAAAATAAAAAAATTATCCAAAAAACGGATTAAAAATCTAATACCATGATGAAATTAAAGATAAATACTCTAATATATTGAAAAAAATCACTAAAAAATTATCTATATGTACAAATATATATACATGAAGTATTGAATCATGTAAAGAAATAATATCTCTAAGCTATAATTCCTAAAGATTAAGTATTCAATCTCTCAAATAAATCAAAGAATCTCAACAAACAGGTATTTGATACCATATGATTCCTGGAATGAAAATCTTTTGCTCATTCCAGAAAAGTTTTAGATGCTCAGATGGTGTTGAGAAGTGGTGTCTACGTTATGTTCTTGATGGTTCATAACTTGGGTGCTAACTGTATCTTTATTTTGCCACTTTTCTGCTATTAATTAAGTTTTATCTGTGCAAAAGCTTAAAAATATTTTACTGGCTGGTTTGGTGAAACAGTATATAATAGGTTGTTTTGCTTTCTGTTTGCATCTTTTATGATTGAAGGGCTTTGGCTGAAATCTTTTTATTTTATTAGGATGAAGGCACGTGAGGGATTATTAAAGTGCAAGGAGCTTGGGCTATCGAGGAATGAAATGAAAAAGCTTTTGCCCATTGTGGATGCAAGTTCATCTGATTCAGGTAAACTTCTACACCTTTTCTTGTGTGTGTATCTCTTAAATATATTCTTGCAGCATGCTTGCATTATCCATCTTCCTATTTCAAAGTTCTGGATGCCAAACAGATGATTCCAAGTGTATTTAATTGGCATCTACTTGATTATTTTTGTTCGTTTCTTTGGTTTGAAGCAACTTTTGATTGTGTACTTGAGGTTCTAGTTAGAACTGGTAGAAGTCTCCCAGAAGCCATGATGATGATGATACCAGAAGCCTGGAAAAATAATAAAAATATGGATCCTCATTGGAAGGCCTTGTGCGAGTATTTCTTAGCTCTAATGGAGCTATAGGATGGGCCTGCTCTCATATCATGTATGTAACAGCCCGATTTAGACCCTATTCGGAACGGTGGATTTAGTGCCCGATTTAATAAAAGGGCTTAATCGCGTAAAATGAAAATTTGATGGTTAAATGTGAAAGATCTGAATTGTTGTTGTCTTTTTAATTTGAGGTATTTATAATGCAATATTGCCATAGTTAAAGTGATGGATGGTTTAAGACATGGTTTATAATGGTTTATTATTTTATAACAAAGGTCAAATAGGTAAAATGATAATAATGTTATAATAATAAAACATAAAAAAATCAAAACCATGTATTCATCTTTCCTACTTGATCGAATATGAAAAAGAAAGAAAGAAAAATAAAGCTTTAAGGTTTGGCCATCGTTGAAGCTTCATTAAGGCATGTAACTAGTTCGGTTTTTGATAATTTTTACGTTTTTGATATCGTTGCAGTGTAATTTACAAAGCCCATGCTTGAATTTCTGATTTTGATGAATATTTTGAGTTATTTCATTGATTAGTAATTGAGCTTTGTGCTGTTAGATGATGAATTATGAAAGATATGTTTTGGATTAATATATTTTGTATTGGAATTTTTTATGAATTTCAGTTATTAGGGCTAAATTGCAAAAATAATAAATTGAAGGACTAAAATGTAAAATAAATGAAATGTATGGACTTGTATGAGCGTGGGTAACATTCGACCTAAGCATGGTGTGTGCAAATTTTGCATGTTTTGTGTTTTGTGCAATTTGGACTAAATTGTAAAAAGTGTAAAATGTCAAGGGCAAAATGGTAATTTTCCCATTTATGTGTTTTTGGACTAAATTGAATGAAATTATATTTAAATGACTTTAATTTGAATATGTTTAGATCAAGAACCAAAGAAATTGGATTTGGATCGGGGGAAAACCAAAGTTGTCGAATAATTATTCTGTTCCGATTATCGTTGTCCGAGATAAGTTTATAAGCAAACAGATGTTGTAAATTTTAAATAAATACGAGTTATATATGCTGAAATTAATTATGTGAAAGTATATATGTGGTAGCCAAATGTGTATATGCTTGGGAGCTATGTTTACGAACTCGATTACACCGAGATACAATGTTCGAAAGCCCCGTACAAACCTTAGGAATAGCTAGGATGCATATGTCATGACATAGGATTTTCGATATGTGATTACGTGTAAGACCACGTCTGGGTCGTTGGCATCAATATGTGATTATGTGTAAGACCACGTCTGGTACGTTGGCATCGATATGTGATTACGTGTAAGAAGACCACGTCTGGGACGTTGGCATCGATATGTGATTACGTGTAAGACCATGTCTGGGACATTGGCATCGATATGCGATTATGTGTAAGACCATGTCTGATACATTTGCATCGATATGTGATTACGTGTAAGACCATGTCTGGGACATTGGCATCGATATGCGATTATGTGTAAGACCACGTCTGAGACATTTGCACCGATATGTGATTACGTGTAAAACCACATCTGGGACATTGGAATCGATATGTGATTATGTGTAAGACCACATCTGGGATGTTTGCATCAATATGTGATTACGTGTAAGACCACATTTGGGACGTTGGCATCGATATGTGATTACGAGTAAGACCACGTTTAATACATTGGCAACGATATGTGATTCCGATATATGTGTGCGAGTAAGACCATGTTTAATATGTTGGCATCGATATGTGATTTCGATATGTGTGTGCGAGTAAGAACACGTTTAATACGTTTGCATCGGTATGTGATTCTGATATGTGTGTGAGAGTAAGACCACGTTTAATACGTTGTCATCGATAGGTGATTTCGATATGTGTTTACGAGTAAGACCCTGTCTGCGATAGTGGCATCGATATGTAATTACATGTAAGACCACGTCTGGGACGTTGGCATTGTATGATATGTGCAACTATCTGAGTATCCTATTTAATTCCGAATGATTCAATGGGCAATGTTAAGTAAAGACCGAATGCGAAATCGAATTAGAAGGTACAAGTATGTGTTAGCTAATGTATTGAAATTAAGGTAAGTTTTGGTATTTGAAGTGATGATATGAATCATGTTATAAAGTTAGTTATATGTATATTGAATGCAAATCTATATTCGAAAAAATGATATAAGTATGTAATATTAAAGTGTGAAACATGTGTATACATATATGAATGTGTATATATATTCGTCTATATGATGATATTATGACCTTGGGAGTAAATGATAACTTTGATAATGGATATATATGTATTTCAACCAAGTTAAAGTTGATACATGAATGTATATGTTGTATATGAATTTTCAAGTTTGAGATTAAATGTGATTATGATAGCATGAATTGGTTTGGTTAAATTGAGTTGATTATGTCATTGAGATGTTTATTTGCTTACGACTTACTAAGCTATGGTAGCTTACTGTGTGTGTATGTTTGCTTTTGTTTTATAGATTTTGGAGACTAGTTATGGGCTCGGGGATCGTCAGCGAAGTCTACTACACTATTGCCTGTTTATCGGTATTTTAAAAAGCTAAATTTCGAACCTATGGCATGTATAGGCTATACTATTTTTCGGATATGTTTGAAGTGTTGTATATAATATGCCATGCGAAAATGGCTCATTTGATATATTAGTACTTGCTATCTTGATCATGGTTCTTGTGTGTGCTAAGTTTGGTTTGTATGCTATGCTCAAATGATGATTTTATTTGGTTTGGCTGAATCGGCTATGATATATATAAGTATGAATTATGCTTCAGCTATGTCTTGTATTTGATAGTAATGATTTAATTTGGTTGATGAGTGTATTCAGTTAAATGTTGAATTTAGGTAATGAAATTATTGAATTGATGATTCGAAAATGTTATGTATATATATATGCGTTTGTGAAACATGTTTTATTTAGGTTTTCCATGTATTTTGGTAACAAGGTGATTTGGTTATGGCATGTGATAAAAGTGAGTTCAATATGCTTTCATTAAGTGAAGAAATGAATATGAATTATGTTAGTAAATTAATCATGATTTAGCACTTATATATATAAGCATATGATGTGTTGGTTTGATATATATATTTATATGTGCTTATCCAAACATGTAATCGTTGAATTGGTATTGAATATAACCTTTGTTATTTTGCAAGATAAGTGATATTAACATATTTAGATTCGGTTTTGGTATTTTAAAGTATTAAACAAGTGTTTGCTATGTTATATGTATATATATATACATATTTGTGATGTGTTTGATGTGAAATGCAAATTATGATTAATATATGAATTTGATTCTATGTGAGATTACATGCACATAATGTGATTGAGTAAAGTTGAAAGCGGACATTAAAATAAACATAAGTAATAAGCATGATTACATTCGGCTAAGGCTTTGTAAAATGACCAAATGAATATTAATTTAAGTTATAAGGAATTATGATTGTTTTTATGCAAAATAGGTGAATATGAATGGTTATATGTACTTTGATGGTTAGACCATTCGGTGTTCTTTTAATATATGTCTAAATTGATACAGGACCTTTTAATCTTGCGAAATCTACTTAGATGAACTTATAAGTAGACTTGTTTATGATTTAGCCATTTGAAACCATATATATATAGTAATGTACTTATGCCATGAATGATTTGGTATTTATTATATCTTTATTGTGCGAATAGAGTTTTGCTAAAATGATATCTACTTAAATATGTTTACTTTATATAATTCATGTTTGTAATAATTGATTGAATTATTTAATATCTTTGATATCGCATATGCTATGTGGTAAAATGATATATTTGGCATTATTTGCTTATGAATTATATAACTGGATATATGTTTGAAAAATGTTATGATATGATTCATAAAGAATTTAAATTAGTTATATATGTTAATATTTGATTGTTTTAAGAGTTTGAGCAAGAGTACGCATACGATTGTTCGGAACTTGTGTCTTGTCCAGTTATACCTCGTAACTCTATTCCAGCAATAGATACGGGTTAGGAGTGTTGCAATGTAATTGAGATTACTTGTCAAAAGCCTTCATGTGATGCTTAGCTTTCTTCAACTAATGAAAAACTTGCAGTTGCTGATTGTCACTACCTTGGAGCTACAATGGATCACAATGGACTTTGTCCTGGTTGATTTTATGTAACGCATAGTGGACGGGTTATAATGGCTAGTGAAGTTGGTGTTGTAGATATCCCACCTAAAGATGTGCCCAAAAAAGGAAGACTAACGCTTGGGATGATGCTTTTGGTAGATTTTGAGAAGCATATTGTTTTTGTAACACCCCTTACCCGTATTTGACGCTGGAACAAGATACGAGGCATTACCGGATAGAAACTCACACAATCATACAAAACTGATACCTAAATTTTTGTCCAAATTTAAAAATTTTCATTCACATACATATCATCCCTTATATGGGCCTTCAAGGCCCAAAACATACATTGGGTGTGGTTCGGGACTAAACCGAGAACTCTCGAAACTTATACAATAGTAAGAAATTTTTCCTATTTTGGAGGGTCACATGCCCGTGTCCTCATCCCGTGTAACTCTCTGTTTATGATGTCATCAACTAAATTGAGGTCACATGGCCAAGCCACACGCCCGTGTACTTAGGCTGTGGCCTCCACATGGCTGAGACACACGGCCATGTCTCTGCCCGTGTGTTTACTACTTAGTATTCTGTTTTACCAAATTAGGGTACAAGGGACAGGCGGCTGGATCACACGCCCATGAGGGCAGACCATGTGTCACACACAGCCTAGACACATGCCCATGTGCCTACCCATGTGGAAAAATTTGAGGCTATTTTCCAAGTCAATTCTCACCCTTATTTGCACATACACATACATAACTTCAAAGGCATTTAGCATGGCATAAGTGAGCACTTAAACATATACAAACAAGACATGACCGTGATCATTTCATTTTTACTTATACATGCATAAGACTTCATACTTTGTCAAGCCCAACTTTCCAATTCTCATTTAAGCCATGTTTATCATCATACTAAGCAAATCCCAATTAAATCATCAAGCATTCATAACCACAACACATCTCATCACATTCACACAACCACCAACCACATCACCATTGCATGGGCTCATGTATACCTAAATAAATAGGCTTACAACCCAATAATCAATATGAGCCACATCTCATGGCCTTTTACAAAATGAGTCAGATATCAATATAAGCGAATATAAGCCAATTTACATGGCTTCACATTACATAAAACCCTTAACCATTGCAAGCCAATACCTTTGGCTAAATTGTAATGGCACATTCACAATTGACTAAGTCCCTATACATGCCATAAACTTAAGAGGTTTGTATTTGTTTTTACCCACGATGATAGCTTGATAGTGTAATGGCATATTCGGCGGTCTCCAACCCGAGCTAGCTAAATTAACCTATAAGACATGGGAAAAGAAGGGGTTAAGCTATATAATATAGCTTTGTAAGTTCATATGCAAATAATAAACAACTATTAACATTCATTTACTTTATCCATCCATAAGAGTACTATAATTTCAATAGGCATTAGATTTTAAGATTTCTACTTATTCATTCATAGTGCTTACTCATTTAACTTATAAACACCATTTACATGCCTTGGCATTAGCCTAGCCACTATAGTCTTCCGATTATAACATATCACATTAACTAAAAAGTTATTTCCATCCTCTTAATCACATGCACATTATTTGTGAGTAATCATAATTTCAACATATAGTTCAACCACCTTTCACTTGTCTAAGCTCGTATCTTACTATATTCTCATAATGTTTTTATTTAGCAATTATGCCTGTCTTTCTTTTCCTCATATCCAATGAAACACAATATAAATAAATGAACCGTGAAATATTACAAATCAATTAGGCTCCCAAGCCTATCACATGATCATTATCAAATCTTATTATGCATCTATTCATCATAAATATAGATCATTTTTCACAAGGTTATCAATGTTTCACAAGTATAACTTGTTCATGTACATTCTCACCAAGAATTCATCATATACCAAACTCACTTCACATGAGTTCTGTGTACATACCTGTACCACTCGAAATATAATCACATACTTTTTCATTCTTAACATACCCGTTGAAATACAATTCAAGCATATAAACATATTAGATCACATCTCAATTCAACCCAACAGCCTAACACGTAATCATCATTTATATTTATCATATATCCGACATCACAAGTATGTGACTATCAATCAAAATGGGTACTAAACAATTATTTCCACAATAATCATGAATTTACAATTATAGGCTTATGTACATGACTGTTTACTCATAGTAATTTCATTCTCATACTCATCTTTGATTTACCCGTTGAACCACATTAGAATACTAAGGATGATCGGGGATCTCATACCCATAGTACCATATCAATGCCATATCCCGGATATGGTCTTACATGAAATATCATATCGACGCCATGTCCCTGACATGATCTTATACGAAATCACGTACTGATGCCATATCCCAGATATGGTCTTATACGGAATTTCAATAGCCCTAATATCATGACATTTGTATTCTAACCTTGAGGTTAGGATTTCCCATTTCTCGAAACTTCTTCAAAATCATCATTAATCAATTTCATAAAAAAAATGTATACAATTCATGCAATATCAAAATGTCGCTAAACTCAAGGTTTCATAAAAATCATAGCTATGGTTAACGTGAAATGAATGTAAAGTTAGCCATTAGTATGGTTAACAAACCTGGTTATAGATATGTGATGACGTTATCTTATATAAATGCATGAATCTATCATGAAAATATGTTGAATCGATTTGGTTGATGTGGATTGGTCTCGATTTAATATTACAGGGAAGGTTAGATATTTATAAAAGGGCTATATTGAATATAAAAAAAAATTAATTCGTAAACTCCGGTAATGCCTCGTACCCTATTTCGACAATGAATACGGGTAGGGGTATTACATTTATTGGTATCAGAGCTACAGTTTAGCCGGTTCTAGGACGATATAGCAAATACGGGATTAGCTATACATGCCATTTAAATTATTATTGATAGTGTGATATCTCCGACCATTTAAAATGTGTTTTCTTATAGTAATGTCATTCGACCGAGCTCAATCTGAGGAAGCCGGGAGTCATGCTCGACTTTAGTACAAAGAGAAGAAACTAGCGAGAGAAGGCCGAGACAAAGGGTCGAGGGAGGAGGCAAAAAAACCTTCTTTCAAATGATGAATGAATGGTTTAATTAATACTTAAGAACTAACCACGTAGTGCGACAAGTTCAAGCTCCCCTCCCGCTCCACCGGTTCCGAGATCCCACAAGGTGCAGTCTTGAATCACGTCGAAAAGGAAAGCTCCAGTAGATAAAATTCAAAAATATGGGGTAATAAGAATTTCGAGCAGAGTTGATGATGATTCCTAACGGCTGAATTCGGTTAGAAAACACTACTCGGGTTCGGAAGAATTATCTTGTACACCGAAGAATGTCCGAAATGTGCCGTCTCCTTTGCTAAAAGATACTGACTTACCATTGGTGGAATACTAAAGCTTCAGTTGTTCGAAGAAGAAATTACATGGGAATTCTTTCGGACCGAGTTCGAAAAAAATATATCACCAGAGGTTCTTTGACCGAAAAGAAAAGAATTTCTTGAGTAAACAGGAAATAGATCGATGTCGAATATGAAAGAGAATTTGTTCGATTGAGTAAATATGCTCGAGAATTGGTACAGTCAGAAGTTGAAATGTGCAAACGATTTGAAGAAGGGTTGAATGAAGACATTAAATTCTTGATCGAATTCTTGAAATTCGAGAGTTTGCTACATTGGCGAGAGAGCTTATAAAGCGAAGAATTGAGTAAAGAAAAGAAACAGTGAGAGGAAGCTCAAATTTTTAGTAAAAGACCGATGGGAAAATCGGTTTTACGCTTCAAAGAAATTGAAGAAATATCGGATCGTTCTACTTGACCATTGGGTATTCGGGCAAAGAGCGAGGTTCTCAACGCACTAATCCAAGGCCTCTACTCCATCGTGACGGTGTTGGCGGTGTTGGCACTCCTAAGCCGAGATGCCGATCTTGTAATAAAGCTCATTTTGGTGAATGCCGATTTAAGAGTGGGGCTTGTTACCGATGTGGTTCTTTTGACCATTTCCTCGAGATTGTCCGAAAGGGTTGAAAAGAAGTTGAACATATATCGGCCGAGTAATCTAGTTTCGAGGGAGACCACCTCGACCATCCGGTAATGTCGATTGGTAGTCGAGGAGCTACAAAAGATACTATAGGTAGGCTTGAGGTACGATCACCGCTAGGACATATGCCATTCGTGCGGAGAAGATGCTTCAAAGACCGATGTTATTCTTGGTACATTTTCTTTACTTGATATCGATATTCTGCATTGATTGATCCCGGTTCTACGCATTCATATATATGTGTTAAACTTGCAATTGTTAAAAATTATCTGTTGAACCTCTTGAATTTGTGGTTAAAGTCTCGAACCCCTGGGCGGTCGTGTTAGTGGATAAAATTTGTAAAATTGTCCACCGATGGTAAGAGGTTATTGTTTCCGCTGATTTGATGTTACTGCCATTTGATGAATTTGACGTGATATTGGGTATGGATTGGTTAACCCAGCATGATGCGGTAGTAAATTGTAAACAAAAATATATTGTGCTAAAATGTCAGAATGGTGAGTTGCTCCGGGTTAAATTTGATCAGACAGAGGGGTTATCTGATATGATTTCAGTAATGGCAGCACAGAGGTATGTCAAAAAGGGGTATGATGCTTACTTGGCTTATGTACTCGACACCAAGGTATCTGAGTCAAAGATACAGGCAGTTCTAGTGGTATGTGAATTTTTCGATGTGTTTCTAGAAGAATTACCAGGATTGCCACCAGAAAGAGAAGTGGAATTTTCTATAGATTTGATTCCGGGAACTACTCCGATTTCCATAGCTATGATTTTTAGATCACATTCATAAAAAAAAATGTATACAATGCATGGGGTGATGAAAGTATTGAATGAAAAAGAAAAGAGGTGAGATGTATTGAGTTATTGGTTTCGGCACTAAGTGTGCGGGTGTAAACATTTATGATCATGAATTGGCACTAAGTGTGCGGGTTCAAATTGTATAGCACTAAGTGTGCGAGTTTGATTATATAGCACTAAGTGTGTGAGTTTGACTATTAAGCACTAAGTGTGCGGGCTTATTATACATGCTCTAAGTGTGCGGCCTTATCGAGTCAATCATGGACAGATGATGAGTAAACACCTTGAGCTCATGAGGAATAGACATTTTATTTATATTTGGGATTGAGCTTGGTAAGTCTTGAACCTATGTGGTGATTATACTTGAAGATAAATGCATCCAATGTCATATGGTGTAATGTATGAAATATTAAAGTAGGGCTTGGTATGAGATTAAACCGAAATGCCTAAGGAATTATAGCACAGTTTGGGTGTGGATGGAGGATTTTAATCCCGCATTATTTATTTTCTCTTATGATATATTATTACTGAATGGCAATGTAATGCTTATGACTTACTGAGTTATATACTCACTCGGTGTTTGCTTGTCACCTACTTTAGGTTTCTTAGACTCGTCTTTTTGCGTGCTCGGGATTTGTCATTGAAGTCATCACACCGACTAGCAACTGTTGGGTATCTTCTTTTTAGTCGGTCTAGGAGAACATTTCGGCATGTATAGGCTAATATGTTTTGTTGAAATTTGGTATGTAAACTTTTAGCCATGCGAAAATGGCATAAATGTTCGGTTGGATTTGGTTCTATAATGTTAGGTCGCAAGTCTTGGTGATTCGATTTTTATGCTATATGTTATGGTTGATTATTTTTGGTGTTAAAATTCATGATATGGCAATAGTGTAGTAGGGAGATATTTGACAATGATTAGCCTTTGGTATGGCTAGTCATGATCATAATTTGTGATATGTATGATGAATTACTAGTTAGGTCAAGGGGAAATCACGAAATAAGCATAGTTGCTTTAGTAACAGATGCTTGCAGCAGCAGTGACGTGAAATTGAAAAATCACTAAAAATAGTGGGAATGGAGTTAAATAATGAATAAATTATGTAATCTAATCTCGATGAGTCTATTTTCATATAGAAGAAACAAACCGACCATGTGAGCCGTATGTTAAGAGATATTTAAGTTTTCGTGAGACAGGGCCAGAACGGTTACTGGAGTCCCTTTCCTGACTTTGGAAATTCATCGTGAACGGACCAGAGATAATTAGAAGCCATGCCATATATGTACAGATTCCTTTTCGAGTCTAATTTCTGTAGAAACAAACGGCATCAATATTGAAGCCCTGTACAGGGAGATATCCAAGTCGTAATGCGTAAGGGTCAGTGTAGTCGATCCCTGTAACATGGGGGACTTTAACTAATAAACTGTACAAATTGGCCATACCAAAAATTCTAGAAAAAAATTTGTAGATGCATATATGAGTCTAGTTTCGGGAAAATTTTACAGAAATGGATTTCGAGTTTCAAAACTCAAGATATGATTTTTAATGCGACTCGTATGCAGATTGGCAGCTTGTCTGGGAAATTTCTAATAAGTGGTTTGAAGTCTGTTAACACCTCGTGTTCGACTCCGGCGACGGTCTCGGGTTCGGGGTGTTACAATTATTGGTATCAGATCTATGGTTTAGTCGGTTCTAGGACTACCATAGCACGTATGAGTCTAGCTATACATGCCTTAATGTTAATGTTTAAATGTGTGATGACTTCTGACGGTTAAAACTTTTGCTTGATTAGTAAATGGATCCCGGTGTAGAGAGAACCTTGGCGGATGACGTTGAAAGTGTAGTGGCTGCTCCTGCACAAGGGACGCCGCCTGTTGAACCTCGTGTTCGACTCCGGCGACGGTCTCGGGTTCGGGGTGTTACATCAATACCATGATTTCCATTTCCTTGTTATTTTTCCATATTTATCCCGTTGAATTTATCGAAATTTCAATGGATTTTCAGAGGTACACATTTATTGTACAATTCCGGGTCCGTCAATTCATATTCATGTGCGCACATATCCATTTCAAAGAGCACACTCCCGCGAACCTCAACCTTGCAGCAGGATTACCAGTCCAGGCTAAATCCCCTGCAATATAAACTCATAGAGTATTGTCGGGATTACCAGTCCAGGCTAAATCCCCTGCAACGACAATTACTCTAATGAGCTTGGATCCGAATTACTAGTCTAGGCTAAATTCAGATCCTAATTCGGATTACCCGTCCGGGCTAAATCCATTTTACACATATTCTTCGGGAGGGCTATATCAAGATAGGATCACCCGTCCGGGCTAGATCCTTTTTACCGTCAATTCCTTTTCAGAGATCCATCGAATTTCATTCAAACGGGATTTCTTCCCATTTTATCAAATATATCAATGTTTCATTCATTTTCATACAATGAACATTCAAATTATATTCACATCAATAACAAACAATCTCAAGCATTTAAGAATATAATTCAAGTTACACGAACTTACCTTAATACTTGTTTGTAAACAGTAAAAATCTACTAATCCCGAACTTTTTCCTTTCCTCGATCTAGCTTCGTATTTGAATCTTCTGGATCTAAATAAATAAATTTAATTATCAATTTAATACATTTCATGTTCATATGCAACATTCTTTATAATTCAACTATTATTTATAGTTCATTCAAAGCTGTCTACTTGAGTCATAGTCACTAAATTATTTATAACTTGAGGTACGGAACTCCAAACTAAGATCCGTTAATTTTTCCTGAAACTAAACTCATATATATTTTTACCATAAAATTTTCATAATTTTTTGTTTAGCCAATCAGTACAGTTTATTCTTCAAAGTCACCCCTGTTCTGTTGTCTAACAGTTCTGACCCTTCTTCACTAAAAATAAATTATCTCTTTATACAGAATTCAAATGATGTTCTCGTTTGTTTCTTTTAAAAATATACTCAATAATAATTCTATACATATAAATTTATGTCCATAATTATTTTTATTCAATTTTTTATAATTTTTTAAAGTCAGAACAGGGGAACCCGAATTCATTCTGACCTTGTCTCACAAAATTCATTATATATAAAAATTTACAAATCCATTGCTTACAATATTTCTTCTATAAGAAACTAGACTCAATAAGCTTTAATTCCATATTTTTTTCATCTTCTAATTTGATTCCTACAATTTTTGGTGATTTTTCAAAGTTAGTCTACTGCTGCTGTCCAAACTGTTTTAGTGCAAGCTGTTTATTACCATTTTTCCCCTAAGCTTTTAATAAATGATAATTTCGTCCCTACTCAATTACCCTCTCAATTGAGCTGATTTTTCTCAATTAAAATTTTATTCTATCAGCTTAAACTAGTTTACAACCTTTAGGAATCAGAATTTCATCAATAGACTTTAATTCCGAACATTTTCACAATTAGGTCCTAAAAATCAATTTCCATTGAAATTGCCTAATAAAATCATCTCATAAACAAATTAAAGCTTTAATTTCATTCTATTTCATCATAAACTTACAGCACTCAACCATGGTGACTTTCAATTTCATCCATGAAATCAAAAACTAATGAATTTAATAGTAGGACCTAGTTGTAAAAGTCCTAGAAACACAAAAATTACAAGAAAAAGGCAAGGATTAACTCACTTGGTGCAAAAATTATGAAATACCAGCTTAGAGAACCCTCCTATGGCGTTATTAGCTGCTGGAATTGAAGAGAAATGAAGAGAAATCTAGATATTTCCTATTAGTCCTAGTTTTATTTAGTTAATTTTGCAATATTCCAATTTTACCCTTAATTTATCAATTTTTCTGCTGATTTCATACCCTTGCCGTCCAGCCCAAATAAATTTTGGGTCTAATTGCCTTTTAAATCCTTTCTCATTAGACTCTTAAGCTATTTAATCACTCTAGCAACTTTTACACCTATTACAATTTAGTCCTTTTCATTTAATTGACTACCCAAACATTAAAATTTCCTAACGAAATTTCAATACCACATTAATAACATTTCATAAATATTTATAAAATTATTTTTGACTCGGTTTTACGAGATAGAGGTCCCGATACCTTATTTTACCCAATTTCTTCAATAATTTTTTTTTCTAACTAATCACTAAATCGATAAAATTTTCCTATCAATATTTTCATACGATTTTCCTATCATATCAATTTTCAAGCAAAAATGTTGAAATAAATTTCTCTTTAAATCGGATCTATGGTTACGAAACCATTGTTCCGATAACCTTGAATTTAGGCCATTACAACTCTACCCCCTTTTAAGGATTTTCGTCCTCGAAAATCTTACCAGTAAAGAGGTTTGGGTATTGTTTCCTCATTGCCTCCTCCGATTCCCATGTTGCTTCCTCAATCTCGTGCTTTTGCCACAATACTTTCACCAAATTTATCTTTTTATTTCTAAGCTCTTTTGTCTCCCGTGCCAATATCTTGACCGGTTCTTCACTGTAAGTCATATCCGGTACCTTAATAGCTTATTCAAACAAAAAACAAAAGGCAATGTAATTGATAGAGGCATACTTCTATGAAAAGGAATTGATAGAGGAAGATGAATGTGCAATGGAATTGCAATTGGATGGTTGTACTGCTACGGCCTCTGTAGGACTAAGACTAGAAGGGAATTCAATAGCAGCGGAACCGCTACAACCGATATGCAATAGCTGATATGCGACACATTCTCTCTATTGTTTACCAATTGCTATGAAGGATCTGATCAATATCGTCGTAACATAGATACATGAAAAACATTATGGATTCTATCAAGTTCCGGTGGTAATGCCAATCGATAAGCGACCGGTCCAATTCTTTCTATGATTTCATAGGGCCCGATAAATCTTGGACTCAATTTACCCTTTCGACCGAATCGAAGAACTTTCTTCCAAGGAGACACTTTTAGAAATACCTTGTCACCGACTTGAAATTCAATCTCTTTTCGCTTAAGGTCAGCATATGATTTTTGACGATCGGAAGCTGCTTTTAGACTATCTCGAATAACCTTTACTTTTCTTCATTTCCGGATCAAATCAACCCCATGTATCTTCCTTTCATCGAGCTCATCCAATATAACGGTGTTCTACATTTTCTACCATACAAAGCTTCATACGGAGCCATTTTAATACTAGGCGCTAAGCTGTTATCGTAAGCAAATTCAATCAAAGGTAGATACCTCTCCCAATTACCTTCAAACTCTACTATACAACATCGGAGCATATCTTCGAATACTTGAATTACACGCTCAGATTGACCATCTGTCGAGGATGAAATGCAATCTTTGAAATACAACCGAGTACCCAAGGCTTCTTGCAATTTGTCCCGAAACGAGGCGTAAATCGGGATCTCTATCTGATATAATGGAGACAGGCACTCCATGTAACCTGACAATCTCAGATATGTACAGTTCAGCTAGTTTATCTAAAGAATAATCCATAAGTACCGAAATAAAGTGAGCTGACTTTGTTAATCGATCAACAATCACCCAAATAACATCTTTTTTCCTCGGAGACAAAGGTAGCCCCGATACAAAATCCATAGTGATTTTTTCCCATTTCCATTCTGGTATAGTAATTGGCTGAAGTAACCCCGAAGGTACCTGATGTTCAGCTTTAACTTGTTGACATATTAAACACCTTGATACAAACTCAGAGATATCACGTTTCATTCCCGACCACCAGTACATCTTTTTCAGATCATTATACATTTTATTACTCCCCAGATGTACAAACATAGTACTACTGTGGGCCTCGCATAGAATCTTGTGTATGAGCTCTGAATTCTGAGGTACACATACCCTACCTCTGAATAATAAACAATCATCAGAACCAATCTGAAATTCAGAATCATTACCTGACTCACACTGTGCCCATTTAACCTGTAACTTCTCATCATTCTTCTAAGCTTCACATATTTGCTGTAAAAATGTCGGTTTAGTTCTCAATTCAGCTAGGATTGAACCATCATCAGTCAATGATAGCTGGGTATTCATAGCTCGTAAAGCAAACAGAGATTTTTGGCTCAAAGCATCAGCTACAACATTAGCCTTACCCGGATGGTAATCAATAATCAAATCATAGTCCTTTATTAGTTCAAGCCACCTGCGCTGTCTCAAATTCAAATCTTTCTGTGTCATCAAATATTTCAAGCTTTTATGATCAGTATAAATATGACATTTCTCACCGTACAAGTAATGCCGCCATATCTTGGTATAAATACAATAGCACTAATTCAAGATCATGTCTTGGGTAATTTCTTTCATGTGGTTTAAGTTGTCTTGAAGCATAGGCTATTACTTTACCTTATTGCATCAAAATACAACCTAAACCATTTAATGAGGCATCACTGTAAATAACAAATTCCTTACCCAGTTCAGGCTGCACTAATACAGGTGCTTTCGTTAATAGGTCTTTCAATCGGTTGAAACTTTGTTGACATTCATCAGTCCACTCGAACTTTACATCTTTCTACAATAATCGAGTCATTGGAGAAGCTATCATAGAGAATCCCTGTACAAATCTCTGATAATAACCAGCTAAACCCAAGAAACTTCTAACTTCAGATACATTCTTCGGTGGACTCCAATTGACGATAGCTGAGATTTTACTTGGATCTACCCTGATGCCTTCGGCAGATACAATGTGTCCAAGAAAACCCACTTCTTGTAACACCCCAAACCTGTGACCGTCACTGGATTTGACCACGAGGTGTTACCGGGCTTACTTCCCTTATTTCTCTCTTGGAAATTATGAATTTCTGTTCCAGGCAGGCTAGCTAACTGCGTCACTGTTACTTTAAAAATCATATCTCGAGTTCCCGAACTCGAAAACCAGTTCCAAAAATTTTCCCTGAAACTAGACTCATAATTCCATCTACACATTTTTTTCTAGAATTTTTGGTTGGCCCAATTGGTACAGTTTATTAGTTAAAGTCACCCCTGTTTCAGGGTTCGACTACACTGACCTTTTGCATTACGACCTGTATATCATCTCGTACAGATCTCCAATGCTCATACCGTTTGTTTCTAATGAAACTAGACTCAAAGGGGAATCTATGCATATAAGGCATGACTTCTAATTATTTCTGGATAATTTATGGTAAATTTTCAAAGTCGGAGCAGGGGATCCAGAAACCGTTCTGGCCCTGTTTCACGAAAACCTGAATATCTCTTAAAATCTGACTCATATGACCGTTTCATTTCTTCCATATGAAAGTAGATTCATCAAGGTTCAATTTCATAATTTATTAACTATTTAATTCTACTTCTACTATTTTTAGTGATTTTTCAATCTCACCTCACTGCTGCTGGCTGCATCTGTTACTAAAGCAAACAATGACTATTTCATAATTCTTCCATGGCCAACTATAATTCATCATACATAATACAAGCTATGGCCACCTTATCAAAATTAAGGTTTCTAAGACTTGTGACTATAGGTTTTAGAATCACACTCAACCGACCACATAGGCCATTTTCGCATGGCTTAAAGTTTACAACCCAAAATTCAACAAAACAAAATAGCCTATACATGCCAAATGTTCTCCTAGATCGACTAAGGAGACAATACAAAAAGATTGTTCGCCGGTGTGATGACTTCGACGACGGTTCCGAGTACACAAGATACGAGTCCAAGAGACCTAAAATGGGTGACAAGAAAACACCGAGTGAGTTTATAACTGTGACAGCCCAAAATTGACCCTGGTCGGAATGTGGTTTCGGGACCACAAAACCGAGGCATAAAAATAATTTAAAATTTATTTTGATGCCTATAATATGTGTATGCTCATGTATGACATTTTTTGATGATTGATTTAGTGTTATAAAGGTGAATTTCACTAGAAAGGACTTAGTAGTGAACTTTGAAAGTACGATAGGGAAATGTGTGATGACTAATTAAAGCATGCATGCAAAACAATGGACTTGCATGTCAAATTCCCCTTTTATAGGTGGTGGCGGCCATGACCAAGAATATGGGCTAAACATGTCATGAAACATGTTTTGTTGGGCATTAGGGAGAAATAATAAACAAATAAGCATGGGTAAGAAAAGAAAAAAAAAAATGTGTGTGTGAGTGTGGTATCTCCCCATTGCCGTGAGTTGTAAAGGAAGAAAGAAAAAATTTGTTCATCCTTTCTTTGAGCCAAAACTAAGGGGGAAGAAGAGATTTTTGCTTCATTTTATTTGTTTAGAAGAGATCTAGAAGGAGATTTGGCTAAACTTGCACCAAGATTAAGGTATGTATGAGGTTGTGTCATGAGATTCATGCATGTTTTAGTTGCCAACTTGATGTTCATGCTAGCCATGGTTCAAATCCTTGTTATGCCATGGAAGTGGTATTTGGTCAAAGTTGATATTGTGATAAAGCCATTGCATGCTAAGTGTGAAGCTTGATGATGATGCATGCAATGATGGATTGTCTACTCTTGAAATTTCTTTGTAGCCATCTTGAGTAAGACATTGAGTTTTCTTTTTGTTTAACCATGATTGAAGTTGAAAGGGGCATGATTGTGATGTATTCGGCCATGATGCATTCATGAGCATGGTTCATGCTTCTTGCATCTTAGTTAAAATTTGTGTTTTGGATGGCTAGGGACACCTTGAAATTCAGCCATGCACATACATGTATATATATGTTTGCACATGATGTTTTGGTTATGAAGTAAGTGATGAATATGTTTGTTTAAAGAAGAAAATGTTGAAGAATGCTTGTGAAATTGCAAGTACATTCGGCCTAGTACACATATGATGTGGAAATCTTGGAATTTATTGTTGAATTGGTGCAAGTATGACTAAGTATATTCGGCCTTAGGTAGCCTATTGATGGCCTTAGCTTTTCCTTGATGCTTGAATGAATTGTATTGAATTGCTTGATGTAGTATAAAATGTGCATGACCATTGTGTATTCAAGCTAAAGGGTGGCCATATGACCATTTAAACTCCTTGTCATATTCGCCATAAGCTAGCATAATGAGGTTTTAATAAATTGAATTTGTTTGAATTAGCTCAAGAGCTTAGAGGGCCACAATTGGACAAGGGGAAGGAAAAAGTGATCGAATAGCCGTAAAAGCCGTTCGACAACATCCGAGGTAAGTCCTCAAGAAGTGACCCTACTTGAATTATGTGAAATGAAATATGTATGTGTAATGATTATCGATTTATGTGTGTATGAGTATTTGAATGATACCGGGCTAAGTCCCAAGGCGATTATGCTAGTGATTACCTTTGTGTTTGAGCCTTAGTAACGAAAATGAAACATGAATGTCTAATGATTATTGATGTATGTGTGCATGAGCAATTGAATGATATCCGGGCTAAGTCCGAAGACATTTATGCTGAAATTATATCCGGTTAAGACCGAAGGCAATTGTGCTAGTGGCTACATCCGGGCTAAGACCAAGGCATTAAATGCGAGTCGTTCTATCCGGGCTAAGACCAAGGCATTCGTGCACGTGGTTATATCCGGTTGTATTCAAGAAGCTTGGGCTGGAGGTGAGTGTTGGCTGCTGTAATAAATTCCATTAGTACACTCGAAAAGCCCAAAGAATAAGGTATGATTATATGTGCATTGGAAAAGTCGACATGCTTGAGCAACATTCGCTCAATCGACTAACAATTTCAGCTATTGAATTGGTTGATACCCGTGAAAGTATATAATGATGAAGTGTGAAGTAAGAATGATTATGTGAATGTGTATTAATGAAATGATGCATTTGGCTATGTGAATGTATTGCTTTAATTAAAGCTGATTTTATTCCTTGAGACTTACTAAGCATAAAAATGCTTACCCGTTGCTTTGGCTCTCTGTTTTATAGATTTTGCTCGATAGCAATCGGATTCGGGATCATTAAAGTCGAAGTCATCTACACTATCAAAGCCTCCATTTTGGTATAATTTTTGGTTGAACTTTGAAATGGCATGTATAGGACTACCCTTGTCGGTTCAATTGTGTTGTGATGTATATGTGTACGGCCATGCGAAAATGGCTCGTAAAAGTGAAGTATGAACTTAGACTATTTATGGTTTGTATATATATATATATATGGTGTCATGATGTGATTATGGATTGGAAATGGGAGTGTTGGTCACATGATCAGCCATTGGTATGGTTAAAATGATCATATGTGAACCTATGTATGGCAAGACTAGTTGGTTCATGGAGACTACAAAATAGGTAAGACCTACCTTAAAAACAGATGCTGCCAGCTGCAGTGACGTGAATGTGAAAAATCACCAAAATTTTTAGGAATGGTATTAAATAGTTAATAAGCTATGTAAATGAACCTTGATGAGTCTACTTTCATATGGAAGAAACGAAACGGTCATAGGAGTCACATGTTAAGAGATATTAAAGCTTTCGTGAGACAGGGCCAGAACGGTTTCTGGGTCCCCTGTCGCAACTTTAAAAATTTACTATAAATTATCCAGAAAGAATTAGGAGTCATGCCTTATATTTACAGATTCCATTTTGAGTCTAGTTTCATTAGAAACAAACGGCACCAGTATTAAATCCCTGTACAGAGAGATATTCAAGTTGTAACGCGCAAAGGTCAGAGCAGTCGATCTCTGTAACATGGGTGACTTTAACTAATAAACTGTACCAATTGGCCCAACCAAAAATTCTAGAAATAAATCCATGGATGGATATATGAGTCTAAATTCAGGAAAAATTTATGAAAACAGTTTCTGAGTTTTGAAACTCGAGATATGATTTTTAAGGCGACAGTGATGCAGTTTTCCAGCCTGACTGGAAATGTCAAATTGATGGGCGAAACATGTGGATTTGGCTTGTTAACCCCTCGTGTCCGTCACCGGCGATGGTCTTGGGTTCGGGGTGTTACAATAACTCAGTAAGCCATAAGCATTCCACAACCATCCATTAACAAAATTATTACAACATGAAATAATGAACGAGGCTAAGTACTCCATCCATATCGAACTATATCATAGTTCCTTGGACCTTTCGGTTCAATCTCATACCAAGTCATACATCCACATTTCATATTCTATACAATAAGATATTTGAGGCATTTTACACACCAACTCATTTTCACCACAATCATACAATTGCAATCATCACATAGATTTAAAGCTTACCAAGCTCAACCCCGAGCATGAACATATTACCTATTCGTCATGAGCTCAAGGTACTTACCCGATCTGCTGTCCATACTCAACTCGATGGAGACACACCTCCATATAATTGTTCGATCGGAGATATTTATATATATATATAGAGTACGCACACACAGTGCTTAATACTCGATTTCGCACACTTAGTGCCATGCGATTTAAGCCCGCACACATAGTGCCATACCCTTGAGCTCGCACACTTAGTGCCATATATTTCCAGCATGCACACTTAGTGCCATATATTTCCAGACGCACACTTAGTGCCAATCTAAATCACTGTACACACGTATTGCCCAAGACACTTAGTGCCGAAAGCAAACTTTCTACACATTTCACTATTTCTTTTACATTCAACAATTGTCATCACTCCATACACATACAATTTCATTTATATATATATAGCATCCCATTAAACACAATTGCATAGATTTTACAATCATTTAAGCAATATCAAACATATGTGCTTAATGACTTACCTTGTGTTGGGCAAATAATTCTAAGTCGGCTACTCGTTGACCTTGATTTCCCTTGTTGGACGCCTCTCCTTTAGGATCTTGAGCTTAAACAAAAAATTAACTCATTCAATCGCTTTGGTACATATGTTGGTATCCACATTCTAATGATCATATAACATACGGAACAACATGGTAAAATTTTATCTTGCTACCTTATGTTCTTGGCTATTCGCCAATAGCCTTATGCAATTTACTATTCTATCAATAATCCAATCACACATACACATATACATATTCAGTATATTAAATAGCCACCCTCACTAACCACCCATTTTAGTTGATTTTATACAATCAAAGGCAATATCATGATTGGGTATACCTAAATAGCCGAATGTGCTAAAATTGATCTAACATCACCTATACCCTTGATTGAATGGCGAATACTTATACTATCAATTATAGTATCGATTTTATTCTTTCAAACACATAGTCCCCATTCGCCCTAACCATTTACTTAACGTATGTGTACAAATTCCATCTCAAAATTAGGAGTTGCAACTACAACTAGGTTACCACAATGCTCATCAATGACCGAATGCCTAAGCACAACTCTACTAAAATTTATCCAACATCATTAACTTTGCCCTTCACTATTTTTTTTTCTAAACATCATATACAAAGTAACTTACATGTATATATAAAACCAACCTTGCTAGCACAATATCCCTTAACCGAATATCATAAACCCAAGCCACATATATAGTTCATCAAGGCCTTTCATTGGCCACATTCGCACCCCTCCCTTATGAACAAACCAATTTCAACTTTCATGAAAAATATATGTACCAAGAGCTTCAACTACTTGGCCAAATACCAAACCTCCAAACAACCAAATTTAATCCATGGAATGAATAGAACTTGAACTAATCACCTCATTTACATCTAAATTTCCAAGGGTTTCAAAGTGCTTACCTCTTCCTAAGCATCAACCAAGCCAAATCATGCACAAAAATTCCTTCTTCTTCCTCCTTCAAGCCACGGCAATGGAGAATAGAATGAGCATTTTCCTTCTCTTTTTTTTGTTTTTCTCTCTAGTTACTGGCACAATGGGGGCATCCATGCTCATTTTTTGTTCATTTCTTTAATGCTAGCTATTATTTTATGGCTTCCTACATACACCACTAGCATAACATGTTGGAAACATGTTCCTTGCCCATAATTTTGTCATGGCGGCCACTAACCTTGTCAAATGGGTTATTTGACATGCAACTCCATTTATTTTACTTCATTCCTTTATTAACCTCTTAAAATTAGCCACATATAATTAAATCCTTTCACATGAGTCCTTTTCTTTCAATTCACCTTCAAATTAACTAAATCAAAGAATTAAAAAAATTCACACATGCATTTTCACATATTTAGACAGTAACTATCATACTCAAATAATTTAGTGACTCGGTTTAGCGGTCCCGAAACCGCTTTCCGACTAAGGTCACTTTAGGGATATCACAACTCTCCCCCACTTAAGAAATTTTCGTCCCCGAAAATCTTACCGGTAAATAGGTTTGGGTATCGCTCTTTCATAGAGTTCTCGGGTTCCCAAGTGGCTTCTTCAATTCCGTGTTTATGCCACAACACCTTCACTAGTGGGATTTTCTTATTTCGCAACTCTTTTACTTCATGCATCGAATCTTAACTGGCTCCTCTTCATAGCTCAAATTAGGCTGAATCTCAATCTCAGATGGAGCGATTACGTGCGACGGGTCGGATCTATATCGTCGAAGCATCGAGACATGGAAAGCGTTGTGAATCTTTTCGAGCTCAGGGGGCAGGATTAATCGGTATGCAACTGGTCCGACTCATTCGGATACTTCATACGGCCCGATGAACCTTGGACCCAATTTGCCCTTACGACCAAATTTAAACACCTTCTTCCAGGGTAAGACTTTGAGAAATACCTTGTCTCCCACCTGATATTCAATGTCTTTTCTTCTCAAATCCGCATACGACTTTTGGCGATCCAAGTAGCTTTCAAACTTTCACGGATTACTCGAACTTTCGCTTTCGGCATCCTTAATCAAATCAACCGAAGATTTTACTTTCACTAAGTTCGGTCCAAAATAATGGGGTACGGCATTTACGACGAAATATAAAGCCTCGTAAGGCGCCATCTTAATGCTTGATTAAAAACTATTGTTGTAAGCGAATTCAATCAAGGGTAAATACCGTTCCCATGACCCACTAAACTCAAGGATGCAACATCTCAACATATCCTCGAGTATTTGAATTATCCGTTCGGATTGACCATCGGTTTGGGGATGAAAAGCAGTGCTAAAATGCAGTTTGGTACCCAAAGCCTCTTGCAATTTCTTCCAAAATCGAGATGTAAATCTTGGGTCTCTATCCGACACGATAGAAATAGGTACCCCATGCAATCGAACAATTTGGGAGACGTATAATTCTGCCAATTTGTCAAGCGAAAAATCCGTGCGGACAGGGATAAAATGAGCAGACTTGGTCAGTCTATCAACAATGACCCAGACCGAGTCTTTCTTATTGAGTCAACGGTAACCCAGACACAAAGTCCACTGTTACTCGATCCCATTTCCATTCGGGTATCATAATTGGCTGAAGTAATCCCGATGGCACTTGATGTTGCGCTTTCACTTGTTGACATATTAAACATTTTGAAACAAATTCTGAAATGTCTCGTTTCATACCGGGCCACCAAAATTGGCGTTTCAGATCATTGTACATTTTAGTACTACCCGGGTGGACTGACATTCGACTACTGTGAGCCTCGTTCAAAATCATTGAAACAAGTCCCGAATTCCTTGGAATACATAATCGACCCTTAAACGTCAAGCAATCATGGTATTCAAGTACTTGATGAATCAATAACGGTTTGGCCTCTAATTCGACTACTAGCACATCATCGGGTGAAATGGATAGGTGAGCATCCATCACTCTCAAAGCAAACAGTGCTTTACGACTTAAAGCATCGGCCACCACGTTGGCCTTTCCCGGGTGATAGTCAATGATGAGTTCATAGTCTTTCAACAACTCAAGCCAACGTCTTTGTCGCAGGTTTAAATCTCTCTGAGTCATCAAATATTTTAGACTCTTGTGGTCCGAATAAATATGACACCTTTCTCCAAACAAGTAATGCCGCCATATCTTCAAGGTGAACACTGTGGCTGCTAGTTCAAGGTCATGGGTCGGATAGTTTCTCTCATGCGGCTTTAGTTGTCTCGACGCGTAAGCCACAACTCGACCTTCTTGCATCAACACACAACCTAACCCAAGCAAGGATGCGTCACTATAAATGACAAACTCTTTGCCGGACTCCGGCTGTACTAGCACTGGGGCCTCGGTTAAATAGGTTTTTTTGTCGATCGAAACTTTCTTGACAGCGTTCCGACCACTCGAACTTAACATCTTTTTGGAGTAGTTTCGTCATCGGTGCAGCTATCATCGAAAAACCTTTCACAAATCGTCGATAGTATCCGGCAAGCCCCAAAAAGCTCCTAACTTCGGTAACATTCCTCGGAGGTTTCCAATCGACTATGGCCGAAATTTTGTTCGGGTCCACCACGACACTCGATCACGGACACCACGTGCCCCAAAAAGCTAACTCTCTCAACCAAAATTCACATTCTTGAACTTTGCGTATAATCGCTTATCTCGTAAGATTTGCAACACTAGCCTCAACTACTCCTTTCCGTCTCTTTACTTTCAAGCACATACGCAAGGTATGTTTCACACCTTTTCACATATCTCCGGCGGTCATAGAAGATATTATCGCTGGCACTCCTTTTAAATCGAGAGACTCGACTCGGACTACCTCGTTATTTGCACTCCTCAAATCAATGGTTTTCCTTTTGCGGTCCACCTTGCATCATGTACGATCACCAATCCATACCAAGAATAACATTGAATTCATCAAATGGTAGAAGCATCGGATCGGTAGGAAAGCAGATTCTCGAATTATTACGGGCATCTCTTGCACACTTTATCAACGAGTACGTATTGACCCAAAGGGTTTGACACTCGAATTACGAACTCGATGAGACTCAACGGTAGAGTCTTCTTTGGATGCTAAGGTTTCACATACATATGAATGAGTAGAACCGGGGTCAATCAATGCAATCACACTAGTATCAAAGAGAGTAAAAGTACCAAGTGATAACGTTAGGGAGGATGCCTCCTCTCGTGCTGCGGATGGCATATGCTCTAGCAGAGCACGGGTCTCGGATCGAACAGTAGTGTCGAGGCTCCTCTCTAATTACCACCCCTACCTCCAGAAATTCTCGGGGGCCTACCTCTAGCCGTCGTTCCACTAGGTCTTGCACCTTGCATCTTATTCTTCTCATCTAGCTCCGTGCAATCTCTAATGAAGTGGTCCTTCGAACCGTATTCATAACAGGCCCTATTAACAGACTTACCCCAACATTCACCTAGGTGTCGTCTTCCACATTGGGGGCATTCAGGTTTCTCTTGACGATTATTGCCCACACTAGCTACCGAAGTAGCTCGGGAGTCCGTCAATGGTCGGGCTCTGATGGAAATTCCCGCAATCGCCCTCGACTTATTAGTGTCCTCCCTGAACTTCTTTACAGCCGAGAACGGAGCTTTACTCGCCGATCTTTTACGATAATCTCTTGCTTCAAATTTAGCCTTCTTCTTCTCCTTTCCAAGTTCTTCCGCCTTGCAGACTCGTTCGACCAGTATTACGAACTCCCTTATCTCCAAAATACCCACTAGTAGCTTTAAATCTTCATTCAATCCTTCTTCAAATCTTTTGCACATAGCAACCTCATCACCACACACTCCAGAGCATACCGACTAAGTCTTACGAACTCATGTTCAGATTGAGATCTTGTCATACGGCCTTGCTTGAGCTCCAAGAATTCCTTACGCTTTTGATCGATGAACCGTTGACTAATATATTTCTTCGAAATTCCGTTTGGAAGAAATCCCAAGTAACTTGTTCCTTTGGGACTATGGAAATTAAGGTCCTCCACCAATAGTAGGTGAGTCTGCAACAAGGATATAGCACACTTAAGACATTCATCGGTGTGCATGACAGTTCATCAAACACTCTAATGGTGTTATCAAGCGAACTCGGCCTTTTCGGCATCATCGGTAACTATGGCCTTGAACTCCTCAGCCCGCGCTTCCTAATCAGTCTCTGGTGGTTTGCTTAGCCTTACAGGATCGATGAATCGGAGGCATTGCGGGCTCTTGGGCGGAGTATTTAAATTCGGGAATGGTTGGACAGCCGGATTGGTTCGGGCATATTATGCGACCCACTCATTCATCATGGTGAAGAAGGCTTGTTTCGCCCTCTATTTTGATTATTCGTGGATGATGAGGCTCACAGCGGTGTCCCTTGCGCGGGAGCAGCCGCTACACTTTCAACGTCATCCATGAAGGGTCTCTCTACCGGGTTCCATTTGCTAATCAAAACAAAAATTTCAACCGTCGAAGTCATCACATTTTTTAGCACTAACAATTTGGCATGTATAGCTAAACTTACACGCGCTATGGTAGTCCTAGAACCGACTAAACCTGGCTCTGATACCAATAAAATATAACACCCCAAACCCGTGACCGTCACCGGATTTGACTATGGAAATCGGAGTAGTTCCCGGAATCAAATCTATAGAAAATTCCACTTCTCTTTCTGGTGGCAATCCTGGTAATTCTTCTAGAAACACATCGAAAAATTCACATACCACTGGAACTGCCTGTATCTTTGACTCAGATACCTTGGTGTCGAGTACATAAGCCAAGTAAGCATCATACCCCTTTTTGACATACCTCTGTGCTGCCATTACTGAAATCATATCAGATAACCCCTCTGTCTGATCAAATTTAACCCGGAGCAACTCACCATTCTGACATTTTAGCACAATAAATTTTTGTTTACAATTTACTACCGTATCATGCTGGGTTAACCAATCCATACCCAATATCACATCAAATTCATCAAATGGCAGTAACATCAAATCAGTAGGAAACAATAACCTCTTACCATCGGTGGACAATTTTACAAATTTTATCCACTAACACGACCGCCCAGGGGTTCGAGACTTTAACCACAAATTGATGAGGTTCAACAGATAATTTTTAACAATTGCAAGTTTAACACATATATATGAATGTGTAGAACCGGGATCAATCAATGCGATAATATCGATATCAAGTAAAGAAAATGTACCGATAATAACATCGGGTCTTTGAAGCATCTTCTCCGCACGAATGGCATATGTCCTAGCGGTGATCGTACCTCAAGCCTACCTATAGTATCTTTTGTAGCTCCTCGACTACCACTGACATTCTGGGATGGTCGAGGTGGTCCGCCTCGAAACTAGATTACTCGGCCGATATATGTTCAACTTCTTTTTCAACCCTTTCTGGACAATCTCTGAGGAAATGGTCAAAAGAACCACATCGGTAACAAGCCCCACTCTTAAATCGGCATTCACCAAAATGAGCTTTATTACAGTACTGGCATCTCGGCTTAGGAGTGCCAACACTGCCAACACTGGTCACTGATGGAGTAGAGGGCCTTGGATTAGTGCGTTGAGAACCTCGCTCTTTGCCCGAATACCCAATGGCTGAAGTAGAACGATCCTGATATTTCTTCAATTTCTTTGAAGCAGAAAACTGGGATTTTCCCATCGGTCTTTTACTAAAAATTTGAGCTTCCCTCTCAGCCTGTTTCTTTTCTTTGCTCAATTCTTCTGCTTTATAAGCTCTCTCTGCCAATGTAGCAAACTCTCGAATTTCAAGAATTCCGATCAGTAACTTAATGTCTTCATTCAACCCTTCTTCAAATCGTTTGCACATTTCAACTTCTGACTGTACCCATTCTCGAGCATATTTACTCAATCGAACAAATTCTCTTTCATATTCAGATACTGATCTATTTCCCTGTTTCAGCTCAAGAAATTCTTTTCTTTTCTGGTCAAAGAACCTCTGGCTGATATATTTTTTTCTGAACTCGGTCTGAAAGAATTCCCATGTAATTTCTTCTTTCGGAACAACTGAAGCTTTAGTATTCCACCAATGGTAAGCTGTATCTTTTAGCGGTGAGGCGGCACATTTGGACATTCTTCTGGTGTACAAGATAATTCTTCCAGAACCCGAGTAGTGTTTTCTAACCAGAATTCAGCTCGTTAGGAATCATCATCAATCTTGCTCGAAATTCTTTACCCCATATTTTTGAATTTTATCTCTGGAGCTTTCCTTTTTCGACAGATTCAAGACTGCATGCCTTGTGGGATCTCGGGAACCGGTGGAGCAGGAGGGGGAGCTTGAACTTGCTGCACTACAGGGTTAGTTCTTAAGTATTAATTAAACCATTCATTCATCATTTGAAAGAAGGCTGTTTTTGCCTCCTCCCCTCGACCCTCTGTCTCGGGCCTTCTACTGCTAGTTTCTTCTCTTTGTACTAAAGCCGGAGCATGACTCCCAGCTTCCTCAGATTGAGCTCGGTCGAATGACATTACTATAAGAAAAACACATTTTAAATGGTCAGGAGATATCACACTATCAATAATAATTTAAATGGCATGTATAACTAATCCCGTATTTGCTATATCGTCCTAGAACCGGCTAAACCGTAGCTCTGATACCAATAAATGTAATACCCCTACCCGTATTCATTGTCGGAATAGGGTACAAGGCATTACCGGAGTTTACGAATTAATTTTTTTTTTATATTCAATATAGCCCTTTTATAAATATCTAACCTTCCCTGTAATATTAAATCGAGACCAATCCACATCAACCAAATCGATTCAACATATTTTCATGATAGATTCATGCATTTATATAAGATAACGTCATCACATATCTATAACCAGGTTTGTTAACCATACTAATGGCTAACTTTACATTCATTTCACGTTAACATTTACTTTGTTAGCTTATACATGCCATTGATTTCCAAAATAAAGTTTCTTTATATCTGAAATCTCGAGGTTGACGATGTGATGTGTCTCGACCAAATCCGACCTCCGAGCTTTTAACACTACAAAACAGGGAAAAAGGAAACGGGGTAAGCACTTTGTGCTTAGTAAGCTCATGTAACAAGAATTATACTTACCTAATATTTTCAATACAATACAATAAACATCCATATATCCATTCAATGCATTATTACCCTAATATGCACAAACTCAACATTCAAGTTAGTACAATAATTTCCATGTATCAGTAATATATATACCATGATTGATGAACTTGTCAATACCATGATTTCCATTTCCTTGTTATTTTTCCATATTTAACCCGTTGAATTTATCGGAATTTCAATGGATTTTCAGAGGTACACATTTATTGTACAATTCCGGGTCCGTCAATTCATATTCATGTGCGCACATATCCATTTCAAAGAGCACACTCCCGCGAACCTCAACCTTGCAGCGGGATTACCATCGAGCTAAATCCTGCAATATAAACTCATAGAGTATTGTCGGGATTACCAGTCCAGGTTAAATCTCCTGCAACGACAATTACTCTAATGAGCTTGGATCTGAATTACCAGTCTAGGCTAAATTCAGATCCTAATTCGGATTACCCGTCCGGGCTAAATCCATTTTACACATATTCTTCGGGAGGGCTATATCAAGATAGGATCACCCGTCCGGGCTAGATCTTTTTTACTGTCAATTCCTTTTCAGAGATCTATCGAATTTCATTCAAACGGGATTTCTTCCCATTTTATCAAATATATCAATGTTTCATTCATTTTCATACAATGAACATTCAAATCATATTCACATCAATAACATACAATCTCAAGCATTTAAGAATATAATTCAAGTTACACGAATTTACCTTGATACTTGTTTGTAAACAGTAAAAATCTACTAATCCCGAACTTTTTCCTTTCCTCGATCTAGCTTCATATTTGAATCTTCTGGATCTAAATAAATAAATTTAATTATCAATTTAATACATTTCATGTTCATATGCAACATTCTCTATAATTCAACTATTATTTATAGTTCATTCAAAGCTGTCTACTTGAGTTATAGTCACTAAATTATTTATAACTTGAGGTACGGAACTTCAAATTAAGATCCGTTAATTTTCCCTGAAACTAGACTCATATATATTTTTACCATAAAATTTTCAGAATTTTTTGTTTAGCCAATTAGTACAGTTTATTCTTCAAAGTTACCCCTGTTCTGTTGTCTAACAGTTTTGACCCTTCTTCACTAAAAATAAATTATCTCTTTATACAGAATTCAAATGATGTTCTTGTTTGTTTCTATTAAAAATAGACTCATTCAGAATTCTATACATATAAATTTATGTCCATAATTATTTTTATTCAATTTTTTATAATTTTTCAAAGTCAGAACAGGGGAACCCGAATTCATTCTGACCTTGTCTCACAAAATTCATTATAGCTCAAAATTTACAAATCCATTGCTTACAATATTTCTTCTATGAGAAACTAAACTCAATAAGCTTTAATTCAATATTTTTTTTATCTTCTAATTCGATTGCTACAATTTTTGGTGATTTTTCAAAGTTAGTCTACTGCTGCTGTCCAAACTGTTTTAGTGCAAGCTGTTTATTACCATTTTTCCCCTAAGCTTTTAATAAATGATAATTTCGTCCCTACTCAATTACCCTCTCAATTGAGCTGATTTTTCTCAATTAAAATTTTATTCTATCACCTTAAACTAGTTTACAACCTTTAGGAATCAGAATTTCAGCAATAGACTTTAATTCCAAACATTTTCACAATTAGGTCCTAAAAATCAATTTCCATTGAAATTACCTAATAAAATCATCTCATAAACAAATTAAAGCTTTAATTTCATTCTATTTCATCATAAACTTACAGCACTCAACCATGGTGACTTTCAATTTCATCCATGAAATCAAAAACTAATGAATTTAATAGTAGGACCTAGTTGTAAAAGTCTTAGAAACACAAAAATTACAAGAAAAAGGCAAGGATTAACTCACTTGGTGCAAAAATTATGAAATACCAGCTTAGAGAACCCTCCTATTGCGTTTTTAGCTGCTGGAATTGAAGAGAAATGAAGAGAAATCTAGATATTTCCTATTTAGTCCTAGTTTTATTTAGTTAATTTTGCAATATTCCAATTTTACCCTTAATTTATCAATTTTTCTGCTGATTTCATACCCTTGCCGTCCAGCCCAAATAAATTTTGGGTCTAATTGCCTTTTAAATCCTTTCTCATTAGACTCTTAAGCTATTTAATCACTCTAGCAACTTTTACACCTATTACAATTTAGTCCTTTTCATTTAATTGACTACCCAAACATTAAAATTCCCTAACGAAATTTTAATACCACATTAATAACATTTCATAAATATTTATAAAATTATTTTCGACTCGGTTTTACGAGATAGAGGTCCCGATACCTTATTTTACCCAATTTCTTCAATAATTTTTTTTTTCTAACTAATCACTAAATCGATAAAATTTTCCTATCAATATTTTCATATGATTTTCCTATCATATCAATTTTCAAGAAAAAATATTGAAATAAATTTCTCTTTAAATCGGATCTATGGTTACGAAACCATTGTTCCGATAACCTTGAATTTAGGCCATTACATTTTAGTTTCTACAGCAGCCTTGAACTTCCAAAACACAGAAGCTACCTCTGACTTGTGCTTCAAGAAGTAAATCCAATAGTATTTAGAATAATCATTAATAAAAAGAATGAAATACCTGATGCCATTCAATGACTAAGTCTTCATGGGGCCACACACATCAGTGTGCACAAACTGCAGCCTTTCTGAGGCTCTCTAGGCCATGTTTGAAGGAAATGGCAACTTGGCCTGTTTTCTTAGCTGACATACCTCACAAACCTCTTCTTTTTCAACTGAGTTAGTGAAAACTTCAACCAAATCCTCCCTGACCATCTGAACCATAGATCTGAAATTGGCATGGCTAAACGTTTGATACCATAGCTTAGATTCATCAATAGAAGCTGTATAAGCTGAGTCTGAGGCTTTGTTCCAGTCAACAATAAAGTTTTTATCTATCATGGTTATTGTCATGAGTTTGGATCCACTTGGATCACTAATTTGGTAGTCTTTGCCTTTGAACACCACAGTATAGTCCTTCTTAAGCAAATGAGCTATGCTGAGTAGGTTTCTTTCAATTTCAGGTACCAAAAGAACATTTGAAACTAGCTTGTTACCTATGGGAGTGCTAATCAACACATCTCCCTTGCTTTCTGCCTTGATGAAGTGGTCATTTCCTACCTTCACCTTTGTTTTGAAGCTTCTATTAACTGACTTGAAGATTGAAGCATCTAGTGTCATGTGATTTGTGCAACCACTATCTATAAGCCATCCTTTTGTGGCCTTCTCCTTAGCAGCTGAGCATGAAACTACAAAGACTTGCTCCTCATGGTCACTACTTTCTTCTACTACTTGAGCTTCAACCTTTGGCTGTTGTAGTTGATTTTGCCTTGGTCTGCCCTTGCTTTTGCAAACCTTTTCAACATGGCCCATCTTTTTGCAGTATTGGCACTGCACATCTGGTCTAAACCAGCAATTGGCTTCTGGATGACCAGGCCTTTTGCAATGCCTGCAGGGTTGATCCATTCTTCTTGTAGCATCTGAATTAGGCTTTTATCTCCAAGTCTTTTTGCCTTTGTAGGCAGAGGTGCTTGAGGTAGGTTTGGTTTTGGCTTGGAAGGCACCTTTTTGGTGCTCCTCCAGTCTGTTGACTCTTCTTTTCTCTTGTGCATAAAGAGCATTGATCAACTCTGTCAATAAGATGCTGGTCAGGTCCCTTGAGTCTTCGAGGAAAGATATTTTTGCCTCATACCTCTCAGGTAAGGTTAAGATCACCTTCTCCACTATTCTTGCTTCACTAAAATGCTCTCCAAAGAGCCTTATGCTGTTTACCGCAGCCATAATCCTATCTGAATACTTCTTGACAGTTTCTTCCTCCTTCGTCTTCAAGTTCTTGAAATCCCTTCTCAAATTCAATAGTTGTTGTTGCCTTGTTCTCTCAGTCCCTTGGAACTCTTCCTTCAATCTATCCCAGGCCTATTTCAGTGTCTCACAAGTCATGATCCTTGTGAAGATCACATCAGACACACAATTTTGGATGCAAGACATGGCCTTATGCCTCTTTGTCCTTTCATCAGCATGCTGCCTAATCTGAGTCACTGTTAGATTAGCTCTAAGTGGTGCTGGTTCAACATCTGAGTTGACCACCTCCCATAGGTCGAATGCCTGCAGATAGGTCTTCATTTTGACCACACATATATGATAGCCCTCTTTATTAAAGACTGGTGGTGCAGCTGGTGAAAAGCCTGATGAAGCCATCAATTTTGAAGTTAAAAATATAACAGGTCCACTGAGATTATAGCTCTATATACCAATTGTTGGTGTTATGAACTATAAGCAAGCAAGTTCAGCTTAGACTTGAGAAACAAGGCTCGAGACTTGCTAAAGAAACAAAAACAAAGAAAAATGGAGAGGTTATAGAAGGAAATCTGATAAATTTTTCATTGAAAAATGAACTTTGGCATAATGCCATTACATATACCAGACATAAGCTGGTTATTAGAAGTCAAATTCACCTAAACAACCACCTAACAACACTAAAATACATTGAAACTTGTTAAATTAACTTGTACACTTTGTAAAGCTGATTTATCAGCTCAAATGTCAACAAAATTACATCAAGTACTTCACCTACTAAGTTCAAATTCAACTAAGTTACAAAATATGACTTGAAGTATCAAAACAAATTCAAATTGGACAGCATCATCGAACTTTAGCTGCTGCATGCATGGCTCGAGTGCATGTGCTGCTCTTTGGCTGCATGTGCTGCATGGAGGCCAACTTTAACAAGGTCAGACAGATAATGTCTCAACTTGGTTTCCGAACACTTAATGAGATGGTTGGCCGGTCAGATATGCTTGAAGTTGATAAGGAAGTCCTTAGTGATAATGAGAAGCTTCAGAATATTGACCTCTCCTTGCTTCTCAGACCTACTGCTGACATTCGACCTGAAGCTGCTCAATATTGCATTCAGAAACAGGATCATGGCTTGGATATGGCTTTGGACCAAAAGCTAATAGAGCTATCTAAACCTGCTCTAGAGAAAGGCCTTCCTGTATACATTGAAATACCAATACACAATGTGGACCGTGTAGTTGGAACAATGCTTAGCCATGAAGTTACTAAGCGTTACCATCTGGCAGGACTTCCTGTTGGTATGATTCATATCAAACTCTTTGGAAGCGCAGGATAGAGCCTGGGAGCTTTCCTGTGCCAAGTTATGACGGTGGAACTTGAGGGTGATAACAATGATTATGTTGGAAAAGGATTATCAGGTGGCAGAATTGTTGTTTATCCTCCAAAAGGAAGTCATTTTTATCCTAAGGAAAACGTAGTAATTGGTAATGTGGCTCTCTAAAAGTTATTACTGGGGAAGCATATTTCAATGGAACAACAGCAGAAAGATTTTGTGTTCGTAATTCAAGTGCCAAAGCAGTTGTAGAAGGTGTTGGTGATCATGGTTGTGAGTACATGAGAGGTGGGATTGTTGTTGTGCTTGGTAAAACTGGCAGGAATTTTGCTGTAGGTATGAGTGGTGGTATCGCTTATGTCTTTGATTTGGATGGGAAATTTGAATCTTGATGCAATCCTGAGCTAGTAGACCTTGATAAAGTTGAAGAAGAAGAGGATATTTTTACTCTTAGAACGATGATTCAGCATCATCAACGTCATACAAATAGCCAGTTAGCCAGAGAAGTAGTTGCTGACTTTGAGAATCTTCTGCCCAAATTCATTAAAGTCTTCCCCAGGGATTGCAAGCCTGTTCTAGCAAAGATGAAAGATGAAGAAGCCTCCAAGGAGGCACTTGAACGCGCTGAAAATGAAGCTGAGGTGGAGTTGGTGGAAAAAGATGCTTTTGAACAACTCAAAAAGTTGGCTGCATCCTTGAATGAGAAAGCAAGTCAAGTATGTATTATCTGTTCTTTTTTAAGTCATATCTCTTTAAACGGTCTATGCTTTTGCTTCTTGAATGGGCAACTCTTTCCACATTTTCCGATTGAAGATTTTTTTTAATTAAAATTCGTGTTGGTGAGGTAAACCTGCCTTCTTCCTCTTTTCTTCTTTCCCCATTTCTTTTGCATTCTTTATTTTGAACTTTTGTGTCAACTTATTTCCAAATGTTTTCACTATTTTCAACATACTATCCTGTTGTTACCCTTCGCTATATGTATTTTTACATACTAATTTGACTTCGTGGAATTTGTAGAAAGTAGAGGCTGAACCAGTCAAGAAGCCTACTCAGGTTTCAGATGCTGTGAAAAATCGTGGTTTTGTTGCTTATGATCGTGAAGGTGTTCAATATAGGGATCCTAATGTTCGGATGAATGACTGGAAGGAGGTCATTGAGGAATCAAGACCTGGCCCAGTTCTGAAAACGCAGTCTGCTCGCTGCATGGACTGTAGTACTCCTTTCCGCCGTCAGGTATTACTGTTTTTTACTCTTGTTCATCATTTTGGAAACTGAATTGAACGAAAGATGAATCTAAAATGCAGGAGAACTCTGGATGCCCTCTTGGAAACAAAATACCAGAATTCAATGAGCTAGTGTACCAAAACAGGTGGCGTGAAGCACTGGATCGTCTTCTAGAGACAACTAACTTCCCGGGGTTCACTGGCCGAGTATGCCCTGCACCATGTGAAGGGTCATGCGTTGTGGGTATTATTGAGAACCCTGTGTCCATCAAAAGAATTGAATGTTCTATCATAGACAAGGCATTTGAGGAAGGGTGGATGGTGCCACGATCTCCTCTCAAGAGAACAGGGTATGGCCCTGTTTTTTCCTATCTAGAAGGCTATGTTATTTCTACACTTGTTCACTTCAAACCACTACATTTGAATTTCGTTAGTGGTATTCACATTTAAAAATCAGTTACTGGGCATGGTTCAGTTGAGATGCGTGCTGCATTGCAAGATTGATGTATTTTTGAAGTTTAAGCATTTACTAAAGAGTATGACTTGAAAATATGACCACAGCAAAACCATAGCTATTGTTGGAAGCGGACCAGCTGGTTTGGCTACTGCTGATCAGCTGAACAGAATGGGTCACTCGGTGACTGTGTATGAGCGTGCCGATAGAATTGGGGGGCTTATGATGTATGGAGTCCCTAACATGAAGACTGACAAGGTGAATATCGTTCAGCGGCGGGTTAACATTATGGCTGATGAAGGAGTTAAATTCGTGGTCAATGCAGATGTTGGAGTTGACCCGTCCTACTCCCTTGACCGGCTACGAGAGGATAAAGATGCCATTTTTTTGGCAGTTGGAGCCACAAAACCCAGGTAAATATTAGAGGGAAGAAAGCTGTTGATTAGTGATAATCTTAGGAGATTTTTTTCATTTCTTTTCTAATAGCTTTTTTTTTTTTTTGAGTTCTTTATTGTCTCCACAATCAGATGATGGTGGATTGATTAGCCCCAAAGAAAACTATAACTTTAGATAGTCAGTACTTGATATTCATTATTTTTTATGGTTGAATAATTTAATGCACTTATCTGCCTGATGCAGGGACCTTGCTGTTCCAGGGCGGCAGTTATCCGGTGTTCATTTTGTGATGGAATTCCTTCATGCAAACACTAAAAGCTTGCTAGATAGCAATCTCCGAGATGGTCACTATATATCTGCTAAGGGCAAAAAAGTAGTGGTCATTGGTGGAGGTGACACTGGTACAGATTGCATAGGGACATCCATCCGCCATGGATGTAGTAGCATTGTGAACCTAGAGTTGCTTCCTCAGCCCCCACAAAGTAGAGCTCCTGGCCATTCCTGGCCACAGGTTATCTTCTTTATTTTAAAAATAGACAAATTAGTCATTGTACATTGGATTAAAAAGTGAATTAGTCTTTTTGTTAAAATTTTTATTCATTTCTGTAGTTAAAAATTGGTTCATATTCATCAGCATGATGTATACGTAGCACGTTAAATGTCATTATTAGTTATTTTGTCAACAGTACCAATTTTTAATAGTATAAATAGATTAAATTTTTTATAGAAATGATTAATTTGTTCTTTAATTTGATTTATAAGGATTAATTTAAAGTAGACAATTCAATCTAGCTCTTAATACAAACACCTCCATAATACTTTTATCAAATTATAAGCTATAGCTTCGGATGTGAAATGAAAGCTCGTATTAGACTAATAATGATGACAGAAATTGTCTTTTATTTTATTTATTTTCATTTTCCTTTTTTGCTTAATCTTTGTGGACAACCAAAATGTATTAAGATGCTACATGGAATAGCATTTGAAGTGGAATATTTGATCTTATGCGTTTGTTTCCACTGGTGGTTGGAATTGCAGTGGCCTCGGATATTCCGTGTAGACTATGGGCACCAAAAAGCTGCAGCCAAATTTGGAAAAGACCCAAGATCGTCTGAGGTTTTGACAAAGAGGTTCGTGGGAGATGAGAATGGAGCTGTGAAAGGGCTAGAGGTGATACGTGTGTATTGGGAAAAGGATGCCAGTGGGAAGTTTCAATTCAAGGAAGTTGAGGGCTCCGAGGAAATAATAGAGGCTGACCTAGTCCTGCTTGCCATGGGTTTCCTTGGGCCTGAGTCGGTGAGTATTAAAACTTTTACAAATATTAAAAACGGGAACAGCATTGTTAATTCATTGAACCATTCAAGATCCAGCTATTGTATGTAATTTGTTTTTTTCTTTTAACAGACGGTGGCAGAGAAGCTAGGTGTGGAGCAAGACAACCGATCAAACTTTTAAGGCAGAGTTTGAGCGTTTCGCAACCAATGTGGTAGGAGTGTTTGCAGCCGGAGATTGTCGACGAGGTCAATCATTAGTTGTGTGCGCAGTCTCAGAGGGAAGGCAAGCAGCTGCACAAGTTGACAAATACCTCACTGCTGTTGATGGCACCAAAAGGTGATCTTCATTGTTTTCGAAAATGCGCTCAAACAGCTTCCATGGGGAATTAAACATCGTCTTGTGGATAAATCAGATGGGATGTTTTAACCAGCTTGTTTTAAGGTTTGCAGCTTAGCAGTATGATGCCTAAAATATAGAACTGATAAATCCTGTATTTCTTTTGTATTTATTCTATTTTAACGTGTTAATAATATTAACCCAGGTATTTGAGTGGTACTTCATATTTGCTGCATAGGAAGGAATAATACTTAGAAGATCAAACAGAGTCGAAATAGAAAAAGAGTTTCAACATATTATTTCACTGAGAATGAAGTCTCATCCCACAATGGTTTTTTAAGACCAATTTTGATTCTTTTGTGCTTTTTAAACTTCAGTAAACAGTTCTTTACATATCAGAGAACTAAGATGGGAGAAATATAACAGATCAGAAATTTTATTTCGAGCTTCGGGAAAGCTAGCTTTGACAGCTGAAAATTCAGAAGCAGCCGCCTAACTGCAAGGTGGTAAGATTTAATGCATGTTAGAATCATCTCTAGGCCTTAATTTGGTATTTAAAAAGTGGAAGTTCACGAATAAGAGGAGATTGTAGAGGTTGAGATTTGAATTTCGAAAAGATTAGCTGCATTTACGATGATGAGAGGCAGCTTGTCAGGAGATCAATTTTACTTACCAGAATAGCCTCGATTTCCCTCTCAGAGACAGGAGTACGTTTTGGCAAAAGAGATGCTTTTCCTCCTACAGCAGTGTTGCTGGGCGGAGCAGGAACATCTGAGCTCAACCTTGACCTTGCAATGAAGTTACCAATGACACCTCCATCTTTGCGTGTTGCTTGTATTTCAGAGATTGAACCTATACAACAACACAACCTTAAAAGTGGTTTCAAATATAAAATGGCAACTTAAAGACCACATGCCACTACAGGGACTAAAATATCCTAATTCCTTCCCATTCAGTCGACCAACAAACAGAGCAAAGCTCAAGCAAATGTGGTTTCAATCTGGTTCAGCTGTTAGAAGTAGAGGCGATAAACAAACCCCAATTTCAGAAAGCTCAAATCCAAATCCAAAACTTCATCCCATCCAAACCCAAACTCGAAAAATAAGCTAAAGTCGATACATATTCTATTAAAAGTTCAAAAATGATCTAATAAGCCTAAACACAAATCCCAAATCCAATCTGAGAAAAAAGTAAAAATCTAAACTTGAGAAACCCGAAAAAAAATTGAAAACCACCTAGGAACTTGAAATATCACTAAACTTATCCCAATAGCCCATCCTCATCCAAAAAGAAAAGTAATACTATCACAGCAATATTTGAATACTGTAGGTAATTATATCTGCTTTGAAGGAGAAGATTATCTTTATGCTTTTGTCCTTTCGAGAAAAGCCAATGATGATGAAAAGGTGACCCTTGCTATATGTAGCCACAGTCCAATCCTTATTACTAGACTTGACCCCTAGACAAACTATGACGCCCCTTAGCTCACCTTCATCTTGTCGGAAGCTCAGCAACTCCATTTCAACTTACAATTCCAAAGACTCGACCTCTAGCTCAGCTCTCTACCAGAAGAAGTGTAAACAAACGATGCTGCCTGTGGTAACGTGTCTTGGATCCATCGAGTTATCGACAGTTCACACGCTTATCTAAGAGGCTAGTTTTGAGAGGGAAAAACAATCCCACATCGACTAGTTAAGCATTGGAATGTGGTTACATAGAGGGAGGGACATCTTCCCCGCACCATTTCCAAAAGAATAAAAGCATGAATTCGATCTTCAACTCTGACCTCATCGCCAATGCAGTCCAAAATCCTCCCATCAACAAAAATCTAATTTGGAATTCGACCTTTAATCAAATCTACCCCACTTGTCTCAAGCTCTACTGTGCATACCATCTAATTTCTATCAAAACGATCAGTATATGCTCTTAGCAAATATCCATCTCATCTGACTCGCTCCTTCCATCAAAGAAGATCACAAAAATAGCAACTCCCAAGAACGAGATCGAAGAAAATAAAAAAAAAAAGAAATAATCTAACTCAGTATATACTAAATTCAGCATCTGTACTTCACGTTTGCAACAGATCAAAGAAACAAAGAACAAGCTTAGTACCTTGATGTTGAAATTCAGAAGACAAAGCAAGAATTAAAACAAAAGATAATAAATTCAATTAAAAACTCAAAGCAGACGTTTTGAGTTTTAGAAAAGTTTTTCAATTTCAACGAACTAAAAACCAGAACCCCAAGATTAATACTCCAAAAAAAAAAAAAAAAAGAAGAGAGGAGCAACCTGAAGGCGAGGGTTTTGGGTGTCTTTGAGGAAACTTAATGCGTGGAATTCTCTTCAGTGCTTGCTCTGCTCCCATCTTCACTTAACCTTTTGTTTTCTCTATCTGCTCTGCTTGGATGTCGGAAATTGGAATAATCGTTGTTTTTATTCTTTATCTTTATCCATTGAGTGAAAAGTAAAGTTACCAACTTTTCTTTTTTAGCAATAAATTAATATTGATCAAATTTATTGGTTTTTTCAAACACAATTTTTGGCATTCACCGCCGTTGTTTCCTGTTCTGTTACTTTATTCTTCTTTTGAAACTAGACAAAGGTCAAAAGGCAGAGGTTCTCTTGTGAGTTTCATTACCCAATATTTTTTTATTTTGTTGGTGCAACTTATCATAAAAATAAAACTTACAAAAACATGTTTTATATAATCCTCGAGTATTATTTTTTTATTTTCTTAAATAATATGACATATGAATCTATATTTTCATTATAAGTGGTACAAAAATAAAAAATTAGAAACAAAAAGCGCTTCTAATTAGAAGTATTTTTTATTTATCAATACTTTGAAAATGATTTCAATTCGAGGCGTTTTTGTTATTTTGGCTTAATCTTATAATTTTTAGAAAATGCTATCTAATCGAACAATAGGTTTGAAGTAATAATTGGTATATTTGCATACTCATAATTTTTTATTCTAATTAAATATTTTGATAGTTGGTTTGATATCTGGTATAATTTTAGAATAAATAATTTTTTAAATATTAAGAAATTTCAATGAAATTTTATAACGAAAAATTTATAATTTATAATTCTAAAATTAGTAAAAAATTATATTTTATGATAATTTTAAAATATACGAAAAATTTTAAATAAATGCAAAAATTATTGAGATGACCTCTCATGTTATTTGATATTTTCATAATTTTTTTATTTCTTCCTAATTTTTGATACATTCTCATTTTTTTATATTTTCTTATATTTTTAATATTCCTCATAATTTTTATATTTTCTTGTATGGTTTGATATATTCTCATAATTCTTTGCACTTCATCATTTTTTGGTACTTTCTCGTACTTTTCACACTTTCCAATTTTTTGTACTTCCTCCCATTTTTTGATACTTTATTATATTTTTTATACTTTCTCATGTTTTTTCAGTTCCTCATATATTTTAGTATTCTCTCATAATTTTTAGTACTTCCTCTTTCATTTTTTTTTGGTTCTTTAAGTTTTTGATACTTTCTTATAATTTTCTGTATTCTCTCGTAATTTTTGTGTTTCTTCAAAAATTTTACTCCCTCAATATTTTTGGTACTTGTATTTTAGTATACCCTCAAAATTTTGGTACGGTTTTGAAATGATAATTTGGTATGAGATATAATATTGAAATAAAAATTATTATTTCTAAATATTAAGAAAGTGTTAGTACACACATTCAATGAGAAAAATCTCGAACATCCAAATAGAACTCAAACAGAAAAAGAAGAAATAGGACAAGGTTCCAAGGCGTGCATTATTTTTAAGGTTATATTAGCCCCCACTTATCTTCGGTGTGTAAATAAGTTCCAAGCAAATTAAACTCGAGGATACAATGAAACCAATGACCATTTTCGTTTTGCACTGACGAGAATAGTCCACCAAGCACTGAGCAATGTATAACAAGAAACTCAATTTCTACAAAAGATTTATGCAATAATACTTTATAGAATAATCTAATAATATTAGAAAATGAAGTAAGGAAAGAAAGAATATTAGAATTTGTTGGTGTGATTTCCAAATGAAATCACATTCCTATTTATTGAAATTTTCATGTCTCTTCATAGAGACATCTTTCAATAGGTGTCTTTCTAAACAATAATGTCTTTAAAATAAACGCATAATTATTCATTTAATATTATAACTATCCAAATATTCTTTTCAAAAATCAAATAATATAACTTTTGATTAATTACACCTATTCATTTATAATTATTGGAACATTATAAATATTTGAAAATGTTCCAACAGAAAATTCATTGGAATTATGTAACGAAAAAATTGGGTAACTTTTAAATTATTATTTTTCATGCTAAATTTTATAAGAAAAAAATATTTCATGATAATTTTAAAATAGAATAAATAAATTAAATAAATTTAGTAAGAAAAACCAAAATTGGTATACGTCAAAATTTTATATTCCTTTTTTTGTGCTTTTTAATGTTTTTTTACTTGGGTGAATATAAAAAAATTATAGGAGATCTTATAAAATTTATTTTTAATTTTTTAATATATATTGTAAATTTTACTAATATGCAAAATTATTAAAATAAAATTAATTTATCAAGTCAAGACTTTATTTTAAAAGAAAACTTTGATGGCATATAAAAATACAAAAGAATACTAAAAATTATGAGAGATTAGCCCAAAATTAGAAAGCAGTAACAAAATGGAAAGGAATTTTCTTTTTAATTTTTTACTTATGTATTAGGTAACTCATTTACAATTACAAAAACCTTATGAGAAACTCACTGTATCGAACTTTTCCTAGAATTTCCCGTCAAGAGGTAAGTAACGGCCGGCACCCAAGTTTAACGCTGTTTAGGGCATTTTGGATATTTCTAACATCAAATTAATAAATAAACGGTTCATTGTGTCAACTGTTTGAGAATTATTTTATTATCTTTTCCTCAACTATTACTATACTCACCTAATTTTGTGTGGATCTATTAATTACTGAATTTTGGCCTTTCAAATGATTTTGACAATTATAAATTATAAATTATTATTGATTTAAACTTGGTAATTTGAATATTTTTATGGCATTAATTTAATTTCGGGTGATTTTACTACTTGGGCTATGTTTTGGGCTTTCACCCATTGCTACATAAATTTTTTTATTATATTTTGTTGAATTATAAATTTTCAAATTATATAAAAGAAGAGAAAAAAGTAGAATATTATAAACAAGCCCCTACTTTTACAAGATTTGTAGATAGGTCCCTTCTTCCAGCATTTGTCAAGCGCCATCTTCTTTATATGTGCATGACATTGTTGGATCTAGGGTCCTAAGTGTAGTATTTTCGTCAATATACCTTTTAATTTTTTTGAACAGATTGATTAATAAAAAATTTCATTGATTACATTAATATACTTTGTATAATTGTCCTCATATGATTTTTGCACACAAAGCAAAATGAAAATAAATGTTGCTCATGGGTTGCCTAAATATTTAACTAATTCTAAGCGGTATTATGTGGTTGTATCGTAGTACGGAAAGACAACCTGTATTAGTAAACGAACCTAAACATGTCCTTAGTCTAACTGGAAATGAACAAATCAATTAAAAGACTAATATCTTGTCTATCAAGTCCAATTAGGGAGATGTCTTGTCTTCGGCATTAGAGCAGATGACTCCCAGAAGATAGAGATATAAATGTGACTGATTAGACTGACAGTACATCAGACGGGACCCAAGCAGAATAGATCCTGAATCTGTTTATGGACTTATTCACTTGTGACATTCATATTATTTCATACCTAAATCTTAAGTGGTTGGCGGTGGACTATGTATGTCTAACTCATACACTTTGATGTAAATAAGAGCTTAAGTTCAAATAGATAATTAATCGAAAGCTGGTGCGTTGGGTGTATGACTTCTGTAGTATGTAGTGCCATTCACAACAGTAGAATTCATAGCCCAAAACATGAGTAAATGAAATCTTCTCATTGGCATTACATGGTTGATGAAAAGTAAATGTGGCCACAAGTCATTTGTCTTTGTCATGGATGACTTGATCACTATTTGATAGTAATTGACTTTTCATGAAGGAAGATGTAATGGTTATCATGAGATAAAATAGGATCATATTGGGAGAACGAATATTATCCTAAAAAGATCAATGATATCCTATGAGGGTAACACACTTATGACAAGGTCATTGGATGAGCATTGAGTAGTTGCTTTCGTAATGGTATGCCATTGGGGAGAGCTCAGTCACGATACTACAGTGGAATGACTTCATGACTAAATGAGTTTATAATTAATAGGCGAAAAGTTGAAACTTAATTATAAATAATTTGAGCCTCAACTACATATGTCCAATCATCCCTCCGGTAGCTCGTTGAAACCAGAAATAAATTGCGTGTTTGAATAGAAATGAATGGAATGAATAGAAAAGGAGAAATGAGAAACATTCAAAAATTATTATGGTTTTCCCCGAAATGAAAAAAATGGAATCATTTGGAAATGAATATAGGTTTTCAAAAATGGAAATTGAAATCTGTAATCCTATATAGGATTACTTAAATAAATGATGGAAGGATGAGTTTATGTTTTTGGACTATTTTGAAGCACGAAAATAAAAATAAATCATTTAGTCATAATGAACATGTTGAGTTGTGACATATTGAACGAATTTTCTCGAAATTTTACTAGGATAAAATTGGGATGAGAAAATTATTTAATATGTAAATATTAAAATTTATTTTGGGAAATAGAAAAACTGGATCGGGTTGGATCATATTACAGAGTACTGGGTAAAAAAAGCTTAAGAAGTACTCGTATTTGGACTCAATGCTTGTAACAACTTGATTTTGGGTTTAGTCGGAACAGTGGTTTCAAGACCACTAATCTGAGGTTAGAGAAAATATTTTATTATTATTTTAGAGTTATAACATGTTTACAACTATGCATGAAAAATTTGGTGAAGTAATTTTAGCGTTTGTGAGCTTAATCGTAAAAAAGGACTAAGTCGCGTAAAGTTTAAAAGTCTTGAATTGATAGCTAAGGGTGCTAAATTGCCATGAAACTTATATTGGAGGTCTTTAAAGGGGAAATAGACCCTTGGATAGGTGATGGCCGACCATAGGAGACAAAATATGGAGAAAGTCAAAATTAGGTAGAAATTTGGTAGCTTATTTGACCAAAATGAAATAAAATAAAGAAAAAAGGGTTTTATCTTTTTCTCACCTTCTTCACCACCGAAATTTACCAAAAAAATAGGGTTTAAAAGCTTGAAAAATTTCAGCCACTCTTTACATTCACAAGTAAGTGATTTTGATAGTTTTTCTTGATGATTTTTGTATTTTTGGACCCTTTGTAGCATGAGCTTTCAAAAGAGGGGACTATTTTGCAAAATGGTTGAGATTTTAGGATATTTCCATGATATTAAACATGTTGTTTTCTGAAATTTTATGGAGGAATATGAGTTATTGTTGTGAAATAAACAAGTTTTGTGAAGTAGTTTTCATGAAAATATTAACTAGGGACCATTTTGCATAAGTTGAGAATTAGATGATAAATGTGAGAAATAATAGAAATTTGTGGTTGCTATAAGAGTAAAAATGGTTCGGATAGGCTTAATATATGAGGAAATTTGATAAAAATTGAATTTCGAAGTTAGGGGTAAAATGGTCATTTTGCAATAGTCTAGGGGCAAAATGGTCATTTTTCTCAATTTTATATTGTTGAGTATCTAGGTTAATAAAATGATTAAATTTGTGAATTTTTATCATTTTAGATCAAGATTTACAAAATTCGAGCCTAGACCGGGGAAAAACGAAGCAAGTGGATTAAGCCGAGCTAGTCAACTACATTTTGTAAACCGAGGTAAGTTGCGTGTAAATAATACAACTACGTTGTTATTATATCTGTTGAATTGATATAGCATGAAATGTTTGATGGTGGAAATGAGAATGCATGGCGATAAATGAGTTAGTAGAATTCCCGCTTGAACCATTGGAAATAAATCGGATATTCATGCCATGACGTATGGGCTATTGTGAGCTAGTGTAAGACATGTTTGGGACATGCATCAGCCACATTATTAGAGCTAGTGTAAGACCATGTCTGGGACATGGCATCGGCATTGAGACGAGAGCTAGTGTAAGATGTCTTTGGGACATGTATCGTCCTCGTAAGGTAAGCCAGTATAAGACATGTCAGGGACATGCATCGGCTATGAGATGTGTCAGTGTAAGACTATGTCTAGGACATGGCATTGGCACGAATATGGGAGAGCTAGTGTAAGACCATGTCTGGGATATGGCGTCGGCCTCGATGACAATAGTCAGTGTAAGTCCATGTTTGGGACATGCATCGACTTGAGACATGAGCCAGTGTAAGACCGTGTCTGGGACATGGCATCGGACCATACCTTATGTTTGAGGTTTAGTGAATTTTCAATAGTATTCCAAATGGTTCAACAGTGAGAGTTATAATTTAAGTTAAATAAGAAAGGTATAACCATGTTGTGAGTGGTACAGGTACCTATTTGGAATGTTTGAGATATGAGCTCAATGAATACTATGTAAATTGCATTGGATAGCAATGAGTAAGTTGAATTTATACTTTCTTTTGTATTATGAGCATGTTGATGAATGGTAGATTTGTTGTTATATTTAATTGCATGCAACTTACTAAGCTTAATGCTTACTCCCTCTCCTTTCCATTTTTTTATAGCTCTGCCTAAATAGCTCGAGAATCATCGGACGTCGGAGGAATCGATCACACTATCAACCAAAGCACTTGGTATAGCTGGTTTTATTCTTTGAAATATGACATGTATAGGACTTAGACTTGATGTTTGTGTCTTGATAATAGGGCCAAATGTATTGGCTTGGGATGAGTCCCTTCATTTTGTATTAAGCCTTAGAATAATGGCTAGGGTTCATGATTGTTATATGCAAATGATGATATTTTTATGAATGAGATAATGCCTGGTGTGGCTGATTTTACCTTGTATTTTTTAATGGATGTTGTTATTTTGTGTTTCAGGGTGGCAAAGGGCTTGGAAGATATATTTTCCACACGACACGAGCGTGTGCCTAGGCCGCGTGTCACACACGGCCAGCCCCATGGGTGTGTTGTCCGGCCGTGTGTCCCCTGCGCGTAAAATTCGCAAGTCAGTAAGCATGGTAGTAAACACATGGGTAGAGACACGGTCGTGTGTCTCAGTCGTGTGGAGGAAACGGCCTCTAGCTATGGGCGTATGCCCCGGCCGTGTGCCTTAAATTGGATGCTGACGTCAGAAATAGAATGTCAAGGTTTTTAGACACGAGCTAGGACACGGACGTGTCATGGCCTTGTAAGGGACACAAGCCATAGACACAGGCGTGTGTTAGGCCGTGTGAAAACCCCTATAGGTTCAAATTTAGAATTAAATTTACACGGGTATGGAACACAGGCATGTCCCAAGATGCTTAGGCTGTATGTGTCACACGGGCCATCAGCGCAGCCATGTCTTAGTGATTGCACGGGTGTGTTCCCGGTTTCAAGGGCTATTTTTTTTAAAGTTGGTTAAGTACCCGAGCCAGTCCCGAATGATTTTCCAATGGTCGTTTGAGGCCTCATAGGCCCATATTAAGAAATTTAGACATGGTTTGAAAAAGTTTTAAATTTGGTCATGCCTTGATGATTCGAGAATGTTGGAATACATCTGTTTAAGTGTGGTAATGCCTCGCATCCCATCCTAGCGTAGGACTTGGCTGTAGGGTGTTTCAATGCGACAACCCTAATAGATATACAAGGGTGAGTTTTTCACCCCTCTCCTACTCTAAGTAGGATGTTGTTTTTCTATTTAAAGTAAACTTCTACAACTCTACAAGAGTTCCACATTCTCTTCCTATAAATAGATGACATCGATAGAACTATTAAAAATAACTTTTAGGAGATTGTTATTCTGCCTAAAAATAAAGAGAATTGATTCTCAACTTATAAATATATTTTTTAGAATAACAATTTTACCAGTTTCTATTATAAAAGAGAGAATTTTTGTTTTCACCCTAAAGGAAAACTTTTTTTAGTTTTATATTTTGATTCAATTGGTTCAAGCCCACACTCGAAGTAGTTCGGGCTACAAGAATATGAGAGAAGATCATTTTGTTGAAAGCCGAAAAACATCAAGGATTCGCTTATCCAAAAACACAAGTATGATTTTGGTTTAAGGTTTATTGCTATAAATATCACAAACCAGGTCGATTTTCAAAATTTTAATTTTTTGTTGTGCTAGAAAACCGTTTTCAAACTGGGTTTTTTTTCCAACAGACATCCTACTAACGTTGATTCTTACTCCAAAACTATCTGGCTTGATCCCTCCTTGAGTTTATTATCCAACAAGTCTTGTAATCATAGGCCAAAACATTTGTAAGTTCAAATGAACTTTGTGAGTTTCTTTGCTACTACCATGCATAACTCACCTTTTTTTAGTTGGGGTATTAACTTAAAAGAAAATAAAATACTTTAACTCCCACTTTTACTCAGACTTTTGTGCCATGCTTGAGCTGAAGGGCACTCATACACTTTATTTCTTTTCTTATTGGTGACTCTATTGCCATTACCATAAGTTCCTGGTTGAGCTTATATCCTGATGATAGGGTTTTGGTGGTTTCTAAATGGTTTTTATCTTGTCAGATTCTCACTTTACCTACATACTTCTAGGAATGAATCATCGTTTCCCATTACCCCGATACTAAGTTTTGAAATCTTGAAGCTTATTGGGATGTACCTCTATCATCCTCTTAAGGATAGGGTTCATCTATACACTATATTCTCAATAGAGCTCCCAATACACTACTCTCCCTTTTTTGAGTCTCTTATCTCATGATAGTTTGGCGTATTTATTGCCATTTCTTTAATAAGGCTACTAGTAAGTCCCACTCCACACTGGTTAATTTAATCTTATCTTACCTTTCTTTATTTTGCCCTACACTAGGGTTACATGTTGTTTGGATTACTTCTTGGTAATCCGCCCTGTTCCTTATACCTTTCCTGTAAGGTGAAACACATCCGTCCGTAGAGAACCATTCTGGTCTTCAGCTTCCATCAGACAATTATCTCAACAAACATACGAGTTTGCAATTTCTCTTATGCGAGGGTTTCCTTTTGGAATTAACTCCATGTCGGTTGTACTTGCAATTGATCCTTCTCTAAGAAAAATAGTCTCGATAGACATATCTGTCACTTGGTACCCTTCCCTTGCATACCAAATTTATTGAACGCCTTTTGGCGGATCGTCATCTACAATCCTTGGATACATCTTTTCTAGCTTGTCTTTACCCTAGTCATTACTAGCACATCATTTCCCCTGTCTAAATCTTACTAGGTTACCACCTATATGCCCTGGCTTTTCTAGGTAAACATAAGAATTACGAGGTGTAAGACCATAGCTCGGCTATGACAACCAATGGAGTCTGCCAGGACATTAAACATGGAACCTGACAAGTAAGACAATAGTAAGACTATGGTAGCTTCTAGAGTCTACCGGGGCTCTAAAGACGAGGTAGTCCGCTGAGACAATAAACACGGGTAGTTAATCAGGACGATAATCATGGGAAATTTTGCAAACAAGAAAAAAGGGTTAGAAGGAAAATGAAAGTATGAACAAATAATAGTTAGCTAGTGGGTCTAAGAAATTCGTCAATGAATGGGAAATGTGATGAAAGTGGGAAAAGACTGCTAGAATAGTAGTCATGAAAGCTAATAGGGCATATGGGTGGTAACCTAACAAGAAATAGTCATGGGAGATGGCACACCAGTGGTGCTTGGTGTACAGGTAGACAAAAAATGGTTTAATCGAGGACTGTAGATAAGGATCCACCATTAAGAATAGACAGAATATTTTTAGAAAAACCCTATAAGCTATAGATTAAACATAAAGTACGTCAGTCAGTCTATAAGAAAAATGGATTAGTTAGAACCCATTGATAGATTTGAGAGAAAACTATAGAAAAAGTACCAGCCAAATAGTTTGTTCCATAAGGTCCAGCATATGGGAGAAATTGTGAACACAGATGATCACTCTAATGATAGTTTGTTGGGTGCTAAAGGCCAAAGTGGTCCACAAAAGACGGGCATGTTACACTGTAACGCCCCAAAAATTTATTTTTTGAATTTTGTAAATTCTTGACACAAATATTGTCTGCTTCAATGGTTAAGTGTTCTAGGAGTGTCTGAGAGGTCATAAATTCAAGCTTTACCTTTAGCAAATTTTGATCATTTTTGGAATTAAGCCCTATCTCTGTTCAATGGGCTTATTTAGTTATTTGTAAAATCATATCAGAATAGGTCTACTGGTCTGGCGGTTAAGTGGAGTTTTAATCTGCTAATGGTCAAGTGTTTGGATCCCTGCTTTGGCAACGGTGCTATATTTTTGGCTCTGTTAGTGGTTAGAGTTTCGGTTTAACTAAGAATCTGAGTAGTGGGTTGGTGGAGAAAAATAAGGGATTTAGGGGTTATCAATTTTTTTGTTTTTGTTATCTTTCTTTTTTTGCAAAATTTTCTCTTTCCCAAAAACTTTTTTGATTTTTTGGTTCCCTTTCCCTGTCGAATTTTTTTTGTTTTTCCTTTCGACTTTAGCTTTAGTTTTTCCAAATCACTCGTTTGATTCACGCTCGTTCGGTAAGTTTGATTTGTTTTGTTAGTTTCCTAATGTTTCAGCTAAGTGTTTAGCGAGTGGGTTTGTTTGCTACTCTCGATTTAGGGGAAGGTCAAGGAGCGGCTGGAGGTTCCCAATGGACGCTTTGGTTGTGCGGAATCGTTGTTAAGCGTTCTAAGGTAAGGGTTTAGACCTTTTTTGATTGGTTATTGGATTGAGGGAGACTTAGTTTCAATTTTAGTTTCTTTTTAAGCGGCTGATTTGGTGATTTGATGGTCAATTCCAGGTTCTGAAAGGCTCGGGAGTGTTTTTGTAGCAAAAATGAATCAGGTGTGTACTCGTTTGCAAAAAAAATGAGATTTTGGTGAAAACCAAAAACCTTACCGTCGATGCCGCATAGGCATATTGTTGTCCATTTGGTAGGTCGTGTGATGGGACACAGGTGTGTGATTGACGAGGCCAGGCCGTGTGCATAAGACACTGCCGTGTGATGGCCAGGTAGGTCGTGTGGGACACACGGGCTAAACTGATTTGGGCCATGTGGGCCACATGGGTGTGTGGGCTCACACAGGTAGTCTACACGGATGTGTGGAAATTTTGGCCAGGCCGTGTGATCCACACAGGCCAAGGCCAATCTGGGCGTGTGGGTGTGCGAGCCCATTTTTACTAAATTGATTCCTAAGGTTGCACAGGTCGCCCAAGTCGACTGTGAACCTACTGTAGGGTCGGTAAGCACTACTTAGACCCCTAAAAGTGTGAAACTAATTATATGATATTTGTACTGAACGTGTTAATAATTTGCATGTAAACTGAATTGAGTGTATGTACTGATAACCACCTAATAGCATGTCATCTTTTGTTTGTTGCATTGCATTGAGTTGGGATGATATTATTTGGAGGAAGTGTACTGACAGGCTCTTAAGCCTAATATACTTGCAGCTCAGCTGCAAACTACTGTTTGTGCCGCATTCGGTACTACATGGAGTGTAGGGATTGGTGGGTTGATTTAATTCCCACATGGAGTGTAGGATTGGACGGAGATGGTGTGTAGAGGCTGGTTGGGTAGGATTTTATTATTGAATTCTGTAGGAATTACATACATTATTGAACTAGATTGAACTGAAATGGCCCAACTGCCACTGATATTGAAACTGAAATAGCCTAAGCCAAACTGCATTTGACTGTTTATTGCTAAGTGACTGTATGCATGTTTTCTATGGGGATTACGCACTGAGTTTACGTAAACTCACCTCGTCTGTTTAATGTGTACAGGTAATCCTCAGGCTTGACGTATCAGTGTAGCGGAGGACTCGATGGTGGCCATACGTATTTTAAATTATTTTAATTTTAGTTTTGGTATTTAGTTCTTAATTATTTTTTGGGTTATTTTTTTTATGTAAATTGGACTTTTCAGGACTGCTGCCTTCATTTTGGTTTTTAGACTGTTTTCGTGGATTTGATAACTGTACAAACTCAACGAATAAATGGTTTTCAATAAAACAAAAGGGGTTTTTCTAAGATGGAATTAACTCAATTTTTCATAAATTAAATGATTTCAAAAGCTTCCGCAACGAATTGTGTTTTAAAACAGTTGAGTAAATAAGTAAGCGATTTTGGAGTCAACAAGAGTAATTAAAGAAAAAAGGGACTTATTGTAGAAACTTAGTTTTCAAACACCCTATCATGTGACATCGCCAGATTTGGCCATAACGTCTAAATTGGGTTTGAGGTGTTACATACACTTAAAAGCAAGGTATTGTGAACAAGACGGATTATAAGGAAGTAATATGACCACTATTTAACCCAAGTGGAACTTGTTCTGCTAGAGTGCATGGGTTCTCATTAGTTATCCCAATGTATGGAATGTCAGCAAGTCCTTTAGGACTATGGCAAGAAAATAAGTCCATTAAGGACTAATTAAATGCAGAATGTTTGCCAAGAAGGACATAACTAAAGGGGTCGTTAGGAGGGTATGTTGAACGACTACCTTATAAGCACATGATGAGAAGAAGAATCCAACACTAGGAATAAATGAAAGGAATAATGCAAGTATAGGAAACACATAGTCCACTAATATGGTGGGACATCCAAGGGAATGCAGGAATTAGTCAAAGGGTGATAAGATTTTCCAAGGGAAAATCGCTTAATGGTCTAATCGCCACTTCAAGTTGAGGAACATTGTCCCCAAACCAAGTAATGAGTTAAATGTATCTAGTATCATTTCATCTAATACCCCTAAGAGACGAGGTTTATGTTTGAGTAGCCTAGTGAAGAAACTCATAGAATTTGGCTTATGTATGCAGGATTAGTTAGATAAGGAACTTGAGGAGGTACCAAGCCAGATCGTGCCAAATCCAGGATCATCGTTAGAAAGGTGTCATGCGCATAGGAATGGGGTACATTCAGAGGTTTCGCCTCGAGGGTGAATATTTTTGTAACTAAATAGTTTCCTTAGAGTCTAAAAAAAATTAGATAACAAACTTTCAATTTAAATTTAAGGTTTCCTTGTAGGAATATTTATTAATGAGTCTATCTCTAAAATTGGTTAAGTTTAAATTTGTTGTTAGGACCAATCTAGTTCAATAGTGACACTCCATACCCGGATTCGACATTCAAGTCAAGTAAGGCTGTTATAGCTATCCTAACCCTATTTTGTTACCCAAAATACTATTGAATGAACATTCAATGATTGGTGCTTTGATTGGACAAAGACTACATTTTGTCTTAATTTTTGTCCCCTCACGATGTTGGTATCGTGATACCCAAGGATTGAACATTGTGATACTGTTGATACTTTTAAACTTGGGGTGCTCCTTGGCAAGTGGGTATTATGATACCAATGTAGGTAGTCTACATCTTTGGGGACTTTTGGAGGTATCGTGATACTAAGGCCAAGAAAGCACTCGGCATCATGGCGAGGAGTTTCCTCTCGTCACAACGACCCAATAAAAATAGGAAGGCATTCACAATGGTGACATCGTGAGGGGGAGCCTTTCCACGTCATGATGACATGATGATGGCAAGCCAAACCTTTAACCTAATCCGATAAACTGGATCCGAATATTAGACGTCACACCTTAGACCGAATGTAACTAAAAAAGTTTTCTTTGCAAATGTAAATTTCTATTCATGTCTATTAGAAATTTTAGGACTTCGAATCAATTCATCTAAACATGTGTAATGAATTGTTACAAATTCGATTAAATTAAAATTGATATCTATATTTTCAATTCTGTACTAACATAAGTACCTTAACACACAAATTTGCAATCATAAATTTTGTTCTTTTGTTCGTGCCATTAATCTTGCTTTATATGCATAATAATCTAACCCACCCCTCATTTGGTACAGCCTTGGCGTCGTCCCTTCAGGCATAGACTCATCTTGGCTATGTAACACCCCTATCTCGTATCCATCGCTGGAATAGGTAAGGGGCATTACTAGACAGACAGAACATTTCAGACCAATTCAAAATCACATATATCATATAGCATCATTGCATAAGCAATCATCTCTTAAGATGGTCTACGAGACCTAAAACATACTTTTAATGACAGTCGAAATTAAACGAACACCTTCATAAATTTCAGAACATAGAAAAATTTTCAATTCTGTTGAGGTCACACGCTCGTGTAACCAGGCCGTGTGCCTCACACGGGCACCAGACACACCCATGTGAACCAGCCGTGCCAAACTAGGATACATACTGACTTTCACCCAGGGCTAATAGGCACGCCCATGTGCTATGGCCGTGTGATACTTAGCTAGCTACTGACTTAAGCCCACGGCCATATGACAAGCCCGTGTGTCAAGACCTTGTGATTTTTAAGAGGTTACTGCTTTTCTTACACGGCCACAAGGCACGCCCGTGTCCCCTGACCGTGTGGCACAATGCAGGCTTGGTTTAAGCCAACTTGCCACCCCTAAATGGGTCTTTCCTACTAGCAATGTTAAACAACATTCATGCAACAATTTTCAGCCATTTCCATGCTCAAAACATGCTTCATTACAAATAAATCATCATCACTCAATAACCAATTAAACCATATCAAAACTTAACACAAACATACCATTTGCTAGCCAACTTTCATGGCATAACATATATTTACCAATAAAAACTTAATACATAGACCTTCTAGCCTATACATGCCATACTTTAAGATATTTACACTTTCAAAAGTACCAAAAAGAGTTTGATAGTGTGGTGACAATCCTCAACTATCCCCGAGCCTTCAGTAGCCATGATAACTATAAAACAGACAGAAATCACACAGAGTAAGCTACAAAGAGTTTAGTAAGCCAAATACAATTGGTCTAACTACTAAAGCATATAAGTACAATTCAACAGTAAAGATTCATAACCATTTCATAGAATAATTCATAAGCTTAACCATGCTTGTTTGTTTACATGAATGTCATGCTTCATTTCCAAATTCCATACAAATTTCATAGAGACAAGTGTCTTTCATATTCAGAAATTTAGTATGATACCAACTTACCTGTGTAGGTTATATATTTCATACACTCATTCTCATATTTTGTACGCTATCATTAGACGGTTTAGAAATGATACAGATACTCATAAACAAGTACAATATCGACGTCCCGGACGTGGTCTTACATGTGATTCAATATCGATGCCTCTGTCCTAGATAGGGTCTTACACAAAATCAGATACGAAGCCAATGTCCCAAACATGGTCTTATACGTAAATATCAATCGAGGCCTGTGTCCCAGACACGGTCTTACACGATATCTCAGATAGATGTCAACGTTCCTTTAGAAACATACATAGCTTTTCGGATACCAACATATTAACATAATTTACTCAAAAGGTATTCATCAAGCTCTCAAGGCCATCCAATACAAATGAAAGTTTGTATATGCAGAATTTAGTCAGTTTGACATGTAATTGTAATTTGACTTACCTCGTATCTATTCAACTATTTTGGACTTCCTTTGATCTAAGTCCGATTTTCTTTGTTCTTGATCTAATACAATTCAAATTCAACCATTCAATCACTCATTTCACTCAAAATAATCCATGAACACATATTTAGGGTACTTTTCATTTTAGCCCTTACATTTTCACACTTTGACAATTTAGTCCATTTTTCACAAAATCACAAATATGCAAGATTCACCAAGACTATAGCTTAGCCAAATATACATGGCTTCCATACAAGCCCAAATAACATATTTCATTCACAATTTAGTCCTTCAAAACCTCATTTTCACAAATTAGCTCAAATAGCTCTATTTCATCAAAATTCAAAGACAAAACTTATAAATCATCTACCAAGCTTTCATAATTCATCCATAAACATTTCAAAACTCATGATATAAACAATGGAATTTCATGAAATCTTTAACAAAAATAGAAATTCAGACATGGGCTTTTAAGAACACGGAGCAACGATTACAAAAACGTAGAAATTATCAAAAACGGAACAAAAACGAACCTTGAATCAAGATTGGACAAGACCGAACCTATCTTGTTCTTTTTCTTTCTTTTTCTTTTGAAATTTCGGCTAAGGATGAACACTAATGCATGGCCATTTCATGTTTATTTTATTTTATTACATATTAATCACTTTTTTCCTATTTTTCCCTTGACTAAATAACATAAATTTTCAATCACTAATGTCCATATTTGTCCACCATTAAAACAATTGGTACATTTGACATGCAAGGACTTTTATTTTAAAAGCCAAGCCAAATAGGTGCTTTAACATTTAGCACTCAACTTTTACACTTTATGCGATTTAATCCTTTTTCATAATTAAGCACTGAAACAGGCAATTAAATCATAGAAATTTCGCAGATGCAATTTCACATACTCAGAAACAGAAAATAACATTAAAATATTTTTCAGAATCGGTTACGTGGTCTCGAAACCACTGTTCTGACTAGGATCAAAACCGGACTGTTACAATTCTCCCCCTTAGGGATTTTTGTCTCCAAAAATCTTACCGTTAAACAGATTCAGATATTGTTGCCTCATTAAATCTTCAGGTTCCCACGTAGCCTCTTCAACACCGTGACGATGCCACATCACTTTAACTAAAGGAATTTTCTTATTTTGTCACTCTTTAACCTCATGGGCTAAAATACGAATCGGCTTTTCTTCGTAAGTCATATCAGATTGGATTTCAATCTCAAAAGGGGATATCACATGAGACGGATCAGATCTGTACCATCGAAGCATCGATACATGAAATACATTATGTATATTTTCTAACTCAGATGGTAGCCTCAACCTATAAGCAACCGGCCCAACTCACTCTATGATTTCATACGATCCGATGAACCTCGGACTCAACTTCCCCTTTTTACCAAATCGGAACAGTTTCTTCCATGGAGATACTTTCAGAAACACTTTATCACCAATCTCATATTCAATATCTTTTCTTTTTAAATTCACATAAGATTTCTGACGATCAGAGGCAGCTTTCAAACTGTTTCGGATTACTTTCACTTTCTGTTCTGTTTCTTTTATCAGATCAACACCGTAAATCTTATTCTCACTGAGCTCAGACCAGTATAACGGGGTTCTACACTTGCTACCATATAAGGCTTCGTACGGTGCCATTTTGATGCTCGATTGAAAACTGTTATTATAAGAAAATTCAATCAAAGGTAAATACTGTTCCCACGTACCTTCAAACTCAAGAATACAACATCTCAACATATCCTCGAATATCTGAATAATCCGTTTAGATTGACCATCTATTTGTGGATGAAAAGCAGTGCTAAAATGCAATTTAGTACCCAGAGCATCTTGCAATTTCTTCTAGAATTGCGATGTAAATCTCGGATCTCTATTAGACACTATCGACAACGGTACACCATGTAATCTCAAGATATCAAAAATATAAAGCTCAGCTAACTTATCAAGTAAGAAATCAGATCGTACTGGAATAAAATGAGCTGACTTCGTTAATCTATCAACTACAACCTAGATCGAATCTTTCTTTCTCGGAGATAGAGGCAAACCCGAAACAAAATCCATGGTCACTCGATCCCATTTCTATTCCGGAATCATAATCAGTTGTAATAACCCAGATGGCACCTGATGTTTAGCTTTAACTTGCTAACAGATTAAACATTTAGAAACAAAATCAAAGATATCTCTTTTCATTCCAGACCACCAATAATGTTGTTTCAAGTCATTATACATTTTCGTACTTCCTGGATGTACCGAAAATCTACTACTGTGAGCTTCACTCAAAATTGTTTGAATCAACTCCGGATTTCTCAGAACACAAAGTCTATTTCTGAACCTCAGACAGTCATCAACATCTATTTGGAATCCAGAATCAGAATCAGAATTACACTGAGTTTGTTTAGCCATAATCTCATTATAATTTTCTGTGCTTCGATAATCTGCTGCAAGAACAAGGGCCTTGCTTTTAATTCAACTAAAACTGAACCACCATCAAACAGAACTAAATGAGCATTCATTGTACTCAAAGCAAATAATGATTTTCCACTCAAAGCATCAGCAACAACATTTGCTTTTCCCAGGTGATAATCAATCACAATTTCATAGTATTTTAGCAGTTCTAACCATCTTCTCTGCCGTAAATTCAAATCTTTTTGTGTCATTAAATACTTCAAACTTTTATGATCAGAAAATATGTGACATTTCTCACCAAACAGATAGTGACGCCAGATCTTCAAGGTAAACACAATAGCAGCTAACTCAAGGTCATGTGTCGGATAATTCTTCTCATGCGGCTTCAACTGTCTTGAAGCATAAGCAACAACTTTTCCTTCTTACATTAAAACATAACCTAGTCCACTCAACGAAGCATCGTTGTAAACAACAAATTCTTTACCTGACTCAGGTTGTACCAACACCGGAGCTTCAGTTAACAGAGCTTTTAACCAATCAAAACTTTTTTGACATTTCTCAGACCATTCAAATTTCACATCTTTTTGAAGCAATTTTATCAACGGAATAGCTATCACAGAGAATTCTTTTACAAGTCATCTGTAATAACCGGTAAGTCCCAAAAAACTGCGGACTTTAGATACATTCCTCGGAGGCTTCCAATCCAGAATAGCTAAAATTTTGCTCGGATCAACTTGGATACCAGATGTTGATACTATATGGCCCAAGAAACTAACTTCTCGTAACCAGAATTCACATTTACTAAACTTTTCATACAACTATTTATCTCACAAAGTTTGTAGCACTATTCTTAGATGCTCGGCATGCTTCGATTCATCACGTGAATAAATCAATATATCATCAATGAATACAACAAAAAATTTATCTAAATACGGTCTGAAAATTCTATTCATCAAATCCATAAAGACAGTAGGTGCATTCGTTAATCTGAAAGGCATAATTAAAAATTCATAATGCCCGTACCTTGTTCTGAAAGCAGTTTTCGGAATGTCAGAGTCCTTTACTCGCAACTGATAGTAACCCGATTCAAATCTATCTTTAAAAACACAGTGGCACCTTTCAACTGATCAAATAAGTCATCAATTCTGGGCAGAGGATATTTGTTCTTTATAGTCACTTTGTTAAGCTGATGGTAATCAATACACATTCTCATTGTGCCATCTTTATTTTTCACAAATGGAACAGGAGCACCCCATGGTGAAAAGCTCGGTCTAGCAAATCCTCAATCTGTCAACTCTTGAAACTGAGATTTTAATTCCTTTAACTCGGCCAGAGCTATTCTATACGGAGCTATCGAAATTGGAGTAGTACCAGGTACTAATTCAATGCCAAACTCGACTTCTCGAATCGGAGGCAAACCAGGTAGTTTTTCAGGAAACACATCAGAGAATTCACAAACAACAGGAATAGATTCAACTTGCTTATCATTCACTTTCGAATCTATCACATAAGCTAAGTAGGCTTCACAACCTTTCTTCACATATTTCCGTGCTTTCATTATAGATATCACAGCTAATAGTCCATTTAGATCACTAGACTCAATTCGAATTATCTCATCATTCTTACACCTTAAATTAATGACTTTTCGTTTGCAATTCACAATAGCATCATGCAAAGTCAACCAATCTATTCCCAGAATTATATCAAATTCATCGAAAGGTAAAAGCATCAGATCAGCAAGAAAACAAATATCTTGGATCATTAACGGGCAATTCTTGCAGACTTTATCAACCAGTACACTTTTGCCTAAGGGGTTTGATACTCTAATTACGAATTCAGTAGACTCTACAAGAAAAGTTTTACTGTGCACTAAATTCATACAAATATAAGAATGCGTTGATCCAGGGTCTATCAATGCAATCACAAAAGTATCATAACGAGTAAAAGTACTAGTGATCACATCTGGAGACGAGGCTTTCTCACGAGCTTGGATAGCATAGGCTCTGGCAGGTGCTTTGGCCTCAGATCTAACTGTAGTATCCCTAATAGCTCTTTGACCATCGCTAACATTTCCCATATTTCTGGAAGGTCTACCTATGGTTGAGGTGTTGCTCGGTCTTAGATTCTGTACATTTTCTTGCTCAGCAGGTGCAGAACAATCTCTTACAAAATGGTCTAGAGATCCATATCGGAAACAGGCTCGATCATTCAATCTACAATTTCCTAGATGTCTTTTACCATAGTGTTTACATTTATGTCTCTCAGACCGGACATTCCCGACACTTGCAATAGAAGTAGCAAGAGTTCTGAAATTCAAATGCGATCTAACTCGATCTCAATTTGAATGTCTCACATCAACCTTTGAACGGCTATGTTCATCTCAGAATTTCTTTGACATAGATTGAAATGATCTACTCGAAGATCTCTTTCTAACATCTCTAGCTTCAGAATCAGCTTTTCTTTTCTCTTTACTTAATTCTTCAGCTTTACAAGCTTACTCAACGAGCACTACCATTTCTTTAATCTCTAAAATCCCAACTAATAGACGAATATCTTCGTTTAGTCCATCTTCAAACCTTTTGCACATTATTTCTTCATTCGATACACATTCACGAGCATACTAACTCAATCTCACAAATTCGTGTTCGTATTCAGTAACAAACATACGACCTTGTTTAAGCTCAATAAACTCTTTGCGTTTCTGATCAATGAATCTCTGACTGATATATTTCTTCTGGAATTCAGTTCGGAAGAAATCCCAAGAAACCCGTTCACTCGAAACCACATATATCAAAGTTTTCCACCAATGATACGCCGTATCCCTCAGAAGTGAAACAGCACATTTTACACATTCCTTAGGATTCAAAGACAACTCATCAAACACTCTTATCGTATTCTCTAACTAGAATTTGGCTCTTTCAGCATCATCATCCGTTGTAGCTCGAAACTCTTCAGCCCTATACTTTCTAATCTTATCAACTGGTGGTCTATTCAACTGTACCAGATTTACTCGTGGCATATCAAGAGTTTGAGAAGGATTAACCAAGGGTGGAGGTTGTTGTATAGTAGGATTGGTTCTAATGTATTGGGTAAACCATTCATTCATCATTCAATAAAAGGCTTACTTAGCCTCACCATCACGGCTACCCGTAGCCGGTCTTGAATCAGCTTGCACCATCCCTTGCGCGGGAGCAGACACATTGCTTTCTACATCGTCAGCTACAGCTCTATCGGGATCCATTTGCTATATAAAAGCACATTCCAATGTCAAGAGTCTTCACACTATCACAGATTTAGATATATGACATGTATAGCTAGACTCACATACACTATGGTAGTCCTAGGACCGACTAAACTATAGCTCTGATACCAACTAAATATAACACCCCTATCCCGTATCCGTCGCCGGAAGAGGTAAGGGGCATTACTAGACAGACAGAACATTTCAGACCAATTCAGAATCACAGATATCATATAACATCATTGCATAAGCAATCATCTCTTAAGATGGTCTACGATACCTAAAACATACTTTTAATGACAGTCGGAATTAACTCGAACACCTTCATAAGTTTTAGAACTCAAAAAAACTTTCAATTCTGTTGAGGTCACACGCCTGTGTAACCAAGCCGTGTGCCTTACACGGGCACCAGACACACCCATGTGAACCAACCGTGCCAAACTAGGCATACGTACTGACTTTCACCCACGGCCAATAGGCACGCCCGTGTGCTATGGCCGTGTGATACTTAGCTAGCTACTGACTTAAGCCCACTGTTATATGACACGCCCGTGTGTCAAGACCGTGTGATTTTTAAGAGGTTACTACTTTTCTTACACGGCCACAAGGCACGGCCGTGTCCCCTGACCTTGTGGCACAATGCAGGCTTGGTTTAAGCCAACTTGCCACCCCTAAATGGGTCTTTCCTACTAGCAATGTTAAACAGCATTCATGCAACAATTTTTAGCCATTTCCACGCTCAAAACATGCTTCATTACAAATAAATCATCATCACTCAATAACCCATTCAAAACCACATCAAAACTTAACATAAACGTACCATTTGCTAGCCAACTTTCATGGCATAACATTTATTTACAAATCAAAACTTAATACATAGACCTTCTAGCCTATACATGCCATATTTTAAAATATTTACACTTTCAAAAGTACCAAAATGAGTTCGATAGTATGGTGACGATCCTCGACTATCCCCGAGCCTTCAGTAGCTACGATAACTGTAAAACAGATAGAAATCATACAGAGTAAGCTACAAAGAGCTTTGTACGCCAAATACAATTGGTCTAACTACTAAAGCATATAAGTACAATTCAACAGTAAAGATTCATAGCCATTTCATAGAATAATTCAAAAGCTTAACCATGCTTGTCTATTTGCATGAATGTCATGCTTCATTTCCAAATTCCATACATATCTCACAAAGACAGAGACTTTCATATTCAGAAATTTAGTACGATACCAACATACCTGTATAGGTTATATATTTCATATACTCATTCTCGTATTTCGTACGCTATCATCAGATGATTCAAAAATGATACAGATACTCATAAACAAGTAAAATGCTAGCGTCCCGGACGTGGTCTTACATGTGATTCGATATCGATGCCTCTGTTCCAGATAGGGTCTTACACGAAATCAGATATGATGCCGATGTCCCAGACATGGTCTTATACGTAAATATCAATCGAGGTTTGTGTCCCAGACACGGTCTTACACGATATCTCAGATAGATGTCAACGTTCCTTTAGAAACATACAGAGCTTTTCGGATACCAACATATTAACAGAATTTACTCAAAAGGTATTCTTCAGGCTCTCAAGGCCATCCAATACAAATTAAAGTTTGTATATGCAGAATTTAGTCAGTTTAACACGTAATTGTAATTTGACTTTCTTCATACGGATTTCGGACGGAACGAGTCGACTATTCAACTATTTTGGACTTCCCTCGATCTAGGTCTGATTTTCTTTGTTCTTGATCTAATACAATTCAAATTCAACCATTCAATCATTCATTTCACTCAAAATAATCCATGAAACATATTTAAGGCACTTTTCATTTTAGCCCTTACATTTTTACAATTTGACAATTTAGTCTATTTTTCACAAAATCACAAATATGCAAATTTCACCAAGACTATAGATTGGCCGAATATACATGGCTTCCATACAAGCCCAAATAACATATTTAATTCACAATTTAGTCCTTCAAAACCTCATTTTTACAAATTAGCTCAAATAGCTCTATTTCATCAAAATTCAAAGACAAAACTTATAAATCATCTACCAAGCCTTCATAATTCATCCATAAACATTTCAAAACTCATGATATCAACAATGGCATTTCATGAAATCTTTAACAGAAACAGAAATTTAGACATGGGCTTTGAAGAACATGGAGTAACGATCACAAAAACGTATAAATTATCAAAAACGGAACAAAAACGAACCTTGAATCAAGATTGGACAAGACCGAACCTTGCTTGCTCTTTTTCTTTCTTTTTATTTTTAAATTTTGGCTAAGGATGAACAATAATGCATGGTCATTTCATGTTTATTTTATTTTATTACAAAATCACTTTTTTCCCATTTTGCCATTGACTAAATAACATAAATTTTCAACCACTAATGTCCATATTTGTCCACCATTAAAACAATTGGTACATTTGACATGCAAGGAATTTTATTTTAAAATCCAAGCCAAATAGGTGCTTTAACATTTAGCACTCAACTTTTACACTTTACGCGATTTAATCTGTGATAACCCGAATTAGGGCCTAATCAGAATAGTGGTTTCGGGACCACAAAATTCGAGATAGAAATAATTATTTTATGATTATTTTTAGGTCTATGATATGATTGCATGATTGTGTGAAAATTTTGTGAAGAAATTATATGCATAAAGTGCTTAATTTGAAGTTAGGGACTAAATTGAATAAGTTGCAAAACTTGCATTCTAGAAGTTTCTAGTATGAAATTTCTTTGAAATATTAATTAGGAGGTCTTAAATAGAAATTTGACCAATTCCTAAGTTTATGGACAAAAATTGGACATGGATGGAATTTTTGAAAGTTTAGTAAGGAAGGGCATTTTGGTCATTTGATATTAAATGAAATAAAATGGGAAAAAAAACACAAAAATGATCATCTTCTCCATAAGTTACTGCCAAATTTTTCTCTCCACCATAGCTAGGGTTTCAACACTTTTAAGCCTTGATTGTAAGTGATTCTATGCCCGTTTTTAATGTTCTTTACATTTTTAAAATCCTCGTAGCTTGGTTTACCTATTTCTACCAATATTTTGAGCTAGGGTTTATATTTAAAATTTTACCCTTGGATGATATGTATAAATTTTGATGTTTTATGGTAGAATATGAAGTTTGAGATTGTGTTAAACAACTTTGGCTAAGTGATTTTTTGTAAAAACGAGTAAAATGACATAATCGGTAAAAATACCTAATATTCATACGTACATATGTTAGAGTGTGAATTTGATGTTTCTATAGAAGGGAAAAATTACCAGCATGTTATAAAACATAAGAAAATAGGATGAGGTTTAATTTACGAGCCCTGGGGCAAAAACATAAATATGTGAAAGTTTAGGGGCAAAATGGTAATTTTGCCAAAGTTCGTATTAGGGGCTGTTTTGATGAATGTGTGTATTAAATAAATTAATTTGGTATCATAGATCAAGAGAAAAGAGATTCGAGTCGAGATCGGGGAAAAATAAAGTTCTGAGGAATAGGCTCACTATTCTCATTTTGTATCGAGGTAAGTTCATATGTAAATATTGTAATATAACTGTTATTTTAAATCATTTAATGCTATTTATATGATATTATGATTGTTATCATGCAATTCTATGCTTTATGGTCATTGTTGGACAACATGCAAAAATTTTATGAATTATGTGAAAAATGTGAAAGACTACCGAAGTATCGTCATTGGTATTCCAAGGAGAATGGTAAAAGAGTATGAACGAGGAAAGTCCCGTTGAACCTTAGGATTAGATTCGGATATTTGGGCATCCGAACTCGTTGAGTTGAGTCCGAGTTCGTGAAATGTAACTAGGCATTCGAACTCGTTGAGTTGAGTCCGAGTTCACTTATGGATGTGAACGCCCGAGCTCATTGATTTGAGTCTGAGTTCGCTTATGGGTGGGTTATATGGTAGCTTGGCTACATATGTGGCACTTATGTGCAAACTTTCCATGTATCCGAGTTATATTCCGATGTGTTCAACAGGTAAAATTCTAGTGAAATGGAAGAATACTCAAGATGCAAGTGACGTATTGGTAAGTGTTGTGGAATGGGCACTTTGAACAGGTATGTACTTAACCTTCGGGTTGAGACTTGATACAACAACAATAATATGGTAAGATGATGAATGATGAATAGAAATGTGATATATGTTTTGGTGATATTATGCTAATGTTGGTTGGTATAATTGCTTTGTTAAGTTATTTGTTATTTGCATGTGGACTTACTAAGCATCTATGCTTACTCCCTCCTTTTTATTCTTTTTAGTTTTGACAAGTCAATTTAGAGATCGGGACGGTCGGAGGCACGCTCACACTATCACTGGACAATCGCGGTATAATGACTTGTAATTTTTGGAAATATGGCATGTATAGTATTCTAATCATTTTGTGTGTATAATCTTACGATATGGCCCATGGATGGAATGGAAATTTTTGAGAATGATTAGCTATTGGAATGGCTAATTATGTATATATATGATAACATATATGCTTTATGTCTTAACTAAACCATGAAAATCCTTGGAAAGGTAAAATTGGCCACAAAACAGAATCAGATAGAAGCAGTGATGTGAATTTGAAAAATTACTAAAAATAGTAGAAATGGAATCAAATGATGAATAAGTTATGGAATCGAATATTGATGAGTCTATTTTCATATGGAAGAAACGAAACAGGTAAATAAGTTATATTTTATAGATATTTAAGTTTTGGTGGAACAGGGTCAGAGCAATCTCTGAATCCCCTGTTCCAAATTTAAAAAATCACCATAAATTTTAAAAAAACAATTAGGAATAGTACCTTACATGTATGAAATCCTTATTGAGTCTAGTTTTATTAGAAATAAATGGCATAGTTATTAAAACTCTGTAAAGGGAGATATATGATTCGTAATACACAGGGGTCAGAGTAGTCGAACCCTGAAACAGGGGATACTTTAACTAATAAACTGTACTAATTGGCCCAATCAAAAATTCTAGACAAAAATTAATAAGTAGATATATGAGTCTAGTTTCATGAAAAATTTATGGAATTGGATTTCGAGTTTTGTAACTCGAAATATGGATTTTTTAACTACTGTGATGCAGTTAGCCAGCTTGTCTGGAATTTCTAAAATAAATTGTTTGAGCTGTTTAATTAATGAATTAAGTCTGTTAATACCTCGTGCTCGACTCCGGCGACGGTCTCGAGAACGGGGGCGTTACATAATCCTTTTTCATAATTAAGCACAGAAACAGGCAAATTAAATCACAGAAATTTTGCAGATGTAATTTCATATATCACAGGCACAGACAATAATATTAAAATATTTTTCAGAATCGATTACGTGGTCTTGAAACCACTGTTCCGACTAGGGTCAAAACCGGACTGTTACAGGCTAACCTGAAAACACAATACACTAAAGTAAGTTCATAAGAAATTTGTAAAGGGAAAATTTATTTACGTTAATAATACTTTTCCTTTGTGACATATGAACCATCCTACCAATCTTATTGTTCATGACCCTTAAACTCTTATCTTTGTCAAGTACCTTTGCACAATCTGTCTTTCCTATATCAATTTCATACTTCTGTCTAAACCTTCATATACTTGTACTAGTTTCCTTTCTAGAGGTACACACATCTATTACGTTATTGTCGTTACATGATTAATTCTAGACCATCGTATTATCAAAATTGTGCTTAAACACGTCACAGGTGGCTAAGACCTGCTTCGAGCCTATATGGAGTTAAATCCTTATTCGGATTTCCCCATCCCTCTTTTTTTTGTATTTCCTATTATTTCCTTATGATTCCTGAATTCATTGTTTCCGTTCGATTCTTGGTCCTATGCGTTACTTAATCTAAAACTAACAAATACTTTGTATCATACTTAAATCACTAAACACTCTCATGAACCTTAATAATCGATCCTTTAATAAAAAAGGTCCTCTCGATGGAAACTCATATACTTTACCAACTTCTTGAGGTGCTCCTTATCTTCATATGGTCTTTACTTCAAATTCTTCAACTATCTTAATCCACTCCAATCTTTCTATTTATACTCTAAGGCCATACAAAATAAATTATAAGAACTATACATCCTGTAATCATCGTATGGATTAGTCTTCTCATTACACTGCAAGACATTTACCTCAAGTATTGCTATGACTACAATAGTTTTAGAATTCAGCAATAGTTTTATTACATTTGAACTCACCATATACATTGTTCCTTCAGGGTTCATTACCCTTATCGTACCTTTAGAGCTCGCTATATATATTTATTATTCTTTTAGAGTTCATAGTTTATATGATTCCTTCAGAGTTTACTGTACATACTTATACTTTCAGAGAACCATACACGTCATTCCTTCATAGTTTGCCAAAATCCCTTTTCTTTCGTTCAAGGATCACCATAGAGATGTTCCCTTCTAATGGTTGCCACAAGGGCTTTCATGTTCAGAAATTTCCACAAAGGCTTTTCTTCCAGAGGTTCGCTATAAAGGCTTTCCCTTTAGAAGTTTCCCAAAAAGGCTTTCTTTTTGGAGGTTTGCCACAAAGGCTTTCCTTTTAGAGTTTTTCCATAAAGGATTTCCTTTTAGAGATTTACCACAATGGCTTTCCTTTCAAAGGTTTTCCACAAAGGCTTTCTTTTTAGAGGTTTGCCACAAAGGCTTTCCTTTTAGAGGTTTTCCATAAAGGTTTTCCTTTTAGAGGTTAGTCACAAAAGGCTTTCCTTTTAGAGGTTTGCCTCAAAGGCTTTCAATTTTTTGGTGTTTCTGTATAAGTATTTGCCTAAACTCACATTACAGGAGGTTTGCCCCTTATCGCCTAGGGTTATGTAGAAAACCCCCTTTAGTTCTTTCCATATGATGCCATAGCCCAACTATGGTCTTACATGATATGGTCATTTTTATTATGGTGATAGCTATGAACTTTTCCTTTCAGAGTTTCATGTTTAAAGCCCTATTCAATAAACCCTTTAGACGACTTTAGAGATAGACACAGACTCATCATACATTAACTCATACATGACAAACATTTTCATGTTTTTCTAGACACATATACACATTTGAATCTTTCAGATACAAGTATCTTTTAACCTCAAGATTTCTATTACACACTTAGACCATTTGATTTCATGCAATCCATACACATAAGTCCAAAAATCATATATTTCTCATTATATATAAAGGTTGGTAAGCAATATTTTGTTTGACTAGGTTAGGACCGTTAGCTCCTTGATTGCTGCCCCATCTCAAATTTGGGTGATCTCTTTTAATACCCCAAAAATTTCTATAGTAAGATATTATCTTTGATATCGAAAAATAAGCAAATAAGTGACAAAAAGGGAATTTTGAGTTATGACAACATTGGGAAGTAAATTATGATATCTTGATTCAGGAAATGACTAAATTGTAAAAGTGTGAAAAGTTTTGTTGCCTAAGAGTAAATACTCAAAATTTGAGGGGTTAAAGTGTAAATATGAAAAATTTGAAGGGCCAATAGTGTAAATATTTTAAGGGTGGAATGATCTAGAAACTAAGGAAAATGGATGAATTAAGACCAAATTGAATAGGTGAAGAGTTATGAGGGACTAAATTGCAATTTTACCAAATTAAATGATGAATCAAAGATGAAATTTTAAAAGATAATAAAGGGCAAAATGGTCAATTGGAAGAGAGAGAAATCTAGAAAGTAATGATGATGTTGATGATATTTTATAATTATTTAATTAAGATAAATATTATTTTAATATTTTAATGAGATATTTTACTATTTATTATTAGTATTTTATTATTAATTTATTTAATATATAAGGAAGGAAAGATGAAGAATTTCTATCATCTTTCCATCCATGCAATTCACTTTAGAAGAAAAGAGAAGAAAGAAAGTTTTCTTTTCTTTACAATTTGGTCATTTCACAAAAAATCCACCATTTTCACTTAGAAATCAAAAGAATTTTCATAGTCATCAAGAGAGAAAGATGACAAGGAGACTATGGGGAGCTAGAATATCAAGTTAGATTCAAGAAATAGAAGCTGGAGGAGAGAGAAAATCAAGTTAGAGATTGAAATCAATAGAACAAGGTAAGAATATCAAGATTTCAATATATTTTTAAGTGTAATATTATTGAAAAAGCATGGAAATGATGTGAATGTAGAGTTTTCTTATATAAAGTTTTATGTTCTTGATATGTTAGTGAAAAAAATAATAGAAAGTGATGAAAAATATTGTAGAGAAAGGAAATAAGTGTGTTATAAACTTAGTAATCAACATTTTGTACTAAAATAGATTTGGACAGCAATAGTGGTCTAAATTTGAAAAATCTGTAACACCCCAAACCTGGCCTAGACGTTACGACCGAATCTGGCGTGTCACATTGAAGCGTTATGAGAGAAGTCATGTTTTATCTAAAACCTTTCTTAGTGTTTAAAGAATATTTTCGTTTTAAATTAAAGTGAATAGAAGCTGCGTACCAGGTAGGATTCAAGAAAAGAGGAGGTGAGTCAATTTGACTGCTTAAGTACCTAGCTCTTCCATGATCCAATCCTAGACATGCACACATCCATTGCCACACTTTAAGCTTATTACTTGTCCATGAACAACAAATTAAGTTTAAGTCTATTTAAAATATTTATTTCCTTTGAAAACATTTACGTTGCGGAAGCTTTGCTCGATTATCGTGATATTTTGAAAATAAGTAACTTTTATAAAACGCACCCTAGAGCTAACCAATTTTAAGAAATCAATTTAAGTGATGTGAATCTCAAGTTGAAAACGATTTAAGTAACCCAAAATAAAAATAATAGAGCAGCCTTATTACAACTTTAACCAAAATAGAAAAGATAAAAAATAAATGCGAAAGTTAAAAGGAAGCTAATTGAAACTTATTTAAAAACCAGAAATTTAATCTTCGTGGCCACTCCGAATCCCGCCCAGCTCCAAGTCCACCAACTAGGGCTCACCTGCAAGGATGGAAGAGAAAAGGGGTGAGTTTGGAAAGCTCAGTGTGTATGGAAAACCCATCCAAAGGCCAAGTCAGCTCAAGCCCATTGGGCCTAAGCTCTATTTAGATAACAGCGGGTACTAGGCCAAAGCCCTTTTCAGAATACAGTAAACTGGGCCTTAGCCCCTTTTCAAATAACATTATGGCCCATAGGCCTATTCCAGAACAGAACAGACATATTTGTGTATGCAAGCCCAACCCAGCCTATAACCATCGCTACACTCCACCCGACCAGCCCTACACTCCATGTGGGGAATAGCTCAACCCACCCAAACCCTACTTTGCAGATTCTGACATTCTTTGCTCAGATATTAGTAAGTAGAGGCAAAGCCTCTAGTACGTGGACAAGCAACTTTCAGTACTTCCTCCATTAATAACCCAGTCCCATGCATCAGATGATAATAACATGGCATGCAGTAAATAGTAACAGTCAAACATGCATTCAGGTCAACCTTAACCCTAGGGGTATATCAGTAATTTTACTCCTAGGGGTAAATCTGTAAATTTTTCACCTATAAAGGTATTTCAGTAGTTTTATCAGTTTTAAGGGTTCTCATGAATGTTATGGTCCTTACTAGCCCATTTGTCATCGCAATAATTTATTTATCTCAATTTCACAATTTTAGCCATTGGACCCTAAAACCCCTAATGGGCCTTACAGTGTCCACTAACAATTTAAGCCCATTTAATTCAAGTTTTATGACCAGTTTACCGGTTTAAGCAGTTTCAATTCTACAGTCTAACAGAACATACTTATTGCCTATTTTTTTATATTATATATTTTTATTATTATTTTATTTATTAACCCGTATGAGCCCGTAAGCCCATTGGGCCAAGTTTTAGCCTATCGAGGCCCAATTACTGAAGTGCACGAAATTTCACACACGACTAACTTACCACTTTTCGATTTCAGATCTAATGATTTCTAAACGTCTTGTGAGCACTCGCACACTCACAAGCCCACGAAATGCCGGAATTTCGGCATTTTGGCTTTTGCCGAATTGAACTATGAGAGGGTGTTTGATACACACCTGTTTCACGATAACTGCTACTGAGATCCCTTACGATGTCCTACAATTGATTACCACAATTCTTAGATTGCAACCCACAACAACTAATCCCAATATTCACCTACCCATATTCGAACCATACCCCTAAAGCCTTTAGAATCTTATCTTTTTGCCGAAAACCGATGACTAGGTCTAAGTCTAGTTGTTCCAAAGATCCAAGCCTTCAATCAAACCTCTAGAAGACACTAATCACCAAAAGAAATTATCGGTTAAAGACCCTTAAAGCCCTATGCCCAAATCGACAGCCTCCCTAGATTTTAGGGACCGACTTTTCTAAATTGTAAAATAAGACTAGATTTGAGTTGATGAGCACTTACCACTTATTCCTCTTTGATTTCTACACAGATCTGATGTAGATCTATCCTCTAAATGATAGTAAAACTCGAATCCAGGAGATCTGAAGTTTCGGCTATAAGTCCCTAAATCTATGGTATTTTGGCTTTTTAAGTGATGAAGAATATGACGATTTGAGGCTATAACTTTGAAGTAATGTTACCGATAGATACTAAGGGTTTAGAGAATATGAAAGTTGATAAAAAAGAACAAAAATAACTGAAGGATTTTGGCTTGGAGAAATCGACACAAGAAGTGAGTTTTCGGGATTTCGGCTTTTATGGCAATCGACTATGAAGGTTTTGTGGAGGATGGGATCGACAGAGGAGGTAAGTAAGGTGATCAGAAGGTTTCGGCTAGAAGAAAAAGCAAAAAGGAAGAAAGAAAATGGAGGAAAAAGAGAGGAAGAAGAAATCGGCACCAAGGAGAAGGAATTTGCGTTTTCGGCTTTTGTGAGAACTCAGAAAGGATGAATGACAGTGAAAGCTTTCAGGTGGCTAACCCTAATTCTCCAAGACAGAAAAATAAAAGAACCTAACCCTAATATCAACTAAAACAATCGGCCTAACCTCCCTAAGGCCCTTACCGAAATTCACTTAAGCTCTATCACATGCCCAGCACATGCACAAAAAAAAAAAAAGTAACAATACGCTTACCTTGTGACTTGAACTCTAGCTCCCCCTAAACATCCACACGTCACTCCCCAAACACCTAGGTGGTGCCACATGCCACTTTACCACAGATCTTTTTGTGTCCTATTTTACCACCTCAACTTTAAAAGCCCATATCGCCAGAACCCTCTCTCCCAAAATTAAAATTCAGGAATTGCCTCGAATTAAATTGACTCTTGGGCCTTTTTTCCCACACTATAAACCCTTTGTAATTTATTTAATTACTAAACTAAACATATGAAATAATAATAACATCCAAATTATTCGGGCCATTTTCCACCCGAACCCAGACTCAAGGCCCAATACTTCCAGGCCCAAAAATCAGGGCGTTACAAAATCACCAATGTAACACCCCTTACCTGTACCCGAGGTCGGGATAAGGTACGAGGCGTTACCGGACAAACATACAAACACTAAACTAAAATACGGGCCATAAAATTTCATTCATATTTCAAAACGTTCATTTACTTACACATAGTCCCTTATTTGAGTCTATGAAGCCCAAAACATACTTTAGAAAGGGTTCGGGGCTAAACCGAGAACTTACGAAAATCTTAGAAATTTCATGCTTTAAGGCTCCACACGCCCGTGTCCCAAAGTCGTGTTCCATACACGGCTAAGACACATGGTCGTGTCTCTGCCTGTGTGGAATATACCTAGGCTATTTTCCAAGCTTTGGTTAACCTTAATCTCTTACACACTTATACAAAATCAAAAGCATATAACATGGTATTCATTTAATGATTAAATATTCTCAATTAAACCATAAACATAGCATTTGTATATCATCAAACATGTGTCTCTCATACTCATTTTACCTTGTTTATTATAGTACCACTTATACATTTATACCAAGATTATAATCTTACCAAATATCTTCAGCTTAATCATCAAGCACTCATATTTAAAACTAGATCATATCTTTATAAAATATCACAATTCAGATGCACAAAATAACATGTTTGCCTGAAACATTTCAATTCAACTCCATACCCAACAAGCATTACATTTTGAGACTAGTCATATATATATATATATATACATGTCATGATACATATCATTCTCTTTCTGTTTTCTTATAAACACATATCATTTATTTCATTATATCAATATTTCATATACCATAGTTTCCATGTATTCCACATATATTTATTTTCCTCCTCCTCCTCTCCATTCCACATCCTTAATGTATATAGCATTCTTGTAAGTACGATTTCACAATTTACTAATAAATGCTCACATCAAACTATCCACACGAGTCATAGTCACTTACTTATTTATAATTCGAGCTACAGAGCTCCAAATTAAGATCCGTAAATTTCCCCTGAAACTAGACTCACATATATTTCCACCATAAAATTTTCATAATTTTTCGTTTAGCTAATTAGCACAGTTTATTCATTAAAATTTAACCTGTTTCACTTTCTGACAGCTCTGACCTCTCTTCACTAAAAATTAATTATCTCACAGTACAAAAATCAAATAATGTTCTTGTTGATTTATCTTGAAAATAGACTCATTAGGGATTTTAAAAATATAATTTTAAGCCGCTAATTATTTTTATCCAAATTTTTGTGATTTTCCAAAGTCAGAACAGGGTATCACGTAATCATTCTGAACTAGTCTCACAAAAACATCAATATCTCAAAATATAGAACTCCTTTTCTTGCTCTGTTTCTTTTATAGGAATATAGACTCATCAAAATTTAATTTAATATCTCATTCAGTCTCTAATTCAATTTCTAATATTTTTGGTGATTTTTCAAAATCACATCACTGCTACTGTCCAAAACAATTTTATTGCTAATTCACTCTTTCACACTTTCTTTGTATTAACCTCATTTTAACATACATATCACAAATCATTTTCACCACATACATATCACAAATTATTTCTATCTCGGATTTTGTGGTCCCGAAACCTCTGTTCCAATTAGACCCAATTTTGGGCTATTACAACCAAAAATTGTGGAAATTGAATTATTGCCTGAATAAAATATGAAATTAAATTTTATTGAGTCTAGTCTTTCACAGAAGAAATGGTGTAAGTAATAGAATTGTAAATTGTGAGATATAATAAATTTAGGGAGACAAGGTCAGAGTGATTTCGGGTTCCCCTGTTCTGACTTTGGAAAATCATTAAAAATTGGAAAAAAATAATTAAAGGATTAAATTTATATGTTTAAAATATCCAATCAGTATATTTTCAATAGAAATAATCAGAAATATCATTCAAATCTCGTACGAGGAGATAATTAATTCTTAGCGAAGAAGGGTCGGAACTGTTAGACAGCAGAACAGGGGTAACTTTAAAGAATAAACTGTACTTATTGGATAAACCAAAAATTCTGAAAATTATATGGCAAGAATATATGTGAATCTAGTTTTAGGGAAAATTATCAGATATTAATTTGGAGTTTTTTTATCTTAAAATAAAAATAATTTAATGACTATGACACAGATGGACAACTTTGAGTATACATATAAGTAAATAGTGAAATTATAGATAATGTTACTTATAAGCATTTTATATACATTAAGGATGTGGAATGCAGAGAGGAGGAAAATATATATGAATATTCAGCTAGTTTGCATGTTTTAGGCTCAAGGACTAAATTGAATAAATGTAAAACTTTAGGGGGTAATTTTGTAAAAATGTCAAAAATGACCAAATTGAAGGGAATGAATTGTTTTATTATCTAAGTTAATAAATTAAATGAAATTATTAATTTAAGATCGGGTGAAAATTGGGAAAATGTTAAATTACCAAAATGCCCCTAAATCTTGGTATTTCTGCAATTTAGTCAGGTAGGTTCGTATAACTTGAATGAGCATGTAAATATGTCAATTTAAATATTGTTTTCTTTGAATTGAATATATGAAATGTATGGATGTTGAAATGAAAGAAATAATACATGTTCTGAAACTACTTGAAAGGGATAAAATCTGTTTGAATATTGGGTTTCGGATGGATATAAGTGATTTCCCAAATGAAAGAGTTCCTGCATGTGTTGTAGAAATAGATAACCCAGACAGTTAATCTGAAAAAAGCCTTCTCGAGAATATAAAGTGGATAGGATTCATTCCTGATTCACTATAATACCTCAAAATGGATAGGATTTGTTCCTGATTCACTATGGTAATTTAAAGTGAATAGGATTTATTCCTGATTCACTACGGTAACTTAAGTCTGATAGGATTTGACCTGAAAAGGTAATCCTAATTCGCTACGATTACACGATATATAATTCCTTATGACAACTTAAGGTAGGTAGGATTTGACCTGAAAATGTAATCCTGATTCACTACAGTTACATGAGATGTGACTCGAGAGACTACTTGATGATTAAACGTCCCAAGGATTATTTCTGAATATGAATTGATATAATATGGAAATGTACGCTTTGAGTGTACTGTTGAAAAATCCATTGGAACTCCAATTATTCAACGGATAGAATATTTTATATGATATGAGAATTATAATATGAAAAGGATGTTACATGAAACATGAAAATGAATACTAAATGATATAAATTAATTAAAATTATTCTAAAAATTTCGGTAATGCCTCGTATCCTATCCCGGTCTCGGGTACGGGTATAGTGTGTTACATCTCTTTAGTTGAGATTATAAGTATTTGAATAGGAATTTCCACCCTTGTTTTTTTATGTAACTTATGTTTTTGGTTGGGTTCTCAAGACACTGGCTGCTTGGTCTATTTGCATCATATATTGTAGACCTACTAGATGTTGACTTAATCTGGTTAAGTTTGACTTAATCTGGTTAAGTTTGACTTAATCTGGTTAAGTCTGTCCAAAATCTGTTGATACTTGTCTTCCTCGTTAACAACTTTAACCTTGGATGATTTCTGGTCGTAAGTATATAGCTCATTTGGCCATTGGCAGGAATACATTGCCATGTTTTCTATCAAATCATACGCATCCTTGTACGTTAGATTCATCAGGTCTCATCATGTGGCTCCATCCAGTCCTGATCTTGATTGTGCAACTAGTCCATTATAAAACATCTGTAATCGTAACCAATTAGGTAGACCATCGTGAGGGCATCTTTGTACCAACGACTTGAATCGTTCCCAAACTTCGTGAAAGCTTTCTCCTTCTAATTATTTAAACGTGGCAAACTCTCTCTTTAGTTGGATCATCTTGCTAATAGGAAAGAACTTGTATAAGAACTTTTTTACACGTTCATTCCATGTTGTGATACATACTGATGCCCGCGAATCTAACCAAGAGTAAGCATTATCAGTGACCCTATTAAACTTAAAAGCATCAAAAAGTTGGAGAAACTATTTTAGATACTAGTTCGAGTCATTCGTCATAGTTCCTCTGAATTGTAGGTTATTTTGAATATTCTGGATCAATACTAGCTTTATCTCAAAATTGTTTGCTGTTATGGCTGGCCTTGCGATGTTGCATTGTACTGCATCAACGTTTGGAAGTGCATAGTCTCTCAACGTGCGTTCCTCTCAAGCCATTTGTAGTTCTATTGGTAATTGTGCTAGTGGTGGTGGTAAATCTTGTAAGTTAGGTTCATCGAAGAGCAGATTATTGCGTGGCGGGTAACCACAATAGGTGGGTTATTTTGCATCTGTTCTTATTGTTGTTGCTGTTGATGATTTCGACAAATAATTCTTTTTGGATTAGTAGCTAACTCTATAACCCCTACTTCAAGTCATGAACTGAAACAACAAAGAAAAGTAAAAACATTAGTAGAGAAAAATAAAAGTAAATAAAAAGAAAAGGTAAAATCACATCTATAATTTAAGAATTCCCTAAATATCCTATTAAACAAAAAAAAACTAATCTAGTGGCGTTGCCTCCCTAGCAATGGCACCAACAACTTGATCGTCTTCGGACGTACTAACGTCTAGAGTGCAAATCTAGTAACCAAATATAATCGTTAGGCGATTTCTGTAATTATACGAGTCAGGCTGTAATATAGATTTATACAACGAAGTATTGGAGTGCTCCAAGGATTGTATCCAAAGGAGGCGAAACTAAACTAATCATTCTCTTATGTTAACAGATCTAATATAGTAATTAAATTAAATTAAATTACATTGTGATGAATCCTAAGATGATGAAAAATCATATTTTATAAAAATAATTAAAATGCATAAAAATAAATATGGGAAAGTAGTCTCTAGACTTTATCAATTCTAAGAACGGAAGACTAACTCGCTTCAGTGGTCATAACTAACACCTATTTCTGGTTCTATTTAATCAACTAGTCATTAACTAGTAGGATCTCTTAATCTTCCATTAAACTAATAAGTCGGCAAGAACTACTTATCTCTCAATCTCACAGTCTAGACCGAATTGGGGTAAGGTGTTCACGAATAGGCAATACCATCTTCGGGTTCACTCCCACCTAGTTGACTTGCTCGAGTTATTAGGCCTAGGGTTATAAATTCTTCCTATCCCAACCAATTGACCCGCTAAGAAACCCTACATAGAAGTTAATTACTCTCACGTCCACTTGCTAATCTCCCATAAAAGGATTAGTTCCTCATGGATCTAATACACACCATAAACTTAATCGAAAACATAAACATAAAGAAAAAATTAAGTAAAGAATTTAAGAAAAATTCTGATATATTGATTTAGCACGAATGATAATCCACAAAGAGTTGTTTTTTTCCACAAATCAAATTCTCTAAAGAGCGAAATAGAAATGGAAGTGAAATTACAACAATAAAAGAAAACCTAAGTACAAAATAAAGTAGAAAGAAACTAAAAATAAAAATAAATGAAAGTTGTCTACTAAAAACCTAAAGAAAACCATTTATGAAGTGTTTAGAGCTGTCTATTTATATGTTTAGGGTTGGCCGTCATCCATTGACCTAATTTGGCTGACATTTATGCATAAAAGTTTGTTTTCTGGACGAAAACACTATTGGCTAATTAATTCCCTTCGTCAAGGCGGTCTCACTGTAACAACCCATTTTTGGTGAGGTTGGAACAGTGATTTCGGGACCACAAATCCGAGCCAAAAATAAAAATTTATTTTATTTTATTTTATGGTTGACACCATGATAGAAAGGCACATGAAAATTTTGGCAAGAAAATTTTACCGATTGTGTGTTTAATTAGGGAAAGAAATAAATTGCATAAAATGCAAAAGTTGCGTTCTAGTAGCTATATGTAACATCCTGATTTTCGGGTTTTTCGCGATTCTTGATATTTTAAGTAAATTTCTAAAATTTGGTAGGTGATGATGGAATTCATAATTTGGGTGTGTAAATGGGCTTATGGAAGGCCCATGAGTTGGCCAAAACCGGTGGAATTTTTAAATTTTGGACTTAGGAGTTAGGGGTTACGGCTAGGTGCCCTTATATTAAGTTGTGGGTAAAGTGTATCACAAAAAGATCCTCAGCAAAGTGGCTAAGTGGCGCCACTAGGGAGCTTTAAAGGTGGCGTGTAAGTGTTGGGGAAGACACAGGATCGATTCCTGTGTTGGAAAATAGGAGTATTTATTTTTGTGCGGGAAGGGTAAGTGTTGGAACCCGAGTGGATTCGTAAGAGAGAGAGTTGGATCAAGTCAAATGCATAAATTAAGGAGGGATAAGGGAGAGATTTTAGGGATGTGATATGGAGATAGAGTTGGTCGAATAAGGGAGTTTGGAGAGGGATTTTCGACGGAGGGTATTAGGTTAGTAATTTCGGCATTAGGGTCTTAGTTGTGCCGATTTTGTTCTTTGGTGTGTAGCTTTTCTCTCTTTCTTTTCAGACGAATCTACCTCCTTCTACTCAATTTTCTTCCTTTTCTTTCTTTCAAATCAGCCCACTATTTCCTTCATTCACCATTGTTTTCCCTTATCTCTATTTTTGCCGAAGTGCATAAAAAGCCGAATCGATGAAGATAGGGGTGCTGATTCTTTGTGACCAGCAACCTTTTCTTCCTTTTCAATAGTTGGCGTTAGGTTCCTTTACCTTTTAGGCATCCGGATTCAAGAGGAGAAAGACGTGGTAAGTGTTCAAACTCTAAACAATTCCTAGTGTAGCTTTGGTCAAAAGTCAAACTCCAAGTTTAGGAGATGGCGAATATGGGCATAGACTCTATGGGGTCTTCTTTTAATATTTTGGTTTATTTATTGAAGGAGCAGCAAGGTGTAGTGTCGATTTGGAGTAGCTTGGATCGTCGGAGTAGCTAGGCCTAGTCATCAATCGCGACAAAGGTAAGGTGCCTAAGGCCATTATGGATGGTGGTAGAATGTGTAAGTGTTAATATTGGAAAGTTCTTGATTTGGTTCAATTATTGCGAGCTGATCTATTTAACAATTGATTATAGGAGAAATCGCATAGGAGATCTCGTCAAGGAATATCGCAAATCGGTGTGTAACGAACCCTTTCATAGCTTAAAGCGATAAAATGCGAAAAGCGAAATGCCAAATTCGGCATTTCGAGGACTTATGAGCAAGCTTAACGCTCACTAGTTAGTTAGAATCGATGAGACGGTGATCGAGAATGATGGAAAGCGGTAAGAATGTGATTTTGGCGTTCTTGGTAAGTTAGGCCTCGAGGGTAGAAGTGGGGCCCATTGGGCTTTCGGGCCCATTTGGGTAAAATTGGTAGAAAACGGAAATCTGTTAAATTGCATGATAAGACTATTAAAACCGTTATGGAATATAGGCTAAGTGGGCCTAGACGACAGAATTGGCTAAGTAGGGCCCATTAGGGGTTTTAGGCCCAATAACTCGATTTCGCTAAAAATGGGCCAGAATCACTGTTTGCACCCATGGATTGTTAGTAATCGTTAATGAACATGGAAACCCTAATTTTTGGTAAAATTACGAGATTACCCTTATAATATGAAAATGACCGTTTTGCCCCTAGGTAAAAATGACCATTATACCCCTAGGGTTTATGTATGATTTTAATACATGGGATTTTGATAAATATGGTATGTATGATATGCACATGAAATGTATGATATGCACATGATATGTATGATATGCACATGAGGTAATCATAAATGCATTGGGTTGGGTTTTTATATGGATGGAGGAAGTGAAAAAGGGCTTATGCCCTAGTTATCAAAAGGGCTTATGCCCCGATTATCAAAAGGGCTTATGCCCCGATTATAAAAGGGCTTATGCCCCGATTATTGAAAGGATTTGGCCCGATTATTAAAAGAGGCTAGGCCTCCGGTTATATGATAAAGACTATCTTTGCCGGTGGAGAGTTTTGGCGGGGTGGGTCGAGTTAATCCCACATGGTGTGTTGGTTGGTGCGGGTGGAGAGTAGCGGATGGTGGGTTGAGTAGTCTCCCAAATGGGTTGCATTCTTTCATTGAAATTATATGTGATATTGAAATGGGCCTAAGGGCCATACCGTTTCTGATAGAAAGGCTTGCCCGATAATATGAAATATGAAAAGGCTTTGCCCAAGATTATGAAATATGAAATATGAAATATGAAAAGGGCTACTGACCCGATGCATGATTGAGATTGGATTTGGGCTTAGACCCAACAGCCGTTATTGTTTTGGGCTCGAAGGGGCTTATTGCACACTGAGTTTCCAAACTCACCCCCTTTCCTTAACCTTGCGGTGAGCCTTGATGTGGGGACTTGGGCGGAGGGATTGAGTGGCCACGGTGATCGTCTTGGGCTTTAAATAAAGTGTTGGTTTCGTTTAATTTCCTTTAACTATTATTTATTTTTGGGTTGTAATAAGGCCAATTTTAACTTTTCTTTTATTTCTTTTCAGGATTATTTTAATTTTAATAACTTTAAAATTGGTTAATAATTATTCAAATGGGCTAGACTTAGGGCGTGTTTTCAAAATGATACTTGTTTTCAAATTATCTCAACACCACGATTCATCGGTTAATCAAAGACGTCCACTTAAACGAATTTAAACTCGAAATGACAAAGTATGGCTATGGTTGTGGGCATGTCTAGGATTGGATCCAATTAAAGAGCTTGGTACTTAGCGACCTTCATGGCTCACCTCCTCCGCCTCGGATACCTACACGGTGCTTAGCTTCCATACACTTTGTTAACTCAACAAAACATATGGCTTTTAAAAACTCTAAAACGAAACTCAGATTTTTAACTCCGATGTGGCACGTCAAATTTGGCCATAACGTCTGGGCCGGGTTTGGGGTGTTACATTATAGGTATCAAATAGCTATGGAATTCAAAACTTAATGTAACAGCCCGATTTTGGGCCTAGTCAAAACAGTGGTTTCGGGACCACAATTTGACGAGGAAAAAAATTATTTTTTATTATATTTTTATGGTCTACAGTTTCACGGAATGATTTCATTAAAATTTCGTTTGAAAATTTCGACGTTTAGGTACTCAATTTAGTTAAAAGGACTAAATCGTAAAAAAATGCAAAACTTGATTTCTAGAAGCTAGAGGTAACTAATTGCTATGAAATTTTAAATTGGAGGTCCTTAAATGGAAATTAGACCATTGGTTAATTTTTTGGACAAAAATGGACATGAAATAGCTGAAATAGAATATTTTTAATTTAGGGGCATTTTGGTCATTTAGTAATTAAAATGAATTAAAAACAAAATTAAAGCCAATTTCTGTCCATCTTCAACCCCTTGGCCGAAAATTGCATGCAGAAACCATGGCTAGGGTTTTTCAAGCTTCTAAGCTCGATTGTAAGTCCGTTCTAGTCCCGTTTTTAATAATTTTTACGTTTTTTAAATCCTCATAACAAGATCTATCTATTTCTACCATTTATTTGAGGTAGGGTTGATGTTTAAAAATTTACCCATGTGTGAAATGCATGTGTTTTGATGTTTCATTGTAGATTATGAAAGTTTTATGTGTAAGAAATGACTGTTACAAAATGAATTTCGGTGAAAACGTCCAAAAGGACTAAATTATAAAAGTTATAAAATATGTAGTAAAAGTGTGTTTTAATGGAAATTTTGGACTTTTATAGTTATGAAAATGATTTGGCTAGGCTTGTATGTTAAATAAATTGAATAAAAATCATTTTACGAGCCTAGAGGCAAAAATGTAAATATGAAAAAGTTTAGAGGCAAAAACGTAATTTTTTCATAGTATGATTTTTGGGTCACATTAAATTATGTGACTAATAAGTGGGCTAAATGTGATGTTATAGATCAAAGAAAATGAGATTCGACCCTAGAACGAGGGAAAACGAGTAATTGACAATTAGGTCCCTCTTTGCCATTTTTGGTGTCGAGGTAAGTTTGTATGTAAATAATGCATCGTTTTACTTATGTTATCAAATTTTATTATGTTTTATGAAATGTGGCTGAATATTGAATGAAATTGACAAGTATAGAAAAGTGAGGAATTTCCCGGTTGAACATTAGGAATAGAAAAGGATACAAGTGGCATGACACTAGTGACTCAAGTGTGGTACTATGTGAAGGCCACTTTGAGAACAGATAACTTGGTCACAAGTGTGGTACTATGTGAAGGCCTACTTTGTGAAGAAAGATAGCTTTGGTCACAAGTGTGGTACTATGTGAAGGCCACTTTGTGAAGAAGGTAGCTTTGACTACAAGGGTGGTACTATGTGCAAGCCACCGGGTATCCGTTATTATTCCGATGTGTTCAATAGGAAATGACTAGGTTTAATTGAATATGACTATGTGATGAATAAGTGCAGGTACACATGTGTAAACTTATGAGCAATGTGCTCGATATTTGATCGAACTTTGGTAAGATTGATATGGAGTAAGTGTTACAATGAAGTTACTACAAAGAAAACATGAAAGAGTGAAATTTAGTAATAAAATAGTTTTGGACAGCAGCAGTTGTGTGACTTTGATAAATAACCAAAAATGGTGGAAAACGAATTAGAGGTTTAATAAGATATGAAATTAAATCTTATTGACTCTATTTTCATATAAAGGAAACGGTGTAAGAAAAGAATTTCATATTATAAGATATTTGAATTTTTGTGAGACAGAGTCAGAATGATTTCGGAATCCCCTATTCTGATTAGGGAAAATCATTAAAACTTGTACAAAAATAATTATGGGTTATAATTTTCATGTTTAAAATCTTTAATGAGACTAGTTTCAAAAGAAACAAATGGGAACATTGTCCGAATCCCGTATGAAGAGATAATTAATTTTTAGTGAAGAGGGGTCGGAACTGTTGGACAGCGAAATGGGGGTGAATTTAAAGAATAAACTGTACTAATTGGATGAACCAAAAGTTTTGAAATTTTTATGGTAAGAATATACGTGAGTCCAATTTCTAGAAAAATTAGCGGATCTTAATTTGGAGTTCCATAGCTCTAGATATAAATAATTAAGTGACTGTGACTCGAATAGACAACTTATTTTGAACTTGAGTAAATAGTGGATCTATGTGTAGTTATGATTGTATTATTTTGAAAACATATTTTGAGGATTTATAAAAGCATGTTAATAATTTGTTTATTATTTACATACCTATTTACCAAGCTATATGCTTACTCCCCTCTCTTTTCCCTTGTTTTATAGTGTCACCAAGCTAGCTCGGGGTACGAAGATCATCGGAGATCTATTCACACTATCATCATTCTTTTGGTATTTTGAAATTCATATTTTGAATTATGGCATGTATAGAGGACTTGGTTATTTTGTTATATGTCATAATTGATTTGGCCTAAAATGTTGGCCTTTAATATTTGATAACTCATTTTGTATATGACCATCGATGTTGGCTAATATTAGTTAAGTTATATGTTATGATGATGCATTTTGTCAGAGGCATGAGTTGGTTGAATGAGTGTGTAATGACTAAGTATGAAAATGTGGCATGTGAATGATTGTGTGAAGGATACGGCCTTAGACACAAGCGTATGCCCCTATTTTCAAAAAAAATTCCAATGTTTTCCAAAGTTCTCGGTTTAGTCCCGGACCGCTTCCATAGTATGTTTTGGGCCTCGTATATCCATATCAGGGACTTAGTGATGAAAATTGAAAAGTTTAATATGGATGTAAAAATTATGTCTCGGTTTTGTACGATTGCATGTATATGTTCCGGTAATGCTTCGTACCCTATTCAGGCGTTGAATATGGGTAAGGGGTGTTACACTTAAGGTCCTTATATGGTAATTAGACCATTGAAGAGTAGTTAGTAGATATTTTAATGACTTATCCATGGAAAAATTAGAAAAGGGTAGGGACTAAATTGGAAATCAAAAAAATTAACAGATGATAATTAATTAAAAAGAAAAAAATCATCTAATTTCATATCATCTTCCCCAATTTTTCTATGGAAACCCAAGGAGAGAGGAGGAAAACTTTTGAAGCTCAATAAGGTATGAAATCAAGTCCCGTTTTTAGTAATTTTAATATTTTTGGAATCAAGATAGCCTAATCTTTCTATTTAGGGGATTTATTTGAAAAGTTATTAAGTTATGAAATTTGGGTCATGGATGAATATGCTGAAATTTAGAAATTTATGGTAGAAAATAAAAAGTTATTCATAGATAAACAACTTGTACAAAGCAATTTTTTATGAAAACTTGATTTAGGGGCTAAAATGAAAAAGTGGTAAAACCTATAGAAAATTCTAAAATTTGTGAAATGTATGTGCTATAATTGTAATATGTAAATTTCGGCTAGGCTTGGAAAGAGGGTTAAATTTCATGAATTTCATTTTCTGAGCCTAGGGGTGAAATCAAAATTTTTGAAAAAGATAGGGGCAAAATGATAATTTGGCCTAGGATGTAATAGGATGCAAATGTATATGAAATGTGATAGATTAATAGTTAAATTTACCCATATAGATCCTGAAAGACCAACCATAGAACTAGATCGAGGAAAGCAAAAGGTTTCAGATTAGTTGGAATTCAAATACGAACCATTTTCAAGGTAAGTTCGTGTAACTTAAATATTTATGTTAACATGCTTGAATTGAATTGTATGATTGTATTGATATTTATGAGATGATACACATAATGAAATAGTCATAAGTTGTGAAAAATGGACAAATTGTCATGTTACAATTGAATGTTGAATTTCGATGGGTTAAGAATAATAGTGCATATGTTGCAGATAGAATTTAGCCGGGACTAGTAATTCTAATATAAGCCCTCTTGAGCTTAGGTTATAAATTGGATTTAGCCCGGACGGGTAATCCATATTAAGCGCTCTAGAGCATATGCTACGGATAGGATTTAGCCTGGATTGATAATCCTACTGTAAAATGTACGGCTCAAAAGTGTGCCTTTTTTATTATGTACCCTAATAGGTACTTTTGCACATGTGTATATTACTCGAAATCCATCGAGATTTCAATAGTTCAACGGAAATGACTCTTGAAGTGTGGAAAGGTGAAATTAATGGAAGCTTGTAATGTGATGAGCTCATCTATGTTTACTCGATATTCATATGAGATTATGTCACTAACTTGTTGAATAAGTGTATGTGTTTAGGTAACTTACCTAAAATCGATGGAATGTAAATTTATGTATGCTTGTATTAATAAATATGACTGGTAAGTTTATTTTCTGTTATAGGAACTTACTAAGTATAAAATGCTTACTCCATTTAATTTTCCCTGTTTTATAGTGCTCAAAGCTTTCAAAGGTTAGAAGCCGACCAGAGCAGTCATCATACTATCCATTATCTCATTTTGGTATAAATAGAAATCTCATTTTGGTATAATGACATGTATAAGCTTATTTGGCCAATAATGGTTTGTAATTGTGGTTTTGTAATCTAGCCATTGGAGTGGCTAGTGATGGTCCAAGTTTGGCTATTTTTGAAGTAATATTTTGGTAATCTCAAAAGTGCTTATTATGTGTTAGTTTGTTGGAATTATGTTAGCATATAAGTTTATGTTAAGAGTAAGTTTATATCTTTTGATGCATGAGATAATACTACATGATTGATGGCAAATTTTATGTGAATATGATGTTGGATTGGTGGATATATGATTGTGAGTTTTGGTTCAGGAAAATGGTAAGTCTTGGGTGACAAATGAGGCTAGGAAATGGCCTTATTTTGTCCACACAAGCAGATACACAGGCGTGTGTCTTGGTCGTGTGTGACACACGGCTTGTCCCATAGGCATATGGTCCAGCCATGTGTCCCCTACATCGTAAAAATGAGAAACAAAATGCTCAGAATTGGGAACATGGGCAGAGACACGAGTGTGTGTCTTAGCTGTGTGGTTGACACGGCCTTGGACATGGGCGTGTTACATGGCCGTGTGAAAACTGCACCTAAATTTTGAGAATAAAATTTATCACACGGCCTAGCACACAAGCGTGTGGCTTGGCCGTGTGACTTCAATTTCTTCATGCTTTAAAAGTCAGAGAGTTACACGGGTTAGGGACACAGGCGTGTGTAGTACACTGCCTGACCACACGGGCGTGTCTTTAGACCACACTGGCATGTGAGCCTGTACCTTGGAAAATTTTTGAAATGTCGCGAAAAATTTTGTGAGTTTTCGATTAAGTCCCGAATTGATTCTAATGCTCGTATTGGACCTTGAGGGTCCAATTAAGGGACGTTTTGAATGATATCGGTAAATGAATAGTAATTTCTAAGAATTATCTGTAAAATGTTCTGAATGTTTTGGTAATACTCCGAAGCCCTGTTCTGGTGAAGGGTACAGGTTAGGGGTGTTTCACTCGTGACACCGTTTGGTTTATGTCACTAAACTGATGGCAATTTACAAGTTCAAGCTAGATTATACAGCTGTGTCACATCACACTCTGTCTATGTCACAATATTAAAGGCAGTTTGCTCCTTTTAAGTGCTCTACTCACTATGTTGTGACATCAACACTCTATGTTGCAACATATCGATCAGTCTTGTGTTCTTATGCCTTCAAATGATGTCCTACACACTTACCGAATCTGTTAGGCTTCCTTTAGGCCTATTTTTGCCCCTAAGGTCAAACAAATGGCTCAAATTACACTTTTTACTATTTATTAACTAAAGATGAAAAGTAAGTAAAAATATAACTAAATTGCTTTTATATGAGCTCCTTAAGTACGTAAAATAGTTTAATCTGCTACAACAAATTGTGAAAAATCACTTAACTGTCCATGCTATAATATTATGGTCTAAATACCATATAAGTCCTCCTAATTTTACCAATTAAAGATTTAATTAATAAAAATCAATAGTGACTAACTTTTATAATTTTTACGACTTAATCCTTTTTCATTAATTAACTATTAAATCTTCCAAATTATCAGACCAAATTTCGATCCACTTATACAGAAACTTCATAAATATTTAATAAAAATATTTACAAGCTTGTTTTATGAAAACTCTCGAAACCTCATTTTCCCAAACAATTGACTTTCAGTACGAACCACTTGTACCTTAATGAATTGACCAATTAATAAATTCTATCAAATCAAAATTGACAATAACACTATAATTAACTTGTAAATATTATATAATAATATTTGCAGACTCACTTGTTAAAATTGTGGTCCTAAAACCATTGTTTCCAATACCATTGAAAAACGGGCTGCTACAAATCTTTTTGGGATCCATACAAATTCCCTAAACTTATATAACATGTTCAAGAAATAAAACTTTCGATAACCAGAATTTAGATTTTCTAAGCATCCCATACAATTTCTTTTCACGCAACACTTGCAACGCAATTCTCAAATTCTTATAACGGTCTTCCTCTAATTTTGAAAATATTAGGATATCATTAATAAATACTACCACAAGTTGATTCAAATATGACCAAAAAATGTGATTCATGAGATCCATTAATGTTGTCGGAGCATTCGACAATGCAAATGGCATCACTAGAAACTCGTAGTTACCATATCGCATAAGGAATGTTGTTTTCTGCACATCACTATCTTTCACTTTCAACGAATAATATCCACATCTCAAATCAATCTTGGAGAAGATCGATGCATCGTTGAATTGATCGAACAAATCATTGATTCACGACAATAGATATTTGTTCTTGATTGTCAACTTATGTAACTATTGATTACCAATACAGAGCTGCATCGACCCATTTTTCTTTTTAACAAAAAGCATTGGAGGTCCCCAAAGCTATATAATAGGACATAGAAAGCCACAGCCTAGAAGATCTTGCAATTGAATTTTCAGCTCTTTAGCTCAATTGGCGTCATACAGTATGGAGAAATAGATACAAGCTTCAATGAATAAGGAAGGAGAAACCCACCATAAGGTTATGACAACTTCATGATCAATTGGGTAACTTCTTTCTTATATATTTGAGGGTTGTACATTAGGGACAATGTTCTATTTAAATTGGGTAACATAGGAAATTTATGTTTTTAGTTTTAGGAAATTTATGCTTTTATTTTTATTTTTCTTGTCTAATATGTGCTTGAGCTTGTACAAGTACAAGTGATTGTTTAGGAGCATGTATATAGGTTGATTGTATTTACTGTAATTTGACATGATAGTGAATGAGTTTAAATTATCAATTACTAGACTAATTAGTTCTATACATTACACTATGAAAAGGTATTAAATAATTAAGTGTATCAAATGATAGAGAAAATATAGGGAAACAAGGATGCTAGTATGGATGATAGGTGATTAGAGTTGTGATTTTTTAGTCGATCAAATTCATGAATATTGAAATACCTAGGAATGACCTATTGCATTGTTTGGTCTAAACAGAGAGCCAAAAATCCAGCCTTATTCATTAATCTTTAGTGCTTATATTTGAGCCAGAAATCACTTCTTCAAGAACCTCTACACAAAACTCGAAGCCAGAATATAAATTGTACTTACCCTTTTTATTTGGTCCTTGCACTACACAAACTTAGACACAGGGCCATACGTATTGAGGGATAGGTAGAGACATAACGGTGGTTTTGAAAAATTAGAGTGAATTACGAAGAAACAATGTGATATAACAATTATAGGTCAAGAAAAAGTGTTCAAATAAAGATAAACTCAGAAAAAGTCAAAATGAGATGAAAAAGTACTAATTCAATCAAAAGCATTATGAGTGAGAAAAAATGAAAAAGTACTTAAGTGGTCAATTGATTCAATTGAATTGGTTTTGAAATGTATATGGATGCCGTATGTTTGTGTTTGATTGAGGAGTAAATTTGTTTGATTTAGCTCAAGAGCTTAGAGGATCAAAGTTGGATAGGGGAAAGGAGAAAGTAATCGAATAGCAGTTGAAATCATTCGACAACATCCGAGGTAAGTCTTTGAGTAATGGAACTTAGCTTATGATTTGATAAAATTATGATATATATAAGTATAATAAATAAATCGTGATCTAATGGTTCTATTTAAATTACGTAGTGAAATAAATGATTTGTGCATATGACTTGTAGCCGAATAATTATAGAAATCATGTAGAATAGCGAAATGAAATCGTGTTAATTGTATGTGACTATTGAGCCGAAAGTGGAAGGGTTGATAAGCATGTTGTGCTTGTGTTCTAGTAATGTAATTGAAATGCTAATGTGTTATGATATATTTATGTGCATGATAATTGAGGATTATATCCGGGTTAAGTCCCGAAGGCTTTCGTGCTGGTTGTTATATCCGGGTTAAGTCTCGAAGGCATTCGTGCTGGTTGTTTTATCCGGGTTAAGTCCCGAAGGCATTCGTGTTGGTTGTTATATCTGGGCTAAGTCCTGAAGGCATTCGTGCTGGTTGTTATATTCAGGGCAAGTTCCGAAGGCACTCGTACTAGTGTTATATCCGAGCTAAGTCCCGAAGGCATTTGTGTTTGGAAATGTGCGATCCTGCTATAATAATTCCAATTAATGTGCTCACAACCCTAAGATGATCAGGTATGTATCGTATATACATTGGAAAATTTGATTCGGTATAAATTGTGATCATTCAATTGAATAGTGCTCTCTCGGCCATTACTTAGGGTTGTATGAAGTCTATAGCTTATTCGGGATACATGAATTTTGATTTAAGTGAAATTTAGTTAAGTTTGACTCTGAGCGTGTGAGTATATTGGTTGAAGTGTGAAGTAACATGATTATGAGATTTTGCGTATATGTATTTATTTAGCCTTATGAATGCTATGCTTAAGTTTTAAATGATTTCATTACTTAAAACTTACTAAGCATCGAAATGCTTACTCTGTCGTTTAAATTCTCTATTTTATAGATCTCGTTCGTTAGCTATCGGTCTTGGGATTCTCAAAGTTGAAGTCGTCCACACTATCTAAACCCATTTGGTACCCTTCTAGCTAAACTTTGATAATGGCATGTATAAGATTGGCTTTTGATGTTAAATAAGTATCTTTTTGGTGATGTATATATGTATAGCCATGCGAAAATGGCTTGTTAAGTTACTATATGTGTTTCACTTGGTTAACATAAATGTTTGGTTGATATTCCATTTATGTTATAAATGTTTTAACGTGAATTGAACTTAAGAATGAATCAATGTATCCATTAACTTGAGATGACTCTTTTGAATATAGTCAAATGGAGTTTTGTGCTTGTTTGGTAATACTCCTTAACCGAAATCGGCGATCGAACTCGGGTTTGGGGTGTTACATTTTATTGGTATCAGAGCTATGGTTTAGTCGATTCTAGGACTAAACTAGCGTGTATGAGTCTAGCTATACATGCCATATAGTGTTAAACGATAGTGTGACGATTTCTGACAGTTAAAAATGTGTTTCGTATAGTAATGGATCCCGATCCCAATCGAGTGGTAGCTGATGATGTTGAGAGTGTAGCGCCTGCTCTTGCGCATGGGACAGCACCAATGGACTCTCAACCTATCGCATGCAATCAGAACGATGAGGCTAGACAAGCTTTTATAGTGTGATGAATGATTGGTTCAACCAATACATTCGAACTAATGCGGCTGTTCCACAACCCCCACATCCGAATAATACGCCCCCTGTACCCACGATGCCTCCGGTAATTGATCATACGAGGTTGAATAAACCCCCGGTTGACAGAATTCGAAAGCACGGGGCTACTGAATTTAAAGCTACAGATAGTGATGATGCCGAACAAGCTGAATTTTGGTTGGACAACACTATTCGGGTACTTGATGAACTATCTTGCACACCCGATGAATGCCTGAATTGTGCTATATCTTTGCTACGTGATTCTGCCTATTATTGGTGGAATACATTGGTTTCTGTTGTACCCAGAGAGCGGGTAACGTGGGAGTTCTTCCAAACTGAGTTCTGAAAAAAGTATATCAGTCAGAGGTTCATCGATCAGAAACGAAAAGAATTTCTTGAGCTTAAACAGGGTTCTATGTCGGTTACTGATTATGAACGGAAGTTTGTCAGACTTAGTAGATATGCTTGAGAATGTGTATCGTCTGAGGCTATTATGTGTAAATGTTTTGAAGATGGGCTGAATGAAGATATAAAAATGTTTGTTGGCATTCTTGAAATACGAGAGTTCGTAGTACTTGTCGAGCGAGTTTGCAAAGCCGAAGAACTTAGTAAAGAGAAAAGAAAAGCTGATGTCAGAGCTGGAGAATTTCGTAAAAGATCTTCAGGAAAGTCTTTTTAGCAATCATCGAAGAAATTTTGAGATGATTCAGCCAATCAAAGAACACTTCGAGTTTTTCCAGACGAGATCGCGATCAACCCCCTGTGAGTACACGAGCCATTTCAGTTGCCAGTGTTGGAAATGATCGACGGGATAGGACCGAGTGCAAGTATTCCGGAAAATGGAATTCGGGGAGCTGTAGATTTCATGACCATTCCTATTATAGATGCGGATAAGCCGACCATTTTATCAAAGATTGCCCGAGATTATCCGAGCAAAATGTGAACCAAAGTGGGAAATCGAGTACTAATACAGCACGAGGTAGACCACCTAGGAATACGAAAAATGCTAGCGGTGGTCAGAGATGGTCTAGAGATGCTACAACCAGATCCGAGACTTGTGCTCCTGCTAGAGCTTATGCTCTACGCGCATGCGAGGATGCTTCTTTGCCCGATGTTATTACCGGTACTTTCACTCTCTTTATTACTGATGTGATTGGTTTGATTGATCTTGGTTCTACTCATTCATATGTATGTGAGACTTTAGCATCCAGTAAGACTTTACCTGTTGAGTCTACTAAGTTCGTAATTCGAGTGTCGAATCCCTTGGGTCGATATGTGCTTGTTGACAAGGTGTGTAAGAAATGCCCCCTAATAATCTGAGGTTTCTATTTTTCGGTCGACTTGATGCTTTTACCATTTGATGAATTTGATATTATTCTCGGTATGGATTGGTTGACCGTACATGATGCAGTTGTAAATTGCAAAAAGAAGACCATTGAGTTGAGATGTGCAAATGATGAGATAATCCGAGTTGAGTCTACTGACTTGAACGGATTGCCAGCAATGATATCCTCGATGTTGGCTCAGAAATATGTGAAAAAGGGATGTGAAGCATATCTTGCGTACGTGCTTGATAGCAAAGAGTTAGAAAGGAGACTTGAATCAGTGCCAGTGGTTTGTGAGTATTCAGATGTTTTTCCTGAGGAGTTACCGAGATTACCACCTGTTCGAGAGGTAGAATTCGGCATCGACCTTGGACCTAGGACTACACCAATTTCGATAGCTCCGTACCGTATGGCACCAACAGAATTAAAAGAATTGAAAACTCAGTTGCAAGAATTGACGGATAGAGGTTTCGCTCGACCGAGTTTTTCACCTTGGGGTGCACCAGTATTGTTTGTGAAAAAGAAAGACGAAACCATGAGAATGTGCATCGACTATCATCAATTGAATAAAGTGACAATAAAGAATAAATATCCGTTACCACGTATTGATGATTTGTTTGATAGCTGAAGGGAGCTTTAGTGTTTTCAAAGATAGATTTGAGATCGGGTTATTATCAGTTGCGAGTTCGAGACTCAGATATACCTAAAACTGCTTTTAGAACGAGATACGGTCACTATGAGTTTTTAGTGATGCCGTTTGGACTCACTAATGCCCCTGCAGTATTTATGGGCTTGATGAATCAGATCTTCAGACCGTATTTGGACCGGTTTGTAGTTGTGTTTATCGATGACATTTTGGTCTATTTGCAAGATGAAACCGAACATGCCGAGCACCTGAGATTAGTGTTGTAAATTTTACGGGATAAGCAGTTATATGCTAAGTTCAGTAAATGTGAGTTCTGGTTGAGAGAAGTTAGCTTTTTGGGACATGTAGTATCCGCATCGAGTATTCGAGTTGATCCGAGCAAAATTTCAGCCATACTTGATTGGATGCCCCCGAGAAATATTACTGAAGTTCGGAGCTTTTTGGGACTTGCTGGTTACTACAGACAGTTTGTAAAAGGTTTCTCGATGATAGCCACACCAATGACGAAGCTACTTCAGAAAGATATTAAGTTCGAATGGTCAGAAAAGTGCCAGAAAAGTTTCGACCAACTGAAAACGCTTTTGACGGAAGCCCCAGTGTTAGTGTAGCCCGAATCCGGTAAAGAGTTTGTCATTTACAGTGATGTGTCCTTACATGGGCTGGGTTGTGTATTGATGCAAGAGGGTCGAGTTGTAGCTTATGCATCGAAGCAATTAAAGCCACATGAGAAAAACTATTCGACTCATGATCTCGAATTAGCTGCCATAGTATTTGCTTTGAAAATATGGCGACATTACTTGTTCGGAGAGAGATGTCAGGTATATTCGGATCATAAAAGCCTCAAATATTTAATGACTCAAAAAGATTTGAATCTGCGACAAAGACGTTGGCTTGAATTGTTGAAAGATTATGATCTTGTTATTGACTATCACCCTGGAAAGGCTAACGTGGTTGCCGATGCTTTGAGTCGCAAATCACTGTTTGCTTTGCGGGTGATGAATGTTCACTTGTTAGTTTCATCTGATAATGTGTTGATAGCAGAATTTAAAGCCAAACTGTTATTGATTCATCAAATATGTGAAACTCAGAAAGTTGATGATGAATTGGTGGCTAAACGAGCTGAATGTGTTTCGAATGTGGATTCAAAGTTTCAAATTGATGACAACAATTGTTTGAGGTTCAGAAGTCGATTGTGTGTTCCAAGAAATTTAGAACTTATTTCAATGATTTTGAACGAAGCTCATAATAGCTGAATGTCGATCCATCCTGGTAGCACGAAAATGTACATCGATCTGAAACGTCAGTTTTGGTGGCCTGGTATGAAACGAGACATTTCTGACTTTGTTTCGAAGTGTTTGGTATGTCAACAAGTGAAAGCGGAACATCAAGCGCCTTCAGGATTACTTCAGCCGATCATGATACCCGAATGGAAATGGGATCGAATTACGATGGATTTTGTATCTGGGTTGCCATTGTCGTCAAGTAAGAAAGATGTGATTTGGGTTGTTGTTTATAAACTGACAAAGTCAGCTCATTTTATTTCCGTACATACGGATTATTCACTTGACAAGCTAGCCGAGTTGTATGTTTTTCAGATTGTGAGGTTACACGGGGTACCTATTTCTATTGTGCCGGATAGAGATCCGAGATTCACATCGCAATTCTGGAAGAAGTTGCAAGAAGCATTGCGTACCAAGTTACATTTTAGCACTGCTTTTCATCCCCAGACTGATGGTCAATCTGAGCGGATCATTCAGATACTCGAGGATATGTTGAGATGTTGCATCCTTGAGTTTAGTGGTTCATGGGAACGGTATTTGCCTTTAATTGAATTTGCTTACAATAATAGTTTTCAATCAAGCATTGAGATGGCACCTTACGAGGCTTTGTACGGTCGTAAATGCCGTACACCGTTGTTTTGGACCGAGCTTAGTGAACGTAAAATTTTCGGGGTTGATTTGATTATAGATGCTGAGCAGAAAGTAAAAGTAATCCGTGAAAGTCTGAAAGCAGCTTTAGATCGTCAGAAGTCATATGTGGATTTAAAACGAAAAGACATTGAATATCAGGTCAGAGACAAAGTGTTTCTTAAAGTTTCACCTTGGAAAAAGGTGCTCAGATTTGGTCGTAAAGGCAAATTGAGTCCGAGGTTCATCGGGCCGTATGAAATATCCGAACGAATTGGGCCAGTCGTATATAGATTGATTTTGCCCCCTGAACTTGAAAAGATTCACAACATTTTTCATGTCTCGATGCTTCGACGTTATAGATCTGATCCATCGCACATAATTAATCCATCAGAGGTTGAAATTCAATCTGATTTGAGTTATGAAGAAGAATCGATTCGTATCCTAGCTCGTGAGGTGAAAGAGTTGCGAAACAAAAAGGTTCCGTTAGTAAAGGTATTATGGCTCAAGCACGGGATTGAAGAAGCTACTTGGGAACCTAAGAACTCTATGAAAGAACGATATCCTAACTTATTCACTGGTAAGATTTTTGGGGACGAAAATTCCTTATGTGAGGGAGAGTTGTGACAGCCCTAATTTGACCCTAGTTGGAAAGTGGTTTCGGGACCACAAAATCGAGTCTTAAAAATAATTAACTGTTAAATTCTATGTCTATTATATGTGTAAATGCATTTTTGAAAGTCTCATGCTTTGATTTTTGTCATTTGTATGTGAAAATTTTAAATAGGACTTAAGTGAGACAATTGTGAAATGTGATGGTGTAACACCCTGAATTTGGGCCTAGAAGTTTTGGGCCTTGAGCATTGGAGTGGTTGAAGGCAGCTTATAATATTTTGTTGTGCATGTAAATTTCGCTAATGAAGGCTTGTTTTAGTGGTTAAATATGTTGAGAAGTGTTGGAGAAGTCTTGGGTTTAAACCTGGACTCTAGCAAAAAAATTTTTGGTTTAAGGTGAATCAAACCCTGGGTGTAGTAGGTAGGCCTTAAGAATATTGTTGGAGATATTGTGACACAAAAGCCTTGTGGTCTAGTGGCAAAGTAGCGCCACATAAGAGGGAGGAAGGTTGCGTTATAGAGGTGGCAAGGAGGTCCAGGGTTCAAAACTCATGGCAAGCGAAGAGCATTTATTTTGCTAACAAGGGGTGGCAAGAGCTGGTGTTGAATTTAAACTCGATAATGGAGGGATCCCACATCGGTAAGCTAACATAGGAGTGGATCTGGTGGCTTTAAATAGAGAGAACTATGAGGAGAGCAAAGGTACCTTTCTTGGTGATCCCTTTCGCGTTATGGCGAGCTCGTTTGGGTTGGGCATCGGCTAGAAGTGCTTGGAGCGCGGATTAACTCCAATCTCCTATCGGTGTGTATTTATCACTACTCTTGTTGTTGGATTGCTACTTGATGCGATGGGCGAAAGGGGCCATGTGGGCCCAATGGGCCTACGGCCCAATTGGATAAGTTGTTTGATTGTGTAGTAAATATTGGATTAGGCTAGGTGAATCGCATATCGTGGCTAGGTTTGGGCTAAAAGGGCCACACGGCGTGTGGGCCCATTTGGGTAGAGAATGGGCTTTAGAGCCATTAGTATTGTTATCCATGTTTAGAATACTTTAGTTTACTAAAATTACCGAAATACCCTTAGTTTGTAAAAATCTTGAAATACCTCGATTTGTAAAATTCTTGAAATACCTTCGACTTGTAAAATTACCAAAGTACCCCGATTCTGAATTATCGTTTTACCCCGATTTACATAATTACCGTTTTACCCTCGATTTACAAAATTACCGTTTTACCTCGATTTCTGAATTCTTGTTTTACCTCGATTTATAAAATTACCGTTTTACCTCGATTTACATAATTCTTGTTTTACCTCGATTTATAAAATTACCGTTTTACCCTTGATTTACTGAAATTCTTGTTTTACCCTCGATTTACAAAATTATCGTTTTCGTCGATTTATAGAATTACTATTTTTCTCTTGATTTTGAATTACTATTTTACCCTCGATTTACAAAATTACGAAATACCTCAATTTGTAAAATTACCAAAATACCCTAGTTTGTAAAATTACCAAAATACCCATGGTTTGAAAAATTACTAAAATACCCCTGTAGGGTAAAATTCTTGAAATACCCTTGTGGGGTAAAATTACCATTTTGCCCCTAGGGTGTTAAATGACTATTTTGCCCTTGTGGGCAAGTGTTGACTTGGATGTGTGATATAGACAACTTTGGAGGAGCAATGAGGCTTGGAGTATCGACTTGGATAAGCTTGAATCGTATTATTGGACCTGTGAAGGTAAGCAACTTATGGTCAATAAGGGTTCTTTGGTAGAATAAGGTAGGGTGGATTTTGAGTTTGTTAAGCATAACTTGTATGCTAAAATGGTGATGAATAATTGTAGGACATTGTAAGGGATCTCGATAGCGATCGTCATGAAAGCAGGTGTGTCTGAACACCCTTCTTTAGTTCAATTCGGCAAAAGCGAAATGCCAAATTCCGGCATTTCATGGTCATGTGGGTATCGAATGCTCTCAAGTCATAGAATAATTGTTAGATCCGGCACCGCAAGGTGGTAAGCACGTTCAGCGTGACGTTTTAGCGTATTTGGAAAAAGGGCTCGATGGGCCAAAATTGGGCCCAATGGGCTTACGGACCAACATGGGTAAGAGATGGGCAAATTAGCTGTTAGGTAGATGGTGGAGTCAAATTGCATAAAACCAATAAAATTCTGAATTAGCTTGTGTAGTAGCATAGATCACGTAATTACCCTAAAGAGCAAAATTACCGATATACCCCTAGGGTTTTAAATTGGTGAACTGCTTGATTGATTACTCTGTATTTTGCATGATATGCATTTATTAATATCTGTTGCATGGGATTGGGGTATTAATGGAGGAAGTCTTGAAAGTGGTTCATCCACGTCTTGGAGGCTTTGCCTTAATCGATGAAATTTGAGTGCGTTCTTCGCAACTGTGGTGTGTGAAATTTGGGTGGGTTGAGATATTCCCACATGGTGTGTAGGGCTGGTGCAGGCGGTGTAGCGGTTGGTGGGTTGAGTAGTCTCCCGGATGGGCTTGCATTCATTGTTTCTGTTGATACTCATGTTCTTGAACGGGCCTATGGGCCACCTTGTTATGTAAAAGGGCTAAGGCCTTGCTCTTGTGATTCGAAAAGGGCTTGACCTCTTGTGTCTTGTTATCTGAGTAGGGCTTAGGCCCAATGGGCTCGAGTGAATTGGGCTTTGGATGGGTTTCTGTATACTGAGTTTTCCAAACTCACCCCTTCCTCTTCCATCCTTGCGGTGAGCCCTAGAATTGGTGGACTTGGAGTGGCGGGATTGAGTGGCCATGAAGATTGATTGACGATTTTAAATAAGTTTAGCCTTCAATTCGGATTATTTTATTTTTATTATGCTTAAGGTTGTAATAAGGCCGCTCTTTTTAATTACTTTTATTTTGGGGATTATTAAACTGGCTAGCACTAGGGTTCATTTTGTAAAAACTACTTGTTTTTAAAAGATCACGATGACGCATAAAGTTTCCATAAAGTAAATGTTTTCCCAAGAAAAATAAATATCTTTAAGCAAACGTTTTGCAACCTTAATCATTTTCTTAAGATGGCCATAATCAAACGGTTTTCTCAAAATTATACGAGATGTTAGAGTGTGGCAATGGCGGTGTGCATGTCTAGGATTGGATCCAAGAGAGCTTGGTACTTAAGCGATCGACGGACTCACCTCCTCTTTTTCTGGTTTCCTACCGGTGCACTGACTTCCATTCACTTTAACCTTCTTTTAAAAGTATCTTTACAACACCAACTCAACTTTTCCAAACTAAGTGTTTTGAACGCACCAATGTGGCACATCAGATCCGGTCATAACATCCAGGCCGGGTTTGGGGTGTTACAGATGGGTAAATTTTAAGGTGGTGTATTTATGCATGTTGTTAAAAAGGTGGACTTGCATGTCTAATTAGCCATTTAGAGATAGTGGCCGGCCATGATAATGATTAACACATATTATATGCATTTTTTTATTTGTTTATTAACATTTTAATATACAAAATGAATTAATGAATAAAGAAATAAGTGAAAATTTGGGTGAAGAAAACAAAGCTTCATCCTTGTTCTTCTTGGCCGAATTGAAAGGAAGATAAGGGGGAAGACTTTCGGTCATTTGAAACATAAGAAAGGTTAGTGATTGGTGTTAGATTTTTTGAAATTTAAGCTTGTTTTAGGTTAATCATCTTGTTTCTTACTTAGCCCATGCCAAAAAAAATTTTGATTCTTGATGGATGGATTGCACATTCGGTTATGGTTGATGAGGAAATAATTTGATTATAGCCTTTAGGTTTTGATGAAGAATTTGTTGTTGCAAGAAGTTGAGCTTATTAGTAGTATGAATTGTTAATGTTCATATGTGTAATAGCCGAACATGTAGTTGCTTAATGTCTTGAACAAATGCCGTTTAGGTGTTTTAAATTGATTAAATTAGATGTTTGATCATCTAAAGGTTCGGTATTGTGCATTATTGTTAAGAGTTTGATTTTTGAATCATAAGATTTTGATGACTTGTGTTTAATGGCATTCGGCCAAGGTCTATAGGTGTTTGCTAATTCGATTTAAGTGCATAGGTGCTAAATACTTCGTATTTGAAATTTTGATGAATAAGTAGAAATTACGTAAGATGATGTTGGGTAAATTCTTAGCTTAGTTGTGTTAAGTATTTGGCAATACTTATAATAATGGATATGAGAGTGTGAAAGACTAGAAGTTATTTTAAGTGAGTTATGATCTTAATATGAACAAGATAGAATCGGCTATAAATGCGATTGAGTGATTCGGTCATTGTTTGGCATAGGTGAAACTAATATGATAATTGCTACATTGGTCATGAAATGGAAATTTAAATGGAAGCAGAATTTTGTTTAGATAGGGCCGAATGGGATTTATACGATATCAAGGCATGCATTATATATATATATGTGTGTGTATGTATACGTGTTTGTACATAAAATGAGTAATCGACTAAATTATGATAATCACACATAGGTATATATATGTATGTTAATGCCTTATGTATACACCTTGTGTCACTAAGACATTCGAATATATATATATGTGTATATTAGATATATAGTTAAATTCATGTTTAAGGTAGCATAAAGTTATATAAATCCTTGTTGTGCATGAGAATTAGGTAGAGAATAAATAAGCATAAAATTGAGTCATGGCACATTTTATAAAATATAAATATTTATTAAAGTTATATATATATGATTGTTAAATGTGACTTACCAAGTACACAAATTTGAAAATGAAATGGTGATAGACTTAAGTGGTCAATTGATTCAAATGAATTGGTTTTGAAATGTATATGGATGTCGTATGTCTGTGTTTGATTGAGGAGTAAATTTGTTTGATTTAGCTCAAGAGCTTAGAGGATCAAAGTTGGATAGGGGAAAGGAGAAAGTAATCGAATAGCCGTTGAAATCGTTCGACAACATCCGAGGTAAGTCTTTGAGTAATGGAACTTAGCTTATGATTTGATAAAATTATGATATATCTGAGTATAAGAAATAAATCATGATCTAATGGTTCTATTTGAATTACGTAGTGAAATAAATGATTTGTGCATATGACTTGTAGCCAAATAATTATAGAAATCATGTAGAATAGCGAAATGAAATCGTGTTAATTGTATATGACTATTGAGCCGAAAGTGGAAGGGTTAATAAGCATGTTGTGCTTGTGTTCTAGTAATGTAATTGAAATGCTAATGTGTTATGATATATTTATGTGCATGATAATTGAGGATTATATCCGGGTTAAGTCCCAAAGGCTTTCGTGCTGGTTGTTATATTCGGGTTAAGTCCCGAAGGCATTCGTGCTGGTTGTTATATCTGGGTTAAGTCCCGAAGGCATTCGTGCTGGTTGTTATATCCGGGCTAAGTCCCAAAGGCATTCGTGCTGGTTGTTATATCCGGGCCAAGTTCCGAAGGCACTTGTACTGGTGTTATATCCGGGCTAAGTCCCGAAGGCATTTGTGTTTGGAAATGTGTGATCCTGCTGTAATAATTCCAATTAATATGCTCACAACCCTAAGATGATCAGGTATGTATCGTATATACATTGGAAAATTTGATTCGGTATAAATTGTGATCATTCAATTGAATAGTGCTCTCCCGGCCATTACTTAGGGTTGTATGAAGTCTATAGCTTATTCGGGATACATGAATTTTGATTTAAGTGAAATTTAGTTAAGTTTGACTCTGAGCGTGTGAGTATATTGGTTGAAGTGTGAAGTAACATGATTATGAGATTTTGTGTATATGTATTTATTTAGCCTTATGAATGTTATGCTTAAGTTTTAAATGATTTCATTACTTAAAACTTACTAAGCATCGAAATGCTTACTCTGTCGTTTAAATTCTCTGTTTTATAGATCTCGTTTGTTAGCTATCGGTCTTGGGATTCTCAAAGTTGAAGTCGTCCACACTATCTAAACCCATTCGGTACCCTTGTAGCTGAACTTTGATAATGGCATGTATAGGATTGGCTTTTGATGTTAAATAAGTATCTTTTTGGTGATGTATATATGTATAGCCATGCGAAAATGGCTTTGTGTTTCACTTGGTTAACATAAATGTTTGGTTGATATTCCATTTATGTTATAAATGTTTTAACGTGAATTGAACTTAAGAATGAATCAATGTATCCATTAACTTGAGATGACTCTTTTGAATATAGTTAAATGAAATTTTGTGTTTGTTTGGTAATACTCCTTAACCCAAATCGGCGATCGGACTCGGGTTTGGGGTGTTACAAATTCGGCTGCTCAACAACCTCCACCCCCGCCTATTCCTCAACAAGTTCTAATAGTGCCACAAATGATAGATTCGATACGATTGAGTAAGCCACCTGTTGATAAGATTTTGTAAACACGGACTGAAGAGTTTCAGGCTACAGTTGATGATGATGCTGAGAGAGCTGAGTTCTGGCTTGAAAACACGATTAGAGTATTGGATGAATTGTCCTGTATTCCAGAAGAATGTATCAAATACGTAGTATCTTTGCTTAGAGATAACGCATATCATTGGTGGAGAACATTGACATCGGTGGTTTCTAGGGAACGGGTTACCTGGGAATTCTTTCAGACTGAGTTCTGAAAAAAGTATATAAGTCAAAGATTTCTCGAACAAAAGAGTTTCTAGAGTTGAAGTAGGGTCGAATGGCTGTAACAGAATACAAAATAAAATTTGTACGTTTGAGCAAGTATGCTCGGGAATATGTTTCCAATAAAGAGATTATGTGCAAACGATTTGTTAATGGGTTGAATGAAGATATAAAGCTATTAGTCGGGATACTTGAATTGAAGGAATTTGTAGTACTAGTTGAGAGGGCTTGTAAAGCTGAGGATATCAACAAAGAAAAGAGAAAGGCTGATTCAGAGGCAAGAGATTTGAAGAAGAGATCGATGAATAAATCTTATCATTCCTCGTTCAAGAAATCTAGAGACTATTTTAATTAATTGACAGCTTCAATGGCATATCAGAGTAGAGATCACGGAAAGAAATACACCATCCCTAAAGCTCAAGCCACATCGGTAGCGAGTGCTGGTAACGTAAAAGATGTTAAACCCAAGTACCAACAATGTGGAAGACGACATTTTGGAGATTGTTGGGTGAAGTATAATAATAGAACTTGTTACTGTTGTGATTCACGAGATCATTTTATTAAAGATTATCCAGAGTTAGCTGAAAAAGATAATGTTCAAAAAACGAGACTAAGTAACACTGCAGTTAGAGGGAGACCAAATGTGAGTGGTGGTAGAGGTGTGACACGAGACACTGCAACGAGATTTGATGCTAGAGCACCTGCACGAGCCTACGTTATTCGCGCTTGCGAAGAAGTGTCATCTCCAGATGTTATTACCAGTATTTTTACTCTCTATGATACTAAAGTTATTGCATTGATAGATCCAGGATCAACTCATTCGTATATATGTGTGGACTTCGTATCTAGTAAGACTTTGCCTATTGAGTCTACTGAATTTGTAATTAGAGTATTGAACCCCTTAGGCAAGTGCGTGTTGGTTAATAAAGTGTGCAAGAACTGTCCGTTGATGATTAGGAATATTTATTTTCTGGCTGATCTGGTGTTGTTACCATTTGATGAATTTGATATAATTTTGGGTATGGATTGGTTAACGTTGCATGATGTTATTGTGAATTGTAAAAGAAAAATGATTGATTTGAGATGTCAGAATAATGAGATTATCCGAATTCAGTCAGATGATTTGAATGGTTTGTCAACAGTGATTTCATCGATGTTAGCTCAGAAATATGTGAGAAAGGGTTGTGAAGCTTACTTGGCTTATGTTGTTGATACGAAAGTGACTGAAAAGAAGATCGAATCAATGCCAGTTGTGTGTGAGTATTTAAATGTGTTTCCTGAAGAGTTACCGGGATTATCACCAGCCCAAGAGGTTGAGTTTGGCATTGAGTTAATACCAGGAACAATTCCAATATCAATAGCTCCAAACAAAATAGCACCGTCATAATTAAAAGAATTAAAAGCTCAGTTGCAAGAACTAACAGATAGAGGTTTTGCTAGACCGAGTTTCTCACCCTGGGGTGCTCCTGTATTGTTTGTGAAAAAGAAAGATGGCATGATGAAAATGTGTATAGATTACAGACAGTTGAACAAAGTGACAATCAAGAAAAAATACCCTCTACCATGAATTGATGATTTGTTTGACCAATTGAAAGGGGCTACAGTGTTTTCAAAGATAATTTTGAGATCAAGCTATTACCAGTTGCAAGTTAGGGATTCTGATGTGCCAAAGACTGCATTTAGAACGAGGTATGGCCATTATGAATTCATAGTTATGCCTTTTGCACTAACGAATGCACCTGTTGTTTTTATGGACTTAATGAATCAAATTTTTAGTCCGTACCTAGATTGATTTGTTGTTGTGTTCATAGATGATATTTTGATATATTCACGAGATGAAACAGAGCATGCCAAGCATTTGAGAATTGTATTGCAGACTCTGCGTGATAAGCAATTATATGCAAAATTTAGTAAATATGAATTCTGGTTGCGTAAGGTTGGTTTTTTGGGGCATATTGTATCAGCAACAGGTATTTGAGTCGATCCGAGCAAGATTGCTGCAATAATGGATTGGAACCCTCCGAGGAATGCATCCGAAGTCCGTAGCTTCCTGGGACTTGCTGGATATTATAGACGATTTGTGAAAGGCTTTTCGATGATTGTGACTCCGTTGACGAGATTGCTTCAGAAAGATGTAAAGTTTGAATGGTCCGAGAAATGTCAGAAAAGTTTTGATCATTTGAAAACTCTTTTAACTGAAGCTCCAGTGTTAGTACAACCATAATTGGGTAAAGAATTTGTGATCTATAGTTATGCATTGCTGAATGGCCTAGGTTGTGTTTTGATGTAGGAAGGCAAAGTCATAGGTTATGCCTCAAGACAGTTAAAACCACATGAAAAGAATTACCCGATGTACGATTTAGAGTTAGCAGCTATTGTGTTTACATTGAAAATTTGGCCCCATTATCTGTTCGATGAGAAATGCCATGTTTATTCTGATCATAAGAGTTTGAAATATTTGATGACTTAGAAAGATTTGAATTTGAGACAGCAAAGATGGCTAGAATTGCTAAAAGACTATGAGTTAGTAATTGACTACCATTCAAGAAAAGCAAATGTTGTTGCTGATGCATTAAGTCGAAAATCTTTATTTGCTCTACATACAATGAATACTCACTTGGCTCTGTCTGGTGATGGCTCTATTGTAGCTAAGTTGAAAGTAAAGCCGTTGTTCGTACAGCAGATTTATGAAGCTCAGATGACTGATAATGAAATGTTAGCAAAAAGAACTCAATGTGATTCTAACTTTGATTCAGAGTTTCAAGTTGATTCCGATGATTACTTAAGATGCAGAGGCCGAATATGTGTTTCAAGAAATTCAGAGTTGATTCAGATAATGTTGAACGAAGCACATAGTAGCCGTTTGTCTGTTCATCTGGGAAGCACGAAAATGTATAATGACTTGAAACAGTTTTATTTTTGGCATGGCATAAAACATGATATTTTAGAATTTGTTTTGAAATGTTTGATTTGTCAGCAAGTTAAAGCTAAGCATCAGGTACCGTCTGGTTTATTTCAGCTGATTATGATCCCCGAAAGGAAATGGGATAGGGTGACTATGGATTTTGTTTCGGGTTTGCCCCTATCTCCAAGAAAGAAAGATGCAATCTGGGTTGTTGTTGACTTGTTAACAAAGGCGGCTCATTTCATTCCTATACGAACGGACTATTCGCTTGAAATTTTAGCTAAGTTGTATATCTCTGAGGTTGTAAGATTACATGGAGTACCTATTTCTATTGTTTTGGATAGAGATCCGAGGTTCACATCAAGGTTCTAGAAGAAACTGCAAGATGCACTGGGTACAAAACTACATTTTAGTACCACATTTCATCCACTGACGGATGGTCAATCTGAGTGAGTTATTCAGATACTCGAGGATATGTTACGTTGTTGCATTCTTAAGTTTGAAAGTACGTGGGAAAAGTATTTTCCATTGACTGAATTTGAGTATAATAATAGTTTTCAATCGAGCATCAAAATGGCACTATATGAAGCTTTATACGGTCGTAAATGTTGAACACCATTGTATTAGACTGAGCTAAATAAGAATAAGATTCACGGGGTAGATCTGATTAGAGAAACTAAAAAGAGAGTGAAAGTGATCCGCGATAGTTTGAAAGCAGTGTCAGATCATCAGAAATCATACGCAGATTTGAAACGGAAAGATATTGAATTTTAGATCAAGGATAGAGTGTTTTTGAAAGTATATCCATGGAAGAAAATACTTCGATTCGTTCGTAAAGGCAAGTTGAGTCTAAGATTCATCGGGTTGTATGAGATTATCGAGCGAGTTGGGCCAGTTGCTTATTGGCTAGCATTGTTGTCTGAGTTAGAAAAGATTCACAATGAATTTCATGTATCGATGCTTCAATGATACAGATCCGATCCCACACATATTATTTCTCCGACAGAAGTTGAGATTCAACCAGATTTATCGTACAGTGAAGAACTAACCTGAGTTCTAACTCGCGAGATCAAAAAGCTGAAAAATAAAAGAATAGCGTTAGTAAAAGTGTCGTGGCATCGAAACAGAGTTAAGTAAGCTACGTGAGAACCCGAGGATACTATGAGAAAGCTATATCCAAACCTATTCATTGGTAAGATTTTCGGGGACGAAAATCCCTAAGGGGAGAGAGTTGCAACAGCTCGATTTTAGCTAAATTAGAACAGTGGTTTTGGAACCACATATCCGAGGTTGTAATATTATTTTAATATTATTTTTGATGTTTACAATATGTTAACATGCATGTGTGAAAATTTCGTGAGCTAATTTTATTGTTTAATAGCTCAATTTGAGAAAAGGACTAAATCGCATAAGATGCAAAAGTTGCATTCTATATGATAAAGGTGTCTATTTGATATTGCTTATTAAATGTGAGGTCCTTATGTTGTAAATAGACCATTGATAGTGGATATTGACATGAATGGCCTTATATTTGATGATTAAATATTTTAATGACCATGGGTAAAATGGTAAACCTTGTATTAATGTATATTTGATAAAACAAAACATGAAAATAAGTGTTAATGTTCATCTTTCTCACTGAAAATCAAAAGAAAATAAAAGATGGAAGCTTATTTAGGGTTCGGACGTGGTTAAGCTTGATTGAGTTATGTTTTGAGCTCGATTTTTTATGATTTCTATATTTTTGTGATCGTTGCTTTGTGTTCTAGATAGCCCATGCCCTAATTTTTGAATTGGTTGATGATTTTGGAAGTTTCCATTGATTAATACATGTGTTTTATGATGTTTAATGATGAATTATGAAAGCTTGGTGCTTGAATACATGTTTTGTAAAGTAATTTTGAGTAAAAATGCATATTAGAGATTAAATTGAGAAAAGTGTAAATTGAAGGGTGAAATTGTGAAATAAATGAAAGTTTTGGGCTTCTAGGGGTCCCTAGGAATTTCAGATAGGCTTGGGTGTAATTAAATTTTGTGTAATTTGTGTTTTTGTGAAATAGGGACTAAATTGAATAAATGTGGAACTTTAAGGGCTAAAGTGCAAAAATGCCCAAATATGTGTTTGTGGATTAAATTGAATGAATTGGTGACTAAATGGGTTAATTTTTAATACATATAGATCAAGAAAGAAAGAACTCGGATTTAGATCGGGGAAAATCGAATATTATCGAGTAATCTATCCAATTTGTCAATTCTGAGTACGAGGTAAGTCCGTACGTGATAAACATTGTTACAAATATGTTTTTAATTCTTTAATATTGCATAAATTGTATATATGTGACTATGATTTCGTACGGCAATAAATCGACTATGTTTGGCACTTAGTGTGCGTTTTGAGATAGTTTCGACTATATAGAGCACTTAGTGAACGAATTAGTATAGCTTCGGCTTTATGTGGCACTAAGTGTACGATACTGAGATAGTTTCAGTTTAATGTGAAGGCACTAAGTGTACGATATCATTATAGCTTTGGTGAATTATTTATGCACTAAGTGTGTGAGTTTTCAAAGCATTGAAAGATTTCCAAATGATTTAACGTGTTGAACAAAGAGGTGAGAATGAAATAAATAAAGATGGGAAAGTACAGGTACGTATGATACCTATGTGGTAGTTGATACTATGTGTATGAAGTTTGATAAAATTGTATATACATGATAACTGGTTATAGATTGGAATTGAATGATGATATGAGAAATACTAAGTGTTTTCTAATTGATGATTTGTATATTATGAATTATTGAGTATATTTGGTACGAACTTACTAAGCTATGAAGCTTACTGTGTGTTATTTGTCTTTGTTTTATAGATTATTAAAGCTAGCTCGGACGTCGGGGATCATCAGGAACCATCATAACACAATTGACTATTTGTTAGTATTTTTGGAGCTTTGTGTATATGGTATATGGCATGTATAGGCTAGTGTCATTTTGGTATATTTTGGGTCATGATATTAGCCATGACACTTGGCTTGCTTTTTTGTTAAAAATGTTGGTATGTATTTGGTCATTTAAGTTGGCCTAAGTGATGTGTTTTAAAGGTGATTTATATGATTTATATAATGCTTATGTGATGGCTTGATTGTAAGATGTTGAAATGGTAAGTTTCATGGCATGAAATAGGTGTTAAGGTGGTGATGAAATGCATTTAGAAGTTATGCAAATTTGATGATTTTAGTATATCGAAATGGCATGTTTTGGTTATGGAATTGAGTAGCTGAGGTGGTTGTGTACATATGGCATGGTATGTGTACAAATTGGCTGGTTTTTAGTTGCCTATATATGTGTTGAAATGGTACCATTTAGGTTGATTAGTAAGCATGAGAAAATGGTGGCAAATTGGCTTTTAAAATGGCCTATTTCTGTCCATATAGGCAGAGACACGGGCGTGTGTCTCAGCCGTGTGCAACATACGATCATGTTACACGGTCGTATGTCCCCTGGGGTACCCTTTTGAATTAAGGCAGTATACCCTACAGTTTTGACATGGCCTAGACACACGGGCGTGTCTACTAGCCGTGTGTAGCACACGGGCTGGCACATGGGCGTGTGGTCGGCTGTGTGACCCAAGTCAGTAACCCCCTAAAATTTCACACGGCTTGGCTAATGGGCGTGTTCTCGACCGTGTGGTACAAGTCAATATGTATGCCCTGTTTTCAAACGGCTTGTGACACGAGTGTGTCTGGTGGCCGTGTGAGGCACATGGCCTGTTCATTCGGTCGTGTGACCCTGAAATGTTATAAAATTTTCTTTGTATCCCAAAGTTTGCAAATGTTATCGTTTAGTCTCGATCTACTAATAAGCATGTTTTAAGGTCTCTTAGGACCTTATAAGGGACAATGTGATTGTGATGAATGGATTATAATTATGTTTGCATAAATGTATGATTTATGTAGTGATTGATCTGTAATAGCTTGTAACCCTATTCCGGCGACGGATACGCGTTAGGGGTGTTACAAAGAAGCAGTCTGCCATCAGTGTCGCAACACAACATTGATGATATGCCCTAATTAGTAAACGTCCATCAGTGTCATGATACAGACCATCACTTAATGGACCAAAGGTGTTTCCGTCTGCACAATAAACTTTAACAAGAAATAGACATCTATTTTATAAGTCAATGACCAACTGCCAAACCTAGGCCTATAAATAGAATTGCTTGAAACAGTTTAGAGGACAATTTTTACTAAGTTTAAATTTACATTCATTTGTAATTTATATTTCTTTGAAATTGTAATTTTTATTTCAATTTTTATTTTTTTATTTGCGGGAATTAGATTGTAGATTTGTCAAACTCATCATGGATTATTGTTCGCACCATTACATTTATTTATATTAGGATTTTTCTCATATCTTCTTTTGATCTTTTATAAATGTTTGTCTTTCGAATCAATAGTATTGCACGTGCTAAATCCATGAGGAACTAATTTATGAGGGAGATTAACAAGTGGATGTGGGATTAGTTAATACCTATATAGGGTTTCTTAGCTGATCAGTTGGTTGGAAAAGGAAGAACCTAGAACCCTAGGATTGATGACCCTAAGAAATCTTGTGGGTAGGAATGAACCCAAATTCAGTATTGCTTGTGTGAAACCCTTACCCCAATCCGGTCTGACCTGTGACATTAAGAGATAAGTAGTTACAACTGACTCATTTGGTTAGTGGAAGGTCGATAGGCCCTGCTAGGTTAATGACTAGCTAATTGAATATAACTCAAAGTAAGAGTTAATTTTTATCATTGAAATTAGGTAGTCTTCTGTCTTTGAAACTGATAAATTTACAAGCTAGTTTGGCGTTAGTTTATTACTTGTATAAAATATTTCTTCTTACTACCATATAAATTATCGTAATATAATTTAACTAAAGTACTAATTAGACCTATTAGCGTAAAAGTTAATATTAGTGTAATATCCCGAATTAGGGCCTAGTCAGAACAATGATTTTGAGACCACAACTCTGAGATAGAAATAATTATTTTATGATTTTTATGAAGTCTATCATATGAATGCATACTTATGTGAAAGTTTCATGAAGAAATTCTATGCATAAGATGTCTAGTTGAATTTTAAGGACCAAATTGAATAAGATGCAAAACTTGCATTCTAGAAGCTTTAAGTATGAAATTGCTTTAGATTATGAATTAGAAGGTTCTAATTAGGAATTTGACCAATTTCTATAATTTTGGACAAAAATGGGCATGCATAGGAAAAAGTTGAAAGAAAGGTATAAAGGGTATTTTGGTCATTTAGGGTAAACAAAAGGATAAAAAGGGAAAAATAAGTAAAAAATGTGCTCATCTTCTCCAAGTGATAGCCGAATTTTTTAATAGCCATATCTAGGGTTTTGTTCAACATTTCAAGCTTGATTATAAGTGCTCTTTAGCGTCGTTTTTAATGTTCTTTGTATTTTTGAAGTCTTTGAAGCATGATCTACCCATTTCTAGCTATATTTTGAGTTAGGGTTCATGTTTGAAATTTGACCCATGTGTAACATACATGTATTTTGATGATTAATGGAGAAACATGAATGTTGATGCATGATAAACATCTTTTACTAGGTGATTTCTAGTGAAAACACCTAAAAGGGGGACTTGTTTGTAAAAGTGTAAAAGTGGGTAGTAAAAAAGTGAAATAAAGGAAAATGTGGGTTGATATGAGCATGGGTTCAGCTAGGCTTGGGTAACAAAGAAAATGCGTGCATTTCATTTTACGAGCCTAGGGACTAAATTGTAAATAAGTGAAAAGTTAGGGGTAAAAAGGTAATTTTACCAAAACATGAATTATGGATTGATTTGAAAAATGTGATTAATAAACAAGTTGAATTTGGTATTATAGATCAAGAAAAACGTGATCCGCGTCTTGATCGGGGAAAGAATAAAGTATACAACAATTAGACTTGATTATCATCATTTTGTATCGAGGTAAGTACATGTGTATATAATGTGACAATGTATTATATTTTGATGTGTTGACATTATGTGATAAATTTTTTATCAATATTATGCATGCTTTGCCTAATGAGAACTTTGTAAGTATGAATGATATTGGTCGTTATCCACGACGTTACGAGTAAGTACGATGGAGATGCTATGTGTATATGAGAAAGAATCCCGTTTAAACCTTAGGAGCAGTTTAGGATACAAGTCACATGTCACTAGGAATTAAGAAAATCCAAACTCATTGAGTTGGTCTAGGTTCGTGATATATATGTGGCATCCGAGCTTGTTGAGTTGGTCCGAGTTCATAATGGATGCGATACATGTAAATGGGTTCTGGGAAATGGTCTTGTGTATCCTACTAGTGGCTAGGTAATCTTTGAGTGTGTCGGATACCTGACAGCTTGTGTGAGCAACCCGTGTAGTTACACCTTGACCGATAGCTTATTTGAGCAAGCCCGTGAGTAGCTCCATTGTAAGCGTTACATGTTATGAGGTATCTTTGGCTACATATGTATATGTGGCACTTATGTGCAAGTTTTTCGCATATCCAATAGTATTCAGAGTATTCAACAGGTAATGCAATGGATGTGATGAAAGTCCCAAGGAGGCCACGTTAAAGAGGTATGGTTATATGATATACTACGATGAGTACAGGTATGTACGCTAAACCCATGAATAATGCCTTGATAAAGAATGATTTGTGAAGAGAAAGTATATATGTACATATGATAAGTAAGTCAAAGGATTAAATGATGAATAATCCTTATGTACATGTTACTATGTCTTTGCATGTTAGTTGTTTATTGTCATTGCATATTATTTGCATATGGACTTACTAAGCTTTAATGCTTACCCCATTTCCTTTCCATCCTTTGTAGTTCCGCCAAGCTAGCTCGGGTGTAACACCCCAATCCTGTGACCGTTACCGGAAATCGAATACGAGGTGTTACCGAGCTTACTTCATTTATTTCCCCCTATTTATTATTTTTTTTTTGTTCCAGGCAAGCTGGCTAACTGTATCGTAGTCACTTTAAAAATCATATCTTGAGTTCTGGAACTCAAAATCCAATCCCGTAAATTTTCTCCGAAACTAGACTCATATATCTATATAGGGGAATTTTTGTAGAATTTTTGGTTGGGCCAATTAGTACAGTTTATTCATTAAATTCTCCCCTGTTTCAAGGTTCGACTACACTGACCTCTGTACCTTACGATTTAAATATCTCCCTGTTAAGGGCTTCAATGCCTATGACGTTTGTCTCTAATGAAACTAGACTTGATAACGAATCTGTACATATAAGGCATGACCTCTAATTATCTCGATAAAATTTACGGTAAATTTTCTAAGTCGAAACAGGGGATCCAGAAATCGCTCTGGCCCTGTTTCACGAGAATTTAATTATCTCCTAACATACAGTTCATATGGTAGTTTCGTTTCTTCCATATGGAAATAGACTCGTCAAGCTTCGATTACATAATTTATTCATTATTTAATTCCATTTCTACTATTTTTAGTGATTTTTCAATCTCACATCACTGCTGCTGTCAGCACCTATTACTAAAGCAAACTATGCCTATTTCATGATATTATTTTTTTTTTCCTTGATCTCCCTAATAATTCATCATACATATTACAACTTATGACCATGACTAGCCATGCCAAAGGTTAATCATCACCGAGCATCTCCCTACTATACTATTACCAAATCATGAATTTAACACCGAAAATAAATCAGCCATGACATATGGCATAATAATCGAGTAGGCCTCAACCAATACTCAACCAAAACCGAATTACCAAGACTTGTGTCCAAACATCATAGAGCCAAATCCAACCGAACATTATGCCATTTTCGCATGGCTAAAGTTTACATACCAAATTTCAACAAAACATAATAGCCTATACATGCCAAAATGTTCTCCTAGACCAACTAAAAGAAGATACCAAAAGTTGCTAGCCGGTGTGATGACTTCGATGACGGTCCCGAGTACGCAAAAAGTCGAGTCCAAGAAACCTAAAATAGGTGAAAAGCAAACACCGAATGAGTATATAACTCAGTAAGTCATAAGCAATGCACTACCATCCCTTAATGAAATTATCACAAGAGGAAACAAAATGAAACGAGGCTAATTACTCCATCCAAACCGAACTATACCATAGTTCTTTAGACCTTTCGGTTCAATCTCATACCAAGTTACACATTCACATTCCATATACTAATCAATAGGATATTTGGGGCATTTTTATACATCATTTTGTTTTCGTTACAATCATACAACTAAATGACCTTTCACTTATTCCACGATAATTCTTATGTACGTGACTTCAATTAAAATTGTCACATAGGTTCTAAACTTACCAAGCTCAACTCCAAATATGAACATAGCGCCTATTAGCCATGAACTCAAGGTACTTACCCGATCCGCTGTCCGTGATCAACTCATTAATGTCTCACACTCAGTGTCAATAGTGATTCCGCACAATTAGTGCTATATAATCAACTCGCACACTTAGTGCTATATAATCAAACTCGCACACTTAGTGCTGTACCAATTTTAAACCCGCACACTTAGTGCCAATCTCATGATCATAAATGTTCATGCCCGCACACTTAGTGCCGAAATCAACAACTATATACATCTCACCTCTTTTCTTTTCATTCAATACTTTCATCACCACATACATACATGTATATATATTTATCATTCCTTTCGGCCTAATTACATAGACATCATGTCTATTTAAAACAATACAAAATATATGCTTAGTGACTTACCTTGTGTTGGGTAAAATAGTTCCAAGTCGGCTACTCGATGACCTTCGTCTTTCCCTTGCTCGATTCTCCTCCTTTAACTCCTTGAGCTTAATCAATAAATCAACTAGTTTAACCTTCTTGCTAAACATTCGTAATTCAATTACACATGCATATGTATGTTTGTATATTCGGCAACCATCCTCACTAATTACCCATTTAGTCGATTATACACATAATTAAAGGTAACATCACGAACGGGCATACTTATGTATATATATATATATGTATATATATACACTTCCAAATGGGCATCACAATTAGATTTAACACCACCTTCATACTTAATTAGATGGCCGAATGTATGTATATATATACAATGTCAACTATAACATCTTTTAAACACCTAATTTCATCTCATGAACACTTAATCAAATTTTCCTAATCTAGCATATATTTTCACATCTATTTGTGACATCATGTAAATTCACATATAACTACATTTCTTAAGTTCTACATCTTAATGCCCATTATAGCCACTCCCATGGTCTAAATCTAAAAATCGGCAACATCCCCTTTCAACTATGTTAGCCGAATACTCATCCTCTTCTTAGTCCTAAATTCGGCACCTCTAACACCATGACTTAAGAACTTCAACTTTCATGCTAACATAACAAGCAACTTAACACATCCATGTAACTAACATGTTAATAGCATCAAGGTATCAACTAAAATTTTAAGCTTCTTTGTCAAATCCCAACTCTCCAACAACCCCAAATCCAACCATGGGATAGATGGAATTCAAACTAACAACCAAAAGTATACATGAATTTAAAGGAATAACTTCTACATACCTCAACCTAGATGCACTTATGGCGAATTTCTCCAAAGCTTTTCTCTCCTTCTTTTACTTGGTTTTTCGCTAAATGGGTAGCAAGGATGAACACACACTTTTTTGTTCATTTTCTTATTATTAATCTTTATTTCTTCTCTATTTTAATTACTCACTAATATTAAATAATAAATAACATAACCTTGGAAGAATGAAGCCATGCTTGGCGGCCACTCAACATAGTTTGGGGCATTTTGACATGCAAACCCAAATTTTCATATTTCAATACTATTTGGTCCTTACTTATTTACCTATCAAATTTTCTAAGTCTCTCAACTAAATCCTTTCAAGCAAGATTCACATTCCTAAGATAAAAATTAAAACATCAAATTTTTATACAAGTACTACCACACATATAAGGTATGCAAATAAAATTTTAACTAAATTTTATGACTCGGTTTTGTGGTCCCGAAACCACATTCCGACTAGGGTCAATTTAGGGCTGTTACATCGGGGATCAGAAGCTGTTGGAGCGATCACACTATCAAAATATTATTGGGTATAGTGAATTTGCTATTTTTATTATGGCATGTATAGGGGACTTCGTCATTTTGTGATATGTGTCATGCTATTTGGCCAAATTGTGAAGTCCTATAATGTTGATGTCTCATTTTATAATAGCCATGTGATATGGCTCATAATTGATTATTGGGTTGTAATGTCTAATTGTTCATGCATGCATGTGTTAATGCCTTGATGATGTGCTATATGGTTTGTTTGATGGCTATGTGATGAGGAATGAATTAAGTACTTGGAAATAAGGAATGACTTATTGGCTTAAGATGACTATAAACATGAATGTGTAATTTGAAGTTATGGTAACAAATTTGATTATGCATGAAATTGGTGTGGAATGCTTCCAAATGGTGTAACTAATTGAATGTGCAATAGGATGACATTATGAAGATGTGAGAGTGCCATGATGTTGAATAATTGAGTGTTTAAATATGTCTTGTTGCATGCTATGAAATATGCTGGAGTGTATGTAATGATTGGGGTTGACAAATGGCTTGAAAAATAGCCTTTAAATGGTCCACATGGGTAGACACACGGGCATGTGTCTAGACGTGTATGACACACGGTCTGCCCACGAGCATGTTGAGTGGCCGTGTGTCCTCTGCACTTAAATTTGGCAAGTCAGTATGCCCAGTAGTAAACTCACGGGCTAGGACACAAGCGTGTGTCTTGGCCGTGTGAGAGGGACAGCTTACTCACATGGGCGTGTACTCTGGTCGTGTGAACTCTGCACCATTTTATGAAAAATTCATTTATTTTTAATTGACCATACAGTCTGGCCATACGGGCATGTGACACGGTCGTGTGACCCTAAATTGGTGCTGAGTCATAGCCAGAGAGTTACACGGCCAGAAGACACGGGCGTGTCGAGAGCACACGGGCATGTCCCTTGTCTTACACGGGCGTGTGGCTCTGTATTAGGGAAAATTTCCAAAACTTTTCTAAAATTTTTTATTTAGTCCCGAATTTTTTTCGATGGTTGTTTTGGGCCTCATAGGCCTGTATCAAGGACAAATTGTGTATGTATGAATGAAATTGTTTAGAAGAAAAATTTTATAGCCTATTTTTGCATGAATATATGAGTAAAAGTTTGGTAATATCTCGTATCCTATCCAGCGTTGGACACGGGTAAAGAGTGTTGCATTTAGTAGTATCAGATCTACTATTTAGTCAGTTCTCGGACTACGTAGCATGTATTTGAGTCTAGCTATACATGCCATACATATATTATGATAGTGTGATGACTCCTAACAAATTTTAAAACGTGTTTGCATATAGCAAATGGATCCCGATAAAGAAGTGGCGGATGATGTAGAAAGTAACGTGCCTACTCCCGCTAAAGGGGCGATGCTATTCGAGAGTAGACCTGAAACTATCAGTAGAGGAGAAGGAGGCAGAGAAGCCTTTCTCCACATGATGAATGCATGGTATATGGAGTTCGTTCGAACAAACCTGAACGTTCAACCTCCCCCACCTCCCCCAAATCCTCAACTTGTGCCCATGATGCCTCAAAGTATGGATTTCATGAGATTCTCTAGAACACTTGTTGATAAAATTCGGAAGCATGGTGCTGTGGAATTTAGGGAAAATGCCAATGACGACCCTGAGAAAGCAGAGTTCTAGTTAGAGAACTCGATACGAGTATTTGATGAACTATCCTGTACACCCAAGGAGTGCTTAAAATGTGCCATATCTTTGTTGAGAGATTCGGCCTATCATTGGTAGAGAACGCTGATATATGTGGTACACCGGAGAGGGTTACTTTGAAATTCTTTCAGAAGGAATTTTGAGAGAAATACATTAGTGAACAGTTCATCGATCAGAAGCATAAGGAATTTTTGGATTTGAAACAGGGTCGTATGAAAATTAATGAATATGAGAGAGAATTTGTCAGACTTAGTAAGTACGCTCGGGAATGTGTATCTTCTGAGGCTAAGATGTGTAGAAGATTTGAAGATGGACTTAATGAAGACATTAGGATGTTAGCGGGTATTCTTGAGTTGAAAGAATTTATAATACTAGTTGAGTGGGCTTGTAAACCCGAAGAACTGGTCAAAGAAAAGAAGAAAGCCGAGTCTGAGGCTAGAGACACAAGAGATATCTGAGTAAGTCATTGCAATCTCAGTCTAAGAAATCTAGAGAGATGTACTCCCGTTCACATGTGTCAACTGGACATTCATACGGGAATCGTAAAAAGTAGAATTCAGGTTTCAGATATCAGGCTACATCCATGGCAAGTGTGGATAACGCTAAACCTTCCAAACTCGAGTGCCAGCAACCTGGTAGATGTTATTTTAACACTTGTAAAATGAGTGAGGGATCTTGTTTCAAGTGTGGTTCTCAAGACCACTATATTAAAGACTGCCCCGAGATGGTAGAGAAAGAAAGATTTTAGAACTCAGGGCCGAGTGGCATAGCTTCTAGGGGAAGATCCTCGAGAAATGCCGGGATTGGGTCCGGTAGTAAGAATGAGACATAGGATACAGTAGTGAGCTCTGAAGCTAGAGCTCCGACTAGAGCCTATGCCATACGCGCACGTGAAGATGCAACTTCTCCTGATGTGATCACTGGTAATTTTACTCTCTATGATATACTATTATTGCTTTGATAGACCCTGGCTCTACTCATTCGTATGTGTGTATGAAATTGGTATCTAGTATGAATATACTCGTCGAGTCTACAGAATTTATGATTAAGGTGTCAAACCTGTTAGGAAAGCATGTGATAGTTGATTAAGCATGTAAGAAATGCCCTTTGATGGTTAGAGGTCATAGTTTTCCGGCTGACTTAATGTTGTTACCGTTTAATGAATTTGATGTCATACTGGGTATGGATTGGTTGACACTACATGATGCCATAATGAATTGTAGATAGAAAGTTATTGAATTGAAATGTGGAAATGGTGAGATTCTTCGGGTTGAAACAGATGATGCTGATAAGTCACCAAATGTAATTTCTTCGACGACTGCTCGAAAGTGTATGAGAAAGGAATCCAAATTGAAAATCAAGTTAGTACCAGTTGTTTGTAAGTATGCGGATGTATTTTTGGAGGAATTGTTAGGTTTGCCTTCAATTAGAGAAGTTGAATTCGGTATCGAGTTAAGGCTGGGGATAGCACCTATCTCTATTGCTCCGTATAGGATGGCCCCGACTGAGCTGAAAGAATTGAAGTCACAGTTGCAACAGTTGACTGACAAAGGTTTTGCGAGACCAAGTTTTTCACCATGGGGTGCTCCTGTGTTATTTGTGAAAAAGAAAGATGGTTCCATGAGATTATGCATTGACTACCGATAGCTCAATAAGGTGATGATCAAAAATAAGTATCCTCTACCAAGGATTGATGACTTGTTCGACCCCAAGGATTGTTGACTTGTTCGACTAGTTGAAAGGAGCAACATGGTTCTCTAAGATAGACTTGAGGTCTGGATATTACAAATTACGAGTTAAAGAGTCTGATGTGCCTAAGACTGCATTTAGAACGAGGTATGGCCACTAAGTGTTTCTTGTTATGTCAATTGGATTAACGAATGCTCCTACCGTGTTTATGAATTTAATGAACTAAATTTTTCGGCCATATTTGGATAAGTTTGTTGTGGTGTTCATCGATGATATTCTGATTTATTCTAAAGATGAGGCAGAGCATGCCGAACACTTGAGAATTGTATTGCAAACTTTGAGAGATAAGCAATTGTATGCCAAGTTTAGTAAAAGTAAGTTTTGGCTTCGAGAGGTCGAATTTTAGGCCACATTGTTTCAGGAGATTGTATACGAGTTGATCCTAGTAAGATTTATGCTATTGTTGAGTGGAAGCCACCAAGAATGTAACTGAAGTTAGGAGCTTTTTGGGTTTGGCCGGTTATTACAGACGGTTTGTGAAAGGGTTCGCTATGTTAGCCACTCCTATGACGAGACTACTTCAAAAAGATTTCAAGTTTGAATGGTCAGAAAAATTTCAGCAGAGCTTTGAGAAATTGAAAATGTTATTGACTGAGGCACCGGTGTTAGTACAACCAGAATCCGAGAAAGAATTTTTGATTTACAGTGATGTGTCCTTGAGTGGACTAGGTTGTGTACTTATGCAAGAAGGCAAGGTGGTAGCTTATTCTTCACGGCAGCTAAAGCCCCATGAAAAGAACTATCCGACGCATGATCCAGAGTTGGCTGTCATTGTATTTGCTTTGAAGATTTGGTGACATTACCTATTCGGGGAGATATGCCATGTCTATTCAGACCATAAAAGTCTTAAGTATCTGATGACACAAAAGGACTTGAATTTGAGGCAACGAAGATGGTTGGAATTGTTAAAAGACTATGAGCTTGTGATTGATTATCACCCTGGTAAGGCAAATGTGGTCGCCGATGCCTTGAGTAGAAAGTCTTTATTTGCCTTGAGAGTTATGAATGCATGGCTAACCCTGTATCCTGATGATGCAATTCTACCAGAGTTAAGAGCTAGACCAACTTTTCTACAATAGATTTGTGATACTTAGGAAGCTGATAAAGAGTTACAAGCAATGAAAGCTCAGTGTGAGGCGAACAGTGAATCAAATTTTCAGATAGACTCAGTGTGAGGCGAACAGTGAATCAAATTTTCAGATAGACTCTGATGGTTGTCTAAGATTTCGTGGTAGAATTTGTGTTCTAAAGAATGTTGAGTTGATTTGAAATATTTTGCAAGAGGCTTATAATAGATGTATGTCAGTTCACCCGGGTAGCATGAAAATGTACAATGATTTAAAGAAAATGTATTGGTCGAACGATATGAAAAGAGATATATCTGAGTTTGTATCGAGATGCTTGATTTGTTTGTCAACAAGTAAAGGCCGAACACCAGGTACCTTCAGGTTTACGTCAGCCTATTTTAGTTCCTGAATGGAAATGGGACCCAATTACTATGGACTTTGTGACAGGCTTGCAGTTGACACCAAGAAAGAAAGATGTTGTATAGGTTATGGTTGAAAGATTGACTAAATCAGCTCATTTTATACCGGTACGCATTGATTATTCACTTGATAAGTTAGCCAAATTATATATTTCTAAGATTGTGAGACTTTATGGAGTACTTTTATCGATTATTTTGGATAGAGATCCGAGGTTCACTTCACGATTTTGGAAGAAGTTACAAGAAGCTTTGGGTACAAAGCTGAATTTTAGTACCGCTTTTCATCCACATACTGATGGACAATCTGAGAAAGTAATTCAGACACTTGAAGATATGCTCAGATGTTGTGTTCTTGAATTCCAAGGTAGTTGGGAAAAGTACTTACCTTTGGTTGAATTTGCCTACAACAATAGTTATTAGTTGAGCTTGAATATGGCGCCTTATAAGGCATTGTATGGATGTAAATGTCGTGCACCTTTATATTGGGCAGAACTTAAGGAGAACAAGATTTATGGAATTGATTTGGTAAACAAAACTGAAAAAAAGGTGAAAGTAATTCGTGATTGTTTGAAAGCAGATTCAGATAGGCAAAAGTCGTATGTGAATTTGAAAAGAAAAGAAATTGAGTATCAAGTCGGTGATAAAGTATTCTTGAAAGTATCTCCATGGAAAAAGGTTTTGAGATTCAGTAGAAAAGGCAAGTTGAGTCCTCGATTTATAGGACCGTATGAGATTACTGAAAGGATAGGCCCAGTAGCTTACCGATTGGCTTTACCACCTGAGCTGGAAAGGATTCACGATGTATCACATGTGTCTATGTTGCGCCGGTATAAATCTGATCCTTCACATGTGATTGCACCAACAGAAGTTGAAATCAGACCGGATATGACTTATGGTGAGGAACCAGTTAAGATCTTAGCTCGAGAAGTCAAGCAATTGAGAAATAAAAGTGTTGCTCTTGGGAAAGTTTTATGGAAAAAACATGGGGTTGAAGAGGCTACATGGGAGCCCGAAGAGGCTATGAGGAAACAGTACCCAAAACCTTTTTGTCGGTAAGATTTTCGGGGACGAAAATCCCTAAAGGGTGAGAGTTGTAACATCCCAAATTAGGGCCTAGTCGAAATAGAGGTTTTGATACCACAAATCTGAGATAGAAATAATTATTTTATGATTTTTATGAGGTCTATAATATGAATGCATGCTTATGTGAAAGTTTCATGAAGAAATTCTATGCATAAGATGTCTAATTGAATTTTAGGGACCAAGTTGAATAAGATGCAAAACTTGCATTCTAGAAACTTTAAGCATGAAATTGCTTTAGATTATGAATTAGAAGGTCCTAATTAGCAATTTGACCAATTTCTATAATTTTGGACAAAAATGAGCATGCATAGGAAAAAGTTGAAAGAAAGTTACAAAGGGTTTTTTGGTCATTTGGTAAACAAAAAAATAAAAAGGGAAAAGAAGTCAAAAATGTGCTCATCTTCTCCAAGTGATAGCAGAATTTTTCAATACCCATAGCTAGGATTTTGTTCAACATTTCAAGCTTGATTGTAACTACTCCCTAGCCCTATTTTTAATGTTCTTTTGTATTTTTGAAGTCTTTGAAGCATGATCTAGCCATTTCTAGCTATATTTTGATCTAGGATTCATGTAGGAAATTTGAACCATGTGTAACATGCTTGTATTTTGATGATTAATGGAGGAATATGAATGTTTGATGCATGATAAACATCTTTTACTAGGTGATTTTTAGTGAAAACACCTAAAAAGGGGACTTGTTTGTAAAAGTGTAAAAGTGGGTAGTAAAAATGTGAAATAAAGGAAAATGTGGGCTGATATGAGCATGGTATAGGTTCAGCTAGGCTTGGGTAACAAATAAAATGCGTGCATTTCATTTTACGAGCCTAGGGAATAAATTGTAAATAAGTGAAAAGATAGGGGTAAAAAGGTAATTTTACCAAAACATGAATTATGGATTGATTTGAAAAATGTGATTAATAAACAAGTTAAATTTGGTATTATAGATCAAGAAAAACATGATCCGGGTCTTGATCGGTGAAATAATAAAGTATACGACGATCAGGCTTGATTATCATCATTTTGTACCGTGGTAAGTACATGTGCATATAATGTAAAAATGTATTATATTTTGATGTGTTGACATTATGTGATAAATGTTTTATCAATATTATGTATGTTTTTCCTAATGAGAACTTTGTAAGTATGAATGATATTGGTCGTTATCCACGACGTTACGAGTAAGTACGATGGAGATGTTATGTGTATATGAGAAAGAATCCTGTTTGAACCTTAGGAATAGTTTAGGATACAAGTGACATGTCACTAGGAATTAAGACAATCTGAATTCATTGAGTTGGTCTAGTTTCGTGATATATATGTGGTATCTGAGCTCGTTGAGTTGGTTCGAGTTCATAATGGATGTGATACATGTAAGTGGGTTCCAGGCAATGGTCATGTGTGTCCTACCGATGGCTAGGTAATCCTTGAGTGGGTTGAATACCTGACAGCTTGTATGAGCAGCCCGTGTAGTTACACCTTGACTGGTAGCTTATATGAGCAAGCCCGTGAGTAGCTCCATTGCAAGAGTTACATGTTATGAGGTAGCTTTGGCTACGTATGTATATGTTGTGACAGCCTTAAAACGACCCTAGTCGGAATGTGGTTTCGGGACCACAAAACTGAGGCATAAAAATAATTTAATATTCATTTTGATGCCTATAATATGTGTTAATTCGTGTGTGACATTTTTGATGTTTTGATTTAGGGTTATAAATGTGAATTTCACTAAAAAGGACCTAGTAGTAAACTTTGAAAGTAGGATAAGGAAATGTGTGATGACTAATTGAATCATGCATGCAAAACAATGGTTTTGCATGTCAAATATCCCTTCTTTTTATAAGTGGTGGCCGGCCATGACAAAGGAGGATGGGCAAAACATGTCATAGACATGTTGTGTTGGTGCATTATGGGAGGAAACAATAAACTAAGGTTAGGAATAAAGAAATGGGAAGAAAAAAAAAAGAGAGAAGGTGTGTGATCCCCCCCATTGCCGTGAGTTGAGGGAAAGAAAACAAAAAAAAAAAGTGTTCATCATTTTTCACTTCTCTTGGCGAAAATTTTAGGGAAGAAGGAGGAGTTTTGCTTCATGCTTGGTTTGGAAGAGGATTAGGAGGAGGTTTGGCCATACTTGTATCTAGATTAAGGTATGTTTGAGGTTGTGCCATGTGATTCATGCATGTTTTTAGTTGCTAGCTTGAGTTCTAATTAGCCCATGGTTCAAATCTTTGCTATGTCATGGGGATGATATTCGGCCAAGGTGAATTTTGCGTTAATGCCATTGCATGCTAAATATGAAGCTTGTTAATGATATATGTGATGGTAGGTAAGATTTGTGTTTTGGATATATGTTTATATTTGGTTATAATCAACTTGAGATTCGGCCCTTGCACCTATATGTATATATGTTTGCACATGATGTATTGGTATGACATATATACTATCTCAAGGTATATATTTACTTATGATGATGTTTCGGTTATGAAGTAAATGATAGATGCGTATTGAGCTACAATATGTAATGCATTAGTTAGTAAAATGTATGCCATTTATGTGTGGTATTAAATATGTAATTGGCCTCAACATCAACATGCATATTCGGCCACATGAGATGGATTGGTGTGCATGCATTCGGTTAGAGGCAAGCATATTGATGCCTTTATCTTGGTTAGGACAATCGGCTAAAAAGGGAGTGTAGGTTAATATCTTGAGTTGATGCATGATTTCACATGTATGTGACTTTAATGTCTAATGTATAAATGTGGGCTAAGTGCCTTGTGTTCCTCTTTTCGATGCTTAAATGATTAAGTCAATTTATTTATTTAATTAAGCTCAAGAACAAAGGGGATCTAAATCCGATAAAGGGAAGGAAAAAGTGGTCGAATAGCCATCGAAATCGTTCGACAACATCCGAGGTAACTTCTTGAGTAATAGAGCTTAAATTATGATTTGATTAGATCATGTTTTAAGCAAATCGAAATCATGCTCTTTGTGTGTGGATATTGAGACGAAATTTGTAAGTGTGATAAGTGTCTTGTGTTTGAGTTTTGCTAATGAAAATGAAATACGAATGTGTCATGATTTAGTGTTAAATGTGCATGGTTATTCGAATGATGTCCGGGCTAAGTCCCGAAGGCTTTGTGCTAAGTGACCATATCCGGACTAAGATCCGAAGGCATTTGTGCGAGTTCCCAAATCCGGGTTAAGTCCCGAAGGCATTTGTGCGAGCTATTATAACCGGGCTATGTCCCGAAGGCTTTTGAGCGAGTCGCTATATCCGGATAAAATCCGAAGGTACGTGATTCGGGAATGAGCAATCTTCTGTAAAATTTCAGTTAATACGCTTGCAAAATTCCAGCAATGAGGTATGTTTCAGTATGTGCTTTGAATTAGTTGAGCCCTTACAAATAAGTATTCGCTCGGTTGATAAACGAGCTACCACCTTTGGCTAAGTTGATCTTTGTGTATGAACATAAGGGTTGGTAATGTGAAGTAAGTATGATATTGAGAATGTGTGCATATGAAATTATCCGTTTAGCTATATGAATGCTATGCTTTTGTTGTCTTTGGAATCCTTGCTCAAAACTTACTAAGCAAGCAAATTGCTTACTCCGTTTCTTTGTTCTCTGTTTTATAGATTTTGGCTCGTCAGTTATTGGACTCGGGATTTTTGGAAGTCGAAGTCTCCCACACTATCAAAGCCCCCTTTTGGTACAAATTTTGGTTGAACATTGAAATGGCATGTATAGGACTACTCTTTCGTTTGTTGGTCATAGACCTTTTGATTTTGTATAAATTTGGATAGCCATGCGAAAATGGCTTATATACACTTTGGCATGGTATCATAATCATTTTGTATGTTGTTCATTAAGAGATGTGGAAATGTTTGGATTCAATTAGCCCTTGGAATGGTTAACCGTGATCATCTTTTGTGCCATGTATGCTAAAAGGGCTAGTTGAATCAAGGAAATTATGAAGTAGGTAAAATCTACCTTAAAGACAGAGATTGACAGATGCAGTGATGTGGATGTGAAAAATCACTAAAAATAGTAGGAATGGAATTAAATAGTGAATAAATTGTGCAAATGAACCTTGATGAATCTATTTTCATAGGAAAGTAATGAAACGATCATATGAACAGTATGTTAAGAGATATTGAAGTTTTCGCGAGAGGCAGGCGAACGGTTTCGGATTAACCGAGATAATTAGGAGTCATGCCATATATGTATAGATTCCTCTTTAAGTCTAGTTTCTATAGAAATAAACGTCACGATATTGAATCCACATGCATGGGAGATATCCAAGTTGTAATGCGAGAAGGTCGGTGTAGTCGATCCACGTAACATGGAAGACTTTAACTAATAAAGCTGTACTAATTGGCCCGACCAAAATTCTAGAAAAAATTTGTAGATGCATATATGAGTCTAGTTTGGGGAAAAATCACGAACTGATTTTCGAGTTGTGGAACTCAAGATATGATTTTTAAGGTGACGGTGATACGCTTAGCCGGTGGCTGGAAATTTTTAAATGGATGTGAAAATAAATATATTTATATGCATTAGCACTTCGTGTTCGACTCGATGACGGACTCAGTGCGGGTGTTACAATTTTATTGGTATCGAGCTACGGTGTAGTCGATTCTAGGACTACCGTAATGCGTTTGGGTTTAGCTATACATGCCATTTTATGTGATTATTTGATAGTGTGGTGATTTCTGACAATTGCAAATGTGTTTATTTATAGTGATGGATCCCGATCCCGACCGAAGCGATAGTGATGATCTTGAGAGTGTAGCGCTGCTCTGCACAAGGGACGGCCGTTGGACTCTCAACCTAATGCTAGTAATCCAAATGATGAAGCTAGACAAGCTTTCTATAACGTGATGAATGATTGGTTCAACCAATACATTCGAACTAATCTACTGTTCCACAACCTCCATTCCCAACAAACACAACCCCGCACCTACAATGCCTCCGTGAATCGACCAAATAAGGTCAAATAAGCCCCAGTTGATAGAATCGAAAACATGGGGCTCTGAATTTAAAGCTACGGATAGCGACGATGCCGAGCAAGCTGAATTTTGGTTGGACAACACTATCCGGCACTCGATGAGCTATCTTGTACACCGATGAATGCCTAAAGTGTACTATCTCCTTGCTACGCGATTACGCCTACTATTGGTGGAGTACTCGACTTCATTGTGCCTCGAGAGCAAGTAACTTGGGACTTTTCCAAAGCGAGTTTGGAAAAAGTATATCGATCGAGAATTGTTGATCAAAAGCGGAAGGAATTTCTTGAGCTTAAGCAAGGTTCTATGTCGATTCTCGATTCGGCGAAAATTTGTTAGACTTAGTAGATACGCCGGGAATGTATTTCGTCCGAGGCTATCACGTGTACGCAACCGAGGATGGGCTGAATGAAGATATAAAAATGTTTGTTGGCATTCTTGAAATCGAGAGTTCGTAGTACTTGTCGAGCGAGCTTGTAAAGCCGAAGAGCTTAGAAAAGAAAAACAAAAGTTGATGTGGGGGCTGGAGAGTTTAAGTAAAAGATCCTCGGAAAGTCTCTTCAACAGCATCGAAGAAATTTCGTGATGATGTGGGCTGGTCTAGAGGCACTTGGGCCTTTTAGACGAGATCGTGATCGACCCCAATGGGTACACGAGGCACTTGATCGCCGGTGTTGGGAATGACCGTCGAGACGAGCGAGTGTCGACATTGTGGCAAATGGCATTCGGAAGTTGTAGATTCCATGACCGCTCTGTTACAAGTGCGGATCAGTTGACCACTTCATTAAAGATTGCCCGAGGTTGCCTGAACAGAATGTAAATCAGAGTGGGAAACCGGGCGCTACCACTTCTCGAGGTAGACCGTCTAGAAATATGGGCAATGCTAGTGGTGGTCAGAGAGGATCTAGAGATGCTACGACCAGATCCGAGGCTCGCGCTCCTGCTAGGGCTTATGCAATATGCGCACGCGAGGATGCTTCCTCGCCAGATGTTATTACGGGTACTTTCACTCTCTTTGATACTAATGTGATTGCTTTGATTGACCCTGGTTCTACTCATTCTTATATATGCGAAACCTTAGCATCTAGTAAGACTTTACCTATTGAGTCTACTGAGTTCGTAATTCGGGTGTCAAATCCCTTGGGTCGTTACGTGCTTGTTGACAAAGTGTGTAAGAAATGCCCCCTAGTAATTCGAGGTTCCTGTTTTCCGGCGGACTTGATGCTTTTGCCGTTCGATGAATTTGATGTTATCCTCGGTTTAGATTGGTTGACCGTGCATGATGCAGTTGTGAATTGCAAAGGCAAGACTATTGATTTGAGATCGCAAATAACGAGATAATCCGAGTTGAGTCTCTGAGACTTAAAGGGGTTACCGGTGTAATATCAGCAATGTTGGCCCGAAATATGTAAGAAAGGGTGCGAAGCATACCTTGCGTATGTACTTGATGATAAGGAGTTAGAAATAAAACCCGAATATGTGCGGTAGTTTGTGAATACCGAATGTTTTTCCGAAGAATTCTGGGTTTGCCACTGTTCGGAGATAGAGTTTGGTATTGAGCTTGTACCAGGACTACGCCGATTTCGATAGCTCAGATCGTATGGCACCAACCGAGTTAAAAGAGTTGAAAGCTCAGTTGCAAGAATTGATGGACAAAGGTTTCGCTCGACCAAGTTTCTCACCTTGGGGTGCACCAGTATTGTTTGTGAAAAAGAAGGACGGAACCATGAGGTTGTGCATTGACTATCGTCAGCTGAATAAAGTGACAATAAAGAATAAATATCCGTTACCATGTATTGATGATTTGTTTGATCAACTAAAGGGAGCCTCAGTGTTTTCAAAGATAGATTTGAGATCGGGTTATTATCAGTTGCGGATTCGAGATTTGGATGTACCCAAAACTACTTTCAGAACGAGGTACGGTCACTACGAGTTGTTAGTAATGCCGTTCGGGCTCACTAATGCCCCTGCGGTATTTATGGATTTGATGAATCGGATCTTCAGACAGTATTTGGACCGGTTCGTAGTTGTGTTCATTGATGACATCTTGGTCTATTCAAGAGATGAGACCGAACATCTTGAACACACGAGATTAGTGTTGCAAATTTTACGGGATAAGCGGTTATATGCTAAGTTCAGCAAGTGTGAGTTACGGTTAGAGAGGTTAGCTTCTTGGGTCATCTGGTATCTGCATCGGGTATTCGAGTCGACCCGAGCAAAATTTCAGCCATACTTAACTTGAAGCCTCCGAGAAATATTACTGAGGTTTGGAGCTTTTTCGGACTTGCCGGTTACTACCAACGGTTTGTAAAAGGTTTCTCGATCATAGCCACACCCATGACGAAGCTACTTCAAAAAGATGTTAAGTTCGAATGGACGGAAAAATGTCGAAAAGTTTTGATCAATGAAAACTTATTTGACGGAAGTTCAATTTTAGTGCAGCCGAATCGGGCAAAGAGTTTGTCATCTATAGTGACGCCTCCCTACTTGGGTTAGGTTGCGTATTGATGCAAGAAGGTCGAGTTGTGGCCTACGCGTCGAGACAATTAAAGCCACATGAGAAAAATTATCCGACTCATGATCTCGAATTAGCTGCCATCGTATTTACTTTGAAAATATGGCGACATTATTTATTTGGTGAGAAGTGCCGTGTGTATTCGGATCACAAAAGTCTCAAATATTTGATGACTCAAAGAGACTTAAATCTGCTACAAAGACGTTGGCTCGAGCTGTTAAAGGATTATGAGCTTGTCATTGACTATCACCCGGGAAAGGCTAATGTGGTTGCGGATGCCTTAAGTCGTAAATCACTTTGTTAAGCTTCTGCGATGAGCGATACCTTATGCATTCTACCCGACAATGTGTTAGTAGTGAATTAAAAGCCAAACCATTATTGATTCATCAAATTCGTGAGGCTCGAAAGTCGATGATGAATTGGTTGCAAAGCGGGCTGAATGTGCTCCGAATGTGGAATCAGAGTTTCAAGTTGATGATGATGATTGTTTGAGGTTCAGAAGTCGTTTGTGTGTTCCAAGGAATTCGGAACTCATTTCGATGATTCTGAACGAAGCCCATTATAGCCGAATGTCAATTCACCGGGAGTCTGAAGATGTACAACGATTTGAAACGTCGGTTTTGGTGGCATGGTATGAAACGAGACATCTCGACTTTGTTTGAGATGTTTAATATGTCAACAAGTGAAAGCGGAACATCAAGTGCCTTGAGATTACTTGACCGATCACGATACCCGAGTGGAAATGGGATCGAGTCACAATAGACTTTGTGTCCGGACCGCCATTGCCGACAAGTAAGAAGGATGCGATTTGGGTTGTTGTTGATAGGTGACTAAGTCGACTCACTTTATCCCGTCGTAACAGATTTTTCATTGGATAAACTAGCTGAATTGTACGTTTCTCAGTTGTGAGATTACACGGGTACCGATTTACATTGTGTCGGATAGAGATCCGAGATTCACCTCGCGATTTTGGAAGAAATTGCAAGAAGCTTTGGGTACCAAGCTGCATTTTAGCACCGCTTTTCATCCACAAACCGATGGTCAATCTGGCGGGTAATTCAGATACTTGAGGATATGTTGAGATGTTGCGTCCTTGAGTTTAATGGTTCATGGGAACGATATTTACCTTTGATTGAATTCACTTACAACAATAGTTTTCAATCAAGTATTAAGATGGCACCTTACGAGGCTTTGTACGAGGCGTAAATGCCGTACACCATTGTTTTGGACCGAGCTCGGTGAAAGTAAAATTTTGAGTGGATTTGATTAAAGATCTGAGCAGAAAGTAAAAGTAATCCGTGAAAATCTGAAGATAGCCTCCGATCGTCGGAAGTCGTACGCGGATCTGAAACGAAAAGACATTGAGTATCAGGTGGGAGATAAAGTGTTTCTTAAAGTTTCGCCTTGGAAAAAGATACTCAGATTTGGCCGTAAAGGCAAATTGAGTCCGAGGTTCATGGGGCCATATGAAGTATCCGAACGAGTCGGTCCAGTTGCATATTGATTGATTTTGCCTCCTGAACTTGAAAAGATTCACGACGTCTTTCATGTTTCGATGCTTCGACGTTATAGATCTGATCCATCGCACATAATTAGTCCATCAGAGGTCGAAATTCAAGCCGATATGAGTTATGAAGAAGAACCTATTCGTATCCTAGCTCGTGAAGTGAAGGAGTTGCGAAACAAAAGGGTTCCGTTAGTAAAAGTGTTATGGCTCAAACACGGGATGGAAGAAGCTACTTGGGAACTCGAGAACTCTATGAAAGAGCGTTACCCAAACCTATTTACCGGTAAGATTTTCGGGGACGAAAATTTCTTAAGTGGGGGAGAGTTGTGACAACCCAAAATTGACCCTAGTCGGGAAGTGGTTTCGAGACCGCTAAACCGAGTCACCGAAATGTTTGAACGTAATATTTATTGTCTAGAATATGTAATTATGAATGTGTGAAAATTTCAAGCTTCGATTTAGTCGATTGCATGTGAATTCAGTTAGTAGGACTTGTGTGACACTTTTGAAATGTGATAGGCTAATCTATAAGGACCTAATAGTGCATGTAATCAAAAGGGAGGACTTGCATGTCAAATTTCCCCCCCTAATTGATAGTGGCCGGCCATGACAAAGGATTATGGGCAAAACATGTCATAGACATGTTATGTTGGTGCATCATGAGAGGAAAAAAATAAATTAATGAGTATGGGTAATAAAGAAATGGAAAAGAAAAAAAAAAGAAAGAATGTGTGAGTGTTACCCGCCATTTTTGCCTTGAGTTGAAGAAAAAAAGAAAAAAAAATTGTTGTTAATCCTTTTTCATTTCTTTGAGCCGAAAATTCTAAGGAAGAAGGAAAGAGTTTTTGCTTCATGCTTGGTTTGGAAGAGGATTAGGAGGAGGTTTGGCCATACTTGTATCTAGATTAAGGTATGTTTGAGGTTGTGCCATGAGATTCATGCATGTTTTTAGTTGCTAGCTTGAGTTCTAATTAGCCCATGGTTCAAATATTTGCTATGTCATGGGGATGATATTCGGCCAAGGTGGATTTTGTGTTAATGCCATTGCATGCTAAATATGAAGCTTGTTAATGATATATGTGATGGTGGGTTGATGACTCTTAGATTTTCTTTTTAGCATTTTTGAGTGAGACATTAAGTTCTTTGTTTAACCATGACCAAAATTGAAATGGTATGGTGTTGTGATGTATTCGGCCATGGTATATCCATAAGTATGATTTATGCTTATTGCATGGTAGGTAAGATTTGTGTTTTGGATATATGTTTATATTTGGTTATAATCAACTTGAGATTGGCCCTTGCACCTATATGTATATATGTTTGCACATGATGTATTGGTATGACATATATACTATCTCAAGGTATATATTTACTTATGATGATGTTTCGGTTATGAAGTAAATGATAGATGCGTATTGAGCTACAATATGTAATGCATTAGTTAGTAAAATGTATGCCATTTATGTGTGGTATTAAATATGTAATTGGCCTCAACATCAACATGCATATTCGGCCACATGAGATGGATTGGTGTGCATGCATTCGGTTAGAGGCAAGCATATTGATGCCTTTATCTTGGTTAGGACAATCGGCTAAAAAGGGAGTGTGGGTTAATATCTTGAGTTGATGCATGATTTCACATGTATGTGACTTTAATGTCTAATGTATAAATGTGGGCTAAGTGTCTTGTGTTCCTCTTTTCGATGCTCAAATGATTAAGTCGATTTATTTATTTAATTAAGCTCAAGAGCAAAGGGGATCTAAATCCGATAAAGGGAAGGAAAAAGTGGTCGAATAGCCATCGAAATCGTTCGACAACATCCGAGGTAAGTTCTTGAGTAATAGAGCTTAAATTATGATTTGATTAGATCATGTTTTAAGCAAATCGAAATCATGCTCTTTGTGTGTGGATATTGAGCCGAAATTTGCAAGTGTGATAAGTGTCTTGTGTTTGAGTTTTGCTAATGAAAATGAAATACGAATGTGTCATGATTTAGTGTTAAATGTGCATGGTTATTGAATGATGTCCGGGCTAAGTCCGAAGGCTTTGTGCTAAGTGACCATATCCGGACTAAGATCCGAAGGCATTTGTGCGAGTTCCCAAATCCAGGTTGTCCCGAAGGCATTTGTGCGAGCTATTATAACCGAGCTATGTGTCGAAGGCTTTGAGCGAAGTCGCTATATCCGGATAAAATCCGAAGGTACGTGATTCGGGAATGAGCAATCTTGCTGTAAAAATTTCAGTTAATACGCTTGCAAAATTCCAGCAATGAGGTATGTTTCGTATGTGCTTTGAATTAGTTGAGCCCTTACAAATAAGTATTCGCTCAGTTGATAAACGAGCTACCGCCTTTAGCTAAGTTGATCTTTTGTGTATGAACATAAGGGTTGGTAATGTGAAGTAAGTATGATATTGAGAATGTGTGCATATGAAATTATCCGTTTAGCTATATGAATGCTATGCTTTTGTTGTGTTGGAATCCCTTGCTCAAAACTTACTAAGCAAGCAAATTGCTTACTCCGTTTCTTTGTTCTCTGTTTTATAGATTTTGGCTCGTTAGCTATCGGACTCGGGATTTTTGGAAGTCGAAGTCTCCCACACTATCAAAGCCCCCTTTTGGTACAAATTTTGGTTGAACATTGAAATGGCATGTATAGGACTACTCTTTCGTTTGTTGGTCATAGACCCTTTGATTTTGTATAAATTTGGATAGCCATGCGAAAATGGCTTATATACACTTTGGCATGGTATCATAATCATTTTGTATGTTGTTCATTAAGAGATGTGGAAATGTTTGGACTCGATTAGCCCTTGGAATGGTTAACCGTGATCATCTTTTGTGCCATGTATGCTAAAAGGGCTAGTTGAATCAAGGAAATTATGAAGTAGGTAAAATCTACCTTAAAGACAGAGGTTGACAGCTGCAGTGATGTGGATATGAAAAATCACTAAAAATAGTAGGAATGGAATTAAATAGTGAATAAATTGTGTAAATGAACCTTGATGAATCTATTTTCATAGGAAAGTAATGAAACGATCATATGACCAGTATGTTAAGAGATATTGAAGTTTTCGCGAGACAGAGCCAGAACGGTTTCTGGATTCCCTGTTCCGGCTTTGGAAATTCATTGTAAATTAACCAGAGATAATTAGGAGTCATGCCATATATGTATAGATTCCTCTTTAAGTCTAGTTTCTATAGAAATAAACGTCACCAGTATTGAATCCCTGTACAGGGAGATATCCAAGTTGTAATGCGCGAAGGTCAGTGTAGTTGATCCCTGTAACATGGGAGACTTTAACTAATAAACTGTACTAATTGGCCAGACCAAAAATTCTAGAAAAAAATTTGTAGATGCATATATGAGTCTAGTTTCAGGGAAAAATCACGAAACTGATTTTCGAGTTGTGGAACTCAAGATATGATTTTTAAGGTGACAGTGACACAGTTAGCCAGCTGGCTGGAAATTTTTAAATGGACTGTGAAAATAAATATATTTATGTCTGTTAGCACTTCGTGTTCGACTCCGGTGATGGACTCGGGTACGGGGTGTTACATCCCTACTTGGGTTAGGTTGCGTATTGATGCAAGAAGGTCGAGTTGTGGCCTATGCGTCGAGACAATTAAAGCCACATGAGAAAAATTATCCGACTCATGATCTCAAATTAGCTGCCATCATATTTGCTTTGAAATTATGGCGACATTATTTATTTGGCGAGAACCATGTGTATTCGGATCACAAAAGTCTCAAATATTTGATGACTCAAAGAGGCTTAAATCTACGACAAAGACGTTGGCTCGAGCTGTTAAAGGATTATGAGCTTGTCATTGACTATCACCCGGGAAAGGCTAATGTGGTTGCGGATGCCTTAAGTCGTAAATCACTGTTCGCTTTACGAGCGATGAATGTACACTTGTCTGTTCTACCCGACAATGTGTTAGTAGCTGAATTAAAAGCCAAACCATTATTGATTCATCAAATTCGTGAGGCTCGAAAGTCGATGATGAATTGGTTGCAAAGCGGGTGAATGTGCTCGAATGTGGAATCAGAGTTTCAAGTTGATGATGACGATTGTTTGAGGTTCAGAAATCGTTTGTGTATTCCAAGAAATTCAGAACTTATTTCGATGATTCTGAACGAAGCTCATTGTAGCCGAATGTCAATTCACCCGGGGAGTACGAAAATGTACCACGACCTAAGACGTCAGTTTTGGTGGCATGGTATGAAACGAGACATTTCCGATTTTGTTTCGAAGGGTTTAATATGTCAGCAAGTGAAGGCGGAACATCAAGTGCCTACGGGTTTACTCCAACCGATCATGATACCTGAATGGAAATGGGATCGAGTAACGATGGATTTTGTATCTGGGTTGCTAGTGTCGGCAAGTAAGAAAGATGCGATATGGGTCGTTGTTGATAGATTGACTAAGTTGGCTCACTTTATCCCCGTACGCGCAGATTTTTCAATGGATAAATTAGCTAAATTGTATGTTTCTCAGATTGTGAGATTACACGGGGTACCTATTTCTATCGTGTCGGATAGAGATCCGAGATTCACCTCATGATTTTGGAAGAAATTGCAAGAAGCTTTGGGCACCAAGTTGCATTTTAGCACCGCTTTTCACCCCAAACCGATGGTCAATCTGGCGGATAATTCAGATACTTGAGGATATGTTGAGATGTTGCATCCTCGAGTTCGGTGGTTCATGGGAGCGGTATTTACCTTTGATTGAATTAAACACAACAATAGTTTTCAATCAAGTATTAAGATGGCACCTTACGAGGCTTTGTACGGTTGTAAATGCCGTACACCATTGTTTTGGACCGAGCTCGGTGAAAGTAAAATTTTCGGAGTTGATTTGATTAAAGATGCTGAATGAAAGTAAAGGTAATCCGTGAAAGTCCGAAGGCGCCACAGATCGTCAAAAATCGACGCGGATTTGAAACGAAAAGACATTGAATATCGGTGGGAGATAAAGTGTTTCTTAAAGTTTCGCCTTGGAAAAGATACTCGATTTGGCCGTAAGGGCAAGTTGAGCCGAGATTCATTGGGTGCACTGAAATCTCGAACGAGTTGGTCCGATTCGTATCGTTTGATTTTGCCCCGAACTCGAAAAGATTCACGACGTCTTTCATGTTTCGATGCTTCGACATTATAGATCGACCGTCGCACGTAATTAGTCCATCGAGGTTGAAATTCAAGCCAATATGAGTTATGAGGAAGAACCGATTCGTATCCTAGCACGTGAAGTGAAAGAGTTGCGAAACAAGAGGGTTCCGCCAAATGAAAGTGTTATGGCTCAAACACGGGATAGAAGAAGCTACTTGGGAACCCGAGAACTCTATGAAAGAGCAATACCCAAACCTATTTACGGTAAGATTTTGGGGACGAAAATTTCTTAAGTGGGGGAGAGTTGTGACAGCCTTAAAACGACCCTAGTCGGAATGTGGTTTCGGGACCACAAAACTGAGGCATAAAAATAATTTAATATTCATTTTGATGCCTATAATATGTGTTAATTCGTGTGTGACATTTTTGATGTTTTGATTTAGGGTTATAAATGTGAATTTCACTAAAAAGGACCTAGTAGTAAACTTTGAAAGTAGGATAGGGAAATGTGTGATGACTAATTGAATCATGCATGCAAAACAATGGTTTTGCATGTCAAATACCCTTCTTTTTATAAGTGGTGGCGGCCATGACAAAGGAGGATGGGCAAAACATGTCATAGACATGTTGTGTTGGTGCATTATGGGAGGAAACAATAAACTAAGGTTAGGAATAAAGAAATGGGAAGAAAAAAAAAGAGAAGGTGTGTGATCCCCCATTACCGTGAGTTGAGGAAAGAAAACAAAAAAAAGTGTTCATCATTTTTCACTTCTCTTGGCGAAAATTTTAAGGAAGAAGGAGGAGTTTTGCTTCATGCTTAGTTTGGAAGAGGATTAGGAGGAGGTTTGGCCATACTTGTATCTAGATTAAGGTATGTTTGAGGTTGTGCCATGAGATTCATGCATGTTTTTAGTTGCTAGCTTGAGTTCTAATTAGCCCATGGTTCAAATCTTTGCTATGTCATGGGGATGATATTCGGCCAAGGTGGATTTTGTGTTAATGCCATTGCATGCTAAATATGAAGCTTGTTAATGATATATGTGATGGTAGGTAAGATTTGTGTTTTGGATATATGTTTATATTTGGTTATAATCAACTTGAGATTCGACCCTTGCACCTATATGTATATATGTTTGCACATGATGTATTGGTATGACATATATACTATCTCAAGGTATATATTTACTTATGATGATGTTTCGGTTATGAAGTAAATGATAGATGCGTATTGAGCTACAATATGTAATGCATTAGTTAGTAAAATGTATGCCATTTATGTGTGGTATTAAATATGTAATTGGCCTCAACATCAACATGCATATTCGCCACATGAGATGGATTGGTGTGCATGCATTCGGTTAGAGGCAAGCATATTGATGCCTTTATCTTGGTTAGGACAATCGGCTAAAAAAGGAGTGTGGGTTAATATCTTGAGTTGATGCATGATTTCACATGTATGTGACTTTAATGTCTAATGTATAAATGTGGGCTAAGTGCCTTGTGTTCCTCTTTTCGATGCTCAAATGATTAAGTCGATTTATTTATTTAATTAAGCTCAGGAGCAAAGGAGATCTAAATCCGATAAAGGGAAGGAAAAAGTGGTCGAATAGCCATCGAAATCGTTCGACAACATCCGAGGTAAGTTCTTGAGTAATAGAGCTTAAATTATGATTTGATTAGATCATGTTTTAAGCAAATCGAAATCATGCTCTTTGTGTGTGGATATTGAGCGAAATTTGCAAGTGTGATAAGTGTCTTGTGTTTGAGTTTTGCTAATGAAAATGAAATACTGAATGTGTCATGATTTAGTGTTAAATGTGCATGGTTATTGAATGATGTCCGGGCTAAGTCCCGAAGGCTTTGTGCTAAGTGACCATATCCGGACTAAGATCCGAAGGCATTTGTGCGAGTTCCCAAATCCGGGTTAAGTCCCGAAGGCATTTGTGCGAGCTATTATAACCGGGCTATGTCCCGAAGGCTTTTGAGTGAGTCGCTATATCCGGATAAAATCCGAAGGTACGTGATTCGGGAATGAGCAATCTTGCTGTAAAAATTTCAGTTAATACGCTTGCAAAATTCCAAGCAATGAGGTATGTTTCAGTATGTGCTTTGAATTAGTTGAGCACTTACAAATAAGTATTCGCTCGATTGATAAACGAGCCACCGCCTTTAGCTAAGTTGATCTTTGTGTATGAACATAAGGGTTGGTAATGTGAAGTAAGTATGATATTGAGAATGTGTGCATATGAAATTATCCGTTTAGCTATATGAATGCTATGCTTTTGTTGTGCTAGAATCCCTTGCTCAAAACTTACTAAGCATAAATTGCTTACTCCGTTTCTTTGTTCTCTGTTTTATAGATTTTGGCTCGTCAGCTATCGGACTCGGGATTTTTGGAAGTCGAAGTCTCCCACACTATCAAAGCCTCCTTTTGGTACAAATTTTGGTTGAACATTGAAATGGCATGTATAGGACTACTCTTTCGTTTGTTGGTCATAGACCCTTTGATTTTGTATAAATTTGGATAGTCATGCGAAAATGGCTTATATACACTTTGGCATGGTATCATAATCGTTTTGTATGTTGTTCATTAAGAGATGTGGAAATGTTTGGAATCGATTAGCCCTTGGAATGGTTAACCGTGATCATCTTTTGTGCCATGTATGCTAAAAGGGCTAGTTGAATCAAGGAAATTATGAAGTAGGTAAAATCTACCTTAAAGACAGAGGTTGACAGCTGCAGTGATGTGGATGTGAAAAATCACTAAAAATAGTAGGAATGGAATTAAATAGTGAATAATTGTGTAAATGAACCTTGATGAATCTATTTTCATAGGAAAGTAATGAAACGATCATATGAAAAGTATGTTAAGAGATATTGAAGTTTTAGCGAGACAGGGCGAACGGTTTCGGATTCCTGTTCGACTTTGGAAATTCATTGTAAATTAACCGAGATAATTAGGAGTCATGCCATATGTAACACCTAAACCCTACTGGATGTTATGACCGGATCGATGCGCCACATTGGTGCGTTCAAAACACTTAGTTTGGAAAAGCTGAGTTGGTGTTGTAAAGATACTTTTAAAAGAAGGTTAAAGTGAATGGAAGCATGCACCGGTAGGAAACCGGGAAAAAGAGGAGGTGAGTCCGTCGGATCGCTTAAGTACCAAGCTCTCTTGGATCCAATCCTAGACATGCACACCGCCATTGCCACACTCTAACATCTCGTATAATTTTGAGAAAAACCGTTTGATTATGACCATCTTAAGAAAATGATTAAGGTTGCAAAACGTTTGCTTAAAGATATTTATTTTCTTGGGAAAACATTTACTTTATGGAAACTTTATGCGTCATCGTGATCTTTTAAAAACAAGTAGTTTTTATAAAATGAACCCTAGTGTTAGCCAGTTTAATAATCCCCAAAATAAAAGTAATTAAAAGAGCGGCCTTATTACAACCTTAAGCATAATAAAATAAAATAATCCAAATTGAAGGCTAAACTTATTTAAAATCGTCAATCAATCTTCATGGCCACTCTGAATCCCCTTGACTCCAAGTCCACCAATTCTAGGGCTCACCTGCAAGGATGGAAGAGGAAGGGGGTGAGTTTGGGAAAACTCAGTGTATACAGAAACCCATCCAAAGCCCAATTCAGCTCGAGCCCATTGGGCCTAAGCCCTATTCAGATAACAGTACACAGTAGGCCGAAGCCCTTTTCAGAATACAGTAGCAAGGCCTTAGCCCCTTTTTACATAACAGTGTGACCCATAGGCCCAGTTCAGTAGCATGAGTAACAACAGTAATAATGAATGCAAGCCCATCTGGGGAGACTACTCAACCCACCAACCGCTACACTGCCCCGTACCAACCCTACACACCATGTGGGGAATATCTCAACCCACCCAAATTACACACCACAGTTGCGACAGCGGCACTCAAATTCAGTCGATTGAGGCAAAGCCTCCGACGTGGATGAACCACTTTCAGATACTTCCTCCATTAATACCCCAATCCCATGCAACAGATATTAATAAATGCATATCATGCAAAATACAAGTAGTAATCAATCAAGCGATTCACCAATTTAAAACCCTAGGGTATATCGGTAATTTTGCTCTTTAGGGTAATTACGTGATCTATGCTACTACACAAGCTAATTCAGTAATTTTATTGGTTTTATGCAATTTGACTCCACCATCTACCTAATGAGGCTAATTTGCCCATCTCTTACCCATGTTGGTCCGTAAGCCCATTGGGCCCGTTTTGGCCCATCGAGCCCTTTTTTCGAAATACGCTAAAACGTCGCATGAACGTGCTTACCACCTTGCGGTGCGGATCTAACAATTATTCTATGACTTGAGAGCATTCGCATACCCACATGACCGTGAAATGCGGAATTTGGCATTTCGACTTTTTAATTGAACTAAAGAAGGGTGTTGGTACACACTGTTTCATGACGATCGCCTCTTGAGATCCCTTACGATGTCCTACAATTATTCATCACCATTTTTAGCATACAAGTTATGCTTAACAAACTCAAAATCCACCCTACCTTATTCTACCAAAGAACCCTTATTGACCATAAGTTGCTTACCTTCACGGGGTCCAATAATACGATTCAAGCTTATCCAAGTCGATACTCCAAGCCTCATTGCTCCTCCAAAGTTGTCTATATCACACAGTCCAAGTCGGTCACTTGCCCACAAGGGCAAAATAGTCATTAACACCCTAGGGGCAAAATGGTAATTTTACCCCACAAGGGTATTTCGATAATTTTACCCTACTGGGGTATTTTAGTAATTTTCAAACCATGGGTATTTTGGTAATTTTACAAACTAGGGGTATTTTGGTAATTTTACAAATTGAGGGTATTTCTGTAATTTTGTAAATCGAGGGTAAAATAGTAATTCTGTAAATCAAGAGAAAAATAGTAATTCTATAAATCGACGGTAAAACGATAATTTTGTAAATCGAGGGTAAAACAGTAATTCTGTAAATCAAGGGTAAAACGGTAATTTTATAAATCGAGGGTAAAACAGTAATTCTGTAAATCGAGGGTAAAACGGTAATTTTATAAATCGAGTGTAAAACAGTAATTCTATAAATCGAGGGTAAAACGGTAATTTTGTAAATCGAGGGTAAAACGATAATTATGTAAATCGGGGGTAAAACGATAATTCTGTAAATCGGGGGTACTTTGGTAATTTTACAAGTCGAAGGTATTTGGTAATTTTACAAATCGAGGTATTTCAAATATTTTTACAAACTAAGGGTATTTCGGTAATTTTAGTAAACTAAAGTATTCTAAACATGGATAACAATACTAATGGCTCTAAAGCCCATTCTCGGCCCAAATGGGCCCACGCTCGTGTGGCCCTTTTAGCCCAAACCTAGCCACAGATATGCGATTCACCTAGCCTAATCCAATATTTACTACACAATCAAACAACTTATCCAATTGGGTCCAGTAGGCCCATTGGGCCCATAGCCCCTTTCGCCCATCGACCAAGTAGCAATCCAACAACAAGAGTAGTGATAAATACACACGATAGGAGACTGGAGTTAATCCGCTCCAAGCACTTCTAGCCGATGCCCAACCCAAACGAGCTCGCCATAACGCGAAAGGGATCACCAAGAAAGGTACCTTTGCTCTCCTCATAGTTCTCTCTATTTAAAGCCGACAGCATCCACTCCTATGTTAGCTTACCGATGTGGGATCCCTCCATCATCGAGTTTAAATTCAACACCAACTCTTGCCATCCCAACATAGCAAAATAATCAACCTTTGCATGCCAAGGATTCAACCAAAGTCCTCCTATATGCCAACTCACGCCATCACCACTAGGCCACCAACTCATTTGTGTCATAAATCCAACACATTAAACTTTAAAGCGCACCTACTTGCTTCTAGATTTATTGAAAAGAAAAACCAAAATATATTGCAAGAGCCAAGACTTGAACCTTGGACCCCTTGCTTCCTCTATGGCGTCACTTCCTTGTCCCCTAAGTGGCGTCACCTTGCCACTACACCACACTCCTTTTTGTGTCACAATTTCTCCAACAATATTCTTAAGGCCTACCTACTACACCCAGGGTTTGATCTACCTTAAATTTTTACTAGAGTCCAGGTTTGAACCCAAGACTTCTCCAACACTTCTCAGTACACTTAACCACTAAAATAAGCCTTCATTAACAAAATTTACATGCACAACAAAATATTAAAAGCTGCCTTCAACCGCTCCCATGCTCAAGGCCCAAAACTTCTAGGCCCAAATTCAGGGTGTTACACCATATATTTATATATTCCTCTTTGAGTTTAATTTCTATAGAAATAAATGGCATCAGTATTAAAGCCCTGTACAGGGAGATATCCAAGTTGTAATGCACGAAGGTCAGTGTAGTCGATCCCTGTAACATGGGAGACTTTAACTAATAAACTGTACTAATTGGCCCGACCAAAAATTCTAGAAAAAAATTTGTAGATTCATATATGAGTCTAGTTTCAGGGAAAAATCACGAATCTGATTTTCGAGTTGTGGAACTCAAGATATGATTTTTAAGGTGACAGTGACACAGTTAGCCAGCTGGCTTGAAATTTTTAAATGGACTGTGAAAATAAATATATTTATGTCTGTTAGCACTTCGTGTTCGACTCCGGTGACGGACTCGGGTACGGGGTGTTACATATGTGGCACTTATGTGCAAGTTTTCCACGTATCCAATAGTATTTTGAGTGTTTAACGGGTAATGCAATGGATGTGATGAAAGTCCCGAGGAGGGCATGTTAAAGAGGTATGGTTATATGATATACTACGAAGAGTACAGGTATGTACGCTAAACCCATGAATAATGCCTTGATAAAGATTGATTTGTGAAGAGAAAGTATATGTGTACATATGATAAGTAAGTCAAAGGTTTAAATGATGAATAATCTTTATGTATATGTCATTATGTCTTTGCATGTTAATTGCTTACTATCATTGCATATTATTTGAATGTGTACTTGGAAGGACAGAAATGTGCAAGTGTACACAATCGCAACAAGTAATAAAGTGACAAGTAAATGTCGAGTTATCGTACCCATAGGGACTGTGAAAAGAATTATTTATGAATACAATTAAAACACTTTGGTAAAGAAAAATATTTTGTTTTGAAAAGGGTGATTAATAAAAATAAGATTTTAACTAGATAAAAATAAAAGTTCTAATACACGATTTCAAAATATGATTTAATCAAGATGACATAATTGTGCTGGATTAATTACATTTCTTTAACTTAGAATTATCAAACCCATGCTTATGTTGTTACGAATAAATTCACGGCAACTCAGTAATTTACTAACTTATGAACATATTCACCTACACAAATCCATTCCTCTCTTAACATATCGTTAATTCAAACGATTAAACAGATTTTAATAAGAAAACATGTTATTGCACATACATACTCATTAAATTGAACTAATATCTTGCATATCCCTATGTCAATTCAAACGATTAATTAAATCTAATAAGAACATAAAAGACTATGTGAGGTAACAAGGTATCCTTACCTTGAAACAATTTAATCACAATAATCTTGCAAGTTATGTAAGGCAAATGTATCTCCAGATACAATGCTAATTTAACCTTCAGCTACCTTAGAAGAATAAACATGCACTGATTAAGTATTGTGTCCATTAATTACAATTTCAATCCATTTAAATAACTAATTCATTAGTTACCTCACAATCGTAATGCAAGAATAACTAAAGCATGATTTTACTTAATCAAGCATTTTACTGAGACCTATAACAGCATAAACACAATTTTAATAATTTAAGCAGATGAAATACAATCAAACCAACACGAATTAAATTCAAGCTAAGCTGATTAAATTAACCATTCCAACAACATAAATATTCATAGATATGTTCATCATAACAACAAAAATTAAAGAGATAGGGAACAAGAATCAAATCTGGTGTTTCTCCGTGGCTTGACTAGTTTGCTCCGTCTTTGTTCTCTATTGTCCTCACCGATCAAGGCTGCTATGTACACTTCAATGTTGCTCCAAAATGGCTAATGAATGCCCCTTTTCCAAGAGGAGAAATCGGCAAGAGAGCAATGGACTTGGAATGGGAAAATGAGAGGAGAAAGTGAGAGAAGAGAAGAGATGTGAATGAATGAGGGATGCTTTGAATGATCAGCCAAGGGAAGTTTTTATAGCTGAATGTGGCAGCTAAAATTTGCTAAAAATAGCAGCCAAAGAGCCACCCCTTGGGCGGCCATCTATGTGGCAAAGTTGATGGCTTCAACTTTGCTAAATATGGCTTGGGGTAAATCTTCAAAGCCATCAATTGTGGAGGGGCTGAATTGCAATTTGAACAAGTCTTCAAGGGCTTCTTTGCAGCTTAAATAATCAGCTAATAAGCTAAATTGGGTCAGCACTTGGACGGTTTTGGGCTGTCTTTTTCTTGGCCTGTTTGATTCACTCAGTTCGGTTTAATCGGACCATTTTTCATAATTAATTAATAATTATTTATTAACCCAAATTAACTTGGTTATAAATTAGAATTAATTATATTATGAATTAATACATATAATTTTGGACCATCTTAGGCTGAAATTTAGTTCGCCTCGATACTTCAAATTGCTTCTCGATTTTGTGCTTCTAGCAGTGTCTGCCGAGCCATTTTTCGCCCTTTGTGCAAATCTATCAAAAAGAACCAAAATTTATCAAAAATAATTATGAAATTAAATAAAATTCAAAATGTTCATATTTTAAGTGCACTTTAATTATTTTATAAAAATTAATTATTTGTTGACAAGAATTTAACCGAATTCACATGAAATTAAGTTAAAAAGGGTATGAAAAAGTGTGAAAATTTTTGTGTTTCCACACCCCCAAACTTAATTCATTGCTAGTCCCAAGTAATGCATGAATTTTGAAAAGAATTTCTCGGAAACACCTTTGAAAAATTCCTTCAGAACAATATTTTTCTCAAAATTATGAATTTAATATACTTATGCTCAAAGACAAGAAATTTGATAGTTATGCTACTTAAGTATACATATCGTTCAAATTTATCTCAACAACCATTATGATAGCAAAAATCAGACTAAATGCTTTTTAATAAAGTCATGTTAAACCTTACCAATGTAATTTTCTTCCCTTATTTAAGATTAAGATACAATCATTAAGTTTAACTTATGCCTTCATATGTTGTACGTAGCAATTTCTCTCCACTATAGCAGTGAAACTTTGAATCAATAGGTCTTTAACAAGGTTGTAACGTGGCTGGGCTTAGGGGTAGGTAGAAGATAGATAATTTTTAGGCTAAAAATTCTAGACTCGGCTTGCATCGGACCTTCGAAATAATTACCTTCAATACATTAACTTTCTTTGCTTTCACATGCTCTTTTATACACCTTATTTTAAGAACTCATGCTCTTTTTGTTTTTTGAATTAGAGCATTTTACTAAATGTACTACAATTTAGAGCATTTGATACTTCTTTTCAACTCCCCCAAACTTAATTTTTAAAGAATACTTTGAATAGTACTGAGTCTAGTGTTTGGGACAATTCTAAGATAGTTAAAAGAGAAGTGATGGCTAAATTTGCAAGGTTCAAATAAAATTAGGCCATATAGTCTCAAAGTTGGGTTTCAAAGGATAAAAATTTCATCATGGTTGGCTTGAAAGGCTCAAACGACCCAAAAAAAAAAGTTTCCTAAATCGTTTTCAATGTTCCATGCTTCCTAGGATTTCTCTTCAAGAAACTATTAAGTCAATTCTAAAGACTTAAACTTTCATGCATGCCTAACTTTCGTAAGGAACTAAAAATTTATGGTACGATTTGCATGCTTTATTAAAAATACATTCATATCATTATTAAGCTAAAACAATAATTTATTGAAATAATAGAACTTTATTTATACTGAAGTTTAGCATACTTAACAAAATTTCCAATTATTGAACAAAATATATCCTAATCATAATTAAAAGAAAAATTTATTCTGAGTGGAGATAATTCAAATTTTCAGTCCCCCCTACTTAAGATGAACAATGTCTTCATTGTGTAAAGTGAATAGCTACTATACACCAGGTAGGATTCTAGAAAAGAGGAGGCGAGTCAAATTGACTGCTTAAGTACCAAGCTCTCTCTAGATCCAATCCTAGACATGTATATACCTATTGCCACACTTTATACTTTGTGACTTGTTCATTATTCATGATTTCTTTCTCTTGCTTTATTATGTGAAAATAAATTCCTAATTAAACTTAATCCTAAAATGACCTAAGAACAAAAAAAAATAAACTTAAGATCCCCCCTTTTATTTATTTGCTGATCCTTTCGAATTTGTCTCATCTTTTGCTCCATCATTATTACCTTTGCATGAATCACTTTGCTCATTCTTTAATGATAGACTCCATGGTTCAAATATAAAATCTGGAAATTCAGGCACAAAAATAGATGGGTCATTGTAAATTTTCTTAAGAGCACTTCTCCTTGAGTCATCTCTTATTTTTGAGTATCTCCAGTAAGCTTGTTGCTGCCATTGCATATGTTGCATTATGTCCATCAACTTTGACAGCTCATCTCAAAGATCTGGGCTAGGCTATTGAGCTCTGACTATTGAAGTTTTGTCATCAGGTTCAACTTTTGGTTCCATGGGTTCCACCTTATCAGGGACTTCAGCTGATTGCATTCGTTCGATCTCTATGGGATCTTCTTCCTCTTCTTCGGGATCCTCACTTTCTTCAATTCGCAGCTGTAGAACAGAATCTCCAGTTATTTGGTAAAGGTCCCAATCTGTGATTGTGCCCTGGCTATAGGCTGTCTTTTTTATGTTTGCAAGAATTTTAGCTTTCAAACACAGAATTATTACCGTAAAGGGAAAGTAGGCTAGGCAGAATGTCTAACATCACAATTCCACATTTCGCTCAAGATGATTTTTCCCACATTAATGGTCTTTCCAGTTAAAATCGAGTATAATAAGACCATTCGCTCTAATGAAATTGTAGTTCCATGTGAACTAGGCATAAGGCTGAATCGGATGAAATAGAACCATACCTTTGCGAGTGGTGTCAGATATTCTCTTTGACAAGTGTGGATTCCTTACTTTGAAACAATTCACTTAGAACTTGGAACTGTAAGTTCTTCGAGAATTTCTTGCAAATTTCAGGCTTTATATTGTTCATCAAGTAAGAATATTCGTCGTTTTTGAAATCAAGCAATGCAAAGAACTCATTAATAGCTTTTGAAGTTATTGGTACCTTGATTCCGCGAACTGGAACTTCTGTCAACTCTCTTGAGGTTAAATTCGCATAGAATTCGTGCACTAACTCCTTATCCACACTAGGTCTCTTCTCACAAAACAATTCCCAATTGAGGTTTTCAGCAACTTGACAAATACGTACCATAAAGTCTTTGTAGTTGCTCTCTTTCAATGTAAAGCCTTTCTCTGGATGCATCTGTTGATTTTTGAAGATACTCTCGTATCTTGCTTTGGCTTCTTCACAATGGAACTTGTTTTGTGTTTCATCAATTTGGGCGCAGGCACAAGTTCTCTTGCGAGGCATGATTAACCTGAACAAAAGATGGGAAAATTATTTTCTCAAAAATTAATTAATAAAAATTATTAATGCTTCAATAAATTAAAAATTTAATTATTAGAATAAAATTAAATTTAAGAGAAAATTTGGTCTTACCACCTTTTTCGTAAAAATTACAAGCTCCTAAGGAAAATAATTATGAAACAAAAGTTGGCAAATAAGAATACGTTAGTGGGTTTTTGGCTAAGGATGGGTGAAATAGTGGTGTAAGTAATCGGGTTGATGTCACAGGATGTTGGACAGTAAGCAGATGCGTAGAGTAAGGCCAAGGAGTGATGCAACCTGGTGGGAGTAGCTTCACGGCAACAGGAAGCAATGGGGCACGCAGGTTAGGGATGGACACAGCGTGGGATGCGCGGATCCTTGCAAGCAAGCCTGTCGAGCACTAGAGCTGAAGCTGGTGCGGCGCCAAAGAGTAAGCCAGGTGATCTGCTAGTACTAGATGGTTGCACATTGTGTGCGTGAACTGCTGCTAGCTAAATGAGGCTGTCAGCTAGGGGCTTGTGGCACTTAAAGGTTTGGGTGTTTTGGGGTTTTGAGTGATAAATGATGGAGAAGGTTGGTGGTATTTATAATAAGGGAAATAGTAGTCGAAATAGAATTCTTAGAAAAGTTTAATAATTAAAAATTCTAAGTTCTAATTATTAATTGCTATTAATTTATTAAGATAAAAACTTATCAAATAAAATATGATTAAATTAAAACTAATCCTAACTCTATATAAAGTTGATAATAATTAATATATATTATAATGGATATACTTATTTATTAATAGTTATCATCTTTTTATTCAATTAAAACATTTATTCTAGAAGCCTTTTGAAAATATTCACAAAAAGAGGCATCTAATATTTATTATTTACGAAAAGAGCAACCAAATTTTAAAAATAATTCAATTAAGTCCCCAGACTTAATGAAAATTTGAAAGTGAGTTGCAATTTAAAACTTGGATCAAAATTGACCCTTTTATTTGAAAAACCAAAAATTTATTTTATTTAGGGAATAATTTCTCGGGAAATTATGTTAAAATCAATTCCCAGGAAAGATTGGAGGGGTCACACGCGGTCCCGCTTAAGTTCTAATCTCCTAGACAGAATTTATTTAAACATGCTTATCCCGAAAATATACCCTAAATCATTTATTAAAAAGGAACATAAAAAAATTTAAACATCTGATAAAATGAACGAAATTTGATTCATTTCAGCCTTATCTCCCTAGTAATGTTTTAGACGCTGAGCATTAACTTGAAAATTACGTCCCTTACCTTGGAGTTCAACAACTCCGTATGGATAGACGCGATGAATCGTAAATGGACCAGACCAACGTGATTTTAGTTTACCTGGAAAGAATCTTAATATGGAATTAAACAACAAGACTTGCTGACCTGCTTCAAATTCTCGAACTTCAATGTGCTTGTCATGTCATTTCTTAAGTCTTTCCTAGAGTAATTTGGCATTTTCGTACGAGAACATTCAAAATTCCTCTAGCTCATTGAGTTGGAGCATCCATTTCTCTTTAGCAAGCTTAAAATCCAAGTTGAGTTGTCGAAGGGCCCAGTAAGCTTTGTGCTCTAACTCCAAGGGCAGATGATAGGCTTTCCCAAAGACCAACATGTAGGGTGACATCACTAAAGGTGTCTTGTATGCTATTCTGTAAGCCCATAAAGCATCATCTAGTCTTTTGGATTAATCTCGTCGGTTCGGGCAAACTACCTTCTCAATTATGCCTTGATCTCCTTGTTTGCCAGTTCAGCTTGCCCATTCGTCTGTGGATGGTAAGCTGTAGCGACCTTGTGTTTCACTCCATGTTTATCTAATAACCATCTCAACCACTTGTTCACAAAATGGGACCCTTCATCGTTGATAATAGCTTTTGGGGTTCCAAACTTTGTGAACACGTGTTTCTACAAAAACTTAATTACAACCTTAGCATCATTTGTCGGATAAGCTTCAGCCTCGACCCACTTAGACACATAGTCTACTACTACCAATATATACTTGTGACCAAAGGACGGAGGGAAAAGACTAAGAAAATCATTACCCTAAACATCAAACAATTCTACCTCAATGATGTTTGTTTGAGGCATCTCATTTCTATTGGTGACATTTCCAACCCTTTGACATCGATCACAACTCTTTACGTAAGCATATGTGTCCTTGAATAGTGTTGGCCAAAAGAATCCGACTTGCAATACTTTGGCTGTAGTATGAGTTTCTCCGAAGTGTCCCGACTCAGAGTTGAGTGACAATGGTATAAGATCTTATGTATTTCATTTTTTGCCACGCATCTCTTGATCATTTGAACTACACACTTTTTAAACAAGTATGGTTCTTCCCAGCAGTAGTACTTCACATAGTGAAGAAACGTTTTCCTTTGATGATATGTCTTATCAATAGGCATCAAACCAAAAGCTAAATAGTTAGCAATATCAGCAAACCAAGGGGTATTATGGACATGATTTACCTTCAGTATGTGTTCACATCGTGAAGGAACATTTTCCTTTGATGATATGTCTTATCAATAGGCATCAAACCAAAAGCTAAATAGTTAGCAATATTAGCAAACCAAGGGGTATTATGGACATGATTTACCTTCAGTATGTGTTCATCTGGAAATGTCTCTGGAATGGGTATAAGTGGAGAATTCCCTTCTTGCAGCTCCAATCTGGACAAGTGATCTGTTACTCGATTTCTACTCCCTTTAGATCTTGAATTTCTAGATTGAACTCTTGAAGTAGAAGTACCCATCGGATCAGCCTTGGGTTAGCGTCTTTCTTGGAAAGTAAGTACTTAATTACCGAGTGGTCCATATAGATAGTCACTTTGGTACCTACAAGATAAGATCAATACTTGTCAAAAGCAAACACAATAGCAAGTAACTCTTTCTCTGTTACTGTATAATTCAGTTGAGCTCCTGTCAGAGTTTGACTTGTGTAGTAGATGGGATGAAAAACTTTGTTCCTTCGCTGACCCATGATAGCTCCTATTGCGAAGTCACGTGCGTCATACATCAACTCAAATGGAAAATCCCAGTCTGGTGTGATGATTATGGGTGCCAAAACTAATCAACTCTTCAACTCGTTGAAAGCTCTTAAGCACTCTTCATCAAATTTGAACATCGTGTCCTTCTCCAATAATTTGCATAAAGGTTTAGCAATTTTAGAGAAGTCCTTGATGAATCTTCGATAGAAACCGGCATGGCCCAAAAAGCTCCTGACACCCTTTACAGATGTTAGAGGGGGGAGTTTCTCTATAACATCGACCTTTGCTTTGTCTACTTCGATTGCATGTCTTGTTATCCAATGCCCTAGAACAATCCCTTCTCGTACCATGAAATGGCACTTTTCCCAATTGAGTACCAGGTTTGTTTCTTCGCATCGCCTTAGTACCTTGGCTAGATTGGCTAAGAAATCACGATATGTATCTCTAAATACTGAAAAATCATCCATAAAAACTTCCAAATACTTCTCAACCATATCAGTAAAAATAGACATCATACATCTTTGAAATGTAGCACGTGCATTACATAAACCAAATGGCATGAGTCTAAATGCAAATGTACTGTACGGGCAGGTGAATGCATGCCATCAGAACCTTGACCAAAACATCAAAATCTACCAATATAATTGTTGGATAGTGTGATAGGTCTTTGGCAAGCTTCAAAACCAATTGAGCTTCCGATAATCTATAAGACATGGGAAAGAAAACTACGCAAGCACATAAGGCTTAGTAAGTTCCGATAACATGAACATAACTTGCCATTTCAAATGCATAACCTTAAATTTAAACATGATACAATCCAACAAATAGCTTGGCAGAAGCCTAAGCATCATCAACAACAATTATTAGTACATTAATACATAATTCACTTGAATTATCACATGGTAAGGTAAATTCAGATGAACATATCACCACTGAATTCATACTTTCCATAATCATGAGTATACATACATTGATCATTGAAATTTCATACCTTTCCATCGGTTCATAATATAGTTGACCGAAAACACTTACCGTTTCTTCCCTTTTCATGCCCGTTGAACCACGAAGAATAATATCGGATACACATGAAGCTTACACAAAGTATGTTAAACATATGGTCGAAACCATTCATTTTCCTTTTCCTTTACATCATTGCTCACTCAAGTCATAAATGGTTCTGCTCACACAAGCTGACGGTCGGAATATAGCTACACGATGCCACTCATGCAAGCTAACCAGTATCCGGAACAAATGTAAAAACTCAGCCATCGGTGGATATTTAAGACCAGCACCCAAAACATGGTAACCCTAATGACATGTCAGTTGTATCCTATATATTCCTAAGGTTCAAACAAGGCTTGATAATCGTCGTATGTCGTTGGATCTTCATCGTTTCATGACATGATAAATAACACAATAGCATGCATATATCAAATAACATTAAAAATTCATTTAAACATACAAACTTACCTCGATTTTAAGGATGTCGAAATAAGATCACTAATCTGAGGCTTTAGCTTTTCCATGAGCTAGATTCGTACAAGGTTTATCTTAATCTAAATAAGCAAATTCAATTAATTTAATGCACATAATATTCAATTTAGTCCAAAATTAATATTTTTTTATATTTATATTTTTGCCTCTAATGTTTTAACTTCTTTACAATTTAGTCATTAATCACGTAAATGGAAAGTTATGCAATTTCATCCACATTTCATGCTAGCCGAATTACCTAAGGACTTATACAACCTCATACAATTCAACATTTCACAAACTTATCATGATATTTTAATACTTTTACAACTAAGTCCCTAAATAATAATTTCATCAAAAATCACTTTACAAAAGTTGTTTATTTAACAACAAAGACTCATAATCTTTCATCAACTTCAAAAACCATGCAAGAACATTCATGGAAAAACCCTAAACCTTTAACAGTTTACCAAATTAGCCTCTGGGCTAGCTAGATTAAGCTACAATGATTTAAAAAACACGAAAAAATCATTAAAAACGGGATCAAAACTACTTACATGCAATTGAACTTAGCTTGACTGAACCCTAGCTATGGCTTCTTTGATAATTTTGGTTGAGAGATGTCAAAATGAAGAAGATGGACACATTTTGTTTAAGTTATTTGAACTTTAATTACTTATTTACCATTTTGTCCTTTAAAATAATTTATAATTTCAATAAAACCAAACCCATAAATGTCCACTGCCACATAAATTGGTTTATTTACCATCTAAGTCCTCTTAATTTTAAAGTTCATAGCTATTTGATACCTTTAGCTACTATAACTCTACTTTTGTTCTTTTACGATTTAGTCCTTTTTACTAAATTAAGCATGCAAACGTCAAAATTTCTTAAGGAAAATTTTATACGGCCTTAGTAATATCTCGTAGAAACTAAAATAATAATAAAATAAATATTTACTTGTCAGATTTGTAGTCCCAAAACCACTGTTCTGATTTCACTAAAAATGGGCTGTTACATTTAGGGTTGATTTTCTCCCTCAAGTCTATTTCACCATGAATCCTAGTGACATGCAAGCGAATGAATCCTAGTGATGTGCAAGTAAACTTTCGGCTTCCTATGTAACTCATTGTCTAAGATAAGCTCGAAAGTTGACGGTGGAACTTCCTCTAACACCCCTAACCCGTATCCGTCACTAGAATAGGGCTACGAGGGATTACTGATCAACCACAACATAAATCATACATTTGTGCAATCATAATTATAATCCATTCATCTCAATCACTTTGGCCCTTATAAGGTCCTAAGATACCTTAAAACATGCTTAGAAGTAGTTCAAGACTAAACCGATAACATATACAAACTTTGAGAAATTTATAAAATTTTCCAACATTTCAAAGTCACACGCCCGTGTGAACAGGCCGTGTGCTTTAGACGGCCACCATACACTCCTGTATCACAAGCCGTGGGTAAACAGGGCATACATATTGACTTGTACCACACGACCGAGGACACACCCGTGTGCAATGGCCGTGGGAGAACTAGGGAGGTTACTGACTTGGGTCACACGGTCGACCACACGCCCATGTGTCAGCCCGTGTACCACACACGGCTAGTAGACACGCTCGTGTGTCTAGGCCGTGTCAAAACTGTAGGGTATACTGACTTTAATTTGAAATGTACCCCAGAGAACACACAGTCGTGTAACATGACTGTAGTCACACATGGCTGAGACACACCCCCGTGTCTCTGCCCGTGTGGACAAAAATAGGTCATTTGCAAAGCCAATTTACCACCCTACTCTTATGTACACAGAGCAACCAATTTGGAACCATATACAATTATAGGCAGTCCAAAACATACCAATTCACACACATATCATACCATCTATCATCAACCATTTTAACTACTCAATTCCACATTCAAAACATACCAAATCATTATCCCAAAATCATCACAACTTGCATAAGTTCCATATACATTAACTTATCATATTAACACACCATTTAGTCATATCAACAACCAAGGCAAACATACCCAAAACAAGCCAAAACATAAGGCATTATTTACATCACATATATCACTTACCAAGCATATCACTTAGGCCAACTTAAATGACCAAATACATGCTAACATCTTCAACTAAAGCAAGCCAAATCTCATGGCTATATCAAATATCAAAATATATCATCAACTCACTAGCCTATACATGCCATATACCAATATTACAAGCATCCAAAATATACCAACAAGTAGTTGATAGTGTGATGACGGTTCCCGATAATCCCCGATGTTTGAGCTAGCTTCGATAATCTATAAAACACAGACAAATAACACACAGTAAGCTTCATAGCTTAGTAAGTTCGTAATTATTATACTCAACAGTTCAAAATATACAAATCATCAATTCGTACAAATTGATATCTAATTCATGGTAACTAACAAACCTTTCTTATACTTACTCAAGAGTTTATGAACAAGTTCATAACTTCTTCTATTTGGATTTCATGCTTTAAATGTACATACCTGTACAATTTCAAACCAAACTCATACCTTCTCGTGATATTGTCGAATACTTTACATCTCGCACACTAAGTTCTAAAGCTTAGCCAAAGCTATTATAATCTAGCACACTAAATGCCTTTCATAGTCAAAGCTATCTCAGCTTCGCACACTAAGTGCCATATATATAGCCGAAGCTATTCCGATTTGCACACTGAGTGCTTTATATAGCTGAAGCTATCTCGAAATGCACACAAAGTGCTATACTCAGTCAATTTGTCGTCACTCTCAACCGTAGTCTCACATATACAATTTATGTGATATTACATCATTCAAAACATAATTTTAACAATGTTTATCATGTGTGAACTTACCTCGGACGTAAAAACGACAAAACTAGTCGATTAGTCGAGTACTTTGTTCTTGCCTCAATACAAATCCGAGTTCCTCTTTTCTTCATCTATATGTATTCAAAATTAACCCATTTAATCACCAATTCATTCAATTTAATCCATGAACACATAATTTTAGCCAATTTGCACTTTGGCCCTAAACTTTCACATTTTTTTACAATTAGTCCCTATTTCAAAAATACACAAAAATCACACAATTAAATTCAATTACATGCTAGCAGAATTTCCTAGGGACCCCTAACAGCCTAAAATTTCATTTATTTCACAGTTTAGCCCCTCAGTTTATACTTTTTTCAATTTAATCCCTAATATGCATTTTTACTCAAAATCACTTTCCAAAACATGTATAACAAGCACCAAGCTTTCATAATTCATCAAAAAACATCCAAGAACACATTAATTCATCAATGGTAACTTTCAAAATCATCAACACTTTCAAAAATTAGGGATGGGCTAGCTAGTATTCAAAGCAACGATCATAAAAACGTAGAAATCATCAAAAATCGAGCTCAAAACATACCTCAATCAAGCTTAACCATGGTCGAACCCTAAATGAACTTCCATATTTTATTTTCTTTTAATTTTTGGTGACAAGGATGAACATTAACACTTATTTTCATTTTTTTTATTAAATATACATTAATACAAAGTTTACAATTTCACCCATGGTCATTAAACTATTTAATCATCAAATATAAGGTCATTCATGTCAATATCCACTATCAATAGTCTTTTTACAACATAAGGACCTCACATTTAATAAGCCATATCAAATAGACACCTTTATCATATAGAATGTAACTTTTGCATCTTCTGCGATTTTGTCCTTTTCTCAAATTGAGCTATTAAACTAATAAAATTAGCTCACGAAATTTTCACACATGCATATTCACATACTGTAAACACCAAAAATATTATTAAAATAATTTTACGACCTCAGATTTGTAGTTTCGAAACCACTGTTCTGATTTAGCTAAAACTAGGCTATTACAACTCTCCCCCTTTAGAGATTTTCGTCCCCGAAAATCTTACCAATGAATAGGTTTGGATATAGCTTTCTCATAGTATCCTCAAGTTTCCATATAACTTCTTCAACCCCATTTTGATGCCACAACACTTTTACTAACGTTATTCTTTTATTTCTCAGCTCTTTGATCTCACGAGCTAGAATTCAGATCAGTTCTTCACTGTACGATAAATCTGGTTGAATCTCAACTTCTTTGGGAGAAATAATATGTGAGAGATCGGGTCTATATCGTCAAAGCATCGATACATAAAATACATTGTGAATCTTGTCTAACTCAGATGGCAATGCTAGCGGATAAGCAACTGGTCCAACTCACTCGATAATCTCATACAGCTCGATGAATCTCAGACTCAATTTGCCTTTACGACCAAATCGAAGTATTTTCTTCCATGGAGATACTTTCAAAAATACTTTATTCCCAATCTGAAACTTAATATCTTTCCGTGTTAAGTTTCTGTACGATTTCTGTCGATCTGATGCTGCTTTCAAACTATTACGAATTACTTTCACTTTTTCTTCTATTTCTCTAATCAAATCAACCTCGTGAATCTTATTTTCACTTAGTTCAGTCCAGTACAATGGTGTTTGACATTTTTGACCATATAAAGCTTCGTATGGTGCCATTTTAATATTTTATTGAAAAATGTTGTCATATGTGAATTCAATCAACGGAAAATACTTTTCCTATGCACCTTCAAACTCAAGAATACAACACCTCAACATATCCTCGAGTATCTAAATAACTTGTTAGATTAACCATCCGTTTACAGGTGAAATGCGGTACTAAAATGTAGTTTTGTACCCAGTGCATCGTGCAATTTCTTCCAAAACCTCGATATGAACCTCAGATCTCTATCCAAAACAATAGAAACAGGTACGCCGTGTAATCTCAAAACCTTGGAGATATATAACTCAGCTAACTTTTCAAGTGAATAGTCCTTGCATACCGGAATGAAACGAGATGATTTCGTCAACCTGTCGACAACAATCCAAATTGCATCTTTCTTATTCAGAGATAGGGGTAAACCCGAAACAAAATCCATAATTACTTTATCCTATTTCCACTCAGGAATCATAATAGGCTATAATAAACCTGACGGTACCTGATGTTCAGCTTTAACTTGCTAACAGATCAAACATTTCGAAACAAATTCTGAAATATCACAATTCATATCATGCCACCAATAGAGTTCTTTCAAGTCATTATACATTTTTGTGATGCTCGGATGAACAGACAAACAGCTACTATATGCTTCGTTCAACATTATCTGAATCAACTCTAAATTTCTTGGAACACATATTCTGCCTCTGAATCTTAAACAATCATCGAAATCAACTTGAAACTCTGAATCAAAGTTAGAATCACATTGAGTTCTTTTAGATAACATTTCTTTATCAGTCTTCTAAACTTCATAAATCTATCGTTCAAACAACGGTTTTGCTTTCAACTCAGCTACAGTCAAGCCATCATCAAATAGAGCCAACTGAGTATTCATTGGACGCAGAGAAAATAAAGATTTTTGACTTAATGAATCAGCAACAACATTTGCTTTTCCCGGATGGTAGTCAATTACTAACTCATAATCTTTTAGCAATTCTAGCTATCTCCGCTGTCATAAATTCAAATCCTTCTGAGTCATCAAATATTTAAACTCTTGTGATCAGAATAAACATGGCATTTCTCACCAAACAGATAGTGGCACCAAATCTTCAATGCAAACACAATAGCTGCTAACTCTAAATCATGCGTCGGGTAATTCTTTTCATGTGGATTTAACTATCTTCAACCATAACTATGACTTTGCCTTCCTGCATCAAAACACAACCTAGGCTATTCAACGATGCATCACTATAGATCACAAATTCTTTACCTAATTCTGGCTATACTAACACTAGAGCTTCAGTTAAAAGAGTTTTCAAATGATCAAAACTTTTCTGACGTTTCTCAGACCATTCAAACTTTACATCTTTTTGAAGCAATCTCATTAACAAAGTCGCAATCATTGAAATGCCTTTTACAAACCGTCGGTAATAGCCAGCTAGTCCCAGAAAATTGTGAACTTCAGATGTATTTCTCGGAGGCTTCTAATCCATTATTGCAGAAATCTTACTCGGGTCGACTTGGATACCCAATACTGACACAATATGTCCCAAAAAACCAACCTCATGCAACCAGAATTCACATTTACTAAACTTTGCATATAACTATTTATCACGCAGAGTCTACAATACAATTCTCAAATGTTCGGCATGCCCCATTTCATCTCGTGAATATATAAAAATATCATCTATGAACACAACAGCAAATCGATCTAGGTACGGTCTGAAAATACGGTTCATTAGGTCCATAAAGATAGTAAGTGCATTTGTTAGTTCGAAAGGCAAAACTAAGAATTCATAATGACCATACCTCGTTCTGAATGTAATCTTTGGCACATTAGAATCTTTAACTCTCAATTGGTAATAACCTGATCTCAAATCTATCTTTGAAAACGCTGTAGCCCCTTTCAATTGGTCAAACAAATCGTCAATTAGCGGTAGAGGATATTTGTTCTTGATCATCACTTTATTAAGCTGTTGGTAGTCTATACATATTCTCATCATGCTATCTTTCTTTTTCACAAACAACACAGGAGCACCCCAGGGCGAGAAACTTGGTCTAGCAAAACCTCTATCCATTAACTCTTGTAACTAAGCTTTTAATTCTTTTAACTCTGTCGATGCCATTCTGTACGAAGCTATCGATATTAGCGTTGTTCCCGGAACTAACTCAATGCTAAACTTAACCTCTTGGATTGATGGTAATGCCGGTAACTCTTCAGGAAACATATCTGGGTAATCACACACAACTGGTACTGATTCAATCTTCTTTTCAAACACTTCAGTATCAAGCACGTAAGCTAAATAAGCTTTGTAACCTTTTCTCACATATTTCTAAGCTAGCATCGATAAAATCACTATTGGCAAACCATTCAAATCATCTGATTCAATTTGAATAATCTCATTATTCTGACATCTCAGATCAATCGTCTTTCGTTTGCAGTTCATAATAGCATTATGCAACGTTAGCCAATTCATACCTAGGATTACATCAAACTCGTCAAATGGCAACAACATTAAATCGGCAAGAAAATAATTATCTCTAATCATTAATGGACAGTTCTTGCACACTTTATCAACCAAAACAATTTGCCTAAGGGGTTCGATACTCTAATTACAAATTCAATAGACTCTATAGGTGAAGTCTTATTGGATACTAAATTCACACATACATGAATGGGTTGATCTTGGATCTATCAATGCAATAACTTTAGTATCATAGAGAGTAAAAGTACCAGTGATAACATCTGGAGATAATGCTTCTTCGCGAACGCGAATAGCGTAGGCTCATGCAGGTGCTCTGGCATCAGATCTCACAGTAGTGTCTCCTGTTGCACCTCTATGACCACTCATATTTCCAACATTACGGGATGGTCTCCCTCTAACTGCAGTGTTACTCAGCCTCGTGTTCTGAGCATTATCTTTTTCAGCTAACTCTAGGCAATCTTTAATAAAGTGATCTCGTAAACCACAATTGTAATAAGTTCTGTTATTATTTTTCACCCAGCAATCTCCAAAATACTATCTTCCATACTGTTGACACTCAGGTTTAACATCTTTTACGTTGCCAATACTCGATATTGATGTGGCTTGAGGTTTAGGGTTGGTGTATTACTTCCCGCGATCTCTATTCTGATATCCCACTGAAGCTGTCGATCGGTTAAAATAGTCTCTAGATTTCTTCAACAAGGAATAATAAGATTTACTCATCGATCCCGTCCTCGAATCTCTTGTCTCTGAATCAGCCTTTCTCTTTTCCTTGCTAAGATCCTCGGCTTTACAAGCCTTCTCAACCAGTACTACAAATTCTTTCAATTCAAATATCCCAACTAATAGCTTTATATCTTCATTCAACTCGTTAACAAATCGTTTATACATAATCTCCTCAGTAGACACATATTTCCAGACATACTTGCTTAGTTGTACGAATTCTCTTTTGTACTCAGTGACAGTCATTCGGCCCTATTTTAATTCTAGAAACTATTTATGTTTCTAATCGAGAAATCTTTGACTTGTGTAATTTTTCGGAACTCAGTCTGAAAGAATTTCCAGGTAACCCATTCTCTAGGAACCATCGATGTCAATGTTTCCACCAATGATATGCGTTATCTCTAAGCAAATATATTATGCATTTGATACATTCTTCCGAAGTACATGACAATTCATCAAATACTCTGATCGTGTTCTCGAGCTAGAACTCAACTCTCTCAGCATCATCATCAACTATAGCTCGAAACTCTTCAACCTGTGTTTATGACACTTATCAATAGGTGGCTTACTCAATCGAACTGGATCTATTACTAGTGGCACTACTGGGACTTGTTGAAGAACAGGTGGGGGTGGAGGTTGTTGAGCAGTCGGATTCATTCGAACGAACTCCGTGACCCATTCACTCATCATTTGGAAGAAGACTTTCTTAGTCTCTCCTCTTTGGCTACTAGAAATCAGCCTAAAATTGACCGGTGCTGTCCCTTGAATGGGAGCGGGAGCATTACTTTCCACATCGTCAACTATGGCTCAATTGCGATCCATTTGCTATATAAAAACACATTTTAAATATCATGAATCATCACACTTTACCAAGCACATCACTTAGGCCAACTTAAATGACAAAATACATGCTAACATTTTTAATTAAAGCAAGCCAAATCTCATGGCTATATCAGATTTCAAAATATATCATCAACTCACTAGCCTATACATGCTATATACCAATATTACAAGCATCTAAAATATACCAACAAGTAGTCGATAGTGTGATGATGGTTCCCAATGATCCCCGATGTCTGAGCTAGCTTCGATAATCTATAAAACATAGACAAATAACATACAGTAAGCTTCATAGCTTAGTAAGTTCATAATTATTATACTCAACAATTCAAAATATACAAATCATCAATTCGTACAAATTGATATCTAATTCATGGTAACCAACAAACCTTTCTTATACTTACTCAAGAGTTTATAAACAAGTTCATAACTTCTTCTATTTGGATTTCATGCTTTAAATGTACATACCTGTACAATTTCATACCAAACTCATACCTTCTCGTAATATTGTCAAATACTCTATATCTCATAAACTAAGTGCTAAAGCTTAGTCAAAGCTATTATAATCTTGCACACTAAGTGTGTAACATCCCGAATTAGGGCCTAGTCGAAATAGTGTTTGCGAGACCAAAAATCTGAGATAGAAACACTCATTTTATGGTTTTTATGAGGTCTATAATATGAATACATGCTTATGTGAAAGTTTTATGAAGAAATTCTATGCATAAAATGTATAATTGAATTTTATGGACCAAATCGAATAAGATGCAAAACTTGCATTCTAGAAGCTTTAAGCATGAAATTGCTTTAGATTATGAATTAGATGGTCCTAATTAGCAATTTGACCAATTTCTATAATTTTGGACAAAAAATGGGCATGCATAGGAAAATTTTGAGAGAAAGACCCTAAGGGCATTTTGGTCATTTGATAATTAAAAGAATAAAATGGGAAATCAAAGCAAAAATGTGTCTATCTTCTCGAAGTGCTAGCCGAATTTCTCAATAGCCATAGCTAGGGTTTCGTTTAACATTTCCAAGCTTGACTGTAAGTGCTCCTTAGCCCCGTTTTGAATGTTCTTTGTATTTTTGAAGTCTTTGAAGCATGATCTATCCATTTCTAGCTATATTTTTAGCTAGGGTTCATGTATGAAATTTGACCCATGTGTAACATGCATGTAATTTGTTGATTAATAGAGGAATATGAATGTTTGATGCATGATAAACATCTTTTACTAGGTGATTTTTAGTGAAAACACCTAAAAAGGGGACTTATTTGTAAAAGTGTAAAAGTGGGTAGTAATAATGTGAAATAAAGGAAAATATAGGCTGGTATGAGCATAGTAAAGGTTCGGCTAGGCTTGGGTAACCAAGAAAATGCATGCATTTCATTTTACAAGCCTAGGGACTAAACTGTAAATACGTGGAATGATAGGGGTAAAAAGGTAATTTTACCAAAGCATGAATTATGGATCGATTTGAGTAATGTGATTAACAAACAAGTTAAATTTGGCATTATAGATCAAAAAAATGTGAATCGGGTCTTGATCAAGGGAAGAATAAAGTATACGACGATTAGGCTAGATTACCATCATTTTTATTCCAAGGTAAGTACATGTGTAAATAATGTGACAATGTGGTATGTTATGTTGTGTTAACATTATGTGATAATTATTTTATTGCTTATTATGTATGCTATATCTAATGGTACTATTGTAAGCATGAATGATATTATGGTCACTATACACAATGTCACGAGCGAGTGCAATAGAGGTGCAATGTGCAAGTGAGAAAAAAACCCCATTTGAAGCTTAGGAATAGTTTAGGATACAAGTGACATGTTACTAGGAATTAAGAAGTTCAAACTCGTTGAGTGGTCTAGGTTCGTGATATATGTGGCATCCGAGCTCGTTGAGTGGTTCGAGTTCATAATGGATGTGATACATGTGATTGAGTTCCGGGTAATGGTCTTGTGTGTCCTACTGGTGGCTAGGTAAACCTTGAGTGGTCGGATATCTGACAGCTTTTATGAGCAGCCTGTGTAGTTACACCTTGGTCGATAGCTTATATAAGCAAGCTCGTGAGTAACTCTATTGTGAGCGTTGCATGATATGAGGTAGCTTCGGCTACTTATGTTTATGTGGCACTTATGTGCAAGTTTTCGTGTATCCAATAGTATTCTGAGTGTTCAACAGGTATTATAATGGATGATGCGATGAACGTCCCAAGATGGGCATGGTGATGAAGGTAAAGCTATTTGATATGCTACGGGTATGTACAGGTACGTAGTTATACTCATGAGTGAAGCCTCGTCAAAGGATGATATGTGACGAGAAAGTACATTTATATATATATATATGAATACTTGATAAATGAGTTAGAATGTGTGAATGATGAATAATCTTGGTGGTTATGTTATTATGTCTTGTATGATTATGGTTTACTAATATTGCATATTATTTGCATGTAGACTTACTAAGCTTACATGCTTACTCCCCTCTCTTTTCCATCCTTTGTAGTTCCGCTAAGCTAGCTCGAGGATCAGAAGTTGTCGGAGCATTCAATCACACTATCAAAAGAATATTGGGTATAGTGAATTTGTTATTTTAAGTCTGGCATGTATAGGGGACTTGGTTATTTTGTGATATGTGCCATGCTATTTTGGCCAAATTGTGAAGGCCTATGATGTTGATGATTCATTTTGTAATAGCCATGTGATATGGCTCATGATTGATTCATGGGTTGTAATATCTAATTGTTCATGCATGCATGTGTTGGTGCCTTGATGATGTGCTATGTGGTTGTATGATGGATATATGATGAGATATTGTCTTGATGATATGGAATATGATTGCTTGGTGAATGTATGAAGATGTATGGATTAAATACTAGGAGATAAGGAATGGTTTAGTAAACTAAGATGAGAATAGTTATAAATGTGCAACTTGAAATTTTGATAATTAAGTTTATTTGCATGAAGTTTGTACAGAATGCTTCCAAATGGTGTGATTAAGGGAATGTGTAATAAGATGATATTATAAAGATGTGAAAGTGCTATGGTGTTGAATATTGAGTGTCTAAGTATGTCATGTTGCATGCTATGAAATATGCTTAAGTGCATGAGTGATTAAGGGTGGCAATTGGCTTGGAAAATAGCCTTCAAATTGTCTACACGGGTAGAAACACAAGCATGTGTCTAGGCTGTATGTGACACAAGGTTTGTTTCACGGGCGTGTTGAATGGCCGTGTGTCCCCTGCACCCTATTTTTGCAAGTCAGTATGCTCAATAGTAAACACACGAGCTAAGACACGGGCGTGTGTCTTGGCTGTGTACTCTAGCCGTGTGAAGTCTGCACCTTTTTGTGAAAAATTCATTTAATTTTAATTGACCACACAGTCTGGCTACACGGGCGTGTGATATGGTCGTGTAACCCTAAATTGGTGCTGATATCATAGTTAGAGAGTTACACGGCTGGAGGACACGGGCGTGTCGAGAGCACACGGGCATGTCCCCTGTCTCATATGGGCGTCTATCTCTGAATTGAGGAAATTTCCCAAACTTTTCTAAAATTTCTCGATTTAGTCTCGATCCTTTTCCGATGGCTGTTTTGCCCAAATTAGGGACAAATTGTGTATGTATGAATGAAATTGTTTTAAAGAAAAATTTTATAGCCCGACTTTTGAATGAATGTATGAGTACAAGTTTGGTAATGCCTTGTACCCTGTGTCGGCGTCGGATATGGGTAAGGGGTGTTACAAAGTGCCTTTCATAGCCGAAGCTATCTCAACTTCGCACACTAAGTGCCATATATATATCCGAAGCTACTCCGATTCGCACACTGAGTACTTTATATAGCCGAAGCTATCTCGAAATGCACATAAAGTGCCATACGTAGTCAATTTGTCGTTATTCTCAACCGTAGCCTCACATATACAATTTATGCAATATTACATCTTTCGAAACATAATTTTAACAATGTTTATCATGTACGAACTTACCTCAAACGTAAAAATGAAGAAACTAGTCGATTAGTCGAGTACTTTGTTCTTGCCTCGATCTAAATCCAAGTTCCTCTTTTCTTGATCTATATGTATTCAAAATTAACCATTTAATCACCAATTCATTCAATTTAATCGAAAAAAACATAATTTTATCCAATTTGTACTTTGGCCCTAAACTTTCACATTTCTTACAATTTAGTCCCTATTTCAAAAAGACACAAAATTCACACAATTAAATTCAATTACATGCTATCCGAATTTCCTAGGGACCCCTAGCAGCCCAAAACTTTCATTTATTTCACAATTTAACGCCTCAATTTACACTTTTCTCAATTTAATGCCTAATATGCATTTTTACTCAAAATCACTTTACAAAACATGTATATCAAGCACCAAACTTTCATAATTCATCATCAAACATCCAAGAACACATTAATTCATCAATGGAAACTTTCAAAATCATCAACACTTTCAAAAATTAGGCCATGGGCTAGCTAGTATTCAAAGTAACGATCACAAAAACGTAGAAATCATAAAAAACCGAGCTCAAAACATACCTTAATCAAGCTTAACCATGGCCTAACCTTAAATGAAATTAAATATTTTCTTTTCTTTTGATTTTTTGTGAGAATGATCAACATTAACACTTATTTTCATGTTTTGTTTTATTAAATATACATTAATACAAAGTTTACCATTTTACCCATGGTCATTAAACTATTTGATCATCAAATATAAGGCCATTCATGTCAATATCCACTATCAATGGTCTATTTACAACATAAGGACCTCACATTTAATAAGCCATATCAAATGGACACCTTTATCATATAGAACACAACTTTTGCATCTTATGCGATTTTGTCATTTTCTCAAATTGAGCTATTGAACAAAAAAATTAGCTCACGAAATTTTCGCACATGCATAGTAACATACTGTAAACACCAAAAATAATATTAAAATAATTTTACAACCTCGAATTTATGGTTCTAAAACTACTGTTCTAATTTAGCTAAAATTGGGCTGTTACACTTCCCATGTTGACACATCATGCAAGACGGGGAACTCGTTTCCCCAAATACACAATGTGCATTCTAGAGTGTACACCTCACCAATATATTGTTCAACATTAATTGAGGCGTGAGCACAAGCTGCAACGACGTACATACAAAGGTAATGAAGTGTCCAGAACTTCCCACAGTCGCACTGCCGGTTTCAGAGATCAACTCCGTAGGACTTAGGTGGGATACGGGTCGACGAACAATAGACTCCATAGCTCGAAAAGTTTCTAACTATCGAGAATATATTTCTACATTCATCGACCTCGTTTTCTAGATGTTTGCATCCATTGCCTTTCTGACCTCCTTGACAGACACGTGTCCCGTCTCCATTTGGTTTACTTGTTTCAACCCCATTCTTGGCATCAAGGTTGCCAGCCTATAGAACGTAGTTGAGAAAATATATTAAATTGGAAGATGTCGTGTTCGCTTCAAGACGGATTTAATCACCTTTACCAGGTTGATGGTTATATAACCATATTGATACTCGTCATCAAAACTTTGAGCCCATTGCCATGGCTTCATGATACCCAACCACTCTTGGAAAGGAGTATTCATTTCATAGTACTTATTACCCTCAAGCCTAGTCAACCTTTGTTTGAAACAGTGTTGTTCTAGCTCATACTCTATGTATGTATTCCAAAAAAACACGTTACCTTTTCAAATTAATTTGTGAAAGTATTAAGAATATTTTAAAAAATATGTTGAAACCAAAATTTACCCATGTTCACTACTTGTTTGCGCCAATCTGCATTCTTGTGGTCTTGGTAGAAGTTGTTGGTGATGTGGCAGATGTAGTAAACGTATCTCCATAGAACACCGAAACATCAAATCGCGGTAATTAATCTCTTCAATCTATCAGATATGATGCAATTGTCTCTTCGATCTATTAGAGCAAGTTCTTATTCTCGTTTTGAACAATCATAAAAGTAGAATCTTTATTTATTGTCTGTATAGTCAGGTTCTGTCAACTTGTACAAGCAGCTTGCAGTAGGGAAAGGCTCACTCGCATGGATCCAATGTCCAAAACATTCAGTGGAAAATTCTTCTTCCCTGTTGTAGTTGGTGGTCCGAACCATAATAGGGTCGTGCCTGCAACTCAACGATAGTCTCTGGCATGTACTCCTGCATAGTAGCTATCCATCTCTATAGTTCATTGTACGATGCATCTCAATCTCCTTACAACTACTCCAAGACCATCTATTTAGCTATTCATGCTTTTTGGTATGACACTTGGTACTAGAATCGTTCTTCCATTGTAGCAATCAGTACCTATATAGGAATGGTCGGCATGTCCTTCACCATTGGTATGATGCAGTTGTAGATAGTTTTGGCATCACGTTTGTGATGATTTCTGTCATACGTACAGAAGTGCAAGTATGAGGCTCAACAAATTTCTAGATCTATCACGTTTGTAACCTTTGGATAAATGTAGCTCGTACCCACCAATTGCACCCTTTTATAGACCTCCAACTCTCTCCAATATATATTGTCAATTTAGACACAAAGAATTTGTAGTCAATCGACATATTTATGTTATATCTTTTAATGGCAAATATGTAGTATATTTATGTTATACCGTTTAATGGAAAATATATAGTCTTTCTTGGTCGCGAATTTTTGCCCCACAAACAACTCCTCACGTTTGGGATCTGTAGCCAATCGGTGAATAGGTAGTATATCGGGGTACTTATGGAACTCAAATGCATGCACTGCATTGGGATCTAAGATCGACATGTGGTACCTAGGATCATTGCGTATGAGAATGCCTCAAGTTAGGTTCCTGACTAAAAACGCGTAAACATTTCTGTCGTTATTCGCGCCTTCATCGTCAATATCATCTGAGACCTCATCTAAATCAAGATCACTATAATCTTCAACCTCGTGGTTTGAAGGACCATTATTATCAAATCCATCTTCACCATCTACATTCACCTCTAACAACACCAAATGTATTTGTAAATGGGGACCCGAGTTAAGGTTCTCAGACACAAGTGAAGCATTAAGATCAATGTCAAAATCGCGTACAAATGATTGCCTATCAACAGACGCTCTCGGAACCTTTGTACACAAATCTTGAACTCCATATTCTTCACTTAATGGAGTGAGATCTTCAGCTGGCTCCACATCAACTAACTTAGTAAACAACTGAATCGGTTCAGTGTTGACACTCCCAATCCGGAAATAAAGTCTGACCATTGTCTCCATGTCTTCATCGTCTAAAAGTTTCATCCTAGTAAATTTGATGAAGTTTAACAAAACTAGGAATTTGTAGAATAGTTTTGACACCATCCTCTCACGACGTCTAACAATTTTTGTATTGGTCCTTTCTTTCATATCACCGACGGACACATTTCTATTAAATCAAATTGCTATTTGTTGGCAAGATTAAAAAATACAACCAACTGTTGTTCGTAAAATTACTCTATCGAAATAAACGCATATGAAGAATTGATGATCCATCTTCAATACTAAATTTGTAAAAAAAAATTCCCAATAATTATTTGAAAAACAAGATTCTACTGTAAAAAAATATAATAAAATAGAATTAATACTGTTTAACTTTACAAACTCTTCTTTATTTTCTCATCTTCTACAAAAACAATTTCCTTTCTTCTTATCAGTTAACTACTACACTGTTCAAGAAGGCTTTGTTTAAATAGGGTCCGGTGCCACCTGACAGCGTCCCTCTACCTGGGTAGTTCCTGTCAAGTTTCCTCCACCCCCTCCAATCCGTATTTTGGCAAGTAATATTGGTGTCGCCTTATAAGTTGGCACCACCCATAAAAAATGATTTTTAAACTCTATTATGATCTCATGATGGCCTGATGATTGTGAGAAAAAAAAGTGGTGGTGCCAACTTGTAAGGCACCACCTATGGTAACTGTGACAGCCCTAAAGTGACCCTAGTCGGAAAGCGGTTTCGGGACCGCTAAACCGAGTCACCAAATTATTTGGATGTGATATTTATGGTCTAAAATATGTGAATATGAATGTGCGAAAATTTTAAGCTTCGATTTAGTAAATTGCATGTGAATTTAGTCAAAAGGACTTGTGTGACACTTTTGAAATGTGATAGGCTAATCTACAAGGATCTAATAGTGCATGTAGTCAAAAGGGAGGACTTGCATGTCAATTCCCCCCCTAATAGTAGTGGCCGGCCATGACAAGGTGGATAGACAAATTGTGATGGGAAAAAAAAAACATATTATGAAAAGTTTATGACAACATGTTGTGCTAAGAACAATAAAATATGTGGGGAGTGGGAGGAGAAACCAAAGTTGTTTCATCCTTGCTCCCCCATTTTGCCGAAACTAGAAGAGAAAAAAAAGGCTTCATTCTTTGTTCTTCTTGACAAAAAAAAAATGAAAGAAAGAAGAAATATGTTTTGAGGATTTTGGCAAGATAGCAAGCTAAAAATTTGAGGTATGTGCATTCGGTCATAGAGAAAATTGAATCAAAAGTTTGGTTGCCTTGATTTTTGGCTTAGAAGATGGCTAGAATGAGGTATGTATTGAATGATTCTTGAAAATCTATGCATGTTTGAGATGATTAGTTCAAGTTCTAATCAACCAATGGCTTGTTTATTTTGTTAAGTTCGGTTTTAAGGTTTGAACAAATTGTGGTTATATTTGACATAGTTGGTTTATTTTGTTATGCTTGTTATATGATAGGTATGATTTGTGTTTGGGTGATGTGTATGTGATATTGATTATATGATTCGAAAATGAGATTTGTTAGTGATGAAATATAATCGGCCTTGGAAGTAGCTCATTTTGGAAGTATGATTTATGGTATAATTTGTGTGATGGAATGGTCTTGAGAGTTGGCTTGATTAAATGGATAAAATGCTAAGTGTTTTAAAGATGATGTAATGGTTATTTCGGTTTATGTGAAGTAAATATAGATGATGGATATAAGCTGTTTTATGATTTAATAATGGTGATTAAATCTTGTAGTTAAGTGTTTAGATATATATATATATATATTAATAATGAATTTAGTTGTACTTGCTATGTGAGAAATGTGCAATGCTATAGGTATTTGATTATTAGATATGGTTATTTTAAGTTGATTTGTGATGGTATGATTGCATTGATGAAATGGTGGGAAGAATTAGCTATTATGCTTGATACTAATGCGAATATGAGAATGTTGTACTTGAAAAATGTAGGTGAACGTGACAAGTGTATTCGGCTTAGGGCCTAAAGGATATGAAATTTGGTATTTATTTTTGATTGTGTGTGTATGACCATGAATAATTGGCTGTACAAATATTATGAATACATAATGTATGATAAGTTTATTAAGTTACAAAACATTATACATGATCGCCAATGTAAATTATTTGAGTAAAGTATATCTTGATGGTACATTTCGCTAGTATAAAATGTATATGGATGTCGATGACTATGTTTAATTTGGGAAGTAAATTGTTTGATCTAGCTCAAGAGCCTAGAGGATCAAAGTTGGATAAGGGAAAGAAAGAGGTGATCGAATAGCCGTCAGAATCGTTCGGCAACTTCCGAGGTAAGTTTTAAGTGATTAAATGTTGAGTAAATTCAACTATAATAGGATATAATGAGTTGATTTAATAAGATATGATGTGGCCATGATATGTCTTAGACCCAAATGGTAAGTTCATAAGTGTTTGGACTTGGAAATTTAAAAGTTTAATTGTAATAAATTGCTTGGACAGCAGCAGTAATGTGATTTTAGAAAATCACTATAAATTGTTGGTGTGGAATTATAGGCTGAATAAAATATGTAATCAAAGCTTAGTTGGTCTAGTTTCTTATAAAGGAGACCGTGGAAGCAAAGAAATTTCCTATAAAGAGATATTTAAAGTTGTGCGGGACAGTGTCGGAATGACTCGAAATCCCTGTTCAGTATTAAGAAAATCACTATAATTTGTACAAAATGGTTACAAGATAAAATTTATATGCTTAGACTCCTTAATGAGTCTAGTTTCAAATGAAATCAAGTAGAACATACTTTGAATTCTGTACAATGAGAATTTTGATTTGTAGTGAAGACTAGTCAGGTTAGTCAAACAGTGAAACAGGGGAAACTTTAAGAAAAATCTGGTATTGATTGGCCACACCTAAAATTCTGAAAATTTTATGGATGAAAGATACATGAATCTACATTCGGGGGAAATTAACGGTAATTGATTTTGAGTTTTGTAGCTCCAGTTATAAACAATTTAGTGACTATTGCTCAGGAAAACTGTTTGTAGTGAATATGTGATTTTGTTGTAAACTTTGATGAAAATATTTGAGTTGCTTATAAGCTATTGCTGAAATTGATGTACAAGAAAAATATGAAACATGTATGAGATATATATATGTGATAAGGCCTAATGGCCGATGTGATGAATGTGAAAGTGTATGTATATATGTGATAAGGCCTAATGGCCGATGTGATGAATGTGAAAGTGTATGTATATATGTGATATGGCCTAATGGCCGATGTGATGAATGTGAAAGTGTATATATGTGATAAGGCCTAATGGCCGATGTGATGAATGTGAAAGTGTATATATATGTGATAAGGCCTAATGGCCGATGTGATGAATGTGAAATATATGTGTGATGTGTATATGTGGTAAAGCCGAAGGGCTAATGTGAAACATATATAAGATATGTGTATGTGGTAAAGCCGAATGGCTAATGTGAAATATATGTGTGATATGTATATGTGGTACAGCCGAATGGCTAATGTGAATGTTGTAATATGTGATTAAATGTACATGAAACTTGAAATATGTTCCGGTGAGACCCGATGACTACGTGTGGAGATTATGTCCGGTAAGACCCGATGACTACATGTGGAGATTATGTTGGGTAAGACTTCGTAATAAGAATTGCTTATAAATATATGCAATGCGAAAGGTTAAACAGGTATGTACTCCAAGTTTATATATGATGCATACGAGAGCAATCTATGGGACTATTCCTATGATTATGTGACATCGGATTAGTGTGAGAGTTTATCTGCCTATTGTATATGATGAGATGTGCATATTCGGTAAAGGGATGGTATGCCCGAAGGAAGAGTGAAATAAAAATACGAACAACTATGTTATAATTTGATTGTTATCTGTTGACACTGCTTAAAACTTACTAAGCATTGTAATGCTTACTCCGTTTATTCTGTTTCCTCTGTCTTATAGGTCTCATTGCGAAGCTACAGGCTCGGGGATCGTCAGCAACTAGTCACACTATCACTATCCACTGTTTGGTACTGCTATGTTTTGGAATATCTTATGGCATGTATAGAATAGACTAGTAGTGAGAGGATATTTTGGTTAATGTATAGGACTACCCCTTTTGTTGTGGGTCATGGACCCTTTGGATTTGTATAATTTTGGGTAGCCATGCGAAAATGGCTTATAAATGTTTTGAGCATAATGTTATAATCATTCGGTATGTATATGCTCATTAAGAGGCATGGAAATGTTTGGCAACGATCAGCTATTAGAATGGTTCATCATGATTATATTTTGGACTATATATGCAAGAGGGTTAGTTGAATCATAGAAACTATGTGTTAGATAAAGTCCACCCTAAAAATAGATGCCGGCAGCAGCAGTGATGTGGATGTGAAAAATCACTAAAAATAGTATAGATGGAATTAAATAGTGAATAAATTATGTAAATGAACCTTGATGAATCTACCTTCATATGGAAGAAACGAAACGGTCATATGAGTTTCATGTTAAGAGATATTTAGGTTTTCGTGAAACAGGGCCAGAACGGTTTCTGGATTCCCTGTTCTGACTTTGGAAATTCATTGTAAATTAACCAGAGATAATTGGGAGTCATGCCATATATGTATAGATTCCTCTTTGAGTCTAGTTTCTATAGAAACAAACGGTATCAGTATTGAAGCTCTGTACAGGGAGATATCCAGGTCGTAATGCATGAAGATCAGTGTAGTCGCACCCTGTAACAGTGGAGACTTTAACTAATAAACTGTACTAATTGGCCCGACCAAAAATTCTAGAAAAATGTATGTAGATGGACATATGAGTCTAGTTTCGGAGAAAAATTTCGAATCTGATTTTCGAGTTGTGGAACTCAAGTTATGATTTTTAAGGTGACAGTGACGCATTTAGCCAACTGCCTGGAAAATTTTTAATTGGACTGTGAGAGTAAATGAATTAGTCGGTTAGCACCTCGTGTTCGACTCCGGTAACGGTCTCGGGTACGGGGTGTTACAGTAACTATTGCAAACATACCATTTTCATAAATAATCTCATGTGCATATCATTTGAGATAATAATTTTTTTTATATTATTGGATAAAAAAGTCGTATTTTCCTTTTGATTCAATTTTGCTAATTGTTGTTAATTTTGAGATGAAAAGACGATGTCGTACTTTTAAAATTGATATAATAATAAATTATTTTTTAATGATATAATAATAAATTTAGCTCTAAAAATTTACACATTTTATCAATTTATTTGTTATTATAAAGAAATCCTCAATATTTATACATTATTTTAATCTAATTTTAATTCTAATAAAATTATAAAACTCTTTCGTTAAAAATTTAAAAATTCAAATAAAAATACAAAAAATCTAAAATTTTAAAATATATATTATAAAAATCTAAAACCTTTTTAAGAAATTAAAGATTACTTTTATATTAGATATATATTTGTGAAACCTATAAATAGTAGTAGAAATTTTATTATTCACGTATGTGTGTGGAAATCACGTATTTATAATATATATGTGTTTAAAAATAACATACAATAAATAATAAAACGTATGAAACTAATAATAACACATATGCAATATGTACGAAATTAAAATGAAAAATAGTTTAAATTGTTAGTAAAAGGAAATTTAAATATGGCGAATAAATCGATTAAGAATATTAAATACACTTCAATTATTTATCATGGTATTATCATTTTCTTGAGTTGATATCTAGCTAACTTGCAACTCAATAAATAACATTATCAATATTAGATTATGTCACACCCAATATCTGAATAAAAAAAACATTAAAAGTTTATTCAATAATGATAGTTAGTGGAGTTGTAAAATTTTATATCTATATCAACTCAATCAAATACTTTATAATAAATCTAAATTCTTTCGACTCACAATTTAATATAATTTATTTTATTCTAATTTTAGATATGTGCATACCACATACTCCTATTAGATTCAAACCATGTGTTTTATTTTATTTATTATTTTAATTTTCACATGCATGCATATCTCTAAAATTAATTTCAACTTGGAATTTAAATTACATTTGAAATGTGATTACTTAGAACACATATATTTTAAATATGAAAAGAAGTTGTACAAAATTTATATTTATAGGAAATCATATATTTAGAATATAAGTATACATTTAAAATAACATCTAATAAATAATGAAATACATAAACTAAATTAGTTTAAATTGTTTTTTACATGTTTAAATTGTGATTATATAAATTTAAAAGATAAATACATGTGATTAAAAATACTAAATGCACCCCAATTGCTTTCTAGCTCAGATTATTATTTTTCTATAATACATTAAAATGTCATCATGTCAAGGACGTGTGAATCCAAAAATTCTTTTAGGGGCTAAAATTGAATTATAAAATTTTAAGAGATTAAAATATTATTTTATCATGTATTAATTTATAATTTTATTATTTTTAAAGAGATTAAATAAAAAATATTTTTATTTTTAAAACCAAAGTGTGATTTTATTAGGAAGTTGAAGGGCCCTGCACTCATCTCTTGTTTTCGCCTTTGATGTTAGGGAACATTATTTAACATGTTATCAAATATATTTTCCCAAAAAAATTCCCACACATTATCATCAAAACTAATTTCATTCAGATGATCATTGGTAAAGCTAATGTTCAAGATTCAAATACATAGAATTTGGAATATTATGTAATGTTGTCATGATACAAGTACTCTTTTTCCCCCAAATAAGGTTTTGTCTCACTAGTTTTCTACTAAAGTTTTTAATGAGGCATTTTTATTAAAAAGTGGTTGTTTATTAGAATAAGATATTTTTTTATACAATACCTAAAACTACTTATAGCCCATCATCAACCCTTAATCAAGAGAATAATACATTTCATCACACTCGAACTCACATCCTCTTACACTAGTAATAATATCGATGCCAATCGAACTAAGATTCAATCGGCTATTAAGACAAGAAATTTAATATACTTTAGAACTCTAATTTTCATTAATATTTTGGAGAAACATATTATTAATAAATAATATATCATCCTTTCTTTATTCTCATATCACTTGTTCTTTTACTTTATTTATTCCTTATTTGATAACAATTTTTATATTTTATATAAAATCATGATGAAATGTAAACTTAAAATATTATAATTTTAAATCTTTGAGTTTATCATTTTAAATTTTTTTATTAAAATTTTATTAAGTACATAAATTTTTCATCTCATATTGTATTTAAATAAAGAGAATAAAATATTTCTAATAATCTAATCTAAATGAGGCTTCAAAGAACATAGATGATATGCTCACGTGAAAATGACAAATCGTATATGGTAACTTGTATAATATTTCATTATTTTCTAATAACCTAATGATTATAAAATAATGACATAGTTAATCATTAATTGAATTGCCTAATCTTTGATAGTTGATATAAAAAGCAAAATAGGTGTGGAGAGTTGGTGTCATACGTGACATCAAGGATAAAAATATAGGAATAGAAATGAGTGCCCCAAATCCAAAGGCCTAATGATATCAAAACTCGCCTTTTAATACAAAGCGAATTTGTTAGTGGGATATTTAAATAAGGGCAACAAGGTGAATCATCAATAAACGTGGGAATAAGAATACGTAACGTGTCTTACATTAAGCTTATTTATGGCCCACCCTTTAACTTTAATTTGGTGCAAAGTTAACCTTCTATTTTATCATCACAAATTCGACTTTAAATTAAGTCCGTTTCAGTTATTATTATGTTTTATATAAAGTTTTTAAAAAACGGCACATATTCAGATTTAAACATAAAAAATCATATTTGTTTCTCATATTATCTTTTATAAATATATGTTATTTATAAATTTTCTTCATTCACTATATAAATGAATCATAATCTAGTATTATATATATTTTGTATACTTATTTAAATTTGTTAAATAAATCTTAATACGATAGACATTATTATTGGTGCAACAATTTAAAGGCATGGATTTGAATATTTAATATTCTCCATGTTAAAGCTTGAAGGTTATAAGTAATTTAAGTATTGCAAAAAAACACTTATCTATCAACAAGTGGTTGGAAGAAATAAAAGAGAACCTTTTACCTAAGCATTTGAATCAAATTCAAAATTTGAAGTCATATTGTTGAGAGAATTTTATCTAAATCTACTATTAGCTTAAATCAAATTCATTTTGAATTGTAAAATGGATATACTAATTTATATCCTTTTATTTAAAATTGAATATTTAAGTTTATTTGAACATTTACTTCATATTTAAATTGAACTAAAAAAGAAAAGTAATAACAGTTTCTTGTTTGGATTATTATTATTTTATTTAAGCAAAAGATAATGGAGGAGTCGAATGTTCGTTATTTCCCTTACAACAATCAATTTTCACTTTAGCTAATGAAAGGAAAATATTTTTCTAAAATGTGAAATAGTTTTTTATCTTTTTTATTTTTATTTAATTTATTTTTAAAATGATATAACGGCGAAAGTCATTGTACAGGCCCAATTATTCCCGGCCCAAACTAAATGACCAAACCCAATTAAATACAAACCCTAAAGCCTAAATCCTAGCCCCCTGCAAAGAAGAGAAAAAAAGAAGACCCTCAAGCCTCAAGAAGACACTCGGCCAACCAATGGCCGCCTCAGACCACTACCAAGCATATGCTCCCTCCATGCGTCCGACACGCCCATACCGCAAACACAAACAACAAAAACAGCAGCCACAACAGAGGAATAAGAGCATTTTTTATTATTATTGTAATCGGTTATAAAGCCGAAGGGAGAAATTTTGAAAAAAAAACGGATTGTATTTTGAAATGGGGGGATCGATTGTATTTTAGGAAACCGGTTGTAAATAGGGGGGATTAGAGAGGAAAAACCGATTGTAAAACGGGGGAGATTACATAGAGAGAATACAAAAAAGGACTTGAAGGTGATTTTCAGATCGATTTTTCTTTTTGATTTTTTGGGTTCTCGTTTTCTTTCTTCTTGATCTTTACTTGCTGCACATTTATAACAAAAAGGGAGAGCATTACAAAGCAACAAAAAATAGAAAAAGCTGTGATTTCAAGGTTTTCGCACTTTTTTTCTGTTCTTATTCTTTTTTTTACCGTATTTTGAATCTACTTGACAAATCTAAAAGAGGAGTTTATTTACTTTTTTTGTTGTCGATTTAGTCGACGTTGCCTCCTCCGGCCTGATGGTTGACAGATCCTTGTGGTCTGGCTGAAACCGCGACGGTGGTGGAGGCGTATTATACGCCGGTGAAGCCCAAGAGTCGGCCAAGGTAAAGAATAGGAGAAAAATGGGGGCGGTTAGATATAAGTTTTAGTGAAAATGGCAGAGTCCAGTGGTTCTTTTTTGTGTTTTTTAATATTGAAACGGTGGTGTTTAAGGGTGGGGGCCGCGTGTTGATCCATGCCCAGACCCAATTTGTGCATTTATATGTCAAATGGGAAATTTCCACAATTAATCCCTCATTTTTGCATCACATTTCAGCAGACCCCATTAGCATCTATGTGTTTTATTTTAATTTTTCCCCAAAAATTTGTACACCATTCCATTTTAGTCCACTCCAAGGTGCAGCGTTTTGGGACCTGGATTATTTCTAGTCCTAGTCCCTATACATTTATATACTTTGCATTTTTTTTTTAAAAAACTATCTTATTTGTAAATTATTCCTTTTATTTTAGGTTTAATTTTAATCTAGCCTTTTATTTGTATAATCTGCTATTTTAAAATACTTTTAATATTTTTGTATATGTTAGTTTTCATTTGTTCAATTATTTTGAGATTTCTTTTATCCTATTATTTTTACATTTTGCACAATATTTTTATATACATATTATTATACATATTATTCTCATTGAGTGTTCAATTTATAATACATATTATCGTGAAGACTCACAATATTTTTGTACATGAGTGGAACCATCTTAATAACTTTAGCTTGTTTTATAAAATCATCATTTTAAAATTCTTTTGAACTATTTTAGTACTTTCATATAACATCTTGTTTAAATATTTATATATATATATATATATATATATATATTATATATTACTTGTTTCAAATTTATTTTTCATCTGTTATTTTAAACCTTTTACTATTTATTTTAAATTGCTTTATAAATCATTTATTTTACTTGGTTCTATGTATCATTTTTGTTGTTTTGTACATTGATGATTTTAAATCGTTTCATGCTATTTATTTTAAATTGTTTTTGTAATATTTATCTCAAACGTGTTTTTACATATATTACTCATCTAAAATTAGCTTGTTATTCATTTTTATTTATTTTAATTTGCTTTGTATATTATTTGTTTTAAATCGTTTTATACCTCATTCATTTTAATTTGTTTCATACTAGTTACTTCAAGTTGTTTCATATATTATTTTGTTTCATTTCTTTATCATTAATATTGATGCCAATATAATATGTGTTGTATGGTTATTATCATTAGGTACTTTGTAGTTCGTTTACTCATATTGTCATGTCATTGTGATTTATTGTGGTAGTATTTTATTTGCCAATTATTATGCCACGTTTATATCATCATTTTTCCTCGTTTCATTCAAATCACATCGTGCATTAAAGCTCGAATGCATACATTTAATGTAGATTGTTTTACCTTATTCCGAACAAATCAAATACACATCGTTTTGAATTTCATACTTGTTATTCTTTCATAAAAAGAAAATTCTCTAATAAAGGCAATATTCTGCGTTCGGGAAATTTGAGAGATCGTGCCCTAACTTACTGGGTTTCGATTTTTCTCGTTTAACCTAAATAACGGCATATTCTTTTAAATCATAATACGAGTGTTAAATAAAATGCTTACTCTCTGAGATTTGAGGTGTTGTGTCCTAACTCACTGGATATGACATCTTATTACCTCGAGATAAGATTTTTTTGCAAATAAGGCAATATTTCGTGTTTGGAAATTTCGAGAAATCGTGCCTTACGTGTTGGGTTTCGATTTATCATTTGACCGAATAAACGAATATCCTTTTTAAAATATCAATGCATGAGTTTTGGAAATCACGAGACGATTTTGGGTATCGAAGGTTGGAAATGTTGTGTCCTACGTGTTGGATGTGATATTTTACTCCTTCAAAATAAGAGAATCTTAAAATCCACTTCAAGTTAGCTAAACATTCATAAAAAGGGATCGTATTTCAAAATTTATTTTAAAGGTTTTTAATTTTCGATATTAAGATATTAATTAATCAATTAGGTACCAATTTTGGGCGTTACGAGGGTGCTAATCCTTCCTCGTACGTAACCGACTCCCAAACCCATTTTCTCAAATTTCGTAGACCAAAATATCGTTTTAGTAAACTAAAATATTTTATTGAAACAAGGGTGATCCAATCACACCCAATAAAGATCGCTAGCGACTCCCGTTTCAATTTCCATTTTCAAACATAGTCGATTCCCGTTTTCAAAAAATGGTTTCGACAGTCATTATAATGAATGATTTCCTTTCATTTTCACTAAAAAAGTAACTAAAATTTATTTATTATTTTTATTAATATTAACTATTTAAATTAAATATATGAGTATATTTTTCTTTTATTAATTGCTCTTTCTTTCTAATTTTTTTATCCAAACATTATGTTAAAAGGATATTGGATAAGCTTAATGTACACTTTTGAAGTATACAGTTTTTCCCTTTCCATCTTTAAAGTTTTTTTTTTCACTTTAATCCTTAACATTATTAAACTTTTTAGTTTAGTTCTTTGAACGTTAAAAATAATAGTTGAAATATCCATTCAATCATATGTTAACACATGTCATGCAATGACTTCACATTAACATTATCATTTGAAAACCCTCAAAAAAATTACAAAAATTATTAAAAATAGAAAAAGTATAAAATCCAAAAACAATATAAAATATAAAATTTACTAAAAATTTTAAATATATATATTTGAAATTTTAATATTTTTAAAATTTTATAAATCACATTAACTAGAGCTTGAATATGATGATATCACTTAAGATAATTATTTTATAATTCAATCAATCATAATTTACAATTACTAGATCTTTTTATGTGATGAATTTAGATAATTTTTTCAAATTATGAAAAACAATATTATTTCATTAAATAGTATTTTAATTATTTCAAATACTTTTGCTATCCTAAGATAAATTATTTGTCTTTAAACCAATATCTTAAGAACTATTGTCATGTTTGACCATTTTAAAGAATTTTGGTACAAAATAAAAGAACATGTCCACAATAATGGATGAGAGAAGCTTACACCAGACATTAAATAGAGAGTGGAGTCAAATAAACATGTTGCCAGTAACATTGATAAAGTACTAAAAATTGATGTATTTTAAAATATGAAAAATTGATATAAAGATTTATTCAATTTTTACTAAAATGTTTTTAAAATACAAATTTTGTAAAAAAAAATTATTGTATTACTATATACGTTTATGGGCGTCGAAACCACCAAATATAATTTCCTATACTCTAACTTAATTGAATAGTAGTATAGAGTAGTAGGGTCGATCCCACAGGGACTGGAACTCATAATTTTCCTGTTTACGTAACCAGATTCCTAAGTTTAGGCAACTGTCATGCCAATGATTTGTGTGTTGCAGAGTTGGAAAAAAAATAAAGGGGGGATTTTAGTTGATAAAGAAAATAAACAAACAAACAAATAAAAATAAAATAAAATAATAGAATAATTATGATTGAAAAATAAAATTAAGGAAATTAAATTAAATTGGTGAATCAAATATATTAATTCTTAGCCTCAGCCTCGATACACTCCGAAATCGAATCTGTCCTTAAAAGTGGACTTTCCTTTCCAAACGATAAGCTGGTTATAGCGATCAAAGACGCCTCAACCGCCAACTTTTCCTTGTGTGGTTGGTTCCAATACGACCTACAAACCAACCCGTACCAATTATCTAACCACGTAAAACACATCCGCATTTTAAGACCTTGGCAGCCTTGCGATCTAGAAAAGTCAAGCTCGAATCAACGACCTCAACCGCGTGGGTCATTTAAATTCTGTCACTATCTCCCTTGATAGAGGACCAACTAGCCCATATCCACCTGGACACGCCAATTTTTTCACGGGAACTCGAACTCGACAGACGACCGACTCATTTTCCCAACTGTACACCAAACAACTCCAACCTAACACACGCTTTTTAAAATTGAAATTGAATTAACTTTAAGGGACGATTGTGACTATCTCAAATATCGGATAGATAATGAACACTATATTTGAAAGGTTTTAGTGTGGGTTCATATCTCATGATTCTCGATAGGAATGATAACCAGACTAAAGCTAAATGAGATTTTTAGTTGAGCATGAAATTAATCATACTCAATTGGGGTTTAAAAGTGGATTTGAGTGTAATGGTGATAGGTGAAAAGGAGAAAGGGTTTACACAGCAATTGAACCCAAAAGAAAGAAAAAAGAAAGAAATCAGCAGTAAGCAAAAAAGCTACAGGCGTTGGATGAAACAAAAGAAAGCAATTGTATTTAATTCTATTTAGGTGTGTTCTCTTCATGCACCCAATACAATGTATTTATATACTTTACACATGCTAAATTTAGCATGATTCATCCTAAGAATATATCAACTAAAAATCAATTTTTTTTCTATTTATAGAATTTGAAAACTTCAAAATTTTGATTTAATCAGCTACTAATTCTGCAATGTTTTTAATTTGTCCCCTTTTCTTGCTTCTTGTTCCAATTTAGTCCATTTTGCTTGATTTTGAATTTTACGACTCCAATTCATCCCTGATAAGATTTAAGCAAGAAATCATAAGTTTAATAGTATTCTATTAAAAAATTAGCCAAAAATAAATACATTAAAAGCACAAAATTAACTTGCTATCAAATTCCCCCTACTTAGCCGATGCTTGTCTTTAAGTATGATGTATATTCCTATACTAAAAATCATTTGCCAACTTTTTCGAAATCAAATCTCCTTCCATAGGCAAGCGTAATGCAAACAATTAGGTGAATTAAAAAAAATAAGTAATTTCTAGGTTTAACCAATAAGCATTTTATAAATCTCTAATATTATGCAAAATACAACTTATTCACTAAATTTAGGCTTAATAAAACTTGCAAGACAATCATACTCAATAAATATTTCCACAAATTTGAGACGTAGTTGAATATTTTTACACGAAATGAAATGAAAACCCAAGCACCTCACTTCGGTTACTCAATTTGACATGTCTCCAATTAGTTTATTTCTCCTTACTCAAGGTAGCTCGGTTAGCGGAGTGTTACAAGTTCCGGTTCATCACTCAAATCTTTATACGCGAAATGAGATGACAACCCAAGCACCTCATCTCGATTACTCAATTTTGTCACATTTTCGAAAAATTCACTCTTAACTAAGTCATTGACGAAATTTTTTGTAATCTTTTTTTTTTTTTACTTAAATGAGATTGAGTACTTTTATTAGGCAAGTTTAAAGAGCCAAAAATTTTATGGAATGTTGACTTAGCCATAACATTTTCAACTCTACAAAATACTTGTTGATCAAAGTAAGCAATAAATAGTTATTCATGAATTACCCAATTATTTAAATAAATCAAGCATATGAATTGGAGGTTCATTTTTTAAACAAATTAAGGAATAATCTTAATATACGAATTAACACATGCAAAGAAGAAATAGCATGACATGTTCCCCCACTTAGCCCGCATTGCCTTCAATGTGTAAATTAAAAGAATAGGGAAAGAGAAGGGTAAATTGTACTCCATGCGTATGTTAAATTTAGCAAAGGGTGGTGGAAATGAAGGCTTTGCAATATAGCGAGGATATTTGAAATTTGAGCTTTCATCATTATTCCTAGAAAGTAGCGCATTAAAATAAATTAAATAATAATCTTATTTTTTTTTCAACATAAACTAAATCGAATTTAAAATTAAATAAATTGAAATAAATATTTATGGGTTGCCTTACAAAAGCGCTTTTGTTTAACGTCGTTAGCTCAACGACCTGAGTGTTATTCGTTTGGTTCCTCGAGAATTAATTCTTCCACCATGTGCAGTTGGAAGTTCTTGTAAAAAGATTTCAACCTTTGCCCATTGACCTTGAAAAACTTTCTGGATTCCTCGCTCTTAATTCTGACGGCACCATAAGGAAACAATTAAGTAATAATGAAAATGTAACATCCTGAATTAGGGCCTAGTATGAACAGTGGTTTCAGGACCACAAATCTGACTAATAAAATTTATTTTATTATATTTTTATGGTCTATGATTTCATGAAATAATTTCGTGAAAATTTCGTTCGAAAATTTTGACGTTTAGCCACTCAATTTAGTCAAAAGGACTAAATTGTAAAAAGTGCAAAAGTTGAGTTCCACATGTTAGAAGTGTCCAATTGTTATGAGTTTTTAAATTGGAGGTCTTTAAATGGTAATTAGACCATTGGTTAATTGTTGGACAAAAATAGACATGAAATGGGTGTAATAAAATATTTTTAAGTTAAGGCCATTTTGGTAATCAAATAATTAAAAGAATTAAAAAGGGAAAATAAGCCAAAGTCGGCTATCATCTTCTCCATCTAGCCGAAATGGCTAGGGTTTGGTTCAAGCTTCTAAGCTCATTTATCAAGGAAATCGAGATTTGAGCTTAAATCGAGAAAATACAAGTGTTGGACTAAAATGGTAATTTTTCTGTTTACGTATTCGAGATAAGTTCGCGTGATTTAATATGTAACAACCCAAACCCGGCCTCGACGTTATGGCCGAATCTGTGATGTGACATTGGTGTGTTTTTCTAAAACACAAATTGACAAAAATCCATTTTTCATAAAAACTTCTTTAGATTCTCAATAAAAGGTTAGGATGACTAGTTCCTTGTGAAAACATCAAGTTATTTAAGCAAAATATTAATTATACTAGTTTCTCAAATTTTAAAACAGTGTTTGTTGTGGAAGCTTTTAAAACGTATGGCGTAAGCGTGATGATTTCAGAAAAACATTGGTTTGTGCTTTCTTGAAATTACAAGTCCTATTACTAACATGTAAAATTAGAGTAATTAAATCCCCAAATTAAAATCAACTTTAAAAGGCCTTATTACATAACGAAAACCCAATATCAAATAAAATCTAAATTATAGTATTTTAAATAAATTAACTACGTCGAGTGGCCACCTTCGAGTCCTTTGTTCCCTCTATCCGTCTAAGCCTGAGGATTTCCTACACAGATAACAGATGGGTGAGTTTACGAAAACTCACTGTGTGAAATCCCAAAATAACAAACAACCAGAGTAAATCCAATCTGGGCCTTGGCCCGTTAGTTCTGGTTAGGTCCTTAGCCCCTTTTTCAGTAATAGTATCAGTCTGGGCCTGAGCCTATTTCAGTAACAGAGGCAGTCTAGGCCTTAGCCCATTTCAGTACAGTATGCAAACAAAGAATCCTACCCAATCCAACCGCTACACACCATCTTCATACCAGCGCTACATACCATGTGGAGATAAAATCGACCCACCCAACCCTACACACTAAGTCGTACCAATTTCAGTACTAAAACAGTATTTGCAGCAGAGCTGCCAGTAATAGGCTTATAGCCTTTCAATACACTTCCTCCAAAATCATATATCCCACCCCATGTAATGCAACATAATATCATACGTGTATGCAGAAATGTCATGCTCAAAATAGTCATACATAATATAGGGGTATTTCAATCAATTTACCTCACAGGGTATATTGGTCATTTCATCAGTATAGAGTCTAAGTATACTTACCGACCCAACCATAGGTCTACAATTATCTTAGGCGACTCATGCAACCTTAATAGTCAAACAGTGATAATGGGCCTTCAGCCTATATTCCAGGCCCTTGTGGGCCCATACTCTCATATGACCCACTTAGCTTAGAAATGGCCTTAATTGTGTAGTTTACATAGCTTGGTCCACAATCTACCACACTTTGTGCGATTTTTTCGTATAGGGCCCACTGACCCATTGGGCCTACACGGCCCAATTCGACCCAAAATGGCCCAATATCATTTTAGTCCATGAAAGCGCTCATGGCCAACACAACCATGTTTTTTCACACGGCCTGCCACATGGGCGGTCACACGCTCGAGTGGTGTCGATGGTTCACCTTTCGACTTTTCAGCTTTTGCCAGATTCACATCTAATGGCAGTGTTGCGCACACACCTGTAATGAAACTGTAGCCTCACCACTTCCGAGATCAAAGCCCTATGATCAACCACAACAACCCCACCATCAGTCATACTTGCGGTTAATTAAAAAAAAACATTGCATTACATAAAATTTTAACCGAATCATCGCTACTTACCAATCGAACTATCGTAGAACCCCTCACGCTCCCAAAATCAACGTATTCCTCCTAAAACTTTAACCTTCAAATGAAACAGTTAGCCGGTTCATAAGACTTTACAATCCCCCACGAATATAAACAATGCTTAAAGCACTTACCACGAATAAAAAGATCCTTGGTAGGGGAAAGGCAATCGGCCTACACCTTGGTTACTGAAAACAAGCCCCTAGCAACATTCGTACGAAAAGAAAGTGTTAGATGAACATTTCCCCATGGTAGAAAAGAAGGAAAACAATCGTTCGGCCTAATAAATACAAAAGCCGAACCTTTGAAAAAAAAAGACACAAAGGATTCGACTAGGTAACCAAACCGCAACACTTACCAATAAATCGAAGAGGTTTCGGTAGTACCTCCGTAAGAAACGGTTAGGGAAGAAGAGAATAAGGAAAGAAAGAAGGTTTTTAGGCCTTAATAGATTCGGCCAACACAAGAAGATCAGAATTTTTGAGAAGTAGTATTCGGCCAAAGTATGAACATAAGAAAAAGTGATTGGAGAGAACTAAATGAAGGAGAAAAACCCTAGAAAAACTGTTCTCCCACCGATTGATTGAAGATCAATTGTCAAAATCGAAAAAAATAGGAAGAGGGAAGGAGATGAAGTATTCGGTTAGAGAAATAGAGATGCTAAAAGGAGAGTTTAGAGAGAGCAAAGAGATGAAGAAGCATTCAGCCTAGTAAAGAAAGCAAAGCAGACAATAGAAGAAAAGAGAAACAAAAAATACCAGAAAGGGTCTATAGCATAATCAGCCTTCAACCAAAAGTGCAAAAAAAAACCAAAATGGTATTGCTACCGAATATGAAAAGCAAAGAAACAACTCCAAAACCGAATCCAAGGGTGCCTACAACCCCAATTCGGCTCCAACACTCCCTCAACATCACGATTCCTTGATTTTCTCCGAGAATCACTCCACTAAACCCTCAAACCGAACACTATCCAATCCCCCCTTTTCTCTCCTACTTTTCGATTACCTAATCCCCTCAAACACTCTAACCGCCTAAGCATCAGAGTCTCACTATCATTCCACCTCTCCCACGGCAACTGACAAAATAAAACACCCTTTATGTGCAACAGGTCTCGAACTCAAGACCTAAGGCATCCCAACACGCCACTTACCATTAAGCTAACAGGCTATTTATGTCATGCTACCCTTACAATAATTTAAGAGTCTACTAGCTGGTGACAAGGGTTTACTCAAGAAGAAGCAAAATTTTTGTCCAAGCCAAGGCTTGAACCCATGACTTCGCAGACACTCCCAGAGCACTAAACCGCTAAGACAGACATAAATCTGCATCACAAACACACAAAATAAATTTAATAGGGGTTTTCGGGATTTGTGGCATTACATAATAAGCATATTATTCATGTTATTATTGTTATACATGAAATATATCTTGCTATGATTGTATTGAATTTGATGTTAATGGACATTTGATGGAAATTGGCCTTTTAAATGAAATGAATAAGTTGTATGCAAACTAGGTGATATGTTATTTTTATTGTATGGACTAATGCCCAAATAAACATGAAAATGTGTTAAATTGAATGTACATTGCATGATCATCTATGCATATTGATATACTTGATGAAAAGAGAAAATTCTCGGTTGAATAAAAAGGGATATCTGATGGACAAATCATTATTTACATGACATGAGATCCTATATGTGTCGCAGAAAAGGATTTAACCCAGACGGGTAATCCGTTGATCTTAATATAGAAATGATCTAGCCTGGACGGGTGTTCCTTAAGTGACCAAGCCTCCCGAAGAATATGGGTGCATTAAGGATTTAGCCTGGATGGGTAATCCGATTAAGGATTGAATTTAGCCTGGACTGGTAATCCCGAAAACACTCTGTGAGTTATGATACGGGGGATTTAGCCTGGACTGGTAATCCCACCGTAACGAGTGAAGTTCGCGGGAGTGCGTACTTGAAATGATCACTTCCATGACTTGACGATAAATGTGATATCCATTGAGATTTTGAGGAATTTAACGGGAATTAATATGAGAAATAGAATGGAAATACTTGAAATGATAAACTCATTTATGCTTAGATGATACTAGTATGATGTATATGATTGTCATGTTTGGATGAGTGGTTGTAACACCCCGTACCCGAGTCCGTTACCGGAGTCGAACACAAGGTGCACACAGACTTAACTTAATTATTTTCACAGTCCATTTAAAATTTCCAGACAAGCTGGTTACTGCGTCACTATCGCCTTAAAAATAATATCTTGAGTTTCAAAGCTCGAAAATCAGTTTCATCATTTTTCCCTGAAATTAGACTCATATTTCCATCTACATATTTTTTTCTAGAATTTTTCGTTGGGCCAATTAGTACAGTTTATTAGTTAAAGTCTCCCCTGTTACAAGGATCGACTACACTGACCTTGGCGCATTACGACTTGGATATCTCCCTGTACAGGGCTTCAATACTGATGCGGTTTGTTTCTATAGAAACTAGACTCAAATAGGAATCTATACATATATATAATGACTGCAAATTATCTCTGGTTAATTTATAATGAATTTCCAAAGTCGGAACAGGGGATCCAAAAACCGTTCTGGCCCTGTTTCACGAGAACTTTAATATCTCTTAACATATAACTCATATGACAATTTCGTTTCTTCCATATGAAAGTAGATTCATCAAGGTTCATTTAAATAATTTATTTACTATTTAATTCCATTCCTACAATTTTTAGTGATTTTTAAAATCCACACCAATGCTGCTGTCAGCATCTGTTTTCAAGGTAAACTTTACCTATTTCGTGGTTTCCATGGACCAACTAGAGTTTTGTCATACATAGGTCCACATATAATCATATTTAGCCATTCCAATGGCTGATCATTTGCCCAACACTTCCATTCCAGTCCATAGTCACATCATGAAACCATACATATATACATAAACACAAATGGTCTAATGCCATACTCCACTTTTACGAGCCATTTTCGCATGGCTGTACACACATACATCACAAAACGTACTTGAAAAAAAATAGCAAAGGGTAGTCCTATACATGCCATATCCAGAGTTCAACTAAAAGAGTACCAAAAGGGCTTTGATAGTGTGGATGACTTCAACTTCGATGATCCCGAATCCGATAGCTAACGAGCAAAATCTATAAAACAGAGAGCCAAAGCAACGAGGGTAAGCATTTTAATGCTTAGTAAGTCTCAAGTAATGAAATCAGCTTTGACTAAAGTATTACATTCACATAGCTAAAAGGATCACTTTAGTAATACACATTCTCATAATCATACTTACTTCACACTTCATCAACATATACACACACAAGGTATCAACCTATCTAAGAGCCGAAAGTTCGTTAGTCGATTGAACGAATACTATTTCAAACGAATCAACTTTTCCGATGCACATGCAAACATACCTTATCGTTTGGGTTTTTCGAGCGTATTAATTGAATTTATTTCAGCACAAAACGCTCACCTTCAAACCAAGTTTCTTCGGAATTTAGCCGGATATAACCACAAGCACAATTGCCTTCGGGTCTTAACCCGGGTATAGCAACTCGCACAAATGCCTTCGGGTCTTAGCCCGGATATAACCACTCGCACAATTGCCTTCGGGTCTTAACCCGGATATAACCACTCGCACAATTGCCTTCGGGTCTTAACCCGGGTATAACAACTCGCACAAATGCCTTCGGGTCTTAGCCCGGGTATAATCACTAGCATAAATGCCTTCGGGGCTTAGCCCGGGTATCATTCAAATGCTCATGCACACATATATCAATAATCACGACACATCCATATTTCACTTTCGTTACTAAGGCTCAAACACAAAACATTTATCAAACCTTTCCAATTTCGGCTCAATAGCCACACACAAAGAACATGATTTCAATTGACTTTACAACGTAGTCCCTACGCACATTCGCTATCTCGCCATAATATGACAAATCATTTCAATATAATTCAAGTAGGGTCATTATCAAGACTTACCTCGGATGTTGTCGAACAATTCGATGGCTATTCGACCACTTTTTCCTTCCCTTTATCGATTTAGTCCCCTTTGCTCTTGAGCTTAATTTAACAAATAAATTGATTTAATCATTTGAGCATCGACAAGAGGAATTCAAGGTACTTAGCCCACATATATTCATTAGACATTAAAGTCACATATGTACGAATTCATGAATTAAACTCAACACATTAGTTAGTACTCTCCTTAGCGAATTTTCTAAGTCAAGATAAAGCCTTCAACATGCTTACTCATGGCGAACAACACATCAACCTAGGTACTCATTCATGTGGCCGATTATGCATGTTGGTGTTGAGGCCAATTACATGTTTAATACCACACATGAATGGCATACATTTTACTAACTAATGCATTACATATTGTAGCTCAATACACATCTATCATTCACTTCATAACCAAACATCATCACAAGTAAATATACACCTTGAGATAGTATATATGTCATACCAATACATCATGTGCAAACATATATACATATAGGTGCAAGGGCCAATTTCAAGTTGATTATAACCAAATATAAACATATATCCAAAACACAAATCTTACCTACCATGCAATAAGCATAAATCATTCTTATGGATATACCATGGCGAATACATCACAACACCATATCATTTCGATTTTGGTCATGGTTAAACAAAGAACTTAATGTCTCACTCCAAAATGCTAAAAAGAAGGTCCAAGAGCCATCAATCCACCATCACATGTATCATTAGCAAGCTTCATATTTAACATGCAATGGCATCAACACAAAATCCACCTTGGCGAATATCATCCCCATGACATAGCAAAGTTTTGAACCATGGATTAATTAGAACTCAAGCTAGTAACTAAAACATGCATGAATCTCATGGAACACCATCAAACATACCTTAACTTAGATGCAAATATGGCGAATATCTTCAACCTTTCTCCTTTCAAACCGCCAAGAAGAACCAAAGGATGAAGCTTTTCTTTTCTCTCTTTTTTTCTTCCTAGTTTTGGCTCAAAGAAAGGATGAACAAATTTTTTTTTCTTTTTCTTCAACTCACGGCAATGGGGGGATCACATACGTTCTTTCTTTTCTTTTTTTTTTCATTTCTTTATTCCTCACCTTAGTTTAATGTTTCCTCCCATATTGCACCAACAAAACATGTCTATGACATGTTTTGCCCATCCTCCCTTGTCATGGCCGGCCACCATTTATAAAAAGAGGGGTATTTGACATGCAAAACCACTGTTTTGCATGCATGCTTCAATTAGTCATCACACATTTCCCTATCCTACTTTCAAAGTTTACTACTAGGTCCTTTTTAGTGAAATTCACATTTATAACCCTAAATCAAATCATCAAAAATGTCACACACGAATTAACACATATCATAGGCATCAAAATGAATATTAAATTATTTTTATGCCTCGATTTTGTGGTCCCGAAACCACATTCCGACTAGGGTCGTTTTAAGGCTGTCACAACTCTCCCCCACTTAAGAAATTTTCGTCCCCGAAAATCTTACCGGTAAATAGGTTTGGGTATCGCTCTTTCATAGAGTTCTCGGGTTCCCAAGTAGCTTCTTCTATCCCGTGTTTGAGCCATAACACTTTCACTAGCGGAACCCTCTTGTTTCGCAACTCTTTCACTTCACGTGCTAGGATACGAATCGATTCTTCCTCATAACTCATATTGGCTTGAATTTCAACCTCTGATGGACTAATTACGTGCGATGGATCAGATCTATAACGTCGAAGCATCGAAACATGAAAGACGTCGTGAATCTTTTCAAGTTCAGGGGGCAAAATCAATCGATATGCAACTGGACCGACTCGCTCGGATAGTTCATATGGCCCGATGAACCTCGGACTCAATTTGCCTTTACGGCCAAATCGAGTATCTTTTCCAAGGCGAAACTTTAAGAAACACTTTATCTCCCACGATACTCAATGTCTTTTCGTTTCAGATCCGCGTCACGACTTCTCGACGATCGGAGGCTATCTTGATTTTCACGGATTACTTTTACTTTCATCAAAGATCTTTAATCAAATCCACTCGAAAATTTTGCTTTCACCGAGCACGGTCCAAAACAATGGTGTACGGCATTTATGACCGTACAAAGCCTCGTAAGGTGCCATCTTAATACTTGATTGAAAACTATTGTTGTGCGAATTCAATCAAAGGTAAATACCGTTCCCATGAACCATCGAACTCGAGGATGCAACATCTCAACATATCCTCAAGTATCCGAATTATCCGCTCAGATTGACCATCGGTTTGTGGATGAAAAGCGGTGCTAAAATGCAGCTTGGTACCCAAAGCTTCTTGCAATTTCTTCCAAAATCGCGAGGTGAATCTCGGATCTCTATCCGACACAATGTAAATCGGTACCCGTGTAATCTCACAACTGAGAAACGTACAATTCAAATGAGTTTATCCAATGGAAAATCCGACGACGGGGATAAAGTGAGCCGACTTAGTCGATCTATCAACAACAACCCAAATCGCATCCTTCTTGCTTGCGGACAATGGCAGTCCGGACACAAAGTCCATTGTGACTCGATCCCATTTCCACTCGGGTATCTTGATCGGCTGAAGTAATCCTGAAGGCACTTGATGTTCCGCTTTCTCTTGTTGACATATTAAACATCTCGAAACAAAGTCGGAGATGTCTCGTTTCATGTCATGCCACCAAAACCGATGTTTCAAATCGTTGTACATCTTCGTACTCCCCGGGTGAATTGACATTCGGCTACAATGGGCTTCGTTCAGAATCATCGAAATGAGTTCTGAATTCCTTGGAATACACAAACGACTTCTAAACCTCAAACAATCATCATCATCAATTTGAAACTCCGATTCCTTGTTCGGAACCCACTCAGCCCGTTTTGCAACCAATTCATCATCGACTTTCTGAGCTTCACGAATTTGATGAATCAATAATGGTTTGGCTTTTAATTCAGCCACTAACACATTGTCGGGTAGAACAGACAAGTGTACATTCATCGCTCATAAAGCGAATAAAGTGATTTCCGGCTTAAGGCGTCCGCAACCACATTAGCCTTTCCCGGTGATAATCAATGACCAGCTCATAATCTTTCAACAACTCAAGCCAACACCTTTGTCGTAGATTCAAGTCTCTTTGAGTCATCAAATATTTGAGACTTTTGTGATCTGAAAATACATGGCACTTCTCACCAAATAAGTAATGTCGCCATATTTTCAAGGCGAATACGATGGCAGCTAATTCGAGATCATGGGTCGAATAATTCTTCTCATGTGGCTTTAATTGTCTCGACGCATAAGCCACAACTCGACCCTCTTGCATCAATACGCAACCTAACCCAAGTAGGGAGGCGTCGCTATAGATGACAAACTCTTTGCCTGATTTGGGTTTGCACTAAAATTGGAGCTTCCGTCAAATAAATTTTCAGTTGATCAAAACTTTTCGACATTTTTCCGTCCATTCGAACTTAACATCTTTTGAAGTAGCTTCGTCATGGGTGTGGCTATCATCGAGAATCCTTTTACAAACCGTCGGTAGTAAAGCAAGTCCCAAAAACTCGAACCTCGTAATATTTCTGAGGCTTCCAGTTAAGTATGGCTGAAATTTTGCTCGGTCGACTCGAATACTCGTCGCAGATACCACATGACCCAAGAAGCTAACCTCTCTTAACCGAACTCACACTTCTTGAACTTAGCATATAATTGCTTATCCCATAAAGTTTGCAACACTAATCTCGTGTGTTCAAGATGTTCGGTCTCATCTCTTGAATAGACCAAGATGTCATCAATGAACACAACTACGAACCGGTCCAAATCATCGTCTCAAGATCCGATTCATCAAATCCATAAATACCATAGGGCATTAGTGAGCCCAAACGGCATCACTAAGAACTCATAGTGACCGTACCTCGCTCAAGGCGTTTGGGTACGTCCGAATCTCGAATCCGCAACTGATAATAACCCGATCTCAAATCTATCTTTGAAAACACCGAGGCTCCCTTTAGTTGATCAAACAAATCATCAATACGTGATAACGGATATTTATTCTTTATCGTCACTTTATTCGGTGACGATAGTCAATACACAACCTCATGGTTCCGTCCTTCTTTTTCACAAACAATATTGGTGCACCCCAAGGTGAGAAACTTGGTCGAGCGAAACCTTTATCCGTCAATTCTTGCAACTGAGCTTTCAACTCTTTTAACTCGGTTGGTGCCATACGATCGAGCTATCGAAATCGGCGTAGTCCTGTGTACAAGCTCAATACCAAACTCTATCTCCGAACGGTGGCAAACCCCGTAATTCTTCGGAAAAACATCCGGTATTCACAAACCAAAGCGCAGATTCGGGTTTTATTTCTAACTCCTTATCATCAAGTACATACGCAAGGTATGCTTCGCACCCCTTTCTTACATATTTCGGGCCAACATTGATGATATTACGGTGGCAACCCTTTAAGTCCGTAGACTCAACTCGGATCATCTCGTTATTTGCGCACCTCAAATCAATAGTCTTGCTTTTGCAATTCACAACCGCATCATGCACGGTCAACCAATCCAACCCAAGAATAACATCAAATTCATCGAACGGTAAAAGCATCAAGTCCGTCGGAAAACAGAACCTCGAATTACTAGGGACATTTCTTACACACTTTGTCGACCAGAGACGTAACGACCCAAGGATTTGACACCGAATTACGAACTCGATGAGACTCAATAGGTAAAGTCTTCTTGGATGCTAAGGTTTCGCATATATAAGAGTGAGTAGAACTAGGGTCAATTAAAGCAATCACATTAGTATCAAAGAGAGTGAAAGTACCTGTAATAACATCTGGCGAGGTAGCATCCTCGCGTGCGTGTATTGCATAAGCCCTAGCAGGAGTGCGAGCCTCGGATCTGGTCGTAGCATCTCTAGATCCTCTCTGACCACCACTAGCATTGCCCGTATTTCTAGATGGTCTACCTCGAGCAGTGGTAGCGCCGGTTTCCCACTCGATTTACATTCTGCTCAGCAACCTCGGGCAATCCTTAATGAAGTGGTCGATCGATCCGCACTTGTAACAGAGGCGGTCATGGAATCTACAACTTCGAATGCCATTTGCCACAACATCGGCACTCCGTTCGTCTCGTCGTTCATTCCCAACACTTGGCGACCAAAGTGCTCGTGTACCCATTGTGGGGTCGATCACGATCTCGTCTAAAAGGCCGAAGTGCCTCTAGACCGGCCCACATCATCCCGAAATTTCTTCGATGCCTGTTGAAGAGACTTTCCCAAGGATCTTTTACGAAACTCTCCAGTTCCCACATCAACTTTTTGTTTTTCTTTTCTAAGCTCTTGACTTTACAAGTTCGCTCGACAAGTACTACGAACTCTCATATTTCAAGAATGCCAACGAACATTTTATATCTTCATTCAGCCCATCCTCAAGCGTTATTACGATGACCTCGGACGAAACACATTCCCGGCGTATCTACTAAGTCTAACAAATTTTCGCTCGAATCGAGAATCGACATAGAACCTTGCTTAAGCTCAAGAAATTCCTTCCGCTTTTGATAAACAAATCTCGATCGATATACTTTTTCCAAACTCGGTTTGGAAAAACTCCCAAGTTACTTGCTCTCGGGCACAATGAAGTCGAGTACTCCACCAATAGTAGGCGTAATCGCGTAGCAAGGAGATAGTACACTTTAGGCATTCATCGGTGTACAAGATAGCTCATCGAGTGCGGATAGTGTTGTCCAACCAAAATTCAGCTTGCTCGGCATCGCCGCTATCCGTAGCCTTAAATTCAGTAGCCCCGTGTTTCCGGATTCTATCAACCGGGGCTTATTTGACCTTATTTGGTCGATTCGGAGGCATTGTAGGTGCCGGGGTTGTGTTTGTTGGGAATGGAGGTTGTGGAACAGCCGTATTAGTTCGAATGTATTGGTTGAACCAATCATTCATCACGCTATAAAAAGCTTTCCTAGCCTCATCATTCGGATTACTAGCATTAGGTTGAGAGTTCGCCAGAGCTGTCCCTTGTGCGGGACCAGGCGCTACACTCTCAAGATCATCAGCTACCGCTCGGTCGGGATCGGGATCAATTACTATAAATAAACACATTTCAATTGTCAGAAATCACCACACTATCAAATAATCACATAAAATGGCATGTATAGCTAGACCCAACCGCATTACGGTAGTCCTAGAATCGACTAAACCGTAGCTCTGATACCAATAAAATTGTAACACCCTGTGCCCGAGTCCGTTACCGGAGTCGAACACAAGGTGCACACAGACTTAATTATTTTCACAGTCCATTTAAAAATTTCCAGACAAGCTGGTTACTGCATCACTTTTGCCTTAAAAATCATATCTTGAGTTTCAAAACTCTAAAATCAGTTTCGTCATTTTTCCCTGAAATTACACTCATATGTCCATTTACATATTTTTTTCTAGAATTTTTGGTCAGGCCAATTAGTACAGTTTATTAGTTAAAGTCTCCCATGTTACAGGGATCGACTACACTGACCTTCGCGCATTACGACTTGGATATCTCCCTTTACAGGACTTAAATACTGATTCCGTTTGTTTCTATAGAAACTAGACTCAAATAGGAATCTATACATATATAGCATGACTCCTAATTATCTCTGGTTAATTTATAATGAATTTCCAAAGTCAGAACAGGGGATCCAGAAACCGTTCTGGCCCTGTTTCACGAGAACTTTAATATCTCTTAACATATAACTCATATGACCATTTCGTTTCTTCCATATGAAAGTATATTCATCAAGGTTCATTTACATAATTTATTCACTATTTAATTCCATTCCTACAATTTTTAGTGATTTTTAAAATCCACACCACTGCTGCTGTCAGCATCTGTTTTCAAGGTAAACTTTACCTATTTCGTGGTTTCCATGGACCAACTAAAGTTTTGTCATACATAGGTTCACATATAATCATATTTAGCCATTCCAATGGCTGATCATTTGCCCAACACTTCCATTCCAGTCCATAGTCACATCATGAAACCATACATATATACATAAACACAAATGGTCTAATGCCATACTCCACTTTTACGAGCCATTTTCGCATGGTCGCACACACATACATCACAAAAGCGTACTTGAAAAAAACAGCAAAGGGTAGTCCTATACATGCCATATCCAGAGTTCAACTAAAAGAGTACCAAAAGGGCTTTGATAGTGTGGATGACTTCGACTTCGATGATCCCGAATCCGATAGCTAACGAGCAAAATCTATAAAACAGAGAGCCAAAGCAACGAGGGTAAGCATTTTAATGCTTAGTAAGTCTCAAGTAATGAAATCAGCTTTGACTAAAGTATTACATTCACATAGCTAAATGGATCACTTTAGTAATACACATTCTCATAATCATACTTACTTCACACTTCACCAACATATACACACACAAGGTATCAACCTATCTAAGAGCTGAAAGTTCGTTAGTCGATTGAACGAATACTATTTCAAACGAATCAACTTTTCCGATGCACATGCAAACATACCTTATCGTTTGGGTTTTTCGAGCGTATTAATTGAATTTATTTCAGCACAAAACGCTCACCTTCAAACCAAGTTTCTTCGGAATTTAGCCGGATATAACCACAAGCACAATTGCCTTCGGGTCTTAACCCGGGTATAGCAACTCGCACAAATGCCTTCGGGTCTTAGCCCGGATATAACCACTCGCACAATTGCCTTCGGGTCTTAACCCGGATATAACCACTCGCACAATTGCCTTCGAGTCTTAACCCGGGTATAACAACTCGCACAAATGCCTTCGGGTCTTAGCCCGGATATAATCACTAGCATTAATGCCTTCGGGGCTTAGCCCGGGTATCATTCAAATGCTCATGCACACATATATCAATAATCACGACACATCCATATTTCGCTTTCGTTACTAAGGCTCAAACACAAAACATTTATCAAACCTTTCCAATTTCGGCTCAATAGCCACACACAAAGAACATGATTTCAATTGACTTTACAACGTAGTCCCTACGCACATTCGGCTATCCGCCATAATATGACAAATCATTTCAATATAATTCAAGTAGGGTCATTACTCGAAGACTTCCCTCGAATGTTGTCGAACAATTCCGATGGCTATTCGACCACTTTTTCCTTCCCTTTATCAGATTTAGTCCCCCTTTGCTCTTGAGCTTAATTTAACAAATAAATTGATTTAATCATTTGAGCATCGACAAGAGGAATTCAAGGTACTTAGCCCACATATATTCATTAGACATTAAAGTCACATATGTACGGAATTCATGAATTAAACTCAACACATTAGTTAGTACTCTCCTTAGCCGAATTTTCTAAGTCAAGATAAAGCCTTCAACATGCTTACTCATGGCCGAACAACACATCAACCTAGGTACTCATTCATGTGGCCGATTATGCATGTTGGTGTTGAGGCCAATTACATGTTTAATACCACACATGAATGGCATACATTTTACTAACTAATGCATTACATATTGTAGCTCAATACACACATATCATTCACTTCATAACCGAAACATCATCACAAGTAAATATACACCTTGAGATAGTATATATGTAATACCAATACATCATGTGCAAACATATATACATATAGGTGCAAGGGCCGAATTTCAAGTTGATTATAACCAAATATAAACATATATCCAAAACACAAATCTTACCTACCATGCAATAAGCATAAATCATTCTTATGGATATACCATGGCCAAATACATCACAACACCATATCATTTCAATTTTGGTCATGGTTAAACAAAGAACTTAATGTCTCACTCCAAAAATGCTAAAAAGAAGGTCCAAGAGCCATCAATCCACCATCACATGTATCATTAGCAAGCTTCATATTTAACATGCAATGGCATCAACACAAAATCCACCTTGGCCGAATATCATCCCCATGACATAGCAAAGTTTTGAACCATGGATTAATTAGAACTCAAGCTAGTAACTAAAAACATGCATGAATCTCATGGAACACCATCAAACATACCTTAACTTAGATGCAAATATAGCCGAATATCTTCAACCTTTCTCCTTTCAAACCGGCCAAGAAGAACCAAAAGATGAAGCTTTTCTTTTCTCTCTTTTTTCTTCCTAGTTTTGGCTCAAAGAAAGGATGAACAAATTTTTTTTTTCTTTTTCTTCAACTCACGGCAATGGGGGGATCACACACCTTCTTTCTTTTCTTTTCTTTTTTTCATTTCTTTATTCCTCACCTTAGTTTAATGTTTCCTCCCATATTGCACCAACAAAACATGTCTATGACATGTTTTGCCCATCCTCCCTTGTCATGGCCGGCCACCACTTATAAAAAGAGGGGTATTTGACATGCAAAACCATTGTTTTGCATGCATGCTTCAATTAGTCATCACACATTTCCCTATCCTACTTTCAAAGTTTACTACTAGGTCCTTTTTAGTGAAATTCACATTTATAACCCTAAATCAAATCATCAAAAATGTCACACACGAATTAACACATATCATAGGCATCAAAATGAATATTAAATTATTTTTATGCCTCGGTTTTGTGGTCCCGAAACCACATTCCGACTAGGGTCGTTTTAAGGCTGTCACAGTGGTTGTGCTAAGAGATAGCACAGGTACGTATTCGAAACCCATGAGCATGAGTTTGCCACATGAAATGAAATGGACTTGTGATAAGAGCACAATTAAATGAGTGATATTTATGAGAATAATTTCTATGAAAAAATTGTGATGGTTATCATTATGTTACACTAAGACAGATTAATATAATAGTAGTGGTCCAACTTTGAAAATCCACAAAAAATAGTGGAAATTAAGTTAGAGGCTGATTAAAATATGAAATTAAATCTTATCAAGTCTATTTCAGATAAAGGAAACTGGGTAAGCAAAGTAATCTCATATGATGAGATATTTGAATTTTTTGAAACAGGGTCGGACTCCCTTGTCTTAAAATTAGAAAATTATTAAAAATTGTACAAAAATTATTATGGGTTATAATTTATATTATTAAAATCCATAATGAGTCTATTTTCAAAGAAAATAAACAGAAACATCATCTGAGTTCTGTACTATGAGATAATTAATTCATAGTGAAGAGAGGTCAGACAGCAAAATAGAGGTAAATTTAAGGAATAAACTATACTTATTGGCTAGACCAAAAATTTTCAAAATTTTATGGTAAGAAGATATTTGAGTTTAGTTTTAAGGAAAATTAATGGTTCTCAATTCAGAGTCTTGTAACTCTGGATACAAATAATTTAGTGACCTTGACTCAGGAAAATAGCTTGACTGGAATTTGAATAAATAGAAAGAATTTAAAAATAGCATGTTATCACATTACTTATTATTTTTCATGCGAGCTTACTAAGCATAAAGCTTATTCCCTCCTTTCCATTTCCTTAATGTTTTTAGGGCTCGGGGTTGGAGATCGTCGAAGGCAACATCACACTATCGAGACATCATCTTTGGAATATTAATAAATATATGTTATCGATTCCAAGTGAGTGGCATGTATAGGGACTTAGTTTTATGATAGATGTTATTATGAGTAGTCAAATGTATTGGCTTATGATGATTTTTTGTATATAGCCATGAGATGTGGCTTATAATGATTATGGCTTGTAAGCTCATTTATCCATGCTAAGTCCTAATGTTTGTGATAAACCGTAAATTATACATATTTTTACCCCATGTTTAATGCATTTTATAGATGATCTCTCATTAGAATTGGTGAATTCGATGCTCCTAATGCTTTAATTTCATGTTTTGTACTCAGGAGAGCACCAAGAGTCAAAAGGAGCTAGAAACAAGCCAAAAAGGGACAAAACGGACCAAATCGAGAAGATGACACGGCTTAAGCCTTGCCACACGGGCAGCTCACACGCCCGTGTCTTTCAAGGGTGTCGACCAAGGCTTTCACGATTCACACGGGCGTGTCCTTGCTGAGCCTAAGTTAAGCCCAATTCGGAAAAGGCCACTTTAAAGGGTTTCTAGGCATTCCAAAGCCTATAAATACGCACTAGAGGAGGAGAAAAACAGAGACGAAGAAGAGGGGTAAGGAATTACCCCAAGGAAGCCGATTGATCCATCTCAGAAGCCGGATTCATCATCAAGACTGAAGATCTCTCCTCAATTCCCTTTCAGGAGTTTTGGGTTTTCTTTATGTTTTGTATTCTTTATTCTTCTGAGATGTTTTCTTATTTAGTTATGAACTAAATCCCCTAAATACCTAAGGGGAATGAAACCTAAGATGAATCTTGTTATTATTTTCTGAATCGTATGATAAATATTTAACTTCTTAATTATGTGTTCTTAATTCTTGCTTTGATATCCCAAGATACTGATTCAAGACACGCTCTTATTCAGAGGAGGAATAGACCCTGTCTAAGAGTACATTTGTCATAATTAAGCGGAGTTGATTGCGCGCCTAGAAATAGGGTGACAAGATTTTGCCGGATTAAGGTGAAACCTAATAAGAGGATCCATAGATCGAGTTAATGCAACTCTAGAGTATTAATTAGAGAAAAGTCTCGATTATTCAATCTAGGGATTAGACGTTATTAGTCTTGAATAGGGATAATAACATAACTTAGGGATCTCTACGGAACAAGTTGAATGAATAAATCGTCCGATTCGAAGCCAGAATAACAAGTACAGTCTAGGTGGATTTTTCCTTAGGTATTGTCTCAAGTCAATCGATTTTCCCAAAAGCAATTCCCCAATTCTTTTCTCTGTGCGTTCTTAGTTTAAATAATTAGTTAATTAAAACAAACCTTTTTATTCTTAGGCTAGATAATAAAAAGATAGTTATTACTAGTACTTTTGGTTCCCTTGGGTACGATATCTCGGTCTTGCCATTACTATACTATTGTTCGATAGGTGCGCTTACCTTTTCGTCGTGATAATAGTTAGTCTAGGTTTGATCTTCATTATAAATATTTATTACTTGTTACGGATCACACGATCAAGTTTTTGGTGCCGTTGCCGGGGAACTGAAATATTAGGAACACTAAATTTTTATTACTTTAGCCATTTATTTTTCTTGCAATTTTATTTTATTTTAGTATTTATTAATTTACTTTTTCTCTCTTGGCAGGTTTTTATAATTTATGACTAGAAAAAACCCGTCAGGACCATTACTCTTTGACGAAGAAATCGATTGTACAATTCGCAAAAATCAAAGAGAAATAAGACATAGGTTATGATACACGGAGAACAAGCGAGAAGACGATACTCAAGCCCCAACCAAAGAGATGGCCGAAAATCCAGGCGATCAGCTGCCTCCTGCAATTGCAACTAATCAAAATCTTGCTCCACGTACTATGTACGATTATGCTAAACCTTCTTTAACAGGAACTGAGTCTAGTATAGTTAGACCTACTATTGCTGCAAATAATTTCGAACTAAAACCTAACACAATTCAGATGATACAGCAGTTTGTTCAGTTTGATGGTTTGTAGGATGAGGATCCCAACACGCACTTGGCGAATTTTCTTGAATTTTGCGATACATTCAAAATCAATGGCATTTCTGATGATGCCATTCGTCTTCGGTTATTTCCCTTTTCACTGAGAAACAAAGCTAAACAGTGGTTGAACTCGTTACCACGAGGGTCTATCACTACTTGGGAACAAATGACTGAGGAATTTTTACTAAAATATTTTCTGCCGGCTAAAACGGCTAAATTGCGTAATGATACCTCTTCTTTCGTGTAGATGGATTTAGAAACACTTTACGATGCATGGGAGAGATACAAGGACTTACTGAGAAGGTGCCCTCACCATAGGTTATCGCTTTGGCTGCAAGTTCAAACGTTCTACAATGGTGTGAATCCCTCGACAAGACAAATGATTGACACAACTGCTGGTAGAACCATCAACAATAAAACACCGAAAGATACCTATAAATTTATAGAGGAGATGTCACTACATAACTATCAGTGGCAAGTTATGAGGACAAAGCCAACGAAAACAGCCGACGTTTATAACATCGACTCAGTTACTATGCTGTCAAATCAGGTAGAACTTCTCAATAAAAAGATTGATAGTTTTCTTGGTTCTACGCAGGTACATCTAGTAATGAGGTGTGACTCAAGCGGAAGAGGTGTCCATACAAAATATCAATCCTTCAATCCCACAACCTAAGAGGAACAAGTCAACTATATGGGTAACAATAACTTTAGATCCCAAAATAACCCATACAGTAATACTTATAATACAGGTTGGAGGAACCACCCAAAATTTTCCTGGGAGGTCAAGGAAATCAAAAGCTACAAAATCCTCAAGGTTTTCAACAGCCACCTTATCAACAAGAGAAAAAACCAAACCTTGAAGAGATGCTTTCCAAATTCATCTCGGTGTCAGAAACCCGTTTCCAAAATATTGAGACAGCACTTAAGAATCAACAAGCATCGATCCAAGGACTCGAAACTCAGATAGGCCAGCTGTCTAAACTAATCTCCGAACGACCACAAGGTAGCCTACCAAGTAATACTGAACCCAATCGAAGGAACACCTCAATGCAATTAGTGCCCAAGATAAGGAAGGATTCATTACACCTGAGCCAAAATTACAACAAGACGACGCGATGAACAAAGGACAAGAAGAGGTAAACAATACTGATCCCAAACAGGTAAGTACAAATCATGAACCTCGTGTGCCATATCCTAAAGCGATGACGAAAGACAGAACAGAAGAACAATTTGGTAAGTTTGTCAAACTCTTAAAGAAATTACATATTAACTTACCCTTTATTGAAGTTCTTTCACAGATGCCCAACTCAGCAAAATTCTTAAAGGAACTTCTGAGCAATAAAAGGAAATTAGACGCTACACCACATGTGGAACTCAATGCAGTCTGTTCAGCTATTTTAAAGAATGAGCTACCTAACAAATTGAAAGATCCAGGGAGTTTTACAATTCCTTGCTTAATTGGTAGTCTATCTGTGAATAATGCTTTAGCTGATCTAGGGGCAGGTATAAATGTTATGCCATATAAAATGTTTAAACGACTAGGTGTCGGTAAACCCAAACAGACTAGGATGAGCATACAATTGGCTGACAAAACAGTTAGATTTCCTAAGGGTATTATTGAAAACATTCTCATTAAAAATTGATAATTTTTTTTACCCAGTAGACTTCCTTGTCTTGGATATGGATGAGGATAATGAGGTACCTCTAATTTTAGGACGACCATTTTTAGCAACTGCCAGAACCATTATTAATGTAGGCACAGGAGAGTTAACACTTCGTGCAGGTGACGACGCAGAAACACTCCAAGCACGCGACTCATTCAAAACCTCTAAGACTCAAGATAATGCTATAACACCTGTTAATAATAAAACTAATATTCAATCGTCCTTGTAAGAACTTCTTTGAACCAAGACAACAGAGACAGTGCGCTACTATCATGAAGAGAACAAAGACGTCCATGAAGAACGAAGATTACGGATAGATGAGCTGGATGAATGGCGAGAACACAAATCGAGAACACATGATAAACTAAAACTACACAAACACAAGCCCGACACCTCTCCTAATCAACTTCAGGTCGGCGATACAGTCTTACTAGATGCCGTTGATCCTCACATTGTCACTACCACACCAAATGAGGAAATCCCTCTTACGATACTGAATATTTTCCCATTCGGTACGGTGGAGGTGAGTCATCCCAAGTTCGGCACTTTTAAGGTAAACAACACCTGTTTAAAACCTTATTTCAAAATTGATAGTAGGAACGAGGAGTATAAACTCCTCAAACCACCATGATAAATCAACGGAGAGGTAAGTCGAGCTTAGACTATAAATAAGCGCTTCTCGGGAGGCAACCCGAGTACTAATCACTTTAAATTATTTTAAATTCAAATTTTAAACATTTAGGTCACTAACAGAGTATTTGAAGCACAGGTTCCCAGCACCACACGACCTGTAACATGGTCGTGCTTACGGACGTGTGTACCAACACAGAGGGAAACACAGCAGTGCGATACGGCCATGCAAAAACAGGGTAAATGATTTCCCCAAAAAACAGAATGTGATAAAATCCCCACGGCCGTGCGACATGGCCATGGGTGAATTTGATAACACACGGGCGTGGGAATAAAAACCCACGGGCGTGCTAGGGACAAAGCTCAATTCTGTTTCTTCGACACAGGCGTAAGACACGCCCGTGCTGTTAAGCCATGGACAACAATACATGGGCGTGGTACCTTAACATGGGCGGGGGAGAAGCGAACACAGCTAGGCACGGCAGTGCCATATGGCCGTGTACCTCACAAGCCCAAGAAACACGGGCTTGGGATAGTAGCCAAGCACGAACTAAAATTGCAAAATTCGAAACACACGGGCTCAACCTCATAAGGACACGGGTGTGGCCCTAGGCTGTGTGGCCCTCCCCTATATAAGCAAATCACTGTTCATTTTCCTCTTCCTTTCTAAAGCCCTAGCCGAAATCTCCCACTCTCCACTCCCTGATCCCTATTCTCAGCTACCACCACCTTCTCGTCCAGTTCATGTGGCGGCTTCATATGCTGACATCTCTAAGCATCTCACCCGATTCGAGCACCAGTGTTTTCAACGATTTGACAACATTGATACTACTCTACAGCAGATTTGTCAGCACCTCCACATCTCATCGCCAGTCCCACCTCGTGAACCATCCAGCGATGAAGATGTTTAGAACTATTTATTATTTTTTTAATTGAAACTACTTTTTCTTTTTCTTTTTTTTTTAGATTTTAGAATTTTATTTTTAATCATGAATTTTTGTTATTCCTTTTCGAGTACTCCTAAAATGTTCTTAATTTTATCACAGTTATATAGAGCTCTTAAGCTCATCATCACAGAGGAACTAAAACTCCACCGGAAAATGGTTCTCTACGATTGCCATGTCCTGCTTTACCCCGACCATAGCTACCACTAGATATAATATTCTTTTGGCGCAGGACTTATGGCCTAATGAACCTCTACGACTGCCGGAGTATCCTCCTCCACTCTCAAACCGATCACTCTCCAAAACTCTAAATTCGAGGAATTCATAATACAGGAAGTTTCACTTCTCTCCCTATCTTATTTTTATTCTCTAACATCTATCTTTGTACATTGAGGGCAATGTACATCTTAAGTGTGGGGGGTATTTATTTCACTATCAGGAAAAAAATCCCTGAATAATCACCTTATTTTCATGAAAAACTCTCATATCATAATTAGGATAATTTTTAATTGATTTATGATTTTGATTGATATATCTTGAATTAAAACATAGGGATTTATGCATTGGTTATTTAAACTTTAAGACATTAGAGAATCAAGTATGATAAGTTGATTTTTAAGTAATTAAAATCATAGGTTGTTTCCCTAAGTCTAAACATCAAAAAGCCATAATTTTTGTGAGATTTTTGAGCCTTTTGAGCATCTATTCATCCTTTCATGCTCACTTTTATTATTGCTTTGAGTGCGTCAGTATTGAACTGTTATTCTAGAACTTGCTTGATTATGCATGTTGAGATCACACCATTTGATTTGATATATCAAAATGATTAAGGCACTTAGGATTAACCCACTCATGCCATGAAAAGCCTACTCTACGATTAACCCCTAGTAAACCCCCTTGAGCCTGACAAGCCATTCGTTGTATTACCCTTAATATTAACCATTAACCCATTATTGTTGAAATCCCCTAAATTAATTTGATCCCTATTTTTATTGAGATCTGAGTTGGAAAAGTTGTTTTGCTATGTTTTTCTTCTTTATTTAACTTGTTCTTAAAAAAAAACACTATGTATACATATTAGTAATTCCATATTCTGAGAAGAAGCTCTGTTGTACGCAAGTGAAGGTTAACTCTTTTTCTAGTTAGGTAATTTTTCAATTTAATTTCGATTCTAACCCTTTCTTTCAGCTTGTGACCACACCCCCTAACCAAACCTCATTACAACCCTCTAAAGACCTTTTGATTGATGTATTATCTTAAATTATAGTGGTGGAGATTTGATTTTCATACAAGCCTATGGTAATGACTTTTCATTGTTGACTATTGAGTGCTTCATTTATTATCCTTAAACACCTCGAGTGATTTAAGTGAATCTGTAGTGAGGATGTGAAACTCTATGATATTCTGATTAAAAGGTAATTACTTAGATTAGGGGAGACACCCATGTTTGCATGAATAAAATACTCAACTTGGAATGTTTGAAACTTTTATGTTCTTTTAGTTGAACTCTCAATGTATGATTACCTATGTATTATTTTAATATATTATCAATAAGAATTATAAGTTAAGAAGAATTTATTTTGATTATGAGTTGAGAATTTTGCTTGAGGACAAGCAAATGCTTAAGTGTGGGGGTATTTGATAAACTGTAAATTATACATATTTTTACCCCATGTTTAATGCATTTTATAGATGATTTCTCATTAGAATTGGTGAATTCGATGCTCCTAATGCTTTAATTTCATGTTTTATACTCAGAAGAGCACCAAGAGTCAAAAGGAGCCAAAAAGGGACAAAACGGACCAAACCGAAAAGATGACACGGCTTAAGCCTTGCCACACGGGCAGCTCACACGCCCATGTCTTTCGAGGGTGTCGACCAAGGCTTTCACGATTCACACGGCCTGGCCATTGACCCACAAGGCCATGTACAATTTAACGGATCAAACACACCTGGCAATCATGTCACACGGCCATGTCACACGGGCGTGTCCCTACTGAGCCCAAGTTAAGCCCAATTCGGAAAAGGCCACTTTGGAGGGTTTCTAGACATTCCAAAGCCTATAAATACGCACTAGAGGAGGAGAAAAATAGAGACGGAGAAGAGGGGTAAGGAATTACCCCAAGGAAGCCGATTGATCCATCTCAGAAGCCGGATTCATCATCAAGACAGAAGATCTCTCCTCAATTCCCTTTCAGGAGTTTTGGGTTTTCTTTATGTTTTGTATTCTTTATTCTTCTGAGACGTTTTCTTATTTAGTTATGAACTAAATCCCCTAAATACCTAAGGGGAATGAAACCTAAGACGAATCTTGTTATTATTTTCTGAATCGTCTGATAAATATTTAACTTGTTCTTAATTATGTGTTCTTAATTCTTGCTTTGATATCCCAGGATACTGATTCAAGACACACTCTTATTCAGAGGAGGAATAGACCCTGTCTAAGAGTACATTTGCCATAATTAAGCAGAGTTGATTGCGCGCCTAGAAATAAGGTGACAAGATTTTGCCGGATTAGGGTGAAACCTAATAAGAGGATCCATAGATCGAGTTAATGCAACCTTAGAGTGTTAGTAAAAGTCTCGATTATTCAATTTAGGAATTAGATGTTATTAGTCTTGAATAGGGATAATAACAAAACTTAGGGATCTCTACAGAACAAGTTGAATGAATAAATCGTCTGATTCAGAGCCAGAATAACAAGTACAGTCTAGGTGGATTTTTCCTTAGGTATTGTCTCAAGTCAATCGATTTTCCCAAAAGCAATTCCTCAATTCTTTTCTCTGTGCGTTCTTAGTTTAAATAATTAGTTAATTAAAATGAACCCTTTTATTCTTAGGCTAGATAATAAAAAGATAGTTATTACTAGTACTTTTGGTTCCATTGGGTACGATATCCCGGTCTTGTCATTACTATACTATTGTTCATAGGTGCGCTTGCCTTTTTGTCGTGATAATATTTAGTCTAGGTTTGATCTTCATTATAAATATTTATTACTTGTTACGGATCACGCGATCAGTTTGTGATGTGGATATGCTTGTTGAAAATGCATGTTGGTGTATAACATGTATGTATGATGAATGCTTCATGACCAATCGAACCGGTCATTTCTATGAGAAAATGAATGATATATAATAATAATAAAAAAAGAAAGGTGATGATGTTGATTAAACTTGAATGCTCAAGGTCTAATAACACAAATGATAAGTGAATAATAGTAAGATTAATGGTCATAGATGCTTGCATCTAGACTTAATATTGCACGAGTATGCAGAATACGTGAATAATGACATGTTAATGTTAAGAATATATCTTAATGAAGGAGGTTAAATCATGAAAATGATGTCATGATATATATCCTTAATGTATGTAATGAATTGTGGAAATTAAGGGTAACACAAAGGCTTGGAAAATAGCCAAGTGTTAGTCACACGAGTAAAGACACGGCCATGTGTCTCAGCCATGTGGAGGGCAAAGCCTAGCACACGGGCGTGCGGCTTGGCCGTGTGGTTCATTTTGTGTGATGACGTCATAGTCAGAGAGTTACACGGCCTGAGGACATGGGCCTATTGAAGACACACGGGTGTGTGGCTCCGCTTCATAGAAAAAAATTCATAAATTTTCTCAAACTTTCCAAAGTTCTCGGTTTAGTCCCTAATTACTTTCACAGCATGTTTAAGGCCTCGTAGGCCCAAATAAGGGACTTTAAGATAGAAATTGAAAAGTTTTAAATTTGAACGAAATTGAAAAGTTTTAAATTTGAACAAAATTTTATAGCTCGGATTGCTTGATTGTTTGCGTTTAAGTCTAGTAACACCTCGTATCCTGTCTCGACGTTGAACACGGGTAAGGGGTGTTACAGAAAAGACCTAGCCATTTGGTTCGAAGTTTACCTGCAAATATCCTTAGTATGGGATCATAAAGTAGCACTTTTTGTCCTATTGGAAATTGTTTACAGGATATCTTCTGATCATGAAATGTTTTGGTTTTGTCTTTATAAATTCGAGCATTTTCATACACATCATGCTGAATTTCCTTGAACTCTTGAATGTGTAATTTTTGATATTCACTTGTAAAATTTTTAATTATGATCATGTTGGTTTTCGTAGGCACTACATGAACACTAGAGACATTCGTCATTGCATCGGGGCAGCCTATGTCCTCATAAACATTAAACTTGACTACTTCACCATCGAATTCCATAGTGAGTTTTCCACTCTGGACATCAATTTTCATTCGCATGGTGCTTAAAAATGGTCTCTCAAGTAAAATAATCAGAAGAATTTTTTTATTTGTCATCTTCCATGTCAACGATGTAAAAATCTACAAGAAGGATTAGTTCATTTACCTTGACGAGAACATTTTCCAATACCCCTTCTGGATATACAGCTGACCTATTTGCTAATTGGATGATCACCCCTATTTTTTTCAAAAGACTCATGTTTAGTAATTTAAAAATAGATAAAGGCATAACGTTAATAGATGCACCTAAATCACACATGGTCTTTTTAATGCCAACATTACCTGTTTTGCAAAATATAGAAAACATATCTTGGTCCTTACACTTAGGCAGAATTTTTCTTTGTAAAATCGAAAAGATGTTTTCTCATAGACTGACTATTTCCTTACCCATGAGCTTCTTCTTACTAGTGCATAATTCTTTTAAGGATTTAGCATAACGTGGAACTTGTTTTATACGTATCGAGTAGGGGCATGTTAATTTTTACTTTGTGGAATGTCTCTAGGATTTCTCTCTCTTCTCGCTCCTTTTTACATTAAGCAAGCTTTTAGAGAATGGGGATGGTACCATAAATGGTTTATATGGTGCTGGTTTTATAGTAGCTACTAGATCATGTTTTTGTTTTTCCCATCTAGTTTCGTGGTCACGATTCGAGCCAAGTGTTGGCCCAAAAACTGTTCCATTCTTTAAAGTCATAGCACTTACATTTTGTCGTGGATTTGGCTCAGCTTGAGATGACAATTTCCCTTAAGACTCTAATCAACTAACCGTAAACTCAAGCTTACTTGTTTGCTGATCTATTTCTTGTAGGTGTACTTCAGTCTTTTGTTAGAACTTTTAAGTGCTAACGGCTAACCTCTCCACTATGGTTTCAAGAGATGACTTTGAGGGTTGAAATTTTTAAGATGGACGTGGCCTTGGCTGATACGGTTGATTGTATTGAGGGTTTGATCCATAGCTCAGATTTGGGTGATCCTTCCAACCTACATTGTAAGTATTTGAATATGGATTATAACGCCTTTGAGGTGGCCATGAGAAGTTCCCAACGACATCTATTTGTGTTGTTGTGCCATCATGTAAGATTGGACACGAATCTGTTAGATGATCAAGCATGGCACAAATCTCGCATAACCGAATTGGGTTCATTTTTCTTATAAGCAAATTTTGAACTACATTAATGAGCTTATCGATTTTATCTTCTAAAGATGGAGTACTTAACTACTGAACCCATCTTATGGGTTCTGTAGTTGGTAGTAATTATTAAGAATTCATAGCCATAGTCGAAACTAATTCCCTTACTCTTTGAAGAGTCATGTTAACAAGTGTCCCTCCACTAGTGGCTCAATCATCTTTATTTCTGTAGGGAGTAACCCCTCATAGAAATTTTGAAGAAGTGATTATTCAGTTAGGCCATGTTGTAGGAAACTTGCACACAACTTCTTGTATCGTTCCCAATAGTCAAAAAGTGACTTTGTCTCATTTTTTCATATTTTGACAATATCTCTCATTAATTTGACTGCCCGAGCTACTGGAAAGAACTTATCAGGAAACAAACGAGACATATCAGACCATGTATTAACAGATCTTGGAGGTAAATAAAATAGCCACTCTCTAGCAAAGTCGACTAATAAGAAAGGAAAAACTTTAAGTTTAATTTGATCTTCAATTACTCCCTGAGGTTTAATGCTTAAGCAAACCATGCGGAACTCCTTAAGATAAGTGTGGGGGTTTTCTTTTTTCAAACCGCAAAAAGTGGACAATAAATGAATTAATCCCAATTTTAATCAGATAAGTTATGCACAACGGTTGTTGGTTATCTAGTGCTGCAGCGAACTGTCAAGTGGTTTGATTCACCATTTCTTCTAGCTCACTAAATGTATCATAAATGTCTTCTGTGTAACACCCCTAACCCATATCCGTCGCCGAAATAGGGTTATAGAGCATTGCCAGAATTTATAAAATGTATAACAGACATTTCATATGATTTATCATTATATCAGAATCTATTCATAATCAATCATATAGTCCCTTTTATGAGCCTTTGAATCCCAAAATAAACATTAGAAACAATTCGGGACTAACCGGGTACTCATAGGATTTTTCGCAAAATCCCAAAATATTTCCAAAGTGCAAGGGACACATGTGACAGCCCAAAATTGACCCTAGTCGGGAAGTGGTTTCGGGACCGCTAAACCGAGTCACCAAAATGTTTGAACGTAATATTTATTGTGTAGAATATGTATTTATGAATGTGTGAAAATTTCAAGCTTCGATTTAGTCGATTGCATGTGAATTCAGTTATTAGGACTTGTGTGACACTTTTGAAATGTGATAGGCTAATCTATAAGGACCTAATAGTGCATGTAATCAAAAGGGAGGACTTGCATGTCAAATTTCCCCCCCTAATAGCTAGTGGCCGGCCATGACAAAGGATTATGGGCAAAAACATGTCATAAAACATGTTGGGACAATGGTGTATGTAAGAAAAAAATAAAATAATGAGCATGGGAATTGAATAATGAAAGGGAAGAAAAAAAAAGAGAATGGTGAGTGTTCCCCCCCCCCCAATTGTCGTGAGTTGAAGAAAAGAGAGAAAAAAAATTGTTGTTCATCTTTTTTTTCATTTCTTTGAGCTGAAAATTCTAAGGAAGAAGGAAGGGGTTTTTGCTTCATGCTTGGTTTGGAAGAGGATTAGGAGGAGGTTTGACCATACTTGTATTAAGATTAAGGTATGTTTGATGTTGTGCCATGAGATTCATGCATGTTTTTGGTTGCTAACTTGATGTTCTTATTAGCCCATGGTTCAAATCTTTGCTATGTCATGGGGATGATATTCGGCCAAGGTAGATGTTGTGTTAATGCCATTGCATGCTAAATATGAAGCTTGATAATGATACATGTTGTAACACCCCGTACCCGAGTCCGCTGCCGGAGTCGAACACGAGGGGTTAACGGCTTAAACCATTCACTTTCACAGTCCATTTTAAAAAAAATTTCCAGGCAGTTGGCTAACTGCGTCACTGTCACTTTAAAAATCATATCTTGAGTTCCAAGACTTGAAAACCAGTTTCGTAATTTTTCCCTGAAACTAGACTCATATATGCATCTACAAATTTTTTTCTAGAATTATTGGTCAGGCCAATTAGTACAGTTTATTAGTTAAAGTCTCCCCTGTTACAGGGTACGACTACACTGACCTTCATACATTACGACCTGGATATCTCCCTGTACAGGGCTTCAATACTGACTAGACTCAAAGAGGAATCTATACATATATGGCATGACTCGGAATTATCTCTGGTTAATTTACAATGAATTTCCAAAGTCGGAACAGGGAATCCAGAAACCGTTCTAGCCCTGTCTCACGAAAACTTAAATATCTCTTAACATACTGTTCATATGATCATTTCGTTACTTTCCTATGAAAATAGATTCACCAAGGTTCGACTACATAATTTATTCACTATTTAATTCCCTTTCTACTATTTTTAGTGATTTTTCACATTCACGTCACTGCTGCTACCAACATCTATTTTTAAGGTAAACTTTACCTATTTCATGATCCTCCATGGATCAGCTAGAGTTTGTCATACATATACCAAAAGTGATCATGAATGACCATTCCCATGGCTAACCGTTACCAACATTTCCATACCTCTTGACAAACAACATACAAACGATTATAAAGCTACGATCAAAGTATATCTAAGCCATTTTCGCATGGCTATCCAAATTTACACAAAACCGAAGGGTACATGACCTACAACAAAAGGGTAGTCCTATACATTAACCAAGATATCCTCTCACTACTAGTCTATTCTATACATGCCATAAGATATTCCAAAACATAGTAGTACCAAACAGTGGATAGTGATAGTGTGACTAGTTGTCGACGATCCCCGAGCACTGTAGCTTCCAAATGAGATCTATAAAACAGAGGAAACAAAGTACACGGAGTAAGCATTACAATGCTTAGTAAGTTTCAAGCAGTGTCAACAGATAACAATCAAGTTATAACATAGTTGTTCATATTTTTATTTCACCCTTCCTTCAGGTATACCACCCCTTTATCCGAATATGCACATCTCATCATAATCATAGGAATAGTCTCATAGATTGCTCTCGTATACATCACATAACTACCTTATGGTTTAGTTTAAATCAAGCTCACATATAAACTTGGAGTACATACCTGTTTAACCTTTCGCATTGCGTATATTTATAAGCAATTCTTATTACGAAATCTTACCCGGACATAATCTCCACACGTAGTCATCGGGTCTTACCCGGTCATAATCTCCACACGTAGTCATCGGGTCTTACCCGGTCATAATCTCCACACGTAGTCATCGGGTCTCACCCGGAACATATTCCAAGTTTCATGTACATTTAATCACATGTTACAACATTCACATTAGCCATTCGGCTTTACCACATATGCATATCACACATATATTTTACATTAGCCATTAGGCCTTATCACATATATATACACTTTCACATTCACCACATCGGCCATTAGGCCTTATCACATATACATACACTTTCACATTCACCACATCGGCCATTAGGCCTTATCACATATACATACACTTTCACATTCATCACATCGGCCATTAGGCCTTATCACACATATGCACTTTCACATTCATCACATTGGCCATTCGCCTTATCACACATATATGTATATCATACATATTTCATATTTTCTTGTACATCAATTTCAGCAATAGCTTATAAGCAACTCAAATAGTTTCATCGAAGTTTACAACAAAATCACATATTCACTACAAGCAGTTTTCCTGACCAACAGTCACTAAGTTGTTTATAACTGGAGCTACAAAACTCAAAATCAATTTTCGTTAATTTTCCCCGAATGTAGACTCATGTATCTTTCACCCATAAAATTTTCAGAATTTTAGGTTTGGCCAATCAATACCAGATTTTTCTTCAAGTTTCCCCTGTTTCACTGTTTGACTAATCTGACCACTCTTCGCTACGAATCAAATTTTTCATTGTACAGAATTCATAATGTGTTCTATTTGATTCCATTTGAAACTAGACTCATTAAGGAGTCTAAGCATATAAATCTTATCTTATAACCATTTTTGTACAAATTATAATGATTTTCCAAAAACAGAACAGGGGATTCCGGAGTCATTCCGACACTGTCCCGCACACTTTAAATATCTCTTTATAGAAAATTTCTTTGCTTCCACGGTCTCTTTTATAAGAAACTAGACCAACTAAGCTTCGATTACATATCTTGTTCAGCCTATAATTCCACACCAACAATTTATAGTGATTTTCTAAAATCACGTTACTGCTGCTGTCCAAAGCAAATTATTACAATTTGCTCTTAAATTTCCAAGTCCAAACACCTATGAACTTACCATTTAGAACTATCAATACTTTACACCCTTTAACAACTTATAATCAATTGCCAAATGCATCTTTGACAATTTAAACCACACAACTCAATTTCTTACAATTTAAGCTTAGAAATTTCTATTCATGAAAATTTTAGCAACATGGAGTCCATTAAACACTCCAAAATTTCATTTGAACAACAATTGTTCAACCTTCTAGCAAAATTTCAATCTGGACAGCAAGCATTATTTTCTTTTATTTCAAGCATGCAGCAGACCAATTTCTCCACATTTTACAGCACATTCAAATCAGCATTTACATGCTGGAACAATTTGTTTTCAAGCTGAAATTTCCAGCGATCATTTATGCATTTAATTGTCAAATGGTTACGTCACTACTAACAATTGAAACTTAGTAAGATTAACATAATATTTTAGCTATTAAACTCAATTTATCAACCCCTAATCGGCATGAAAATAGAACCATTAATTTGTTCAAATTTTGGACAGCATAACGAAGGCACAAAATTGACGGTAGTAATTTTTTACAACTAATCTAAGAGCTTTTCTTTTCTACTACCCACATTCATGCCTTCCAACCACAATCCATCATCATTTTTCTTTAAAACAAAGTTAAAGATAGAAGAGAGCTTGGAAAACTTACCAACTTAGGATACAACTCCTAAACAAGCTAAATCCTTAGTTTCCTTCAACATGCAAGCTGTCTCCATTTTTCTTTTGTTGCACCCTCTTCTTCTTCTTCGATGTTTTATTGAGTTACTTGAAATTTCAGCTACCTAACTAGCTAAAATCATAGTTTTTCCTCCTTCTTGCCATCTTCTAAGCTAAAAATTAAAGCAACCCAACTTTCTTCTCCCTCCCCCAAGCACGGCAATGGAGGAGCAAGGTGAGACAACTTTTTTTTTTTTTTTCATCACCCCCTCTCTTTTCATTTCTTTAATACTAACCTCTTATTTTATTCTTTCTAACATAACACACTAACACAACATGTTTCCAACATGTTTCCACCCATAGCATGGCCGGCCACTATGCTTAATTTTGGGTAATTTTCCATGCAAACCCATCTTTTTCGCAACATGCATTATTAGGCCACTTTACATTTGCCTAGCACATTTCTAAATTTTCTCACATAAGTCCTATTTGATAAAATTCACTTACAATTAACAAAATTCAAACATGAAATTTTCACACATGCATATGTACATATAATGAGCATCAACTATAATGGTTAATTATTTTTTTATGACTCGGTTTTGTGGTCCCGAAACCACTTTCCGACTGGGGTCACTTTAGGGGTGTCACACATGTGATGGTGGATTGAGGACTCTTGGATTTTCTTTTAGCATTTTTGAGTGAGACATTAAGTTCTTTGGTTAACCATGACCAAAATCGAAACGGTATGGTGTTGTGGTGTATTCGGCCATGGTATATCCATAAGTATGATTTATGCATATTGCATGGTAGGTAAGATTTGAGCTTTGGATATATGTTTATATTTGGATATAAGCAACTTTGAGATTCGGCTCTCTATATATATATATATATATATATATATGTTTGCACATGATGTATTGGTATGACATATATACTATCTCAAGGTATATATTTGCATATGATGATGTTTCGGTTATGAAATAAATGATTGATGCGTATGGAGTTACAATATGGAATGCGTTAGTTAGTAAAATGTATGCTGTTTTTGTGTGGTATTAAGCGTATAATTGGCCTCAACATGGACATGCATATTCGGCCACATGAGGGGGATTGGTGTGCATGCATTCGGTTAGAGGCAAGCATATTGATGCCTATTCTTGGCTTGGAAAATTCGGCTAAGGAGAGTACTAACTAATGTGTTGAGTTTGATTCATGATTTCCGTACATATGTGACTTTAATGTCTAATGAAAAAAAAATGTGGGCTAAGTACCTTGAATTCCTCTTTCGATGCTCAAATGATTAAATCAATTTATTTGTTAAATTAAGCTCAAGAGCAAAGGGAGCTAAATCCGATAAAGGGAAGGAAAAGTGGTCGAATAGCCATCGAATCATTCGACAACATCCGAGGTAAGTTCTTGAGTAATAGAGCTTAAATTATGATTTGATTAGATCATGTCTCAAGTAAATCAAATCATGCTCTTTGTGTGTGGATATTGAACCGAAATGTGCAAGAGTGATAAGTGTATTGTATTTGAGTTTTGCTAATGGAAATGAAATACTGAATGTGTCATGATTTAGTGTTAAATGTGCATGTTTATTCGAATGGTGTCGGGCTAAGTCCGAAGGCTTTTGTGCTAAGTGACTAAATCCGGGTCAACTCAAGGCATTTGTGCGAGTTACCAAAACCGGGTTAAGTCTCAAGGCATTCGTGCGAAGTTATTAAATCGGGCTAATTCGAAGGCAATTGTGCGAATCACTATAACCGGCTATGTCCCAAGACAATCGAGCGAGTCGCTATATCCGGTTAAATTCAAGGTACGTGATTCGGGAATGAGCAATCTTGCTGTAAAATTTCAGTTAATACGCTTGCAAAAATTCCAGCAATGAGGTATGTTCGTATGTGCATTGGAATAGTTGAATTCCTTCGAATAATATTCGCTCAGTTGAGTAATGAGCTCCGGTATTTGGCTAAGATGATCCCTTATGTATGAACATAGGGGTTGGAATGTAAAGTAGAAATGATTTGAAAGTATGTATATACGGAATTATCCGTTTAGTTATATGAATGCTATACCTCTGTTGTGCTTAAATTCTTCGCTCAAACTTACTAAGCATAAATTGCTTACTCGTTTCTTTGTTTCTTTGTTTTATAGATTTTTGGCTCGTCACCATCGGACTCGGGATTTTTGGAAGTCGAAGTATCCCACACTATCAAGGCCCCTTTTGGTACAAATTTTGGTTGAGCTTTGAAATGGCATGTATAGGACTACCCTTTGTTGCTTTTCAAGTACTTTTGTGATGTATGTGTGTACGGCCATGCGAAAATGGCTCGTAAAAGTGGAGTATGGCATTAGACCCTTTGTTTATGTATATATGTATGGTTTCATGATGTTACTACGGACTGAATGGAAGTGTTGGGCAAATGATCAGCCATTGGAATGGCTAAATATGATTATATGTGGACCTATGTATGACAAAACTCTAGTTGGTCCATGGAAACTACTGAAATAGGTAAAGTTTACCTTGAAAACAGATGCTGACAGCAGCAGTGGTGTGGATTTGAAAATCACTAAAATTTGTAGGGATGGAATTAAATAGTGAATAAATTATGAAAATGAACCTTGATGAATCTAATTTCATATGGAAGAAACGAAACGGTCATATGAGTTATATGTTAAGAGATATTAAAGTTCTCGTGAAACAGGGCCAGAACGGTTTCTGGATTCCTGTTCCGACTTTGGAAATTCATTGTAAATTAACCAGAGATAATTAGGAGTCATTACATATATTAATAGATTTCTCTTTGAGTCTAGTTTCTATAGAAACAAACGGCATCAGTATTGAAGCCCTGTACAGAGAGATATTCAAGTTGTAACGCGCGAAGGTCAGTGTAGTCGACCCCTGTAACATGGGAGACTTTAACTAATAAACTGTACTAATTGGCCCAATCAAAAATTCTAGAAAAAATTTAGTAGATTGAAATATGAGTCTAATTTCAGGGAAAAATTACGAAACTTATTTTCGAGCTTTGAAACTCAAGATATGATTTTTAAGGCGACAATGATGCAGTAACCAGCTTGTCTAGAAAATTTTAAATGGACTGTGAAAATGATTAAGTCGAGTTGTGTGCACCTTGTGTTCGACTCCGGTAACGGACTCGGGTACGGGGTGTTACAATTTTATTGGTATCAGAGCTACGGTTTAGTCGATTCTAGGACTACCGTAATGCGTTTGGGTCTAGCTATACATGCCATTTTATGTGATTATTTGATAGTGTGGTGATTTCTGACGTTTGAAATTGTGTTTATTTATAGTAATGGATCCCGATCCCAACCGAAAGCGATAGTGATGATGTGGAGAGTGTGGCGCTGCTCCCGCACAAGGGACAACGCCGGACTCTCAACCTATTGCTAGCAATCCGAATGATGAGGCTAGGCAAGCTTTTTATAGCGTGATGAATGATTGGTTCAACCAATACATTCGAACTAATACTACTGTTCCACAACCTCCATTCCCAACAAACACAACCCCGCGCCTACAATGCCTCCGTAATCGACCAAATAAGGTCGAATAAGCCCCCAGCTGATGTAATCCGAAAACATGGGGCTATGAATTTAAGGCTACGGATAGCGGCGATGCCGAGCAAGCTGAGTTTTGGTTGGACAATACTATCCGGTACTCGATGAGCTATCTTGTACACCGATGAATGCCTAAAGTGTACTATCTCCTTGCTACGCGATTACGCCTACTATTGGTGGAGTACTCGACTTCACAGCCCCGAGAACAAGTAACTTGGGAGTTTTTCCAAACCGAGTTTGGAAAAAGTATATCGATTAGAGATTTGTTGATCAAAACGGAAGGAATTTCTTGAGCTTAAGCAAGGTTCTATGTCGCCATCGATTATGAGCAAAATTTGTTAGACTTAGTAGATACGCCGGAATGTATTTCGTCCAAGGCTATCATGTAAACGCCGAGGATGGGCTGAATGAAGATATAAAAATGTTCGTTGGCATTCTTGAAATACGAGAGTTCAGAGTACTTGTCAAGCGAGCTTGTAAAGTCAAGAGCTTAGAAAAGAAAAACAAAAAGTTGATGTGGGAACTGGAAAGTTTCAGTAAAAGATCCTCGGAAAGTCTCTTCAACAGCATCAAGAAATTTCGTGATGATGTGGGCGGTCTAGAGGCACTTCGGCCTTTTAGACGAGATCGTGATCGACCCCTGCGGTACACGAGGCGCTTGGCCGCCGGTGTTGGGAATGAACGTCGAGACGAATCGAGTGTCGACATTGTGGCAAATGGCATTCGAAGTTGTAGATTTCGTGACCGCTCTGTTACAAGTGCGGATCGGTTGACCACTTCATTAAAGATTGCCCGAGGTTGTCCGAATGTAATGTAGATCAAAGTGGGAAACCGGGCGCTACCACTGCTCGAGGTAGACCATCTAGAAATACGGGCAATGCTAGTGGTGGTCAGAGAGGATCTAGAGATGCTACGACCAGATCCGAGGCTCGCGCTCCTGCTAGGGCTTATGCAATACGCGCACGCGAGGATGCTTCCTCGCCAGATGTTATTACGGGTACTTTCACTCTCTTTGATACTAATGTGATTGCTTTGATTGACCCTGGTTCTACTCATTCTTATATATACGAAACGTTAGCATCCAGTAAGACTTTACCTATTGAGTCTACTGAGTTCGTAATTCGGGTGTCAAATCCCTTGGGTCGTTACGTGCTTGTCGACAAAGTGTGTAAGAAATGCCCCCTAGTAATTCGAGGTTCCTGTTTTCCGGCGGACTTGATGCTGTTGCCGTTTGACGAATTTGATGTTATCCTCGGTTTAGATTGGTTGACTGTGCACGACGCGGTTGTGAATTGCAAAAGCAAGACTATTGATTTGAGGTGCGCAAATAACAAGATGATCCGAGTTGAGTCTACGGACTTAAAGGGGTTGCCAACCGTAATATCATCAATGTTGGCCCGAAATATGTAAGAAAGGGTGCGAAGCATACCTTGCGTATGTACTTGATGATAAGGAGTTAGAAATAAAACCGAATCTGTGCGGTGGTTTGTGAATACCGGATGTTTTTCCCAAGAATTACGGGTTTGCCACTGCTCGGAGATAGAGTTTGGTATTGAGCTTGTACCGGACCACACCGATTTCGATAGCTCCGTGATCGTATGGCACCAATGGAATTAAAGGAGTTGAAAGCTCGGTTGCAAGAGTTGGTGGATAGAGGTTTTGCTCCCGAGTTTTTCACCTTGGGGTGCACCGGTGTTGTTTGTGAAAAGAAGGACGGAACCATGAGGTTGTGCATCGACTATCGTCGACTTAATAAAGTGACAATAAAGAACAAATATCCGTTATCACAGATCGATGATTTGTTCGATCAATTGAAGGAGCCTCGGTGTTCTCAAAAATAGATTTGAGATCGGGCTATTATCGATTCTTGTAATTCGAGATTCGGACATACCCAAAAGCGCATTGTAAGCGAGATATGGTCACTACGAGTTCTTAGTGATGCCGTTTGGGCTCACTAATGCCCCTGCGGTATTTATGGATTTGATGAATCAGATCTTCAGACCATATTTGGATCGGTTCGTAGTTGTGTTCATTGACGACATCTTGGTCTATTCAAGAGATGAGACCGAACATGCGAGCACACGAGATTAGTGTTGCAAATTTTACGGATAAGCGGTTATATGCTAAGTTCAGCAAGTATGAGTTCGTTAGAGAGGTTAGCTTCTTGGGTCATGTGGTATCTGATCGGGTATTCGAGTCGACCGAGCAAAATTTCAACCATACTTAATTAGAAGCCTCCAGAAATATTATCGAGGTTCGAGCTTTTTGGGACTTGGTTACATTACCGACGGTTTGTAAAAGGATTCTCGATGATAGCCACACCCATAACTAAACCGCTTGTAAAGATGTCAAGTTTGAATGGACGGAAAAGTGTCGAAAAGTTTCGATCAATTGAAAACTCATTTGACGGAAGCTCCAGATTAGTGCGGCCGAATCGGCAAAGAGTTTGTCATCTATAGTGACGCCTCCCTACTTGGGTTAGGTTGCGATTGATGCAAGAAGGTCGAGTTGTGGCCTATGCGTCGAGACAATTAAAGCCACATGAGAAAAATTATCCGACCCATGATCTCGAATTGGTCGCCACCGTATTCGCCTTTAAAGATATGGCGACATTACTTATTTGGTGAGAAGTGCCATGTGTATTCGGATCACAAAAGTCTTAAATATTTGATGACTCAAAGAGACTTAAATCTGCGACAAAGACGTTGGCTCGAGTTGTTAAAAGATTATGAGCTTGTCATTGATTATCACCCGAAAGGCTAATGTGGTTATGACGCCTTAAGCCGGAAATCACCATTTGCTTTACTGAGCGATGAATGTACACTTGTCTATTCTACCCGACAATGTGTTAGTAGCGAATTAAAGGCCAAACCATTATTGACTCATCAAATTCGTGAAGTTCGAAAGTTGACGATGAGTTGGTTGCAAAACGGCCGAGTGTGTTCCAACAAGGAATCGGAGTTTCAAATTGATGATGACGATTGTTTGAGGTTCGAAGTCGTCTGTGTGTTCCAAGGAATTGAACTCATTTCGATAATTCGAACGAAGCCCATCAGAGCGAATGTCAATTCACCCGGAGTACGAAAATGTACAACGATTTGAAACGCCGGTTTGGTGGCATGGTATGAAACGAGACATCTCCGACTTGGTTTGAGATGTTTAATATGTCAACAAGTGAAAGTGGAACATCAAGTGCCTTCGTGGTTACTTCAACCGATCACGATACCCGAGTGGAAATGGGATCGAGTCACAATGGACTTTGTGTCCGGACCGCCATTGTCGACAAGTAAGAAGGATGCGATTTGGGTTGTTGTTGATAGATCGACTAAGTCGGCTCACTTTATCCCGTCGCGTCACGGATTTTCATTGGATAAACTCGCTGAATTGTACGTTTCTCGATTGTGAGATTACACGGGTACCTATTTCTATTGTATCGGATAGAGATCCGAGATTCACCTCGCGATTTTGGAAGAAATTGCAAGAAGCCTTGGGCACCAAGTTGCATTTAGCACGCTTTTCACCCCCAAACCGATGGTCAATCCGAGCAGATAATTCAGATACTTGAGGATATGTTGAGATGTTGCATCCTCGAGTTCGATGGTTCATGGGAACGGTATTTACCTTTGATTGAATTCGCCACAACAACAGTTTTCAATCAAGTATTAAGATGGCACCTTACGAGGCTTTGTACGGGCGTAAATGTCGTACACCAATTGTTTTGGACCGAGCTCGGTGAAAGTAAAATTTTCGGAGTGGACTTGATTAAAGATGCTGAACAGAAAGTAAAAGTAATCCGTGAAAGTCTAAAGACAGCCGCAGATCATCAGAAATCGTACGCGGATTTGAAACGAAAAGACATTGAGTATCAGGTGGGAGATAAAGTGTTTCTTAAAGTTTCGCCTTGGAAAAAGATACTCAGATTTGGCCGTAAGGGCAAATTGAGTTCGAGGTTCATCGGGCCATATGAAGTCTCCGAACGAGTCGGTTCAATTGCATATCGATTGATTTTGCCTCCTGGACTTGAGAAGATTCACGACGTCTTTCATGTTTCGATGCTTCGACGCTATAGATCTGATCCATCGCACGTAATTAGTCCATCAGAGGTTGAAATTCAAGCCGATATGAGTTATGAAGAAGAACCGATTCGTATCCTAGCTCGTGAAGTGAAGGAGTTGCGAAACAAAAGGGTTCCGCTAGTGAAAGTGTTATGGCTCAAACACGGGATAGAAGAAGCTACTTGGGAACCTGAGAACTCTATGAAAGAGCGATACCCAAACCTATTTACCGGTAAGATTTTCGGGACGAAAATTTCTTAAGTGGGGAGAGTTGTGACAGCCCAAAATTGACCCTAGTCGGAAGTGGTTTTGGACCGCTAAACCGAAGTCACCGAAATGTTTGAACGTAATATTTATTGTCTAGAATATGTATTTATGAATGTGTGAAAATTTCAAGCTTCGATTTAGTCGATTGCATGTGAATTCAGTTATTAGGACTTGTGTGACACTTTTGAAATGTGATAGGCTAATCTATAAGGACCTAATAGTGCATGTAATCAAAAGGGAGGACTTGCATGTCAAATTTCCCCCCCTAATAGCTAGTGGCCGGCCATGACAAAGGATTATGGGCAAAAACATGTCATAAAACATGTTGGGACAATGGTGTATGTAAGAAAAAAATAAAATAATGAGCATGGGAATTGAATAATGAAAGGAAGAAAAAAAAAGAGAATGGTGAGTGTTTCCCCCCTTGCCGTGAGTTGAAGAAAAGAGACAAAAAAAAATTGTTGTTCATCTTTTTTTTCATTTCTTTGAGCTGAAAATTCTAAGGAAGAAGGAAGGGGTTTTTGCTTCATGCTTGGTTTGGAAGAGGATTAGGAGGAGGTTTGACCATACTTGTATTAAGATTAAGGTATGTTTGATGTTGTGCCATGAGATTCATGCATGTTTTTGGTTGCTAACTTGATGTTCTTATTAGCCCATGGTTCAAATCTTTGCTATGTCATGGGGATGATATTCGGCCAAGGTAGATGTTGTGTTAATGCCATTGCATGCTAAATATGAAGCTTGATAATGATACATGTGATGGTGGATTGAGGACTCTTGGATTTTCTTTTAGCATTTTTGAGTGAGACATTAAGTTCTTTGGTTAACCATGACCAAAATCGAAACGGTATGGTGTTGTGGTGTATTCGGCCATGGTATATCCATAAGTATGATTTATGCATATTGCATGGTAGGTAAGATTTGAGCTTTGGATATATGTTTATATTTGGATATAAGCAACTTTGAGATTCGGCTCTAGCATATATATATATATATATATATATATATGTTTGCACATGATGTATTGGTATGACATATATACTATCTCAAGGTATATATTTGCATATGATGATGTTTGGTTATGAAATAAATGATTGATGCGTATGGAGTTACAATATGGAATGCGTTAGTTAGTAAAATGTATGCTGTTTTGTGTGGTATTAAGCGTATAATTGGCCTCAACATGGACATGCATATTCGCCACATGAGGGGATTGGTGTGCATGCATTCGGTTAGAGGCAAGCATATTGATGCCTATTCTTGGCTTGGAAAATTCGCTAAGGAGAGTACTAACTAATGTGTTGAGTTTGATTCATGATTTCGTACATATGTGACTTTAATGTCTAATGAAAAAAATGTGGGCTAAGTACCTTGAATTCCTCTTCGATGCTCAAATGATTAAATCAATTTATTTGTTAAATTAAGCTCAAGAGCAAAGGGGAGCTAAATCCGATAAAGGGAAGGAAAAAGTGGTCGAATAGCCATCGGAATCATTCGACAACATCCGAGGTAAGTTCTTGAGTAATAGAGCTTAAATTATGATTTGATTAGATCATGTCTCAAGTAAATCGAAATCATGCTCTTTGTGTGTGGATATTGAACCGAAATGTGCAAGAGTGATAAGTGTATTGTATTTGAGTTTTGCTAATGGAAATGAAATACGAATGTGTCATGATTTAGTGTTAAATGTGCATGTTTATTCGAATGGTGTCCGGCTAAGTCCCAAGGCTTTTGTGCTAAGTGACTAAATCCGGGTCAACTCCAAGGCATTTGTGCGAGTTACCAAAACCGGTTAAGTCTCGAAGGCATTCGTGCGAGTTATTAAATCCGGGCTAATTCCCGAAGGCAATTGTGCGAATCACTATAACCGGGCTATGTCCCGAAGACAATCGAGCGAGTCGCTATATCCGGTTAAATTCCGAAGGTACGTGATTCGGGAATGAGCAATCTTGCTGTAAAATTTCAGTTAATACGCTTGCAAAAATTCCAGCAATGAGGTATGTTCGTATGTGCATTGGAATAGTTGAATTCCTTGAATAATATTCGCCGGTTGAGTAATGAGCTCCGGTATTTGGCTAAGATGATCCCTTATGTATGAACATAGGGGTTGGAATGTAAAGTAGAAATGATTTGAAAGTATGTATATACGGAATTATCCGCTTAGTTATATGAATGCTATACCTCTGTTGTGCTTAAATTCTTCGCTCAAACTTACTAAGCATAAATTGCTTACTCCGTTTCTTTGTTTCTTTGTTTTATAGATTTTTGGCTCGTCACTATCGGACTCGGGATTTTGGAAGTCAAGTATCCCACACTATCAAGGCCCTTTTGGTACAAATTTTGGTTGAGCTTTGAAATGGCATGTATAGGACTACCCTTTGTTGCTTTTCAAGTACTTTTGTGATGTATGTGTGTACGGCCATGCGAAAATGGCTCGTAAAAGTGGAGTATGGCATTAGACCCTTTGCGTTTATGTATATATGTATGGTTTCATGATGTTACTACGGACTGAATGGAAGTGTTGGGCAAATGATCAGCCATTGGAATGGCTAAATATGATTATATGTGGACCTATGTATGACAAAACTCTAGTTGGTCCATGGAAACTACGAAATAGGTAAAGTTTACCTTGAAAACAGATGCTGACAGCAGCAGTGGTGTGGATTTGAAAAATCACTAAAATTTGTAGGGATGGAATTAAATAGTGAATAAATTATGAAAATGAACCTTGATGAATCTAATTTCATATGGAAGAAACGAAACGGTCATATGAGTTATATGTTAAGAGATATTAAAGTTCTCGTGAAACAGGGCCAGAACGGTTTCTGGATTCCTGTTCCGACTTTGGAAATTCATTGTAAATTAACCAGAGATAATTAGGAGTCATTCCATATATTAATAGATTTCTCTTTGAGTCTAGTTTCTATAGAAACAAACGGCATCAGTATTGAAGCCCTGTACAGAGAGATATTCAAGTTGTAACGCGCGAAGGTCAGTGTAGTCGACCCCTGTAACATGGGAGACTTTAACTAATAAACTGTACTAATTGGCCCGACCAAAAATTCTAGAAAAAATTTTGTAGATGGAAATATGAGTCTAATTTCAGGGAAAAATTACGAAACTGATTTTCAAGCTTTGAAACTCAAGATATGGTTTTTAAGGCGACAATGATGCAGTAACCAGCTTGTCTGGAAAATTTTAAATGGACTGTGAAAATGATTAAGTCGAGTTGTGTGCACCTTGTGTTCGACTCCGGTAACGGACTCGGGTACGGGGTGTTACAACACATGTCCATGTGGTTAGGCAGTGTAGCTCACACGGTCAAGAGACACGTTCGTGTCTCAGGTCGTATGGACATCCAAAATAGGGACACACAACCTTGTCCTAGCCTGTGTCCAAATTAGGGTGGTTACTGACTTCAGTCACACGGCTAAGGCACACGCCCGTGTGAACATTTTAATTTACATTAATTAGGTGCAGAGGCTACACAGCCAAGTCACATGCTCGTGTGCCACACACGGTTGAGACATATGCCCGTGTCTCTACTCGTGTGAAAATACTTGAGCATTCTATTTTGCAATTTTAAAGATGCAGGGGACAAACGGCCGATCCACACTCTCGTGTCTCTACCCGTGTGGACAAAATAAGGTTATTGCCAAGTCTTATTTCTCACCCAAACTTGTCTTACACATATAATAACATTTAACATATTCCCAATCCAATATAAATCATTCAAATCAATCCAAAACAGTTTTTATGTAAGACATATCAACACATATGTTCAAGTATCTATACTTACCAAAATATCATATGTACATATAGGCATGTTCTATCAATTTACTATCATAATCAATATGCCTATATGATTTTCATTAATCATCCATTTCAAACACACATTAAGCATATTAAAACCATTTTATTTATCAAAACATACCATTTACAAGCCATACCAATGGCTAATCCCAACCAAACACATATATGTCATCCTTGACCACTTTAGCCTATACATGCCATTATACTCAAAAGAATTTTTTTTGCTATTTATACGAAAATGATCTGTAGGATAGTGTGATGTAGCTTCGACCAACTTCCCACCTTTACGAGCCTTCGAGTATTATAAAACAGAGGAAATAAAATAGAGTAAGCAATTAATGCTTAGTAAGTTCACATAACAGGAAATTAACTTACCATTTATTTCATATTAAGGTAAACTAACTAAACATGCTCAAACCAATTTGGTCAATTACTTAAACACATATCCTCATCAAGCATGTTAGTCATGTAATTCACATAAATACCAAGAAACATGAACAAGCTCATCAATATTCAATTTCTAAATACATGTATTTATCACTTCAAGTAAACATGAACATGTACATATCATACTTTTGTACTTCAAATATTTATCATAGTAATTCATCTTGAATTCATTTCATCTCATATCGGAACTTTACCCGTTGAATCATTTAAAATATTGATGGATATAAGGGTAGTACACATGAAGTGTACGAGTCTGAAATTTGTCAATTCATATTCAGGAATGCTCATTGAGCATTTAAACGAGAAGCTCTTCCAAGCCAAATAACAGAAAGCTCATGTGAGCTTGTAATGGGAAGCTTATTCGGGCTTAATAACAGGAAGCTCATAAGAGCTTTAATCAGAAAGCTCATGTGAGTTTGTAATGGGAAGCTTATCCGAGCTTAATAACAGGAAGCTCATAAGAGCTTAAATCAGAAAGCTCATGTGAGCTTAACGGGTAACTCCAAAGAGCTATTATCAAGAAGCTCATGAAAGAGCTTTTAATCGAGAAGCTTCGGATAGCCATATATCAGGACGCTCATAAGAGCTGCGATGTGTCTGCAATACATGCAGGATCACTACCAATCAAAATGCTCATAAGAGCATATAAACAGGAAGTTTGGAATAGCCATGTATTAGAAAGCTCAATAGAGCTTATATCAGAATGCTCATGTGAGCTATAACGGGACGGCCTTGCGAGCTATGGTGTGTCCGCAACATATGCAGAACCAGAACCACTTCGAGAACTCTATATCTATCTAATTTCATTTGTTCAAACGAGATTTATTTCTTGTTGGACATTGTCGGATATGTGATTTATTTTCATACTTAACAATTATATACATCACATAAATATAAATCAAACATATCACATAAATATACAATTTAGTTACACAAACTTACCTCGACAATGTTCGTGTTTATAGGTACTAAGCCGATACTTTTTGTTTTTATAGGGTATTAAGCCGATACTTTTTGTTTTCCTCGATCCAATTCCATACTAGGACAATTTAGATCTATATGAGTAAATTTAACTCAATTTAATACAATTCATATTCAATTCAATCCAATTCACATCCTAGGCAAAATTACCATTTTGCCCTTATACTTTTAATTAATTTTGATTTCGTCCCTAGGCTCGGAAAATGAAATTCATGCAATTTAATCCTTATTCCAAGCCTAGCTAATTTTTACATGTAACATTTTTGTCCCAATAATTCATAAAAATTTAGAATTTTTCCATGAATTTTATATCTTTTCAATTTAGTCCCTAAACCATAATTTCATCAAAATTCACTTTACAAAAGTTGTTTATCTATCAACAACTTTTTATTTTCTACCATAAATTTCATAATCATACATACTCATCCATGGAAAAACCCTATTACTTTGATAACTTTGCAAATTAATCCCTGAGATAGTTAAATTAAGCTATTACGATCTCAGAAACAAAAAAATTACTAAAAACGAGACTTGAATACTCACCTAATTGAACCAAAATAACTTTCTATGTTCAAGCTCTTCTAAACTAGGGTTTGCATGTTTTTCTATTTAGAAAATATGATGAAAAATGATGACATTTTCTTATTTTATTAATTTATCATCTTTTCATCTTTTACTTTCCAATTTCATTCTTTTTTAAATTAAATTTCCATAGATGAATCATCATACTTATCTATTAATGGTCTAATTCTCATATAAGGACCTCAATTTTTGAATTTCATAGCTATTTGATATTTATAGCTACTAAAACTCAACTTTTGCATTTTATGCAATTTGGTCCTTTACTCAATTTAAACATGAAATCGGTAAAATTTTCTTAACAAAATTTATATAAAATATTCCAATCATAATGCAGATCATGAAATAATATTAAAATAATCTTTCTTAAGGAATCAAATTTATAATATTAAAATAATCTTTCTTAAGGACTCGAATTTGTAGTCCCGAAACCACTGTTCTAATTTCAATGAAAACTAATTGTTACATTCTGTGTAAGACAATGTTTTGTATTCAAATTCTCTCACTTGTAGTTGTTTTCACGTTGAATAGCTTCTCTTCATAATGTTCGAGCTAATTTCTCAATTTTCGATTCAAACTCTAAGGCTCCCAGTTCTGATATGGTCATAAGTAAAATAAAAGAAAATTAAAATTATTTTCAATCCCCGAAAACAACGCCAACATTTGATGGGCGTCGAAACCACCAAATATAATTTTCTACGCTCTAACTTAATTGAATAGCAGTATACAGTAGAAGGGTCGATCCCACAAGGACTGTAACTCTTAATTTTCCTGTTTACGTCACTAGATTCCTAAGTCTAGGTTGTTGTCGTGCCCACGACCTGTCTGTTGCAGTGTTGGAAAAAAATTAAAAGGGCAATTTTAGTTGATAAAGAAAATAAAAAACAAACAAATATAAAATAAAATAACAACAGAATTATGATTGCAAAATAAAATTAAGGAAATTAAATTAAATCGGTGAATCAAATATATTAATGTTTAGCCTCAACCCCGGTACACTTCGAAATCGAATCGATCCTTGAAAGTAGATTTTCCTTTCTAAACGATAATTTAGTTATACTGATCAAAAACGTCCCAACCACCAAATTTTCTTTGTGAAGTTGGTTTCGGTACGACCTGCAAACCAACCCTTGTCGATTATCTAACCACGTAATACGCGTCCATTATTTAAGATCTCGACGGCCTTGCAATCTGGAAAAGCCTAACTCGAATTAACGACCTCAATCGTTGGGTCGTTTAAATCCGATCACTATCTCCCTTGTCGGAGGTCTAACTGGCGCTTACCCACCTGGATATGCCAATTTGTTCACGAGAACTCGAACTCAATAGATGATCGACTCATTTTCCCAATTGTATGCCAAACAACTCTAACCCAACGTGCACTTTTTTAAATTGAAATTAAATTAACTTTAGGGGACGACTGTGACTATCTCAAAAACCAGAGAGATAAGGAACACCGTGTTTGAAAGGTTTTAGTGTGGGTTCATATCTCATGATTCTCAATAGGAATGATAATCGGACTAAGACTAAATGAGGTTTTTAGTTGAGCATGAAATTAATCATACTTAATTGGGGTTTAAAAGTGGATTTGAGTGTAATGGTGATAGCTGAAAAGGAGAAAGGGCTTACAAAGCAATTGAGCCCAAAAGAAAGAAAAAAAGAAAGAAATTGATAGTAAGCTAAAAATGTAACAACTCATTTTCAGTGAAATCGAAACAATAGTTTCGGGACCACAAATTCGAGCTAGAAAGAAAATTTATTTTAATTGATTTATATGGTTTGCATTATGATAGGAATGTCATATGAAAATTCTGATAAGAAAATTTTACTGATTATGTGCTTAATTACGGAAAAGACTAAATTGCATAAAATGCAAAAGTTGAATTCTAGTAGCTAGAAGGATCAAATAGCTATGGACTTAAAAACTTAAGGTGTAATATCCCGAATTAGGGCCTAATCGAAATAGTGATTTTGTGACCACAAATCCGAGATAGAAATAATTATTTTATAATTATTTTGAGGTCTATGATATGATTGCATGATTGTGTGAAAATTTCGTGAAGAAATTCTATGCATAAAGTGCTTAATTTGAAGTTAGGGACTAAATTGAATAAGTTGCAAAACTTGTATTCTAGAAGTTTCTAGTATGAAATTGCTTTGAAATATTAATTAGGAGGTCTTAAATAGCAATTTGACCAATTTCAAAGTTTATGGACAAATATTGGACATGAATGGAATTTTTGGAAAGTTTAGTAGTAAGCGCATTTTGGTCATTTAGGGGTAAAATGAATTAAAATACAAAATTAAAAGTCAATTTTGCTCATCTTCTTCACCATGGACGTATATACCAAGGGAGACTCCATGGCTAGGGTTTCCAAGCTTCCAAGCTCGATTTTAAGTCCGTTCTAGCCTCGTTTTTAATGATTTTTACGTTTTTGGAGTCCCGGTAACTTAATTTAGCTTATGCTAGCAATAACTCAACCTAGGGTTCATATTTGGAAAAATACCCATAGGTGAAATTTATGTATTTTGGTGTTTTATGATAGAATATGAGGTTTTAAATTATGTTAGACAACTTGTGCTACTCAGTTTTAAGTGAAAACGAGCAAAAGGGCTTAATCGGTAAAAATACCTAATAGTCATAAGTACATGTTAGAGTGAGAATTTGATGTTGCCATAGATGGGAAAAATGATCAGCGTGTCATAAAACATAAGAAAATAGGATGAAGTTTAATTTCCGAACCTTGGGGAAAAAGTGCAAATATGCAAAAGTTTAAAGGTCAAAATGAAAATTTTTAAAAATATGATTTTTGGACTCGTATGAATATTGTGACTAATTATTAGGCTAAATGTGATATTATAGATGAAGGAAATCGAGATTCGGGCTTAAATCGGGAAAATACAAGGTTATGGACTAAAATGGTAAATTGTTGTTTCTGGATCGAGGTAAGTTCGTATAATAATAATGCATTGTTATGTTTGAATTATATTTCTTACTATTATTGCATATATTTTATGATTTAATATATTGGAAAAGTTGATGGAATGGTGTTTATGATGTGGAAATATGACATGAAATAATGTTACATGAAATGCAAGAAAATGAAGATACATGACAAGTGATATATGAAATATGTGATATATGTTATGTAAATTCTTAAAAGCTGATTTAATATTTGAGTTGTGCCTTATTATACTATGAATGGACAATTGGTACTATGGATAGTGAGATCGACACTTCGAGTAAATTCGTACATAAATAATCTATCGATTCTTTTTATGTTATTATATTTTGATATCAAATGAAATGTGGCTGCCTATCAAATGGTTATTTGATGTAAATTATGAATTTAAATTGATTACGGACAATTTAGTAAAATGTTGAAAAGTGAGGAATTTCCCGATTAAACCTTCGGAATAAAAACGATACGAATGATCTATTGTGAGGTCGCATGTGTAGTACTAAGTGCAGGCTACTATGCATACCCAAAACTGTGATCACGTGTGTAGTACTAAGTTGCAGGCTACTACGTGTATTAGATGGTGAGGTCACGTGTGTAGTACTAAGTGCAGGCTACTATGTGTACCAGACTGTTGGTCGCATGTGTAGTACTAAGTGCAGGCTACTATGCGTACCAGATAACTTCGGCTACAAGTGTGGAAATGGGAAAATGTGCAGGAAATTGTGTATCTGTTATTATTCTGATGAGTTCAACGGGAAATCGATTAAATGAAAATACATGTGAAATTGATTATGTGATGAACAAGTTCAAGTATATGTTTATTTGAAATTATGAGCAATATGCTCAATATTTGAGCGAACCTCGGTAAAATGGAATGGATAAGTGAAATTGTGTAAAAGTGAACTTTAGTAGTAAAACAGTATTAGACAGCAGCAATGCATGACTTTGAAAATTCACCAAAAATTGTGTAAGTTGAATTAAATTTAAAAAAAATTATTGAAATAAAGCTTAATGAGTCTATTTTCACATGAAAAAAACAGGGGAAGCAAAAGAATTTTATATTGTGTGATATTTGAATTCTTGTGAAATAGGGTCTGAATGAATTCGAGATCCCCTGTTCTGACTTTAGAAATTCACCATAAATTGTAAAAAAATTATTGAGAGTCATACCTTACATGAATGGATTCCTTATTGAATCTAATTTTAAGGGAAACAAATGGCATGGTCGTTGGAATTCTGTACAGGGAGAAATTCAGTTCGTAGTGCACAGGGGTCAGAGTAGTCATACCCTGAAATAGGGGAGACTTTAACTAATAAACTGTACTAAATGGCCCGACCAAAAATTCTAGAAAAAATTAGTAAGTATACATATGAGTCTAGTTTCATAGAAAATTTACGGAATTGGATTTCGAGTTTTTTAACTTGAGATATGATTTTTTTTAACACCGGGACTCCAGAAAACAGCCTGTCCTGAATATGTGTAATTGTACAATTATAGTGTTTTATCTTGAAAAGCATGGTAGTAATTGCTTATTATTTTTATATGAACTTACTAAGCGTAAAGCTTACCCATCCTCTCCATTTCTTTAGTATTGGCAGGTCGCCTCGGGGTTGGAGATCGTCGGAGGCAAAATCACACTATCAAACTATCATTTTTGGGAAAATTAATTCAAATATTAGAAATATCAAGTGAGTGGCATGTATAGGAAGTTGGTTTGTGATATGTATTTTTATTATGATTTTGACCATACGTATCAGTCTGCATTGAGTTATTGTATAAAATCATGAGATGTGGTCCTTATCCATTATGGTTTATAAGTTTAATTAATCGTGCCATGTCCTATGTTTTGATGTGATGATATAGTTAGCTTTGTTTGTTATGCATGTGTTCGAAAAGTTTTGAATTAAATGAAATTTTATGGCCCGGTTTTCGTCTATGTATATTGTTAAGTCTGGTAATGCCTCGTACTCTGTTCCGGCCTTGGATACGGGTAAGGGGTGTTACATGAGGTCCTTATATGGTAATTAGACCATTAATGAAAAGTTGGTAGATATTTTTAGATGATTCATCCATGGAAATTTAGAAAAAGGGTAAGGACTAAATTGGAAATTGAATTAATTAAAAGATGATAATAGAAAATATCATATTATTTTCATCATCTTCCCTAAACTTTGTATGGAAACCCTAGGAGAGAGAAAGGAAACTAATCAAGCTTAATTGGGTAAGTATTCTTATCTCGTTTTTAGTAATTTTTATATTTTTGAATTCGTGATAACTTAATCTGTCTAGATTGGGGATCAATTTGACAAGTTATCAAAGTATAGAAATTTTTCCATGGATGAATATGCTAAAATTTTGAAATTCATGGTAGAAAATGAAAGGTTGTTGATAGATAAACAACTTTTACAAAGTGAATTTTGATGAAATTGTGATTTAGGGACTAAATTGTAAAGTTGTAAAAAATTGAAGAAAAATTCTAAATTTTGTGTAATACATGTGCTGTAAAAGTTATACTAAAATTTCTGTTAGGCTTGGAATAAGGATTAAATTGCATGAATTTCATTTTCCAAGCCTAGGGATGAAATTAGAATTTATGAAAAATTTATGGGCAAAATGGTAATTTTGCCTAGAGTGTAAATTGAATATAATTGAATATGAATTGTATTAAATTGATCATTAAATTCATTTATATAGATTTGGATAACTCAAATTCGAAGCTAGATCAAGGAAATAAGAAAATTTCAAATCAGTAGATTCTCTTATACGAACTATAATCCAGGTAAGTTTGTGTAACTTAACTATGCCTGTTAATATGATTCAATTGAAAGTTGTATATGATTTGAATGTGGTATATATTTATGTGATTTATATGAATGTTATAAATACATGAAATGATCACATGATTGGAAATGTTATTAAAATGTTAAGTTCTGTTGGAATAACGAAAATTAATGGATAGTATAATTTCCCGTATGTGAATGTGATTCTGCATATGTTGCAGACAGGATTTAGCTCGGACGAGTAATCCTGATATAGCCCTCTTGAGCATCCTGATGTATAGTTCTTGCGAGCATCTTGATCGATAGTGATTTAGCATGTGTTGCGCACTATCACAGCTTTACGTGAGTGTCCTGATATGAACTCTAAAGAGTTTCTTGAAATGGCTCGCTTGAACTCCCTGTTACCTTATCCGGTGCTCTCTGATATTATCTCTTTGGAGATATCTGATAAGCTCTATGAGCTTCCTAAATAAAACCCTTATGAGTTTACTGATTAGCCCAGATAAGTGTCCTGTTACATGATTACATGGCTCATTTGAGCATCCTGATATGTGGCTCAAGAGTGTGCTTCCTAAATAAATGCCCTACTGGGTACCTTTGATTATGAATTGACGAATTATAGATTTGTACACCTTGAGTGTACTATTTGAGTATCCATCGATATTTCAAAAATTCAACTGATAAAACTCTCGACATGAGAAAAATGATGAGATAAATTAAAATATGCCTTGAATGCTTTTGAATTATTTGATGAAGGGTTATATGATGAGCTCATCTATGCTTATTTGATATACAAATGTATTATGTAACTAACTTGTTTGATTGAGTATATGTGTTTAGGTAAACTTGTCAAATTATTGAAAAGCATGTTAATTTGTACGCTTAAGAATAATAAATGTAATTAGTAAGTTTAAACTCTTGTTATACTAACTTGCTAAGCATTAAATGCTTACAAGGTTTTATTTTCTCTATTTTATAGTGCTTGGAAGCTCGCAAAGGTTGGAGATCAGTTGGAGCATAATCACACTATTCACTAACTTGTTTTGGTATAAACAGTAAACTTATTTTAGTATAATGGCATGTATAGGTAACTTTGCCATTGTTGACATATAAATGTGGTTTGTAAACTAGCCATTGGAATGGCTAGTAGTGATTTGTTTTGGTATATTTATAAGGTTATATTATGACAAATACCTATGTGTTAAGTATATTAAGTATTGTTGATCAAGTTATGCTTAACATATAAGCTAAACAATGGTAAGAATATAAACATGAGTGCATATGATAAAATATCATATTAGATGTTAGAATTGGCTTGAATTTAATGCTTGAATTGGCTGGTATATACTTGTAAGTTTTGGTGTAGGATTGGCAAATTTGGGTGAGAAATAAAACTAGAAAATGGTTTTATTTTGTCCACACAAGTAGGCACACAGGCGTATGTCTTGACCGTATGTGACACACGGCCTAACACATGGGTATGTGGTTTAGTCGTGTGTCCCATGCATCTTAAATTTAAGAAACAGAATGCTTAGAATTGAGCACACGGGCAAAGACACAGGCGTGTCTCAGCTGTGTGTACTATATGACCAGAACACGGGCATGTGTTTTGACCGTGTGAAACCTGCACTTAATTTTAGAAAATATAATTAACCACACGGCCTAGCACATGGGCATGTGGCTGGCCGTGTGGCACAAGTCAGAGAGTTACACGAGGTTGAACACGACCTGTAGCACGGGTGTGTCCTATGGTCACACAGGCATGTCCCTTGACCACAAGGTCATGTGTCCCCTATATCTAGGAAAAATTTTGAAAATTTCGCAAAAAATTCTCTGAGTTCTCGATTTAGTCTCGACTTGATTCCAATGTTTATATTGGGCGTCGAGGGTCTATTCGAGGGACAATATGACCACTTTTGGTAATGAATAGTAATCAATGTGAATTATCTGTAATTGTCCTGTAAACTCCGATAATACTCTGTAACCTTATTCTAACGATGGATACGGGTTAGGGTGTTACAAAAAATCTACAAACATTGGATGAAACAAAAGAAAGCAATTGTATTTAATTCCATTCAGGTGTGTTCTCTTCATGCACCCAATACAATGTATTTATATACTTTCCACATGCTAAATTTAGCATGATTCATTCTATGAATACATCAACTAAAAATCATATTTTTTCTATTTATAGAATTTGACAACTTCAAAATTTTAATTTAATCATCTACTAATTCTGCAATATTTTTAATTCGGCCCCTTTTTTTGCTTCTTGCTCCAATTTAGCCCATTTTGCTTGATTTTGAATTTTGGCACTCCAATTTAATCCCTAATAAGATTTAAGCAAGAAATCATAAGTTTAGTAGTATTCTATTAAAAAATTAGCCAAAAATAGATATAATAAAAGCAAACAAATAACTTGTTATCATACATTTTTATATCAAATTTTTAATATTTTAAATATGATTGGTAAAGGTATACTTTATTCAAAGATACAATAATTTTACTATTTTTAATTATTTTTACAATCATTTACAATTTCTAATAATTTTTATAAGTTTTATAGTATTTAAATAATTTTTATAATTTATTATTGGTGGATATCCCAATTGATTTTTAAATGTCCAAAAGATTAGATCAGAACATTCGATAATGTTAGAGACTAAATTAAAAACAATATCGTTAGGAACTAAAGTGGGCAAAAAAAAAATTTACGAAAAGATAAAAGTATCATCATAATGATATTAGTTATAATTAAAAGAAAGAGTATTTTATAATTTCATTATTAAATTGTGATTCGGTTAAGGGTAACACCAACTTAGTAAAAGGCTTAAATATAAATATTAGGTATTCTTGACTAAACTTGGTGCCACTTGATTCAATGACATCAACTCAATTGAAATAATAATAATAAAATATTCTTATATAACTAAATTAGGACACACCGACGACTTGGTTAAAAATTTATCTAACAAATATATTTATAAAAAATTATATAAAACAAATGAGCTTGAAATGGTAAAGATAGATTATCAAATATTTTGATGTATTCTTGTGTACAAATCTCATCATGTTATAATTTATAGATTTTATATAAAAATATAAAAGATAAAAATCTCACGAATATTTATTATTTTGTAAAATAATTAAGTATTTGATATTTTCCTAATGGAGTTGGGATCCGACTAATGGGTGACATCAACTTAATCATTCACTTAATATATAGTTTAAATTATTAGTTTTAACGTCATATGTGTTTACGTGCTTTTACATATATATTTTTAATTTATTAAATAATGTATGCTTATTTCTTGTAATTAATGTAAAGAGATGTTATTCATATTGTTGAATATGACACTAGTATTGTTCTTAGTATAGGAAGAAGTAGGTTTGAATGCACTAAAATGCAAAATGTGTTGATCCTTCAATTTTAGGGTTGAGAGAACTTATGATTAAATGTAGGAAAGTGTACTTTTATACTTAGCAGATATTTTTATAATATTTAAAATTTAATAATAAAAATAAAATATCATTTAAATGTTAATGTACTAATATAATAAATCATAAAAGATATTTTTATCAATTCAAAAGTTTTTTAAACTTGTGTTTTTATAGATACTAATTATTAACATGTTTTTAAGTATTTGTTTTAGTTCATTAAATTATGTTTATATATATATATATTCTAATTAATTTAAATTATCACGAATGCTGTCCAAAATATTTTAACTATTTGATAATTACAATATTATAATAAAAAATTTAAATAAGTTTCGATGAAAATAATAATTTAAACTTTTTGTTTTAACTACAAATTGAATGACAATATCTAAATACTTAAATTAAAATCGAATAATTTAAATCACTAATACGTTTTAGATTTTAGTTCAAAAATTTCAACTCGGGATCCATTTATTTCTTAGAGATTGATTTAAAGAAATTTTTTTGGAAAATATCAAGTTTTTTTGTTAATTTAATTATATTAAAAAAATTATATACAAACATCATGATTAACATATTTAATATATTTACTAATAAAATTAAATACTAAAAGTTATATTAATATAAAATGATGCATGGTTATGGTAGTTGAATGCGAAGTATGCACGTGCTTGAATGCCAAAGTTATCTTTGAAGCAATGTTGTTTACTTTATTCTTGATGTTAACACATATTAAATAGGTTAATTAGCCTATTAAACGATTTTGAATAGTTTAGCTGTATTTGACACATCATAGAATACGGTTTGAGTTCTTATGTTATAGGTTATTATTGTGCTCTTAGGAGATTTTTTTTTGTGTTGCTTTGTGCAACCTTGAGAATTGGGAGGATTAAGTCATGTTAAACACCCACGGGCCATTCATTATTATGTACCTAATTATGTGCTTATGCACCATTTTATCGGAGAATCAGTTGATATTTGTGTATTTGTTTACAAATTTAATTTCAGTCAATTGGACAATAAAAAATGTTACAAGTAGTTAAATTGTGTTATAAGACCTTGTGATACGATTTCAGACATGTTTATATTTTGTTGAAACAAAGATATGTAATTGAGTTTTGTTACGTCGATAGAGATTTTGCGATATCATTGGGAATCGTTGTTGAAAGTTTGTTTAATTGAATCTGTTTACACAATTCATGCTATTAAAATGTAATTTTATACTTAAAATGCTTTGATGTTTAGTTATAACATATGATAGATTTGAAATTGTTTTGCACCACTGAGCATTATTTGCTCAGGGTGTGAATTTATTTTTTTGCATGCAAGTAGCTAAAGTTTTGATATTTTGAAGCTTAAGAAACGCCAAAAAGGTTGCCGCTATTTATAATCATCGAAGTGGGGTTTTTTATTATAATAATATTAAAAAAAAACGAAAATAGGCTGCCTTCAAGATAATTTACCAAAATGGTATACTTCAAGTGATGGAGGGTGGTGCATAGGCGGCACCACCCTGAATTTCTAACAAACACAGTGAAAAATATAAAATAATGGGTTAAAAACAGTGAAAAAAATAATAAAATAATGGGTCGAAGGCATCTCATATGCGGCACCGATTGTGGGACTGTCATAGGCGGCACCAATAGTTGGGCTGCCAGAGGCGGCACCTTGTACCGATGGGATGTTTCAATGCTACCATGTTTTGTTTTTTTTATGTGTTTGGGGACCTTATAATGGTCCCCAATTTGTTTCTACTGGTGCGTGAGTGAAGGAGAAGAGAAGAAGGAGGAGGCAGCATTGGTGAAGGAAGAAAAAAGAAAAAGAAAAAGAAAAAGAGAAGGAGAATAAGAGGGAGGGAATGAAAAAGAAGGAAAAAAAAAAGGTCTTTTTTTTTATAAATTGAGTAATTAATTTATTTAAGGAAATAATTTTAGTTGTTTATTTAAGGAAATAAATTATTTATTTTAGTTATTATTATTATTGATTGATTTTGATTTAATTTTTAAATTTATTTTTTGCAAGGTATAATTTGATTAAAAGAGATATTAATGTATGTTTGTATTTATTTTATTTTTTATGTATATTCATAATTTATTTTAATTTTTATTGGAGTAAAAAGCCTATGTATGTTATGTACAAAAATGTTTTATTATTATTTTATGTAATTTATTTGTTAAGTGTGTTTTAGGTTAATTAGATATATTTTTATGAAATTTATTTGTCATGTTATATTTTGATTATATATATATATTTTTTATGTGATGAGGTTTTTTACAAAATATTATAAAAATATTAAAAGAATATCTTAATGAAAAATAAAATACGAAAAGAAATAAAACATGAAAATAATAACTTTTTTGGGAAAGTGGTCTTTGTGTGTTTTTTCCTAAAATAATATAAAAATAAAATACGAAAATAGTTTATTTTAAAAATAAAATACATAAATAAAAATAAAAATAAAGGGCCAAAACCAGAGTTTTTACTAAATTAATATAAAAATACTAAATAATACATTTGAAACATTATGTACTAAAATAATATAAAAATAAAATACGAAAATAGTATATTTTAAAAATAAAATAAATAATAAAAACAAAGGGCCAAATTCAGAGTTTTTACTAAATTAATATAAAAACACTAAAATAATACATTTGAACCATTATGTACTAAAATAATATTAAAAAATAAATTACGAAAATAGTATATTTTAAAAATAAAATCTAAAAATAAAATAAATAATAAAAACAAAGGGCCAAAATCAAAGTTTTTACTAAATTAATATAAAAACACTGAAATAATACATTAAAAATATTATGTACTAAAATAATATAAGAATAATATAAAAATAGTATATTTTAAAAATAAAATCCGAAAATAAAATAAATACCAAAATATATTGAACTACATGCCGGTATATTATATATATTATAATTTAAACCAAAATATTTTACTTATTATCATTTTAAAATAATAATAATAATAATAATAATATTTGTATTTGAATTGGATATATTTATTTTTTAATGTAGTATGGCAAAAAATATGTTTGTCGAAAAAAACTGTTTGGTATTTTTTGTAATTAAAAGTAATATATAAAATTTAGTTATTTTGATAAATATTTAAAATCCATCAAACATTGAAATTAATAACCGAAATTTATTTTGAAATTGCAGGCACCGCAATGGCTTCATTGATTAAGAAAGATCCCCACGTAGCTGACATAGCTAATAATATGGTAATATATTGTTATTTGTTACTCACAAGTTCCATTAAAAAAAGATCTACGTAATTTACAGAAATAAATTATGTTATTATAACTATTTTCTGCAATTTAACATTGTCAGGGCTCGTACCGCATGTTAAGGGGCCGGGTGAATGGTTTAGGATATTCCCCAGATGCACGAATGATGCCTTACTTGGAGCTAGCTAGATTCGAGTCAGCAGCATTGATCCGGACGTTTGATTTGCAGTACGATTTAATATCGACATTGGTTGAGCGTTGGCGCCCGAAGACCCACACTTTTCATTTGCCGTGTGGGGAGTGCACTGTCACTCTGGAGGATGTTGCACTGCAACTTGGGCTCCCAATAGACGGGAGTGCCGTAACAGGCGTAAGTGCGATAGCTAAGCCGACTGCATTTTATTATAGCCTACTAGGAGCCTTGCCCGACGATGATGAGTCTAATTTTTCATGTTTGAAATTTACATGGCTGAAAGCCAATTTTGAGCATTTATCAATTAATGCCACAGAAGAAGAGTTGATGTGCGCAGCTCGAGCGTACATTATGCATATTATAGAGGGTGTATTGATGCCCGATGCGAACAACAACAAGGTTCATCTCTAGTATTTACCTCTATTAGCTGATTTGCATAATGTTCGCTCGTATAGTTGAGGCTCCGCAGTTCTGGCTATGTTGTATCGGGAGCTTTGTCGTCCAACAAAGCCTCATGCCGTAGACATAGGTGGATGCCTTATATTGTTGCAGTCATGGGCTTTTTATCGGATGTCATTCTTGGCATCGGTTAGTCACCAACCATACGTATATCCACTAGTTAACAGGTGATAAAATTTAACTTGTTATTAATTGACATTTTCTTTATAATGATACTATTCTAACGATACTATATTTATTTGAAATTTGTTTTCGTAGATGGAGTATTTATCCGGGTATTTGGAGGTCTACACTGTCCCGATATATCGTTTGATGATTGAACAACATGCCGGCGAAGGGGTAAGCTATTCCAATATTCGTGACATGTAATTACTTTATATATCTTACTCAAAATGTGTTAAATTTTAACCAATGTATTAATCGTGTAGTTTATTTGGATGCCATATCGTAGACCAGAAATTGTTGCTATTATACCATCGTCTACCTATATTCATTCTCAATTGTGGTGCACTAACGCACCAATTATCAGTTTCAATGTAGTCGAGTGGTACCACGGGGATCGAGTACTACGACAGTTTGGTTACATCCAGTATATCTCGGATCCGCCAATGGAGGTGGGGAAGGTTCACTGCATCAACAAGAGAAAGAAACATGGAATGCATTGGGGGGTTGTGCACTGGAGATATGTTGTGGTGTGGGATAATCAGATAGGTTGAAGACCTCAAATGGATATGTCTTCTGATTTGCAACCATCGTTAGAGTACATATAATGGTACTTTAGTATGGGAAAGCCATATTTACTTAGTGGCCAGTCGACTGTAGTCCCCTCGCACTGCAGCGACCTGGGGCATACAAGCCAGTAGCCGATATAGAGCCCGATCTATAGCCAGATCTCGAGTCCGAGCGATCGCATTCACATTCGACTGATACTTCTTATCATCTAGATTTGCCGGGCAATGACTATTTCCCGAGCTCGTTAGGGGGCGGATACCATTAGGGGTTTGACATCTTTGGGTCGTATCCATCGCAGCATAGCACTTCTCTCTGCCTGTATCTACTGCAGTACAACACTACCCCCGACCCATATCCACAGCAGTACTCTACTCGTCCTGGGTTGTATCCATTGCAGCATGGCACTCCTCCTGGTTCAAGTTCATTGATGCCATTCGAGCCATATGATTTTTCTTCCATGTATCAGACACCCTCACCTGCGACTGAAGAGGATGTTGGTCGTCGCGATCACCCACAACGTGAACGTCGACCTCCGCATAGGTATACCCCTAAGACCACACCATCGAACCATCAATTTTAGGGGTTTATTGGGTTTTGATATTAAAAAGTTTGTATTTTTTTTGTATATATCTAATTAGATTAATTGGAACTTTAAAAATTGGAACAAAATTTGACCATAATGTAAATTAGATTAATTTAGACATTTTGAACATTAAAACACTAAAATTTAACAAACTTAGTCTTGTAATATAAATTAAATACTTACAACATTAATCTAATTGGAACAAACTTTGCAATATAATTTTTTTATATAAATTAAATACATTACAAGATAGGCTCAATTCTTACCCGATATGCCGATTGTCCAACATGATAGTTTCGCTGCAGGCATTTACTCTGATTATGACCAGATAACTTGCATAATCCATAACGCTTATCGTCGGATTTCTCCCTAATGTCCATCTCATTACGGATTCTGGATGATTGCGGACGACCTCTCGGATTCCTGCATAGCCTTTTGTTTGGGACAAGCTCGAAAGTAGTCGGAGGCACCTCTCACTAGACAAGTCAGGTAGGAAGGGGAACTCATTTTTTCAGACACGTAACGTGCGCTCGAGTGTGTACACATCATCGATAAATTGTTCAACATTAAGGTTCACCTTAGCACATGCTGCTACGACATGCGCACATGAATAATGAAGTGTTTGGAACCTCTTGCAATCACACCGTCTGTTCCGGAGATCAACTCCATAGGACCTAGGTGGTATACCGAGTCGACGACCGATGGTCTCTGTAACACGAAATTTTTCATGGCATCGTGAATATATTTCTACATTCATCGACCTCACCATTCGACGATTTGCAACCATTGTATCCTTGACATCTTCGACAAACACGTGTCCCGCCTCCATCTGGTTGACTTGTTGCTAACCCATTCTTGGCATTAAGGTAGCCAACCTGTAAAATGTAGTTGAAAAGACAGATGAAATCGAAAGATGTCGTTAGCGTTGACCCCCTTCACTAAGTTTGTGGTCATTTGATCATAACGAAAGCCCTCGTCAAAACTTTGAGCCCATTGCCATGGCCCCATAGTACCCAACCACTGTCGAAAAGATGTGTTCGTTTGACCCTCCATGTCACTCTCAAGTCGAGTCATTCTTTGGCAAAAAATATGTGGCTCCAGCTCGTGCGCTGTATATGTATTAAGGAAAAATAAGTTACAGTATTGCCCTAAAACATTAAAACATATGTTGAAAAGATAAGGTAATTATTTACCCATTTTCACAACTTGTTTCTTCCAGTTTGCATTCTTATAATCTAAATAGAAGTTAGCCGCGATGTGCCGGATACAGTAAACAGATCTTCATGGTACACCGGAACATCTAATGGCGGCAATTAATCCTTTCCCTCTATTGGAGATGATGCAAATATTATCGTTGTTAATAACATACATTCGCAAATTTGTAAGGAAGAATTCCTACGATTCCATGTTCTCCTTATCTACGATGACAAATGCTATCGGGAGCATGTTCCTGTTGCCGTCTTGAGCAACCGCAAGAAGTAAGATCTGTGTATATTTTCCATATAGCCAGGTCCCATCTACTTGCACAAACGGCTTGCAGTGAGGAAATGCGTGCACACATTGATCAAACGTCCAGAACATCCAATGGAAAATTCTTTTTCCTGGCTTTAATTGGTCATTCGGGTCATAATAAGGTTGTTTTTGTAACTCAATGATAGTCCCCGGTACGTACTCACGCATAGCGGCTATCCATCCCTGTAGCTCATTATACGACGCATCGAAATCCCCATACAATTGCTCCATTGCCATCTGTTTAGTTATCCACGCCTTTCGATATGATACTCATACTAAAATTGTGCCTGCATTTCGGCAATCAGTACCGAAACTTTAATAGTCAGCATGTCCTTCACCATTGGCATGATAAACGTACAGATAGTTTTGGAATCAAGTTTTCCATGGTCTTCTGTCATACATGTTGATGTGCATGTGTGAGGCTCAACAAATTTGCGTATCTCCTACATCTGTAATTTTTGAATAAATGCAGCTCGTACCCACCAATTGCAGCCTTTCGCCGACTTCCAACACTCTCCAATATATAATGTCGGTTTAGACACTACAACTTTGTAATCCACTGATATATTCATGCTATATCACTTAATAGCAAATACGCACTCTTCTTTACTTTCGAATCTCTGGCCTACCAACAACTCTTCATGCTCGAAATTTACGGCCAGCCGGTGAGCAGGAAGTATTTCAGGGTACTCTAGGAACTCAGCTACATGCGCCGCGTCGGGGTCTATGAACGACATGTTTGGCCAAGGATTATTGCGTATCACAATACGTCGCATCTGGTTCCCCATCGAAGACGTGTTAATGTTTCTATCGTCATTCACGTCTTCATCGTCAATATCATCGGGGACATCGTCCGCATCAGGATCACTATCACTATCGACCTTTTGATCACAAGGATCACTACTATCGTATCCATCATCACCAACCACATCAATATCGGGTGTAACATTAAGATTGATACCGATCCACGTATAGTCGATTCACTATCAACGTACGATATTGGAGCCACCACGCACGGTTTTTGAGCTCCATGTTCTTCACCATATGTAGTGAGATCTTTATTTTTCTCCATATCGGCTAACTCAGCAAATAAGTGAATCGGTGCATTTTTGTCACTTCCATTCCCACAGTAAAGAGCTATCATTGTCTCTATGTCTTCGTCGTCTACATGTTCCATTTCGGTGAATTTGATGGGATCTGTCAAAACTAGAAACTTGTAAAAAAGTTTTGAGATCCTTCTCCCACAACGTCTAACAATTTTTGCGCTAATCCTTCCCTTCATATCATCCAACGAGACATTTCTATTAAATCTCATTGCTATTTGTTGCCGACATTCAAATATGCATCCAACGGTTGTTGTTAAGATGATTCCATCGAAATAAACGCATACGAAAAACTGATTATCCATATTCAATACTCAATCTGTTAAAAAATAAATAAAATTTCTCAAAACAATTTCGAACAACAAATAAATTACTTAAATACAAAATTAATTAATCAATATGCAATTTTTTTCATTCATAAGCCTATACTTTTTCAGTTCTCATTTTGTACATGAATAACATTTATCTTTACATTTGACCACTTAAATTCAGTTTTACATTTTCTTCCATCTCCGATCCCGTATCTTCATCTGGAAAATTCTCTACAATCCAATTTAGAAATTCTTGATTCTCTTCATATTTATCTTCTACAATCCAATTTGGAAATTCCTCGGGATCTTCTGGCTCTTCAATCTTTATAATGGGTATTGAATATACAAGTTCTCTTGGTAATTTCCTAACAACTAATTTATCCATCCATGGTTTATCAAACACATTTTGATTCCCAGTTAACTTTCGTGAACCTATACTTTGTCTCGCTATTTTCCTTGCTCCATAAGAGATTATAAACTTCGTGAAGTTTATAGCTAGATTCCAATAGGTTCGTAGTACCGATGTCTTCCAAAGTTTGTCTAAAATGATTTGATGCTCCCGTTCTATTAATGTCCCTCAAAGGGTTAAGTATTGCACTTTATTGTTTCTAATCATTTAATGACCCTTCCACAACACTTTTTGCATCTTTCGATTTATGGTAATAAGGTGTTGAACAATGTCTTCTTCTGATTTCATTCTGTAATCTTGCACTTCTCTCATCATCTTATCAACTTTCTCCCTTTCTGCTAAAGTTATTATCTCATCAGGTAATACCAAATATGTTGCCATTTCTAACAATATGTATAACAAAAATATTTTCATTGTTATCACTAATTAACAATTACTTTATAATAGTTTTACTAACATAAAAACTTTCAAATATATTGAAAAAATTTAAAACATAACATTCACAATAAACACATAATTAATCTAAACACAAAAATTACTAACATATCACAATAAACAAAATAACTTTTAAAACAAAACATAAAAATAACACTAAACAAACTATATAATACTAACAAAATAATTTTTTCTTATCATAATCTATTCTATTTAAAAATCACAATAAAAAAATTACCTTTTCTTTTCTTTCTTCTCTTCTATTCTCCCTATCTTCTTCTGTAATTTTTATTTTCCAATCTGGTAGGAGCCGAATGGGGGAGCAGGGTGGAGATATACTGGAAGGGTGATGATACGATCCGCCTCGGGGATGAGTCGAGTCGTATGTGAAATGCCGATCGTCTATGAAAAAGTATTGTTCGGTTTGTTCAAAAGGATGTTTTTTTTAAGTAAATAATGCGGAAGCTATTCAAGGGGTTCAAAGGTAAGGTTTAAAATATGAATATTAAAGGAAGAATGGAAAGAAGGAACTCAAAAGCAAGCACGAACCAATACTAAAGAGTATTGACCCAATTGCTTATAGCCTTTTAAGGTGATTAAATGAAAGAAGGTAAACCTCGACCCACTACTTAGCAAAGTAGGAACCTTGGTATAGTTTTGAATGCCACACTATAAATAGTGATGAGTTCGGGATAAAAGAAAATAGGTTGATGCCACTAGGCTTCCTAGATAAGCCAACAAGTCTTCAATGAAATTAGGGAGAAAAGTATCTCACCAAATAGTTTTATTAATAAGAAACAATGATAAAAGTTCAACAACCTTTACAAATGAAAGTAAACAACTATTTATAGCCTAGTTTTTGGGGTAGCCGGATAGATATAGAACAATGCTTAAAGAATAAGTAAAATTCGGCTAGAAAATCCTAGAATAAACTAGAAGACAATCATTAAGTGACTAAGTCTAAATTCAACTACTTGGAACGCCAATGGGCATGTTTTGTGAAGAAGCAATTCGACTGAATGAATGTGAAGCATGGAAGCTTGACAGCCATGTCTAGATTCGGCTAAAAAGAGGATGAATGGAAGCCTTCATGCATGCTTTTTGGCCGAATGGTCACTTAGAAAATATCAACCAACATATGTCCATTGGTCTCCACGAAAAGGCATATGGGAAGAAGGAAAATTCAGCAACTCATTTAAGTCGTCCATCCATGGGAAACACTTTAATAAATGCTGTCCATGAACATGTCTTGGTCATGCACAAAACACCCACTTAAATTCTGCACATTAAATTCGTTTCTTGCCATGAACTTACAACAAATTAATGCATCAAGTAAACAACAATTAATTCGGCCATACATGCTTGCCACAAACAGCCTCTTTAATGGACACCCCTTGCATGCTGGACAAGTCCTTAAATTCGTCCCATGCTTGCTCCAACACCTCTTTAATTCGGTCAGCCATCATGCACCATAAATTCGGCTGGACAAAGTAGCAACATGAATTAAATTCAGCAAGACATTAAACCAGTAGCTCATTAAATTCGTCCCAAGGTCCAACAGTCATTGAATTTGGCTTCTTTAATGCTGATTCATTCATGTGCCTAAAACCAATTTAATGAAGCAAATTAATTCATGTTAAACACATTAAATTCGACACATTAAACCTGTAGCAAAGTTGAGACAATTTAAATTCATGGTTTTAATCACAAAACACATTAATAACATGTCTAAACAAGGACATATTTATGACCCACGTTTTAATGCTAGGACAACCATTAGATTCGGTTTAGACAAATAAATAGCAGCAGCTAATTAATTTGTCTTAAACTTGACATATTAAATTCATGTCCTAAACTAAGACACATTAAAAACTTTATTTAATTATGTATTGATTTAACAAATTAAAATGAGCTAATTATTTTAAGCTAACTAAATAAACCAACTTAATTATTTCAGCAAATTAAAATGCATGAAATTAAATAATTTCGAATCGAGCTCAATGAGCTTGCATCAAAACGAAATTAAATCGGTAACAAGCTGAATTGAGCTGGACGGAGCTCGGAGAGCTGGAAATGAGCTAGGATCAACTTGCCAACAGTGCAATGCTCGGCTTGGTAAGCTTGACCAAAGTAGTTTGTGGGGCGGGTTCGTATCCGGTGATGCCTGTCAAAAAGGCACCACTGGTGCTGCCTTTGACAGGCCCACCATTGGTGCCGCCTATGGCTATCCCACAACCGATCCTGCTTATGAGATGCCCTCGATCCATTATTTTATTATTATTATTTTTTCACTGTTTTCTACCCATTATTTAATATTTTTTTTAACTGTGTTTGTCAGAAAATTCAGTGTGGTGCCGCCTATGCACCACCCTCCATCACTTGAAGTATACCATTTTGGTAAAATATCTTGAAGGCAGTCTATTTTCATTTTTTTAAATATTATTATAGTAAAAAACCCCGTCGAAATGCATAGGACTTTTTAAGTGCATTTTTTTAAAATGATTATATATCAAATTACTATGTTGAATTTGGTTTCTTGGTATATGTTTGGTTTGTTGATGCTGTGTTTAAGATTTTATTTAAATTTTGGAATTTAATTCAATATTATGTGGATTGTTTTTATGCATAAATTTTACTTAAATAGCCTAATTTTGTTTTGTTGTGTTAGTGAGTGAGAATTATGGTGTTTTGAACTTATTTGATATGTCAAATGTTCATTAATGGTTATTATATATGTTTTTTCAATTTTTGATATGTTTGCGATGTTATTTGTATAACTTAAATTGTCAAATTTCTACATATTTTTTAGGCTAAGTTTAGGCATCTGGACTTTATACTTAAATATTAGTACATGGCTTTAAGTATTGATCCATGTCTGCATATATTGGTACATTGTGTCTTTGTATCGATACATGGACTTTGGAACCAAAATTGTTTTAAATTTCTGATACATGTATCGGTCCATAAAGACTAGATTTCAGCACTTATCCCTTGTTTTTGATGTTTTGAGCTGGAATTTTGTTCTAAAGATTGTTTTTATTGAGACTTTGTTTAATTATTAATGACACATGACATTTTTATAAACGTAATTTAATTGCATTGTATGTAAGTGAGTTTAATCAAATTGTCTTGTTATTAATGTAGCATCGTATATTCAATTGTCTTTCGAATCAGATATAAAGTGTTGCAAATAGTATATCAAAAATTGAATTTGTCTAGTTGAAATTTTTATAATAATTTTATTTTTCCCAACTTTTAATTAATTTAATGTGCAATCTAATGGATATCAAATTCAGCCATAAACATTATATATAATATAAATAAACCATTTTATTTTGTGGTTATATTAATCAACATTATTTTGAACTTGCTATTATTTTTTATCATTTTATCAAATATAATATTGGTTTACAAAGTTTAAATTCATAGCATATAAATGGTAGACCAAAACTCTATTCACTATCCAAACAAATCTTGATATACGAACTTCTAATTTAGTTTACTTAATTTATACCATTGGTGGTATACCAAATTTTTTGGTATACGAAGTTGGAATATAAGATATGCAATATTCTTTTCCTACTCCCACGCTGTGCCTCCTTTAGAAAAAGAATCTTATTTATGGCAATTGCTTTCCTATTTTTTATTTATTTTCGACCCGTTCTAATATTCTCTATAAGGGTGTACCAGTCATTGAAGAAAAAAGTAATACTGTTTTTGAATAAAGTAGGCAAGTTCAAAGATTTCATTAATCTTGCGCTGCGCGTGGTTATATAAACAAGGGCTCGGAAATGCCATTTTCATCAAAACAAAGCTGCCACAAATAGATTTTCGATACATCTTTTTTTCCCTTCTTCTTCTTTCCCATCCACGCTCGATATTTGAGACTTTCCAGATTGTTCAGAGTTACATTAACACCAGGCGTGATTTTCTTCTTCCTTTTAATATTTTTCTTTATTTTTCATTGGCTTTCTTTTTTATTGTTTAATATTATCACTGCCGTTGTGTTAGTTCTGACATTTTGCTTTTTATTTTTTGTTTATTTATTTCATTTCATTCAAAAAGCGGACGTTTATTATCGGTTTTAGGAGAGTCGTTGCTTTTGAATTCGCTTTTCTAAACCCTAATTCTTCAACTCAGAAAATTTCACGGGAAAGAATTGGAGCTTTGCGTTGGTTTTTCCCTTTATATATATTTCAAAAAATCCGTTTATTTCTGTAATAAAAGCGAAAAACCTGAGGTTAAAGTTGCTGTAATTGTTATTTAAAGAAAGTTTATTGCTAACTGTAAGTTCTAAGTTGGATTTGAAATTTTCATTTCTATTACCTAACTTAGTGGAAATTAGCTTGTTTTTTTTTCATCTTACTTTGATCTTCTAGAAGCGGCATTTATGTTTGTTCCTATTCCTTTTATTTATACAGCTTTCAATATTGATCATAGCTTTGAATTGTATAATATAATTTTCTCATCATAATCAATATAAAAATCCTCTGTGATAAATTTTTATACAGCTTTCAATGTTGATGATAGCTTTGAATTGTTATATTAAAAAGCGTTATTGGCCAGGAAATTCTACTTCAAAAGTCTTCTGCTATTTCACACTCCTTTCCTCTGCTTTTTCTTTTATTAATCTTTTTCCTCTTTGAGGCTTGTTATATTTTTAAAAAATGATAAATAATGTATGAACATACTGCTAGATGTACAAGAAAGCTGGTGCTTTTTTCATCTTGAACATTCTACAACAAACTTTCTTTCAGTGATAAAAAAAACTTTTTAAAATGTATTTTTTTTTTGAAAAAAAGATTTAATCTGCTCATGCATGCATATGTTAGTTCTGTTTCTATAAGCAGGGAACTTATGAATTGGTTTTGACATGTAGAGGCTGGAGCCGAAGAGGAAAAAGATAATCTATGGGGGAAGACGCAGGAAGAGGTTTGGAATGCCAGAAGATTATGGATGGGAAGGGGAATAATGGGAATAGTTCACAGAAGGCTATCCCTTCTTGTTGCTTGAAGGCTAGGGCTTCAGCCGCTGAGCTTGAGGCTAAATGCCATTCTACCGTTGTTTCTGGGTGGTTCTCAGAATCTCAGTCTTCTTCTGGTCATCATCTTTGAATTCTTTTCTTTCCTGCTCTTTTTCACTATTTGCCAGAATTTCATGGTTTGAGTCTTTTATCCTCACTTGTAGATAAGGCCGGTAAAATGGTTTACTTCAACAATCCTATGTGGCCCGGTGAGCTTTAAAGTTCCTCTTTAATTTATTTATGTTTTGATTTTAAAAATATTTTTTATCTTCTCGATGCCATGTAATAATTGATTTAATATATATTAAATCATAACAGAAGAAATCTGATAAAAGGTAATTAGTGACAATTCTGAACTTTCTCACAATGCTAGGGTTCCACTGGACTTTTGATAACTTTATCAAGTTAACTTATTCTTTGAAATGAGAGCTTAGTTAGGAGCCTCGAGTTGAACTAGGGGCAGCCTTTCATGCATTAGATCATATCATAACCTTTACTGATACTGACAATCTTTCAAATTTTTGTTGCAGGAGAAGCACATTCTCTGAAAGTTGAAAGCATTTTGTACAAAGCAAGGTCAGACTATCAAGAGGTTCTCGTTTTTGAGGTTTGGTATTTTTAACTCTACTTTATGATTTCCGTAATTGTTTACCTCTAGTTCCTGTCTTTCTGTCCCCTTTGCGTTATTTATTTTTTAACTGACTGCTTGTTATGCACATTCTTGCTAATGATATACTTCCTCTGCAGTCATCAAGCTATGGGAAAGTGCTTGTTCTTGATGGTATAGTTCAGCTGACTGAGAAGGATGAATGTGCATATCAGGAGATGATAACTCATCTTCCCCTTTGCTCAATTCCATCTCCCAAAACTGTAATCTCATCTTATCTAAGCATAGAATTGTTTTTCACTCCATGTGGAAGTCGGTAGTTTCCCTTTTATCTTTGCTAGTACCATTTATATTGTTGGACTTATCGAACTTGCTTTTCTTCAATTTCTTAAGTTGGGATTTGAATTTTTTTTCTTTAGTACTGCATAATCATGCAATCTGTATGAAGTTTTGTGCTAGAAAGGCAGTTAGATGGTTATAGTCTTTTCTGTCAAGAAAATCACGAGATACATCCCCTAAGCTATTTGGCTTATTTAAAGTGCTTGAACCCTGATTAGGCTGACAAATTTCCGCTTTTATCAAAACCCTTATTTATCTGACCTTAGTTCCAGACTTCTAGAAAGATTTTACTTTAGCTTCAAAGTGGTTTTGTGTTAACTTTACCTAGATACTGAATACAGGTTCTGGTTGTGGGAGGTGGTGATGGTGGGGTTCTTGCAGAGATTTCTCGGCACAGCTCTGTTGACCACATTGATATATGTGAAATAGATAGGATGGTTATAGAGGTATTTTATTTAGCATCTCTTCTTGTTTTCTTTTCATTTTAATTTATATCTAAAAATGCAACTTAGTAGACATTTACCACATTCTCTTATTCTAGGTTTCTAAGAAGTTCTTTCCAGAACTGGCTGCTGGATTTGAAGACCCCCGTGTTTGTCTTCATGTTGGTGATGGTAGGCTAAACCAATATTTTATTCATTTTATTTATATTAATTTTTTACCGTGGGCGGTCAGCATAGCTATAATTTCTGAGCTGATAATTTTTCTTGAATAATCTTAACAGCTGTTGAGTTTCTTCGTAATGTTCCAGAAGGGAAGTATGATGCAATCATTGTTGATTCATCAGATCCTGTAGGTATGTTGTAATTTTGGTCCATTATAATTTTATTTTCTAATTTAACGAGTTCTGCATATACCAGTAGAAAAATCTATCGTTTCTTCCAACATGAGAAAAAAATGGAACATTAGAGTTAGAAGTTTGAAAATGCTTTCACCGTGTCTTAAAGAATATATGTGGTGCTCTCTGCTTAGATGCTTTGTTATGGATCTCTTTTAGTTTTCAAGGGCTCTAGGGGATTTTACAACAATGGTATTTGCAAATTGATTTTTGTTTCAAGACTGGACAATATTCGAGCTTTAAATTTTCTTTTTTTCCTGCAATGTAGGTCCTGCTCAAGAGCTAGTAGAGAAACCATTTTTTGATACTTTAGCTAGAGCTTTAAGGCCTGGTGGTGTCCTATGTAACATGGCAGAGAGTATGTGGCTTCATACACATCTAATTGATGATATGATCTCTATTTGCCGTGAAATATTCAAAGGTTCTGTTCATTATGCATGGGCGAGTGTTCCAACATATCCAAGGTATTTTAATTATGCTATGTTTTCACCTTATTTCTCTTTTAGATAATTATATGATGCATTTTTTGGTGGCAAATTTATCTGTAATGATTTACCAATTGGTAAGGCATCAAATGTATCTCATTTCTGACTTCTGGTTTCTTTTTTTAATGCAGTGGTGTGATTGGTTTTCTGATATGCTCGACAGAGGGGCCAGCAGTTGATTTTCTGAATCCCATTAACCCTATTGAAAAGTTAGAAGGAGCTCATCAGCATAAGAGAGAACTTAGATATTACAACTCTGAGGTGAGAACTCATCTTAAAGTTCCCATTTTCATTCATTTTAGCAGGGTGCTAAGTTATGTTTGCTCTGGGACATTAAATCCTTAAACAATATAATCTGCTCGTTGTGCTGAAATGAACCTCAAACTAATGTGTAGACTGTCAATTTTGACCTGAACCCTAAAATGCAACCTGATTTACTCAAATCCAAATCTGATATGATCATAAAAAGGCAACAGGCCCAAACCGGAAAATGATCCAAACCGGGAATGACCTGGACCCAAAATCACTCAAACTTGGAATTGTCCAAACCTGGCAGACTTGAACCCGAAATGATTTGAACTCAAAATAAATTGAACAAGCAACCCGGGATGATCTGAACTTGAGATGATCAGATTCGAAAAACCTGACTGGAAAACTCGAATTATTTGAACCCAAAATGACTTGAACCTGAAATGGCCTGAAGCCAAAATAGCCTAATCCTGCAACAGATGAAAACTCAAATGATTTGAACCTGAAATAATTCAAAAATTTTAAAACCCGAACATGATCTGAATTGATTTGATCCAAAACCAATTTGATCCACCCAATTGACTGTTATACTGATTAGGCGTTGCTTCATTTCTTGATGAATTAACATCTTGGTCTGCTGGATTGTTTTTTCAATGATTCTTTTCTCTGAAAGCCAAAGTTGCAACTACTATTCCTACTTCTGCTGGTTTAGAGTGGGCCTTTTTATTGAAGCTTCATGTATTGTTGTTTTTCATTTATTAACAAATTAGAACAGATGTAGGGATAATGCGTGAATGTTTCTTCTATAAATGCACATGAAGTAGTTATGTTGTGAGATGTAGATATGTATTAGTACTTTAGTAGTGTGATAGCGTTATGAATTATGATGTAGAAATGTAATTATTTTGTTGTACTGACAGATGCATAAGGCTGCTTTTTCGTTGCCTTCATTCCTGAAGAGGGAGGTGAGGCTACTTTGCGACTAGCAGGAATCTGCGTGTCTCCTAGTCCTAAGCAAATATGTAGTGATAACTCCCATTTGGCAGTAGAGTAAATAAAATGTTTTGCCTGCGATTTGTTTTATTACACTGAAAACTTAGTGCAGGGCCTTGTTGTATTCTGTTATTGATATGCAGCAGTGTGTTTGCTTGATGACATACATGTGTTTCATGTCTTCAGCTCAGATTATTCGTAGCATAAAAATGATATTACAGTGTTGTTTGTTTTCTTGATGTAGTTTTGTTTGTTTATGGGAAATGCTTTTTAGTATTTTATTGCGTTTGTTTTATGTAAAATGATTTATCGAGCAGCCAAAATATTTTACATTTGGAAATTGTTTTCCCTTACCAAAGGTATTGAGATAATTTTGGGAAAAATGACTTACATGATTTTTGTAAAAAAAAGTTAAGTTGAATTGGGTTAAATATTATTATATTAATAATATTTTGTTATTTTTAAAATATTACAATATTGATCTAATTACAATATTAATATTAAATAGTATTCATAATATTTTATTAAAAATATTTTAATAAACATATTATTGTTTGTAAATATTTTTAATAATATAAATATTTTTTTCAGTAATAGTACGAGTTTAAATTAGGCATTGAGTTGTATTTTTTAGCTCTAATTTGTCATCGAAAACAATATATAATGTGTTGTATTTTTTATTTTCTATTTAATTAGGCATTGATTATTGTGTTTATTTCATTAAAATAATTTTAAACAATGATTTTAAAATGGTCAAATAATAGAAAATATTTAAGTAACATCATTCAAAGATAGTTGATATTCATTTTTCAAAAATTAATTTTCTACTCTGTTTGCTTAGGCTTATGGTTGTTAATTTACGCATTTGAGTTGGAACAAGCCATTTTGGAGAGGAGTTAGGCTTAATTTCCCTTACTCTTAATTAGGAATGGCAGCGGATTTCTAGACAGATTTGATAAACTCAACTAGTTAATCTTTTAAACCAAAAACTAGTTAATATTTATATAATTAAAATAAATATTATGATATGAATTTATTTTATAATATAACAATTATATTTAGTGCATATTATATTATATTAAATAAAATGGTATACATACATATTTAATGACATAATATATTAATTGTTATATAATTAATATATTAATCATATACAACCTAAATTTTAAATATGTAATTAATTGTATATAGGTTAGGCTCCTCTGTTATATTAATTGGACTCACTCTCAAAGAAAAGAGCTTTTTTACCGACCAATCTTAATGTCAAACGAATCACTCTTCCTCATTTGTTCTCTTTTATTGCCTTCTTTATTAGTGAAGTGGATCCTTGAAAAAGTTTTTTGGCCAATCCGGTAAAATTCAACATATGATGATGTTATTTCCAACCAACATGCCAAATGAAATTTGATATGTAACCCTATATATAATTATGTTATTATAATATGTTATTATAATATGTACTAATTGTATATATATATATATATATATATGATAGTATATGATAAAACTAGTTACATGTTCAAGGTTTAGGTTGCACATCATAATAGAAGAATGCACATTGTAATATAATAATATAATAATAATTATTATACATTCACAATTAGTTAGATAACAATTGATATATTATATGTCTTTAAACGTGTATGTATACTATTTTTATAATATAATATGTAGTAAGGATAATTATGCCACATTATAAAGTAAATTTATATTATAATATTTATTTATAGTTAATTTTTTAAGAATATTGAGCAGATCAAATAATAAAATGGATAATCACACATCTAGAAATTACGATGATTTCATTTCATTTTTCGATTAGGTTTATGGATACAAAAGAATAATATCTAAGAGAAGCTACAAGAGATTCAAGAGAATAGGATGTTAAATAAGATATATTTTATTATAATTTTAAAAATAAATTTAAATAATTATATTTAATTTTATCATTAATTAAAATATCTAATTTTAGAAAAAATATTGATATTTATATGTTATGTGTTAGTTTATGTAAAATTTAATTAAAGTTGAACACTAGCCTTGATGGTTAAAGCACAGTTTTAATTGTTAAAGGTTGAACTTATTTGATTGGCCTGGCTGCTAAGGGTTGCTCACCCATAGAACCCATCCTGATTTGAACTTTGAACTGTTGGATTTGGTACCCTGAGTGTAATATATTTGTTTTGTTTGTTTATATTTTTCTAGCAAATTTGTTTAATAAAATATCTATTAATTACATTAATATCCTTTGTATATTTTCCTTAATGTTTTTGCACACAAAAAAAAAATAAAATAAAAATGGAAGCAAATATTTGTTCACTGGTTATCTAACATTTAACTAATACTAAGTGATATTACGTGGTCGGATCGTAATATCGAAACAAAACTTGTATTAGTAGATGAACTTAAACATGTCCTTAGTGTAATTGGAAATAAGCAAATCGATTGAAAGACTAATATGCCGTCTATCAAGTCCAATTGGGAAGATGCTTGAGCATTGGAGCAGATGACTCCCAGAAGATAGAGACATAAATGTAATTGACTAGACTAACAGTACATTAGACAAGGGCCAATTAGAATATATCCTAGATTCATTTATGAATTTATTCACTTTTGATGTACATAGTGTTAGATACCTAAATCCTAAGTAGATGATGGACTATGTATGCATGACTTGTATACTTTGATGTAAGTAAAAACTTAAGTTCAAATCAATAAGGAACCATAAGCTGGTGCATTGAGTATACAACTTCTACAGTATGTAGTATTATTCACAGTAGTGGAATTCATTGCTCGACTAAAGGGTAAATAATATCCTCTCATCGACATTACATGATAGATGAAAAGTAAACGTGGTTAGGGGTCTTTTGCCTTTGTGATAAATGACTTGATTACTATTTGATAGTAATTGACTTTTCATAAAGGAAGATGTAATGGTTACCATGAGATAAATAAGATCATATTGGGAGAACGAATTTATCCCAAAGAGATTAAGGATATCCTATGATGGTGACCGCGCCCAGGTGTGCGTGCACAGAGGGTTAAAATAATGCAATTATGTATATAAAGTGTGGTGCCTGTTTAACATCCCAAAACCTGGCCCAAAAATCTTGACCGAATTTTAGAGGTCACATCATTGAATTCCAAATTTCTCTTCAAAAGTCAACCTCTTTGTTTGTTCAACAAAATTTAGTAAAAACTAAACCTATGCTTTGCAAAAATGTTTGATTGGCGTTAACAATTAAGTCAAGAATAAACCAATTTAGTGTTGTTTGAATAGTTTCAAAATGCGCGAAATTTGACAATCTTAACCCAAAATTCAAAACTAGTAATACAATAGAAAATATGTTGTTTACCTTTTAACAGGAGTCCACATGTCATTTCTCAAAAATTGTGTGAACTTTAGAATAGTTGCAAAAAGACTAGTTAAAAACCATGCACGAAATTTTTCAGAAAACTTGTTCAAAATCGGAAACACGTAGTTTAACAAAATGTCCAAACTCAACCCATACCACAGTTTGTATAATTGCCTTACAAATAATTTTTAAATTAACCATATTAAACTTATGAAAATTTTAATTAAACCGACTGTCATCAAAACTTCCTAAGACCTCCGATGTGCTGAAGCCAGAGCTTAACCAAGATCATTACCTAAAAGAAAAGAAACTAAGAGAGGGTGAGCTATGCGAGCTTAGTACGAGTCTGAAATAAAAAATGATATCAAATGACGAGGTTTCAAAGCAAATATCCCAGATAAGAGTACACAGTTAATGCAAGAAAATCTTGAACCAACAGTCAAAAGTACGAATACGTTACCATAAGCCATTTAAAGTAACGCATACATCATTCCATACACACAAAAGAACTTACACACCAAAATATTGGTCAATTCACAACCAATTTGAAAATTACTTAATCAAATACTGATTCATTAATGCAAACCGAATGCAACAAGTTAAAATCCTGCCTAACCAACCAAATGCCACTCCGACTACCCTACACACCACAATTGGTCTATAGTAAGCCTATCCATCCTGCACACCACATAGGACCATGATAGACGCATCCACTATACACACCACAAATGTGGAACTAAGCCACTCGAATAATAATATGTAGGTGAGCTGTCATATGTTTAAATCATGCGATAATCCGCTGTACAGAAAAATTGTAGTTAAACTGCTGAACCAGTCTTCATTTCCTTCGCAACCAAAAACCCCAATTTTATGCAAATGCATGAATGCACACCATTTGCCAACAAACTCAAAAAAATAGTAACTCATATTTAGTCGGTCAATTTTAGAATCAGTTTTACTTGTATTACATTACTAGGTAATGTCACCAATTTATTTATCACGTTACATAAAGGCTTAAACAAACAATTAGCTTTAATCCTATAATCGCAAATACACACACGAGTCTAGGCTAAAACAAAGTCCCAAACATATTTATAGAGGCCTCAACGAACGTTGGACTACACAAGAATTAAAATGAGTCAGCTTACAACACAAAACAAAAATCTGCGAAACAGAGCCCACATGGTCGTGTGGGAGAGTCTAGGCCATGTGAAGAGTCTACACGGCTGTGTGAAAGAGGGGCACGCCTGTGTCAAAGAGGCACACGGCCATGTGACGAAGACACATGCCCATGTGATAGAGTTACAAGGCCGTGTGAGTAGCCCGTGTAACTCACTGTGCAAATGTTCAAAATTAGCAAAATTAACAAGCAGAGTAGACACGGCCGTGTGGCTGAGAAACACGGCTGTGTGTTTAAAGAACGTGCCCATGTGAAAAATGATAAAATCCCCAAATAGTGATCACATGGCCGTGTGGCCAGCTCGTGTGGCACACCCCAGGTTGTGTGACTCAAGAATACCCTAATTCCACAGCGGCACATGATCGTGTGGACTTCTCGTGTGTGGCACACGCCCGTGTGGTCACAAAACCACACCGAAATCAACTGAAATTGTGAATTTCACCATCAAATCAACTGCTAACCATTTAATTTCAGAAACACACCTGAAATTGCGATTCCAAGCACCAACGAACAATCGAAACATCTCAATTCCACCATTTTTAAAAACTCATTAACCAACATAACAACCTATAAGCATTCACCCAAATTGGTACTAACAAAAGACCTAAAACAATTAACCCATAACTAAAAGGAAAGTAATAAAACAATACTAATACTTACTCGATTCCACACTTAGCAATTGAACAAGGAACGACTTTGGAAAAAAATAACTAACGACAACAATTTTGAAATGAAAAAGAACAAAAATTGAGGAACAAAAGAGAAAGGAAATATTAGAAGTAAAACATAAAAGAAAAAAAAATGTTGAAACAGATATGGAAGCAAAAAAAGGTCAAATCTAAAATTGGGGAAAAAACCAAAACTAACCAACATGAGAGAAATTTTAGGAAGTTTTTATTTATTTTATTATTCTTATTATCTTATAAAATAAAATAATTCAAATACAAATTAATTAATAACCAATTTATCAAAAACCCTTCAGATCTTTTAACAAACATATTTTAAGAATTAAAAACAAATAATAATGCTTAAAAAAGAATGATTCCTACATTGCACACGTATGGATTGGAACTCCAAACCAAAGGCTATGCTACCAAAGACTTAGCCACAAAACCAAATGGCTTATTCTGACACTAAAATGCGAAAATCAACTTAACAGTCCCACCGAACCACTGACCCGACCAACTAACCTAAATAATTTTAACCCCATTTTTGAGGTGCTATAGTCTGCAAATGAACACGTCAAATTGTAATATAGAATGATTTACAACAAAATACTGGGGGTATTTGAGGATCATACCTAAGGGAGGTATGACTAAATTAAGTTAAACAGTAATAACAAACATGATAAACTAAGTCTAAATAGTTACTAGTCTACTAAATATAGTACGACTAACTATTAATTATGAATGTGAATTTAAGTACAAAGAGGAATAAATTGCTTAAATATGAAAACTAACATATTAACAATCAAAAACGAAAAACAAGAGCTTGATTAATATCCACGGTTGTAACCTAGAGTTAGGGATTCTACTGATTAATTATTAATCGACCTAATTCATACCTTTTAGCCTATAATTACATCAACTAATCAACTTATTCCACTTTTTTTTCGATCGAATGGATCTAAACTGAGCTAAATCGAATTGATTCTAAGTAGAATACTCTTTCGGTCTCATCTACCTAAATTACTACCTGGAGTTGTTAATTCTAAGGTTTTGTAACACCCCATACCCGACCCGATCGATGAATCTGAACTACAAGGTGCTACGCTCCATGATCATATTTAACTAAAACATCCATTAATACATTTTTCATATCAAAATAGCTTAATACATATATTATTTTTAACTTCGTTAGCTAATTGACTTCTCCAATGAATTTAATACAGTTATATATACCCTTAATTTAAGCTATAAAAATTTTACAATGTAGCTTTACTGTATTAACATATTCATTTAGTCTTGGAAATAATATTCTGTGACCACACTTAGTTAAAATTCAACACTAACCTTAAGGCTTCACTTCTAGGTCGCCCTGTTGTATGCATATTACAACTAAGAAGTAGGTATGCTTGAGGACGAAAAATTCTAGCCCAGTCCCTCCTCGAATCCTTGAATTGCCCTTTTTACCTACAATTCATAATAAAACACAGGTAAGTTCGAATGAACTTAGTGAGCTATCCATAACTTGTATCAGCATAATACTAGTAAACTTATACTTCATGGATTAGAATTCATATTTGGCTTTGTCTGTACTAGGACAGTTCGCCAATCTTATTTGTGTAGTATTGACATTGAATAAATTGGCTCAACTTGTATTGGTACATTATCTTTAATGACACCATTGCATCTCTACTTGTGCATCTTGGAGAACAATTCAGCTTGTTCGACTACATTAGATCTAAAATAAATGAATTGAGAACAGGAGATTTCACATTTGGATTATACACAATCTTACACATATAAGGCTTCCATTTATGAGATTTCATAAACCTATAATCAAAAATACAAATTTATAGACGTTTGACATTTTGGCGGATTATACCCGCAGATTCTTTCTCCAATAGTTGTCTTTGTAGACTCCTACGCAATTACTTCCTTGAGAGGTAACCCTTGTGGATTCTTACTTGTGGACTTATGGAAGAAGACCAATAGATAATTCTCATGGCACATGAATTGCACCAACAAATATAGAAAGCCAGGTTAGTTGGGTCTTGGCAAATGCTTTCTGTTACGGATTGCTATTAATAACTTGTCCTAATGGACTCAAGTTTTAAACTCAAGTATACGGTTCCAGTATTGCTAAACATATGGATGGATTCATAAAAGAAGACTCCTATCTAGGGGTGGATTCATAGACGATTAGCCTTATTGCAGATACATATACATTTCGCACAGAGTCTTAGACAAATACATGCTTGAATAAGCAATTCACCCATTGCGGATTAATAAAGAAAACAATTATCATATAGAAACAAGTTCATATACGTTAACTATTTCATAGACTTCCATAGGGCAGAACCTTATGTATAACTATCATGTAAACAAATATGGTAGACTGCCATGTCTTACATATGTAGACTCATAAAATGCAAATTCCTAAAAGGAATTCCTCAAATAGAAATAGATTCACATAAGTGAGTTACCTCGTGGCCTCCACTGAATTATGCCATAGCCATGAACTTGCTTTTATTCATACGGCTTAAAGCCTTAAACTCCGCAAAGTCTCATACTACATGTAAAGGGTTTTCATATCCATATGCACATATTCTACTTACAAACCAACCGAACCTCCACAAAGCCAAATAACACGTGGCATAGAGTGCACAACGTGACATATCACCCTCTATCATTTGCCAGTACATCCCTCCATACTCCACATATCATTCATATACATGTATTTCATACACAAGCACTCAACCAATACTATTTTTAATACATGACACATCATGCCAAACATTTCATCTACACAACATGGTTAAACTTAAAACTAGTCATGCATTTGCATATCATCACACAATATGTATCACGATACATCAACATTCAGTCGTAGAATTCCTCATATTTGTAGAACACTAAGTTAAACATTCCTAACACATGATACTGAAACAAATGAACAACCATTTAAGACCTGAGTTCTGGAACTCACTTGAAAGTTGACACCAAATCCATCTACTTAGCTTTTCCCTTATTTCTTGAGCCTTCTTAGCCAACTAAACATAAAAACCATTTTAGAAATCCAACGAAGATAATTCACAATCATAAAAACCATAATTTTTCTACATGCAAAGTTAGTTTAATGATTATACGCAACTTTACCCATTATAGAACATAATCAATGGATTAACTGAAATCATTAACTTTCTTCCCTTTTCTTAAATCCGCTAATATAGAGAGGTTAGAAAGCTTACTAGATGCAAAAATTTTCAATTTCTTAGGCTCAAACTTCAGTCTCTTTCCTCAATGCATAACACTCATTAATCCTTCCATCTTTCGGAACAGACTAGAAAAAAATATGAAAAAAGAACAGAAAAAGGAAATAATATCACCGGAGAATAATGTCCCTCATTTATAAAATCCTCCTATACTTCCTTCACAAAAATAAATTCAACATCAGTTTGTAGATATCCCTAATCATCATGTCTCCTACTAAGAAAATTTCTAGTTTAAAAGTAACTAAACTAATGGTTAAAATCCTATCTTTTATCAACCGGTGTGTAAATTGCTCTTATTTACATTAGAGCCCACTCATATAGAAAGATTTTTAAATTAATACCCGAGGTTACCATTGCAACTCAAGCTTTAACATTTCCAGGTGTGACAACTCTCCCACTTGTAAAGAAAATTTCATCCCCAAAATTTCTTACTTACAATCAAGAAATAGGTGGAAGATTATGAAATTATTCTTTCCCAGTACCCTCATTTTTTATGCTAATAAAAATTACCTTCCCTCATATTTACTTGAACTGAACATGCCATATACATTTGTACTAGTTTGCTTGTAGATCTATTTATGTGCCTAAAGATAAACGAGGATTAAATAAACCATATTAGGGTGGCGTATACTAACGAATAATCTCACATGAGATACTCTGAATAATCTTCGTACCCCAATGCTTGGCTGATTAATCTATACATCACATAACGCGGCTAGTGCAACATGGTCTTTGTACAAAATGTTTCTTTAAACAGTCACATGAACAGTCGCACTAGAAATTGATTTCGTAGGTATACACTTTTGCGGATATTCTTATCGAAGAGACATAAGATGTAGTCTTGCAGAGTGTCAAAGTATATAGCCTTAACGGATGGTTGCATTGTAGTTTCATTTTGGTGGATGCATAATAGGGCAAACCCAAATTGGTAGATACTTGCTTACGTGAACTATATTGGTGAATATTATTGTTTTTTGAATATCAAGGGTTTAAGGAAACCCTTCTAATACATTAACAACTGTCAAGTATGAATTAGATGATTTGAAAATTTTATTATAATTCTTTTTAAACTTGAAACTTCTAGTAGATCATTGGCTTATACATTCCAGGTCCAATGTCGTGACTTTGCAATCAGTTTGCTCAAATCTTTGAAGAAAGGTTGAATGTCACGAATTTGCTACCTCAATGGTCTAAATTTGCTGCACTTTGGGGTTGACTTCCATCTTTCACTACTGTATCGAATATTGTGACTTCCAGTGTTAAATTCCATGACTTTAGCCACAATTTACTTTCCTTGTTGACCGTGCCCCAGTATGCGTGCACTAGGGCTATGAATACAAATATGAATAATAATCTAGCGATGTCGCGACATTCTACCTGGTTTCAAGTTACTTAGTTTCATCAATTTTTAATCCCTTAGCTACTCTAACTCTACTCCTATTTAAAAATATCAAAATGCAAAATATACATAATATACACTTTTAATAAAGTTCAACAAAAAATCAAGTCCTACTTCCAAAATCATTCAGCATGCCTCTCAAATCCTTCATTGACTTTAAAAAATTTTGAGCTTAACCACAATGATTGTTCAAAATACTCCCACACATGGATTTATCTTTCCATTTGTCCTTCATTCAAAAGTAAAATTGTTTACTTGTGGACATGAAAGATTGGCAATACCTTTGATAAAGGTCATTAGTAATGCCAGACTGTATTGGTTTAACTACATGAGAAACATTTACTGGATATCCAGAGTTCCCTACATTAGCTGTAACACCCCCGACCCGTATCCTTCGTCGGCACAGGGTTTCGAAGCATTACCGAAACTTTTAAAATAATTTTCAAATAATTCTCGTAAATTACTATTCATTAACCGAGATCATTTAAAACATCCCTTGATTGGACCCTCGAGGCCTAATACGAGCATTAGAATCGAGACGAGACTTAATCGAGAGCTCTAAAAATTATTCACAAAATTTCAAAAATTTTCCAAGGTGCAAGGGTCATACGCCCGTTTGGTCCAACGGACACGCCTGTGTGACCCTGGGACACGCCCATGCTACAGGCCATGTTTGACCCTGTGTAACTCTCTAACTTGTGCACACGGCCATGCCACACGCCCGTGTGTTAGGCCATGTGGTTAATTAATTCAATTCAAAATTTGGTACAGGTTTCACACGGTCGAGACACACGCCCGTGTGCTACACGGCTGAGACACATGCCTGTGTCTCTACCTGTGTGCTCAATTTTGAGCATTCTGTTTCTCAAAATTTAGGTGCAGGGGACACACGCCCATGTTATAAGGCCGTGTGTCACATATAGTCTAGATACACGCTCGTGTGTTTGCCCATGTGGACAAAATAAAGCCATTTCTAGCTTCATTTCTCACCCGAAATCACACCAATGGCCTGCACTTAAATTCACATCAAAATACCAACCAATTCAAGCATTCAAATTAAAAAAAATTTCATCATTCATCACAACATACCATTACATACAAATGTGCTTACAACCTTACCTTGGTTCATTTCATATATTAGACATAATTTGATCAACTACTTAACATATATTTAGCTACCATAGCATGACATTACAAGTATATCAAAACAACCATTACTAGCCATTCCAACGGCTAGATTACAAGTATCATTATCAAGCCACTAATGGTCAAGTTGTCCTATACATGCCATTATACCAAAATTATTTTACTAAGTATACCCAAAGTAAGCTAGTTGATAGTGTGAAGATGCTCTAATGATCTCCAACCTTTGCGAGCTTCTGAGCACTATAAAACAGGGAAAATAAAACGGAGTAAGCATTACATGCTTAGTAAGTTCGTATAACAAAAACTAAACTTACCAATCCTATTTATTAAATCTAAGCATACAATATCATGTTTTCCATCCATTTGGCTAAATTGCCTAAACACATACGTTCAATCAAACTTCAATCAAGTAAATATAGATGAGCTCATCATGCAATATTCTTTCAAGTCATTATCATTTCATCTCATAATTCTCATACCATGTCAAGATTTATGTCCGTTGAATCATTGAATTTCTAATGGATTGTAACAGCCCGATTTTGGGCCTAGTGGGAACAGTGGTTTCGAGACCACGAATCTAACGTAGAAAAAATTATTTTTATTAAATTTTCATGGTATACAATTTATGGAATGATTTCATGAAAATTTCATTCAAAAATTTCATTCAAAAATTTTGATGTTTGAGCACTCAATTTAGTAAAAAAAACTAAATTGTAAAAAGTGCAAAACTTGAGTTGTACATGCTAGAGGTGTCTAATTGTTATGATATTTTAAATTGAAGGTCCTTAGATGGTAATTAAACCATTTCAATTTAATTTGGACAAAAATAGACATGAGGTAAGAGAATTTTAGTGTTTTAAGAAAATAGCATTTTGGTCATTTAGTTAATAAAAGAATTAATAATCAAATTAAAAGCCAATTTTTGCCTATCTTCTACCCCCTTGGCTGAAAATTTCAAAGGGAAACCATAGCTAGGGTTGTTTCATCTTTCAATCTCGATTGTAAGTCCGTTCTTGCTTCGTTTTTAATGCTCTTTACTTTTTTGAAGTCGTTATCACTCAATCTATCTATTTCTACCATTAATTTGAGAAATGATTAAGGTCTAGGGTTTGAATCATGTTAGATATGTGTGTATTTTGATGTCTAATGGTAGAAATTTGTGTTTGGTGTATGATAAACAACTTTTGCTAGGTGATTTTTGATGAAAATGTCAAAAGACCTATTTGTAAAAAGGTTATAAAATGTGAGTAAAAGTGTGATTAGTTGAAAAATGTGGGCTATTATAAGCATAAAAGAGGTTTGGCTAGGCTTGGGAATCGAGGAAATTGAATCTATTTCAATTTACGAGCCTAGGGACCAAAGTGTAAAAATGTTAACGTTTAGGGGTAAAAATATAATTTTTCATAAAGTGATTTTTGAACTGATTTGAGTAATTTGAATAATAAATGAGTTAAATTTATTATTATAGATCAAGAGAAACGAGGTTCGGACCTAGATCAGAGGAAAAACAAGGTGTTTGACGAGTAGGTCCTATTTCTAGTATTTTTGTACCGAGGTAAGTTCTTATGTAAATAATGCATTTTTTAATTACATTTTAAATGATTTATTATTGTATGAATTTTTATTGACCATTGGGCGTGTTCGACAAAGTTACAACAAGAGTGAAATCCCAGTTGAACCTTAGGAATAGATAGGATGCAAATGTCATGGCATTAGGGTTACTAAGATTACATGTAAGACCATATCTGGGATATGACATCGATATGAGACTTCATGTAAGATCATATCTGGGATATGACATCAATATGAGACTTTGTGTAAGACCATAGTTGGGCTATTGGCATCGATATGGGATTATATGTAAGACCATATTTGGGATATGGCATTGGTATGGTACCGTGTGTACGAAACTCCCGAGTATCCTTTAGCATTCCTAGTTCAATGGGTAATTAATGAGTATGTCAAAGAAGAATTATGGGTAAATCCAATTCGAGATGAGTCAGGTATGTACGAAAAACTCATATGTGATGAGCTCGTTATGTGATGTACCCTCGATAAGGTTATGATTGAGAAAGTTATGATTGTAAGATCTTAATAATATTTATGCCAATTATCATGTTAATTGTATGTTAAATGTTAGTTTATGATTCCTATTATTTGCATGGGAACTTACTAAGCTATATAGTTTACTCCCCTTTTCTTTCTCTTGTCTTATAGTGTTAACAAGCTAGCTCGGGGATCGGAGACTGTCGGAGATCCCTTACACTATCAATTGATTATTTTAGGTATCAATGAATTTGACATTTTGAGTTATGACATGTATAGGGACTTGGTTATTTTGTTATGTGTCATAATTGAATTGGCCTAATGTGTTGGCCTATATTGGTTGATAATTCATCTTGTAATGGCCATTGAAATTGGCTAATATTGGTTTAAGTATATATGCATATGATGATGTTTTCATGGATGTAGAAATTTGCATGGTTTAAGTTGATAAGTATGTGATGATTGTATGTGGTAAATGGTAGCATGTGAATGATGTGTGGATGTCTTGCTTGTGGCTGAATTGGTTGAATGTAATTGCTTAGATTGGTGTTATGTTTTGTTGTGTAGGTGTGTGCATAAAAGGGTGACAAAATGGCTTGGTAAATAGTCTTGTTTTTGTCCACACGGATAGACACATGGGCGTGTGTCTAGGCCGTGTGTGACACACAGCTTGCCCCATGGGCGCGGGTTTCATCCATTTGTCTGTTGCACCTTAATTGTTGCAAAGCAGAATGCTCAGAATTGAGCACACAGGCAGAGACACGGGCGTGTGTCTAGCCGTGTGGATGACATGGCCTAAGGCACGGGCATGTACCCTGGGCGTGTGCCCTAAGCGTGTGTAGTATGCACTTATTTTATGAAAAATTATGAAAATTAAATCAACCACACGGCCTAGCACACGGGCGTGTCACTTGGCCGTGTGTCTTCAATTTGTTCTTGGGTGACAAACAGAGTGTTACACGGGTTAGGGACATGGGCGTGTGTGACCATACGGTCTACCCACACGGGCGTGTGGCTCTTAAAAAATGAAAATTTTTCTAAGTGTTGTGAAATTTTCTAAAATTCTCGGTTTAGTCCCGAATAGCTTCCAATGCATGTTTTGGACCTCGTAGGTTCGTTTTAGGAACGATATGAATGTATATGAACATTTTTAAATTTGGACAGAAATTTACTTCTCGATTTTGTATGTTTGCTTGTATATAAGTCCGGTAATGCCTCGTACCCTATTCCGATGTTGAATACGAGTAAGGGGTGTTACATGGATGCTCAAGTAGTACACTCGAGGCGTACGGTTCAATAATCTATCAATTCTTATTCAAGGGTACCCTTCAGCGCACTTAATCAAGGAACACACTCTCGAGCCACATATCGTATAAAAGATTACCGGTCTAGGCTAAATCCTTTATATAATGTATGCTCAAAAGAGTTCAATTAGGATTACCTGTACATGCTAAACCCTAATCATAACGTATACTCGAGAGGTATTATATCCGGATTACCCATCTGGGCTAAATCCTTTCTATAACAAGGTCAATAGGATTACTTGTCTGGGCTAAATCCCATCCGCAACAAATGCAGGACCTTATTCGTTTCAGGAAAGCGCATATATTCATTGGAATTCAATATTCAATTGAGACTTACCCCTTTTTCACCATATCGAACATGTATTAAATTTCTCATTACAGCATTCAAGCAATGTACATCAATATAAGTCACATTCCATACAACACAACATTCAATTAAGCATATTTACATGCCCGATTAAGTTACACGAGCTTACCTCGACACTTGTTCGCGTATAAAATCTACTAATCTGAAACCTTTTCTTTTTCTCGATCTAACCTTGAATGTGAGTTGTTCAGATCTATATAAATAGCTTTAATCATCAATTTCTCATATTTCATATTTATTTGGACTCAATTTACGTCCTAGGTAAAATTACCATTTTGCCCCTAACTTTTCCATAAATTCCAATTTCGTCCCTAAGCTCGGAAAATTAAATTTGTGCAATTTACTCCTTATTCCAAGCCTAACCAAAACTCCATTACAAAATTTATAGCACATGTATTCAAAAAATTTAGAATTTTTCATCAAATTTCACAACTTTACATTTTAGTCCCTAAATCATGTTTTCATCTAAAATCACTTTGTAAAAGTTGTTTATCTATCAAAAACTTTTCATTTTCTACCATAAATTTTTAATTTTCAGCATATTCATCCATGACCCAAATTTTATACCTTGATAACTTTTCAAATTAATCCCCCAAATAGATAGTTTAAACTATCCTAGTTTCAAAAATATCAAATTTACTAAAAATGGGACAAGGAAGCTTACCCAATTAAGCCTTGAAAGTTTTTTCTCTCTCTCCTAGGGTTTCCATATAATTTTTGGGTTGAAGATGACAAAAATAATAAGATGATATCTTTTATCATCTTTTTAATTAATTATTTCAATTTTCAATTTAGTCCCTACTCTTTTCTAATTTTTCCATGGATGAGTCACAAAAAAATCTACATACTTTTCTCACAAAAAAATCTACATACTTTTCTTTAATGGCCTAATGACCATATAAGGACCTCTAGTTTTGAATTTTATAGCTATTTAATCCTTATAGCTACTAGAATTCAACTTTCACATTTTATGTAACTTTGTCCTCGTAATTAAACACTTAATCGATAAAATTTTCGTATCAAAATTTTCACACGACATGTCTATAATAATACGGACCATATAATAAAATAAAAATAAGCTTCATTTTTGGGTCGAATTTGTGGTCTAGAAACCACTGTTTTGATTTCATTGAAAAAGGGCTGTTACAACTCTTCCCCCTAGAGGATTTTTGTTCTCGAAAATCTTACCAGTGAAAAGATTTGGTTATTGCTTCTTCATAGTATCCTCCTGTAACACCCCTAACCCGTATCTATTGTCAAAATAGGGTTACGAGGTATTACTGATCAAAACATAACACAAGGCTTACATTTCTCAACCTTAAGCATTCATTCTCAAATATCAATTCGAAATAATCACATTGTCCGTTATGAGGGCCTAAGAGGCCTTAAACATGCTATAGAAGTGGTTCGAGACTAAACCAATAACATACAAAAATTTAAGAAAACTTAGAAATTATTCATCATATAAGGGTCACACGCCCGTGTGAATAGGCCGTGTGCCTTACACGGCTAGTAGACATGCTCGTGTCTTAGGCCGTGTGGAAACAGGGCATACATACTGACTTCCATCACACGGCCAAGGACACGCTCATGTGCAAGGTCGTGTGAAATCTTGAAGATATACTGACTTGGGTCACATGGCCAACCACACGCCCGCGTGTCCAGCCCGTGTGCCCTTCAAAATGGCCACAGACGCCCATGTGCTAGGCCATGTGCCATTTAGGGGGTATATTAACTTATACCACACTGCCAGTCACACGCCCGTGTGTGAGATCATGTGGAGCATACTGACTTCAATTCAATTTCAACACCAGGGAACACACGGCCGTGTATGTCACATCCTGAATTAGGGCCTAGTCGGAACAGTGGTTTCGGGACCACAAATTCGATGTAAGAAAATCTATTTTTATTATATTTATATGGTCTACAATTTCACGAAATGATTTTTTGAAAATTTCGTTTGAAAATTTCGACGTTTGGGCACTCAATTTGGTCAAAAGGACTAAATTGTAAAAAGTGCAAAAGTTGAGTTCCACAAGTTAGAGGTGTCTAATTGTTATGAAAATTTAAATGGGAGGTCCTTAAATGGTAATTAGACCATTACATAATTTGTTAGACAAAAATGGACATGAAATGGGTGAAATAGAATATTATTATGTTAGGGGCATTTTGGTAATCTAGTAATTAAAATGAATTAAAAACAAAATAAAAGAAAACATTTCTTATCCATCTTCTTCCTTGGCCAAATATGACATGAAGAAATAATGGATAGGGTTTTCCAAGCTTCCAAGCTCGATTGTAAGTCAGTTCTTGCCCCGTTTTTAAAGATTTTTACATTTTTGAAATCCTCGAAACAAGATCTAGCTATTTCTACCATTTATTTGAGCTAGGGTTTGTGTTTAAAAGTTTACCCATGAATTATATGCATGTATTTTGATGTTTAATGGTAGAATATGAAGGCTCGGTGTGTAATAAATGACTTTTGCTAAGTAATTTTCGGTAAAAATGCTTAAAAGGACTAAATCGTAAAAGTTATAAAAATAGTCATAAAAGGGTGATTTAGTGGTAATTGGGGGTTTCCATAGTTATGAAAATGATTTGGATAGGCTTGAAATGCAAAGAAATTGAATAAAAATCATTTTACGAACATTGAGGCAAAAGTGCAAATATGTGAAAGTTTAGGGGTCAAAATGAAAATTTGTAAAAATATGATTTTTGGACCCATATGAATAACGTGACTAATTAGTGGGCTAAATGTGATATTATAGAATAAGGAAAACAAGATTCGGGCTTAGAACGAGGTTGAACAAGGTTAAGCACAAACTCGAAATAAATAGTCGTACTTGAAGCCGAGGTAAGTTCATATGTCAATGATAATGCAATGAAATTATTGTTCATGCTTGAACTCAAATTGATGTGTGAACACTGTGTGATGAATATTTATATAGTTGATACGAAGATTATATATTGCGACAAATGCCTAAATATAATTATGTGCAATACCATGTTTATTTCATGGACTAATGTCCAAATAAACATGAAAATGTGTTGAATTGAATGTACATTGCATGATCAGCTATGCTTATTGGTATACTTGGTGAAAATAGAAAATCCCGGTTCAAAATAAAGCGATATCTGATGGATACGCTATTCTTACATGACACGAGATTCTGCATGTGTTGCAGAAAAGGATTTAGCCCAGACGGGTAATCCATGGAGCTCGGCATAGAAAGGATCTAGCCCGGATAGGTGTTCCTTGAATGATCAAGCCTCCCGAAGAACATGTGTGCATTATGGATTTAGCCCGGAATGGTAATCCGATTAGGGTCTGAATTTAGCCTGAATTGGTAATTCAGATCCGAGCTCATTAAGAGTGTTTGTCACTACAAGGGATTGAGCCTGGACTGGTAATCCCAACATCACTCTATGAGTTTATATTATAGGGGATTTAGCCTGGACTGGTAATCCCATCGTAAGATGTGAGGTTCGCAGGAGTGCTTGCTTGAAAACGATCACTTGTATGACTTGACGGTAAAATGAGCTATCTGTTGAGATTTCTGAGAAATTCAACGGATATTATAATGAATAATGCGATGAAAGTCTTGAGATGGGCATGGTGATAAAGGTAAAGTTAGTTGATATGCTATGGATATGTACAGGTACGTACATTATACTCATAAGTGATGCCTCATTGAAATGTGATAAATGATGAGTAAGCGAATTCATGCATATGTATGTGTATACATGATAAACAAGTAAAAAGGTTTGAAAGATGAACGATCATTATGCTTATGATTACGAAATATGTTGTAATATCATGTTAACTTACATTGTGTAATGAGATATGGGTTTCATGAAATGATGAGTCCATGATTAATGAGCTTATGATAGTTACTATGAATTTGCACTAAAACAGTTTTGGACAGCAACAATAGTCTGATTTTGAAAATCCACCAAAAATAGTGGAAATTGAGTTAGAGACTGAATAAAATATGAAATTAAAGCTTATTAGGTCTAGTTTCAAATAAAGGAAATGATGCTAGTAAAGGAATCTCATATGATGAGATATTTGAATTCTTATGAGATAGAGTCAGAATGAGTTTGGAATCCCCTGTTCTAAATTGGGAAAATCACTAGAAATTTTAAAAAAAAATTATGATTTAGGCATCATATTAATGAAATCCTTAATAAGTATAATTTCAGGATAAAGAGATAGGAACATTACCCAAGTCTCGTACTATGAGATAAATAAATTTTAGTGAAGAAAGGTCGAAGCTGTAAAATAGCAAAACAGGGGAGACTTTGAATAATAAAATGTTCTTATTTGCTATACCAAAAATTCTGGAAATTTTATTGTAAGAATATAAATTAGTATAGTTTCAGGTAAAATTAACGGATCTTAATTTTGAGTTCTGTAGCTATAGATATAAATAAATTAGTAACTACGACTCGAGAACATAGCTTAACCAGAATATGAGTAAAACTGTCATTATGGTTGATTGCCTCAGGAAACATGTTGTTATAATGCTTATTATTTTTATATGGGCTTACTAAGCTTTAAGCTTACTCCCTCCACACCATTTCTTTAGTGTTGTCAGGTCGGCTCGGGGTTGGAGATCGTCGGATGTAGCATCACACTATCAAGCTATCAACTCTAGAGTATTGTCATATGTGTATTAAACACTTTCAAGTGAGTGGCATGTATAAGGACTAGTTTTTATATTAGATGTTGTTATGATTAGACAAATGTATCGGCTTATATTAATTAATTGTTTATAGCCATGAGATGTGGCTTATTATGTACGCCTAATTATTCTTGCTATGGGTTAATGCATGTCGTGTGATTATAATTGGTTGCTATGAATGATTAGTTTAACACATGTATACGATGAATGCCCTAGAACCATTTGAGGTGGTCGTGGCCGTGGAATGAATATGTGGCCTGGTATTAAGTTGATAATGATTAAACATGGACAATTTTAGAATGTGTAGAGATTAAGTGCTGGGTAATAAACACTTGTAAGACCACATGCAAATTATTTAATTGAATTTTTCTCAGGGTCGATTAAACATTAAATTGATGCTATAATTTGGGTCCATGATGTGTAAAGTATGGGAAAGAATTAAGGACAACATGAGGCTTGGAAAGTAGCCTAAGTGTTGGCCACACGGGCAGAGACACAGCAATGTGTCTCAGCCGTGTGGAGGACACGGTCTAGCACACAGGCATGTGGCTTGACCGTGTGGATCAATTTGTTTGGCTGATGTTATAAATAGAGAGTTACACGGGCTGAGAACACTAGCGTGTCCTAAGCCACACGGATGTGTGTGACTGTACAGCCCAACCCATATGGGTGTGTGGCTTGACCATATGTTTCAGAAAAGGATTTAGCCCGGACGGGTAATCCATTGATCTCGGTATAGAAAGGATCTAGCCCGGACAGGTGTTCCTTGAATGATCAAGCCTCCCGAAGAACATGTGTGCATTATGGATTTAGCCCGGAATGGTAATCCGATTAGGGTCTGAATTTAGCCTGGATTGGTAATTCAGATCCGAGGTCATTAAGAGCGTTTGTCACTACAAGGGATTTAGCCTGGACTGGTAATCCTGACATCACTCTATGAGTTTATATTACAGGGGATTTAGCCTGGACTGGTAATCCCATCGTAAGATTTGAGGTTTGCGGGAGTGCTTGCTTAAAAATGATCACTTGTATGACTTGACAGTAAATGAGCTATCTGTCGAGATTTTTGAGCAATTCAACGAGTATTATAATGAATAATGCGATGAAAGTCCCGAGATAGGAGTGGTGATAAAGGCAAAGTTAATTGATATGCTATGGATATGTACAGGTACGTACATTATACTCATAAGTGATGCCTTATTGAAATGTGATAAATGATGAGTAAGCGAATTCATGCATATGTATGTGTATACATGATAAACAAGTAAAAAGGTTTGAAAGATGAACCATCCTTATGCTTATGATTTTGTATTTTGTTGTCATATCATGTTAACTTATATTGTGTAATGAGATATGGGTTTCATGAAATGATGAGTCCATGATCAATGAGCTTATGATAGTTACTATGAATTTGCACTAAAACAGTTTTGGACAGCAGAAATAGTCCAACTTTGAAAATCCACCAAAAATAATGAAAATTGAGTTATAGACTGAATAAAATATGAAAATAAAGCTTATTATATCTAGTTTCAGATAGAGAAATGGTGCTAGTAAAGGAATCTCATATGATGAGATATTAGGATTCTTGTTAGACAGAGTCAGAATGAGTTTAGAATCCCCTATTCTGACTTGGGAAAATCACTAGAAATTGTAAAAAAATAATTATGAGTTAGGAATCATATGAATGAAATCCTTAATGATTCTACTTACAAGAGAAAGAGATAGAAACATTATTTGAGTCTCGTACAATGAGAAAAATAAATTTCAGTGAAGAAAGGTCAAAGCTGTCAAACAGCGAAACATGGGAGACTTTGAATAATGAAATGTACTTATTGGCTAAACCAAAAATTCTGGAAATTATATTGTAAGAATATAAATTAGTTTATTTTTAGGGAAAATTAATGGATCTTAATTTTTAGTTTTGTATCTCTAGATATAAATAAATTAGTAACTACGACTCGAGAAAACAACTTAACCAGAATATGAGTAAAAGTGTCATTATAGTTGATTGCCTAAGGAAACATGTTGTTATAATGCTTATTATTTTAATCTTACTCCCTCCTTTCCATTTATTTAGTGTTGTCAGGTCGGCTCGGGGTTGGAGATCGTCGGAGGTAGTATCACATTATCAAGCTATCAACTCTAGAGGATTTTCATATGTATGTTAAACACTTTCAAGTGAGTGGCATGTGTAAGGACTAGTTTTTATATTAGATGTTGTTATGATTATCCAAATGTATCGGCTTATATTGATTTATTGTATATATCCATGAGATGTGGCTTATTATTGTTACGGCTTGTAAGCCTAATTATTCCTGCTATGGGTTAATGCATGTCGTGTGATTATAATTGGTTGCTATGAATAATTACTATAACACATGTATACGATGAATTCTTTAGAACCATTCGAGGTGGTCGTGGCCATGGAATGAATATGCGGCCTGGTAGTAAGTTGATAATGATTAAACATCGACAGTTTTAGAATGTGTAGAGATTAAGTGCTGGGTAATAAACACTTGTAAGACAACATGAAAATTATTTAATTGAATCTTTCTCAAGGTTGATTAATCATTTAATTGATGCTATAATTTGGGTCTATAATGTGTAAAGTATGGAAAAGAATTAAGGACAACATAAGGCTTGGAAAATAGCCTAAGTGTTGGCCACACGGGTAGAGACACGGCCATGTGTCTCAGTCCTGTGGACGACACGATCTAGCACACGGGCGTGTGGCTTGACCGTGTAGATCAATTTGTTTGGCTAATGTTATAAATAGAGAGTTACTCGGGCTGAGGACACGGGTCTGTCCCAAGCCACACGGACGTGTGTGACCACACGACCCAACCCACACGGGCGTGTGACTCTCCAAAGTATGAAAATTGGTTAAGTTGCCCAAAGATTTTCAAAGTTCTTAGTTTAGTCCGGAACCACCCCGATGTATGTTATAGGCTTCAAAGGCCTGTATAAGGGACAATATGCATGTGTTTGAGATGTTTTAATTTGGGAAAAAATTTTGTGGCCCGGTTTTGCATGTTTTGAATGTTAAAGTTTGGTAACGCCTCGAACCCTGTCCCAGCGTCTGATACGAGTAAGGGGTGTTACATTTAGTGGTATCAAAGCTATGGTTTAGTCTGTTCTCAGACTAACTTAGAATGTAGTAGCTATACATGCCACAAACCCGTGATAGTGTGATGTCTCCCGACGAGAATGAGAATCATCGTTTTTGGACAAATGTGCCCTCCAATCGAGCTATACCGACCATGTTTGATGAGAAGCTAAGACATTCGTGTAAAGTACAATTATGACGAGCTTAAAATTAGAAGAGTATGAACAAAAGTTCGTGATATGTACACGATAACATATGAAATGAAAGTTTAGACTGTGATGTATTTGTCCATGTTTGTTTGGCCTTTATAAAAAGTTATATGCTTGATTTGTTTGATTGAATGAATGAGATTAGTAAGCTGTCCAAAACCCATAGAATGCATACATAAATATACTTGTTTAAATAAGATAACTGAAAAGTTCTTGTCATACGAACGTGAATAAAAGTTTGCCTGAAGTGAATGATATGTTTATGAAAATGTTACTTTGATAATGAGCTAGTGATATATGTTTATGAGTATGAGAAACGAGTTAGGGATCTTACAGCCCGGCCCCTTTACCAGAGTGGTGTTTTGTGAAGGAATTTCACGAGAATCATATTGAATAAGTTCACAAGTATGATACCAAAGGTTCAGCTTTAGAATGATTATGAACATGATCAGAGATTAAATTGGATTGATAAGTAACAACAGGACTAGTAAGGTAAGATGTTGGTAAATGTATTAACTGGAAATTTCTTCAGAACTGAACTTCTTTAATGAAAAGCATAATATGAGATTTACGATGGCAGAAATAATTGAAGGAATTATATTGAAAGGTAAGATACCAGATTATGGCAGTCTTTTTCGAGGTATTCTATATGTTTAACTGTTCTCGAAAATATTTTTACGGTTACTGCCCTACTGATAGAATCCTTGTTTTATGGGAGTGCTTTGTAATCACGATGTATAGATGAAAGTATTGATAGCTTGAGTGGTACATAATTTGTATTGCTCTATGTCTCTCTGGCATACCATTACATTCCATTTAATGGGACTTTATGAAATAATATACATGATGATATAAATCTGTTTCTCCTAATTGATGCTCTATTCAATATACATATATGGGAAGGTATATTATCCTTATTGCATTTAATCCCAGTAGGTTGGATTGATGTATTCTTCTGGACTTCTTTTCTCTGAAGAATTATCAAGATCCTTTATATTTTTCTTATGAACATTTTTTTGGGTTTTTCATTATGATATGTTATCTTGGATTTCTGTACCTTGAATATCTTTATCTTGGATTCCTCTGTCTTGTATTTCTTTATTCTAGTTTTCTTGTTATCTTCATCTCGTAAATTACCAATGATCACTCGTATCCAAGGTATGTTCTTCAACTTATGATGACTATGTCGATTATGAACGTGCTTCTGGCTTGATTATAGTAACGTGATGACCCCCATATCTAGATTTCTCTAAATCTTCATGTAAAGAACTAATATCAATAAAGGCATAAATGATGAAATTGTAGTTTCAGTTTGTATGGTGGATTCTTTTCCTCGAGTAAGTTAATCAAAGTTATGCATTCAATTGAGGCATTTTTGTTATCTTGAGCTAATGCAATTGAAATGGACTTTAGTTAGTATGATAAGTGAGTTTTGAATGGTTTCATGTCAAACCGTCCTATCAACTAAAAAGAAGGATCTTTGAAAATGTCATTTATTGATGAATAATACCGACTCAGTGGTTCAAGTGGTATTGATTATTATTTGAAAGACTAAATAAGGTATTCGTGTCTGGGAACAAGATTTTACCTGTCTCCGGGTAAAAGATAGATAGTCTGAATGAAAAGTGTATATATCTTAGAAGACCTTGATACGATTTAAAGCTGTTCTGAATGATAAAGTTTTCGTCTTGTGAAAGTTGAATGGTCTATTACATGTTATTAAAGCTTTGAATGAACAAGAACGTTATTGACCAAAGTCTTTGAAATGATGGGGTATGTGCTGAACAAAAACTTCTTGAATTTCATTAATGTGTTATTGAATAAATTGTGATGTGTTCTAAGTCAATAAAGCAATAGGATGGCTAATGTATCTACTGTCATAAAGGGAATTGAGTGTGAAATTATGAAAATAACTTAAGTTAGTTATTGCCTGATCCCTGAGAAGGGAAAAATGTGGTTACAAGTACTTGAAATAAAAATTCCGGGCTTATGCAGAGAGTTTGCAAGAAAAATCACAGGAGTAATACATTGATGATCGAGTTTAGAACTCGACATTTCTAATCTTTGTAATTGAATACATGAAAGGTTATCAGGACTACTGCTGAACATCAGGTGATATTAGAACGATGTTCGTCAGTAGTGATATTAGAATGGAAATGAGAACGAGATGATTATGGACTTCTTGTCAGGATTATTCTTATCTTAGAAAGAGAAAAAAGGATATATGGATTTCTGGTTGACATATGATGAAATTCAAAAATCATTTTGGTAAGTGTTAAATCTGCCAATGGGTTAATGGAATTATGTATTTATGAGATTGTCAGATTTCTCAGAAAGCTAGTCCTGGTAAATTGGATTGAGATTCGGACTTTTATATATCATGAGTTATTAGGAAAGCTAAATAAGACCCTGGATTTTAATGAAAGATAAAGTAAAAGTTCTTTAGCACTAATTATGAGATAGTAAAGATTATGAGGAACTAAACCACTCTTCTGGTAAGATTTTCGAGGACGAAAATCCTTAAAGGGGGGAGAAATGTAGCATCCCAAATTAGGGCCTAGTTGGAACAGTGGTTTCGGGACAAAAAATCTGACTTAATAAAATTTATTTTTATTATATTTTTATGGTCTACAATTTCACAGAATGATTTTGTGAAAATTTCGTTTGAAAGTTTCGACGTTTGGGCACTCAATTTGGTCAAAAGGACTAAATTGTAAAAAGTGAAAAAGTTGAGTTCTACATGTTAGAGGTGTCTAATTGTTATGAAATTTTACATGGGAGGTCCTTAAATGGTAATTAGACCATTGTATAATTTTTTGGACAAAAATGGACATGAAATGGGTGAAATAGAATATTATTAAGTTAGGGGTATTTTGGTAATCTAGTAATTAAAATGAATTAAAAACAAAATAAAAGCAAAAATTTCTTGTCCATCTTCTTCTTTGGTTGAATATGACATGAAGAAACAATGGCTATGGTTTTCCAAGCTTCCAAGCTCGATTGTAAGTTCATTCTTGCCCCGTTTTTAATGATTTTTACATTTTTGAAATCCTCGAAACAAGATCTAGCTATTTCGCCATTTATTTGAGCTAGGGTTTGTGTTTAAAAATTTACCCATGAATGATATGCATGTATTTTGATGTTTAATGGTATAATATGAGGGCTCAGTGTGTAATAAATGACTTTTGCTAAGCGATTTTCGGTAAAAATGCTTAAATGGACTAAATCGTAAAAGTTATAAAATTAGTCATAAAAGGGTGATTTAGTGGAAATTGGGGGTTTCCATAGTTATGAAAATGATTCAGATAGGCTTGAAATGCAAAGAAATTGAATAAAAATCATTTTACGAACATTGGGGCAAAAGTGCAAATATGTGAAAGTTAAAGGTCAAAATGAAAATTTATAAAAATATAATTTTTGGACCCATATGAATAACGTGACTAATTAGTAGGCCAAATATGATATTATAGATGAAGGAAAACAAGATTCGAGCTTAGAATGAGGTTGAACAAGGTTAAGCACAAACTCGAACTAAATAGTCGTACTCGAAGCCGAGGTAAGTTCATATGTCAATGATAATGGAATGAAATTATTGTTCATTCTTGAACTCAAATTAATGTGTGAATACTGTGTGATGAATATTTATATAGTTGATGTGAAGATTATATATTGTGACAAATACCTAAATATAATTATGTGTAATACCATGTTTATTTCATGGACTAATGTCCAAATAAACATGAAAATGTGTTGAATTGAATGTACATTGCATGATTAGCTATGATTATTGGTATACTTGGTGAAAAGAGAAAACCCCGGTTCAAAATAAAGGGATATCTGATGGATATGCTATTATTACAAGATACGAGATCTTTCATGTGTTGTAGAAAAGGATTTAGCCCAGACGGGTAATCCATTGATCTCAGTATAGAAAGGATCTAGCTCGGACAGGTGTTCCTTGAGTGATCAAGCCTCCCGAAGAATATCTGTGCATTATGAATTTAGCCCGGATGGGTAATCTATTAGGGTCTGAATTTAGCCTGGTCTGGTAATTCAGATCCAAGCTCATTAAGAGTGTTTGTCACTATAAGGGATTTAGCCTGGACTGGTAATCCTGACATCACTCTATGAGTTTATATTATAGGGGATTTATCCTGGACTAGTAATCCCATCGTAAGATGTGAGGTTCGCGAGAGTGCTTGCTTGAAAATGATCACTTGTATGACTTGACGGTAAATGAGCTATCCATCGAGATTTCTAAGAAATTCAACGGGTATTATAATGAATAATGCGATGAAAGTCCCGAGATGGGCGTGGTGATAAAGGTAAAGTTAATTGATATGCTATGGATATGTACAGGTACGTACATTATTCTCATAAGTGATGCCTTATTGAAATGTGATAAATGATGAGTAAGCGAATTCATGCATATGTATGTGTATACATGATAAACAAGTAAAAAGGTTTGAAAGATGAATCATCCTTATGCTTATGTTTATGAACTATGTTGTAATATCATGTTAACTTACATTCTGTAATGAGATATGGGTTTCATGAAATGATGAGTCCATGATTAATGAGCTTATGATAGTTACTATGAATTTGCACTAAAACAGTTTTGGGCAGTAGCAATAGTCCGACTTTGAAAATCCACCAAAAATATTGGAAATTGAGTTAGAGACTGAATAAAATATTAAATTAAATCTTATTGGGTCTAGTTTCAGATAAAGGAAATGATGCTAGTAAAGGAATCTCATATGATGATATATTTGAATTCTTGTGAGACAGAGTCAGAATGAGTTTGGAATCCCCTGTTCTGAATTGGGAAAATTAATAGAAATTTTAAAAAAATAATTATGAGTTAGGCATCATATGAATGAAATCCTTAATGAGTCTACTTTTAGGATAAAGAGACAGGAACATTATCCGAGTCTTGTACTAAGAGAGAAATAAATTTTAGTGAAGAAAGGTTGAAGCTGTCAAATAGGAAAATAGGGGAGAATTTGAATAATAAAATGTACTTATTGGCTTGACCAAAAATTTTGGAAATTTTATTGTAAGAAGATAAATGAGTCTAGCTTCAGAGAAAATTAACAGATCTTAATTTTTAGTTTCGTAGCTCTATATATAAATAAATTAGTAACTATGACTCAAGAAAATAGCTTAACCAGAATATGAGTAAAAGTGTCATTATGGTTGATTGCCTAAGGAAACATGTTGTTATAATGCTTATTATTTTAAGCTTACTCCGTCCTCTCCATTTCTTTAGTGTTGTCAGGTCGGTTCGGGGTTGGAGATCATCGGAGGCAGCATCACACTATTAAGCTATCAACTCCAGAGTATTGTCATATGTGTATTAAACACTTTCAAGCGAGTGGCATGTATAAGGACTAGTTTTTATATTAGATATTGTTATGATTAGCCAAATGTATCGGCTTATATTGATTTATCTTATATAGCCATAAGATGTGGCTTATTATGGTTACGGTTTGTAAGCCTGATTATTCCTGTTATGGGTTAATGCATGTCGTGTGATTATAATTGGTTGCTATGAATAATTACTGTAACACATGTATACGATGAATGCCCTAGAACCATTCGAGGTGGTCATGGCCATGGAATGAATATGTGGTCTCGTAGTAAGTTGATAATGATTAAACATCGAAAATTTTAGAATGTGTAGAGATTAAGTGCTGGGTAATAAACACTTGTAAGACAACATGAAAATTATTTAATTGAATCTTTCTCAAGGTCGATTAATCATTAAATTGATGTTATAATTTGGGTTCATGATGTGTAAAGTATGGGAAAGAATTAAGGACAACACGAGTCTTGGAAAATAGCCTAAGTGTTGGCCACACGAGCAGAGACATGGCCATGTCTCTCAGCCGTGTGGAGGACACAGTCTAGCACACAAGCATGTGGCTTGACTGTATGGATCAATTTGTTTGGCTGATGTCATAAATAGAGGGTTACACGGGCTGAGGACACGGTCGTGTACCAAGCAAAACGGACGTGTGTGACCTCACGGCCCAACCCACACGGGCGTGTGACTCTCCAAAGCTAGAAAATTGGTTAAGTTACCCAAAGATTTTCAAAGTTCTCAGTTTAGTCTCGAACCACCCCGATGTATGTTATAGGCTTCGAAGGCCTGTATAAGGGATGATATGCATGTGTTTGAGATGTTTTAATTTTGGGCAAAACTTTTACGGCCCGGTTTTGCATGTTGTGAATGTTAAATTCCAGTAATTCCTCGAACCCTGTCCTGGCGTCGGATACGGGTAAGGGGTGTTACTGTGTAACCTAACTGTGTGTCGCAGACGACTGAGACAAACGCTCGTGTCTCTACCTGTATGGACAAAAATAAGCTATTTACGAAGCCAATTTACCACCCTTTAAGCACATACCTATTCAAATTGAAATAGCACCATTTCAAGACACAATGTTTTCATCCAAAAGTCATCAACCAATACTCAATCATATCATATCCATTTCAACCAATTTCTATACAATTCCTTACCATTCACCTATTCAAATAACTATGAACTTAACTTGTCTCACTAAACATAATTCACATGTATAATTTATTTAAAAAAACCAATCCAAACATACATAGTCAGTTCAATCCCATTCATTCAATATAGGTTGATTACCAAACATTAAAAATAGAACCATTTGCACCATCATAAGCATCATCAAGTACATTATTTTATGCCAACTTGAATGGTCAAAATACACATCCATCAAGCATACCAAAATGACACAAGCCTATACATGCCATATACCATATATGCATAACTTCAAAAGTACCCAAAATAGATGTTTGATAGTGGGATGATGTTCCAGATGAATCCCGGATCTGAGCTAGCTTTAATCACTTTAAGACATGGAAAAAAAATAAACAAGGTAAGCTTTATAGCTTAGTAAGCTCATATGACGTAAACGTAACTAATACAATTACCATTCATTAATTTAAACAAAATACATGAAATTCAAGATTTCTAAAAAACCTTTCACAAGCTTATTCATAAGCTTATATACAAACTTTGTAACTTCTTCAATTTTAAGCTCATAACATACATGTACATAGCTGTACCGATCCATGACAAGTTCATACATACACGAAATGCCATTGCATACTCGATGTCTCGCACACTAAGTGCCATACTCAATATCTTGCACACTACGTGCCATTCTCAATATTTCACAAACTAAGTGCCATACTCAATATCTCACACACTAAGTGCCATACATAGCCGAAGCTATCTCAGATCGCACGCTAAGTGCCAAATTTAGCCGAAGCTATATCAAATTGTACACTAAGTCCCATATTTAGACGATATGTTGTCAAACATAATAGTAGTCACATATATACAATTTATACGATATCAAAGCATTACAAACATAAATGTGACAATGCTTATTACTTACAAACTTACCTCAAATGCTAAAACAGCGAATCGAAATGATTAGTCGATAACTTTATCTTTTCCCCGATCCAAGTCTGTATTCTACTTTTCCTGATCTAATTATATACAAAATTAAATTATTCAATCATTTATTCATTCAATTTAGTCCATAATACGCTTTAAAACACATTTACACTTTTGCTCCACAAATTTCACATTTTTCACAATTTAGTCCTTATTTCATTAAATCGCAAATTAAAGAAATTCAAGGCTAACCCATGGTACCTGAATTACCATAGTGCCCCTAGCAGCCTATAATTTTCATTTATTCACACTTTTAACCACTACATTTCATATTTTCTCAATTTAGCCCCTAATATGCATTTTCATCAAAAATCACTTCACAGAACATGAAAATCTATCACCAAGAGTTCATAATTCAACATTAAACACCAAAAAACTCATAGATTCAACAATGGAAACTCTTAAAATCTTTAACAAATTCAAAATTAAGGGTACGGGCTGGCTAGATTGAGCTGTAACGATTACAAAAACATAAAAATCATCAAAAACTGAGTTAAAATCGTACCTTAATCAAGCTGGGAGAGTACCGAACCTTTGAAACCCTATAATGGTGTTTTTATTCTCTTAATTTAGGTTGATAAAGAAGATGAACACCAAATTTTATCTTTTTTTTTATTTAATTATAACTTAATAACTAATTTACTTTATTAACCTTAGAAATAAACATATAAAATCTCATAATGGATGTCCATTAATGTCTATCAACATTTAAAATGGTAAAATTACCATTTAAGGCCATCATATTTAAAATCCAAGGCCAATTGACGCCTTTAACTAATAGAACTCCACTTTTACACTTTACGCGATTTAGTCCTTTTTACCGAATTAAGCATTCAAACAGTAAAATGTCGTTACGAAACTTTCACACAATAATTATATCATGCTGTAAACTTTAATAAAATAATAAAATAAATATTTTGACTTTGGATTTGTGGTCCCAAGACCACAATATCGATTTAACTCAAAACTAGCTATTACAATTCTCCTTCCTTAGGGATTTTCGTCCCCAAAAATCTTACAAGTGAGTAGGTTAGGGTATTGATTTCTCATAGCATCCTCAGGTTCCCATGTAGCTTCTTCAACCCCATGTCGATGCCATAATACTTTCACTAATGCGATTTTCTTATTTCTCAACTCTTTGATATCACGAGCTAAAATTCAAATTGATTCTTCAGCATATGACATATCAGACTGAATTTCAACCTCGATTGGGGAAATGACATTTGAAGGATTGGATCAGTATCGCCGAAGCATCAACACATGAAATACATTATCTATCTTCTCTAACTCAGATGGTAAAGATAACCGATAAGCAACTAGCCCAATTCGCTCGATAATCTCATACGGTCTGATGAATCGCGAACTCAATTTCCTTTTCCGAACAAACTGCAATATCTTTTTCCATGGTGACACTTTCAAAAACATTTTATTCCTGATCTAAAACTTGATATCTTTTCGTTTCAAGTTTGCGTACGATTTCTCTTACGTTATCACCTTGAATTTGGGGCCTAGAAGAGTGGGCTTTGAGCCTGGGATTCGGATAGAAGAAAACCTGAATAATTAAGAAGTTTTAAATATTATCATTTAAGAAAAAAAATTTGAATTAAATTACTACTAGAAAATTTTACTGTGTTTATTATTACGGATATTTTAAAGTTTTATGAAATTTTAATTAGTATTATGAGATAAAATTATTATTATTAGAAAAATATTATTGTATGTATGTTTGAAAAATTTTATGAAAATTATTATTATTACTTATTGTATTATTGATATTTGATATTTTTATTATTAGATAAATTTATAAAAATATTGTTGTTTTGGTGTTTAAACTCTATGAAAAAAAATGTTTTAATTTTTGCCTCATAGAGGGAATCTGGGCATAAGGCTTATCAAATAAATTGGGCAAGACTGGGCATGAAGAAGCGTACTTGGCCCAGTGGTTAGCATGCTAGGTAGTGGGAAGGAGAGCTGGGGTTCGACTCCCAACATGTGCAAAAGTGTTTTATTTTTCTTTATACCAGGGAACGATGCAGGGAAGCCTTATATATATTTGGGGTTAAAAGGTAACACAAAGGGAAGTTCGGTCCAGTGGCAGCGCTGGGAGTGTGGTTTAGTGCCTAGGTTCGAGGGTTGGCGACGCAAAGGCTTGTTTTTATTTTAGAAGCCAAGTCGCACTAAAGTAAGGTTTAAGAATAGTTGCGACCGAGTTATGCTACAAGGACGCTTGTGGCGCAGTGGCAGTAGGGTGCTAGGAGTTCCACAAGGGCACATGTTCGAGTTACGTGGAAAGCGAAATTCCCCTTTTATTTTTAAGCGGCCCAAAGCTTCAGCAGGTAAGGTTTACAATTAATTGTAACCATATATTAATAAAGAAGAAAACGTGGTGCAATGGCCAGCAGCTCGGGCTAAGGCTCAAGGGCGTAAGGCGGATGGAGGTTTGGGGTTCGAGCTTCATCTCGCGCATGCAAGGTTGGGATTTTTGCTGCATGCGTGGGGTAGGAGTTAGGGTCTGATCAGGACTCTTGGCAGCATGCTTAGGTGGTACAAACGGTGGGCTGATCGGTCAAGAGTTTGAATGGAATCCAAACATTGAATGTGGCCAAAAATCAAGGAGCAATTCGGGGAATTGGAATTTAGGAAGAATTCCTATGCCAAAATACACTCACTCGGCCATAGCTAATAAGTGCAGTATATTTTGGCCTTTAGGATTCAGTTTTTTCTTCTTCTATTTTCTTTTCTTTTCTTTTCTCCTCTCTTCATCTACTTCCTTTCTTCTTCTTCTTCTTTCCCTTCTTTTCTTTTCTTTTCTTTTCTCTTCATCTACTTTCTCTTCTTCTTTTCCCCCATAGCTGAATCCTTCTACTATTTTACTCATCTCCACTTTCTAATCATTTGTTCCTAAGCTTTATACACAAAAGCCGAAATCCCAAAAGCCTATATTTCTTCTGTGCCGATTTCTCCTAGCCAAACCCTCTGATTCTTCTCCATCTTGTGGCTGATTCTTTCTTCTTCTAAACCCTAAAGTTCTGTCGACAAAGCCACTACAAAACTCTCATATCTCATCTTCTTCACTGTTTCAAAAAGCCGAAAACCCCATAGTTTAGGGGCATAGCCGAACCTTTAGATTAGAAAAAGGCCGACTTCTGCTAGGGTTTGAAGGTTAGATCTACATCAGAATCAAAGAAGAACTAAAGTGGAATCATTGGCTGAAGGAACCGGTGGTAAGTTTTCAAAACTATTTCTTTATTTCAGGAGTTAAGAAAAGCCGAAACCCTTATGGGTGGCTAGCGTTTTGGACTAAGGGTTTTGTGCCTCTTTTTTGTTTGGTTGTGTAAGCGTTAGCGTGGACAAGGGGACATATGGAAAAGGGCTTGAAGACTAATTCGGTTGGCTCATTAGATCTAACCCATATTTCGTCAAAAAGTAAAGAACTCTGGGATCTAAGGCTGTGTTGGCCGAATATGGTAAGGGGTTAAATACGTAGTTCGTTTTCGATATTTAGATTGACATGTTAGTAATCCAATTGTAGGCAGTTCGTGTGCGGATCTCGTCAACATATCATTCTAAATCAGGTGTGTATCGAACACCCTCTCATAGTTCAAATCGACAAAAGCCGAAATGCCAAAAATCTGGCATTCCGTGGGCTTGTGAGTGTGCGAGTGCTCACAAGACGTTTAGAAATCATTAGATCTAAAATCGCAAAGTGGTAAGTTAGTCGTGTGTGAAATTTCGTGCATTTCGGTAATTGGGCCTCGATAGGCTAAAACTGGGCCCAATGGGCTTACGGGCCTATACAGGTAAAATAATAAAAAATAGGCAATAAGTATGTTCTGTTAGAATGTGGAATCGAAACTGCTTAAACCGGTAAACTGGTCATAAAACTTGAATTAAATGGGCTTAAATTGCTAGTGGACACTGTAGGGTCCATTAGGGGTTTTAGGGCCCAATGGCTAAAATTGTGAAATTGAGATAAATAAATTATTGCGATGACAAATGGGCTAGAAAGGACCGTAACATTCATGAGAACCCTTAAAACTGATAAAATTACTGAAATACCTTTATAGGGCTGGTACGGGTGGAGTGTAGCGGTTGGTTATAGGCTGGGTTGGGCTTGTATACACGAATATGTCTGTTCTGTTCTGGAATGGGCCTATGAGCCATACTATTATCTAAAAAGGGGCTAAGGCCCATTTTACTGTATTCTGAAAAGGGCTTCAGCCCAGTACCCGCTGTTATCTGAATAGGGTTTAGGCCCAATGGGCTTGAGCTGACTTGGGCTTTGGATGGGTTTTCCATACACACTGAGTTTTCCAAACTCACCCCCTTTCTCTTCCATCCTTGCAGGTGAGCCCCTAGTTGGTGGACTTTGAGCTGGGTGGAATTCAGAGTGGCCACGAAGATTAAATTTCTGGTTTTTTTTTTAAATAATTTTCAATTAGCTTCCTTTTAAATCTCGCATTTATTTTTGATTATTTCTATTTTGGTTAAAGTTGTAATAAGGCTGCTCTATTATTTTTATTTTGGGTTTTTAAATTACTTAAATCGTTTTCAACTTGAGATTCACATCACTTAAATTGATTTCTTGAAATTGTTTAGCTCTAGGGCGCGTTTTTATAAAAGTTTCTTATTTTCAAAATATCACGATAACCAAGCAAAGCTTCCGCAACGTAAATGTTTTCAAAGGAAATAAATATTTTAAATAGACTTAAACTTAATTTGTTGTTCGTGGACAAGTAATAAGCTTAAAGTGTGGCAATGGATGTGTGCATGTCTAGGATTGGAACTCACCTCCTCCTTTCTTGAATCCTACCTGGTGCGTAGTATCCATTCACTTTAAGCCATAACAAAGAAGGTTTGATTTTTTTTTCGATACTTAACTGTTTTTAAAATAACATGTTTCTGCCACTACAAAGGTTTACAAGTTTAAACGGTAAAAGTTTCTAAACATCAAGAAGGGTTTTTCAATGAAAACATGGTTTTCGAAAAACACTTCAATGTGACACACCAGACTTGGCCATAATGTCTGTGTCGGGTTTAGGGTGTTACATTTAGTGGTATCAGGGCTCGGTTGCAACAACTCAGCTGTGGATCGGGTCCAAAAAGGCTTTCAAAAATTTTTAAACCCAAGAAGGGTATTTTTGGAAAAAATCTAATTTTCTGGAAAATTTTTATTTTAAAGAGACTTTTTTTTTTCAAACTTGTCTTCTTTAAAGTACGCATGTTTTGAGAATTTGATTTTAAAGAGGTTAGATTCTTCTAAGTTTTCTGAAATCTGATGTGGCACACTGAATCCCCGGCACCAAGTCTGTAAGTGCTTTTGCCTTAAATACTGTATTATAACCTTACTGTAAATAGGATTGAGACTTTACTATGATACTGTAGCTAGGTTGATACTGAAACCATAGAGACTGAGACAGTAGGAACTAAAAACCCAAAAAGATTGAGACTGTAGCTAGGCTATGATTCTGTAAAGAACAAAAACTCTAAAATACTATCTCTGCATAAGACATATGAGTAAATAGTAAAATTTTTGAGATCTTTGTAGTTAATTGATATGTGTACTGGTAATGTAGAGTATTGATATGAATTCTGAGGGTAAGCAAAGTCTGCCAAATTTGGGTAGCGGTAACTCGGAGCTTGGTACTGAGGCACTGGCCGAGTTAGTAAGGAAAGTGGTAGAGAAAGTATTGGATACCAAAATTAAGGAAATTAGGGAAACGCTTCAAGTAGGGTGCTTGGAGTGTAAGAAAGGAAGGATTCTAGTTCTCAGAGAACAGAGCCACGTCCTGTGAAACATATTAAGACACGACCAAACTTTTCGACCTGCAAGAACTGCAACAGGCGTCATCCGGGTGAGTCCCATAGGAAGACAAGAGCATGCTTTAGAGGCGGGTCACGGGAACATCGAGCTCAAGATTGCCAAGCTTATTCTAGTTAGGAGTGCGTGATGTTTGGGTACAAATTGTATATGTGTGCGATAAAGTGTTTATTTATTTCGGTAATTAGATTTCTGGGTCGTATTAAAATTATTTAAATTAGACTGCGCAACGGTAGCATAGTAGCATAGTGTTACACGATTATTTTAGTTTTGGAAATTTCGAGGACGACATTTCTTTAAGGAGGGTAAAGTTGTAACACCCTGAATTTGGGGCCTAGAAGAGTGGGCTTTGAGTCTGGGATTTGGATAGAAGAAAACCTGAATAATTACGAAGTTTTAAATATTATCGTTTAAGAAAAAAATTTTGAATTAAATTACTACTAGAAAATTTTTCTTGTATTTATTATTACGAATATTTTAAATTTTTATGAAATTTTAATTAGTATTATGAGATAAAATTATTATTATTAGAAAATATTATTGTATGTATGTTTGAAAAATTTTATGAAAATTATTATTATTACTTCTTGTATTATTGATATTTGAAATTTTATTATTAGATATATTTATAAAAATATTGTTGTTTTGGTGTTTAAACTCTAGGAAAAAATTGTTTTAATTTTTGCCTCATAGAGGAATCTGGGCATAAGGCTTATAAAATAAATTGGGCAAGACTGGGCATGAAGAAGTGTACCTAGCCCAGTGGTTAGCATGCTAGGTAGTGGGAAGGAGAGCTGGGGTTCAACTCCCAGTATCTGCAAAAGTGTTTTATTTTTCTTTATATCAGGGAACGATGCAGGGAAGCCTTATATATAGTTGGGGTTAAAAGGTAACACAAAAGGAAGTTTGGTCCAGTGGCAGAGGCGCTGGGAGTGTGGTATAGTGCCTAGGTTCGAGGGTTGGCGAACGCAAAGGCTTATTTTTATTTTAGAAGCCAGGTCGCACTAAAGTAAGGTTTAAGAATAGTTGCGACCGAGTTATGCTACAAGGACGCTTGTGGCGTAGTGGCTGTAATATCCCAAATTAGGGCCTAATCGGAATAGTGGTTTTGTGACCATAAATCCGAGATAGAAATAATTATTTTATAATTATTTTGAGGTTTATGATATGATTGCATGATTGTGTGAAAATTTCGTGATGAAATTCTATGCCTAAAGTGCTAAAATTGAAAGTAGGGACTAAATCGAATAAGTTGCAAAACTTGCATTCTAGAAGTTTTTAGTATGAAATTGTTTTGGAATATTAATGAGGAGGTCTTAAATAGAAATTTGACCAATTTTAAGTTCATGGACAAAATTAGGACATGGAAGGAATTTTTGGAAAGTTTAGTAGTAAGGGTATTTTGGTCATTTTGTTATTAAAATGAATTAAAAACAAAATTAAAAGCCAATTTTTGTCCATCTTCTTCATTAGGCCGAAATTACAAGGGTTCTCCATAGCAAGGGTTCTCCATAGCTAGGGTTTGTTTCAAGCTTCCAAGCCCCGTTTTTAATGATTTTTACGTTTTTGAGATCCTGGTAACTCGATAAAGCTTATGTTAGCAATAATTTAACCTAGGGTTTATATTTGGAAAAATACCCATAGGTGAAATTTGTGTATTTTGATGTTTTATGATAGAATATAAAGTTTTAAATTATGTTAGACAACTTGTACTACTCGATTTTAAGCAAAAAGCGAGTAAAGGGCTTAATCGGTAAAAATACCTAATAGTCACAAGTACATGTTAGAGTGAGAATTTCATGTTGCCATAGAAGAGAAAAGTGATCAGCATGTTGTAAAACATAAGAATAAGGAATAAAGTTTAATCCGAGCCTAGGGGCAAAATGTAAATATGCAAAAGTTTAGGGTAAAATTGTAATTTTGCTAAAATTTGAGTTAAGGATTAATTTGATAATGTGAGTATTAAATAAGCTAAATGTGTTATTTTAGATCAAGAAAGACGTGGAATCGACCTCAATCGAGGAAAAGAAAAGATTGTAGACTAAATTGCAAAATCCTTGTATTTTGGTACCAAGGTAAGTTCATGTGTAAATAATGTAGCATAATGGTTATTTTTAAGTTATTGATGTTAATTATATGTTATGCTGAATTTTATTATGAAATGTATGCTTTGTGGTTAATTTCAAATAATATGTAAATTATGTGAACTACTTGTTAAATATAATTGTTACCGAGTATTGATTTCGGCATTCTACGGAAGACGGCAAGGATAACTGTTCGAGGAAAAAGCCCGTTTAAACCTTAGGAATAGATTAGGATACAAGTGACATGTCACTAGGATGGTTGAGCATCCGAACTCGTTGAGTTGAGTCCGAGTTCACTTATGGATGCGAATGTCCGAACTCGTTGAGTTGAGTCCGAGTTCGTGAGATGTAACTAGCCATCCGAACTCGTTGAGTTGAGTCCGAGTTCACTTATGGATGCGAAGCCTGAGCTCGTTGAGTTGAGTCCGAGTTCGCTATGGGCGGGTTACATGATTGCTTGATTGCATATATGGCACTTATGTGCAAGTTATCCATGTATCCGAATTATATTCCGATGTGTTCAACGGGTAAAGTTCTACTCAAATGGAGGAATATTCGAGATGTAAAGAGACGTATTGGTAAGTTATGTGAAATGGATATTTTGGACAGGTATGTATTTAACCCTCGGGTTGAGTATTGATACAACCACGATAAGGTAATAAGATGATGAAAAATGATTAAAAATGTGATATGTGTTTTAGTGATACATGCTAATGTTGATTGGTATGACTGTTTGTTATGTTACTTATTATTTGCATATGAACTTACTAAGCATTTATGCTTACTCCCTCCTTCTTACTCATTGTAGTTTTGGACAAGCCAGCTCAGAGTCGGGATAGGTCAAGGCTTAGTCACACTATCCTAAGACTTTTGGTAATGGCTTGCAAATTTAAGTATGGCATGTATAGCAATATACTTTTTTTTTGTGTAAATGATCTTATGGTATGGTGATGGAATGGTTGAGGAAATGCTTGATAATGATAAATTATGAAAATAGTTAGTTTAGATTATATTTGATGTTAAGGAAAATTATTAAGATACTTAGTGCATAAAAACTCATAAAAGGGATGAAATTTGCCATAAATGAATCTGCAGCAACAACGATGCGAGTTTAAAATTTACTAAAAATCATAGAAATTGAAATTGGTGATGGACTACATATCAAATTGAAGCTTATCATGTCTAGTTTCACATGAAACAAATGAAACAGATAAAGGAATTATATGTTACAATATATTTGAATTTTAGTGAAACAGGGTCATAGCAGTTTCTGAATCCCCTGTTCCAACTTTATAAATTCACCATAAATTGTAAAGATATAATTAGGTAGTTTATTTTATATTATCAGAATCCTTATTGAGTCTAGTTTCAGGAGAAATAAATCTCATAGTCATATGGATTTTTTACAGAGATAAATGTGGTTCGTGGTAAACAGAGGTCAGACCAGTAAAGCCCTAAAACAGGGGCAACTTTAACTAATAAACTGTACTAATTAGCCCAACCAAAAATTCTAGAAAAAAATTAGTAGATAGGTATATGAGTCTAGATTTAGGGAAAATTTACGGATCTTGATTTCAAGTTTCGTAACTCGAGATATGATTTTTCTTGTGACTGTGATGCAAGTAGCTTAAAAGCTGTGAATGTAGAAATAAATAATCCAAAGTTCTAAATATGTTAAATTAAGCTTAGTAACACCTCATACTCGACTCCGGCGACGGTCTCGGGCGTGGGGGCGTTACATTTAGTGGTATCAGAGCAGGTTTAGTCGGTTCTCGGACTACTGTTGTATGTACGGATTTTGCTATACATGCCATATGTATGAATTGTGATAGTTTGACGACTTGACCTTTTAAATGAATTTTTTATATAGTAAATGGATCCCGATCCATCTATGGCAGATGAAGTAGAGAGTAATGCGCCACTCATTGAAGGAGCGGCCGATCGAAAACCCACCCCTATCTTGTTGGTCGGGGAGGAGGAGAAAGGGATCGGAAGCCTTTCTCCAAATGATGAGTGCATGGTACACTCGAGTTCGTTAAAGACGAACCCAAATGTACGACCTCCCCACCTCCCCAATTCCTCAACCTGTACCCCGATGCCTAAAGGTATGGATATGATAAAATTTCACGTAACGCATGGTTGATGTAATTCGTAAACAAGGGGCTGAAGAATTTAGAGCAAATATTGATGATGATGCGAGAAAGCGAGTTCGGCTTGAAAATTCTATTCGGTATTTGATGAATTATCTTGTACACGAAGAATGTTTGAAATGTGCTACATCTTTGTTGAGAGATTCACCTATAATTGGTGGAAGAATTTGATTTGATGGTACCGAAAGAGAGGGTAACACGGGAATTCTTTCAAGAAGAGTTTGGAAGAAATATATTAGTGAAAGGTTTATTGATCGAAATGTAAAGAGTTTCTTGAGTGAAGCAAGGTAATATGACGATCTCGAGAATATGAAAGAGAGTTTGTTCGATTGAGTAAGTATGCTGGGAATATGTTCCTCTGAAGCCAAGATGTGCCGACGATTTGAAGACGGGCTCAACGAAGACATTAAAGTATTTGTCGTGATCCTTGAACTAAAAGAAATGGTAGTCTTGGTTGATCAAGCTTGCAAGGTGAAGAACTACTTAAAGAAAAGAAAAAGGTAGAGGTGAGACTAGAAATTGGAAGAAAAGACCGATGAGTAGTTCATTTTCACAAAGACAACCTAGAAAGTCAAGGAATATGAATCCTCGTTCCCAAGCTTCATTTGGACAATCATATGGGAATTATAAGAAGCAAAATGTGGGTCCTAAATCTCGAATACTTCAGCGGAAAGTGTAGGGAACTCGAGATTTGTTAAACCCGAGTGCCGGTGTGGTAGAAATCATTTTGGTCCGTGCAAGAGCAAATGAATGTTTTCGATATGGTTCTCCGGATCATTTTATTAGAGCGCTTGAGAGAGCCGAGAAAGAAAAATTTCAGAATGTAAAAGCTAGTGGTGCAGACTCGAGGGAAGGTATCCGAGAAAAGTGGAAGTGAAACAAGCAAGAAGAATGTAGCGAGGATGCACCGGTTAGACTGAAGGAAGGGCTCGGCTAGAACTTATGCTATTAAAGCGTGAAGATGCTTCCTCACCGATGTGATTACTGGTACATTTTCTCTATAATGTTAATGTTATTGCTTTGATTGATCCGGTTCTACTCATTCATATGTGTGCATGAAATTGGTGTTTAGTATGAATATACCGTTGAGAACACGTAATTTATGATTAGAGTGTCGAATCCGTTAGGCAAATGTGTGATTGTTGATAAAGTATATAAGAAATGTCCTTTAATGATTCGGGATCATTACTTTTCTACCGACTTGATGTTGTTGCCGTTTGATGAGTTTGATGTTATTTTGGGTATGGATTGGTTGACATTGCATGATGCTAAAATAAATTGCAAAGAAAAGGTTATAGAATTAAAGTGTGAAAATGGTGAAACTCTGCAGTTGAATCGGATAAATCAGAGGCATTGCCTAGTGTGATTTCTTCAATGTCGGCTCAAAGATATCGAGAAAGGGTTATGAAGCTTATTTGGCGTATGTAATTAATACAAAAGAAGTTGAAAAGAAAGTGAATCGGTCTTGGGTTGTATGTGAATTTTGGACGTATTTCGGAAGAATTGTCGGGTTTGCCTCATCGTGGAAGTAGAATTTGGTATTGATTTGATCTAGGGAACGACTCCGATTTCGATAGCTCGTATAGAATGGCACCAGCAGAGTTGAAGGAATTAAAGTCGCAGATTGCAAGAGTTGGTGATAAAGGTTTTGTGAGATCGAGTTTTCACCTTGGGGTGCTCCGTGTTATTTGTGAAAAGAAGGATGGTTCTATGAGGTTGTGTGTTGATTATCGACAGTTAAACAAGGTGATAATCAAAACAAGTATCCTTTGCCAAGAATTGATAATTTGTTTGATCAGCTAAAAGGAGCGACATGGTTTTCAAAGATTGACTTGAGATCTGGTATTACCAACTGCGGGTAAAGGAGTCGGATGTGCCTAAAACTGCTTTTAGAACAAGGTACGGTCATTATGAATTTTTAGTTATGCCATTCGGGTTGACAAATGCTCTCTGCTGTGTTTATGGATTTAATGAATCGCATATTTCGCCATACTTGGACAGATTTGTTGTGGTGTTTATAGATGATATTTTAATTTATTCAAAAGATGAGACAGAGCATCTTGAGCATTTGAGGATAGTTTTACAAACTTTGAGAGATAAGCATTTGTATGCTAAGTTTAGTAAAAGTGAATTTTGGCTCCGGAAGTTGGATTTTTGGGTCATATTGTTTCAGTGATGGTATACGGGTTGATCCTAGTAAAATTTCAGCCATTGTTGATTGGAAACCACCAAAAACGAATCGAAGTTAGAAGTTTCTTGGGGCTAGTGGGTATTATCGGCGGTTTGTAAATCGATTTTCTATAATTGTTGCTCTTATGACTAGACTACTCGAAAGGATGTTAAATTTGAATGGACGGAAGAATGTCAACAGAGTTTTGAAGAATTGAAAAAGTTATTAACTGAAGCACCAGTGTTGGTACAACCCAAATTAGGTAAAGAATTTGTGGTGTATAGTGATGCTTCTCTAAATGGTTTGGGGTGTGTACTCATGCAAGAAGGAAAAGTGGTGGCTTATGCTTCGAGGCAGTTAAAACCTCATGAGAGGAATTATCCTACTCACGATTTGGAATTGGCTGTAGTGGTGTTTGCTTTGAAGATTTGGCGACATTATTTGTATGGTGAAAAGTGCCGAGTATATACCGATTACAAAAGTCTTAAATACTTGATGTCACAAAAGACTTGAATTTGAGACAATGAAGATGGTTGGAGTTATTGAAAGATTATGAGCTTGTTATTGATTATCATCCGGAAAAGCGAATGTGGTTGCCGATGCTTTAAGAAGAAAGTTGTTGTTTTCTTTGAGAGTTATGAACACTCGGTTGAAAATGTCGATGACGGTTCGATTCTAGCGAGTTAAGAGCAAGACCGATGTTTTACAAGAGATTTCAAACTCGGAAAAATGATCAAGATTTGCTAGCCAAAAGAAAACAAAGAAGAAGTCGACACGGATCGATTTTAATTGGATCGATGGGTGCTTAATGTTTAAAGATCGGATTTGTGTATCAAGAATGAGGAATTGATTCAAAAGATCCTACAGGAAGCACATAGTGGTTATTTCTCAATTCATCCGGGTAGTACGAAAATATATAATGACTTGAAGAAAATGTATTGGTGGAATGGAATGAAAAGAGATATATTAGAGTTTGTGTCCAAATGCTTAATTTTTCAACAGTGAAAGTGAACACCAAGTACCTTCAGATTACTCCACCTATTATGGTTCTGAATGGAAATGGGATCGGATTACTATGGATTTTGTTTCAGATTGCCATTGACTCCGGAAAGAAAGATGCCATCCGGGTAATAGTTGACTGATTAACTAAGTCGGCTCATTTTATCCCGGTACGTATGGATTATTCTCTTAACAAGTTTGCTGAACTGTATATTAGAGGAATTGTTAGATTACACGGAATACCATTATCGATTATTTTAGATAGAGATCCAAGGTTTACCTCGCGGTTTTGGCAAAAGTTGCAAGACGCTTTAGGTACGAAGTTAAATTTCAGTACTGCTTTTCATCCACAAACTGATGGACAATCAGAAAGAATAATTTAGATTCTTGAAGATATGCTTAGATGTTGTGTATTGGAATTTCAAGGAAGTTGGGAAAGATACTTACCGTTGGTGGAATTTGCTTACAATAATAGTTATCAGACGAGCTTGAAAATGGCACCTTATGAAGCATTATATGGTCGTAAGTGTCGAACGCCATTGTATTGGACTGAACTCAAGGAAAATCAGATTTATGGAGTTGATCTAATAAAAGCGAAGAAAAGTGAAGATAATTCGAGATTGTTTGAAAGTCGCTCAGATAGATGTAAATCTTATGCGGACCTAAAGCGAAAGGACATTGAATTTCAAGTTGGTGATAAAGTATTTTTAAAGGTGACTCCGTGGAAGAAAGTCCTTAGATTTGGATGGAAGGGCAAATTAAGTCCGCAATTTGTTGGGCCGTATGAAGTAATTGAAAAAGTTGGACCGGTAGCATATCGGCTAGCATTACCACCTGAATTAGAGAAGATTCATGATGTGTTCCACGTATCTATGTTACGTCGGTATCGTTCGAATCCTTTACATGTAGTTTCACCGACAGAAATTGAACTACAACCAGATATGACCTACGAAGAAGAACCGATTAAGATTTTAGCTCGAGAGGTCAAACAACTAAGGAATAAAATGTTGCACTTGTGAAGGTGTTGTGGCAAATGCATGGAGTAGAAGAAGCTACATGGGAATCAAGAAACTATGAGAAATCAAGACCCACATCTTTCTACGGTAAGATTTTTGAGGACGAAAATCCTTAAAGGGGAGAATTGTAATATCCCGAATTAGGGCCTAATCGGAATAGTGGTTTCGTGACCATAAATCCGAGATAGAAATAATTATTTTATAATTATTTTGAGGTTTATGATATGATTGCATGATTGTGTGAAAATTTCGTGATGAAATTCTATGCCTAAAGTGCTTAAATTGAAAGTAGGGACTAAATCGAATAAGTTGCAAAACTTGCATTCTAGAATTTTTTAGTATGAAATTGTTTTGGAATATTAATGAGGAGGTCTTAAATAGAAATTTGACCAATTTTAAGTTCATGGACAAAATTAGGACATGGAAGGAATTTTTGGAAAGTTTAGTAGTAAGGGTATTTTGGTCATTTAGTTATTAAAATGAATTAAAAACAAAATTAAAAGCCAATTTTTGTCCATCTTCTTCATTAGGCCGAAATTTCAAGGGTTCTCCATAGCTAGGGCTTGTTTCAAGCTTCCAAGCCCCGTTTTTATTGATTTTTACGTTTTTGAGATCTCGGTAACTCGATAAAGCTTATGTTAGCAATAATTTAACCTAGGGTTTATATTTGGAAAAATACCCATAGGTGAAATTTGTGTATTTTGATGTTTTATGATAGAATATGAAGTTTTAAATTATGTTAGACAACTTGTACTACTCGATTTTAAGCAAAAACGAGTAAAAGGGCTTAATCGGTAAAAATACCTATCAGTCACAAGTACATGTTAGAGTGAGAATTTGATGTTGCCATAGAAGAGAAAAGTGATCAGCATGTTTTAAAACATAAGAATAAGGAATAAAGTTTAATCCCGAGCCTAGGGGCAAAAATGTAAATATGCAAAAGTTTAGGGGTAAAATTGTAATTTTGCCAAAATTTGAGTTAAGGATTAATTTGATAATGTGAGTATTAAATAAGCTAAATGTGTTATTTTAGATCAAGAAAGACGTGGAATCGACCTCAATCGAGGAAAAGAAAAGATTGTAGACTAAATTGCAAAATCCTTGTATTTTGGTACCAAGGTAAGTTCATGTGTAAATAATGTAGCATAATGGTTATTTTTAAGTTATTGATGTTAATTATATGTTATGCTAAATTTTATTATGAAATGTATGCTTTGTGGTTAATTTCAAATAATATGTAAATTATGTGAACTACTTGTTAAATATAATTGTTACCGAGTATTGATTTCGGCATTCTACGGAAGACGGCAAGGATAAGTGTTCGAGGAAAAAGCCCGTTTAAACCTTAGGAATGGATTAGGATTCAAGTGACATGTCACTAGGATGGTTGAGCATCCGAACTCGTTGAGTTGAGTTCGAGTTCACTTATGGATGCGAATGTCCGAACTCGTTGAGTTGAGTCCGAGTTCGTGAGATGTAACTAGGCATCCGAACTCGTTGAGTTGAGTCCGAGTTCACTTATGGATGCGAACGCCTGAGCTCGTTGAGTTGAGTCCGAGTTCGCTTATGGGCGGGTTACATGATTGCTTGATTGCATATATGGCACTTATGTGCAAGTTATCCATGTATTCAATTATATTCGATGTGTTCAACGGTAAAGTTCTACTCAAATGGAGGAATATTCGAGATGCAAAGAGACGATTGGTAAGTGATGTGAAATGGATATTTTGGACAGGTATGTATTTAACCCTCGGGTTGAGTATTGATACAACCACGATAAGGTAATAAGATGATGAAAAATGATTAAAAATGTGATATGTGTTTTAGTGATACATGCTAATGTTGATTGGTATGACTGTTTGTTATGTTACTTATTATTTGCATATGAACTTACTAAGCACTTATGCTTACTCCCTCCTTCTTACTCATTGTAGTTTTGGACAAGCCAGCTCAGGAGTCGGGATAGGTCGAAGGCTTAGTCACACTATCCGGAAGACTTTTGGTAATGGCTTGCAAATTTAAGTATGGCATGTATAGCAATATACTTTTTTTTTGTGTAAATGATCTTATTGTGTGGTGATGGAATGGTTGAGGAAATGCTTGATAATGATAAATTATGAAAATAGTTAGTTTAGATTATATTTGATGTTAAGGAAAATTATTAAGATACTTAGTGCATAAAAACTCATAAAAGGGATGAAATTTGCCATAAACAGAATACTGCAGCAACACTGATGTGAGTTTAAAAATTTACTAAAAATCATAGAAATTGAAATTGGTGATGGAATACATATCAAATTGAATCTTATTATGTCTAGTTTCACATGAAACAAATGAAACAGGTAAAGGAATTATATGTTACAAGATATTTGAATTTTAGTGAAACAGGGTCATAGCAGTTTCTGAATCCCCTGTTCCAACTTTATAAATTCACCATAAATTGTAAAGATATAATTAGGTAGTTTATTTTATATTCTCAGAATCCTTATTGAGTCTAGTTTCAGGATAAATAAATCTCATAGTCATATGGATATTTTACAGAGAGAAATGTGGTTCGTGGTAAACAGAGGTCAGAGCAGTCAAGTCCTGAAACAGGGGTAACTTTAACTAATAAACTGTACTAATTAGCCCAACCAAAAATTCTAGAAAAAAATTAGTAGATAGGTATATGAGTCTAGATTTAGGGAAAATTTACGGATTTTGATTTCGAGTTTCGTAACTCGAGATATGATTTTTCTTGTGACTGTGATGCAAGTAGCTTAAAAGCTGTGAATGTAGAAATAAATAATCCAAAGTTCTAAATATGTTAAATTAAGCTTAGTAACACCTCATACTCGACTCCAGCGACGGTCTCGGGCGTGGGGGCATTACAGTGGCAGTAAGGTGCTAGGAGTTCCACAAGGGCACAGGTTCGAGTTGCGTGGAAGGCGAAATTCCCATTTTATTTTTAAGCGGACCAAAGCTTCAGCAGGTAAGGTTTATAATTAATTGCAACCACATATTAGTAAAGGAGAAAACATGGTGCAGTGGCCAGCAGCTCGGGTGAAGGCGCAAGGGCGCAAGGGGGATGGAGGTTTGGGGTTCGAGCTTCATCTCGTGCATGCAAGGTTTGGATTTTTGCTGCATGCATGGTGTAGGAGTTGGGGTCTGATCAGGACTGTTAGCAGCATGCTGAGGCGGTGCAAACGATGGGCTGATCGGTCAAGAGTTTGAATGGAATTCAAACATTGAATGTGGCCAAAAATCAAGGAGCAATTCGGGGAATTGGAATTTAGGAAGAATTCCTATGCCGAAATACACTCACTCGGCCATAGCTAATAAGTGCCGTATATTTTGGCCTCTAGGATTCAGTTTTTTCTTCTTCTATTTTCTTTTCTTTTCTCCTCTCTTCATCTACTTCCTTTCTTCTTTTTCTTTCCCTTCTTTTCTTTTCTTTTCTTCTCTCTTCTTCTACTTTCTCTTCTTCTTTTCCCCCATAGCCGAATCTTTCTACTATTTTACTCATCTCCACTTTCTAATCATTTTTTCCTAAGCTTTATACACAAAAGCCGAAATCCCGAAAGCCTATATTTCTTCTGTGCCGATTTCTCCTAGCCAAACCCTCTGATTCTTCTCCATCTTGTGGCCGATTCTTTCTTCTTCTAAACCCTAAATTTCTGTCAACAAAGCCACTACAAAACTCTCATATCTCATCTTCTTCACTGTTTCAAAAAGCCAAAAACCCCATAGTTTAGGGGCATAGCCTAACCTTTAGATCAGAAAAGGGCCGACTTCTGCTAGGGCTTGAAGGTTAGATCTACTTCAGAATCGAATAAAAACTAAAGTGGAATCGTTGGCTGAAGGAACTGGGGTAAGTTTTCGAAACTATTTCTTTATTTCAGGAGTTAAGAAAAGCCAAAACCCTTATGGGTGGCTAGCGTTTTGGACTAAGGGTTTTGTGCCTCTTTCTGTTTGGTTGTGTAAGCCTTAGCGTGGACAAGGGGATGTATGGCAAAGGGCTTGAATACGAATTCGGTTGGCTCATCAGATCTAACCCATATTTCAGCAAAAGGTAAAGAACTCTGGGATCTAAGGCTGTGTTGGCCGAATATGGTAAGGGGTTAAATACGTAGTTCATTTTCGATATTTAGATTGACGTGTTAGTAATCCAATTGTAGGAATTTCGCGTGAGGATCTCGCCAACGTACCGTTCTAAATCAGGTGTGTATCGAACACCTTCTCATAGTTCAGATCGGTAAAAGCAAAATGCCAAAAATCCGGCATTCCGTGGGATTGTGAGTGTGCGAGTGCTCATAAGACGTTTATAAATTATTAGATCTAAAATTGAAAAGTGGTAAGTTAGTCGTGTGTGAAATTTCGTGCACTTCGGTAATTGGGGCTCGATAGGCTAAAACTGGGCCCAATGGGCTTACGGGCCTATACGGGTAAAATAATAAAAAAATAGGCAATAAGTATGTTCTGTTAGAATGTGGAATCGAAACTACTTAATCCGGTAAACTGGTCATAAAACTTGAATTAAATGGGCTTAAATTGCTAGTGGACACTATAGGGTCCATTAGGGGTTTTAGGACCCAATGGCTAAAATTGTGAAATTGAGATAAATAAATTATTACGATGAAAAATGGGCTAGTAAGGACTGTAACATTCATGAGAACCCTTAAAGCTGATAAAATTACTAAAATACCTTTACAGGTGGAAAATTTATAGATTTACCCCTAGGAGCAAAATTACTGATATACCTCTAGGGTTAAGGTTGACTTGAATGCATGTTTGACTGTTACTATTTACTGCATGCCATGTTATTATCATCTGATGCATGGGACTGGGTTATTGATAGAGGAAGTACTGAAAGTGGCTTGTCCACGTCTTGGAGGCTTTGCCTCAACTTATCGATATCTCGAGCGACAATTCTGCAATCTGTGGAGTGTAGAAATTGGGTGGGTTGAGCTATTCCCACATGGAGTGTAGGGCTGGTAGGGTGGAGTGTAGCGGTTGGTTATAGGCTAGGTTGGGCTTGCATACACGAATATGTCTGTTCTGTTTTGGAATGGGCCTATGGGCCATACTATTATCTAAAAAGGGGCTAAGGCCCTGCCATCTTTATTTTGAAAAGGGCTTGACCCGAGACCGCTTTATCTGAATAGGGTTTAGGCCCAATGGGCTTGAGCTGACTTGGGCTTTGGATGGGTTTTCCATACACATCGAGTTTTCCAAACTCACCCTTTCTCTTCCATTCTTGCGGTGAGCCCTAGTTGGTGGACTTGGAGTCAAGGAATTCAGAGTGGCCACGAAGATTAAATTTCGGTTTTTTAAATAAGTTTCAATTAGCTTCCTTTTAAATCTCGCATTTATTTTTGATTATTTCTATTTTGGTTAAAGTTGTAATAAGGTCGCTCTATTATTTTTATTTTGGGTTTTTAAATTACTTAAATCGTTTTCAACTTGAGATTCACATCACTTAAATTGATTTCTGGAAATTGGTTAGCTCTAGGGCGCATTTTTATAAAAGTTTCTTATTTTCAAAATATCAAGATAACCGAGCAAAGCTTCCGCAACGTAAATGTTTTCGAAGGAAATAAATATTTTAAATAGACTTAAACTTAATTTGTTGTTCGTGGACAAGTAATAAGCTTAAAGTGTGGCAATAGACGTGTGCATGTTTAGGATTGGATCATGGAAGAGCTAGGTACTTAAGCAGTCTAATTGACTCACCTTCTCCTTTCTTGAATCTTACCTGGTGCGTAGTATCCATTCACTTTAAGCCATAACAAAGAAGGTTTGATTTTATTTTTCGATATTTAACTATTTTTAAAATAACATGTTTCTGCCACTACAAAGGTTTACAAGTTTAAACGGTAAAAGTTTCTAAACATCAAGAAGGGTTTTTCAATGAAAACATGGTTTTCGAAAAACACTTCAATGTGACACACCAGACTTGGCCATAATGTCTGGGTCAGGTTTGGGGTGTTACATGTTAATTCAAAGCTTCTTTCAAACTATTGCGGATTACTCTCACTTTTTCTTCAGTCACTCTGATCAGATCAACTCCATGAATCTTATTTTCACTAAGCTCAGTCTGATACAATGGTGTCCTACATTTACGACCGTATAGAGCTTCGTACGGTGCCATATTTATACTCGATTGAAAGCTATAGTTGTAAGCAAATTCAATCAGTGGTAGATATTTCTCCCAGCTACCTTTAAACTCAAGAATGCAACAATGCAACATATCCTCAAGTATCTGAATAATTTGTTCGGATTGACCATCCTTTGGAGGGTGAAATGCAGTACTAAAATGTAGCTTTATACCTAAAGTTTCATGCAATTTCTTCCAAAATAGCGAAGTAAATCTCAGATCCCTATCAGAAACAATAGATAGTGGCACTCGATACAAATGAAAAATCTCTGAAATATACAACTCAGCCAATTTATCAAGATAGTAATCCATACGTACACGAATGAAATGAGCTGATTTCATCAATCTGTCAACAACAACCTATTTCACATCTTTCTTTCTTGGAGATAAAGGCAAACCCGATACAAAATCCATTGTTATTCTATCCCACTTCCACTTAGGAATCAAAATAGGCTGTAACAAAACTTAACGGAACTTGATGCTTAGCTTTGACTTGTTGACAAATCAAACATTTTGAAACAAATTTTGAGATATCTTGTTTCATGTCGTGCCACCAAGAAAACTGTTTCAAATTGTTATACATTTTTGTGCTTCCTAGATGTACTGATAAACAACTACTATGCACTTAGAATCTTCCGAATGACTCGAAATTTCTTGGTACACAAATTCTATCACGAAACATCAAACAGTTATCGGGCCCTATTCGATACCCTAAATCAAAAGTTGACTCACACTGAGCTCATTTTGCTTGCAATTCATTATCAAATTTTTGAGCCTCACAAATCTGCTATAGAAATAATGGTCTCGCTTTCATTTCGGCTACTATCGAACTATTGTCAGACAAAGCTAATTGTATGTTCAAAGCACGCAAAGCAAATAAAGACTTTCGGCTCAAAGCATCAACAACTATGTTCGCTTTCCCTAGATGATAGTCAATAACTAATTCATAGTCTTTTAGCAATTCTAACCATATCCGCTGTCGCAAATTCAAATTTTTCTGAGTCATTAGATATTTCAAACTTTTGTGATCAGTATAAATATGATATTTTTCACCGAACAAGTAATGACGCCAAATTTTCAATGCGAACACTATCACAACTAACTCTAGATCGTGCGTCGGATAATTCTTTCCGTGCAGCTTTAACTGTCTCAAGGCGTAAGCTATAACTTTGCCTTCTTGCATTAAAACACAACCTAGGGCATTTAACAAAGCATCACTGAAAACTACAAACTCTTTACCCGACTCAAGCTGAACTAACACGAATGCCTCTATTAATAATGCTTTCAACTGTTCGAAGCTCTGCTGAAACATTTCTGACCACTCAAATTTAACATCTTTTTGGAGTAATCATGTCATCAGAGTCGCAATCATCGAGAAACCTTTCACAAATCTTCTATAATAGCCAGCTAGTCCCAAAAAACTACGGACTTCTGATACATTTCTTGGAGGCTTCCAATCTATAATTGCAGAAAGTTTGCTCGGGTCAATTCAAATACCCTCGGCTGAAACTATATGTCCCAGAAAACCAACCTCTCGAAGCCAAAATTCACATTTGCTGAACTTTGCAAACAACTATTTATCTCTCAAAGTTTGTAACAAAATTGATCTAAATGTCATTAATAAATGTCACTATGAATTGATCTAAATACAACCTAAAAATTTTGTTCATCAGATCCATAAAAACAACAGGTGCATTTGTTAGTTTGAAAGGCATAACAAGAAATTCGTAGTGTCCGTACCTTGTTCTAAATACAGTCTTTGGCACATTGGAGTCTTTAACTCACAACTGGTAATAACCCGATCTCAAATCAATTTTCAAAAACATTGTTGTCCCTTTTAACTGATCAAACAAATCATCTATTCGTGGCAAAGGATATTTGTTCTTGATCGTCACTTTGTTGAGCTATCGATAGCCTATACACATTCTCATTGTACCATCTTTGTTTTCACAAATAACACCGGTGCACCCCAGGGAGAGAAACTCGATCTAGCAAAACTTTATCTGTCAACTCTTGCAACTGAGCTTTCAATTCTTTTGACTCTGTCAGAGCCATTCTGTACGAAGTTATCGATATCGGCATTATACCAGGTGCTAATTCAATACCAAACTAAACCTCTGTGATAGGTGGTAAACCCGGTAATTCTTCGGGAAATACATCTGGATACTCACACACAAATGGTACTAATTCAATCTTTCTTTCTGCCACTTTTGTATCAAGAGCATAAGAAAGGTAAGCTTCACATCCCTTTCTCACAAATCTCTGAGCTAACATAGATAAGATTACAACTAGAAAACTATTCAGATCATCAGATTCTATTCTAATAATCTCATTATTCTAGTATTTCAGTTCTATTGTCTTTCGTCTAGAATTTACTATTGCACTATGCTTCGTTAGCCAATCTGTAACGCCCCAAAAATCTCGAAATCCAAAAATCTTAAAATTTTAAATTTTTTTTCTTTTTGTGCTTAATAATTCCTGTTAAGTGTTAATGACACAAAGGTAGTCTTGGTCAAGGTTTGAGTTCGAGTTAAGGGGTATAAGAAATTATAATTTAATTATTAAAAAAATCAGGGTTGGCAAGTAGTTGGGCTTTCAAATAAAGATAGGGGAAAATAGCATAAAAAAGCCTTGTAGAATAGTGGCTTAGTGACGCCACTTAGAGTGTAAGGAGGTGGCATTAATAGCTAGCAAGGAGGTCCAAGGTTCGAATCCTTGTTTAGTGCTTTTAGAAGTTTAATTTTGGCCTTCTAGAAGGATGGAAGTGGCGTGAGGATTGACTCCAAGGGGAGTGTTCATAAGAGAAAATTAAGAAAAGGATCAAGGGGTTATCAGGGAGTGATTGCGTGATTTCGTGATAGGTTTCAAATATTTATAATTACTCGTTCTTGAACTAACTATTATCGCCATGTAGGCAAGTGTATCTATCGAACAGTAGTATAGTTTTAGCAAGACCGGGTTGTCGAACCCAAAGGAACTAAAAGTACTACTAATGACAGTCTTTTTATTATCTAGCCTAAGAATAAAGAGGTTTTTGTTTTAACTAACTAATTATCTAAAATAAGAACGCACAGAGAATGGAATTGGGGAATTGCTTTTGGAAAAATCGATTGAATAAAGACAATACCTAAGGAAAAATCCACCTAGACTGTACTTGTTATTTTGCCTCCGAATCAGATGATTTATTCATTTAACTTGTTCCGTAGAGATCCCTAAGTTATGTTATTATCCCTATTCAAGACTAATAATGTCTAATCCCTAGATTGAATAATCGAGAATTTTCTCTAATTAACACTCTAGGGTTGCATTAACTCGATCTATGGATCCCCTTATTAGGTTTCATCCTAATCCGAAAAAATCTTGTCACCTTATGTCTAGGCTAGCAATCAACTCCGCTTAATTATGACAATTGTACTCTTAAACAGGGTCTATTCCTCCTCTGAATAAGAGCTTATCTTGAATCGGTATCCTGGGATATCAAAAAAAGAATTAAGAGCACATAATTAAGAACAAGTCAAATATTTATCATACAATTCAGAAAATAATAACAAGATTCGTCTTAGGTTTCATTCCCCTTAGGTATTTAGGGGATTTAGTTCATAACTAAATAAGAAAACATCTCAGAATAATAAAGAATACAAAACATAAAGAAAACCCAAAACTCTTGAAGGGGAATTGAGGAGAGATCTTCAGTCTTGATGATGAATCCGGCTTCTAAGATGAATCAATCGGCTTTCTTAGAGTAATTCCTTACCCCCTACTCTGCCTCCCCTTTTCTTCCTTCTCTAGGGTGTATTTATAGGCTTTGGAATGCCTAAAAGCCCTTAAAATTAGCCTTTTCCGAATTGGACTCAACTTGGGCTCAGCAGGGACACGTCCGTGTAACACACCTGTGTGCGATTACTTCAGGCCGTGCTCGAGCCTGCCAAATTGACACGGTCGTGTAGTCTGCCCATGTGAGGAGGTCCAGGCTGTGTTGATTTCATACTTTGGCCCATTTTCTCCATTTTTAGCCCGTTTCTCGTTCCTTTCGCTTTCCTATGCTCTCCTAAGTGTAAAACATGAAATTAAAGTATTAGGAGCATCGAATTCACCAATTCTAATGGAAAATCATCCATAAAATGCGTTAAACATGGGGTAAAAATATGTATAAATTATGGTTTATCAAATACCCCCACACTTAAGCATTTGCTTATGCTCAAGCAAAATTCTCAACTCATAATCAAAATAAATTCTTCTCAACTTATAATTTCTATCGATAATATCTCAGAATAATCCATAGGTAATCATGCACTGAGAATTCAATTAAAAGAACATAAAAGTTTCAAACATTGCAAGTTGAGTATTTAATCATGCAAACATAGGTATCTCTCCTTATTTAAGTAATTATCTTTAATTCAGAATACCACAGAGTTTCACATCCTCACTATAGATTCACTCAAATCACTCGAGGTGTTTAAGGACAATAAATGAAGCACTCAATAGTCAATAATGAAAAGTCATTACCATAGACTTGCATGAAAATCAAGTCTCTACCACTATAATTTAAGATGATACATCAATCAAAAGGTCTTTAGAGGGTTGTAATGAGGTTTGGTTAGGGGGTGTGGTCACAAGCTGAAAGAAAGGGTTAGAATCGAGATTGAATTGAAAAATTACCTAACTAGAAAAAGAGTTAATCATCACTTGCATACAACAGAGCTTCTTCTCAGACTAAGGATTTTAACTTCTGAACCTTACAAACAGAAGATTACTACTAATATGTATACATGTTTTTTTTTGAAGAACGCATTAAATTACAGAGTAGAATAAAACAAAGCTAAGCAACTATTTCAATTCAAATCTCGACAAAAATGGGTCTTAAATTAATTTAGGGGATTTCAACAATAATGGGTTAAAGGTTAATATTAAGGGTAATACAAGAAATGGCTTGTTAGGCTCAAGGGGGTTCACTAGGGGTTAATTGTGGAGGTAGGCTTTTCATGGCATGAGTGGGTTAATCCTAAGTGCCTTAATCATTTTGACATATCAAATCAAATGGTGCGGTCTCAACATGAATAATCAAGCAAGTTCTAGAATAACAGTTCACTACTGACACACACAAAGCAATAATAAAAGTGAGCATGAAAGAATTAATAGATGCTCAAAAGGCTCAAAAATCTCACAAAAATTATGGCTTTTTGATGTTTAAAACTTGTGAATCCCAACTTAAATTAATACCTAAACATTGGGGAAACAACGTAAGGTTTAAATTCTTAAAAATCAACTTATCATACTTGATTCTCTAATGTCTTAAAGTTTAAACAATCAATGCATAAATGCCTATATTTTAATTCAAGATATATCAATCAAAATCATAAATCAATCAAAATTTATCCTAAATATGATATGAGAGCTTTTTAAGAGAACAAGGCAATCATTCAGGGATTTTCTGATAATAAATAAATACCCCTCACACTTAAGATGTACATTGCCCTCAATGTACAAAGAGAGATATTAGAGTATTAAAATAAGATAGGGAGAGAAGTGAAACTTCTTGTATGGTGAATTCCTTAAACTGGAGTTCTGGAGAGTAATCGGTTCGAGAGTGGAGGAGGATACTCCGGCGGTTGTAGAGGTTTATTAGGCCATAAGTCCTGCGCCAAAAGGATATTATCTCTAGTGGTAGCATGGTCGTGGATGAGCAGGACATGGCAGTCCTGGAGAACCTTTCCCGATGGAGTTTTAGTTCCTATGTGATGATGAGCTTAAGAGCTCTATATAACTGTGATAAAATCAGGAACTTTTTAAGGGATATTAGGAAGAATAATTACTCAAAAAGAAAAAACCAAAATTAATAATTAAGAATAAAATTTCTAAAATCTAATAAAAATAAAAAGTAGTTTTAATAAAAATTAAAAACATAAAATAATAAATAAATGTTTTTAAACATCTTCATCGCTGGATGGTTCGCGAGGTGGGACTGGCGATGAGATGTGGAGGTGCTGAAAAATCTGCTGTAGATAGCATCAATGTTGTCAAATCGTTGAAAACACTGCTGCTCGAATCGAGTGAGGCGCTCAGAGATGTCAGCATATGAAGCCGCTGCATGAACTAGACGAGAGGGTGGTGGTGGCTGGGATGGTGGGTCCTCGTGTTGTGAAGGGACATCATCAGGAATGTCCTCGTAGGCCTCCTCTTCGGTGGATTGGGCGAGACGATATTGAGGAGGGTAGGTTCCTCGACGCCTCTCGATCATCCTCATGCTAAGCATGCTTGAGATGACTTGTGGAGACATTTGGCCAATGAGGGTCAATGATGATTCTTGGGCCATAGTGTTGAGGAGCCCGAAGTGTCGAGCCAATTGCGTTACATATAGGCCATTGGAGATGACCCCCTTCCTATGCCACTCCGCCTGGTGCTGAATTGCGAGGGCGATGAAGTAGGCAAGGTCGATGACGTGCCCATACGACATACACCATAAGAAGTAGGCATCGTGAGTGTTGATGACGCCGGTGCTCTCTCGCCTCCCTATAATCATGTAAGCTAAAATGGAGTGTAGGTACCTCAGGGATGGTGGGAGAACTGATGCCTTGGAGCGGCTAGGATTGTAGGCGGCTGCGCCAGGGGCCAAAGTGTGCCAGCATTTCGAGGGAGAAAAATGTATGTGGTGAGTAAGAGCATGTAGTTCATTTCCTCCTTGAACTCCTCTGTATATAAGCCTAGTGCAACACTGAACTCTGGGACGCTTAGTTGGCAGACTAACCCGCCTAGGCAAAACTGGACCATACCGAGATCACCGTAATTTGTCATCACGGTCTGAAGATGGAACGTTGAGCATAGTTCCATCGTGAGGTTGAGGTATGTTGGTTCGATGATCCCAAAGAACAGCTCCCAAGGGTCGGTGGTAAGAGGGCCCGAATCGCATCAGCTATCTGAACTTGCTCTACAACAGCCCAGTCGATGTAGCGGCCCGCAATTAAGGGTCAGGCCCGAAGCATTTGGAAAAGCTCTTCTTGGGGCCTTCGGGAGAACTGCAGGAGAGGGTGACGAATTTCTATGGTTGGACCCGCAGAAGATGATGCTCCCTTCCTCTTCTTTGAGGCAGGTATGGCGGTTTTCTTTCCTCATGAAGATGACATTAAATGCTTATAATATAAAGAATAATAATAATAATAGGTAAACAAATTCGAAGAAGTAAAAGGAATGAATTTAAACTAACTATTTTAGCCAAGACTACTAATATGAAGCAAACTCAACCACAATAACAATGAGAATGAGAATAGAAATGTAATGAGTATGAGGTTCTCCTAATCTCAATTTAACACGGAACGTATGATAACTAACCTAGGAATGCAAATTAAATGATAGACATTGGCATGGTAATAGCATGAGAATAAGCATAGTAATGTCATGGGTATGAGATGTTCCTAATAACTTGATTTAACACGAAATGTATGATAACTAACCTAAGAATGCAAATTAAATGATAGAAAAATGGAAAATAATTCAAAACATATGAAGATTATGTTGCTAATAAGCATTAGAAATAAGTAAAATAAAAGTGAAAGGAGTAAACAAAATCTAAGGGAAAGAGATTGAGCATAAAAAATGAAGTGGGAAGTGGCGCAAGGGTGTGGCAGGGAGGCAGTGTGGAGTTGCAGCAGTGAGGGTTAAGGTTTTTGAATGGGGAAGAAAGTGAATAGTGCAGGGTATTTATAGATTTTGGACCACACGGCCAGGGCACACGACCGTGTTCCCTAATTTCAGCCCGTGTAATTCGCATTTTTCCTATTTGGACGCGTCTGAAATTCGTCCCACGCTCGTGTACCTCAGGCGTGTGGGTTCATACAATCGTGTTGCACGACCGTGTTTAGCTTCGTTCGCTTCTCCCATGCCCGTGTGTGCACGCCCCACGCCCGTGTTAATTTGATAGGTTCAACCACGGGTGTTAGACATGGGCGTGTCATACGTCCGTGCTAGTTTCTCAGTTTCAACCACGGGTCTTCCACACGGGCGTGTCGCACGCCCGTGTTGTTTTGGCAGGCTCGAGCACGACCATGTCGCACGGCCATGGTGTTTTATCATAGCCCGTGTTTGGGGAAATTCTTGCCCTATTTTTACACGGCCATAAGCACGCCCGTGTGCTTGGCCGTGTCTCTTTAGGAATCCTATATTCAAGAGCTCCGTTAGTAAGTTAGATGTTGAAGACTAAATTTTTAAAGAAGTTAATACAGTTAGTGCTCGGGTCGCTTCCCGAGAAGTGCTTATTTATAATCTAAGCTTGACTGACCTCTCCGTTGAATAATCATGGTGGTTTGAGGAGTTTATGCTCCTCATTCATGTCATCAATCTCATCAAAAAAAGGTTTTAAACTGGTTTTGTTTATCTTAAAAGTGCCGAACTTGGGGTGCCTTACCTTGACCTTACCGAATTGAAAGATACTAAGTACCGTAAGAAGGATTTCTTCATTCGGTGTGATAGCGACAATGTGGGGATCTGCGGCATCTAATAAGACTCTATCTCCAATCTTAAGTTGATTTGGAAAGGTATTGAGCTTGTTCTGTCATAGATTCGGTTTGTCGGGTGTTCTTGGTTTATGCGTCCGCCATTCATCGAGTTCCTCGATTTGTAATCTTCGATCTTCATGAACAAGTCCTCTACTATTGCTTGAGATTAACTCGTGTGCTTCCTTCAAACTCATTTCCTGTAAAGTAGGTTGTACCATATTGTCAATTCTAGGAGAATGGGTTAAACGATCACCTTCAATTCCCGATGTGTTGCCAGAATTGCGAGCTTGAAGGGTGATTGTTTCGTCTCCCACAAGGAGTGTGAGTTCACCTGTGCCAACATCAATAATTGTTTTAGCAGTTGCTAAAAAGGGCCTTCCCAGAATTAAAGGAGTGTTGCTATCCTCCTCTATATCTAGAACAATAAAGTCAACGAGAAAATAAATTTATCGATTTTAACTAGTACATCTTCAATAATACCCCTAGGGAACCTTATAGTTTTATATGCTAATTGAATGCTCATCCTAGTTTGTTTGGGTTTCCCGAGACCTAATTGCTTAAACATTTTATAGGGCATGACGTTAATACTAGCCCCTAAATCAGCTAATGCATTATTAACATCTAAACTACCAATTAAGCAAGGAATTGTAAAACTCCTTGGATCTTTTAGTTTGTTCGATAGTCTATTTTGGAGAATAGCTGAGCAAACTATGTTTAGCTCCACGTGCGACGCCTTTTCCAACTTCTGGTTATTTGCTAAAAGTTCCTTTAAAAATTTCATTGCATTTGGCATATGTGATAGGGCTTTAATAAATAGTAAGTTAATATGTAATTTTTTTAAGAGTTTAAGGAATTTACCAAATTGTTCATCTGAGCGGTCATTCCTTGTCGCGTTGGAGTATGGCACACGAGGTTTATTTTCGACATTCACCATTTTGTTTTTATTGTTATCTACCTCACCTTGACCTTTGCTTACCACAGTTTCTTGCCTCGGTTCTGGTTCAGGCTCAACAACTCCTACTTCATCTTGAATATTAATTGCGTTGAGCTGTTCCCTTGGATTGGGTTCAGTATTACTTGGCAAGCTACCTTGTGGTCATTCAGAAATTAGTTTGGAAAGCTGGCCTATCTGAGTTTTGAGCCCTTGGATTGACGCTTGTTGATTTTTAAGTGCTGTCTCGGTGTTCTAGAAACGAGTTTTTGACACCGAAATAAACTTTGAGAGCATCTCTTCAAGGTTCAGTTTCTTTTCCTATTGGTAAGGTGGTTGTTGGTAGCTTGGAGGTGGTTGTGGTCTTTGATTTCCTTGACTGCTCCATAAGAAATTGGGGTGGTTCCTCTAACTTGCATTGTAAGTGTTACTATATGGATTGTTTTGAGGTCGAGGATTATTACCCATGTAGTTTAATTGTTCGTTATCCATGTTGTGGCCATAAGGTTGGTATTCCAAATGGCTTGTTCCACCTCCACTTGCTTCGCACTGCATCACTGGGTGAACCTGCGAAGAACTCAGAAAACCATCAATCTTTTTATTTAAGAGTTCTACATGATTAGAGAGCATGGTGATTGAATCGACGTTATAAACGCCGGCTGTGTTCGTTGGCTTTGTCTTCATGACTTGCCACTGATAGTTATTCAGTGACATCTCCTCTATAAACTCATAGGCATCTTCAGGTGTTTTATTATTGATGGTTCCCCCAGCAGCTGCGTCAACCATTTGTGAGTCGAAGGATTCAGGCTATTATGAAATGTTTGAACCTGTAGCCAAAGCGGTAACCCATGGTGAGGGAACCTTCTCAAAAGGTCCTTGTATCTCTCCCATGCATCGTAGAGTGTTTCTAAATCCATCTACACAAAAGAAGAGATATCATTACGTAATTTAGCCATTTTAGCAAGCGGAAAATATTTTAGTAAAACTTTTTCAGTCATTTGTTCCCAAGTAGTACTTGACCCTCGTGGTAACGAGTTCAACCACTGTTTAGCTTTGTTCCTTAATGAAAAAGGGAATAACCGAAGATGAATGGCATCATCAGAGACACCATTAATTTTAAATATATTGCATAGTTCTAAGAAGTTGGCTAAATGAGCATTGGGATCCTCATCATGCAAACAATCAAACTGAACAAATTGCTGTATCATTTGAATAGTGTTAGGTTTTAATTCAAAAGTATTTGCACTCTGATGAGGTCTAACTATGCTCAATTCAGGTTCTGTTAAAAAGGTTTAGCATAATCATACATAGTGCATGGAGCAGATTTTGATTAACCGCAATTGCAGGAGGTAGTGATTGCCTTGGTTTTCACCATCTCTTGCTTGGGGTTGAGTATCGTCTTCTTGCTCGTTCTCTGTGTATCTTAAGCTTCGCCTTATTTCTCTTTGATTTCTATGAACTGTACAATCGATTTCTTCGTCAAAAAGTAATGGTCCTGACGGATTTCTTCTAGTCATAAACTATAAAAAACCCGCCAAGAGAAGGAAAAAGTAAATTAATAAATAATAATAATAAATTAAAGTACACAAAAAATAAATGCCTAAAGTAATAAAAATTGAGTGTTCCTAATATTTCAGTTCCCCGGCAATGGCACCAAAAACTTGATCACATGACTTCGTGATAGGTTTTAAATATTTATAATTACTCATTCTTGAACTAACTATTATCGCGATGTAGACAAGTGTACCTATCGAATAGTAGTATGGTTTTAGCAAGACCGGATTGTCAAACCCAAAGGAACTAAAAGTACTAGTAATGACTATCTTTTTATTATCTAGCCTAAGAATAAAGAGGTTTTTGTTTTAACTAACTAATTATCTAAACTAAGAACGCATAGAGAATGGAATTGGGGAATTGCTTTTGGAAAAATCGATTGAATGAAGACAATACCTAAGGAAAAATCCACTTAGACTGTACTTGTTATTTTGGCTCCGAATCAGACGATTTATTCATTTAACTTGTTCCGTAGAAATCCCTAAGTTTTATTATTATCCCTATTCAAGACTAATAACATCTAATCCCAAGATTGAATAACCAAGACTTTTCTCTAATTAACACTCTAGGGTTGCATTAACTCAATCTATGGATCCCCTTATTAGGTTTCATCCTAATCCGGCAAAATCTTGTCACCCTATGTCTAGGGGCCCAATCAACTCCACTTAATTATGACAAATGTACTCTTAAACAGGGTCTATTCCTCCTCTGAATAAGAGCTTATCTTGAATCGATATCCTGGGATATCAAAACAAGAATTAAGAACACATAATTAAGAACAAGTCAAATATTTATCATACAATTCAGAAAATAATAACAAGATTCGTCTTAGGTTTCATTCCCCTTAGGTATTTAGGGGATTTAGTTCATAACTAAATAAGAAAACATCTCAAAATAATAAATAATACAAAACATAAAGAAAACCCAAAACTCCTGAAGGGGAATTGAGGAGAGATCTTCAGTCTTGATGATGAATCCGGCTTCTGAGATGAATCATTCGGCTTTCTTGGAGTAATTGCTTACCTCCTACTCTGTCCTCCCCTTTTCTTCCTTCTCTAATGTGTATTTATAGGCTTTGGAATGCCTAAAATCCCTCAAAATTAGCCTTTTCTGAATTGGACTCAACTTGGACTCGGCAAGGACACGCTCGTTTAACACACCCGTGTGCGATTACTTTAGGCCGTGCTCAAGCCTGCCAAATTGACACGGCCGTGTGGTCTGCCCGTGTGAGGAGGTCTAGGCCGTGTTGATTTTGTACTTTGGCCCATTTTCTCTGTTTTTGGCCCATTTCTCGTTCTTTTCACTCTTCTATGCTCCCCTAAGTGTAAAACATGAAATTAAAGCATTAGGAGCATCGAATTCACCAATTCTAATGGAAAATCATCCATAAAATGTGTTAAACATGGGGTAAAAATATGTATAAATTACGGTTTATCAGGGAGAAAAGCGAGGAGATGAGAATGGAGAAGTGATGGAGCAGAATAGAAAATTGGGCATGGAGAATTCGGCTATAAGGCTTATAATTAGCGGCCGAATGCTAGGGTATGAAGCTAATGCCGAATTTCCTTCACCCTGTTACCAGAAACTCTTTTCTCTAAAAGCCGAAAACCCTCTGCCTTTCTTTTCTTTTTCTTCTTCCTTGTGCCGAATTCTATTCTTCCTCTACCTCATTGCTGACTTTTCTTTCTTTTTCATTGGAGCCGAATAACCCTCTTTTGCCATACAAAATCGTAAAGGGCCGAACCTCTTTGGCCGAATACCCTTGGTGCAATCGCTACTCCTTCTACTTCAGTCAAATCTAGTGTAAGTATTGTTCTTCCAACCGGTTTCTTTGTTAAGTATCGAATATTGTCCCTCACTCTTTCTAATCAACTATGCTAGGGAATTAGTATCGGATCTTGGATTTTAGCTTATTGCGGAATTGCTCCTTAGGTGTTCTATCTCTCTCTCTCATCGACTAAGGTGGCTGAAAGTTTATAGTTAAGGTAAGGGGACTTGTGTTGGATACAAGTCATCTCTTATTCTGGTTAAATAGTTAAGATTAATACAGATTTAAGGAGTACGTGAGCAAGGAAAAGCTATTAGGGATTTGTGTTCAAGGTAAGGTTAAGGTGAGGTTTCGGTTTTTAGTAAAATATGTATTAAACATACGATTTATTGAAGGGTGATAACGATTGTAGGTTTAAGGCTAAGGAGATTGCATCACGGTTGCTTACCAGGTGTGTACATACACTACACACACACACAATGAATCGACAAAAGCCGAAATGCCGAAAAGTCGAAAGTTGGGCTACGGTAGTCACACGAGTACACGAACACTCGTGAAGAGGAAACCGAGGTTTCCTAAGGCCCACGGGCGATTTTGTGGACTTGGGTTGAGAATTGGCCAAATGGGCCAGAATGGGCTAAATGGGCTTGATGAGCTGTTGGGCCCATAATAGGCAAAGATTGAAAAATGATGCTATGTGTTAGAAAATTTGTATGTGAGCATGAATATAATATGATTTGGGCCTAATGGGCCATATGAATGAGAATTGGGCCTAGTGGGCCATAAGAATATGAACTGGGCTAGTGGGCCATTTGAATAAGATTGGGCCTAGTTGGCCATATGCATGTATGTAGGGGTATTGGGCCTGGTATATGATGACTACATAAAAATTAATTAATTAATTGAGACCGTGGACAAGTCATAGGGTTAAGGTGTGACAACGGGTATATGCATGTCTAGGATTAGATCTAGGGAGAGCTTGGTACTTAAGCGGTCTTAATGACCCACCTCCTCTTCTCTGGAATCCTACATGGTGCATTGTATTCGTTCATCTTAGCTCGCGGGACTTGTTCATGGTCCAAGGTAAGTGAAAATCGTAATAAAAGAAAATTACTGAAATGCCCCTAAGGGCGAAAATGACCAAAATACCCCTAGGTGTTGAATGTAAGTTTTGTGAACGTGACATGCATACATATGATGTTCTGCTTAGGTTTCATATGGGGTGGGAACTATGGACCGGAGAAAGTACATGAAGATCGCATGGTTGCCTGACAATCGTGGATCCACCGACGACTTTTAAAGCCTAATATGTAAATGAAGGTAGTTCCGCAACTGGGCTACCATTGGTGTGTGGGCTGGGTGGGTCAACATTTATATCCTCACATGGTGTGATGGGGGACGAAGCTGGTGTGTAGCGGATGGATAACTTGGATGAGATTGCATTGCATGTTTGATTTTTTTTTGAATGCTTGATTTTCTTCGAGGGTTGTACACACTGAGTTTGCAAAAACTCACCCCCTCTTTTATTTTATTTTCAGGTGATGCTCAGTAGACGGTTCAATGTATGGAGGGACTCTGGGTGGCCAGCTAGCAAGACAAATTTGGACTTTTTTTTTAAGCTTATAAGTTTTATTTTATTACGCATGTTTCAGACCAGATTATAATAAGGTTTTCAATATGCTATTAATACTTGAATTATTGTTATTTTTATTTTAATTATGAAAAGTTGAATATGGGTTCCTAAATTATAGTATGTTTTCTATGTTTACTCAACTTAATTTTTAAATGATAAGTTTTCTTAAATCAAATGTTTTAAACAAGGCTTTCGAAACTGAAAGGTGTGTTTATTTTTAAGTTAATTAAGGTTTCTTTTATTTAAGAAGGGTTTTCAATGAAAACACGGTTTTTGGTAAAACACTTCAATGTAACACGTCAGATTCGGCCATAACGTCTGGGCCAAGCTTGGGGTGTTACTTTTAGTGATATCAGAGCCAGGTTACAAAACTCGGGCTGTGAATCGGGCCTTATTACTTGGTTTCTTTTTGTGTTTTTTTTAAAAACTATTTTAATTCAATCACAATGTTTTGGAAAAAGGGAAGTCTTGCTGAGCAGCACACCGAGTCTTCGACGTTGAACCAAGTAAGTTTTCTGTTATTAAGCTTGTTTGAATTATTATACAGTAGATAGTTAGAGGGCTACTTTAGATGATTTTTTTAGAGTGGAACTAAAGCCCGTAGGATCTTGGAACTGTATAGGATTTCGAAAACAATCTTTTCTTCAATTACTTTCATAAGACATCGGTGTAATTATGAAACTAACTAAGACTTCATAAAATTTTTAATTCAAAAAACTCGCAAATAAACGATGAGTGCTAGAAGAGGTATGAGAGGCTGTGGCCGAGGCCGCGGAGGTGTTAAGGCTGAATCGTCGGTATCGGGCCATATGCCTGATGTTGGAGTAGAAGAGGCTCTGGCCTCACCTGTGATATGATTGGGCCGCGGGAGAAGATGCATTGTCGCAGGCAATGCTGAGAATTTTGGAAAGGGTCGTTGGGCCCAATAATGGCAGTGGAAATCGGGGGTCCATTCCGGAGCGACTTCGATCGAAGGGGGCTGAGATCTTTAAGGGAGTGATAACATCTGGAGATGATGCTTCTTCATGAGCGCAAACAGAGTAGGCTCTGGTAGGTTCTCTAGCCTTACTATAGAATGACTCATTGTACCACGATTATCGTTTGCATTTCCCGTATATCTTGGCAGCCTCCCTCAAATAGCTGTGTTGCTCGATCTTACATTCTGAGATTTATCTTTTTCATTTAGCTTAGGAAAATCTCTGATAAAATGATCTTGTGAACCACAACTGTAACAAGCTCCATTATTAGCTTTCACCTAGCACTCTCCAAAATGCTGTCTTCCACAATGTTGACACTTGGGTTTAACATCTTTCACATTGCCAACACTAGATACCGATGTAGCTTGAGCTCTAGGGCTAGTGAATTTCTTTCCACGATCGCTATTAGAATATCCCACTGAAGTTGCTGATCAGCTAAAATAGTCTCTGGATTTCTTCGACGAGGAATGATAAGGTTTACTCATCGATCTCTTTTTTGTATCCCTAGCTTCTGATTCAGCTTTCTTCTTTTCTGGACTAAAATTTTCGGCTTTGCAAGCCCGTTCAACTAACAAAACAAATTCTTTTAAATCTAAAATCCCCACTAGAATTTTAATATCTTCATTCAGCCATTAACAAACCACTTGCACATAAATTCTTCAGTAGATACATACTCACGAGCGTACTTGCTCAACCGTACAAATTCCCTTTCGTACTCAGTTACAATCATATGGCCTTGTTTCAATTCTAAAAACTCTTTATGCTTTTGATCTAGAAATCGTTGACTGATATATTTCTTTAAGAATTCAGTTTGAAAGAATTCCCAAGTAACTCTCTCCCGCGGCACTACCGAGACTAACGTATTCTACCATTGATATGTGGTATCTTTCAAAAGGGATATAGCACACTTCAAACATTCGGCTGGCGTGCAAAAAAGTTCATCAAACACTCAGATCGTATTTTCAAGCCAAAATTCGGCTCTTTCAGGGTCATCATCAACATTTCCTCTGAACTCTTTAGCCCTATGTTTGCGAATCTTGTCAACTGGAGGCTTATTCAATCTTAAAAGCTCGACTCCTTGAGGAGCTACAGGGACGGGTTAGGGATTAGGAGGGTGTGGAGGTTGTTAAGTATCCAGGTTCGTACGAATGTATTGAGTGAACCACTTATTTATCATTTGGAAGAAGGCTTCTTTAGCCTCTCCTACTTGGCTATTCGTCACGGGTTTATAATCGGACGGCGCTATCCCTTGCGCAGGAGCAGGCACGTTACTCTCAACCTCATCAGCTATAGCTTGATTGGGATCCAATACTTTACGAAAACACAGTTTAAAACGTCAAGAGTCATCACAGTATCACAGTTTATATATGGTATGTATAACTAGACTCTCACACCCGCTACGTTAGTCTTAGAATCGACTAAACTATAACTCTGATACCAATAAATGCAACACTCCTAACCCGTGTCCATTGTTGGAACAAAGCTTACATTTATCAACCACAAACATTCATTCTCATATATCAATTCAAAACAATCACATTGTCCCTTACAAGGGCTTAAGAGGCCTTAAGCATGCTTTAGAAGTGATTTGAGACTAAACCGATAACATATGAAAATTTTAGAAAACTTAGAAATTCTTCATCATATAAGGGTCACACAACCGTGTGAACAGGCCGTGTGCCTCACACGGCTAGTAGACACGCCTGTGTCTTAGGCTATGTGGAAACATGGCATACATACTGACTTGCATCACACGGCCAAGGACACGCTCGTGTGAAAACTAGAGGGTATACTGACTTGGGTCACACGGCCAACCACACGCCTGTTTTTCTAGCTCGTGTGCCCTTCAAAATGGCTACACACGCTCATGTGCTATGCCGTGTGCCATTTAGGGGGTATATTGACTTATACTACATGGCCAGTCATACGCCCGTGTGTGAGACCGTGTGGAGCATACTGACTTCAATTCAATTTCAACACTAGGGAACACATGGCTGTGTAACCTAATTGTATATCACACACGGCTGAGACACACGCCCGTGTCTCTATCCGTGTGGACAAAAATAGGCTATTTACAAAGCCAATTTGCCACCCTTTAAGCACATACCTATTCTAACTAAAATAGCACCATTTCAAGACACAATTTTTGCATCCAAAAGTGATCAACCAATACTCAATCATATCATATCCATTTCAACCAATTTCTATACTCATTTCCTTACCATTCATCTATTCAAATAACTATCAACTTAACTTGTCTCATTAAACATAATTCACATGTATAATTCATTTAACAAAACTAATCCAAATATACATAGTCAATTCAATCCCATTCATTCAATATAGGTTGATTACCAAACATTAAAAATAGAACCATTTGCACCATCATGAGCATCATCAAGTACATTATTTTATGCCAACTTGAATGGTCAAAATACACATCCATCAAGCATACCAAAATGACACAAGCCTATACATGCCATATACCATATATACTTAACTTCAAAAGTACCCAAAATAGATGTTCAATAGTGTGATGATGTTCCTGACAACTCCCAGATTCGTGCTAGCTTTAATCACTATAAGACATGAAAAAAAATAAACAAGGTAAGCTTTATAGCTTAGTAAGCTCGTATGACATAAACTTAACTAATAAAATTACCATTCATTAATTTAAACATAATACATGAAATTCAAGATTTCTAATAAACCTTTCACATGCTTATTCATAAGCTTATATACAAACTTTGTAACTTCTTCGATTTTAAACTCATAACATACATGGACATACCTGTACCGATCCATGACAAGTTCATACATACACGAAATGCCATTGCATACTCAATGTCTCGCACACTAAGTGCCATACATAGCCGAAGCTATCATAGATCGCACTAAGTGCCATACATAGCCGAAGCTATCTCAGATTGCACACTAAGTGCCAAATTTAGGCGAAGCTATACCGAACAACATACTAAGTGCTATATTTAGCCAATATGTCATCAAACATAACAATAGTCACATATATACAATTTATATGATATCAAAGCATTAAAAACATAAATATAACAATGCTTATTACATACGAACTTACCTCGGATGCTAAAAAAGCGAATTGAAATGATTAGTCCATAACTTTATCTTTTCCCCGATCCAAGTCTGTATTCCGCTTTTCTTGATCTAATTATATACAAAATTAACTTATTCAATATATATTCATTCAATTTAGTCCATAATACACTTTAAAACACATTTACACTTTTGCTCCACAAATTTCACATTTTTCACATGTGACAGCCCTAATTTGACCCTAGTCGGAATGTGGTTTCGGGACCACAAAACCGAGTCATAAAATTTAGTTAAAATTTTATTTGCATACCTTATATGTGTGGTAGTACTTGTATAAAAATTTGATGTTTTAATTTTTATCTTAGGAATGTGAATCTTGCTTGAAAGGATTTAGTTGAGAGACTTAGAAAATTTTGATAGGTAAATAAGTAAGGACCAAATAGTATTGAAATATGAAAATTTGGGTTTGCATGTCAAAATGCCCAAATTATGTTGAGTGGCCGGCCAAGCATGGCTTCATTCTTCCAAGATTATGTTGTTTATTATTTAATATTGGTAAGTAATTAAAATAGAGGATAAATAAAGATTAATAATAAGAAAATGAACAAAAAAAAGGGTGTGTTCATCCTTGCTATCCTTTAGCCGAAAAACCAAGTAAAAGAAAGAGAGAAAAGCTTTGGAGAAGTTCGGCCATAGTTGTATCTAGGTTGAGGTATGCTGAAGTTATTCCTTTAAATTCATGTATATTTTTAGTTGTTAGTTTGAATTCTATCTATCCCATGGTTGGATTTGGGGTTGTTGGAGAGTTGGGATTTAACAAAGAAGCTTAAAAATTTTAGTTGATACCTTGATGCTATTAACATGTTAGTTATATGGATGTGTTAAGTTGCTTGTTATGTTAGCATGAAAGTTGAAGTTGTTAAGTCATTTTGTTGGAGTTGCCGAATTTAGGACTAAGAAGAGAATGAGTATTCGGCTAACATAGTTGAAAGGGATGTTGCCAATTTTTAGATTTAGATTATGGGAGTGGCTATAATGGGCATTAAGATGTTGAACTTAAGAAATGTAGTCACATGTGGATTTATATGATATTACAAATAGAGGTGAGGCTATGCTAGATTGGGAACAAGTCGATCAAGTGTGCATGAGAAGAATTTAGGTGTTTAGATGATGTTATAGATGACATTGTACATGTATATATATATATACATAAGTATGCCCATTCGTGATGTTACCTTTAATTATGTGTATAATCGACTAAATGGGTAATTAGTAAGAGTGGTTGCCGAATATACAAACATACATATGCATGTGTAATTGAATTATAAATGTTTAGCAAGATGATTAAACTAGTTAATTTCTTTATTAAGCCCGAGAAGTTAAAGAAGGGGAATCAAGCAAGGGCAAAGCCAAGGACATCGAGTAGCCGGGTCGGAACCGTTATACCCAACACAAGATAAGTCCTTAAGCACTTTTTGTGAGAACTCCTTGGATAGATATTTTTCAGAGTGATTCTCCTACTTATTAATATGACCATATGTACAATTTGAGTTAAGTAAATTGCTTTACCATGATGAAACAACATAAGGCACTATGTGTGCAAAATTATGTGGCACTATGTGTGCCGATTGGGAGGTTGAAGCATGAGGGAATCTCAAATGCACTATGTGTGCGATTTACTATGGCACTATGTGTGCGATTTACTATGGCACTATGTGTGCGAACATAATAAGCACTATGTGTGCAACATTCGGTTGTTGGTATAAATTGTGCATGAACGAGGTAAGTGATTGAGCTACAAACTAAATATCGAAATTGAGGTTGTGCAGTGTATGCATAAATTTATCTAGTGCATCGTTGTTCCAAACTTGAGGAAATGGATCTAAATCGATTGGGCTGACTTGGCATTTGATTTGATTGAAGGACTTGGCATGAGATCGAACCAAAAATTTAAGAAATTGTAGCATAGTTTGTTATGGTTGGAAAAATTGATTTTGTATTATTTGTTTTTCACTTATGATTATTATTGTTGGACGGTAGAGTAGTGCTTATGACTTCTGAGTTATGTACTCATTTGGTGTGCTTATTTGTTGCTTATTTAGGTTCTTGATCCATTTTGTGTGCTCGGGACCGTCGTCAAGTCATCACACCGGCTAGCAACTTTTGGTATTTTCTTCTTAGTTGGTCTAGGAGAACATTTCGGCATGTATAGGCTATTATGTTTGTTTGAAATTTGGTATGTAACCTTTTAGCCATGCGAAAATGGCATAAATGTTCGGTTGGATTTGGTTTTATGATGTTTGGTCACAAGTCTTAGTAATTCGGTTTTGGTTGAGTATTGGTTGAGGTCTACTCGATTATTACGCCATATGTCGTGGCTGATTTATTTTCGTGCTATACTCATGATATGGCTATAGTGTAGTAGGGAGATGGTCGGTGATGATTAGCCTCGGCATGGCTAGTCATGGTCATAATTGGTGACATGTATGATGAATTATTAGTTAGACCAAGGAAAATCATGAAATAGGCATAGTTCACTCTAGTAACAGATGCAAACAGCAGCAGTGATGTGAGATTGAAAAATCACTAAAAATAGTAGAAATGAAATTAAATAATGAATAAATTATGTAATCTAAGATTGATGAGTCTATTTTCATACGGAAGAAGCGAAACGACCATATGAGCTATATGTTAAGAGATGTTTAAATTCTCGCGAAGTAGGGCCAGAGCGATTTCTGGATCCCCTGTTCTGACTTAGGAAATTTACCATAAATTTTATCGAGATAATTAGAGGTCGTATCTTATATGTACAGATTCATCATCGAGTCTAGTTTCATTAGAGACAAACGGTATAGGTATTGAAGCCCTGTACAGGGAGATATTTAAGTTGAAATGCACAGAGGTCAGTATAGTCGAACCTTGAAATAGGGGAGATTTTAATGAATAAACTGTACTAATTGGCCCAACCAAAAATTCTACAAAAATTCTACCATATAGATATATGAGTCTAGTTTCAGGGAAAATTTACGGAATTGGATTTTGATTTTCAGAACTCAAGATATGATTTTTAAAGCGACTACGATACAGTTAGCCAGCATGCCTGGAAAAAAAAAATTTGGGGGAAATAAATGAAGTAAGCTCGGTAACACCTCGTGTTCGATTTCCGGTAACGGCCACGGGATCAGGGTGTTACATCACAATTTAGTCATTATTTCATAAAATCACAAATTAATGAAATTCAAGACTAACCCATGCTAGCCGAATTACCATAGTGCCCCTAGCAGCCCATAATTTTCATTTATTCACACTTTTAACCACTATATTTCACATTTTCTCAATTTAGCTCCTAATATGCATTTTCATCAAAAATCACTTTACAAAACATAAAAATCTATATCCAAGCTTTCATAATTCAACATCAAAGAACTCATGGATTCAACAATGGAAGCTCTCAAAATCTTTAACAAATTCAAAATTAAGGGTACGACCTAGCTAGATTGAGCTGCAATGATTACAAAAACATAAAAATAATCAAAAATTGATCTAAAACCATACCTTAATCAAGCTAGGAGAGTGTTGAACCTTTGAAACCATATAATGGTGTTTTTATCTCGTAATTTTGGTTGAGAAAGAAGATGAACACCAAATTTTATCTTTCGTTTTATTTAATTATAACTTAATAACTAATTTACCTTATTAACCTTAGTAATAAACATATAAAATCTCATAATGGATGCCCATTAATGTCCATCAACATTTAAAATGGTCAAATTACCATTTAAGTCCATCATATTTAAAAGCCAAGGCCAATTGACACCTTTAACTAATAGAACTCCACTTTTACACTTTACGTGATTTAGTCCTTTTTACCGAATTAAGCATTCAAACAGTAAAATTTCTTTAGGAATCTTTCACACAATAATTCTATCATGCTGTAGACTTTAATAAAATAATAAAATAAATATTTTGACCTCAAATTTTTGGTCCTAAAACCACTCTTCTTATTTAACTCAAAACGGGCTATTACACCTCTTGTTCCCAAGGAGCCTCTTCTATACCGTGTCATTGCCAAAGAACTTTTAATAATGCTACCTTTTTATTTCTTAACTCTTTTGTTTCCCAAGCTAAGATTTTGATTGGTTCTTCACTATATGTCATATTGGGCTGAATCTCTACCTTTGCCGGAGAAATAACATGTGAAGGATTGGATTGATGCCGCCGTAACATAGACACAAGAAAAATATTATGAATTCGATCAAGTTCTGGTGGTAAAGCTAACCGGTATGCAACTGGTCCAATTCTTTCTATAATCTCATATGGTCCAATGAACTGTGGACTCAGTTTTCCTTTGCGAACAAACCGGAGAACTTTCTTCCAAGGCGATACTTTCAAGAATACTTTGTCACTGACTTGAAATTCTATTTCTTTTTGTTTCAGATCAACATAAGACTTTTGACGATCAGAAGCTGCTTTCTGTGTAACTTTTACTCACTAAGTTTTGTCCAATACAATGGAGTTCTACATTTGTGGCCATAAAAGGCTTTATACCGTGCCATTTTGATGCTAGACTAGTAACTATTATTATAAGCAAATTTAACCAAAGACAAATACTTTTCCCAGTTACCTTCAAACTCAAGTATACAACATCAAAGCATATCTTTTAAGATCTGTATTACCCGTTCAGATTGACCATCTGTCTGGGGATGAAATGCAGTACTAAAGTGGAACTGAGTACCTAGAGCTTCTTGCAATTTGCTTTAGAATCGAGATGTAAACTGAGGGTTTCTATCTAAAATAATGGAGACAAGCACTCCATGTAATCTGAATATCTCAGAAATGTATAATTCAGCAAATCTATCCAAGGAAAAATCCATACGTACTAGAATAAAGTGTGTAGACTTTGTCAACCGATCAGCAATTACCTAAATGACATCTTTCTTCTTTGGAGACAGGGGTAGCCAGTAATTCTTTCCCATTTCCATTTCGGTATCGTAACTAGCTGTAATAGTCTAGAAGGCAACTGATGTTCAGCTTTTACTTACTGACATATCAAACATTTAGATACAAATTCAAAAATATCTCGTTTCATTCCCGACCACCAGTACATCTTTTTCAGATAATTATACATTTTATTACTACTAAGATGTATAGACATGCTACTGTTATGAGCTTAATTCAAAATCTTCTGTAATAGTTCTGAACCTTTCGGTACACATACTCTGCCTCAATAACAAACAACCATCAGTCCTGATCTGAAATTCTGAGTCAAGAGTCGATTCACTTTGTATTCATTTTGCTTGTAACTTACTATTATTTTTCTGAGGTTCAGAAATCTGCGGCAAAAACATAGGTCTATCTTTTAACTCAACTATAATTGAACCATCATCAGATAATGACAATCGAGTATTCATAGCTTGTAAGGAAAACAAGGATTTTTTGCTCAAAGCATCTGCCATCACATTGGCTTTTCCCGGATGATAGTTAATAACAAGATTATAATCTTTCAATAATTCAAGCCATCTGCACTATCTCAAGTTCAAATATTTCTGTGACATCAAATATTTCAGACTTTTATGATCAGTGAATATGTGACTTTTTTCACCAAACAAGTAATGTCGCCAGATTTTCAATGCGCACATAATGACTGCCAATTCAAGATCATGTGTCGGGTAGTTCTTTTCATGTGGCTTTAGCTGTCGTGAAGCATAGACTACTACTTTACCTTCTTGCATCAAAACACAACCTAAACCATTTAACGATGCATCACTGTAAATTACGAATTCCTTACTCGATTCAGATTGAATTAACACTAGTGCTTTTGTCAATAAAGCTTTTAATATGTCAAAACTCTACTGACATTTATCAGTCCAGTCAAACTTTACATCTTTCTATAGTAAACGAGTCATCGGAGAAGCTATCATTGAATTTTGTTTTACAAATCTTCAATAGTAACCAGCTAGTCCCAAAAAACTTTAGACTATAGACACATTCTTCAGTGGCTTCTAATTAACAATGGCTGAAATTCTTTTCAGATCTACCTTGACACCTTCAGCAGATACTATTTGTAATAGCCCAAAATTGGGTCTAGTTGGAACAGAGGTTTCGGGACCACAAAATCTGAGATATAAATAATTATTTTATGATTATTTTGAGGTCTATGATATGATTGCATGATTGTGTGAAAATTTCGTGAAGAAATTCTATGCATAAAGTGCTTAATTCGAAGTTAGGGACTAAATTGAATAAGTTGCAAAACTTGCATTCTAGAAGTTTCTAGTATGAAATTGATTTGAAATATTAATTAGGAGGTCTTAAATAGAAATTTGACCAATTTCTAAGTTATGGACAAAATTGGACATGGATGGAATTTTGGAAAGTTTAGTAGTAAGGGTATTTTGGTCATTTAGGGTAAAATGAATTAAAATACAAAATTAAAAGCCAATTTGCTCATCTTCTTCAGAATGGACGTGTATACCAAGGGAGACTCCATGGATAGGGTTTTCAAGCTTCCAAGCTCAATTGTAAGTCCGTTCTAACCCCGTTTTTTCAAGTTCTTTACGTTTTTGGAGTCCCGGTAACTTGATTTAGCTTATGCTACCAATAATTCAACCTAGGGTTCATATTTCGAAAAATACCCATAGGTAAAATTTGTGTATTCTGGTGTTTTATGATACAATATGAGGTTTTAAGTTATATTAGACAACTTGTGCTACTCAGTTTTAAGTGAAAACGAGCAAAAGGGCTTAATCGGTAAAAATACCTAATAGTCATAAGTATATGTTAGAGTGAGAATTTGATGTTGCCGTAGAAGGGAAAAGTGATCATCATGTCATAAAACATAAGAATAAGGGATGAAGTTTAATTCCGAGCCTAGGGAAAAGTGTAAATATGCAAAAGTTTAGGGCAAAATTGTAATTTTTCCAAAGTTTGAGTTAAGGACTGTTTTGAATAGTACATTAATTAAATAAGTAAAATATGATGTTTTAGATCCCGGAAAACTAGATTTGAACCTAGAATGAGAGAAAAATTGAAAATTGGGAAAGTTGGTAAAATGGCCGTTTTAATATCAAGGTAAGTTCATATGTATAATAAGCATTAATTTATGCATGTTTCAATGTAAAATTGATATATTTACTATGATCTCCGTGGTGTTAAAAGTATGTAAGTTGGTATGATAATAATACAACAATAATGTCAGTAATTTATATTTGAAAGTTAAATTTAGTGAATTAATTGAATTATGTTAAATTAAATGATTATGGTGCCAAGTTTATGAATTGATTTAAAATATGTCTATGGTACATGAAGTGCATTGAATTATCATACATAAATGTGATTTCTATGATTATGGATATTATGGGAAATTGTAAGTTCATATGATTTTTAATAAGACAATGTGTAATTTAATGTTATTGCGTTGATATTAAATGAGATGTAAGTTTATATGTAAGTAATACATCACTATTACTTGTATTATGATATTTTATAAAAATATTGGAAATATGTTTGTGGATAATTACTTGATTGGTGAAATTATTGGGAAAGAGAAAGAAATCCCAGTTGAACCTTCGGAAAGATTGGATGATACAGATGATATGTGGCTAGGTCACATGTATAGTGCTGAGTGCACATCATGTGTACAAGAGAGCTACAAGACATTATGATGTAGCTAGGTCGCATGGGTGATACTATGTGTACACCATGTAGACAAGAGAGCTACGGGATATATGTAGCTAGGTGGCATGCGTGGTTCCAAGTGAAGGACACCATGTAGACAAGAGAGCTACGAGATAAACTGGCTAGGTCACATGGGTGGTACTAAGTGTTCACCATGTGTACAAGAGAGCCGAACTATATGATGGGTGGAGCTATGTGCTGAAACCACCAAGTATCGAGGATTGATCCAAAGTGTTCAACGGAGACTCTCTATGTATTGCTTTGTGAGTTTTGTGATGAATAAGTGCAGAACTTGGTTATGTGAATGATGTGTTCATTAAGTGACCAGGATGTGGTAAGGTTATAAACAAGTAAGTTATACATGAGGATGATTTTATGGTGACCTTGTGATCATGGGCCTATACTTGTGATGTATGAAATGTGGTGAAAATTATTTGTGATATGTATGTTAAAATGAGGTTAATACAAAGAAAGTGTGAAAGAGTGAATTAGCAATAAAACTGTTTTGGACAGTAGCAGTGACGTGACTTTGAAAAATCACCAAAAATAGTATAAATTGAATCAGAGACTGAATGAGATATCAGATTAAATTTTAATGAGTCTATTTTCATATAAAAGAAACATACAAGCAAAGGAGTTCTATATTTTGAGATATTTATGTTTTTGTGAGACTGATTCAGAATGATTATGTGATCCCCTGTTCTGACTTTGGAAAATCACAAAAATTTGGAGAAAAATAATTAGAGTCTCAAAATTATATTTTTAAAATACATAATGAGTCTATTTTCAAGATAAATCAACAAGAACATTATCCCAGTTCATCTGTGAGATAATTATTATTTAGTGAAGAGAGGTCGAACTATCGAAAGTGAAACAGGGAAATTTTAATGAATAAAATGTACTAATTGGCTAAACCAAAAATTATGAAAATTTTATGGTGGAAAGATATGTGAGTCTAGTTTCAGGGAAAATTTATGGATCTTAATTTGGAGCTCTATAGCTCGAATTATAAATAATTAAGTGACTATGACTCGTGTGGACAGTTTGATGTGAACATTTATTAGTAAATTGTGAAATTGTACTTACAAGAATGCTATATACATTAAGGATGTGGAATGGAGAGGAGGAGGAGGAAAATAAATATATGTGGAATACATGGAAACTATGGTATATGAAATATTGATATAATGAAATAAATGATATGTGTTTATAAGAAAACAAAAAGAGAATGTTATGTATCATGACATGTATATATATATATATATATATATATATATATATATGACTAGTCTCAATGTAATGCTTGTTGGGTATGAAATTGAATTGAAGTGTTTCAGGCAAACATGTTATTCTGCACATCTGAATCGTGGTATTTTATAAAGATATGATCTAGCTTTAAATATGAATGCTTGATGATTAAGCTGAAGATATTTGGTAAGATGATAATCTTGGTATAAATGTATAAGTGGTACTATAATAAACAAGGTAAAATGAGTATGAGAGACACATGTATGATGACATACAAATGCTATGTTTGTGGTTTAATTGAGGATGTTTAATCATTAAATGAATACCATGTTATATGCTTTTGATTTTGTATAAGTGTGTAAGAGATCAAGGTTGACCAAAGCTTGGAAAATAGCCTAGGTATAATCCATACAGGCAGAGACACGACCATGTGTCTCAGCCGTGTATGGAACACGACTTTGGGGCTCGGGCGTGTGGAGCCTTAAAGCATGAAATTTCAAATATTTTCGTAAGTTCTCGGTTTAGTCCCAAACCCTTTCTAAAGTATGTTTTGGGCTCCGTAGACTCAAATAAGGGATTATGTGTAAGAGAATGAACGCTTTGAAATATGAATAAAATTTTATGGCTCGTATTTTAGTTTAATGTTTGTATGTTTGTTCAGTAACGCCAGTATCTTAGCAGGCCTCGAGATACGGGTAAGGGTGTTACATTTAGTGGTATCGAGCAGGTTTAGTCGATTCTCGGACTAACATAGCAAGTGTAAGAGTTTAGTTATACATGCCACAAATATGTGATAGTGTGATGTCTCCCGACACTAATAAGGACTATTTTGTTTAAAATGAAATATTCTCCAACCGAGCTACATCTGACCATTTGATAGAGATATTGAAGTATTTGAATAAAGTGTAGCTATGATGTGTTAAACTCGGAAAGGTATGAATAAGAATTCGTGATATATGTATATGTGATAATATGTGAGATGAAAGTTTATATAGTGATATATTTATTCATATTTGTTTGGCCTTCATATGCTGACCTGTATCCGAGGCCGGGCTAAGGTACGAGGCGTTACCAGACAAACATACAAACATTAAACTAAAATACGATCCATAAAGTTTTATTCATATTTCAAAGCATTCATTCTCTTACACATAGTCCCTTATTTGAGTCTACGGAGCCCAAAACATACTTTAGAAAGGGTTTGGGACTAAACCGAGAACTTACGAAAATCTTGGAAATTTCATGCTTTAAGGCTCCACACGCCCGTGTCCCAAAGTCGTGTTCCATACACGGCTGAGACACATGGTCGTGTCTCTGCCTGTGTGGAATATACCTAGGCTATTTTCCAAGCTTTGGTCAACCTTGATCTCTTACACACTTATACAAAATCAAAAGCATATAACATGGTATTCTTTAATGATTAAACATCCTCAATTAAACCACAAACATAGCATTTGTATGTCATCATACATATGTTTCTCATACTCATTTTACCTTGTTTATTATAGTACCACTTATACATTTATACCAAGATTATCATCTTACCAAATATCTTCAGCTTAATCATCAAGCATTCATATTTAAAGCTAGATCATATCTTTATAAAATACCACGATTCAGATGCGCAGAATAACATGTTTGCCTGAAATATTTCAATTCAATTCCATACCCAACAAGCATTACATTGAAACTAGTCATATATATATATACATGTCATGATACATAACATTCTCTTTTTGTTTTCTTATAAACACATATCATTTATTTCATTATATCAATATTTCATATACCATAGTTTCCATGTATTCCACATATATTTATTTTCCTCCTCCTCCTCTCCATTCCACATCCTTAATGTATATAGCATTCTTGTAAGTACGATTTCACAATTTATTAATAAATATTCACATCAAACTGTCCACACGAGTCATAGTCACTTAATTATTTATAATTTGAGCTACAGAGCTCCAAATTAAGATCCGTAAATTTTTCCTGAAACTAGACTCACATATCTTTCTACCATAAAATTTTCATAATTTTTGGTTTAGCCAATTAGTACAGTTTATTCATTAAAATTTCCCTTTTTCACTTTCTCGACAGTTCGACCTCTCTTCACTAAAAATAATTATCTCACAAAGATGTAACTCGGATAATGTTCTTGTTGATTTATCTTGAAAATAGACTCATTATGGATTTTAAAAATATAATTTTGAGACTCTAATTATTTTTCTCCAAATTTTTGTGATTTTCCAAATTCAGAATAGGGGATCACGTAATCATTCTGAATCAATCTCACAAAAACATAAATATCTCAAAATATAGAACTCCTTTGCTTTGCATGTTTCTTTTATATAAAAATAGACTCATAAGCTTCAATATGATATCTCATTAAGTCTCTTATTCAATTTATACTATTTTTGGTGATTTTTCAAAATCACATCACTGCTACTGTCCAAAACAGTTTTATTGCTAATTCACTCTTTCACACTTTCTTTGTATTAACCTCATTTTAACATACATATCACAAATCATTTTCACCACATTTCATACATCAAAAGTATAGGCCCATGATCACAAGGTCACCATAAAATCATGCTCATGTATAACTTACTTGTTTATAACCTTACCACATCCTGGTCACTTAATGAACACATCATTCACATAACCAAGTTCCTGCACTTATTCATCACAAAACTCACAAAGCAATACATAGAGAGTCTCCCGTGGAACACTTCGGATCAATCCTCGATACTTGGTGGTTTCAGCACATAGCTCCACCCATCATATAGTTCGGCTCTCTTGTACACATGGTGAACACTTAGTACCACCCATGTGACCTAGCCAGTTTATCTCGTAGCTCTCTTGTCTACATGGTGTCCTTCACTTGGAACCACGCATGCGACCTAGCTACATATATCCCATAGCTCTCTTGTCTACATGGTGTACACATAGTATCACCCATGCGACCTAGCTACATCATAATGTCTTGTATCTCTCTTGTACACATGATGTGCACTCAAGACTATACATGTGACCTAGCTACATATCATCTCAGATCATCCAATCTTTCCAAGGTTCAACCGGATTTCTCTCTTTCCCAACAATTTCACCAATCAAGTAATTATTCACAAACATATTTCCAATATTTTTATAAAATATCATAATACAAGTAATAGTGATGTATTACTTACATATAAACTTACATCTCATTTAATATCAACGCAATAACATTAAATTACACATTGTCTTATTAAAATCATATGAACTTACAATTTCCCATAATATCCATAATCATAGAAATCACATTTATGTATGATAATTCAATGCACTTCATGTACCATAGACATATTTTTAAATCAATTCATAAACTTGGCACCATAATCATTTAATTTAACATAATTCAATTAATTCACTAAATTTAACTTTCAAATATAAATTACAAGATTATTGTTGTATTATTATCATACCAACTTACATACTTTCAGCACCTCGGAGATCATAGTAAATATATCAATTTTACATTGAAACATGCATAAATTAATACTTATTATACATATGAACTTACCTTGATATTAAAACGGCCATTTTACCAACTTTCCCAATTTTCAATTTTTCTCTCATTCTAGGTTTAAATCTCATTTTCCAAGATCTAAAACATCATATTTTACTTATTTAATTAATGTACTATTCAAAACAGTCCTTAACTCAAACTTTGGAAAAATTACAATTTTGCCCCTAAACTTTTGCATAATTACACTTTTTCCCCTAGGCTCGGGAATTAAACTTCATCCCTTATTCTTATGTTTTATGACATGATGATCACTTTTCCCTTCTATGGCAACATCAAATTCTCACTCTAACATATACTTATGACTATTAGGTATTTTTACCGATTAAGCCCTTTTGCTCGTTTTCACTTAAAACCGAGTAGCACAAGTTGTCTAACATAACTTAAAACCTCATATTGTATCATAAAACACAAGAATACACAAATTTTACCTATGGGTATTTTTCGAAATATGAGCCCTAGGTTGAATTATTGCTAGCATAAGCTAAATCAAGTTACCGGGACTCCAAAAACGTAAAGAACTTGAAAAAACAGGGTTAGAATGGACTTACAATTGAGCTTGGAAGCTTGAAACCCTAGCCATGGAGTCTCCCTTGGTATACACGTCCATGGTGAAGAAGATGAGCAAAATTGGCTTTTAATTTTGTATTTTAATTCATTTTACCCCTAAATGACCAAAATACCCTTACTACTAAACTTTCCAAAAATTCCATCCATGTCCAATTTTTTTCCATAACTTAGAAATTGGTCAAATTGCTATTTAAGACCTCCTAATTAATATTCCAAATCAATTTCATACTAGAAACTTCTAGAATGCAAGTTTTGCAACTTATTCAATTTAGTCCCTAACTTTGAATTAAGGACTTTATGCATAGAATTTCTTCACGAAAATTTCACACAATCATGCAATCATATCATAGACCTCAAAATAATCATAAAATAATTATTTATATCTCATATTTTGTGGTCCCGAAACCTCTGTTCCAACTAGACCCAATTTTGGGCTATTACACTATATGCCCAAGAAAAATAACTTCCCGTAGCCAAAATTCACATTTATTAAATTGGTATACAATTGTTTCTCTCGTAGAGTTTGCAACACTATTCTCAAATGCTCAGCATGTTCATTTTCATCTCGAGAATAGACCAAAATATCATTTAAAAATACCACCACAAACTTGTCCAAATACGGGGGCTGAAAATTTTGTTCATTAGATCCATAAACACTGCAAGTGTATTTGTCAAGCCGAATGGCATCACAAGAAACTCATAGTGTCCATACCTAGTTTTAAAAGTTGTCTTTGGCACATCTGAATCTTTTACCCATAATTGGTAATAGCCAAAATAGAGATCAATCTTGGCAAATATAGTGGCACATTTTAACTGGTCAAATAGGTCATCAATAAGAGGCAAATGATACTTGTTCTTTATTGTAACTTTGTTGAGCTGTCTGTAATTAATACACAGCCTCAACAATCCATCTTTCTTCTTTACAAATAGAACCGGCACACCTCATGTTGAGAAACTAGGTTGAGCAAAACCTCTATCAATCAACTCTTGCAATTGTACTTTTAGCTCTTTCAATTCAGTAGGAGCAATTCTATAAGGTGCTATGGATATAGATGTTGTTCCCAGAACAAAATCTATAGAGAATTCCACTTCTCTATCCGGTGATAAACTAGGTAATTCTTCTGGGAATACATTAGGAAATTCACATACAATCGGCACTGATTGAATCTTTAACTCAGACACTTTAGTATCCAGCACATATGCTAGGTAAGCATCATAACCCTTTCGGACATATTTTTGTACTGATATTGCTGAAATCACATTAGGTAATCCATCCAGTTTATCAGATTCAACATGAAGTAATTCACCACTCTCACATTTCAATACAATATATTTCTTCTTACAGTATATTGGGTTAACACTGGCCTACGGGTTTTGAAACTTTAGCCACAAATTCAGTGAATTCAACAGGCAAATTTTTAACAGTCACTAAGTTCGTGCATATATATGAATGTGTGGAACCGGGATCCATCAATGCAATAGTATCAGTATCAATAGAGAAAATGTACCAGTAATGACGTCTGGTGCAGAGGCATCTTCTCTAGCACGAATAGTATATGTTTTCACTAGTGCTCATACCTCATATCTAATTGCTGTGTCCTTGGTAGTACCTCGACTTTTGGGGTAAGAGGGTGGTCTGCCTCTCAAGACAAGATTACTAGGCTTTGGAGCTGGTTCTATCTCTTTTTCAACTCTTTCTGGACAATCTCTGAGAAAATGGTCAAGTGAACCACATCCAAAACAAGCTCCACTTCTAGACTGACATTCCCCATGATGAAATTTGTTACAATGTTTACATATTGGTTTGGGATTACCAACACTACCCACACTGGTCACAGATAGAGATAAAGACCTCGAGTTAGAACTTTGAGAGCCTTGCTCTTTTCCAGAATATCCCGTAGAGGTGGTCACACGATCATAATACTTATTTAATTTCTTAGACGCAAATGATTGTGACTTACTCATAGTTCTTTTTCCATAAAATCGGGCCTCTCGTTCAGCTTGTTTCTTCTCTTTACTTAATTCCCTAGCTTTGTGTGCTTGATCGGCTAACACTTTAAATTCCCTTATTTCAAGAATTCCAATCAATAACTTGATATTTTCATTTAAACCCTCTTCAAAGTGTTTATACATTTTAGCCTCGGTTAGAACCCATTCTCTGGCATACTTGCTCAACTGAAAAAATTCTCGTTCATATTCGAATACAGTCATGTTTCCCTGCTTGAGTTCTAAAACTTCTTTCTTTTTCTGATCCTTGAATCTCTGACTAATATATTTCTTTCTAAATTTAGCCTGGAAGAATTCCCATGTAACGTTCTCTCTTGGTACAACTGAATTTATGGTATTCCACCAATGATAAGCTGTATCCTTCAATAGGGATACTGCACATTTTAGACATTCGGCAGGTGTGCAGGATAATTCATAAAAAAACCCAGATAGTATTTTCTAGCCAAAACTCAGCCCTTTTCGGATCATCATCTATAGTAGCTCTAAATTCTTCCACCCCATGCTTGCGGATTTTATCTATCGGAGGCTTGCCAATTCTAACAGGTTCAACACCCTGTGGTACCTTAGGAACTGGTTAAGGAACAAGTGGGGGAGGTCGTTGTACAGCGAGGTTAGTTCTCAAATACTATGTAAACCATTCATTCATCATTTGAAAGAAGGCTTGTTTTGCCTCCTCACTTCAGCCCTCAAACAAGGGCCTTTCACTACTAGATGCAGACACAACTCTTTGAATTGAAGCTGAAGCATTACTCTCAGCTTCCTCGGATTCAGCTCTAGCTCAGTTGGATGACATTACTATATGAAAAACACATTTAAAATGATCAGGAGTCATCACACTATCACAATTTATATAATGGCATGTATAGCTAAAATCGTGTTTGCTACATCAAATCCGAGAATTGGCTAAACAGTAGCTCTGATACCATTAAATGTAACATCTCTAACCTGCATTCATCGTTGAAATAGGGTTTCAAAACATTACCAAAAATTTCAAAATAATTTTTAAATAATTCTCGTAAATTACTATTCATTAATCGAAATCATTCAAAACGTCTTTTAATTGGACCTTCGAGGCCCAAACAAGCATTAGAATTGAGTCGGGACTTAATCGGGAGCTTTAAGAATTTTTTGTAAAATTTCAAAAATTTTCCAACGTGCAGGGCTCACACACCCATGTGGTCCAAGGGACACGCCTGTATAACCCTGGGACACACCCGTGCTACAGGCTGTGTTCGACCCTGTGTAACTCTCGGACTTGTACACAAGGCCATGCCACACGCTTGTGTGCTAGGCCATGTGGTTAATTAATTCAATTCAAAATTTTGTGCAGGTTTCACACGACCGAGATACACGACCATGTTCTAGGTCATGTAGCACACACGACTGAGACACACGCCCGTGTTTCTGCCCGTGTGCTCAATTCTGAGCATTCTGTTTCTCAAAATTTAGTGCAGGGGACACACGGCCTAACCACACGCCCATGTTACAAGGCCGTGTGTCACACACGGTCTAGACACACGCTCGTGTGGACAAAATAAAGCCATTTTTATCTTCATTTCTCACCTGAAATCACACCAATGGCTTGCACTTAAATTCAAATCCAAATTCCAACCAATTCAAGCAATCAAATTAAACAAATTTCATCATTCATCATGGCATATCATTACATGCATACGTGCTTACAACCTTACCTTGGTTCATTTCATATATTAGACATAATTTGATAAACTACTTAACATATATTTAGCTACCATAGCATGACATTACAAGTATATTAAAACAACCATTACTAGCCATTGCAACGACTAGATTAAAGTATCATTATCAAGCCACTAATGGTCAAGTTGTCCTATACACACCATTATACCAAAATGATTTTACTAAGTATACCCAAAATAAGCTAGTTGATAGTGTGAAGATGCTCCAATGATCTTCAACCTTCGTGAGCTTCCGAACACTATAAAACAGGGACACTATAAAACAGGGAAAATAAAACGGAGTAAGCATTACATGCTTAGTAAGTTGGTATAACAGAAACTAAACTTACCAAACTTGTTTATTAAATCTAAGCATACAATATCATGTTTTCCATCCATTTGGCTAAATTTCCTAAACACATACATTCAATCAAACATGTTAGTCACCAAAATCTTCTTATCAATCAAGTAAACATAGATGAGCCCATCATGCAATATTCTTTCAATTCATTATCATTTCATCTCATAATTCTCATACCATGTCAAGAGTTATGTCTGTTGAATTATTGAATTTTCGATGGATGCTCAAGTAGTACACTCAAGACGCATGATTCAATAATCTGTCAATTCTTATTCAAGGGTACCCATCAGGGCACTTAATCAAGGAACACACTCTCGAGCCACATATCGTATAACAGGATTACCAGTCTAGGCTAAATCCTTTATATAACGTATGCTTAAAAGAGTTCGATTAGGATTACCAGTCCAGGCTAAACCCTAATCATAACCTATACTCGAGAGGTATTATATCCGGATTACCCATCCGGGCTAAATCTTTTCTATAACAAGGTCAATAGGATTACTCGTTTGAGCTAAATCCCATCCACAGCAAATGCAGGACCTTATTCGTTTCAGGAAAGCTTATATATTCATCAGAATTCAATATTCAATCCGGACTTACCCTTTTTTCACCATATCAAGCATGTATTAAATTTCTCATTATAGCATTCAAGTAATGCACATCAATATAAGTCACATTCCATACATCACAACATTCAATTAAACATATTTACACGCTCGATTAAGTTACACGAACTTACCTCGACACTTGTTCCCGTATAAAATCTCTTTCGAAACCTTTTCTTTTTCTCGATCTAACCTCGAATTTGAGTTGTCCAGATCTATATAAATAGCTTTAATCATCAATTTCTCATATTTCATATTTATTTGGACTCAATTTACGTCCTAGGCAAAATTACCATTTTGCCCCTAACTTTTCCATAAATTCCAATTTCATCCGTAGGCTCGGAAAATGAAATTTGTGCAATTTACTCCTTATTTTAAGCCTAACCAAAACCCCCATTACAAAATTTACAGCACATGTATTCATAAGAATTCAAAATTTTTCATTAAATTTCACAACTTTACATTGTAGTCCCTAAATCATGTTTTCATCTAAAATCACTTTATAAAAGTTGTTTTTCTATCAACAACCTTTCATTTTCTACCATAAATTTCTAATTTTCAGCATATTCATCCATGACCCAAATTTCATACCTTGATAAATTTTCAAATTAATCCCCCAAATAGATAGTTTAAGCTATCCTGGTTTCAAAAATATCAAAATTACTAAAAACGAGACAAGGAAACTTACCCAATTAAGCCTTGAAAGTTTCTTCTGTCTCTCCTAGGGTTTCCATATGATTTTTGGGTTGACGATTCCAAAAATAATAAGATGATATCTTTTATCATCTTTTTAATTAATTAATTATTTCAATTTCCAATTTAGTCCCTACTCTTTTATAATTTTTCCATGGATGAGTCACCAAAAATCTACATATTTTTCTTTAATGGTCTAATTACCATATAAGGACCTCTAGTTTTGAATTCTATAGCTATTTAGAATTCAACTTTAGTATTTTATGCGATTTAGTCCTTCTCGTAATTAAACACTTAATCGATAAATTTTTTGTACCAAAATTTTCACACGACATGTCTATCATAATACGAACCATATAATACAATAAAAATAAGCTTCATTTTTGGGTCAGATTTGTGGTTCCGAAACCACTGTTCTAATTTCATTGAAAAATGGGCTATTACAACTCTCCCTCTTAAGGATTTTCATCCTAAAAAATCTTACAAGTGAAAAGATTCAGTTATTGCTTCTTCATAGTATCCTTTGATTCCCGGTAGCCTCTTATATACCGTGTCGTTGCCAAAGAGCTTTTACTAATGCTACCTTTTTATTTCTTGACTCTTTTGTTTCTCGAGCTAAGATTTTGATTAGTTCTTCACTATATGTCAAATTAGGCTGAGTCTCTACCTCTGTCGGAGAAATAACATGTGAAGAATTGGATCGATACCGTTGTAACATAGACACATGAAAAACATTATGAATTCGATCAAGTTCTGGTGGTAAAGCTAACCGATATGCAACTGGTCCAATTTTTTTTCTAATCTCATATGGTCCAATAACCTGTGGACTCAGTTTTCCTTTGCAACCAAATCGGAGAACTTTCTTCCAAGGCGATACTTTCAAGAATACTTTGTCACCGACTTGAAATTCTATTTCTTTTCATTTCAGATTAGCATAAGACTTTTGACGATTAGAGGCTGTTTTCAAACTATCTCAAATTACTTTCACTTCTCCCCAGTCTCTCAGACCAAGTCAACTCCGTTTAACTTTTTCTCATTAAGTTTTGTCTAATACAATGGATTTATACATTTGTGACCAGATGCTAGACTGGTAATTGTTATTATAAGCAAATTCAACCAAAGGAAAATACATTTCCCAGTTACCTTCAAACTCAAGAATACAACATCGAGGCATATCTTCCAAGATCTATATTACCCTTTCAGATTGACCATCTGTTTGGGGATGAAATGAAATACTAAAGTGTAACTGAGTACCCAGAGCTTTTTGCAATTTGCTCTAGAATCGAGATGTAAACCGAAGGTCTTTACTTGAAATAATGGAGACAGGTACTCCATGCAATCTGACAATCTCAAAAATATATAGTTCAACCAATCTATCCAAGGAAAAATCCATATGTATTGGAATACAAGTGCAGACTTTGTCACCGATCAAAAATTACCCAAACGACATCTTTCTTCTTTTGATATAGGGGTAACCCTGATACAAAGTCCATAGTATACAATTTTAATAAAGTTCAATAAAAATTAAAGTTTTGCTCCCAGAATCATCCGACATGCCTTTTGAATCCTTTATTGACTTTAAATTTCAAGCTTGACCATGATGATCATCCAAAATACTCACACACATAGATTTATCCTTTCATTTGTCCTTCCCTCAAAAGTCAAATTGTTTACTTGCACACATGAAATATTGTCAATACCTCTGATCAAGGTCATTAGTAATGCCGAAATATATTAGTTTAACCGCATGGAAAACGTTTACCAAATATATGAAGTTCCTCACAACTACGGATGGATTTGAACACTTAAACACTTCTACATCTCCGTCGATTTTCATTATTAATTCCCCTTTTTCAACGTCGGTGGGAGATTTGGACGTGGCTAAAAATGGTATTCCCAGCAGAATGGGAATTTCCAAATCCTTTTCAAAGTTAAGGATAATAAATTTGGTTGGGAAAATAAATTACCTCACTTTGACTAATACGTCTTCTAAGACACCTTAAGTGTGTACCAAGACCTATCAGCCAACTGTAGTGTCACAGAGGTATCTTTTAACTCTCTTAACCCTAATTTCCTGTAAATCAATATGGGTTTTAGATTTATGCTAGCTCCTTAGTCACATAAGGCCTTTCCAAAATTAAATTCCCCTATCTCTATAGGAATAGGGAAGTTCCTTGGATCTTTAAGTTTAAGAGGGATTTTCCTAGTGGTCCTTGTACTCCATTCAGCATTGACGTTTATTTTCGCCCTTTACTTATCTTTTTACGCGTAAACATTATTTCCTTTAAAAATTTGGCATATTTAGCTATTTTGTTAATTAACTTAAGTAAATGCAGGTTAAAATTTAAAGACTTAAAAAATATTTAGAAATACTACAAATTCTTCATCCTCTTCCTTTTTATCCTTAAGCCTTGACGAAAATAGAATCTTCTCACCATTAGGTTGGTTACCTTGCTTCAGTTCATGGTAAGCCACTTTAACCTTGAACCTTGTCTATTTAATCATCATCAACACTCTTTTGATTAGTACTGGGAGTATCCTCCTTCCCATTTTCAACCATTAAGGGGGGTTAGAATCGTTCCAATACTATACCTGATCGAAGAGTGATGGCGTTCATATGTTCTTTATCTTCCCTCTTAGGATTATTTTCTATCACACCCCAAGAGTTCTTATCTGCATTTTGGTAGGTTCAAAAAGTGAGGTTGGTGATGAATTGTGTATGATCTAGTTAAATTCACGAGAATTGATGTATTTTATCTAGTGAAGTCTCTCTTACGGAATGTTCGTTAGGTTCTTCCATCTTGCAAATTTATATTCCACATTGCTTGAACTTTTTCGTTGTGAACCTGCCATCGGCATGTCAATTGTGGTGCATAGGTTTGTTGTTTTAGAGTTCACAATCAGTAAGACACATGTAGGAAACGTGTTAAGACCTATGTAGGAAATGTTATATTTTGAATAAGACTTATAGAGCCTCGTTAATAGTGTCTAATTAGTGGAATCGTGTGTGCATGTAAAATGATTAGATAACCTATTATAGTTTAATTATGGGCTAATTCTTATATAAATAAGATGACAGCTTAATAGAGAAGGACTCTATTTTCCATTCCTCTATTCATCCTTATTCTTTCAAAAGAAACCTAGTGTGTGAAGAATGTTCTAGTTTTCAGCTTGATTAGTAATTGAATTTTTCATGCCAACTGTTGGTAAATTCTTGATTCCTTCTTTAATTTAATATCAGGGAATGATAAGGTTGTAGGAACCATTTACTGGTGGTTGGAGGGAAGAAAACTTCCTTCTAGGTAATGTTTGCATGTTGTTGGTCCTTGTTTTTGCATTAAATATCAGTTGTCTCTGTACTTAATGGAGTGTTTTATTTTATTTATGTAACACCCCAAACCCGGCCTAGACGTTATGACCGGATCCGACGTGCCACATCAAAAACGTTAAAAACATTTTTCCCATTCTAAGTTCAGAAAATCGTACTTGATGTTCAAAGGATTAATTCATTAAGGGTTAAAGTGAATGGAAGCTGTGCACCAGGTAGGAAACCGAAAAAGAGGAGGTGAGTCCATCGGACTACTTAAGTACCAAGCTCTTTCGGATCCAATCCTAGACATGCACACTGCCATTGCCACACTCTAACATCGCGAATATTTTTAGGTTACCATTGTAATTATGTCTATTTTAGAATAAAACATATTTAAATTTGGAAAACATTATCATAGCAGAAGCCTTGTTTGTAATCGTGTTACTTTGAAATCAGTTTATGTTTTTGGAAAACGAACCCTAAATCTAGCCCATTTTGATAGTTAATATAATTTAAAATCATCATGATAAGTTATAAATCAAAAACCAAATAAAAATAATCATAAGCGGCCTTATTACATAACAAAACCCAAATCATCAAAGTAAGGAAAATTGAAGTCCAAATCACCAGAAGAAATCCATATTGCAGAACGAGTGGCCACTCCGAATCCCTCGCAGCTCCAAGCCCACTATGGTTGGGGATTACCTGCATGGATGAAAGTAGGGGATGAGTTTGGGGAAACTCAGTGTGTAAAATTAACCCAACCATAGCCCATATCAACTCAAACCACAGAAACAGAATAAATTGGCCTTAGCCCAGAACAGAATACAGAATTAAGCCCATAGGCCAATAACAGATCAGGTCAGATATTTCATGTATATGCAAAACCCAACCCATATCCAACCATGTACACCCCCATACCATCCTTTCACCATGTGGGGAGACTACTTGACCCACCCAACCCCTACACGCCACAAAAATATGCAGCATCGCTGCCAGAATAGATAATGTGACCGAGTCACCAGAAACAGATAATTGTGGCAGAGCCACCAGAACAGAAATATGTGGCAGAGCCACCAGATCAAATAATTGTGGCATAGCCACCAGGACGCTTCCTCCAAAATATAACCCATGTCCCCATGCAACAAATATTCATTCATGGAATACATCGTACAAATTTAAATCAAGCTACTTTTCAGACAAAATTAACCCTAGGGGCATATTGCTCATTTACATCTAGGGGTATCATGGTAATTTCCCATACATAAGGGTATTATAGTAATTTAGCTACTTTTAGGGTTTTCATGCATATCCTAACCATTTACGTACTATCAGAACACTTACCGCGCATACTTACCGAATTGAGCCCGTTGGCTCATGAACCCGATTTTTGGCCCATTAAGCCCACATTATCAAAATGCACGAAATCGCGCGTACTGCAGTTTATTACTTTTAGATTACCAAATATACAAACCCAACTATCTTACGAGCATTCGCACACTCAAAAATTCCCAAATTACCAACTTTCTGGCATTTCAACTTTTCGGCTTTTGCCGATCTACTCTATGAGAGGGTGTCAGTTACACACCTGTTTTGGACGATTCGTTATCGAGATCCACTTACGAACTGCCTACAATTAAATCACTAACACATTACTCTAGATATCGAATTAATACTGAGTAAATAGCCCCTTACCATATTCGGCCAAACATGCTTAAAACCTTCTTGCTCTTACCTTGTTGCCGAACTATGTCTTAAATCCAAAGATCTGATCGTTCCACTTGTCCAAGCCCTTGATCAGCAGCCTCTAAATCACACCATTTACCAAAGAAGAATAGTTATTACAACCCCTTAGAGCTACAAGTCCAAATCGACAGCCTCCCTAACATTTAGGGATTTCGGCCTTTCCTAAAATACGAAAGAAAGACTATGTTTTGAAACTACTTACCACCGATTCCTTCGACCAATGTTTCCAATTGATGCCTACTTAAATCCAATGCCGCTCTACCCTCAAACGATCACCAAAGTCAAGCCTTCAGTGTTTTCAATATTCGGCTAAGTCCCTATGAAAGTGGGGTTTTCGGCTTTTTTTGCAACTATGTAGAAGAAGATGAATTAATAGGGTTTTACTATGGTCTTGTCGACAAATCTTAAGGTTTAAAGGAGGAAATAATCGGCCAAAGATGATAAGCAAAATAAGAGAATTTTGCTAGGAAAAAATTGGCACAGAAGAAAGTGTAGCTTTCGGGATTTTGGCTTTTTATGGCCAAAGGCTATGAAGGTTTTGAAACGTCTGAAGGGAAGGATGGAGATGAACAAGAGGTTAGAAGGGTTCGGCTATGAAGGAGAAAGGAGAATAAGAAAAAGGTTGATGAAGAGAGGGGAGAAGAATGAAAAGGGAAATGGTCAGCAAACGGCACAACTTCCCCTTAATGCCGAATTTATACTGACCTTAACCCTAGCCAAATTTTGCCTCCCTAAAGCTCCCCTTGGCCGGCCAACTCTTGCTCCTCAAGAGTCCATTATTCAGCCAACACAGCTCTCCCTAATCAGCTCCTAAATTCTCTCCCTTATTCCCTCCTTACTCAATCTCCTGAGCAACTCCAACTCTTCCTAACAGTCTTTCACTTTAGTTCTATTACTTACCTTTTCTGTACATAAAAATTAATATCATTAATTTGCTTACCTTGTGACTCGAACCTTAGACCTCCTTGGTCATCCACACGCCACCCCTAAAGCCCCTAAGTGGCGTCACATAGCCATTTTACCACATGCTTCCTCGTGATTTATTTTACACAATTAATACCTAAAAGCCCAATTAACCAGAACCCCTTTTTCTTATGGAATTAAAATTAATTAAAACTACCAGGTTTTACCTTAAGCTTGGGCCTTCTAGAGGCCCACTAACGTACTTAATCCTACGACAAACAAACAGAACACAGAATTTTTAAAATCTTCCAACATTTTTAAAATTCCCGAAAATTGGGGCGTTACAATTTATCTGAAGAAACAGGAGAGGGCATTAGTACAAAAGGGAAAGAACACGTAGAATAGGCAAAACTTTTCCTTGTAATCTCTGGTGAGTTCCTTGTGTTCCTATTAAATCTATGCTAATTTCATGATATTGTTGTCTTCCAAGTAAGTAAGTTTATTTAAAATCAACTATGCATGTCTATATTAACAAACTAACATGATAAAAATAGTATATGCATGAATGATTGTAAATGGGTACTCTTCCTTGGCACACAAGCTCTGTAATATCTCGAATTAGGGCCTAATCGGAATAGTGGTTTCGTGACCACAAATCCAAGATAGAAATAATTATTTTATAATTATTTTGATGTTTATGATATGATTGCATGATTGTGTGAAAATTTTGTGATGAAATCCTATGCCTAAAGTGCTTAAATTGAAATTAGGGACTAAATCGAATTATTTGCAAAACTTGCATTCTAGGAATTTTTAGTATGAAATTGTTTTGGAATATTTATGAGGAGGTCTTAAATAGCAATTTGACCAATTTCTAAGTCTATGGACAAAAATTGGACATGGATGGAATTTTTGGAAAGTTTAGTAGTAAGGGCATTTTGGTCATTTAGTTATTAAAATGAATTAAAAACAAAATTAAAAGCCAATTTTTGTCCATCTTCTTCAGTAGGCCGAAATTGCAAGGGTTCTCCATGGTTAGGGTTTGTTTCAACCTTTCAAGCTCCATAGTAAGTGAATCCAAGCCTCGTTTTTAATGTTCTTTACGTTTTTGGAATCCCGATAGCTCGATTAAGCTTATGCTAGCAATAATTCAACCTAGGGTTCATATTTAGAAAAATACCCATAGGTGAAAGTTGTGTATTTTGGTGTTTTATAATAGAATATGAGGTTTTAAATTATGTTAGAAAACTTGTACTACTCGGTTTTAAGCGAAAACGAGTAAAAGGGCTTAATCGGTAAAAATACCTAATAGTCATAAGTACATGTTAGAGTGTGAATTTGATGTTGCCATAGAAGGGAAAAATGATCAGCATGTCATAAAACATAAGAATAAGGGATGAAGTTTAATTCCCGAGCCTAGGGGCAAAAGTGTAATTATGCAAAAGTTTAGGGGCAAAAATGTAATTTTGCCAAAGTTCGTATTAAATGCTGTTTTGATGAATGTATGTATTAAATAAGATTAATTTCGCATTATAGATCAAGAGAAACGAGATTCAAGTCGCGATCGAGGGAAAAATAAAGTTTACGAAGAATAGGTTCGATTGCTAATAATTTTGTACCGAGGTAAGTTCATGTGTAAATGTAGTAACATGATTGTCATTTTAAGTAACTTAATGATATTTATATGATATGATGATTATTATTATGAAATATTATGCTTTGTGGTTATTGTTGAGAAATATGCAAATTATGTTTATTACTTGTTAAATATGAATTGCTACCGAGTATCGGTTTCAATATTTCGTGGAAGACAGCAAAGATGTGTAATCGAGGAAAATGCCCGTTTGAACCTTAGGAATAGATTAGAATACAAGTGACATGTCACTAGGATACTTGAGTTCTGAACTCGTTGAGTTGAGTCCGAGTTCGTGAGATGTAACTAGGCATCCGAGCTCGTTGAGTTGAGTCCGAGTTCACTTATGGATGCGAATGCCCGAGCTCGTTGAGTTGAGTCCGAGTTCACTTATGGGCGGGTTACATGGTAGCTTGGCTACATAAGTTCCGCAGGCTATTGAGTTTGTCTAGCTGCGGGTATGACACTTACGTTCATGAAATCCGTGTATTTGAATTATATTCTGATGTGTTCAACAGGTGAATCTTAAGTGAATAAGAAGAAGGCCTAAAACGAAGGTGACATGTTGGTAAGTGTGGTAAATGAGAAAATTTGACAGGTATGTGCTTAAACCCTCGGGTTGAAAACTTGGTATGATGAAATCGTAGGAAGATATTAAATGTAAATGAAACATGAATGTCTTGGTGTTGTTTATGCAAATGATGTTTTATGTGAGATTGTGTGATTATGTTACTTGCTATTTGCATGTGAACTTACTAAGCATTTGTGCTTACTCCCTCCTTTTCTTTCATTGTAGTTTTGACAAGCCGGCTTGAGAATCGGGATAGGTCGAAGACTCGTTCACACTATCCGAAGGCCTAAATTGGTAAAATGGCTTGTGTGTTTTGAATGTGGCATGTATGGCAAAATACTCACTTTGTGTAAATGATCTTATGATATGGCTATGGTTTGGAAAGAAAAGGGTTTGTAAATGATTAGTCATTAGAATGGCCAATCTAAGTCATATTTGATGTTATGTATGTTTAAAATGCTATTTAGTCCATGAAAATCCTTAGTAAAGTGAAATTTGCCATAAAATGAATCGGCAATGAAGACGATGTAAATTTGAAAAATCACTAAAATAGTAGAAATGGAATTAAATGATGAGTAAGTTATTAAATTGAATATTAATGAGTCTATTTTCATATGGATTGAAAAAAAAAATAGGTATACGAATTATATTTTATGAGATATTTGAATTTTTGTGAAACAGGGCCAGAGTGATTTCTGGATCCCCTGTTCTGACTTTAAAAATTCATCATAAATTGTAAAAATATAATTAGAAGTCATAATTTATATGTAAAAATTCCTTATTGTTTCTAGTTTTAATAGAAACAAACTTCATAGTCATTGAAATTCTGTACAGAGAGATACCTGATTCGTAATATACAGAGGTCAGAGCAGTCAAACCCTGAAACAGGGGAGACTTTAACTAATAAACTGTACTAATTGGCTTGACAAAAAATTTTAGAAAAAAATTAGTAAATAGATATATGAGTCTAGTTTCAGGGAAAATTTACGGAATTGGATCTTGAGTTTTGGAACTCGAGATATGAATTTTTAAGCGACTGTAATGCAGATTGCTAGCTTGACTGGAAATTTTAAAAATAAATTATTTGAGCTGTTTAAGTAATGAATTAAGTCTGTTAACACCTCGTGTTCGACTCCGGAGACTGTTGAGATGTGATGGAGAAATGTATGGAAATTATGATATGATATGAGATTTACCTCAGGTAGGGCATGTAAATGCGAACCACGATTAGTGAATGCCTCGGCCTTGCGAGGGAACACGTAAGTGTTTGAATTAACAAGGAGGATTTGCAAAGGTTCGGTTGGATATATGAAATATCATCTCAATAGAGCAATACCGTGAATATGAAATCGTGACTCTTCGAAGCTATATGTGAATCAAAAGCTAACACAAGGAAGGGTTAGATGAACAGTCCATGCAAAGCATGCAAGTGTTACGTAAGGTTAATGCACATGAATAATGCTTTGATGAATAAGTATTCGTGTGAATTGTGCTTAACAATGAAAATTATCTACATGTGAACTAACTTTGGTTGTGGTGCGGAATTGTTTGTGTTTGTGATTAGACATAACTAATATTTGTATGAAAAATTAAGTTACTGGTGATTACATTTAGTAATGGATAGTACCCGCCAACGAACCTTAATTGTTTGGAGTTATGGATCTGCCAATGGATTGTACACAACTATATTGGTGTATCCATGTGTAAATTGTTGTTATTACTAAGTGTTGTAAAAGCCTAGCTTAATTTCACTTCTTGAAAACCCTATTCGAAAGTTTATTATTTATCCTTGGAACGCACTATGTTCATTATGAACTTAATTAGTTTCCTCTACCATTTCATGATCTGTTTAAAAGGTGGACTTTTGAAGGTACCAACCAATCAACGAACACTTTTGTGAGCCATATATCATTCTGTTGTAACATGTATATCAAATCAAGATGGCCTGTGGTTTAAGTCTCTTGTAATGGAATTATGTAAAAGCGAATTTGAATTTCTTTTATATAACCGTTTTTATGTAGTGAATGATGGCACTTTCCCAACTTATTAACCTTTATGTTTTGGGAATTAAGGCTTACTCTTATTTTCCCTTGATTTGTGCCTTAATTCTTTTAATCCACTAAGGGACATTTTGGAACATATAAATTTTATTTTCTTCTGGTCTTGTTTTAAAAATACTTCACCAAACTTTATTTTAAGATTGTTTTGTTAAAATCATATTGATTGGCTATACTACTAAAACTAATGTTTTTTTCATTCAAAATGTTTTCTATTTTCTGATATCATCACCGTTCACCGGTCAGATGGTCGGATTTGGGTGTTACATTTTCTATATTATTGGGGATACCAGTGCTTCCTGGTATTTTTCAATTCTAGAACATTTGGTTAAATTGGTTCTGCATATAATTCATTTGCATTTGAATCTGATGAATGTCAGCTCACATCGAATGCATCTCTTCATCCAATTTACCAAACTTAAGCTCATATGATGTGTGTGTTGGAAAAATTCCTGTTCAAAAACAATTTTCTTACATAGCAAAAAATTAAAATTTTGAAAACTGACCTAGTTTGTGGTATTTATAGCAGTAAACCCTAATCGAATTCATACATATGTTTTCGGCTTAGCGAACGTTCATTGTTCTTTTCTTTCAACCAAACAATCTTCTCTACTATTCTCTCAAACCAAATGAATTGAAACACATAACTAGAAAAAGTTTTGTCTTTTATTTTGAGTGAAAACAAAAATATATTTTATTTGGGGTAGAATTGGTATTCTGGAAAAACATATTTTATAGTTGAGAATAAATTCTCAATTTTTTTACAGAGTAAGAATCTCTCAAAGTTGTATGTAATGTCTTATCAGTGCCATCAATATATAAGAAGAGAAGGTAGAACTCTTTTTGAGTTGTAGTGGTTTATTTCAAATAGAAAAACAACTTCCTACTTAGAATAAGAGTGGGGTGGATGACACACCCTAGTATTCTTACTAGGGTTGCTGCCCCCTTCATGTTATATAAAAGGCTTTGTGTCTCTCTCACACTAGGTCCAATTACGAGTACTTCCTTGGCCTTTTGACCCAGTACTCTACAATGTGATCTAACCAAATTTGGTTTTCTATTTCCCAAAATAAACTTTAATATTCTATATTAAACAATTTTCTCATCCCTATTTTACTTCCAGTAAAATTTTAACGATTTTATCCCAAATAAAATTTCGAGAAAATATGTTTAATATTTCACAACTCAGTATGTTCACCATGTCCAAATAGTTTATTTTCATTTTCAGGCTTCAAAACAACTTAAAAACATAAATTCATTCTTCTGATCATTTTTACGTAATTCATATAAAATTGCAAATGAATTATTTCCATTTCCATTTTGGAAACCTACATTCATTTTCAAATGATTCCATTTTTCCATTTCAGAAAAAACCATAATCATTCTTGAATGTTTCCCATTTCTATTTTCCTATTCACTTCATACATTTTCTATTCAAACATGCAATTCATTTCTGGTTTCAACCAGCTAACGGAGGGATCGATTAGACATATGTAATTAAGGCTCAAATAATTTATAATTAAGTTTTGGATTTTTGCCTATTAATTATAAACTCATTTAGTCATGAAATCATTCCACTATAGTATCATGACTGAACTCTCTCTAACGATATCTCATTACGGAAGCATCTACTTACTTCTCATCCAATGACCTTGTCTTAATTGTGTTACCCTCATACTATGACGGAAGCATCTACTTAGTTCTCATCCAATGACCTTGTCTTAAATGTGTTACCCTCATACTATGTCCTTGATCTCTTTGGGATAATATCTGTTCTCCCAATGTGATCCTAATTTATCTTATTGTAACCATTACATCTTCCTTCATGAAAAGTCAATCACTATCAAATAGTGATAAAGTCATCCATCACAAAGATGAATGACCCGTGACCACGTTTACTTATCATCAACCTTGTAATGCCTATGAGAGGCTATCATTTAACCAAGTCTCGAGTTATGAATTCCATTGTTGTGAGTGATGCTACATACTATAGAAGTCATACATCCAACGCACTAGCTTTCGATTCCTTATCTATTTGAACTCAGACTTTTACTTACATCAAAGTGTACGAGTCATGCATACATAGTCTACCATCCACTTAGGATTTAGGTATGTCACACTATGAACTTCACAAGGGATTAAATCCATAAACAGATTGAGAATATATTCTGCATGGGTCCTTTCAGATGTACTGTTAGTCCAGTTAGTCACATTTTTATCTCTATCTTCTGGGAGTCATTCGCTCCAATACCCAAGATAAGACATTTCCCCAATTAGACTTGATAAACGACATATTAGTCTTTCAATCAGTTTGCTCATTTCCAATTAGACTAAGGGCATGTTTAGGTTTGTCTACTAACAAGTTATCTTTCTGTACTATGATCCGATCACGTAATACCAGTTAGTATTAGTTTAAACAAGAGACAACCAATGAACAACATTTGCTTCTATTTTACTTTGTGTGCAAAAACCATTTGAGGAAAATAATACAAAGTATTAATTTAATTAATGAATAATTTTATTAACCAATTTGTTCAAAAAATTACAAGTGTACTTAGACGAAAATACTACACTTAGGACACCAGATCAAACAATATGTTCATTGGTAGGTTTCCTTTCATATTCTTGGGGTTTAGATAAATTAGGTGGCTGCTATGGGGGTGATTTTCGAGTTTTGTTATGATTACTTACCCCTTGAAATAAATTTCCTCCTTGATTGCTTTCGTATTTGAGATTCAGATGATCTTTCCAACCAAGATTTTATATGTTCGAATTTGGATTTTTGCCCATATTTCCTAAGTAGTTAATCATATCATTCTGGTTCTCTATATGTTCGAATAGGGATTTCTACCACATGTATGAGTTCATGGCCATGTCTATCAATTGACATGCCTCGGCGCAGGTTTTCGACATGAATGCCCCTACAGATGTAGCTCCATCTATACTGGACCTCAAGTTCCCATCCAACTTATTCTAAAAGATATGAATCTACAACCATTGTTGCAACCCATGGCACGGGCACTCGTGGAATAACAGCTTACATTGTCCCCACGCCTCATAAAGTGCCTCCCCTTCAATTTGGAGGACTTTGTTATATGTCTTCTCAGCTGCTTCATCTTACTTGGCAAAATGTTTTCACTAGAAATTTATTTGCGAGCTTCTCTTAGGATGAGATTGACTCTACGACTTAAGAATCTAACCACATAAAAGCGTCATTATATAATGAAAATTTTAAAATACCCATTAAATTTAAAAGTATCTCATAAGGTTAAAAAATGCTTAGGATGTTGATTCGGGTCCTCATTCATTTAGCCTCAAAATTGTAGATTACTTCAGATCATGGTCGATTTGATCTCGAAGTTGTTTGCATTAATCACTAGCCTACTGATGCTACCTTGCACAACATTTAAGTTGGGCATAACATAGTCCTGTAAAGTGCGACTGCATTCTTCCATTGGCTCTTCTATTGGCTAAATCGGCTCTTCAAATGGTGGAACCTACTCTATTTTCTCCTCAAACAGTGGGTTTTCTCAAGGTGGATCAAGATTTTGTGGTTCATCCCTCAAAACTAAGACTCTTCTTGCTCTACGTAACATTCTTTTTCGTTTAGGATCCAATTCAATCAAGTTGTTCTTACTTCAATTCATACACTGCAAAGCAAAATAACTAAATGAATTAGCAAGAATTAAAAAAAATTGCAAAATTTAAAATTAAAATGTTGTATCTAAAATTTATGAATTCACTACTTATCCTAACTAGGTAGCAAATTTTTCTACTAATTCAATTAAACACCAAAACCTCCCTAAAAATGGCGCCAACAACCATTTAAATTTATCTACCTTTTCTACTTATCTTTCGACTTGATGGATCTAAACCAGGCTAAATCAAATTGATTCTAAGTAGATTGTACGTGTAAATAATGCAAATGTGCTAGTGTACACGTTGCTTTAAGTAATATAATGTTGAGTGAGTATCGTCTCTACAGGGATCAGAAGTTGATTTGAATTGGTAGGTATTATTGAAGATTTAAAGAATAAAATTGTGCAAAAGAAACAAAGTATCAATTGGTGAAGTGAATTAATGAATGAACTAATAGTATCAATTGCAACTGAAAAATGACCAAACAATCTAAATGTCGTAGCAATTAACAAGGAACAAGTAGATAATATTTTTGCTGTTGAATGATAATGGTTGGAATTACTCAATGAATATTTTCATAACATAATAATGCCATGGCAAAGTATGACTAAACTACTGCCCAAATATTTACTACTGTAGTCTACTTCTTTCGAGAGTTAAACACTAATTATTATTCGGAGCCTGTGTATGTCTACAAGACTCACGAATGATAACCTCACTAACATTCTATACATGTACAAAGCACATCTTCTATGTCTAGAGTGCTCCGAATATTCTTTTGAGTACTCACCTGTATTAATTAATTAATTAATAATATGACATATTTAATCCTTTCAGATTCAAATCCATCTAAGTTCATAACATGCAATCAACTATGTCTAGAGCTTGCATGCATACATTCCAAATAAACAAGAATAGAATGAAACAATAATTGTAATGACAACCATATCATGGGTGTTACAATTAATTCAATATTCACCCAAATAATTCCAATCCAATGATAATTATCTCATGGGTTGGGCAATGAAATCCAAATTAAATCATTCATCAACATACTTCAAGGTTCACGAATCATAGAATTCAAAACCAAGAAAACAGAACAAAGGTATTATTGTAGGAAGTTATCGATGCACTCTAACTTCTTATCTGTATTCTATGTAAAACCCAGGGCAGATTTCTCTTCCTATTCTTTGCAACTCTGATCTCCCCTTCTTTAACGCCCCCCTTCTTCTTCTCTTCTAAATTACTCGACTGGATTCTATTGTAGAGAGAGTAACTACTCTCTTTCTTTTCTTTTCTCCTCACAATCCATGTTTTTCTTTTCTTCTCTTCTTCCTCCTCTTTTTATAGGATGGATCCGTCCCTCTCAACACACATATTTTGCTCATCTTTTTAGGGTGATTTATCTAGTACACATAAAACTGGCTGAGTGTGACGTGGATTGAGTGCTGTGTCATCTTCCTAAAATTACCATGACATTTCTATTGGCAATCTATCCATCATTTGTCGTGGCAATGTTTCACCTCCTTTGTTCTCTTTTTCATTCATCTTTTCCTTCTTCTTTCCTCTTTCATCCTACTGCAACTATTACCAAAAACTACCAAACCTCTTTCCAGCAATTAAAAGTAACATAAATTTACAATTAAAACACAATCCAAGCTTTAGTGTGCAATGCTCTAGTAATAAATCTAAAATGAAAACATATTTTTTAATTACAAGCAAATACTTCAATTTAGAGGCATGGATTATAACTCTTTTCAAGAGTTATCACACCCTAAACCTAAATTTTTGCTTATCCTCAAGCAAATATGCATGAGTATGCATGAGTTTGCTAAAACATTACAATGCTAAAACATTACAATTACTAAATATATCACTAGACTATCTGAAATATATTTCTCACCTCTATTTTGAGCAGTCTTCTAAATAAAGAAAAATTGGTTTGAGTTTTATAGATTTGTTTAGCAAATGAAGTGTAGAAATGTTTCCTAAAAATAAAACTTCTGAAATAATTATGCAATTATGGCTATAGCAGACCTCTCCTAATATAATTAAAATATCTTTCCTCTAAATTCAATTTCATTATTCTTAATTATTCAAAATTTTAATTACAATTATTACATTCTATAGGGAATTTATTTTGTCACATGATTTCTTTACTTGACAACCTCAATGGAGCAAACACTAGACTGCCAAATATTACATCATGCCACAATTTGAATGGAATTCACTCATAAACCTAAGGCTTTTAACTAAACAGATGAATGGAGCAAACAACTACATCCTTAACTACTAAGCCTATCACCTCAGAAGGGTGCCCCTAAATTATTATTACATTTTTTAATCACTCTTATTTGAGCTCATTTTTTCTGATCAATAATACGATAGAGCAAACAAAGCATTACTGACCTACTCAATAAATTCAAACATTGGAGTGCAAAACTAGTGCTAAGATATTCCTTATCATTTATAAACAGATTATTGAATTTAGGATTAAGAAATTCTAGATGCATTAAAAGAATCCTACTACAGACTTAATCGCATTGATACTTAAGTTATTCTACTTTTAAGAATCAATTTTCAAATAGTTATCCTAAGCTAAACAGACCTAACTACTTGAATAATTTTCTAAATTTATCAAAGAATTATTATCCTCATCGAATATCATAGACAAAAAAATATATACTTAGCAAAGTCTGGCAATTGTTTGGCAATTGTATGTCATGTCAAGTTAGCAATTGTTTGGCAATTTTATGTCATGTCAAGTTAAATGACAAGACAAAAAATATTAACATACATATCGAATGCAACCTATATGCATAACACACTCCCAAACCCAAGGGATGCATTGTCCTCAATGCAGAAAAATGAAAAATGTTAGAGAATATATATTTACAAATATAGAAATGTAATGGTAAAGAAAAATGAGTGCATGAATTAGAAATAAAAGCTTGGACAGAATGTTTGTTACTCTTAAGTTGGTTTGGTAGACTTTTCGGCGACATGTTTATAACACTACTACCGCTCAGATTCACCATCCTTAGTTAAGACTACTTTTCCAGTAGTTGTCTTGTAACGCTTCCTTTTATGCTGACTAATAGGCAGCTCGTCTTTGAAATTAGAGTCTAATTTTGTGAGCTCATCGATCAGTTGATAAACAGCACATTCTTGTTCGGTCATAGGTGTTGTCACTCTTGGTGTGGTGGTAGTGGTAGTGTTGGCAAGTGCAGAGGCTTGAGTCACATTGTTATCTTTCTTCTCAGATCCAACATGGATAGATTCGATTTTCTCTGCTTCTCTGTAATATGTTCTTCACCCTCATCATCCTCCTCCTTGGGTTCCAGCAATAACTCTTTAGGAAAAACAGGGAATGCGTGCATCGGGTGAGTGAAGTTTTTTAAAGGGACTTCTTAACAGCTTTGTCCCTACGTCTAACATAGCCCCAAAATATGGCCATTTCCTCTTGAGCCTTGCCAAGATCCATAACCATCAATTGTTGTTGCTTTTCCAGTTTCTGAAATTTTTGCTGCATGGCCTCTAGAGACTTGAGGACCTTCTGCTCAAACGCAGTCTTAGAGGTTGATAGAGCAGTACTAGTGGGTCAGGATGGAGAAGATGCTGGAGAGGATCTGAGTGTCGTGGCAGTTCTTCACCTAAAAATTTTAAAGCAATGTGCTTATTAATGGCACTTTTGTTAGGGGTTCATTCTTCATTGACTTTAAGAGGAACCTTGACCTTTAGACAAAGTGTGGTTATAAGCGATGGAAAGTTTAAAGCATCGACGTTTTTCATAGGACATTGATGGACCTCTCAGAAGATAATGTTCCTAACATTTATCTTTCATCCCATTATAATCGAGTGAAGAAGTAGCAGAAGTTCCTTCGAGATTGTAGAGTTGTGGGTAGATGGAATGAGACAATTTTTGAGGAAATGATACCATACCCTATAGTGGGGCTTCAAAGTTACCCTATCAATGGTGTAACAATCATTCCTAGAGACGTACACTAGGTGCCCTCCACACAAACATCAGTGAGCACATGATTTAATTTTTTTTGTGATTATTGTCTTGACGAAATTAGCGTGATCATCTGGGCCATCAGAGATCCCGTATTATGTATTTATAGAATCAGCATCAAATAGTACTGAGGCACCTCGCACATAGATAAAGGGATCTTTAGGAGAAGTAAGATGGGCATAGAACACCTTTACCACTTGAGGGAAAACATCGTCAGGATCTAGACAGAAAATTTTCCATCTATGTTGCTCCACAATGGAGGAAATGCCTTTAATATATCCTATAAAAGGGCCATCTTTAAAAAGAAATCCCTTTTTCGAGCATAGAGGCTGTTTGGAGATGTTCTGATGGTACTTAGTTTACATTGCCTTGCTGAAAAATACACACGACTGTGTAGCAATAGAAGTGGATGGTGCTTGTCGAGCAATGGTAACAAAGATGATAACTGTAACAATGAAAAAGAGAGACCTTTAAAAGTTTTGGAGAAAACAAAGAGCAAAATAGCAGAGAAATATAATAAAGGTAACGATGAAGAGAAAACTAAATTGGCTAGGGTAAAAACTTAAAGGTAAAGAATCTATGATGTCGGTGATAAGATTGGGCCTTAATCATGGTCTGACAAAAGTAACAATAAATATTTAAGCGAGAGAAATTGTAATATTGAGTAAATTAAGTAAACTAAAAAAATGACTAAAATGTGAGTGGAGTTAAGGTTGAGAAACCTGGGTCGTGCTTACCTAGAAAAAAAGAAAATAAAGTTAATGAAATTTATTGATTCAACTGAAATAAAGAGAGTAAAAACTAGATAATTAATTAAATTGTGCAAGCAAGAAATATTAATTAGTTTGGAAAAATGATGAAGTTTTATCCTGACATATAGGAGTTCCAAAGTAATGTTTTAACCGTTGGCCATTGATTTTGAAAGTAGACCCATTTTTTTTGTCTTTGACATCTACTGTTCCATGAAGATATACTGAACAACTTCAAATGGACTTGACCACCGAGAATTTTATTTGCCAAGAAACAATTTAAGCTTGGAGTTAAAAAGGAAGACTTGTTGTCCAAGAACAAATTATCGTGGAAAAATTTTGCGGTCATGCCATCGTTTGGTCTTTTCTTTATATAGCTTGGCATTTTCATAGGCTTGAATTCAAAAATTTTCCATCTGATTTTGCTCTAGTAAGTGATTGTTTCCAGTAGATTTCCAATCCATATGGAGTTTTTTTATTGTCCAGAATGCCTTGTGTTCCAGTCCAACAGGCAAGTAGCATGGTTTACCATAAACCAGTTGGAAAGGTGACATACCCAATGGTGTTTTGAAAATTATTTGATATGCCCACAAAGTTTCATCCAATCTTGCCGACCATTCTTTTCTGGTGGGATTGACTACCTTTTCTAGAATTTGTTTAATCTATCTATTAGAGATTTTTGCTTGTCTATTCGTCTGAGGATGATATGTCGTGGCATTTTATGTCTCACCCTATATCTCTTGAGAGCATTGGCAACTAATATTTCTATGAAGAGATTTCAATACTAATTTGGCATCATTTGTGGGTAAAGCAGCAGCTTCAAACTACTTGGAACCGTAGTCAACAACAACCAGTATGTAGATATTACCCCAATAGGGTGGAAATGGCCCCTGAAATCAATTCCTCATAAATCAAAAAGTTCCATTTCTAAAATATTTTGCAAGAGCATTTCATATCTCCTGGATAGATTTCCAGTCCTTTGACATTGATCACAAGCCTTACAGAATTCATAAGTATCTTTAAACATTGTTGGCTAATAAAAATAAGACTGGAGAACTTTTACAGTTGTTCTCATACCCCCAAAGTGGCCTCCATATGGTGCTGAATGACAGTGATGTATAATACTCTAGATTTCATCATCTGGAATACATCTTCCAATGATCTGGTCTGCACACTATTTGAATAAGAATGGCTCATCCTAGTAGTACTGTTTAACATTGTGGAGGAATTTCTTTCTTCCTATACTATAGAGCTTGGGTGGCAACAATTCACTGTCCAAAAAATTAACAATGTCAACATACCATGGCAATGCCATGGCAACCAGCAACTGCTTATCAAGGATTTCATCTTTAATTAGTTGAATATTATCATCCTCGTTCCTTGCTTCCATGCATAATAAATTATCAACCACTTTATTATTTGTGCCCTTCCTATCTTTAATCTCCATATCAAATTCTTACAGTAGCAATATCAATCAAATTAATCTAAGTTTAGCATCTTTCTTGGTCACCAAGTGTTTGATAGCAGAATGATCTGTATATATCATGACTTTATTGCCACAAGATAAGCTCTGAATTTTTCAAAGGAAAATACCACAACTAACAACTCCTTCTCAGTGGTGGCGTAATTTAGGTGTGACTATGTCAAAGTACAACTAGCATAGTATATAACATAAAATACCTTGGCTTTTCTTTGTCCCAGGACTACTCCTATCGCAAAGTTACTTGCATCACACATTATTTTGAACGGTAAGTTCTAGTCTGGTACATTGATTATTGGTGCTGTGACCAATCGCTTCTTTAATTCCTCAAATGCTTGCAAGCATGGCCCATCAAAACTAAAAGATCTATTTTGTTCCAATAATTTACAAAAAGGTTTGGAAATTTTAGAAAAATCCTTAATAAATCGATGATAGAATCCTGCATAACTGAGGAAGCTTCGAATACCTTTTACCGACATAGGTGGTGGCAATTTGTCAATAACCTTAATTTTTTATTTGTCAATAGTAATTCCTTGTTGTGAAATCTTATGTCCTAGAGCAATGCCTCACAAACCATGAAGTGGCATTTTTCCCAATTCAGCACAAGATTGGTTTCTTGACATCGGCAAAGGACTAACTCCAGACTTCATAAATAGTCTGCAAATGTATCATCAAATACTAAGAAATCATCCATAAAGACTTCTAAGAATTTCTCCACCATGCCTAAAAATATAGCCATCATGGAATGCTGAAAAGTTGCAGGGGCATTACATAACCCAAATGGCATTATTTGAAAAGAAAAAGTTCTATACGGACAAGTGAATGTAGTCTTCTCTTGATCAGCAAGTGCTATGGCAATTGGATTATACCTTGAGTATCTATCCAGAAAATAGTAGAAGCTTTCCTTGCTAGTCTATCCAACATTTTATCGATAAATGGCAAAGGGAAATGGTCCTTCCTAGTTGCTTTGTTGAGTTTCCAATGATCCATTCAAACCCTCTATCACGTGGCAATACGGGTGGGAATATGTTTGTTTCTATCGTTGTTGACCATAGTGACACCCTCTTTTTTTGGTACACACTGCACAGGGCTCACCCAGGAACTATTTAAAGTTGGGTAGATGATTCTAGCGTCTAAACATTTGATGATCTTTTTCTTTACCACTTCCTTCATGATGAGATTCAGTCTCCTTTGTTGCTCAGTAGATTTTCCATGGCAATCCTTCAGTATTATCTTGTGCACACAAATTTTTGGATTGATTCCTTTGATATCTATAATTAACCATCCTAAAGCTTTCTTAGATTTCCTTAAGACTTCTAACAGTTGACCCTCTTGTTCTAGTGTTAACTCAGAAGAGATGACTACTGGCAATGTGTTATTCTCTCCTAGACACGCATACTTCAAGTGCACTGGTAAAGGCTTTAATTCCAGCTTAAGAGGATGTGTAAAAGAAAGGTCAGACAGATTTAATGGTTTTCAAAATTGCTCATTGTTCCATTTCCAATTTGTTGAACTTTCATCAATTTATCAAGATTTGCAATCATGTCTACATCAATTAACTCATAGACATCTGCATCATTTTCTGCACACTTCATTAGTATTGACATCAATTTATAAATAATTTCAATAGCATGGCATTCTTCATCAGTCTCTGCACACTTCATAGCATCAAAGACATTAAAAGTTAACTTTTGATCATTAACTTCCGTAGTTAATTCACCATTTTGGACATCAATTAATGTTTTAGCTCTGGCTAAGAAAGGTCTCCCAAGTATAATTGGGACCTTTTTATCAACCTCACATTCCAAGATGATAAAATCTACTAGAAAAATAAATTTGTCAAATCTTACCAACACGTCTTCAATTTTACCTTCTGTGTAACAGCCCTTACCCATATTCGGAACTGGAACAGAGTTCGAGGCATTATCGGACTTACGTCATAACATTTAAATACATTCAAATCATACATTTTGCATACAATTTAAAACCTTTATCATTCACAATCATATTGTCCCTTACTAGGCTCATCACAGCCTTAAAACATACTCAAAAGAGGTACGGGACTAAACCGATGACATTTGAAACCTTTTGGAAACTTAGAAAATTTTCATCTCTGCAAGGGTCACACGCCCGTGTACCTCGGCCATGTCACTCACACTGCCAAGTGACACACCCGTGTCCCAGGCCGTGTGGAAACAGGGCATGCATACTGACTTGGATCACACGACCGACCATACGCCCATGTGCTAGTTCGTGTGCCTTACACGGCCACAAGACACGCCCATGTGTCTAGGCCGTGTCAAGTCTGTAGGGTATACTGACTTAATTTGAGAAGCTACCTAGGGGACACATGGCCGTGTACCAAGGGTATGTGACACACACGGCCAAGCCACATGCCCGTGTTCTCAGCCGTGTTGAATGAAAATAGGCTTGGTTAAAGCCACATTTCTCACCCTCCACAAGCATACCTAAATACCACACTTAATCCCATTTCAAAACACACATAGGCAATTACAACATGGCAAATTCATATACAAATCAAAACATTATATCACAAACCAAATCACTACTCAAAACTCAATCTTAAACATATCCAAAGCAACATATCATTATAAAAAATTTTACATATCTTTCTTATGTATTATTCTCAATCTTTCATCACCTAAATCATGCTTCTCAAACATATCAATTCATTATTTATACATCATACTAAAATATGCCAACATAAAAGCATTATAAACATCACATATGTCATTTATCAAACACATACTTTAGGCCAACTTAAATGGCCAATACACACCAACCTTTATAAGCCAAATCACATGGCTAAAATCACAACAAAATATACCATCTTATTGCCACTCTATAAATATTTATAAAAATATTTACGACTTGATTTATAGAAACGAGGTCCCGACACCTCATTTTCTAAACTCACTTAACCTTAGGGTCATACCACTTGAACTTAATAAATCACTTATAAAGTAAAAATCACAATATCAAAAACATTTTTAAAATCACAATTAACTCGTAAACATTTTCTTGGTCGAATATGGAGGAGAAAAAAAAAGCCATTCAAGCTTCCTTAGTTTCGGCACTTGCATGAAGTGATTTAGGTATGTTTTGTGTTTGGTTGTTGATAATTTTTATGTTTTTGAGGTCGTTGCTTCGTATTCTAGCTAGCCCGTATCTCTGATTTTAAAATTGTTAAAGTATTTGAATGTTGCCATTGTTGAATGCATGAGTATTTTGATAGTTGGTGATGGAAAATAAATTATTGTTGTTGGATATACATGTTTTGTAAAGTGAATTTTGGTAAAAATGTCAATTTTGGATTAAATTGTGAATTACTGAAATTATGTGGTTGAAAGTGTGAATAAATGAAAATATGGGCTGTTATGAAGTTGTAGTAAATTCGGCTAGCATGGGTTTGGCCAAAATTGAATGAATTTCATTTTTCGAGCTTAGGGACTAAATTGTAAAGAAGTTGAAATATCAGGGGCAAAAATGTAATTTTTCCATAAAGTAATTTATGGGCTATTTTGATACCATGAACATTTGCCTAAGCTTAATTATGGTTAAAAAAGGTTAATTTGCATGTTTTTTTTAGCTCAGAGACTAAATCGAATAAAAGTGAAACTTTAGGGGTAAAATAGTAATTTTACCAAAAAATGAAATTGAAATGAATAGAATATGAATTGTAATAGTTGAATTTGATTGATTAGATCAAGTTAAGCCTCATACGAGTCTATATCGAGGGAAAATCAAAGTATCGGATTCGTCGTTACCGCGAACGAGGTAAGTTCGTATATAATAAGCATTGTTAAATTTATGTTTCTAATGCTTTAATATCATATAAATTGTATATACGTGAATATTTTAATGTCTAACGACAAATCGACTAAATGTGGCACTTAGTGTGTGGAGCAATCAAATATGGCACTCAGTGTATGAAATATTGAGAATGGCACTTAGTGTGCGAGATATTGAGAATGACACTTAGTTTACGAAATATCGAATGATTCAAGGGAAATTATAAATTGTGATTGAATGATTAAATCGAGCAAAGTGAATAGGTATACATGCTATATTATATGAATTATTTATGAGACGACTTTATAATGGCGATATTAGGGCTTTGAGCCTAGCAAGCCATGTGCTGGTGAATTAAATCAGGCATATGCTTAGCAGGCTTATTGTCACTGTATAAAATCAAACTTTGAGTCTAGCAGGCCTTGTGCCGGTGTGAGACACAGGCTTAGGCCTAGCAGGCTTTATGCCGGTGAATTATTATATGTTTATGCCTAAAAGATTTATTGCTGATATGGTAGTTGAATACGTTAAACGAGCTAAAACGATCAGGTACATGATAATTGAGTACCTATTTGAAAATAAGGTAAGTATATGTGCAAAGAATGTATTGTGATGTATGTGGAAATGAAATATGGTTATGTGCCAATGAAACATAAATGAATGAATAAGATGTGATTTGTAAAGTTGCATATGTGAAATTTGTCAAATGCTATATGAATGAAAAGTGAATTTGATTATAAATGATCATATGAGATTCATATGAGAAAGATATATAATTAAATGTGTTATTTCCCATAATTTTTTCATTTGGCTATATAAAAGTGTGAAAGGGTTGATGTATGAAAAATTTAATTGAATAAGTTTGTAAAAGTTAAAGTTGATTAAGTGAGTAAATATAATATTGAATAATGATAATTTGATATGAGAACATGTTATGAAATTTAGAAAGGTCGTGTGAGATAGCATATTATGTTTACGACATTGTAATGAAAGTATTTGTTATGTTAAGTTTATTAAGATACGAGCTTACTAAGCTTAAAAGCTTACTCTGTGTTTTCTTTTTCTTATGTTTATAGATTTTCAAAGATTTGCTCGGGTTAGAAGTCGATGGAGACAACACCACACTATTCTGTTATCATTTCAGTAAATAATATTTTGAGACTCGGTTATGTGGCATGTATAGGCTAGTCTTGGAGTTAATTATTTTAAATGAGTATGTATTTAAAGCCATGTAAAAATGACTTGCTTATTATGCTTAAGTTTGGTTTTACATGTTCTTAATTAAAATGTTTAATGAGTTTGGTTTTGGTAGTTGTTTTAATAGTTAGCTCATTTTAGAAATATGAAATGTGGTATAATTAGAGTGATGGATGATGGTATATTAACTTAACAGGTTCGGTTACTAAGTGGTAAGTAATGAATATGTTTTATGATTGTTTTGGTTGATTGTATTGGTATGGGTTCAAATGGTTAATGATGGTAATGATTAAGTATGTTTTAGGTTAGTTAATAGAATAAAAATATGAAGTTTAGGTATATTAATATAGATATGAATTAGATGCACACTGGAGTGTTATTTGTGTTCAAGTGTTAAGTATGGCTTTTATTTTTAGGATGAATTGCTCACTTATATATATATGCATCATTAGTATGTTCGGCCATGTTATAATGTATTTAAGTTTCATATGTGATTGCATAATAATTCATGTAATATGATTCAATTGGTTTTATTATGAACTTGTGCAGAAGTTATCAAATGATATGTTTGATATACGATTAATGAGATAGAAATTGGCATATATTCAAGTATGAAGTGTAATGATATATAATGGAATATGATTTTAATTATGAAAATGGCATTAATATGATGGATATAAGGAATTGAATATAAGAAGTATTACATATGTGAACATGTCTTTGATATATACAAGTTTGGTTCGAATTTAGTAATTATGGAACATAATCAGTTGGAATTTTTGAAATGTGCTTATTTGTGACATATGTTAAGTAAGGTATGATTATTTCTGAATTGGAATTATGACTCATATATTCGAATTTATAATAAGTGAATTGTGGATATTTGAAATTTATAAGTTTTAAATGTTTATTAATTTTTGGTGTATGAAAAGTGAGGAATAAGTGTGGTGAACTGTGTTTTATACAGTAATGCCTCATAACCCTAATCCGGTAACGGATACGGGTTAGGAGTGTTACATTCTGGATGTGCATAAGATCTATCAGCTAATTGTAGTGTGACAGTTGTAGGTCTCACCTTTCCTATTGCAAGCTTCTTGAAAATAGACATAGGCATTAGATTTATGCTTGCACCCAAATCACATAGTGCTTTACCTACATAATGATTACTAATAGAGCAAGGTATAGTAAAACTCTCTGGATCATTTAGTGCTAGTGCCAATTTGTTTTGGAACATTACTACGCATCCTTTAGTGAGAGCAACAGTTTCAAATTCTCCTAACCTTCTTTTCTTTGATAGAATATCTTTCATAAACTTCACGTAGTTAGGCACTTGCTCCAATGCTTCCGCCAACAGTATTTTAATATGTAATTGTTTCAGGATCTTTAGAAATTTATTGAATTGAACATCTTGCTTAGATTTTTGGAACTGTTGAGGAAAAGTTGGCAGTGGTCTTCCTTCCGTTTGTCTAAATTATTTTATCGTGCCATTTGTATCAGCAATACATGCAACGTCTATTTCAACATTTTTTTGGTAACTCTTTTACTTTGTAGCTTGTCCCCTACTGCTTTTGGAATCCTTTCATTTGCAAAACTTGAACTTCCTTATGTAGGAATGGTGTCATGCATAACTCCTGGTAGTTGAGTACCACTTCGAAGTGTAATGGCTTTGCACTGTTCCTTTCCTTGAGATCAAGAAACCTTAGTGTTTTTTAGCAATACTCCTTGCTATCTGGAACTCAATGCAGTGGCAATTTGCCTTACTTGGTTTTCCAAAGCTCTTAAAGAAGTAGCCTGGCTCTGAATGATAAGATCATTCTTGGCTATATTACTTTGTCACACCCCAAGATAAGGACTAGAAGTTTTATGGGTATTTTAGGAATTTTGGCCTATATGAACTCAAAATTTCATAAGTTTGGTAATCAAAAATGTTTTCGACAATGGTTTTCATAAAATCAAGTCAATTTCTGAAAATGAGTTTTGAATATCCTTGATTTTGGAAATAGGACTAAATTGTAAAATAGTCAAAATTGAGAGTTTTTATGAAGTAATTAGACTAGAATTTCAAAATCAACCTAAAACCCCATCTATAGCATGTTCACGTTATTTCTTTCTTCTTTGCTAGTTGTGTTGTCCTTTTTGCTCTCCAAACTCTCCCAATTGCTTTTGATCTCCAATTTCTAATCCCTCTTAATTTCTGTCATACTTTAAACTATAAATCTCCATTGAAACCTAGAAAATCACCCAAAAACTTCATCATCTTCTCCAAACATGGGTTTTTCCAAATTTGTGTCAAAGCTCGTTTTACTTCCATCGAAGGTAATCACTCAAATTTCTATCAGTTTTAAAAGATATCTAGTCTCTTAAACTAAATTTTTAGCCATTGAAATGCATGTTATAAATAAAAGTAAAAAATCGAGTCTTTAATGGTGAATTTTGGGTTTGGGGATAAAAACTTTGTTTTAAGGTGTTTTTCAATTAGTTTTAACCTAATTACAAGATTTCTAAACTTATTTTGAAGTTTCGTTAAAGATTTCTTGAGTTTTAATGAATTTTCAGAAAGCAGCCATAAAACATGTCGAAAAAGTCAATATATTACATTGAGTAGTTTTGAGTAGGTTAAAAGTTGAGAATTAGTAGTAGGTGAATTATAAGATGAATAGAATTGATTTTATGCAAAAAAAATTAAGTATAGATTGAGATATTCGAATTTAAAGTTTGCTATGTTATAAGTTTTGGTTACGTAAGAACTTAGTTTAGGCTTATATTTTGTATGCTTGTTGTAACAGTCTGGTTTTGACCCTAGTCGGAATAGTGGTTTCGAGACCACAAATCTAAGTCTGAAAAATATTTTAATATTATTTTCTGTGTCTGTGAAATGTGAATTTATGTCTGTGAAATTTCTGTGATTTAATTTGTCTGTTTCTGTGCTTAATTATGAAAAAGGATTAAATCGCGTAAAGTGTAAAAGTTGTCTACTGTTTGTTAAAAGTGCCTATTTGTTTTGGCTCATTAAAGGTAAGGTCCTTATGATGAAATAAATCCAATTATATGATAGTGGAATATATGGTTTGGCATAATGGTTAATATGATTATTTTTAAAGGGTGGTTATGTAAATGGTTTATTAATGTTTATTATAATAAAACCAAAGCATAAAATATTTCCATTATGCTTTATCTTTGCCGAAAATTAGAAGAAAAAGGAAGCCATTGAAGCTTCAAGGTATTCGGCCATTGCATGAGTGAATAGGTTAGTCTATTTTGTTCGGTTTTTTATGATTTTTACGTTTCTATGATCATTGTTTTGTGTTCTTCAAAACCCATGTCTGAATTTCTGTATCTGTTAAAGATGTCATGAAATGCCACTATTGATATCATGAGTTTTGTGATGTTTTTGGATGAATTATAAAGGCTTGGTAGGTGATTTATAAGTTTTGTGTTTGAATTTTGATGAAATAGAGCTATTTGGGCTAATTTGTGAAAATGAGGTTTTGAAGGACTAAATTGTAAATTAAATATGTTATTTGGGCTGGTATGGAATCCATGTATATTCGTCCAAGCTATAGTCTTGGAAAATTTTGCATATTTGTGATTTTGTGAAAAATGGATTAAATTGTCAAAGTGTGAAAATGTAAGGGCTAAAATGAAAAGTGAGCTAAATATGTGTTCATGGATTATTTTGAGTGAAATGAATGATTGAATGGTTGAATTTGAATTGTATTAGATCAAGAACAAAGAAAATTAGACTTAGATCGAGAGAAGTCCAAAATAGCATGTCTGGGACACAGGCCTCGATTGATATTTACGTATAAGACCATGTCTGGGACATCGGCATCGTATCTGATTTTGTGTAAGACCCTTTCTGGGTCAGAGGCATCGATATTGAATCACATGTAAGACCACGTCAAGGACATCGGCATTGTACTTGTTCGTGAGTATCGGTATCGTATCTGAACTGTCTGATGATAGAGTACGAAATATAAGAATAATTATATGAAATGTATAACCTATATAGGTGCGTTTGTATTGTATTAAATTTCTAAATATAAAAGACTCTATCTTTGTGAAATATGTATGGAATTTGGAATTGAGGCACAACATATAAGTAAACAAAGGAGCATGGTTAACTTTATGAATTATTCTATGAAATAGTTATGAATCTTTATGGTTGAATTGTACTTATAAGCTTTAGTAGTTAGACCAATTATATTTGGCTTACTAAGCTCCTTGTAGCTTACTTTGTGTGATTTCTGTTTGTTTTACAGTTATCGTAGCTACTAAAGGCTCGGGGATAGTCGAGGATCATCACCACACTATCGAACTCATTTTGGTACTTTTGAAAGTGTAAATTTTAAAGTATGACATGTATAGGCTAAAATGTCTAAGTATGTAAGTTTTGAATTGTATATATATTAGGCAATGAGAGTTGGCTAACAAATGATAAGTTTGTGCATAGTTTTGGTGTATGTTTGTAATGTGCTATGTTCTAATGTGATTTGGCCATTTTGAACATAGAATTGGTTGAAAATTTTGGTATGATTGATGTATATTATTGCTTGTAGGATCAAACCCAAAAAGGGGTGGCAAAATTGGCTTAAACCAAGTTTACATTGTGCCACACGGTCAAGAGACATGGGCGTGTCATATGGCCGTGGGCTTAAGTCATTATCTAGCTAAGTACCACATGGCCATGGCACATGGCCCTGTTGGCTATTTGAAAAAGTCAGTATAAGACCTCTTTTTGGCACGGTTGGATCTCATGGGCGTGTTTGGTGCCCATGTGTATCACACGGCTTAGTCACATGGGCGTGTGTCTTTAACAGTTTTGAAGGATTTGGTTAAGTTCTGAAAATTCTGAATGTGTTCGGTTTAGTCCAGACATTTCTTAAATGTATGTTTTAGGTTTCATAGACCTTCTTAATGGATGAATTGTTGATGAATACCTAAGTATCATTATTATATAATATTTATGATTTTATATTGTTCTAAAATATTCTGTCCATCCGGTGATGCTCCTTACCTATTCCGGCAATGGTTAGGGAGAGGGGTGTTACACTTGTAATGAGTCCTTGGCTGAGTTTTGATTGTATTGCTGTGTGAATTTTTTTGTGTTAAAGTTCCAAATTCGATAAAACCTTCTATGAGTAGAGATAAAGGGAAGGAAAAGCTAGTATGAGCTTTTGACTTTTTGGTGAAAGTGTAATCGTTGAGTGTCTAGAATTGCTACTTGCAAACATGATTCTTAGTGTTGATTGGGAGCTTAAGAATAGCCTAAACCTTTATCCTAAGTTCCAAGTGTAAGCTTTCTATTTTCTTTGTTTATTTTTGGCAAATTATGCGAATATGCAAATAACTATGAATTGATTATTATGATGCAATATTGTGAATTGTATTATATTGCGGGTATATTAAATATGTCGAATGATAGTAATGATGTTGTGTTAGTGATATAAAGATGTGCAGTGAAAATGTGCAAAAGTCGGTAAATATGTATGTGTTCTATTGTGGAAAATGATGCTAATGTAACAAGTTTTTGTATGTGACAAACTAATTTTAATGCACTCATATGTTAACAGATATATGATGGCTCAATGAGCATTATTGTGGCACTTTAAGTGCAATTAAATGTGAATTCAATAAGTATGCATTTTGTACAAGTTGGTGATGTCATTGATGAATATGAACAGAGATGATGTGCATCAAATCGGTAATTAAAAATGTGTAATTATGATATGGATATTTTGGCCTTGTGACCTTATGAGTCCATTGGATATAGTTGGCATGCCATAGGGTTGTGAGTACTCACCTATATGTGTTATGTGATTTGGGCGTTGAGGCCTTGGGACATGTTGGAGAGGGAAGGGAATGTGAGCTAATCTCCATTCAATGTGACAAGTTTGGTGTGTTGGAGAGTGTTAGATCTATGCTTCACTTATGGGATATGTTCGACTCTATGAGTCAACTAGTGTGTTGGAGATTCGTGTATCCGATGAGTGATGATAGAGCTCCTTTTATGTTTCATAGCCTTAAGTGCCAATTTATCGTTTAAATATGATCTTATATGTTATGATAATACAATAAGAGATGGATGCTTTTAATTATGAATAATATATTAAATGAGTTGATTTAAGTTACATGAAAACGTTAGTATGTTCTCATAGTAAATTGCGTATGTAATTGAGGATTGGGTTGTTTTCATATAACTTGTGAATACCTGTGAATATATAAGTTAAACTTGTGAGTTATTAAAGCATGTATATGTTGTTAAATGAATTAATGAAGCATGAAAATGTAATTCTGACTTGAATGGAATATGGTCGTGAATGTGTTGTAGTATGCTCTTGATTGACCTTTTATATTGTGTGTACATTGTGGTTACTCTGAGCATTCACTGAGCGTGTTAAGCTCATCCACTCCCTTCTTAAACTTTGTAGATTAGTTGTGTGCCGGTGTAAGCGGTGTGGCTTTCTGAGGGGTGACCCAAGCAAGTCAATTTTCGTTATTTGTAGGTGTTTATTATTTGGTTATGTTTTGGGAATAAGGCAATGTGGTAGTTTTTGTGCTAATACTGGATATGATATTTTGAGTTGTCTCCATAATTTAATTGCTTTTAGGGTTTTGGGATTTGTTTCGTAATATGTTGACTGTTGCTCATATTTGGTTTTGATGTTTGAAACTATTATTATGACTGTTTCGGTGTTTATTTGATAATGATATGATAGCATGTTGAACTGGTACGAGTTGGAATGACTGTGAAGCAGCCTGCTTTTGAGGCTAGTCGGAATAGTGGTCTCAGGACCACAAATCTGAAGTCGGAGAAATTATTTTATTATTATTTTAAAGTTATAGCATGTTTGCAATAGTGCATGAAAAATATGGTGAGCTAATTTTAACGTTTGTAAGCCCAATTGCGAAAAAGGACTAAATCGCATAAAATGCAAAAGTCCTAAATTGATAGCTAAAAGTGTTATTTTGTTAGAGAATCAAAATTGGGGGATTTTAAAGGGCAATTAGACCCCTAAATCTTGGCTTGGCCGGCCATAGGAGACAAGAGTGTTGAAAAGTCAATGTTAGGTAATATGATTACTTAAGTGAATAAAATAAAGAAAAAAAGATATAATCTTTTTCATAGTTTCTTCTCCACTAATTTTTCAGCCATTCTTAGGGGTTTTAAGCTTCAAAAATTTCAACAACTTGAAGCACTCACAAGTAAGTGGTTTCCATGTCCTTTGTTGATGATTTTTGTATTTTTGAGGCCCTTGAAGCTTGATCTTTCAAATGAGGGGTCTATTTTGCAAAATGGTTGAAAATCTAGGGTTTTTCCATGAGATAATTTAGGGTGTTTTCTGAAATTTTATGGGAGAATATGGGTCTTAGTTGTGTAATAGACAACATTTGTGAAAGGTGCTAGCATGAGAACACCTAAAGGGACTATTTTGCATAAGTTGCAAAATAAGTGATAAATGTGTAAAATATAGAGAATTTAGGGTTTCTATAAGAGTAAAAAGAGTTCAGCTAGGCTTGTGATACGAAGAAATTCAATAAAAATCAATTTTCAAGCATAGGGGTAAAATGGTCATTTTGTCAAAGTCTAGGGGCAAAATAGTCATTTTATCGAAGATGTGAAATTTTGATTTGCCTAATTGAATTTAGTGACTAAATGAGAATATTTTGCTATTATAGATCAAGAATTTTCAAATCCGAAACTAGACCGGGGGAAAGCCAAGCAAATCGACTAAACCAATTAGTCATATATGTTTTATAATCCGAGGTAAGTTGTATGTAAATAATACAACTGCACTGCTACTATATGTATTTAAATTGTCATTTAATAGATATGGCATGAATTGCTTGATTTTGGAATTGAGAATGTGTAATGATCATTGAGATAGTAGAATTCCTGTTAGAACCTTAGGAAGTAAATCAGATATTCTTGCCATGACATTTGGGTCACTGGTGCGAGCTAGTGTAGGACATGTTTGGGACATGTATCGGCATTGAGACGAGTGCTAGTGTAAGACATGTCTGAGACATGCATCGACCTCGAGACGTAAGCCAGTGTAAGACATGTCTGGGACATGCATTGGCTATGAGATGTGTCAGTGTAAGACCATGTCCGAGACATGGCATCGACACGGATATGCGAGAGCTAGTATAAGACCATGTCTGGGACATGGCATTAGCCTCAATGATAATAACCAGTGTAAGACCATGTTTGGGACATGGCATCGGTAACTTACCCCATGTTTGAGGCTTATGGGACATTCGATAGTGTTCCGAATGGTTCATCAGTGAGAGTTATGATTTTAGATTAATGAAGAAAAGTATAACCTCGTGGTGAGTGGTACAGGTACCTAATTGGTACGTATGAGATGTGAGCTCATTATATAATTTATGACTTGTATAGATGGTAACGAGTAAGTTGTGCTTATGTCCACCTTTGTGTTATGAGCATGTTGATTTTTGATGAGTTGTTGTTGTATAATTATTTATGTGCAACTTGCTAAGTTTTATGCTTACTCCCTCTCCTTTTCTTTTTCTTATAGTGCTGCCTATTTAGCTCAAGGATCAACGAAAGTCAGAGATATCGATCACACTATCAATTGAAGCTTTCAGTATAGTTTGATTTATATTTTTGAACATGGCATGTATAGGGGATTAGACTTATGTTTTGTGTCTTTGAGAACTGGCCAATTGTGATGGCTTGGGTTGGGAATCCTTCATTTTGTATTAAGCCATTGAATGATAGCTAACATTCGTTTTGATTTATAAAAGATGTATTTTCATGGTTGAATGAATGTCTATTATGGCTGATTTGGTATTCGATTTGTGAGTGTTTTGGTATTGGTTGGTATTTGTATGAATCTAAGTATGTAAGGGTGGCAAAGAGGCTTGGTAAATAGCCTTATATTGTCCACACGGGTAGACACACGGGTGTATGTCTGGGCCGTGTGTGACACATGGTTTACCTTATGGGTGTGTAATTCTGTCGTGTGTCCCCTGGACATAAAAAATTCAAGTCAGTATGCATGGTAATAAACACACGGGCAAATACACGGCCGTGTGGAGGACACAGTCTAGTACAAGGGCGTGTGCCATGACCATGTGTCATGTTGGGAATGCTGACGTCAGAAATAGAATGTCCGTGTTTTTACACATGGGCTAGAATACAGGCGTGTCGTGGCCGTATGAGGGACACGGGCCATTGACACAAGCGTGTGTCCGGCCATGTGAAAACCCCTGTAGGTGTGAATTAGAAATTAATTCCACACGGGTAAGGGACACGGGCATGTCCCTAGGTGCCTCGGCCATGTGAGCCACACGGGCCATCAGCACGACCATGTCAAGATGGTCACACGGGTGTGTGCCCTGTGTTAAAGGAAAAAAATTTCGTAGTTGGTTTAAGGACTCAAAATAGTCTCGATTAGTTTCTAATGGTTGATTTGGGACTTGTAGGCCCAAAATAAGTATTTTAAGTAGAATTTGAAATTTTTTTAATTTGGACCGATTCTTGGTGGATCGGGATTGTTTGTGTGCATGAGATCAAGTTAGGTAATGCCTCGTACTCTACCCTGGCGTGGGTTACGGGTATGGCGTCGGTTCTAGGACTAACCTAGCAAGAGTACGAGTCTAGCTATACATGCGATAGTTGTCTATTGATAGTGTGACGATTCCTGACGATTATAAATTATGTTTTCATATAGTAGATGGATCTTGATAGAGCCACGGCGGATGACGTGGAGAGGAACGCGCGTTGAGAGCGAGCCCATGACTATGGGCCAAGACAGAGGGACTAGAGAAGCCTACCTCGGAATGATGGATGCTTGGTACATGGAGTTCGTTCGTGCGAACTCGAACATTCCACCTCCCCCACCTCCTCCGATCCCTCAGTATGCCCAGTAGCTTCGCAAGGTGCAGACATGTTTAGAAAAGAGAAGCCTTAGTAAATAAAATTCAAAAACAAGGGGCCGATGAATTTCGGGCTAGCATAGACGATGACTCGGAGAGAGCAGAGTTTTGGCTGGAGAATACCATTAGAGTATTCGATGAATTATCATGCACACCTGAGGAGTGCATGAAGTGTGTCGTGTCACTCCTACGGGATTCGACTTACCAGTGGTGGAACACTCTCATGTCTGTCGTACCGAGAGAGAGGATTACATGGGAATTCTTCCAGGAGGAATTCCGGAAAAAGTATATTAGTCAAAGATTCATAGACCAAAAGAGGAAGGAATTCCTAGAGCTAAAGCAAGGCCGAATGTCAGTGACGAAATATGATCGTGAGTTTGTGAGGCTTAGCAAGTATGCGCAGGAGCACGTATCTACAAAAGCCAGTATGTGTAAGAGGTTTGAGGATGGCCTCAATGAAGATATCTGAGTGTTTGTTGGCATCTTAGAGCTACGAGAATTTGTAGCATTTGTTGAAAGAGCCTGTAAGGCCGAAGAGCTAATTAATGAAAGGAGGAAGGTAGCTTTTGAGTCGCGGGATTCCAAGAAGAGACAGATGGGGAAATCACATCATTCCTTGTCTAAGAGATCGAAGGAATTCACTACCCGATCGAATGCTTCGGTGGGGTTTTCGAATAGAAACAAGAACCGGTAGAACACAACTTCGAGAGCCTAGACCACTTCGGTTGCAAGGGTCGGTAGCGCTCGGCCAAATAGGCCAGAATGCTCACAATATGGTAGGTGTCATTTTGGCGGGAGCCGAGGGAATGAAAGGGGTTGTTTCAAGTGTGAATCATTGGAACACTTCATCCGTGATTGTCCTGAATTAGATGAGAGAGAGAGAAAACAAGATGTGAAAGCGAGTAGTGCTCCTTTGAGGGGTAGATCATAGAAGAACTCCGGAAGTGGGGCTAGCAGTAGAGGCATGCCAAGAGATGCTGCGATGAGGTCCGAGGGTAGAGCACCTGCAAGAACTTATGCTATTCGTGCCCGTGAAGAGGTAGTGTCTCCCGACGTGATTACGGGTACTTTTCCTATCCATGATATATCTGTTGTTGCATTAATTGACCTGGGATCTACCCACTCCTATGTTTGTATAGAATTGATACCTCAAATGAACATGATAGTGGAGTCCATTGAATTTGTGATAAGAGTGTCCAATCCCTTAGGTAGATATGTGTTAGTAGACCAAGTGTGTAGAAATTGTTCTTTGACAATTAGAGGTCATTGTTTTCCGGCTAACTTGATGTTATTGCCGTTTAATGAATTTGGTGTGATCCTTGGGATGGATTGGTTGACTGCTCATAGTGTTGTAGTGGACTACGAGAAAAAGATAATTGAGTTGAAATGTGAAGATGGGAATGTTATTCGAGTTGGACCAGAGGAGTCAGATAGTCTACCTGTAGTAATATCGTCTTTGGCTAATGAGAAATATTTGAGGAAAGGATATGAGGCTTATCTAGATTTTGTGTTAAATACTCAAGTGTCTGAGTTGAAGATTGAATCGGTCCCAGTGGTTTGTGAGTTTACAGACGTGTTTTTGGACGAATTACCTGGATTGCCTCCAGTAAAGGAAGTTGAGTTTGGAATTGAGTTGGCTTCTAGTACGGCACCCATCTCAATTGCTCCGTATCGGATGGCTCCAACGGAATTGAAAGAATTGAAGATACAGTTGCAAGAGTTAACGGATAAGGGTTTTGCAAGACCTAGCTATTCACCGTGGGGTGCTCCGGTACTTTTTGTGAAAAAGAAAGACAGGTCGAAGAGGTTGCGTATTGACTATAGACAACTCAACAAGGTAACCGTGAAGAACAAATATCCTTTGCCAAGGATCGATGACCTGTTTGATCAGTTAAAGGGAGCCACGGTGTTCTCCAAGATAGACTTGAGGTCTGGTTATTATTAGTTGAGAGTCAAAGAGCAAGATGTATCAAAGATATAGGCATTATGAGTTCCTCGTCATGCCTTTTGGTTTGACTAATGCCCCAACGATGTTTATGGATTTGATTAACTGTATTTTTCGGCAGTATTTGGACAAGTTCGTGGTGGTTTTTATTAATGACATATTGATTTACTCACGAGTTGAGAATAAACACGCGGAGCATTTGAGAGCTGTCTGTCCCCTGTTGGAAAGCCAGTGCCTCCAAGGTGTAGTGGAAAAATAAAATAATTAAAGATATTCTGGTGATCCAAACCATGGATCCATGTGTAAGGAACGTATCGGGGTGATAAAAGGTTTCGAAATTACCGAAACTTCGATCTGAGTAGATAGCGATGCCTAGGCAACGGGAATCCTAAACCACTATCGAACCAAGCCGCAACCTTTCTGATGTCGGCCTTTACGTAGTCCACCCAGTTGACAATGAATGGTAGAAAAATCTCAGAAACTACTTCAGTGATTTTTATGCTTGACGGCTAGACCCTTTAGCATAGTTTCGAGCTTATTTATATATTATCTCTTTAGGGTTTTACCCTTGCCATATATAACACCCTTTTAATTGGTATATCTTTTAATGAATATTAATTCATTAAAATTAATTTGAACATAATAGTCATCATTAAAATAAATATAATAATGTTTAACTGAAAATTATAATTACATTAATTATAATAAAGATTTCGATAAACTATATTTATTTAAACTTATATACTGAACCAAATTCATATACTAATGAAATTATGTTCGATTATGTGTACAACATCCTTGTACGTATAGTATGTTCAATAATTTGATTGCCCAATTAAATTAATTCTATAATTAATTTAATTCATCTGACAATCAGAATACAATACCAACTATGTTTTACTCCGTTTATTTCAACCATAGGGTGTGACCCTATAGGTTCTTGTAACGTTAGCAGTAATATTAGAACGATTCTAATGTTACAAACAATGAGTGGCATCTAGCAATGCATCATTGCTACCTAAGTTACGAGAAGTCATGATTCGACATAACCTTTTGTGATTAACCTTTCATGCATTAATCCTTAAGTCCTATATCTTTCGAATGGACACAAGTTATGGAATAGTCACACTTGCATAGTCCATCCCATGTTTCTTGATACCTTAAGTGAACTATGATACACAAATAAGTATGACATCTCATATCAACTTATTTGAGCATGGCCATGCATTTCTAGTCTCACTCAATCAAGTGGCCTAAGATATTACTCCCATTATGTAGGAGGGACTCATCCTATATTGATCAACCATATCCCTCTACATAGATTGTGGTATATCCAACATCAGTCTTTATAGAACAACCAATTACGATGTTCGTTTGACTATATCAAAATATACAACTCACGATGTTGGGATAATGATGATCTCAAGTATGAGGATCATATATATTTTAATCACTATGAGTAATGTTGTGACAATTACATAATAATCCAAGAAACATACTCATAGCAGGTCAGTCCAATATGTTGTTCTCTAACACACATATTCATGCATTGATTTTGACACTCCATATCAATGACAACTCTTTATCATCAATCAACTACGTTAGTCTTAATGCATTATGTTGTCCTAGCCAACAATAATACTTGACTAAGGATCTTTTAAGAATAATCATATTATTCTCACGACATGATTATAAAACAGTTTATTTATGTACACAGAAAAGAAACTGAAATAATAATGGCAACACCTTATATCAATAAACATGATAAATCAAGTATGTTATTACAACCATCTCATGATTGATCTTTGGGCATACTCTTACATTCCCTGCACGTAAAAATTTCAAGTCAGTATGCATGGTAATAAGCACACGGGCAGAGACAGGGCCATGTGTCTCAGCCATGTGGAGGACACGATCTAGTATACGGGCATGTGCCATGGCCGTGTGTCATTTTGGGAATGCTGACGTCAGAAACAGAATGTCCATGTTTTTACACAAGGGCTAGAATAAGGGTGTGTCATGGCCGTGTGAGGGACACGGGCCATTGACAAGGGCGTGTGTCCGGCCGTGTGAAAACCCTTGTAGGTGTGAATTAGATATTAATTCCACACGGGTAAAGGACACGGGTGTATCCCTAGGTGCCTAGGCCGTGTGAGCCACATGAGCCATCAGCACGACCATGTACAGATGGTCACGTAGGGCGTGTGCCCTGTGTTAAAGGAAAAAATTTTCATAGTTGATTTAAGGACTCGGAATAGTCTTGATTAGTTTCTAATGGTTGATTTGGGACTTGTAAGCCCATAATAAGTATTTTAAAGTATAAATTGAAAAAGTTTTAATTTGGACCGAGTCTTGGTGGCTTGAGATTGTTTGTGTGCATGAGATAAAGTTAGGTAATGCCTCGTACTCTGCCCTGACGTGGGTTAGGGGTATGGGGTGTTACAGACTAATATGCTAAAAAGTGTTATATTTTTGAGGTCTGGAGAAAAGGTATCAATAATCGAGTTTTAAAATCGATACCTCTGTGTTTTGAAACATGCAAAAGCTTGTGCATGTTAATACTCGTTTTTTGGAATGTTTATGGTATGCTTTGCATGTAACAATGTTAATTAACCAATTAAGTGACCTAAAACCTACAAGCATATTAAAATAAAGGAAATTTTGCTTAGAATAGGCTTTCCACTTGTTGTGAGTGAGATGAGACGGTGGTGTGGCATCCCATATTCGGGCTTAGCCACCAGGCTAAGTATAGGGTGTTACATGCTTTCATTTCCTACACTACAGATGGCCATTCAGTGTTTTAATCTTATTTTTTAAAGATGATACCTGAGCTATTAGAGATGTAATTGCATCAAGCTCAATTGCTAGCAACTCTTCTGCCAGTTCCAACTCTGGTAGTAAGGTATTGATAATCGTTATTTGCTATTCTTTCCAGAATTTCATAAGTCTCATTGTATGATTTATCAAGTAAAGTCCCATTGGCAGAGGCATTGACAACCATTCTTGTATGATCATTCAATCCATTGTAGAACATTTCTATCTATTTCCAATACTGGAAATCATGCATCGGGAATTTTCTCAGTAGCTCCTTAAACTGCTCCCATGTTTCATATAATGTTTCATCCTCTGATTGTCTAAATGATGTAATGTCATTCCTCAGCTTAGCATTCATGTTAGGAAGATTATATCTTAGCAGAAACCTCTGACACAACTCATTCCATTATGCCACTATACCTAATAGTAATACATCTAACCATGCTCTGGCATGATCACGCAATGAGTAAGTGAATAACTTTAATCGCAGGGCATCCTCAGGAACACTTTGCTAAGTGAATAACTTTAATCGCAGGGCATCCTCAGGAACACTTTGCTGTTTGAATGAATCACATACTTCCAAAAAGAGTCTTAACTACAACCTTGGATCTTCAGTAGGCAGTCCACTAAATTGCCTCACTATTTCTAGCATTTGAAACATGACTGGCTTTAATTCGAAATACTGAGCCTAAATATGTGGCCTGACAATTCCTGGATTTAAATCATATAAGATCGGCATGACATGTTCTCTAATGGATCTGTCTCTGTCATCTATGATTCGAGGAATATCAATATCCCTTCTTTCTTGATGTAATGGCTCTTCTCTAACTTGATCGTTTCTGATTCTTTCCATTTCTCGCAACTTTTTTCTCCTTCGCCTTAAGGTTCTCTAAATCTCTGGATCAAATAGTACTAAGTAATCTCTGGAATATTTCAATGCATGCATTAGCATAGACCTAAGAAAGAAAAATCAAAACAACTAATTAAACTAAACTTAACAGAAATTAAATAGATATTAACAAACCGATTTTCATCAATGTTGTCGATCCCCAACAACGACACCAAAAACTTGTTGTGTGTAAATACTGCAAATGTGAAAGTGTACACATCATCTCAAGTAATATAATGATGAGTGAGTATCATCTCCATAGGGATCAGAAGTTGATTTGAATTGGTAGGTATTACTGAAGATTTAAAGAATGAAATTGTAGAAAAGGAACAAAGTATCAATTAGTGAAGGGAATTAATGAATAAACTAATAGTATCAATTACAACTGAAAAATGAACAAACAATCTAAATGTTGTGGCAATTCACAAGGAAAAAATAGAGAATATTTCTGCTATTGAATGATAAAGGTTGGAATTACTCAGGTAATATTTACATAACATAATAATGCCATGGCAAAATTATGACTAAACTACTGCCTAGATATTTACTACTATAGTGTACTTCTTTCGAGAGTTAAACACTAATTATTATTTGGAGCCTGTGTATATCTACAAGAATCACGAATGATAACCCAACTAAGGTTCTATACATGTACAAAGTACATCTTCTATGTCTAGAGTGTTGCGAATATTCTTTCAAGTACTCACCTGTATCAATTGATTAATAATCTTATTGTAATTAATCTTTTTAGATTCAAATCCATTTAAGTTCATAGCATGCAATCAACTATGTCTAAAGCTTGCATGCATGCATTCCAAATAAACAAGAATATAATGAAACAGTAATTTTAATCACAAGCATATCATGGGCGTTACAGTTAATTCAATATTCACCCAAATTATTCCAACCTAAAGATAATTAGCTTATTGGTTGGGCAATGAAATCAAAAATTAAATCATTCATCAAAACACTTCAAGTTTCACGAATCACAGAATTCAAAACCAATAAAACATAACAAAGGTAGAACTGTAGGAAGTTCTCGCTGCACTTTAACTTCTTATCCAGATTCTATGCAAAACCCAAGGTAGATTTCTCTTCCCCTTCTTCGCGTCTGTGATCTCCTCTTCTTTAGCTACTCCCTTCTTCTTCTCTTTTGAATTACTCCATTGAATTCTGTTGCAGAGAGAGTAACTGCTCTCTTTCCTTTTCTTTTGTCCTCACAATCTATGTGTGTCCTTTATTCTCTTTTCTCTCCTCCTTTTATAAGGTAGATCTGTCCCTCTCAGCACACATATTTTGCTCATCTTTTCAGGATGATTTATCTGGTACACATACAATTGTCTGAGAGTGAAGTGGATTGAGTGTTGTGTCATCTTCCTGGAATTACCATCGCATTTATGTTGGCAATCTATCCCACCATTTGCCATGGCAATGTTTCACCTCCTTCGTTCTCTTTTCCTTCTTCTTTCCTCTTTCATCCTACCTGCACCTACTACCAAAAACTACCAAACCTCTTTCCAGTAATTAAAAGTAACATAAATTTATAGTTGAAACACAATCCAAGCTTTAGTATGCAATGCTCTAGTAATAAATCTAAAATGCAAACATATTTTCTTAATTACAAGTAAATACTTCAGTTTAGAGGCCTCAGTTATAACTCTTTTCAAGAGTTATCAGTAGAATACCCTTTTGATTTCATGGACCTAAATTACTACCTAGAGTCATCAATTCTAGGGTTTCATGTACATTCGATTTAATCCAATTGACCTATTTTCAAACCATAACTTAAATTAATTATTCCCACTTCAGTTAACCAATCTCCCTACAGATTTAGTTACTACTCATTCTAAATACGCTTAACCAAATAAAATAATAAAACATAAAAACAATGAAAAACAATAAGGAAAGGTTAAAAGATGCTAAAAATTCTGGTGAATTTGAAGCTTCAGAGCACTTGGGTGGCAATGGCGACCCGTGAATACTGGCGATTGAAAATACCATAATATGTAAAAGTGCGAAAAATAAAGAAAATAAATGAAGAATAAAATTGTAAAAACTAAAAAATAACAATGTTGAATCCCTAAATCTCTTTACTCTACTAAACTTATGCATAATCGTGCTTCCTTTTTTGATGTTTTTGAGTTACATTTATAGTACTAATGTCCTTTGACCTAATCGAGTCGACTCGGGCCTTAATTACAAGTTAATGTTGATTGTACGAATGAAAACACCCTTACAGATTTTCAGCCGTCGAGTGTCAATGTCGTGACGTTCTAGGTCCAATGTTGTGACTTTGCAAGTAGTTTGCTCAAATCTTTAGAGAAGGGTTGAATGTCGTGACTTTGTTGCACTTTGGGATCGACTTCCCATCTTTAGCTACTATCTCAAATGTTGCGACTTCTAATGTTGAATGTCTTGACTTCAAGGTCCAATTTCGTGACTTCTTGCTTCCAATACCGTGAGTTAAGCCACAATTTAACTGCCTTGTCAATGTTGGTCGAAAAAGTTTCTAAGTGTTGTAGTAGCTTCAATGTTGCTAGTTTAGTGTCTCAATGTTGCGACATTCGGTCTAGCCCAATAACTTCTTGGCTTTTATTTTGATTCAATTTGTTTCCTACACACTACATCAATTTGTTAGTACTTCTTTAGGCTCAAATTAGCCTAATTGGTCAATAAACATCATCAAAAGACTCATTTTATTCAATTAAAGATAACAACTAGATAATTATGAAAACTAATGAAAATAATATAAAAATGCTTGATTACAAACTCTTTAAGTGGGGAAAAGAACCTAATTTGCCATATCAAATTATGGCAGATCAAAGGGTAACACACTTATGACAAGGTCATTGGACGAGGATTTATTGAGTAGCTTTCATAATGGTATGTAATTAGCGAATTGTAAGGACCCGAAATTTAGTGGTATCAAAAGATGCAATTTTGGAACCCTATTTTTGTAAATTGAGTCTGTAAATATAAAAGTAAATATAAAATAGGAATATTTACAGATTTAATATAAAAATATATTGAAGTTCGGTTAAGTAATTTAACCAAAAAGGTAGTTAATTAAAACTCAGAGATTAAATTGTAAATTCCCAATTGCTATTGGGTTTAAATTAAGAAAATGATTGGGGACCTATTTAACAATTATCCAAAAGATCTAAATGATAATTAAGCCGTTGTTTTTATATGGTTAGTGGGAAATGATGATAATCACCATTAATCTTAATGATAATGATTAATTAAATTAAAGATTATATTAATTAGTTTAATGAAAGTTAATTAATAATTAATTATAGTATATATAGTAACTTAGTGGAACGAAAGATGATTTTTATCATCTTTTTCCACCGTTCATCTAAAAAAAGAACCAAGCTCCATTTTCTTTGAAGCTTAACATTCAACCATAAAAAATAATAAGTTAATCAAGTAAATTCTAATGTAATTTTTATAGATTTATGGTCATGGGAGCTTGATTTAGCTGGCCCATGTATTAATTTATTTAATTGTTGAATTTTTAGCAAGTTATAGTTTTCGAGAAATTGATAAATTGGCTTGAAACTGATAGAAATTAAGCTTAGATCATGATAAGGACTAAATTTTAAAGCTTAATAACCTTAATAGTTAACTTTGTAACATTACGGGCCACATTGAATAAATTGAAATCCATTTATGAAATTATGGTAGGAATAAAAAGTATAGGGTCCTTAATAAAAGAATGTTAAACTAGTAATGACATTATTGAATAGAAAGTATAGGGTCCTTAATCTCGAGTTTAGGGGTTAAATTGAATAAAATGAAAAATATGCTTGGATTTATATTTGAATTTGAATTGGATGAAATTTGATATTGTGTATTTGTTGAATTATCGTACGTAGCTAAAGACGACGTTAGGCTATTGAGAGGGAAAGGAAAAACGAGAGTCATTGATGAGTGATGCTAGGATTCGATTTTTACTTTTATGATTCAAGATCAATATATTTGTTTGCATATTCATGTTAATTTGTATGATTGAGTATTGATGTAAGTATATAATTTTTGTGTGAATTGATTCATTGTGATCAATATTGACTATTGAGATATTGGATCGAATTGATCAAAATAGAAAGTATAACCCCAAGGGGATCTGTAAGGATTAATCTACCAAAAGATCAGCAGCTAAGGAAATGACATTTGTGAGATATTACTAGTGAAAACTGTAGACGGGCAAGATATCATATGACCATACATGAAATCTCTACTTCCAAATTATTGTAATTAAACCAGTGATGACATTATTGAGAGTGAGGTGCTAAATGCAGTAAGCCAACTTGGGTGAAGAAGACATTACGCCAAAGAGATAGGCGAATTGTCTTGTTACAAAATAGTCAAAGTGAAACCCAAGTGTGATCATGTCGTGTTTAAAATGATATGACAATTCATTAAGTTCTTTCGAACTTACCGGTGTTGTTATGCATTGCAAGTAAATAGGGGATTCTAGAAGTTTGAGAAGAGACCAGGCCAGAGTTCGTCGCGCATCAAAAAATGTATTTCTTAGTTGTAACTTGCATGTAGCAGAGTAACTAAAGGCGGAGTCTTGGGGTTTTTGTGTAAATGAAATCAACTGGTTGGAATACAAATTTTATTACAAGTGACTATCTTAACTTTGTTAAAAGAATAATTGGCAATATTGTTGCATACTAAATTAAAGTTTATTCCTTGATATAGATTCTCAAAAGTTTGAATTTTCTTAGTAATAATAATTATATTTTTCTCGTCATTCTTTTAATACTAGGAGTAAATGCAATTGGAAGTGTAAGTTAAGCATAGGTTGGGTTGTAACATCCTATAGTCCGGGCTCGACGATCGAGTCGGGTTTGGGGTGTTATATTCCTTATGTTAGCTTTTGATCCAATCAACGCTCTGAAGAGCTAAAGGTTTCATATTCATAGTATTGTGCTCTGTAAAGCCAGTATTCATTTATCCAACCGAATCTTTGCAGATCCCCCTTGTTAATTTGAACACTTACATGTTCTCTCGCAAGGCCGAGGGATTCACCAATCATGGTTTGCATTTACATGCTCTACTGAAGGCAAATCACATATCATTTCATATTCTCCATACATTTCTCCCATCACATCTGTAACACCCCTTACCCGTATCCGAGGCCGGGCTAAGGTACGAGGCGTTACCAGACAAACATACAAACATTAAACTAAAATACGAGCCATAAAATTTTATTCATATTTCAAAGCCTTCATTCTCTTACACATAGTCCCTTATTTGAGTCTACGGAGCCCAAAACATACTTTAGAAAGGGTTTGGAACTAAACCATGAACTTACGAAAATCTTGGAAATTTCATGCTTTAAGGCTCCACACGCCCGTGTCCCAAAGTCGTGTTCCGTACACGGCTGAGACACATGGTCGTGTCTCTACCTGTGTGGAATATACCTAGGCTTTTTTCCAAGCTTTGGTCAACCTTGATCTCTTACACACTTATACAAAATCAAAAGCATATAACATGGTATTCATTTAATGATTATACATCCTCAATTAAACCACAAACATAGCCTTTGTATGTCATCATACATGTGTCTCTCATACTCATTTTAGCTTGTTTATTATAGTACCACTTATACATTTATACCAAGATTATCATACCAAATATCTTCAGCTTAATCATCAAGCATTCATTTTTAAAGCTAGATCATATCTTTGTAAAATACCACGATTTAGATGCGCAGAATAACATGTTTGCCTGAAACATTTCAATTCAATTCCATACCCAACAAGCATTACATTGAGACTAGTCATATATATATATATATATATACATGTCATGATACATAACATTCTCTTTTTGTTTTCTTATAAACACATATCATTTATTTCATTATATCAATATTTCATATACCATAGTTTCCATATATTCCACATATATTTATTTTCCTCCTCCTCCTCTCCATTCCACATCCTTAATGTATATAGCATTCTTGTAAGTACGATTTCACTAATTACTAATAAATGTTCACATCAAACTATCCACACGAGTCATAGTCACTTAATTATTTATAATTCGAGCTAAAGAGCTCCAAATTAAGATCCGTAAATTTCCCCTAAAACTAGACTCACATATCGTTCCACCATAAAATTTTCATAATTTTTTGTTTAGCCAATTAGTACAGTTTATTCATTAAAATTTCCCTATTTCACTTTTTCTGATTCGACCTCTCTTCACTAAAAATAATTATCTCACAAGATCAGAACTCGGATAATGTTCTTGTTGATTTATCTTGAAAATAGACTCATTATTTATTTTAAAAATATAATTTTGAGCCTCTAATTATTTTTCCCAAATTTTTGTGATTTTCCAAAGTCAGAACAGGGGATCATGTAATCATTCTGAATCATTCTAACAAAAACATAAATATCTCAAAACATAGAACTCCTTTTGTAACACCCCGTACCCGAGTCCGTTACCGGAATCGAACACAAGGTGCACACAGACTTAACTATTTTCACAGTCCATTTAGAAATTTCCAGACAAGCTGGTTACTGCATCACTGTCGCCTTAAAAATCATATCTTGAGTTTCAAAGCTCGAAAATTAATTCCGTAATTTTTCCCTGAAACTAGACTCATATGTCCATCTACAGATTTTTTCTAGAATTTTGGTCAAGCCAATTAGTACAGTTTATTAGTTAAAGTCTCCCTGTTGCAGGGATCGACTACACTGACCTTCGTGTGTTACGAATTGGATATCTCCTGTACAGGGCTTCAATACTGATTCCATTTATTTCTATAGAAACTAGACTCAGAGAGGAATCTATACATATATGGCATGACTCCTAATTATCTCTGGTTAATTTACAATGAATTTCTAAAGTCGGAACAGGGATCCAGAAACCGTTCTGGCCCTGTTTCACGAGAACTTTAATATCTCTTAACATATAACTCATATGACCGTTTCGTTTCTTCCATATGAAAGTAGATTCATCAAAGTTCATTTACATAATTTATTCACTATTTAATACCATTCCTACTATTTTTAGTGATTTTTCACATCCACATCACTGCTGCTGTCAGCATCTGCCTTTAAGGTAGGCCTTACCTATTTCATGATTTTCATGGTTCAATTGGCCCTTTTTACATACATAGCACAAGGTGTGATCATGATTAACCATTCCAATGGCTAATCATTTCAAAACAATTCCATACCTCATAATGATCAACATACAAACGATTATAGTACTATGCTAAAAACGTATATAAGCCATTTTCGCATGGCTATCCAAGTTTACACAAAACCGAAAGGTACATGACCTACAACAAAAGGGTAGTCCTATACATTAACCATGATATCCTCTCACTACTAGTCTATTCTATACATGCCATAAGATATTCCAAAACATAGCAGTACCAAACAGTGGATAGTGATAGTGTGACTAGTTCTTGACGATCCCGAGCCTCAGTAGCCAAGAATGAGACCTATAAGGCGAGGAAACAGAGTAAGCAGAGTAAGCACTACAATGCTTAGTAAGTTTTAAGCGGTGTCAACAGATAACAACCAAATTATAACATAGTTGTTCGTATTTTTATTTCACTCTTTCTTGGGCATACCATCCCTTTACCGAATATGCACATCTCTTCATATACAACAGGCAGATAAACTCTCACATGAAAGTGAGCTCATGTGACATAGATATATCGTATGATTTCACGTACCCTCTCCCACTAATCCGATGTCACATAATCATAGGAATAGTCCCATAGATTGCTCTCGTATGCATCATATATAAACTTGGAGTACATACTGTTTAACCTTTAGCATTGCGTATATTTATAAGCAATTCTTATTATAAGTCTTACCGGACATAATCTCCACACGTAGTCATCGGGTCTCACCCGAACATATTTCCAAGTTTCATGTACACTTAATCACATGTTACAACATTCACATTAGCCATTCGGCTTTACCACATATATATACACTTTCACATTCATCACGCCGGCCATTAGGCCTTATCACATATATACACACTTTCACATTCATCACATCGGCCATTAGGCCTTATCACATATACATACACTTTCACATTCATCACATCGGCCATTAGGCCTTATCACATATATACACACTTTCACATTCATCACATCGGCCATTAAGCCTTATCACATATATACACACTTTCACATTCATCACATCGGCCATTAGGCCTTATCACATATACATACACTTTCACATTCATCACATCGGCCATTAGGCCTTATCACATATATACACACTTTCACATTCATCACATCGGCCATTAGGCCTTATCACATATATACACACTTTCACATTCATCACATCGGCCATTAGGCCTTATCACATATACATACACTTTCACATTCATCACATCGCCATTAGGCCTTAGCACATATATACACACTTTCACATTCATCACATCGCCATTAGGCCTTATCACATATACATACACTTTCACATTCACCACATCGGCCATTAGGCCTTATCACATATATATACACTTTCACAAATTTTAATATCAAGAATCCATCAAATACTCATATATCATTTTACAATATCACGATTTAGAATTCAAGTATGGGTTCAATCAATAGCTTATGAGCAACTAAAACAAGTTTTATCCATGTTTGCAACAAAATCACATATTAGCTGCGAGCTGTTTTCCTGAACAATGGTCACTAAATTATTTATAACCGGAGCTACCAGACTCCAAATCACTTGCCGTTAATTTTCTCTAAATATAGACTCATACATCTTTCATACATAAAATTTTCAGAATTTTAGGTGTGGCCAATCAATACCAGATTTTTCTTAAAGTTTCCCTGTTTCACTGTTTGACTAACCTGACCAGTCTTCACTACGAGTCAAAATTCTCATTGTACAGAATTCAAAGTATGTTCTACTTGATTTCATTTGAAACTAGACTCATTAAGGAGTCCAAGCATATAAATTTTATCTTGTAACCATTTTTGTACAATTTATAGTGATTTTCTTAACACCAAACAGGGATTTCGAGTCATTCTGACACCGTCTCACACAACTTTAAATATCTCTTTATAGGAAATTTCCTTACTTACACAGTCTCTTTTATAAGAAACTAGACTAATTAAGCTTTGATTTCATATTTTATTCAGCCTATAATTCCACACCAAACATTTATAGTGATTTTCTAAAATCACGTTACTGTCGCTGTCTTGAGCAAATTATTACAATTTGCTCTTAAATTTCAAGTCCAAACACTTAGGAACTTACCATTTGAGTTTAAGACATATCATGGCCACATCATATCTTATTAAATCAACTCATTATGTCCTATTATGATTGAATTTACTCAACATTTAATCACTTAAAACTTACCTCGGAAGTTGCCGAACGATTCGATCGCTATTCGATCACCTCTTTCTTTCCCTTATCCAACTTTGATCCTCTAGGCTCTGAGCTAGATCAAACAATTTACTTCCCAAATTAAACATAGTCATACGACATCCATATACATTTTATACTAGCGAAATGTACCATCAAGATATACTTTACTCAAATAATTTACATTAGCCGATCATGTATAATGTTTTGTAACTTAATAAACTTATCATACATTATGTATTCATAATATTTGTGCAGCCAATTATCCATGGTCATACACACACAATCAAAAATAAATACCAAATTTTCATATCCTCTAGGCCCTAAGTCGAATACACTTGTCATGTTCACCTACATTTTTCAAGTACAACATTCTCATTTTCGCATTAGTATCAAGCATAATAGCTAATTCTTCCCACCACTTCATCAATGGAATCATACCATCACAAATCAACTTAAAATAACCATATCTAATAATCAAATACCTATAGCATTGCACATTTCTCACATAGCAAGTACAACTAAATTCATTATTAATATATATATATATATCTAAACACTTAACTACAAGATTTAATCACCATTTTCAAATCATAAAACAGCTTATAACCATCATCTATATTTACTTCACATAAACCGAAATAACCATTACATCATCTTTAAAACACTTGGCATTTTACCCATTTAATCAAGCCAACTCTCAAGACCATTCCATCACACAAATTATACCATAAATCATACTTACAATTTCAGTTAATGCATGACCGAAACTCACCATCATCAACATCATTATCAAACCAAAACCAAAACACATCTATGGGATGAGTAGAGTTTGAACTAATCATCTCAAACATGCATAGATTTTCAAGAATCATTCAATACATACCTCATTCTAGCCATCTTCTAAGCCAAAATCAAAGCAACCAAACTTTCCTCTCCCTCCCTTTAGGCTACGGCAATAGAGGACAAAGATCAACCAATTTTTGATTCAATTTTCTCTATGACCCAATGCACATACCTTGGATTTTTAGCTTGCTATCTTGCTGAAATTCTCAAAGCATATTTCTTCTTTCTTTCTCCAACATTCGGCAAGAACAAGGTGGGAATGTATGGCTTTCTTTTATTTTTTTTTTTCTTCTAATACTTATTTCCTATTATAAAACCATGTAGTCATTATAATATTAACACAAAATGCATGTTTTTTGTATCCCATACCATCATGGCGCCACTTCCTCTAGAGTGGGGAATTTGACATGCAAGTACAATTATTTTGCAACATGCATAAATAGGCCACTTACATTTGCCTAGCACATTTTTAAATTCTTTCACATAAGTCCTATTTAATAAAATTCACTCACAATTAACAAAATTCAAACATGAAATATTCACACATACAAATTCCACATACAATAAGCACAGAATATAACATCTAATTATTTTGTGACTCGGTTTTGTGGTCCCGAAACCACTTTCCGACTAGGGTCACATTAGGGTGTCACAACTCTCCCCCCCTTTATGGATTTTCGTCCTCGAAAATTTCTACCGATGTATAGTTTAGGATAACATCCTATTATTGAATTATATCCATATAGGCATTAGCTCATCGATAGCAACTGTAATTCATTATTGATTTTGCATCGATCTATAAAATCATTTCCTTCTCTTAAAACAAATACATAAACATTTCTACAAGTATGCACATATATCTCATTTCCTTGATTTCATAAGCAATAATCACTTAATTTAATTCACAATTGCATTTCAAACACATATCAAGCACATACTAACATGTATAATTCACATCATCAACCCACATATTTGTAACCCATATTTTCATCCATGTATAAGTCAGTAACTCGCCGAAAATACACATATACTCAAACATCCCAATAAATATCCTTTATAACTCCATCGTATCTCAATATTCAACTTCCACACACTGAACATTTAATTCATTCAGACATACGAACATACCTCATTGCTGGAATTTTTGCAAGCGTATTAACTGAAATTTTTTACAGCAAGATTGCTCATCTCCGAATCACGTACCTTCGGGATTTAACCGGATATAGCGACTCGCTCGATTGTCTTCGGGACATAGTCCGGTTATAGTGATTCGCACAATTGCCTTCGGGAATTAGCCCGGATTTAGTCACTTAGCACAAAAGCCTTCGAGACTTAGCCCGGATACCATTCGAATAACCAAGCACATATATCAACAAATCAATACACATTCTTATTACATTCTCATTACCAAAGCTCAAACACAAGACACTTATCATATTTACAATTTCGGCTCAATAGCCACACACCAAGAGCATGATTTCGATTTGCTTAAAACATGATCTAATCAAATTATAATTTAAGCTCTATTTACTCAAGAACTTACTTCACATTACCAACCCTTATGTTCATACACAAAAGATCAACTTAGCCAAAGGCCGGTAGCTTGTTTATCAACTGAGCGAATACTTACTTGTAAGGGCTCAACTAATTCAAGCACATATAGCTCTTACAATGCCATATCCTAGATATGGTCTTACATATTCTCACATATCGAGCCGATGCCATGTCCCGGACATGGTCTTACACACTATCTCAAATCAATGCCTTCGTCCCTGCACGAGGTCTTACTTGAATTCCATTTCACACACTTAGTTCCCATCGACCGATCTCGCACTCATAGTGCTCGGTTAAAGGATTTACACACACAGTGCCTCCAATCATTCACACACATAGTACTCTTATTCATTCGTTATTACACATTGAAATGACCTAACCAAGTCGATAAACATCATGTATGTACACTTTTAAACATATCATCTCATTTAAATTTGAATTAGTATAGTAATGAACACTTAAAATTTGCTCAAATTACCGCACGAAGGCGAATACACGTCACCAAAGATGATTGCTCTTGGGACCTAGCCGGATACATCACTAGCACGAATGCTCTTCGGAACTTAGTCCGGATACGTCACTAGCACGAATGCTCTTCGGAACTTAGTCCGGATACGTCACTAGCACGAATGCTCTTCGGAACTTAGTCCGGATACATCACTAGCACGAATGCTCTTCGGAACTTAGTCCGGATACATCACTAGCACGAATGCTCTTCGGAACTTAGTCCGGATATATCACTCTCAATTCTCATGGTCATATACACATATAGCAATACACATTAGTATATCATTTACATTACTTGAATACAAACACAACATGCTTATCGACCATTCAACTTCCAGTTCCACAGCCACATACAAAGAATCACATTTATAGTCATAACACTCTTTCAAAATTGCATCACTCATACCCTTAATTCAATCCAAATCGAAATTCAAATACGAGTACATGATACGTACCTAATCAACTTAATAATTTAGGCATATCTAAGTGAAGTTATATCGCAAATTCTCATAGTCAGAAGCTTGCTACAGCTCGATCGGGATCAAGATTCATTACAATACAGCAACCACCTTTTAATAGTCAAAAATCATCACACTATCATTTTATCACTTTATGGCATGTATAAATAGACTCACGCGTGCTACGTTAGTCCTAGAATCGACTAAACCGTAGCTCTGATACCAATAAAATTGTAACACCCCGTACCCGAGTCCGTTACCGGAATCGAACACAAGGTGCACACAGACTTAACTATTTTCACAGTCCATTTAGAAATTTCCAGACAAGCTGGTTACTGCATCACTGTCGCCTTAAAATCATATCTTGAGTTTCAAAGCTCGAAAATTAATTCCGTAATTTTTCCTGAAACTAGACTCATATGTCCATCTACAGATTTTTTCTAGAATTTTGGTCAAGCCAATTAGTACAGTTTATTAGTTAAAGTCTCCCTGTTGCAGGGATCGACTACACTGACCTTCGTGTGTTACGAATTGGATATCTCCTGTACAGGGCTTCAATACTGATTCCATTTATTTCTATAGAAACTAGACTCAGAGAGGAATCTATACATATATGGCATGACTCCTAATTATCTCTGGTTAATTTACAATGAATTTCTAAAGTCGGAACAGGGATCCAGAAACCGTTCTGGCCCTGTTTCACGAGAACTTTAATATCTCTTAACATATAACTCATATGACCGTTTCGTTTCTTCCATATGAAAGTAGATTCATCAAAGTTCATTTACATAATTTATTCACTATTTAATACCATTCCTACTATTTTTAGTGATTTTCACATCCACATCACTGCTGCTGTCAGCATCTGCCTTTAAGGTAGGCCTTACCTATTTCATGATTTTCATGGTTCAATTGGCCCTTTTACATACATAGCACAAGGTGTGATCATGATTAACCATTCCAATGGCTAATCATTTCAAAACAATTCCATACCTCATAATGATCAACATACAAACGATTATAGTACTATGCTAAAACGTATATAAGCCATTTTCGCATGGCTATCCAAGTTTACACAAAACCGAAAGGTACATGACCTACAACAAAAGGGTAGTCCTATACATTAACCATGATATCCTCTCACTACTAGTCTATTCTATACATGCCATAAGATATTCCAAAACATAGCAGTACCAAACAGTGGATAGTGATAGTGTGACTAGTTCTTGACGATCCCGAGCACAGTAGCCGCAATGAGACCTATAAGGCGGAGGAAACAGAGTAAACGGAGTAAGCACTACAATGCTTAGTAAGTTTTAAGCGGTGTCAACAGATAACAACCAAATTATAACATAGTTGTTCGTATTTTATTTCACTCTTTCTTGGGCATACCATCCCTTTACCGAATATGCACATCTCTTCATATACAACAGCAGATAAACTCTCACATGAAAGTGAGCTCATGTGACATAGATATATCGTATGATTTCACGTACCCTCTCCCACTAATCCGATGTCACATAATCATAGGAATAGTCCCATAGATTGCTCTCGTATGCATCATATATAAACTTGGAGTACATACTGTTTAACCTTTAGCATTGCGTATATTTATAAGCAATTCTTATTGTAAGTCTTACTGGACATAATCTCCACACGTAGTCATCGGGTCTCACCGGAACATATTTCAAGTTTCATGTACACTTAATCACATGTTACAACATTCACATTAGCCATTCGGCTTTACCACATATATATATACACTTTCACATTCATCACGTCGGCCATTAGGCCTTATCACATATATACACACTTTCACATTCATCACATCGGCCATTAGGCCTTATCACATATACATACACTTTCACATTCATCACATCGCCATTAGGCCTTATCACATATATACACACTTTCACATTCATCACATCGGCCATTAAGCCTTATCACATATATACACACTTTCACATTCATCACATCGGCCATTAGGCCTTATCACATATACATACACTTTCACATTCATCACATCGGCCATTAGGCCTTATCACATATATACACACTTTCACATTCATCACATCGGCCATTAGGCCTTATCACATATATACACACTTTCACATTCATCACATCGGCCATTAGGCCTTATCACATATACATACACTTTCACATTCATCACATCGGCCATTAGGCCTTAGCACATATATACACACTTTCACATTCATCACATCGCCATTAGGCCTTATCACATATACATACACTTTCACATTCACCACATCGCCATTAGGCCTTATCACATATATATACACTTTCACAAATTTTAATATCAAGAATCCATCAAATACTCATATATCATTTTACAATATCACGATTTAGAATTCAAGTATGGGTTCAATCAATAGCTTATGAGCAACTAAAACAAGTTTTATCCATGTTTGCAACAAAATCACATATTAGCTGCGAGCTGTTTTCCTGAACAATGGTCACTAAATTATTTATAACCGAGCTACCAGACTCCAAATCACTTGCCGTTAATTTTCTCTAAATATAGACTCATACATCTTTCATACATAAAATTTTCAGAATTTTAGGTGTGGCCAATCAATACCAGATTTTTCTTAAAGTTTCCCTGTTTCACTGTTTGACTAACCTGACCAGTCTTCACTACGAGTCAAAATTCTCATTGTACAGAATTCAAAGTATGTTCTACTTGATTTCATTTGAAACTAGACTCATTAAGGAGTCCAAGCATATAAATTTTATCTTGTAACCATTTTTGTACAATTTATAGTGATTTTCTTAACACCAAACAGGGGATTTCGAGTCATTCTGACACCGTCTCACACAACTTTAAATATCTCTTTATAGGAAATTTCCTTACTTACACAGTCTCTTTTATAAGAAACTAGACTAATTAAGCTTTGATTTCATATTTTATTCAGCCTATAATTCCACACCAAACATTTATAGTGATTTTCTAAAATCACGTTACTGCCGCTGTCTTGAGCAAATTATTACAATTTGCTCTTAAATTTCCAAGTCCAAACACTTAGGAACTTACCATTTGAGTTTAAGACATATCATGGCCACATCATATCTTATTAAATCAACTCATTATGTCCTATTATGATTGAATTTACTCAACATTTAATCACTTAAAACTTACCTCGGAAGTTGCCGAACGATTACGACTGCTATTCGATCACCTCTTTCTTTCCCTTATCCAACTTTGATCCTCTAGGCTCTGAGCTAGATCAAACAATTTACTTCCCAAATTAAACATAGTCATACGACATCCATATACATTTTATACTAGCGAAATGTACCATCAAGATATACTTTACTCAAATAATTTACATTAGCCGATCATGTATAATGTTTTGTAACTTAATAAACTTATCATACATTATGTATTCATAATATTTGTGCAGCCAATTATCCATGGTCATACACACACAATCAAAAATAAATACCAAATTTTCATATCCTCTAGGCCCTAAGCCGAATACACTTGTCATGTTCACCTACATTTTTCAAGTACAACATTCTCATTTTCGGCATTAGTATCAAGCATAATAGCTAATTCTTCCCACCACTTCATCAATGGAATCATACCATCACAAATCAACTTAAAATAACCATATCTAATAATCAAATACCTATAGCATTGCACATTTCTCACATAGCAAGTACAACTAAATTCATTATTAATATATATATATATATCTAAACACTTAACTACAAGATTTAATCACCATTTTCAAATCATAAAACAGCTTATAACCATCATCTATATTTACTTCACATAAACCGAAATAACCATTACATCATCTTTAAAACACTTGGCATTTTACCCATTTAATCAAGCCAACTCTCAAGACCATTCCATCACACAAATTATACCATAAATCATACTTACAATTTCAGTTAATGCATGACCGAAACTCACCATCATCAACATCATTATCAAACCAAAACCAAAACACATCTATGGGATGAGTAGAGTTTGAACTAATCATCTCAAACATGCATAGATTTTCAAGAATCATTCAATACATACCTCATTCTAGCCATCTTCTAAGCCAAAAATCAAAGCAACCAAACTTTCCTCTCCCTCCCTTTAGGCTACGGCAATAGAGGACAAAGATCAACCAATTTTTGATTCAATTTTCTCTATGACCCAATGCACATACCTTGGATTTTTAGCTTGCTATCTTGCTGAAATTCTCAAAGCATATTTCTTCTTTCTTTCTCCAACATTCGGCAAGAACAAGGTGGGAATGTATGGCTTTCTTTTATTTTTTTTTTTCTTCTAATACTTATTTCCTATTATAAAACCATGTAGTCATTATAATATTAACACAAAATGCATGTTTTTTTGTATCCCATACCATCATGGCCGGCCACTTCCTCTAGAGTGGGGAATTTGACATGCAAGTACAATTATTTTGCAACATGCATAAATAGGCCACTTACATTTGCCTAGCACATTTTTAAATTCTTTCACATAAGTTCTATTTAATAAAATTCACTCACAATTAACAAAATTCAAACATGAAATATTCACACATACAAATTCCACATACAATAAGCACAGAATATAACATCTAATTATTTTTGTGACTCGGTTTTGTGGTCCCGAAACCACTTTCCGACTAGGGTCACATTAGGGGTGTCACACCTTTGCTTTATATATTTATTTTATATGAAAATAGACTCATTAAGCTTTAATTTGATATCTCATTCAGTCTCTGATTCAATTTATAATATTTTTGGTGATTTTTCAAAATACGTCACTACTACTATCCAAAACAGTTTTATTGCTAATCCACTCTTTCACACTTTCTTTGTATTAACCTCATTTTAACATACATATCACAAATCATTTTCACCACATTTCATACATCACAAGTATAGGCCCATGATCACAAGGTCACCATAAAATCATCCTCATGTATAACTTACTTGTTTATAACCTTACCATATCCTGGTCACTTAATGAACACATCATTCACATAACCAAGTTCCTGCACTTATTCATCACAAAACTCACAAAGCAATACATAGAGAGTCTCCCATTGAACACTTCGGATCAATCCTCAATACTTGGTGGTTTCAGCACATAGCTCCACCCATCATATAGTTCGGCTCTCTTGTACACATGGTGAACACTTAGTACCACCCGTGTGACCTAGCCAGTTTATCTCGTAGCTCTCTTGTCTACATGGTGTCCTTCACTTGGAACCACGCATGCGACCTAGCTACATATATCCCGTAGCTCTCTTGTCTGCATGGTGTACACATAGTATCACCCATGCGACCTAGCTACATCATAATGTCTTGTATCTCTCTTGTACACATGATGTGCACTCAGCACTATACATGTGACCTAGCTACATACCATCTGTATCATCCAATCTTTCCAAAGGTTCAACCGGGATTTTTCTCTCTTTTCCAGCAATTTCACCAATCAAGTAATTATCCACAAACATATTTCCAATATTTTTATAAAATATCATAATACAAGTAATAATGATGTATTACTTACATATAAACTTACATCTCATTTAATATCAACGCATAATAACATTAAATTACACATTGTCTTATTAAAATCATATGAACTTACAATTTCCCATAATATCCATAATCATAGAAATCACATTTATGTATGATAATTCAATGCACTTCATGTACCATAGACATATTTTAAATCAATTCATAAACTTGGCACCATAATCATTTAATTTAACATAATTCAATTAATTCACTAAATTTAACTTTCAAATATAAATTACAGCATTATTGTTGTATTATTATCATACCAACTTACATACTTTCAACACCTCGGAGATCATAGTAAATATATCAATTTTACATTGAAACATGCATAAATTAATGCTTATTATACATATGAACTTACCTTGATATTAAAACGGCCATTTTACCAACTTTCCCAATTTTCGATTTTTCTCTCATTCTAGGTTCAAATCTCATTTTTCAGGATCTAAAACATCATATTTTACTTATTTAATTAATGTAATATTCAAAACAGTCCTTAACTCAAACTTTGGAAAATTTACAATTTTGCCCCTAAACTTTTGCATATTTACACTTTTGCCCCTAGGCTCGGGAATTAAACTTCATCCCTTATTCTTATGTTTTATGACATAATGATCACTTTTCCCTTCTATGGCAACATCAAATTCTCACTCTAACATATACTTATGACTATTAGGTATTTTTACCAATTAAGCCCTTTTGCTCGTTTTCACTTAAAATCGAGTAGCACAAGTTGTCTAACATAATTTAAAACCTCGTATCATATCATAAAACACCAGAATACACAAATTTTACCTATGGGTATTTTTCCAAATATGAACCCTAGGTTGAATTATTGCTAGCATAAGCTAAATCAAGTTCTGGGACTCCAAAACGTAAAGAACTTGAAAAGCGGGGTTAGAACGGACTTACAATTGAGCTTGGGAAGCTTGAAAACCCTATCCATGGAGTCTCCTTGGTATACACGTCCATGGTGAAGAAGATGAGCAAAATTGGCTTTTAATTTTGTATTTTAATTCATTTTACCCTAAATGACCAAAATACCCTTACTACTAAACTTTCCAAAATTCCATCCATGTCCAATTTTTTCCATAACTTAGAAATTGGTAAAATTGCTATTTAAGACCTCCTAATTAATATTTCAAATCAATTTCATACTAGAAACTTCTAGAATGCAAGTTTTGCAACTTATTCAATTTAGTCCCTAACTTCGAATTAAGCACTTTATGCATAGAATTTCTTCACGAAATTTTCACACAATCATGCAATCATATCATAGACCTCAAAATAATCATAAAATAATTATTTATATCTCAGATTTTGTGGTCCCAAAACCTCTGTTCCAACTAGACCCAATTTTGGGCTATTACAACATCCACATCTCAATAGTTTCATCCATTTGCCCCTTCCACCATTACAGATATGGAGCTTGTACACCAAGGAAGAGTATATATTTTTAATCATTCGTGCACATACAATTATTATCTTTCCAGCTTGTTAACACATTCATGCATAGCTAATTTATAATAAAATAACTTACCTAAAAGAAAACATTATTATTGATTTAGTTGAAATTATCAGGAGCACAAGTGAAAGGAACTCACCGGAGATTATCAAGAAAAGCTTTATCTACTTTACAGGTTCTTTCCCTTTAACATTAAGGCATTCTCCCGTTTCTTTAGCTAAATAAAATTAAACACTCTATTAAATGCAGAAACAACCGAAACTTTAACGTAAAAATGAGAAGCAATAACATTCAATCATTAAACCAAAAGAAAGTTTCCTTCCCTTCCGAACTGTAGCAGCCTGATTTTGGGGCTAGTTAGAACTGTGGTTTTGGGACCACGAATCTGAGGTAGAAATTCATTTTTATTATATTTTTATGGTTTGTAATTTTATGGAACTATTCTGTGAAAATCTCGTTTGAAAATTTTAACGTTTGGGCACTCAATTTAGTTAAAAGGACTAAATCGTAAAAAGTGAAAAAGTTGAGTTCTACTTATTAAAGGTGTCCAATTGCTATGAGTTTTTAAATTAAAGGTCGTTAGTTGGCAATTAGACCATTGAATAAGTTAGTGGACAAAAATGGACATGAATAGGTAAAATTTCAAAGTTATGCATTAAGGGCATTTTGGTTATTTAGTAAATAAAAGAATAAAAAGGGAAAATAAAGCCAAAATTTGCTCATCTTTCTTCAACCTTCGCCTAAAATTTGAAGAACACCATAGCTAGGGTTCGTTCAACTTTCAAGCTTGATAGTAAGTGTATCCTAGCCCTGTTTTTAATGCTCTTTACATTTTTGAAGTCGTTATCATCCAATTTACCTATTTCTACCATTATTTTGAAGTAGGGTTCATGTTTAAAAATTTACCCATGTGTGGCATGTATGTATTTTGATGTTTGGTGGAAGATATTTTAAGTTTAAGGTGTGATAAACAACTTTTACTAAGTGATTTTTAGTGAAAATGCATAAAAAAAGGACTTATTTGTAAAATTTGTAAAAATGGGTAGTTGAAATGTGATTTGATGAAAACTGTGGGTTGTTATGAGCATGATTTAGGTTCAGTTAGGCTTGGATAATAAAGAAAATGGATACATTTCATTTTACGAGCCTAAAGACTAATTTGTAAAAATGTGAAAAGTTAGGGGCAAAATTGTAGTTTTGCCATAATGTGATTTTCGGACAGCATTGAGTAATGTGATAATTAAATAAGTTAAAATTTCTATTATATATTAAGAAAAAATGAAGTTTGGACCTTGATCGGGGGAAGAACAAGGTTATTAACGATTATTTTCATTTCCTATTATTTTGTACCGAGATAAGTTTGTGTGTAAATAATGTAATGTTATTGTAACACCCCAAACCCACCCTGGATGTTATGGCCGAATTTGACATTGGGTGTTTTTCGTAAAGTGTTATATCGATGAAAACTCTTACTATATATTTAACCTTTTTATGTGTTTCTGAGTTCTGTCATTCATTTTAAAACTTGCGTCGTTAACCAAAAAATATTTACTTTAAAATCGTTATTCATTTCCAAAAAAATATCATTTTATAGTGGAAGCTTTTTAAAACAGTTGCGTACTTGCGTTTACTTTGTAAAAACATTGTGAAAACTCGAGTTTTCCTATCACTAGTAGTTATAAACCAAAGCAAATAAAAATCCTAATTTAAAAACTAAAAATTTAGAGCGGCCTTACTACAGTAAAAATACCTAAAATAAAACTAGTTATAAAAATAAAGCAAATATGATAGTAAATGTGCTTGTGTGGACGCCTTTGAGTCCCTCGCAGCACCGATCTGCCTAAGCCTGGGGATTACCTTTATAGATAAACAAATGGGTGAGTTCACGAAAACTCAGTGTGTAATCCCATATAAGCAAACAGTCAGAAAACAAGCACAGTCTGGGCCTAAGCCCTTTTAGTAACAGTGACAATATCTGTTTGGGCTTTAGCCCTACTCAATACAGAAATAGTCATGTGTTCGGGCCTTAGCCCATTGTAGTAACAATAAATAGTGCGAAGAATGATGTCGATGCAAAGATAAAGATACAAGTCCTACCCATCCAGCCTCTACACTCCATCTCCGTCCAACCCTACACTCCATGTAGGGATATAATCAACCCACCCATCCCTACACTCCAGAATTAGCACCAGTTGCAGCATTAAACAGTAATATACAGCTGGACTGCCAGTAATTTAGGCTCGAAGCCTTTCAGTACACTTCCTTCAATCAGTATAAACCCATCCCCATGCAATGCATCATACTGTCATGTCATGTCATATCATAGAATCATACATGTATTCATTACAGTTTAAATAACATGCTAAAATACGATCATACATGCACATATATATATACATCACATAAGGCAAAACAATCATCTTACCATATAAGGGCAAAATAGTCATTTTACCATATAAGGGCAAAATAGTCATTTTACCACATAAGGGCAAAACAGTCATTTTACCATATAAGGGCAAAATAGTCATTTTACCACATAAGGGCAAAACAGTCATTTTTGAATCTGGGGCCTAGGTATACTTACCGACCCAAAAGTAAGTCCACAGTCGTCTCGGGCGACCCATGCAACCTTAACAGTCAAACAGTAAAAATGGGCCCACGGCCCATATTGCGGGCCCATGTGGGCCCACATGCCTGTGTGGTCCACATAGCCCAGAAATGGCCTTAGCCATATGGATACACAGCCTGGCCCAATATTCTCCCACACGCTCGTGTGGTTCACCCGAGTGGGGCCCACATGCTGGTGGGGCCCACATGGCCCAGTTCAACCCAAAATGGCCCAAAACAGCCTTGGCCCATGAAATCGCTCGTGGATGGCCTCAACAACCAAACGCCCATGTTTAGGCATTCGGGCTACCACACGAGCGAGCGTACATCCGTGTAGCGTCGACGATCACTTATTTCGGCTTTTGCTGATTTATGATTAGGGGCAGTGTTTACACACCTGAAAGGACTCTAGGTTCGCAACCCCTCCTGAGATGAACCGTACCTAAAACAAATGACAAATTCATGACCAGCGTTAGTCATGCTTAATACTAAAACAGTCACCAAACGAACTTGTTACTGACACTTACCTCCACTACTTCAACCAATGAAGCCTTACAACTCCGTAGGTAAACCAAGTTTGCTGTGATTCGATGCTGCCAAACAAAGTTTAACATTACAGGGAGTCAAAACCCTAACGCAATTTAACAATTGAAACCACACCCTCGTCTCTTACCGAAGGACTTATCGAACAATCGAGAAACAAAAGTTGAGCGCAAGAGGATGAACAGATTCGGCAAAGAACCGAAGTGGAGGATTGAACTATCAATGCTCAGCCAATACACGCCTATTGGAGGAAAAGAGGAAGATTATAGGAGGAAAATCAGCAGAGAACAAGCAAAGAGACAAGAGGAAACAACTAAAGTCGAATTCTTGTGTACCCACAGTCCAATTTCGGCACAACACTCCCTCTCACCTCAACTTCCCATGATTTTCTCCCCACATCCTTCCTCAAATCACTCAAACCGATCACTCCTCCCCTAATTACTCAATTCAAATTCTATACAACCACTTCATTGTTTCAGTCAAACCTCAGCACTCCTACGACATAGCAATAAAATAAAATGCTCCCACAGACTCAAACCTCAGACCTCATGGAACAACAACACGCCACTTATCCCCTAGACCAGTAGGCCCTTTCTGACATGTTTTACCCATTTTTATTTATAAGCCTACTAACTAGGGATAGAGCTTAAACCTTTTAAAAACAAAACTTTTTGTACATGCCCAGGCTTGAACCCAAGATTTCTCAGACACTTCCCAGAACATTTAACCACTGAAGCGGATACACACTTGTGTCACTTTCTTGCACAACCAAACATTTATGTGCAGCCTCCTACCTGCTCCCATGCTCAAGACCTAATACTTCTAGGCCCAAAATTCAGGGCGTTACAGTTATATTATGTATTTAATGCTTAATATTGCATAAATTGTATGATTGTTTCTATGGAAATATTCAACAAAGTTTCAACGATAAGAAAATCCTAGTTGAACCTTAGGAATAGTTTAGGATACAAGTGACTTGTCACTAGGAAACCATGAGTTATGTGATTTATGTGAATCCGGGTGGTGGTCATGTACGTCCTACTGGTGGCTGGGTAGTCCGGTATGTGTTGCGGATACCTGACAGCTTGTGTGAATAGCTCATGTAGCTACATCTTGACTGACAGCTTGTGTGAGCAGGCCTATGATTAGCTCGTGTGTGAGTCCTATGTGTTATGAGATATGAGGTAGCATTGGCTACATATGTGGCATTTATGTACAAGACTTTCCATGTATCCGATATTATTCCAAGTTTTCAACGAGTAATCCGAAGAGTATGTCAAAGATGACAAAGTATGTGACAATGTTACGAGTTGGTACAGGTATGTATGTAAATCTTATGAGTATGGACTTTAGTGTAAGATGAACTCTTGGTAAGAATGCTAATGAGTAAGTTGTGCCTAAGAGACATGATGATATTTATGTTAACTTATGTTGAGTAGTTATATGATTAATGTATGATTTATGTTGATTATTATTTGCATGCAAACTTACTAAGCTTTAAAGCTTACTCCCTTTTTCTTTCCATTCCTTATAGTGTTGCCAAGATAGCTCGGGGATTGAGGAACATTGGAACTTGATTCACACTATAAAATGATTGTTTTGGGTACACTTGGTTTCAATATTTTGAGTATGGCATGTATAGGGACTTGGTCATTTTGTTATGTGTCATATTGTTTTTGCCAAATGTGTTGGCATTGTAATGGTTAATGATTCATTTTGTATATTGCCATTGGAAGTTGGCTAATATTAATCTTATTGGTCATTGGTATGTTTATGTGATGATGCTTATCATGAAGATGAAATTGGCATGAATGAAAAAGAAAGTCTGTGATGTTTATGCATGATAGATGTTAGTATGTGCAAATGATGTATTGATATCTTGTTTGCAGCTGATTTGGTTGTATGTATATGCTTAGACTGGTGTTGCTTGTTGTTGTGTAGGTTGGTGCAAGTAAAGGTGGCAAAATGGCTTGGTAAATAGCCTTATTTTTGTCCACACGGGCAGAGACATGGCTATGTGTCTCTGCTGTGTGAAGGACACAGCCTAGGGACATGGACGTGTGTCCAGGGCATGTGAAGTCTGCACCTATTTTATGAAAAATTTCAAAAATTATATTCGCCACATGGCCTAGCACACAGTTAGGGACACGGGCGTGTATGACCACACGGCCAATCCACACAGGTGTATCCCAAGCCACACGGGTGTGTGACCCTGTTTTGATGAAAAATTTTCTGAGTGTTGTAGAATTTTCTAAAGTTCTTGGTTTAGTCTCGAACCAACTCCAATGCATGTTTTGGGCCTCGTAGGTTCGTCTTAGGGATGACATAATTGAAAAAGAAAATTTTTAAATTTGGATGGAAATTTATGTCTCGATCTTGTATGTTAGTTTGTGTTTAAGTCCACTGATGCCTCGAACCCAGTACAGGCGTCGGATACGGGTAAGGGGTGTTACAAGAACTTCCAATGAAAACATACATAAACGGTTCCAACTACCCTTTTCATTCCTTGGTTTAAACTAAAGGACTCAAGAATTTACCAGCAATTAGCTTGAAAAGGTTAGTTGCTAATCAAAGTGAATAACTAGTTCTTTCTTCAAACAATGAAAAATGCTTTAGGTTTTCTATGGATATAACAATGATTAACAGTGAAAAGGAAAATAAAGTCTTTTTCTCTATTAAAGTTCTATCCTATTTATATTAAAATTGGTCAGTAATCACATTCTAAATAGGATACCTAATCATATTACATGCACACATGATTTCACTAATCAAACAAAATCATCGAGGCTCTCCAAGTGTCATGCAAAATGGCACATTCCCTTCATAGGACTTGACAAACATCCTATTTGTGTCCCACCTACTGCGGTATCACATCCCAAAAATCGTGTTAGTAGAATTGGGTTAATGAACCGAGAATGGTCACATCCAAGTTTTTTAGATGACCTTAGTACATTTGATAATAAATAAATATCAATTATAGTGATTGAGTAGCGGTGGAGCTATCCTTAATGATCTGAGTTTGAATCCTTTCCCTCTCGTTAATTTTTATTTGGTGTAAATTTGTTTTAAACCCTTAGAAAAGTTCATCCCATGTTTTTAAATATTTTCTATTAAAATGACCACAAGAAGTAATGTGGTCAAGTGGTTAAGTGCTTGGATAATTTCTTAAAGGTCCTATGTTCAATTCCCCACACTTCTAAATTTTTATTTAATTTTTTGACAACTTTAGCTAGTGTGAGCACTCCTTGCCATCTAACCTAGTTACCATGCATGGAAAAAGATTCTTTCCTTGTGTGTGAGTCAGCCTTCCCTCATTAAGCTCCCTTTTTACTCTCATGATCCCTTTTTTACTCATTTGTCTCCTCAACATACCATTCTCTTCTCTCTTACCTTGTGTGGTGTTAATTGAACCTAAGAAAGATGAAGAGCACCCTTTTTGTGACAGCCCAAAATTGACCCTAGTCGGAATGTGGTTTCGGGACCACAAAACCGGGGCATAAAAATAATTAAAAATTTATTTTGATGCCTATAAAATGTGTGTGCTCATGTATGACATTTTATGATGATTGATTTAGTGTTATAAAGGTGAATTCCACTAGAAAGGACTTAGTAGTGAACTTTGAAAGTACGATAGGGAAATGTGTGATGACTAATTAAAGCATGCATGCAAAATAATGGACTTGCATGTCAAATTCCCCTTTTTACAAGTGATGGCCGGCCATGACAAAGAGATATGGGCTAAACATGTCATGAAACATGTTTTGTTGGGCATTAGGGAGAAATAATAAACAAATAAGCATGGGTAAGAAAAGAATGAAAAAAAAAATGTGTGTGAGAGAGTAGCATTCCCCCATTGCCGTGCAACCAAGAAGAGAAAACAAAAAAAAAAAATTTGTTCATCCTTGCTCTCTCCTTTTTGGCCGAAAATACTAAGAGGAAGAAGAGATTTTTGCTTCATTTCCTTTGTTTAGAAGAGATCTAGAAGGATATTTGGCTAAACTTGCATCAAGATTGAGCTCAAGAGCTTAGAGGGCCACAATTGGACAAGGGGAAGGAGAAAGTGATCGAATAGCCGTAAAAGCCGTTCGACAACATCCGAGGTAAGTCCTCAAGAAGTGACCCTACTTGAATTATGTGAAATGAAGTATGGATGTGTATTGATTATTGATTATGTGTGTATGAGTATTTGAATGATACCCGGGCTAAGTCCTGAAGGCGATTATGCTAGTGATTATAATTGTGTTCGAGCCTTAGTAACGAAAATGAAATATGTATGTCCAATGATTATTGATGTATGTGCGCATGAGAAATTGAATGATATCCGGCTAAGCCCAAGACGTTAATGCTGGAAATTATATCCGGTTAAGACCGAAGGCAATTGTGCTAGTGGCTACATCCGGCTAAGACCGAAGGCATTCGTGCAAGTCATTCTATCCGGCTAAGACCAAGGCATTCGTGTGCGTGGTTATATCCGGTTGTATTCAAGAAGCTTGGGCTGGAGGTGAGTGTTGGTTGCTGTAATAAATTCAATTAGTACGCTCGAAAAGCCCAAAGAATGAGGTATGTTTATATGTGCATTGGAAAGTCGACATGTTTGAGCAACACTCGCTCAATCGACTAACGAATTTCAGCTATTGAATTGGTTGATACTTTGTGAAAGTATATAATGATGAAGTGTGAAGTAAGAATGGTTATGTGAATGTGTATTAATGAAATGATGCATTTGGCTATGTGAATGTATTGCTTTAATTAAAGCTGATTTTTATTCCTTGAGACTTACTAAGCATAAAAAAATGCTTACCCCGTTGCTTTGGCTCTGTGTCTTATAGATTTTGCTCGATAGCAATCGGATTCGGGATCATTAAAGTCGAAGTCATCCACACTATCAACGCCTCTATTTTGGTATAAATTTTTGGTTGAACTTTGAAATGGCATGTATAGGACTACCCCTTGTTGGTTAAATATGTTGTGATGTATATGTGTACGGCCATGCGAAAATGGCTCGTAAAAGTGAAGTATCGACTTAGACTATTTGCGGTTTGTATATATATATTTGGTGTCATGATGTGACTATGGATTGGAAATGGGAATGTTGGTCACATGATCAGCCATTGGCATGGTTAAAATGATCATATGTGGACCTATGTATGGCAAGACTAGTTGGTTCATGGAGACTACAAAATAGGTAAGACCTACCTTAAAAACAGATGCTGCCAGCTGCAGTGACGTGAATGCGAAAAATCACCAAAATTTGTAGGAATGGTATTAAATAGTGAATAAGCTATGTAAATGAACCTTGATGAGTCTATTTTCATATGGAAGAAACGAAACGGTCATAGGAGTTACATGTTAAGAGATATTAAAGCTATTGTGAGACAGGGCCAGAACGGTTTCTGGGTCCCCTGTCGCAACTTTAAAAATTTACTATAAATTATCCAGAAAGAATTATGAGTCATTCCTTATATGTACAGATTCAATTTTGAGTATAGTTTCATTAGAAACAAACGGCACCAGTATTAAAGCCCTGTACAGAGAGATATTCAAGTTGTAACGCGCGAAGGTCAGAGCAGTCGATCCCTGTAACATGGGTGACTTTAACTAAGAAACTGTACCAATTGGCCCGACCAAAAATTCTAGAAATAAATGCATGGATGGATATATGAGTCTAAATTCAGGAAAAATTTACGAAACCAGTTTCTGAGTTTTGAAACTCGAGATATGATTTTTAAGGCGACAGTGACGCAGTTTTCCAGCCTGACTGGAAATGTCAAATTAGTGGGCAAAATATGTGGACTTGGCTTGTTAACCCCTCGCGTCCGACACCGGCGATGGTCTCGGGTTCGAGGTGTTACAATTTTATTGGTATCAGAGCCACGGTTTAGTCTATTCTAGGACTACCGTGATGTGTTTGGGGTCTAGCTATACATGCCATTAAATGATGAATCGATAGTGTGGTGATTTCTGACAATTTGACTTTGTGTTTGTTTATAGAAATGGATCCCGATCCCAACCGAGCGATAGCTGATGATGTGGAGAGTGTGGCGCCTGCTCCCGCGCAAGGGACAGCGCCGGCGGACTCTCAACCTATGGCCAGCAATCCGAATGATGAGGCTAGGCAAGCCTTTTATAGTGTGATGAACGAATGGTTTAACCAATACATTCGAACTAACACGGTTGTTCGCAACCTCCATTCCCGACAAATGCAACCCCACACCTACAATACCTCCGAATCGACCAAATAAGGTCAAGTAAGCCCCATCGATAGGATTCAAAACATGGGGCCACTGAATTTAAAGCTACGGATGATGATGATCTTTGAGCGAGCTGAATTTTGGTTGGACAACACTATCCGGTGCTTGATGAGCTATCTTGTACACCGATGAGTGCCTAAAGTGTACCATCTCCTTGCTACGTGATTCCGCCTACTATTGGTGGAGTACTCGACTTCGTGGTACCTAGAGAGCAAGTGACTTGGGAATTCTTTCAAACCGAGTTCAAAAAGTATATCGATCGAGATTCATCGACCAAAAGCGAAGGGAATTTCTTGATCTTAAGCAAGGTTCTATGTCCGTTACGACTCACGAACGAAAGTTTGTGAGGCTTAGCCGATGCTGCGAGAATGCATTTCGTCCAAGCTATTATGTGTAAACGCCGAGGATGGGCTGAATGATGATATAAGGATGTTCGTTGGCATTCTCGAGATACGAGAGTTCGTAGTACTTGTTGAGCGAGCTTGTAAAGTCGAAGAGCTTAGAAAGGAGAAACAAAAAGTTGATGTGGGAACCGGAGAATTCGAAGAGGTCCTCGGAAAGTCTCTTCAACAGCATCGAAGAGATTTCGAGATGATGCGAGCCGGTCTAGAGGCGTTTGGGCTTTTCTAGACGAGGACGCGATCGACCCCCGTGACCACACGAGTCACTTGATCGCGATGGTGGAAATGACCGCCGAGAGGGCGAGTGTCCACATTGTGGCAAATGGCATTCGGGAGCTGTTGGTTTCGTGATCGCTCCTCGCTATAAGTGTGGGTCGGCCGACCACTTTATGAAGGATTGCCCGAGGATGCTTGAGCAGAATGTAAGTCGAGTGGAAACCCGGTGCTACCTTCGCTCGAGGTAGGCCACCTAGAAATGTGGGCAATGTTAGTGGCGGTCGAGAGGATCTAGAGATGCTACCATCGATCCGAGGCTCGGGCTCTGCTAGGACTTATGCCATACGCCGCACGCCGAGGATGTTGCCTCTCCGGATGTCATTACGGTACTTTCACTCTTTTCAATACTAATGTGATTGCTTTGATTGACCCCGGTTCTACTCATTCTTATATATGTGAAACCTTAGCATCCAAGAAGACTTTGCCTATTGAGTCTCTCGAGTTTGTAATTCGGTGTCAAACCCTTGGGTCATTACGTGCTTGTCAACAAAGTGTGCAAGAAAAGTCCCCTAGTGTTCGAGGTTCTTGTTTCCGGCGGACTTGATGCTTTTGCCGTTCGATGAATTCGATGTTATTCTTGGTTTGGACTGGTTGACCATGCACGATGCGGTTGTAAATTGCAAAAGCAAGACTATCGATTTGAGGAGCGCGAATAACGAGATAATTCGGGTTCGATCTACGGACTTAAAGGGTTGCCACCGTAATATCAGCAATGTTGGCCCGGAAATATGTAAGAAAAGGGTGCGAAGCGTACCTTGCGTACGTGCTCAATGACAAGGAATCAGAAAAGAAACCCGAATCTGTGCCCGTGGTTTGTGAATACCCGGATGTTTTCCCTGAAGAATTGCCGGGTTTACCACCTGTTCGGGAAATAGAATTTGGCATCAAATTGGTACCTGGTACCACTCCAATTTCGATAGCTCCGTATCGTATGGCACCAACGGAATTAAAGGAGTTGAAAGCTCAGTTGCAAGAATTGGTGGATAGAGGTTTTGCTCGCCCGAGTTTTTCGCCTTGGGGTGCGCCAGTGTTGTTCGTGAAGAAGAAGGATGGAACCATGCGCCTGTGCATCGACTATCGTCAGCTTAATAAAGCGACGATAAAGAACAAATATCCGTTGCCACGTATCGATGACTTGTTCGATCAACTGAAGGGAGCCTCGGTGTTCTCGAAAATAGATTTGAGATCGGGCTATTACCAATTGCGAATCCGAGATTCGGACGTACCCAAGACTGCCTTCAGAACGAGATATGGTCACTATGAGTTCCTAGTGATGCCGTTTGGGCTCACTAATGCCCCTGCGGTATTTATGGATTTAATGAATCGGATCTTCAGACCATATTTGGATCGATTCGTAGTCGTGTTCATTGATGACATCTTGGTCTATTCGAGAAATGAGACCGAACATTTGAACACTGCGGTTAGTGCCGCAAATTTTACGGATAAGTAATTATATGCTAAGTTCAAGCAAGTGTGAGTTACGGTTAAGAGAGGTTAGCTTCTTGGGTCATGTGGTATCTGCATCGGGTATTCGAGTCGACCGAATAAAATTTCAGCCATACTTAATTGGAAGCCTCAGAAATATTCTCGAGGTTCAAGCTTTTTGGGGCTTGCTTAGGTTATTACCGACGATTTGTAAAGGTTTCTCAACGATAGCCACGCCAATGACGGCTTACTCCAAAAGGATGTTAAGTTCGAATGGACGGAGAAATGTCGAAAAGTTTCGATCAATGAAAACTTATTTGGTGAAGCCCCAATTCTAGTGCAACCCGAATCTGGCAAAGAGTTTGTCATCTATAGTGACGCCTCCCTCCTTGGGTTAGGTTGCGTATTGATGCAAGAAGGTCGAGTTGTGGCCTATGCGTCGAGGCAATTAAAGCCACATGAGAAAAATTATCCGACCCATGATCTCGAATTAGCTGCCATCGTATTCGCCTTAAAGATTTGGCGACATTACTTATTTGGTGAGAAGTGCCATGTGTACTCGGATCACAAAAGTCTCAAATATTTGATGACCCAAAGAGACTTAAATCTGCGACAAAGACGTTGGCTCGAACTGTTAAAGGATTATGAGTGGTCATTGACTATCACCCGGAAGGGCGAATGTGGTTGCGGATGCCTTGAGTCGTAAATCATTATTCACTTTACGAGCGATGAATGTGCACTTGTGCATTCGATCCGACAAGTGTGTTAGTGGCTGAATTGAAAGCCAAACCATTATTGACACATCAAATTCGAGAAGCTCGAAAGTCGACGACGAGTTGGTCGCAAAACGGGTGAGTGTGTTCGAACAAGGACTCGGAGTTTCAAATCGATGATGACGATTGTTTGAGGTTCAAAAGTCGTCGTGTGTTCCAAAGAATTGAAACTCATTTTGATAATTCTGAATGAAGCCCATTGTAGCCGAATGGCAATCCACCCGGGAGTACGAAGATGTACAACGATGTGAAACATCGGTTTGGTGGCATGGTATGAAACGAGACATCTCCGACTTTGTTTGAGATGTTTAATATGTCAACAAGTGAAAGCGGAACATCAGTGCCTTGAGATTACTTGACCAATCACGATACCCGAGTGGAAATGGGATCGAGTCACAATGGACTTTGTATCCGGACCGCCTTTGTCGCAAGTAAGAAGGATGC